>NC_071118.1:6917500-8217500 GCF_024256425.1 Clarias gariepinus | reverse complement strand
TGTGTGTGAAAAATTCAGTCATTGGCTGAAGGGTCATACCTTTACTTTATGGACCGACAATAACCCACTTACATATCTTCTGACGAAGGCTAAGCTTGACGCTTGTGAGCAGCGCTGGGTGTCCAAGCTCGCTTTATACACTTTCGAATATCTGAAACATATCGCTGGGAGGTAGAACACTGTAGCGGATGCTTTGAGTTGGGACCCTTTCACAAAAACAGTCAGCCACAGACTTATCACAGAGAACTATGGCAGTCTACTCACTGAGGCTGAAGGTGTCAGTAAAAAAAAGGGATTCAGGACACCTTCCATTTGAAGGTAAACAGCCTCTACATAGCCCCACAGTCAAACCCTATGGTGCCTTGCGACCACATGGTAGTCAGCGCCCAATTAACACTTCATGATCAATGGGAGGCTGCAACTGCAGTAAGAGCTGTTCAAGCAGTACAGTCTATTCAAAACATTCCCACGCCTGACTATGAAGCAACTGCAGCGATCCCTCTTGACAAGATTAAGCAGGAGCAAGAAGCAGACCTAGCAATCTCACAAATTATACCTTATTTGAGTCAAAGGAAACTACCATCAAGACGAGAGAGGACCAAGATGGGTGCAAGAGCTTTAGTTTTATTTAAGCAGTGGGATCGGCTGAAGATTCTAGATGGAGTAGTGTATCACACCTCTATGGATCCGTTAAGCAATCATAAGCCGTTCCAACTCGTACTGCCCTCAAGTCTCAAGACTAAGGCTCTGAATGGTGTGCATGATATGGCTGGACATCAGGGACAAGCTAGAACTCTTCATTGAGCTAGGCAACAATTTTTCTGGCCTAAAATGGAGCAGGATGTATGGGAGCATGTTAAGTGTTGTCAGCAATGTTTACTGGCCAAGACACCAGAACCATCTGCACGTGCCCCTCTTGAGAGCATTAAGACTTCTGCCCCTATGGAGTTAGTGTGTTTGGACTTTTGGAGTGTCACAGCGGTCTGTTGATGTACTAGTTGTAACAGATCACTTCACAAAGTTGACTCATGCCTTTCCATGTGTAAATCGGAAAGCTAAACAAATTGCCAAGAAGTTGTGGCATAATGTTTTTTGTGTGTATAGTTTTTCAACGCGCATCCATACCGACCAAGGAGCAAACTTTGAAAGTGCAATAATAGCCGAATTGCGCATATTAGCGGGCGTCGAGAAGTCTCACACCACAGCTTACCACCCAATGGGAAATGGTGGAACTCAGTAATTCAATCGAACTCTGGGGCAGCATGCTTCGTTCATTACCTCTCAAGGAAAAGCACAAGTGGCCTGAGCAGATACAGACCCTGACATTTGCTTATAATGCTACAGTACACGAGACCACTGGATAAGCTCCATTCCAACTCATGTTCGGCCGCATTCCAAGGCTTCCCATCGACATCATGTTTGGGCAGGTGTTACGCGGCTCAGTAATTGTTGACCACAGTAGTTATGTGAAGACACTTATGTTTTACCTTCATGAAGCCGCAAGCATTGTTCAAAAACAAGCTGCAGTTAAACAAGGAAAGCAGGCCAGGGGTTATAACAAGAGAATTAAAGAAACATGTTTGAATGTTGGCGATCAAGTGCTTATTGCAAACAAGAGTGAGAGAGGAAAGAGAAAGCTTGCTGATAATTGGGATCCTAATGTCTAGGACATGTCATAATAAATGTTATGAATTAAGTTGCATAATGTGCTTTTTCTGGATTTTTAGGTGATATTCTGTCTTAATTCTTTACCATAAACCTATGATAAAAATTATAGACCCTTTATTTCTTTGTAAGTAGGCAAACTTAGAAAATCTGTAGGGGGATCAAATACTTATTTCCCCCACTGTATGTGTAATATATATACAGTATTGAACACAGAACAGAACACCTGTTCAATTTCTCATTAATGCAATTATCTAATTAACCAATCACATGGCTGTTGCTTCAATGCATTTAGGGGTGTGGTCCTGGTCAAGACATTCTCCTGAACTCCAAACTGAATGTCAGAATGGGAAAGAAAGGTGATTTAAGCAATTTTGAGCGTGGCATGGTTGTTGGTGCCAGACGGGCCGGTCTGAGTATTTCACAATCTGCTCAGTTACTGGAATTTTCGCACACAACCATTTCTAGGGTTTACGAACAATGGTGTGAAAAAGGGAAAAACATCCAGTATGCGGCAGTCCTGTGGAGGAAAATGCCTTGTTGATGCTAAAGGTCAGAGGAGAATGGGCCGACTGATTTAAGCTGATAGAAGAGCAACTTTGACTGAAATAACCACTCGTTACACCCGAGGTATGCAGCAAAGCATTTGTGAAGCCACAATACACACAACCTTGAGGCGGATGGGCTACAACAGCAGAAGTCCCCACCGGGTACCACTCATCTCCACTACAAATAGGAAAAAGAGGCTGGAATTTGCACGAGCTCACCAAAATTAGACAGTTGAAGACTGGAATAATGTTGCCTGGTCTGATGAGTCTCGATTCCTGTTGAGACATTCAAATGTTAGAGTCCGAATTTGGCATAAACAGAATGGATCCATCATCCATCAACATGGATCCATCATGCCTTGTTACCACTGTGCAGGCTGGTGGTGGTGGTGTAATGGTGTGGGGGATGTTTTCTTGGCACACTTTAGGCCCCTTAGTGCCAATTGGGCATCGTTTAAATGCCGCGGGCTACCTGAACATTGTTTCTGATCATGTCCATCTCTTTATGACCACCATGTACCCATCCTCTGATGGCGACTTCCAGCAGAATAATGCACCATGTCACAAAGCTCAAATCATTTCAAATTCACTAAAATAGCCCCCACAGTCACCAGATCTCAACCCAATAGAGAATCTTTGGGATGTGGTGAAACGGGAGCTTCGTGCCCTGGAATCTCATCCCACAAATCTCCATCAACTGCAAGATGCTATCCTATCAATATGGGCCAACATTTTAAAAGAATGGTTTCAGCACCTTGTTGAATCAATGCCACGTAGAATTAAGGCAGTTCTGAAGGCGAAAGAGGGTCAAACACTGTATTAGTATGGTGTTCCTAATAATCCTTTAGGTGAGTGTACAGTATATATACACTGTGTATATATCACACTTTGGTCAGCAGGGGGCACTATAGATTTTTTTTTGTAGAATTAAATACTGTCACATTTATCTAATTAATCTAACAGGCTGTGCATTTACCCACACTCAGTGACAGTATGATCCGGTAAATGATCAAATACATCCTACATGGCAGTCCAGTGCACACATACGTTTAAACATTTTCATATTGATTTACACATAGGGCAAGCAGACACAGGCAGAACATACTATTCACACATCCACAATTTGTGTGCTAATATGTAAATAATTACTATGATACTATATATCATCCTTGTTAAGTACTGCACATTTACTGAGTCCCAAACTTATATTATACAGTAAGTTACCATTTTTACCCAGGTTGTTATGTTTAAATGTAAAATTTTGGTTTGGCAGTTGTATATGGTGGCTTAGTGGTTAGCACTATCGCCTTGCACCTTCATAGTTTTGACTTCCGCCTGCGTGTAGATTGTTGTTGTTTGCATGTTCTCCCCGTGCTTGGTGGGTTTTCTCTGGGTGCACAGGTTTCCTAATACAGTCCAAAGACATGCAGATTGGGATAATTAGCATGTGAATGGGTAAGTATGTATGTATGTATGTATGTATACACCTTGTCAAGGGTGTACCCTGCCTCGTGCGTATAGATGATGAGTGAGTGAGTTGATAAAAAAAAAAAAAGATTTAAAAAAAGCAGTATGTGAAAGCTGAGTTACTTGATCTGAAGGTTAATAGTTTAAGCGTCAGCTCCACCAAGTTGCTGCTGCTGGGCCTTTAACCCTGTCTGCTCATACACTAAACACATACACTGTGCTTAAACCCCAGCTTTATAGTAAAGCTTGGATATGCAAAGAATAAGGAATTTCTCTGTACAGAAACATAACAGTGTCCTGACTAATTTGACAACCAACCTGCAATCAGATTTTGCAGGGCATTTAAACGGCAGGTGTGAAGGCACATGTGACTGGATTATTTGAGACAGCTGGTTTGAACAGCGCAATAACCCAGAGGTCAAGCTAGAAGAAAATCCCCCGCACCTGCTATAAATGTACATGAGATGAATAAACATTTAAATCTTGAAGCTATTCAGCTGATTTCTTACTGGTTGTCTCAATAATGCAAAATAACAATCGTTTTACGGAATGTAAGTCTCTTTGTAGTACCTGGGAATGTTATGTTGTTTATTACCAGCCTATTTTGTTTAGGGAACATTGATTGTAATAATAATTTTAAAAAAGAAGAAAACTTTGACTTGTCTGTCTGTCTGTCTGTCTGCCTTCTTACAGATAGGTTGTTGTTTGTATAATGAATAAGGACTAAATGGCAAGTTGTGCTTGTGATTAATTTCTAATTTAACTTAATCATACAGTACATACTGTACATTACATAAATCCCATAAATACCCACTGACCTGGTTTTCATTCCAGCACTGAAAGGCCCAGACAGGGGCACTGACAGAGAGAGAAAGTGGCGAGAAAGAAAACAAGAGTGTGTGTGTGTGTGTGTGTGTGAGAGAGAGAGAGAGAGAGCAGTGACTGCATCCAGCCCCACCTCTCCCACCCTTCCTTCCTCCCTCTATCTCTCACTCAATTTCAGCTCTCAGCATGTGTGGAGTTGAGTGCTAAAGTGAGGGAGTGGCAACATATAGCAAGTGCAGGTTTTACAACTGTCAGAAAGAGAGAGACTGACTGAGAGTGTGTGTGTGTGTGTGAGAGAGAGAGAGAGAGAGAGAGAGAGAGGAGGCTGAAGTGAAAATAGTGCAAGAACAGAAAGAGCCCTACACACCACACCACAGACAGACGAGGGAGTGAGCATCCAGAGAAAGAGGAAGAAAGAGTGGGAGGCGAACAAAGAGTGGGAAGGAGGCAACCATGCTGAGGAGGAAGAGGAGCGTGTCCTTCGGAGGATTTGGATGGTAGGTGGCTCACAGGCAGCAGAATCAGCTGCTAGCGCTGGCTAACCAGACAGTGTGTGAATGTGTGTACCAGCTACTGTATGTGTGTTGGTGAGACAGAAACTGTGTGCATGATTTGAATGAGAGTTTTATCTTGCATGAATAATTTTTATTATCAGTGTAAATCCAGATCCTAAATCATTTTAATCATAAGTATAAATACCTACGTAAATGCTTTAACATGTATTAATGCAATGAAAGCTGCAGCATGGAAACACATGGACTAAGTTCACCTCAAAATATTTTAGAGCTAACCCTATAAGTCAGTCTATGTTGATTAATACTTTATCTTTGTAGATCATCGTTAATATTTTATTCAAAATGTTTACGAACAATTCTACAACCTTTATTCTACATCCATCTACACCTTTCATTCATTTCCATACCGCTTATACGGGTAGGGTTGCAAGTCCTGGAGCCTGTGCCAGGTGGGGAACACCCTGGATGGGATGCCAACCTTTTCATAGGGCACACTCATACATCCAATCATACACCATCATATAGACTACGGCATGTTTCCCTGGACTGTGTGGGGAGAAAAGTGCAGTAAACAGAGGAAACCCACAAAGCAGAGGTGGTGGGAGGGGGGTATCAGCAACATCCATGCACAAACACACACACACACAAGAGGCGAGATTTAAATCTGAAGACATTCATCTACAGCTACAACATGCTTTTATGAGGCATATTAATATTTTAGTCTTATCTTGCTTTTGTCTGCTCAAGTGTTTCAGTGCTCAGACCATAAACCGCTGCAGTCTAGCACTTCATCATTTCAGCAACAGACTGTTCACACTGGTGGTGCATAACACTAGAAATCTGGGTTACACACACGCGAACGCACTCTGCTATAGGGGATCCTAAGCATTCAATCAAACAAAACTGTCATAATTCGAAATATTCGAATAGTCAAATTGTTGGTAAAATGCTTTACTCAAAATAAAATGTATTTTAACAATGACCTTTAGGTTTCCGCTGAAGCTTTAGTGGTTTAGATTGCTATCAAATAAGGGCCTAGAGTGATCAGTTATACCCTTTTTGAAATGCACATGTCACACAATTAAACCTTATTAATTTTTTATTTAAATGAGACAAAACAGTGGCTTAGTGGACATCACTCTTGACTTGCACAGGATTTGATTCCTGCCTCTGGGAAATGTGTCCATGGAGTTTTCATGTTTTCTCTGTGCTTAGTGGGTTTCCTCCAGATACTCCTGTTTCTTCCTGCTGGGAATGCTAATTGGCATTCCCAAATTGCCCGTAGTGTTTGAATGAGCATGTGTGTGTGTGTGCGCCCTGCAATGAATTGGCACCCCATCCAGAGTGTACCCCACCTCATGCCCTAGGTCTCCTGGGATGAGCTCCAGGCTCCTTGTGACCCTGATTACACAATAAAGTTGTAAATACGACGACAATGATGATGTGTCTTAAATATGGCAAACTTTCCCAGATTTCAAGAAGTTTTCACTAATTAGATGTTAAGTAAGCCATTTCCTGAAACCGAACAAAGAATTGCAATGGTTCATTTATGAACTCCTAGAGTTACAAAAGGGTTCCATCTTCTTGTCCATCAGTTTGTATTTCAAAAAAGGTTTGAAGTAGAACCAGTTATGAAGGCCAGAACTGCTAAGCTTCTAAAGAACATTTAGGGTTGTAATTTACTCGTAATAATGAACCAAAGCTTTATAATTAGACCCTTCAGTCTTTTTCCCTGATGAATACTGAGAATGTCTTAGTGCCAGGTAATGACAGAAACACTGTATCACACTCTGACTAACAGTGTACTGTACCCAGCATTCTGTTCAGTTTGGCATGTCTACTGTTTTGCTTCATGTCTCCCTCAGAACCAGGGTTGTTAATAATGTAAAAGAAATATCATAGAGATATATTAGAATTACTCTAGGCTTTGTCACTGTTTTATTATTATTTTCCTAAAAAACATGTGTGATATCTGGGAACTGCACTACTCTCAGGCACATAAGACTGCCAAGGGTTGTACGGACAGCCTTGGGCATCACTTGAGGTAAGTGGGCCTACTTAAACGATATCTACCCCAGGAGAAGCATAAGGAGAGCTCTAAAGGTTCATAAAAGACCCTAACTACCTGAGCCAAAGTCTCTTTACAGTACTACCTTTAGGCAGATGGTATTCCAGCATCACCTCAAACAAACGGATTCAGGGACAGTTTTATTCCACAGGCAATACAGCTGCCTAACAACAGCCAATCACACCAGTAAAAAAAAAATTACATTCTCATTAAAAATCTAGGACTGGTACAGTGGGTTTTATTTATAGTGTACGCTGCACTTTATCGGACTGCACAGAACGGATGTTTTACATACTGCGCTGCACACAGAATTTGGCAATCACAAAAACAATATTTTGCACTTATACCTTTTTTTTTTTACTTTACTGTGTATTCTATTAATTTCTAGTTAGTTAAAATGATGGAGCCAGCAATCTTGGAATATGAACCTGAAAAAATATAGTGGCTTTTTTGTTTCATTTGGGGTAAATATAATATTTATCTGGATATAGAGATGCATAGAGACATAGAGCTATACATGTGCAACTGCATGTATTAGAGTAGTGACATACACTATGATTCCTTCAGTCACAGCAATTAGACTTAGTGAATACTTTACTTATGATATGCTGCTGAAATAGGGTCTCTCTCTCTCTTTCTCTCTCTCTCTCTCTCTCTCTCTCTCTCTCTCTTTCTTTCTCTCCACTTACTCACACAGCAATATACAGTAATAATGTATTTTTCACATTTTTTAATAATAAGCTGCCTGGCCAAAGTAATAATAATAAAATTTTTAAAAAGTTTGTCATTTCGTGTCATTCTGTGTTTCAAAAAGATCAAATTACTGGCCTGCATCAAGCCAAGAAAATATTTTATAAAAATAAAATGTCTGAGATTGGAGATCACCTAAAATAGACAGTAGAATGTAGAATGTGACTCCACTTCATACCAACAAATAGTCAGTTACTTCCAAAAACAGGACATCCTGTCATATCTCATTTGTTATATAGTAAAGACTTTAACAGTGACAGTTAGAGTTATGTCTTCAAGGGGCTCACTTTGTACACAGGTGCATTGACATGATACAGGTTTGTTCGTTTTGGGGAAGGACAATTGTAATGCTGAAACATTCAAAATCTTCTTATGCAACAGTGCGCTTAAAAATGTGGCACCTTGTGTGCGATGGTCAGGATTCCATATACTTCATCATTTCTATTTCAGGTTAGTTACCTAAAAAAAACTATAGGTGCACTTGATTTCTACTTGTATTAGTATTTACCATTGTGCCGACTTGTTAGCACAGATCATCTGTTTATTTCATTTTTGTGCATCAGCTTTTTTTACTCACTGTGGGAAAATCTGTCACATGTATACACACCCTTCCTCTCTTGTCACCCACATCCCCACCACACCCAGGCAAACCACAAGCCCCAAAAACACACTACCGGTAACTCGGTCAAAACAGACACCCTTTCCGCACATACTAAGCATAAATGGAACAGGGAGCTTGCCTTAATTCACATAACACAAAACGAGAAGTAAAAAAATGTGCTGTTTCACTTTTCGTCCTGATAACGCAGGTGTTTATAGACTTGCCTAATTCACGCACACTATACACATGATTGCATGTATCTTTTAAAAAGTACAGACAAGTTGTGGTGGGCAGAGTAAAACACACACTAACTTGAGTGAAAATACTTCCACTGTAGCGATAATTCATGCGTTATTTCATTATAAAATTTGACTATTTAATTTAAGTATATATAAGGGTCAGTAAGTTATCTGTGAAAAGCTATGTTAGTAAATACAAATTAAAATTTACTTTATAAATCATTTTTTTACTTTAGCTATGCTAAAGTTAACAGCCCTTTGTTAACTTAACTTAAACACTGCTCTAGCTTTCTCTAAAATAGGATTGTATCTTAATGTGGTTACAGGTTTTGGAGATTAAATGCATTATTATTTTTTCTTCTGTAACAACAATCAGATAAGAAAGTAGGAGTAGCTTGGTGGTTAAGGCGTTGAACTATTAATCGGAAGCTCCCAGGTTCAAAGCTTTGCGCAAAGTATAAATAAATAAATAAATGCACAACACATTAGCTTTGTTGAGATGCTTTACAAGTTCATGCAATCTTGTAGGTATTACAAGAGATGAAATGTTTTAGCATAGGTTATATTAATTATTTGAACACTTCGTATGTGTTTAGACAAAGGACATTACAGTAAGTTTGCTGAGTAACTTTCAGTAATGGTAAGTTTTTTGCATCACCGAAAAAACAACAGACCACATTACAACAATGCACGTAGCTGCTCTGCCGTGCTCGTAGTTTTATTTCAAGATGCTAAAAATAAATCGTTGATTAACTTTGTTAAAAATGAAAGGCCTCAGCTTCTAATATCCAGTGCTGTAGTAATATGTCTTGAAATAAAAAAAAATAAATCAACCCAGAGAAATGCAGATTATGTAGCAGAACAACACATTGTCTCTGGGAACATAACCATTTATTGAGGTTTTTAATAGTGGATTTCCTTGAGCTTTAAATACGAGTGGTGTTAAAATCAAACCAGGACTTGTGAATACATTTCTGGTAAGTGAAGGTGTAAAACTGACATTGACATTGCCATTTAGAGAAAATTCCAATCACAGTACAGTGAGAGATTCTTGGTTGCAATAAAGCATTTAATCGATGCAAAACATTTTTAAAAAGCCATACGTCAGTGAATGATGAACAGGGTCGAGGGGGCTGGGAACCCTCCACTGATGTTCTCGTAAACATGTAGAGAGTAAAACGTCTGATCCTTGAAAATCAACTGATCGTTTGTGGCCAACTTGCAGAAGAAATGCATCTTTCAGTGGGAACTGCACCCACCCATTACAGGAACTCGGCTGGGGGTTATTACCACATAACCGGACAGTCCTTGCTTTAAGCAATTTCCACATGTTTGGCCCATTAAAGGAGTTTCTGGGAGGCCAGCGTTAAACTTAAAGCAGGCAGTCTGATCATGGCTCCGGTAGACTAAGAAAATATTCTACTTCTTTGGTATCCAAGCACTCGTGAAACCCTGGAAAAAAGTTAGTGGAGCAGGAGATTATATAGAGAAATAAGGAGAATTTTTAATGCACTATATTGTATTCTTTTATTTCTAGAGACAATTATTTTCTCATTACACACCCATGCTTTCTCTTTTCATTTCCCATGCTCACAATTAATTTCTCTACAATAAGTGCGCGATGTACGTAGCTGTGAATAAACAGCTCAGCTTTGCATTTCCTCTCACCCTCTAAAAAATGACCTACAACTAAAGAGTTTTTGCAGCTTCTCTACCCTGATGCAGAATCAGTTTATCCAATCTGAATGCATTTATTTGTGTACATATATCATAATAGATAATAATAATTTAACTTTTTGATTTTTAACATACTATTCATTTTTACACAGACAAAGATGATTGATAAGTAATTCATAGGTTAGCATATTTATAATATATTTATGTTTCTATAATGCAGAATGCACTCATGCAGTTCTTATTTACTATGATAGCAGTTCATGAGCTATTTTAGTAGATATCATGCTAGTTTTTGTTAGTGTATTACAAACATTGCTAGCCCAATTTATATAATTCTAACTCCAGCATTTACCTGTTTTTGATAACCCCATTTCATGTATTTCTATGTTTATTTTGATGCTAGTTCATGGGTAATAGGTATAACTTAAATGCTAGGTCATAAGTTAGCATTTGAACTACATTGCTACAAGAGTCGTTCAAGCCAAACTGCGACTTGTGATAATTTTTTTTCTAAATAAAGGCATAAAACTGATTGAAATTTACGAACACTGCAAGCAGGGCCTAACTGCAAACGAAAAAACTAAACATAGCTGTTATTTTGATCCTAGGGCCCCACTCTACAATCCAGAATAAGTACAGTTGAACACCGCCAACAAACACAATGTTTTGTTATTGGTGTGTGTGCGTGTGTGTATATCTACACATACCTACCAGTGTAAGTGGATGGTGAGCCATTGGAAATATGAGCTTAGCCAATGAAATGGATGACAAACATATCAGCTAGTTCATGACAGCTACAAGTTCAAAGTCTACAAGAACAATGCCAAATAAGTTAGCTTATGTCGCACTAGTTGACTGTGTAGAATAAACATGAGCAAGTAAGTTACTTCAGTGGAATTTAATTAACCATCACGAACACTAGGATGAGCTATCTCTGTCTTCCCTCCATACGAGTCTGTTACCGTGAAGCTACACCTTACAAATTAAACTAATCCTCTACTCCTGTTCCTCCTGATTCTGCCTGTCACTCTGGCCTTCATTACCAATTACAGGACATGTCTTGCCTTCGCCATGGTTCGCCACCTGCTCTTTTACATTTGCCTGATGATACTGCACAATCTTAGGCACTGCTGATGAGGTAGAAAATTCTGAAACTGCACTGACAGCAACCTTGTCTGAAATCTTTGCACATTTTGTGGCATCTACCTCCAAACAAAAGTTTTTTTTTTACATAGCTTTTCTGCATCACCTCTTTGCTTAGGTCTGTCCATTTTGACACACGAGATGAAGAAAGAGTGAGAGGGGTTATGTGAGAAGGTTTTATATAGGCGGAGCAATAATACAGTAGCTCTGCCTGTGGCATCATGCAATGTTGTAACTTTGGGATAAACCAAGTGCAGTTCTTCAATTGTCCACTGAGAGCTGGCTCCAACTCTAAGTCAAACCTCATAGACCTCTATGTTATAACTTTACAACAGAAAAGAAAATGTTTGAAGCATGGTACAAATTAAGCAAAAAAAAGTTGGTCTCCATAGCAATATTTTTAATTTATGACACCTGTATGGAGGATAGTTGTTATATATGGCTTAATACATTTAAACTGCTAACTTTCTGCTATGCATTACTTTGGATAACTGGAATTGGTGTATTACAACATTTACATTTAGTAAATGTAGAGTTAAACTTCAAAACAGCTGTGTGATGTCATGGAAGGTTTGTCCAAGTCCTTTTATACAACTACATTTTTAACATCGGGGGTTGAGATCTCCACCCATGTAGGGGTACCCCCTGAAGATTTTTTTTAAAATATGGTATTTCACATTAATTTTAAAAGGAAGAGATATACCAAAACAACATGCGCTTTGTATGAAAGCAGCAACTTTGGAATGTAACAATTTCTTATACCAGTATTAGTACAATAGATATCTATGCAAAGCGATTTGATAGTTATGCCACAATTTAACTTTACCTAATCTCTATTATTTTGAGATAATAAAGCATTTTTAGCTGACAAGACCCTTTGTCACCCCTACCCTCCTTTGGACCATTTTTTATCCAAATGAAAAAAAACAACAACTTTTGATCAGCTGAACTGAAACTATACAAGCCTTCACAAAATTTATAACAACATATTAGGGTGAATCACAACACACATTATATTTCCTTATGATTTAGATAAACACAAAGACTAGACTGAACAGGTCTCCAAATACAGGTCAAGCTCCAAAGACATGCTCAATGACAGTCATCATGTAGGACAATATAATAGGACAGCATAACTTTCACCTAATTATGAAAGATCCCTATAAAAAAAACATATTGGAAATTAAGAATTTTATTCCTAAGTGACAACAAAGCATCCATCAAGACATATTATGTTTTATTCAAAATGTGACCTCAAATGATTTCAAATTAAAACTACATGATCCAGAAAAAAATGTCACTCAGTTCTGTGACCTCATTACCTGTTTACCTGTGCCTTCTTTTTACTCTCTGCTCACCCTGCCTGCCCTGCTAATACCGTCACCTTCTTAGATTCGATAAAATATAAGATACAACTTAGAAATAAAAACTAATTATATATGATTACACACTTTGCCACAACAAAATATTTAAATGGTGGAAACATTTTAAAGAATGCCCTGTGTCCATAAATGAGCCCAGTGCAGTGCTCCCTGTGAACATTCAGTGAGTGAAACGCCCGAAAATTGACAAATAACTCGGCAACAGCGTACAAAAGAGACACATCTGTTTGTGGAAACTGAACACACTATCATTCAAGAATACCACTTGCAGATTAAAGGAACTTGCTTGAGTTATTGCCACATCCTCGTACAATCCTGACCTCGCTGCAAGCATTTTACAACATTGTTACAATGTTTGAGCCACTAAAGGAGTTCCTGGGAGACCAATGTTTCAGACATAAAGCAGGTAGTCTGATCATGGCTCTGCCATACTGAAAGAATTTCCACCTTAATGGTGTCCGAGCACTAGTGAAGCACTGGGAAAAGTGCATTAGTGTAGCAGGGGATTATATAAAGAAATAATTGTTGTTTTACTTTCATAACTGTGTTAAGTTATTATGCATAATCAGACACGGTTTGAATTGAACGCCCCTCATATTGAGTTATACACAATTCAAGTTGTGTATGATAAAACATTGTTATTTTGCCATGAATGCATTCACAGTTTGCTTTTGGATTTACCAGATAAAATGCTGGCTTGTACTTTTTTCATGGTAGACAACAGCTTGCTCATATTAATTTTGAATAAGGCTGATGCCTCTCGTTCAGCTCAACTCTTATTATTGTTAACAAAAAAAAAAAAAAAAAAAAGGAAAGTTTGTTTTAGTACGGTTTGTAGTGAGTACTAACACTTGCTCCAACCTTTAGTTGTTGAGTGATCCCTCCTAGGTATTGCCATGGGCTGTCTATCGCCAGTTTATGCATGCTTTGTATCACTCCTTTAACAGTTATTTTGTTGTTTTACATCTCAGCTGATTCCTTTTCTGCGTCAGATGAGTTATTTTGCTGCTGCACCTGGGTTGTTTTCTGCCTCGATAAAGGCATCTGTTATATCAATAAATGTAAGTGTGTAATGTAAATGTGCTCTCACTTCTGCAACTCACTTAATCTCGTTAATCTCTCTTTATATTTTGTCCCTTTTGTCCCTGGGCTCTGAATAATCACACAGCTTCTGCTTCTTAACATATTGTGAGATAAAAATTGTATATGCACAATTCACTGTGGCTCTTTTGAATCGGTACTGTAGGTGTGTGGCTTTTCTGAAAATCAATCAATTCACAGCACCACTGTTTCATAAAGCTCGGTTGTTTTTACTATATATGTATATCTTTCTCTGATAAGTGTCAGGGCGTATTATGTATATGGTAAGTTTCACTGTGGTATTTGAGTGTACTGTACAGTATAAGTGTTTAGCGGGACATGGTTTTAGTGGATGACCTTTTAGGCATGTCAGTGTGAATAGCACTGAATCTGCCTTACAATAATTGGAACTGACAACAAAATAACACATGAATGAATGTTTGTGGGGAAATAAGACTTATCACAAACTTTTGCTAGCTAGTTTGACATCACTTGGTTTTCAAATTCTGTACATTACCAGGAAAAAGATTTTACATCATTTTTAAATGTTTCATTGTTTAAACAAGGTAAATATACAGTAGGCTTAGTCTCTAATCCTGTACTACAGGAACACATTCATACACCAGACTGTTCACGTATTTTGTTCATACGAGAGGAGTTAAACAGAAAATATGTTGTGTTACAAGATGTGTTTGACAGTCATACTGATTTTATAACTTCCTTATAATTTATTATGCAATACGGAAAAATTGGGTCTCTATTACATCCTGAAGTGGGCCGCAGCATTTTAAACATGACCGAGGAATTAGCATTATAGAAGACAAAGAAACTCATGAATTAGCATCACAGGAAACAGGCTAATCCTTGAATTAGCATTAAACTAAACAGAAAAAAACTCTTTAATTAGCATTATAAGAATAACCCACAAATACGTATTATAGCAAGCAGGATGACCCATTAACTAGTATTATGCAGAAAATGTAAAAAAAACGACATGGATTTAAGCCCTGAGAATAACCACAGAACATTCTGTTCCAGATTTCAGTTCAGTCATGTTAGACTTTGTGTGGAGAGAAAATCAGATTTTCATTGGGCTGTACAGTATTTTATTGCTTGGTTTATTGTTTTCTTTGGCCAGCTAACATTAAGTTAGTTAGTTTCCTTGTTTATGTTAGCCATCTGATTTGTTTCGTCTGATCATTTTGGCTAGGTAATAATAACTAAACCAATTACCTAGATTTTTATTTATACTTCATATCTAAAATCAAGGTTTATATGCATGTAAAGTATATCCAGATGCCTCTGACTTACGGCTTAATCTGCTGTATTATGTTTGAGCAGAAAAAGCACAAAATTTTGCAGGCCATGAAATGTGAAACTATTAGACCTGTGCTTCCTATTCCTGGAGCACACACACCCTGTACTGTACAGTTTATTTACTGTCTTCTTTGCCCTCAATCCCCCTGATTAAACTGGGTAAAATAGGAATGTTAGGGCAGTGAAAGGTTTAACTATGTAGGACACAATTTATTTGATGAGTCAACCTAAATGATCTCTTCTCTTTCCTTCCCAATCCAGGATCGACAAATCTAACATTTCTGCCCTTCGAGCACGGTGAGTAATCTTCTTTCTTTAATATAACAATCTCTCTCTTTCCCTCTCACACGCACACACACATACACACATGCAGTACGTATATGCAGGTAAACAGACTTATGGGTTATCTGTGTATTTGTATAGAAATGGATTAATATGCAGTTGCAAGAATGCACACACACACACACACACACACACACACACACGTGCACACACATGCACACATGCATGCATACAAATACAAGCATACAGTACATACGCACACATTACAAATGTTAACACTCTCACACTCAACACATACACTAACGCTGACATCAGCCCTATATAGTGTCTGAAATGTGGAAGTGCACCCAGGCGGCGATGGCTTTTTGTAGGTCTTAACACGTTCTAATACCACACAGGTTGTGCGTTGGACCCGGGGTGGCGATGGCACAGGGTGCTTGGGCCCATCATCGTTGCTTGCAACTATATTTATCATTATTCTCAGCTGCAAATAGGGCTTGAAAAGATTTTGTTTAAAAGATTGCATCCTCGCTATCATTCAGGACTGTACATGCAGATGCACTTATAGCAATCAGATTTCCATCTAACAGTCATTTAAGCTGAGAGAAGACTGCAAATAGAACAGGTTCGGTTTTGCCGCCTTGATTTAGAGATACCAATGTCTGCAGTTGCTCTGAGTGCTCTGTTTGATGCTTTAATAATAGTAACAGAAAATCAATCACTAAGTGTCAAATTCTATCTTTTAGTAAATGAATGTGTTCATAAATATGAGATTTATTGTCATTTTGAAGTAAAAACCCTGATAATCTAAATGTTTGTTTTGCACCTGTGTCTCTGTAGCTCATATATCTATTAACTTGTACACCACAAGGGGTGCTCTTGCACTTTAGAACAGTATGAAGAAGAAGCACCCGGTTGCAGCCTGAAGTATATCAAGGCAGGGCTACACTCCGAGCATGTTCGAGCATGTCAAGGCAGATCGACACATGTAGCCGACGTGCTCAAACATGCTCAAAGTATAAACCTTGCAGCTAGACTAGAGCCACTCGGTATTCAGTATCAGACATAGAGGGGCGGGGCTATTCACAGTGTCAGATTGGGGGGATTGTTTGCAATTAAATAGGAGTTTACCCAGTAAAAAAAAAAAACTTTAACCTTAGGTAGTCATTATTGATATTGTTGTGGCCGACCACAAATACATCAATGTATGAGAAACACTGGTTTGGGACCCTATTTTAAACTGAGTCACAATTTCTAAAGAACAAAGAAGTGGCTGTGGTTTATTAATGGTGGAAATGTTCTGACAGGTCTCCTGAAGTTTAATGTTTTACAGCAGACTGCTTCTTAATGGCGAGGCTGAGCTGATTGTGCAAAAATAGCATGGATACTACAGCTTTAAGTGTTACTATTTAAAAGGTATTAAAAAAAGGTTGCTTAGCTTGTTTGTTGAATTTGGGAAACATTGCGAGGCTAGTGTTACTAATTACCTCCAGCTTGTACTGCATTTTTGTAGCAATAGTTTCTATGTATGTGGATATGAGAGTGATGATATCCTCAATTTCACCTATTAAGCAATATTAAATTAGGAACTACCTGCCTCTCTGATCCTTCTGTTTTGTAAGCGCTAAAGATAAGGGCATTTCTGAACTCTCTTATCCTATTGGAATATATTCACACCAAGATCAGATAAAAATGGCCAGATTGATTGCGGCCAGGAAGGATACTGTAACTCAGATAACCACTACACTAGATTACTACTGCAGAACCAGAAATGCCTTTCAGCATGCACACAAAGCACAAAACCTTGAGGTGGATGCAGTACAGAAACAGAAGACCACATCACTCCTGTCAGCCAAAAACAGGAATCTGAGGCAATCATGTGCATGGGCCCACAAAGTCACATAAAGGAAGTTCATGAAGCAATACACCCTTCATGCACAGTTCCTACTGTACAAGTTTCTGGAGGCAGTGTTATGATCAGGAGTGGCTCAGGTTCACTTGGACAGGTCTAGACTGAGAAACGTCATGCGGCAGTAAAATGAAGTCAGCTGACTACCTGTATGCACAGATGGCATGGGATATTCCGGGGCTTAAACTGTAAAAGAGTTCTCTGAGCATAAAACATTGTTTTTCATACATGAATTAGCCAGCATGTTGTGCATCATAGTTAAAGATAAAGGTGCTTATTTAAAAAAATCTTGGGGTATATGACTTTTTTTTGGCCGGCAGTCAGCAGAGAGTGTGTTGGAAAATAATGAACTTTGTATTGACAGTGATGCATTTTATGTTGGATCCCAATACAGAACCATGTCATTGATTATTATATATTTATTTATTTGTGGATAAAAAACACAAAGCATCATGTTTTATTCCTTAATTAGTTTTATAAATATTGGCAGCGCCATCTCTCTCTCTCTTCCTCTCTCTCCACAGCCTTTCTGAAAGTCTGTTAAAGTACTATTTACTTAGCAGGATGAACTGGCTGAACATAATCGTGACTACATTGCCATCTCACATCCATTTACCCTCATACACATGGAAATGATCCACTGTTTAACCTCAGTTCATGCCAGCCAACATAACTCCCCCACGAACAAGATGAAAGGCAGATTTTAATATTTCCAGCTGTAGTGCCTGCTTATGTGGGTTCACATGCCCACAGAAAGAGCAGAGTGCATTCTCATTTATAAAGTGAATTCTTTGAACCTGTAGTGGCTCTGGACCCTCTGATGTCCCCTGTGCATGTGCTTATGTGTTGCTCATGAATCAGCATGCATTAAAGCCCTGAGCCCATATCACTCGCTGATTAGATGTGTAATGCTCTTCAATCTACCCCAATAAGTAAACTTTTATGATTTAATAAAGTGCAATCACATGACAATCACTTACTCTATAAAGTAGTTATCAAGTGTTCACCAAGATGCTATATGGCAAAGCTACATTGTGACATTTTAATAATTTCATGTAAAAAAAAAAAAAAAAAAAAAAATCTGTGTATATAGTTTAAATGACCAGTCATTCACAAAATACTTTATATTAGCAAGTGAAAATGTCTTGAAAATGTCATTGCAATATTGGACCTATTGATGGGTCATATTAGCCATTTTAAGTTTCTTCTAGTCTTATTTGGTTTTGCATGTAATTTTGCTTTTTTAAAATAAACCCTCAAATTTATTTCCAAATAAGTAGTTTGAGATTATTTATACTTGTATGAAGAGCAGTCGAAATTATAAGGGAAAGTGCCTGTCATTATTTGTTAGCTAAATCATCCCTATTGCTTTTGTATGAAACTAAAGAAACGCGGACCTTTCAACAAGCATGTAATGGCTGATAGCTTTCAATGTAAAAACATGGTGTGTTTGTTCTTTTTTTTCTTTTATGGGTATCATTTTTTAAAATAAGTTCTGGTGACATCAATGTTGCAGGGAGAGACATTACATTATCATTTTTAAAGTAGGGCAATTTTTTGTTTTGTGTTACTTTTTTCCCAATTTTATCAAGTGCTTCTCACAAACAAATATTTTTTTGTTAAAACTAGCTCTTGTGCACTTATTTTCACAGAATAATGGAAGTAAAGCTTTGGAAGTAAAGTTGCTGTGGTATTCTGTTATGCCATGAGTATAAGATATAAGCAGGATGAATAAATGGTGTTTTATAATAAGATACAATAATTTGTTGCCATTTAAGACAAAACTTATCTGGGTTGTCAAGAAACTTTCAGTCAAGTTGTTAATTCAAGGGAACTGCCTGCAATAATTTTAGCATTAAGAATTAATGTGAATGGGTAGAAGTGGCATTTTTCTGAAATGTTTAGAGCCCTTTAATCAGAACCAGTAAGTTCATTCTAATGCAAATTTAAGTCCAATAACAGCATGTCCCAAACTGAATTAATCCTCTTATTCCGCTTGTCATGATACTGAAAGATTGTAAAGCACAAGTTCTTTTATAAAAAAAAGTTAAGTCCTTTGTAAAGTCCTTTTTTCTTCATTAGAAAACTCCAATTTATAGATTTATCTCTCACTTTAAAAAAAATTAGTAGTACTTTTTGCAGAAAACATCACCATATCAACATTTACACACATTTAAATCACTAATTGTGAAGTCCACAAGTACCTGTAGATTTTTTTAGTTTTTACTATAGAAACACTAAAGTATTCGAGTAAGTTCATTACTAAAAACATTGCAACCCAAATTTCTGTCAAAGCTGCTGTTACAGAAAATGTATCAACACATTCTGACCAATTAAATTCGATAATTCAACAGATATAATTGATTTGTAACAAACTAGACTTTCTAGTGACAGGTACATGTTTTGGTTTTTAAATGACCATCAGTGCTCGGTTTCTGGAATGAATTCTAAAAATAATGTCCGGTGTTGTGTAACTGGAAGCTAGTTATTTTCACTTTGACAAGCAGCTACAGTGGTAACAGGTGGTATCTCCACATCTTAGTCTTCACCTGCTGTTCAGTCTCCCTGACAACAGAGTGCACCACTCCGTGTGCCAGGCACAGAGGCTGGAAGAACGACCAGCCCGTTTATATAACACTGTAATACAGTGTGCTCACGTACGCCCAACGAGTCCCATGCTAAGACTCTGCCATATGCCATTTCCTTCATGTTGTGCTCAGTGACTCTTTATACATTTTGCCTGGTAAAGGTTATTCTGCATGCACATGCCATGAGATGGTCAGTCTTAGCCTGGATTCTAATTGAAAATGTTTCAGCAGTTTGCGCGATGTTGTTTAAAAAATGTCAGGAATGTCTTTTAGGTTGTTTTTTTCTTCTTTTTCTTAACCACAGCTGACATTAGTTTGATATTACCAGTCTTATGTTCCTGCTTGGATAAGCATATACATAGATGAGGATGGGTTCCCTGTTGAGACTGGTTCTTTTTCAAAGTTTTTTTTTCGTGTTGCCATCTCAGGGAGTTTTTCCTTGCCATCGTCGCCCTCGGCTTGCTTATCAGGGACAATCTGCTCCTTTTGCCATGGTATTGACAAAAAGCTATGATTACGGTGCCATCTGAAACCCATAAATGATTAATCTTGAATCTAAAAAACAGTCTAAAATATGTTCACTGTGTAATGTTTCTCTGTTGACAATGGCAGCAATTTGCTCTTAAATTAATGGCATAAAATTACACAATGTGTAACTAGCACTCAAGATAATGGCATGTATACATTTTAAATTATTTTTCATATTTAGTTTGGTTAAAAGCATTGTACTTTGAAAATAAAAACATTAATCAATATTGCAAGATTGGTGACAATATAAAAAAAGAATACTGCAGGAAATTTCAACTGTGCAACTTCCTGAGAAACGTGATGTTGCAAATATTTTCAGGCTGAAATGCGTGTGACACTAACATGAACATTTTCCAAAACCTACTGTATAATGGAGGACTTATTTAAAAGGTATGATGTTAAACCGATTTAACACATTAATACCAAACGATATATATAATTCATATGTTTGACAGTAAAGTGTATTTATATTTATGTTGTTGTGAAGGTTATTTCTTATATTTAATAGATGTTATACTGCTACTTTACGTATATGTAATATCAGCAGGATGCAATTGGCACCGCAGTAATGACCTGACTCATATTGTAAACCTAAATGTAGAGATAAATTCTATGACAAGTGCTTTAAACAATCCCGTTTATTGCTGATATGACTCATGTACAGTATATGTCGATTTATCTGCCATTGTGGTTTGTTCATGATTCATTAAATTATCAGCTCAGTCAAATATCAGCTCTGCCCAGCGTATGGCTAATTTCAAGTGTAAATGATACATTTTGTTGGCACCAACTATTGTAATTAGCTCTTACCTCTTTTTTTATGGTGTTCCTGTCTTTCCAAGTGTGTTATTTTTCAAACAAAGCTTGATAGAGCTGGTACATGGGGCTAACTAATGGGGTTTCGGTGAAGACATCAATCGCTTGCCACTTCTCTCTCTCTCTCTCTCTCTCTGTCTTTCTCTGCCTTCTCCCAGCCATAGAGACACAACAAAGTGAAGTGCTTTGTATTCATCCTAGGACTGTGTAATAAATAGCCATTGCAAGTACACCTCTCGTTCCATCCTGTGAGTGAAAACTGGAGATTGAGTAAATAGAAAGGAAAGACACAGCACCTTGACCATGCCACGCAAATTGTGGTGAGTTTAGCAGATATACACATACATACATACATGCATGCATACATGCATAAATATACTGCTGATTGCATTGCATTTATTCTTTATAGCTGTTTTCCTTTTTTTATTATATTGATGCTTGCATAACCTTAGCTATGTTTGTATGGTTTGTCTAAAAAAGATTTAAGCTTGGAATGATTGAGCAAACCAACGATTAAGCAAAACTGGTTAAAATTGGGTGTAGTGATGCTTGTGTTTGCTCTGGACTTTTTTAAATCCATCATTAATATAAAATGTAATATAAAACCAATACATAACAGGTCCATTTGTTGTTTAGTGAGTTGTTAAAAGGATTTGATGGATTTATGTGTGTAGCCAGACTCCTGAGAGACAAGAGCAGATAAATGACCGGACATCCTCATCCACTAGACTGCACATGGAGTTTGTTAAAATGATAGAGATTCTGTTTTATGTTTTAGACATTTAATCTGTTTGTCCATGTGATAACTGTTGACATGTTTCTTACGTGTCGTGCGACATGCAAGAAAGGAATGGAAATATTTACTTGGAATTTAGTTATATATTTTTTTCGACAATAGACCGATACAGTTAACAGTAATTCCAGTTACTTGCATTTTTTCCAAAATTTTTATGGCATCTATTTGGTAGCACAAATTATAACACATTATAACACACAATATTGTCCCACAAAAATTTGGGTGTTATAAATTGTGTTCCATGAATCCTAAAATTCCACTAACAATAGGAATAATAGCCCAATCACAATACAAAAAAGCTCACCTTGGGTCATGAAGTTTGCATGTTCTCCCTGTGCTTGGAAGGTTTCCTCCGGGTGCTCCAGTTTCCTCTGACGGACTAAACTCATGCAGATAAGTATTTTAAAATCCCCTGTAATGTGATTCCCTGAAGCGTATGAAAATGAACAGTTCCTGGGAGGGAAATTTTGCATCCATTCCTGATCAGTCAACTTTGTCAGAACAACTCTCTCCCACCTGTCCTTCTTCATTTCACACATAATAAAGCATCCAAACAAACCAATCATAGATGATACGGAAGAGTAGTTTTCTCCAGAGTAAATGCTTCACAGCAGGCATTTTTCACTTTGCACATTTCAAAAAAGATACATTCTGACTAGGGTGGCACGGTGGTGTAGTGGTTAGACACTGTTGCCTTGCACTTCCAGGGTCCAGGTTCGATTTCCGGCCAGGTTCCCATCTCTGTGTGCATGGAGTTTGCATGTTCTTCTCATGCTTGGTGGGTTTCCT
Source organism: Clarias gariepinus (assembly GCF_024256425.1). Classification (NCBI taxonomy): domain Eukaryota; kingdom Metazoa; phylum Chordata; class Actinopteri; order Siluriformes; family Clariidae; genus Clarias; species Clarias gariepinus. The sequence goes on along the minus strand of NC_071118.1, from coordinate 8,194,515 downwards.
CTGGGTACTCTTGTAACTGCAGATTATGCTAATTGGTGGTAAATTAGCCGTAGTGTGTGAACCTGTGTGTGAACCTGTGTGTGTGTGTGTGTGCTCTGCCATGAAACGGCACCCTGTCCAGGGTGTACCCTGCCTTGTGCCCTATGTGAGGCAGGCTGAATACAGGATGAAGCGGTATAGACGATGAGTGAGTGAGTGATGATATATTCTGACCAAATGCGTTGAGCTTGTAACCACACATCTTATCAGATCAGCATCCATGTCAACAGTAAAGTTGGAATCTCTAATCAGAATAATGACAATTGTATTGAAGAAATAGTCTCCATGTAAATGTAGCTATTTTTAGTGTTGGCAAATTGCTATAGTTTATAATGATTAAAATGGCCACCAAGTGCTGCAGCGATTTTTTTTTCCTTATGGTCAGAAGGTCACTATTTCAGATCCCTACAATTCCACAGCCAGCCTTAGATGGGAAATAGTAGAGCTAAACTGGCTGTACTTTGTGAGGACATGGGATGGCATACGGCCTTTTGTTCAGTCACAGTGACGCTGGGCAATCATGGATATCTGTGAGTTCATGATTGTCGAAGAGGGCAGATATCAGTTTAAAAATGCAATGCCTTATGGCTTTAGATGTTTTTGGAGGAAGAATGTGGAGGCCTTCAATCTACCAGGTGGTGGCTTTCATATGATAAGAGAGCTGCTTGGTGGGTGAGAATTGGCAAGTGTGTGTGTGTGTGTGTGTGTGTGTGTGTGTAGTTGTGTGTAAGAGAGAGAAAGATAGGATGGTAATAGTAACACCTTTGCTTCATTGATTTTTTTTATTTTTATTTAAAAGCATGCACCTATGTAATGCGGTACTCAGATAATGCAAACTCTGCTTTCACTTTGAGATCATCATCACCTTTGCAAGACTCAATATGTAAATTAGTATACTGGTGAGGCTGAATGCTAAGTGGTTAACGAAAGTGGAAATGAGGTTGCTGCCGAGGTTGTTAAACAGTAAATGTGTACATTTAGGCACTTCGCAGTCCATCACTCATGTAAATCTTCGGTTCACATTTTTTTTTTTACTTAATCTACATCATTTCACTTTATATGGGTGACTCAAGACTTTTGCACAGGACTGTACTATACATTTGCTATGAAGATTGTATTTGATCTGGAGAACATTTATATTCACACTTTTTTTTGTACCCCTATATATTTTGAACTATTTTTGTACTCTTACATCCTCATCCTTTTTAGTGCTGTTTGCATACATATTTCTTCCTACAATTTTTCGCCTTAACAGAGACAGCTTCACTTCCACTTCACCACTCACCCCTTAATCTTAATGCTCTTTCACTCTCTAAATCACTCCTATCATCTCTCACACTCTCTCCTTCTACAGTGGGCTGCCAGTGGCGCCTTCGTCTGATGAAATATAGATGTGTAGCTCCAAGTGAAGGTGCTCATTCAGAAAGAAAAGTGTTACACAACCAGTTTTGAACACTAGTAACAGAATCACGCTTGTACAGCAGGACTGTATTTCTTTTTTTCCCTTCTTTTTCCAAAGTTAGTAATCGTGTAAATTAGAAAAATATATGATTACCTCATATCAATGGGCTATAACCTTGCTTTGTAGACAGTAGTGATCACCAACAGTATGTTAGTTAGTTTTTTTTCCACAAATTTCTCCTGTGTAATTTGCACAATTTGTGCAAAACCCCAGTAGATATTTAACTCTTACTTTTTTCCATTGTACCTCTCAGGCTAGACCCGGTATGAAGGCAGTGTTGCTTAATGTTGCCTGCTGAGTCTGTGTACAAAACTGTTCACTGAGCACTTTCTCTTCTTGCTGCTATGAAACTGAGCAAGGAATTGAAATTAAAGTCGTTTTGTTTACACTAGATATTTGCCAGATTTGCTTTTAGTTGGCTGGGAAATTACTTCAGTATGAGCATTTTAATCAAGGTGTATTTTGTCTTTGCAAGATTTAATATGTTTGGAAATTGGCGAAATGTTTTTTATAAAGATAATTTCTTGCTGCATAGTAAAGCATAGAGTCATACACTGATTTAAAATATAATATACTTTACAAAACATATTCTAGGTACAATTAAATACATTTTGCAAATTATATGTAGATATTTTTAATTTTAGATATTCTTTTGACTGGTCTATGTAATGTCACAACATTTATATTTTATTTATTTATTTATTTTTAATTTATTTTATTTGTGTAGTGTGATATGATTTTACATGTTGGGGGAAGGACTTTATGCTCACCCTCTATTATACTTTTATAACAACAATGCAGCAATAGTAATGATGAAAATATTTTCATTGTATTATAATAATAAGAAGAAGTAGGAGGGGAAATTATTATTATTATTATTATTATTATTATACCTCCATACATACATAAATACATACATAAATTAGATGCACACGCCACAAAAACATTTATTAAGTATACTGTACATGTGTAATAGAGAAGAATGCCACCTTTTCCTACAGTACCATGAATTTACCAGTAGAGGGAGCTAGATTCACACACATTTTAAAGAGATGATGCTGAACAAAATATCATTAATCCGCCTTTCATTATATTACACAGATTTTCTGAAGCAGAGAATTACACAAAACTGTTTTATGGAGGAAATAAATAAGTAATAATAAAGCTATTTTGTGTATCAAGAAAACTACTAATCCATTATGTGATTCTACTTAATTCCAGTAACTGATCATGTTCTAGAATCTGAAATGTTACCTTATTCTTATTTGGGCTTTGTGATTTGTAGTTTTTGATTATTACACTGTAGATTTGTCCCAATTCATTATTTAAATATTGAAGAGTTCATTTGTTTTATTTTAGTTGCCAAATACTTTAGAATAAATAAAATAATAAGGTTTTCAACATGCCATCAGGGATGATCAATAAATTCCAGTCTTGTTGCCTTTTATCACACCGAATAGTCATAACATGACCATCCGCTTAATATTGAGTGGATCCTTCCTTTTTTTTATCAAAACAGTAATTATCTGTGTTTTCTAAAACCTTTCTATTGGAACTTACGGTGGCCGAGAAGTGCAAAACAAAATAACAAATCCGGAAACAAAATAATGGATCCAAAATCAAAATAATAAAACTAAAAAGACAAAAATAGCTAATTTAAAAACAAAGTAACAAAACTAAAAACAAAATAACAAAATTACGGAAAGAAATAACAAAACTGAAAATAAACACAACATATTTATAAACAAAATAACAAAACCAAAAGCAAAATAACAAATCTGAAAACAAAATAACAAATTCAACAACAACAAAAATGAAAATGGAACCTTAAAACTTAACAATAGCATTTATTATACAAGGTTACACTATTACTATTTAATTATTTTTTTCTCTGTTATTTATTTCAACATAAAACACTTTGTTTGGCCAAATAAATAGGTTTAGTGGACCTCATCGTAACTCTTGTTATACAACAGTTAGTTTCAATAGAGTAATTATTACAGTACAGTATTATAGTAACAACTGTAATAACTGTCGGTCGCAGCATGGGTGAAAGTTCTGAATCGTTTCAAACCGAATATCAGTTTGTGTTGTTTGATTTACACCTAAGGTGAGCTACAAATATAACTAGGTTCTAACACAAAGCTGAATCCCATATCCCTCTCTAACCACTAATTCTGTGGTGTGTGGAACAAGTGATCAAACAACTCAAGCTTTCCATTTAATGCTATTTGGGATTCAACCCTCGAGATCCAGAAGTTAACAGAGCTTATATTCTCAAGCAGAATAAGTGAAAATAAACAAGCTATTCTTAATCTGTTGATAATAAGTTGTGTTTGTGGACTTGTATAGTTTTTGTCTTTGTGGAGTTGAAAAAAAAAGCGATATCACACTTGTGGCTAGATATCGGGCTGTGCCCTTGTGTCTGTGACATCACAGAATGCTGTTATTCACAGCACTCCCTCTCGTGTGATATTGCTTAATTATTCTACTATATACCATTTTTATCATCACAGCCTACCATCTCTACCGTATGTCTGTTACTTTAAAAAACAAATCTCTGTATGTGTATCCATGTTAGACACTGTATAAATTAATATTAGTATTATAATAATATTTGTATTCAATAATATTATATATATTATACCTTCACCCTTTCTTTTTCTTCACATGCTGTCATATTGTGTTTATATACATCCCCCCAGCCTCTCTCTCTCTCTCTCTCTCTCTCTTGCTCTCTGTCTGCAATGTCAGACAGGTTTTGGCCTTTTACTTCAGTGCACTGCAAAGTTATTTCGGGAAGCAATTTTAAAGCTGACATTTTGGCGAAAAATATAGCATTTCTGCTTTGATGCCTACAGAATGGAGGATGGAGGAGGAGGAGAATGCTGTGGGGCTCCTGACATTATCCATTATGTATCTAAATGTGATGCTAACAGTCGGCCTCTAACCCAGAGAAAGCTCTGAGAAAGAGAGACAATTACACTCCGTAAAAGGTCAGAGAGAGAGAACAGGTGAATAACAGTGACGAACACAGGATGGCAGAGAAAGAAAAGGAGAGACTGTAGGTCAGCACTGTTTCATTCGCAATGGGCGCAAATGAAAGGCTGTGCAGAGAAAAAAAAAGAAAGACGAAGACATGAGCATGAGCAGTAGGGCAAGGACAGACATCACAGCTTCCCTACTGAGCGCAGCATCTAATACAGCTCTGCATGCATCAAAGACGGTTTGTCAAGATGGAAACGCTGGCAGATAAACCTGTCTGTGTCCTCACATGTCAGTGTCAAGAATAATTGGTGTCCTTTCTGCAGATTCCTGTCTAGGATCATACATATTAAAGTAATAGGCTGGGTGTAGGATAGGTTTATATAGATTTGTATATCTATATACCAGGTTCACAGAAACTGGGCAGTTAAAATTTAAAGAAGAAAATGAAGTTGCTTTTTAGTTCACAACAGTTGAAAAGAGTGATTATTCGAGATCCTGTTGCATTCCTCTCAGCTCAACCATTCTGTCCATTCTTCTCTGTCATCTCATTAACAAGGTGTTTCCAGTGAGTAGAACTGCAGTTGAATGAATATTTTAGTCTTTTTTTTTCCCTGCACTTTTCTGCATGAAATCCTGTAGACGTTTGTGCATAAAAATGCCTGGGGATTAGCAGGCTCTGCAATACTCACACCAGCCCATCTGGCACGATCAGCCATGCCATGGTCAAAATCACCACAATCACATTTCTTCCCATTTTTATGTTCGATGTGAACAATGACTAGCTCTTGATGCTCCTGCATCTACATGATCGTATGCATTGCACTGCTGCAACAGAATTGGCTGACTGGATGGGTGCATGGATGAGACTCATACAAATAATGTAGCATGTAAGTATACACACAGTCGAGGGAAAATCATTATGTGCTCCAAGCCGCCACTACAGATCCAGAGGCTTACACAATCTATGCCATGGTATGTTGAAACCGAGAGAGTATAGAGCTGTCATTCATGGCCCTGCACACTAAACACCTGTCCCTGAGCATGTCTCCCATCTCATCAGCTGTGAGTGTTTATCCTGGAGTGAGAGTCTCTGCTTTTCTCTCTCTCTCTGCTTGTCTGCTGGAATGAATAGGCTTAATGAAGCACTCCGAGTCTATACAATAGCACAAACTGCATTTAACCTACAGCCATTGATTTCTCTTAGACTTTTTCAAGACCCTGCACACAACAGGTGTCTATAGCGCGCATGCTGTCGGCTTGGCTCAAACAAAAGTCTAATCTGTCTAAGGATAACAACCACTTAGGCTTAATTCATTATATTTCATAATATATGTAATATACAGTATAATTCTATATTTGTTATACATGTGTGTGTGTGTGTGTGTGTGTGTGTGTGCCATACTTGGTATTTCATTCCTTTGAATGCATTATTTATACTAGAATGTAGAAAATAATTCCCAACTTGTGTCTATTGAGTGTGTATTATTATTATTATTATTATTATTATTATTATTGTGCTTTAAAAATCCATGTCTGTATTTGGGATTTTATGGATACGATCTAAAACACGTGTCTTTTTCTTTCTTCTTTTTTTTTTTTCTAGAAATAGACATGTCAAGGGCCTGTGGTTTCTAACCCTGGCAGTTCATTTTTCTTACATTAAATTTAAGAATGGATTTTATGACAAGAATAAAACAGTTTCATTCAGTTTCCATGTCAAGCTATGTACTATATTTTTTCAACGCAGAAAAAAAAGCAATCCATTCGTGGACTCCAGCTACTCTGGGAAGGCTGTTGTGGTTATCACACTGGTCTTCTCTTCACATGCACATCCTACTCAGAGTATGTGTTCCACCTGTTTAGACAGTGATACCCTTTAGTGTTTTTTGCACATCTCCCAAATTCCCAGGTGCTTTTTGTGTTTAGGGTCAAACCTCATTACAATTTCCCTTTGTGTGTAAATTTACTATCTCTGAACATGCCGTACGTCTGCCAACTTCATTTTTGTGTCTTATAAAGGAGGGCTATTTTTACAGTAGTCTCAGAATACATTATCATCTTCTCCTGAATAAGCATTAGCGATTGCAAGGTGCTGTGTGGAAGCTAGATTCACAGGGACAGAGTGAATTTGCACGCTGCCAGCATCTCATTATTGACCATTCTTCCATGTGGGATAAAGGCTCAATCACAGCCATGTGATTTGACGTGACAGCCATTCATCCAAGTTATGTATTCTTTTGCAAATTACTTTACATCCTGTACAAAGATTTTTCATACTGATAGCTCATTAGAGATCGCCAGATAAATCTTCCCTTCATCCTGAGGCTCTACTTGTGTTCGAAGCTTTTCTTCTGCTTGCTTTAATGCGCTAATCTCACCTGGATGCTTATTTACAATATATAGATATGAACATCATTTCATTCGTTTGTCTTCTACACCTGCATACTCTAATGATTTGTATAATCCAGCTCTATGGTGTCACTCAGAAGATGATGGTTTACCTTTTCAGTCTTTTCAAGGTTCCTTCATCATGTTATGTGCAAGATGGGTTCCTAAATCACAGTAATTATGTATAAGCTTCAGAAATAATTTGGTTTCCAGATGTTTTAGACTTCATCATATAAGGCAGTTTATGCAGTCATTCTCTAAGCATTTTTCATTTGCTTTTGATGTTACAAATTTTTGCAATAGTAATACATATGTCTGGGGGTGTGCTGTTAATTGTCAAGTAGGAGAACGAAGTGAGCTTGTGTTTGTTAGTGAGCAGAAAATTTAAGTCTTAAAAACCCAGTGTAATCTGGAAATCCACAGGGGAATAGGGATGTGAATTTGTACGATCTGTCCTCGTTCCATGGAAAGGAACAGAAGGGATGAGTTTTTCGGCTGGAATGCGGGATAGACAAAGATGTGATGGGAATTTGTGGAGCATATGACATGTGTGCACAGCACGGTGATATAATACATGTTAAGAGAGAGAAACACAGAGGTTAATGAGCCAAGGAGAGAGATAGCGAGAGGGAGAGAGGTATGCAGTGAAATGCCAGCTGAAAGGGAGGGCTGGTGGAGCAGCAAGGAGAAAGGCAGACACAAAATGAGGGAGAGAGGGAGAGAGAGACAGACAGACAGATGATGAAGGATGCTCATGCACAAAGACACTCGCTCTCGGGGAAATAGTGGAATAGCGTCGCCTGAAGCTCAGCGCCACTGTAATGTAGGCAGACTGAGGTTGAATCCAGGTGCGAGTCTGTGTCAAGGAGACTGAGGTATGTCTGAGCTCAGATCCAGAGTGCGCTGCAGGAGAGCAGGGATACGTGCAGCCGTGGCTCTCATCGGACTCCTGCACCGCTCACGCAAGCAGAGAGAAGAGACGCTCCGAGGCAGAGGCAGCCAGCGGTGGGTGAGCGTATGCTCTGTGTATGTGTGTGTGTGTGTGTGTGTGTGTGTGTGTCTGTGTGTGTGTGAGAGAGAGATCCAATTTATTCCTGCTCAGGTGTGAATATTTAGATATAAGTGACTACTGTAGAGGACTCGTCCTTTGGCTGCCTGCGTTCGAGAATTGCTTAGACCCTGCTCCATAGTGGTGATATTAACATGAATGTAAATATAATTGCTGTGTACCTTACAGTACTGAAGGGCCTTATTGATCCAAATCCAAGCAGAATTAGGGGTTCTCACTGATTCATTTCTGAAAATAGTCTGTTGCTGTGTCTGCACTTTTGCCTTCTACTATTTCTGTTTATTCTGTAATTTTCCCTCACTTCTTCCACTCGGCATATTCATTTATTGATTTCCTCTGCCCCGGTGCTTATTATCGGCACTCTCCGTTGCCAATGAACTGGTAAAGTAGTATTACATTCTAGTATTTCTTGTGCCAGGGGCTTGTTTGTTCTTGCTCAACAAGCCTTTAATTAAGTCTAAACTACTACCAGCAGTGCAAATTGAACTGTGTACAATGCTGTAGTCAGGAAAATGCAAATACATTCACTCCAAACCACTATTCCAGCAATTGAAGATTTTTCTGTTGTTTTTATCCTTATTCACTGCATCAGAAATTACAAGAGCCAATCAGGGGTGCTGGTGGCTCCGTGTGTTAAGGCTCTGGGTTACTGATTGGAAGGTTGGTGGTTCAAGGCCCAGCTCCAGCAGGTTTCTGCTGTTGGGCCCTTGAGCAAGCCTGCTCTAGGGGTGCTGTATTACTGCTGACCCTAGGGCACTTATAAGAAGTTGGATTGTGCGAGGAGTTCACTGTGCAGTGATGAATAAAGGCTTAACGATAACTTAGGCAAAAGGAGAGGAAGGGGGCACTTCTGAGTTTACATGTTTAAATACCCCAGATTTCTTAATAAATCAAGCATTCCTGTGTGTATAGGTAATTCCAGCAGGGCCACAATTATATATGATTTAATATAGAAACAAATGTATGGACTTTAAAGAAACTCTTGTATGACTTTTAACATTAATTTGTGTACATGCAAAGAGCTGATTGATAGCTACACTTAATTAAATCCATATATTAATAAGTCAACCCTTGGCATGTCATGTTTATTTTTGAAATATAGATCAGCTATGTAATGAAAAACCTTTAAACCATAGTGTATGATGTTTCGAGTTTTTGTGCCTCGTGGCTTTTGATGAGGAAGCCGGCTTTGTCCACACAATTGCTCAAGTCTGTTTCCGAACATGATAAGCTGGGTGGGAAATCATTGGTAACCTCAGCAACAGCCTGGATTCGGAAGCGATAAAAATGTCAAACCAGATTTTCTGCCTAATCTGTTCCGTTCTGTGGCGTGAAAGATAGTGATTATGACACAGCATGGATCACTTTAAAAGGTGAACATCTGTCTAGGCTGATATAACTGTAAAAATCGAGTAACTGAAACTTGTGAGCCATCGCTAATTTTGCATTATTCTTTAAGTTCGCATTGTTCTTTATAACTTTTATAATAATAAAGTTGTTATGTTACTTCATCACTAATGTCAGAGAATGTTGAAGGTTTGGGCCTGTACATTAAGTATAATGGATAATAATAATGGATGATATGGCACTGGCTCCCTAATAGGAACTAGAGACATGTCCAATGATGGATCCTTGCAATCTATTCTTAAGTTCTACAGAGACTTATGAATTATTGGGTTGGATATTTTTAGGCAGGTTCATCTTTCTGTCTCTGTTTCCCTCTCTCACACACATTTTCAATCTTGTACCATATCACATTTCATGCTGTAAAAGTGCAAAGATGTGAAAAGTGAACGTGAAGCAGCCTGGGAATTTTTCCTAAACTCTAAAGGGTTATACATGGGGGACAGATGTAGCTAATGTCCATCTCTTTTGGATAATCTTAAAATAAAACAGAAAGATTTAAAGTCCATCCACGATAATGGTTGAAGGTCTCAAGCTGTTCACTATATGATCAGTAAATAAAACATCAAAAAGTTTCTAATTCTTTACACCTTATAATGCTATATTACAGGAAGCAGGAGATGCTGACCATCTCGAATGTTCCCTTGGCAGACTGCCCTCCATCTCCACCAAGAACTGCCCCTGCTGCCTTGAAGGTCAGATATGGTTCTTTATATCTCCTGACTCAAATATATATATATATATATATACAGCAAGCTTCCTGCAAAGAGGCTGGACATGGGTAAAATTACAGATTGGAAACGTTACTCTGTTTATTTTTTTTAAGTTTTATGGTATGCAGTATTTCTTGAGAAGTGCTGAAGTAACACATTAAAGTCTGCAACAATTCATGTTTATGCTGCCTACTGTATACTGTGTTTTTTGGTTTACTAGCTCTGATCCAGTTGCTGCTATAGGAAATTCATTAAATGCTTTAAAGTTTCACAAAGTGTGTGTATCTCTAGAGAACAATTTTTTTTTTTTTTTATTAACCCGCAATGCAAATGTTGTTGACATTCCTGCTTGACAGTAAAGTAGTTTCACAGTAGCCTGTATTAGAAGATTTCCCAGTATGAATACTAACCATATTTACTATATTGATGGTCATTCGGAAGTCCATTTTGAAGAACTATAGTCTTCATAAATCAAACTAGGACAAAAGTCTTTAAGTTATTGAAATGAAAGATTTGGGCTCCTGAGTGGTGCAACACAAAGGCATTTTTTCTATTATCTCGAAATCTCAAGTTTGAGTTCCAATGATGCCACAGCCATCTGTGCCCAGGAGTCTAAGAAGCTAAATTGGATGGATGGATGGATGGATGGATGGAAGGAAATGTCTCTCATTTTTCGCTTTCTCTCTTGTCGACCAAAATAACACTAACCAATGTTATGTAGAAAAGGTTGCTAGCAGAGTATGTTACACTGACCTCGAAGTGTGTTACACTGCATGAACAGCAGTTGGTTTCGTTATTCTCAGGGGTAGCATGTCTTATCTCCAGATCCACAAGCAGTATCTCAGTAATGACTGGTTGCTTATGGGAAGGGTTCCCAATGATCCAGTGACTGCATGATGTATGGGTGTAGTGCATGTTCAGTTATGTAGTGAGAGAATGACATGAAATGTGACAAACTTGTGTATTATGTCAAATCAGTGATGCTGAATGATGGAATAAGGCCATGTGGAATGTAATAATTATTTGTTGTATGTTTGTTTGTTTGCTTGCTCAAATGTCCTGGCATTTCTTGGCATGACAAGGTACACGGCATAGGGAGAAGTGGGGTTAATTGGCTATGACATTGGTGCATAGGCCTATAAATTTTTTTTTTTAAAAAGCACCTCCTTTGTTTTTTATCCAGCGGAGCAAGCTTATGAGGTGGCAGAAATAGCGTACTGCTTGATCAGTGGACCGTGACTCAGACAGACTCTAGTCCTGGAAACTTTTTTTTTTCAGGTTTGCAAGGAAGGGACAATAAAAGAGGAAATGACAATAAACTATGCATTCATGTCTTTGTTCAAATGATAGACAGGAAAAAAAATAATGCAGGAATACATTAAAGAAAAATAAATTTATTTTGTGATGACATTATTTTTACCACCAACTGCACAGTCAAGTCAATCAAGTCAGATTAAGTTGTCATGTTTATTAATTAATGTATTGTGTATAATGGGATCACTGATTAATTGCAATTTTTTTTCTCCCCCACAGTCTACACCCTTTTTTGACTCATTAGAAAAGATGGAGGTAAGAATAAAAGAAAGAAAATGTCTGTTCAAATAATGCTACCATCAAACAGGATCCTAAGAGAAAATTGCAAATGTCACTTCTCGACTAGTCAATGACCTCATGACCTTCTGACCTTGACCTTTAGCAGGTGTCTGAGGTGGATGAGATGAGGCCAGGCCCAGAGAGAGTAAAGGTCTGCAGAGCACAAATCATAAGCTCAAGGCTACACTTCAGGTCAAAGGTGGTGTCACTGGTTTTCTTGTAGGAGTGAACCACATTGTGAAATACTCTTATTGGAAAATAATCAACAGTGGGGTGGTTTGAAGCAGCACAATGGGCAGCTGTTACCACTCAGAAGCTACTTTATTATAACAATGAATCATTATTAATTTCATACCACTAAACTTTAGCAACAATTCCATTATTTTGTTCGTTAATGGATAAATTTTGTAGAAGAGCAATATGCTATGGTGGAAAGCTTGGAGAAAGTTGTACATGGTACTTTATGCATCACCATGCCACACATCCGTCAGTTAAATGAACGTTTGTTATTTGTATTTGATAATGTGGAACACTTTCTGACCAATCAGGTTTGGTCAAAAAACACAATAGGACTCAATAGGATCAATTAGGAATAACACAAGACAGGTTGTGGTATAAGACGCAATGATAGTGTGGTTTGTTGTGGCTCATTGGAGTTATAGCAACAATAAACAGTTATTCCCTCACCAGCCTCTCTTTTTATTTCTCTTAAAGTTAATAAGACGAAAATAAAACACACTTTGTCATGCTGCCCAGAAACCAGAATGCACAAACTGCTCTGTCCTAAAGGCTTGTTGGAGAACCATAGTGATGGAGCATAGTGAAAAATCATTGATAGAGAAACTTAATAGCTTTAGGGTATAAAGAAAATTTTAATACAAGTAACGTAATAGATAATAGAGTAGACACATCAATATACATTTAAAAATCTGTTCGTAATGCAAGGATTTATTGTTATGCAAGGTATAACACATGACAGAGTATACTACTGTATAATTATGCTGTATCACATGAGCCGGAGTGCTGATGAAAGCTGTTGTAGGAAGCCCAAGTGCCAAAAGCTTAATAGCCGTGCTGATATTTAGCACAACAGCATGACCTTGAGTGTGAAAATGCTTTTATACAAAAGTTCCGCATACACCATTTATTAACAACAGATTGTGATTTTCATTTCACTTTACGAAAACATTTCCTTTTGTGACTGGTGGAACTGGTGGAACTGGTCTTTTGAAGCTGGTGACTGACAGATAGTGTAATTAACAGGAATTTAATGTAAGTTTTAAATTCAGCCAAAAGGTGAGAAGAATAAACCATGAAGGACATTCCTGTAAATCTTAAGACTCTCTTTATATGTGCACTTATTCCGCTTAAGAATATCAGCTCTGTTATCTTCTCGGCTTTTGGGTTAAATCCCAAATAGCATTAATAGAAAGCTAGTGCACTTGAGTATACAATCGCTTGTTCCATACACGAAGTAATGACCTTAATCAGTGGTTGGAGAGCGACTTGGGATTCAGCCTAGTCAGCTTTGTACTGTAGCCACTTACAAACTTACATTTAAAACTTACATAAAAGAACACGGATGATTCAGATGTGAGTTGGAATGATGTAGAGGGAATTATTTTAGGATTCCATAACATAATCAGATGTGTTTTCTTGCTGGAAATGGTTCTGTGTTTTTGGCAGGCAGTTGTTCTCTCCTCAGTATGGAGGATCATGCCAGTGTAATTAACGATTATCAGAGCACCCATGATGTGGAATGGTACATATAGTTGAACATCCCGCTCATGGAATGCCTATCATTCTATCAGGTTGAAACTCAGTCGAAACTTAAGTTTGTATGACAATAATGCATGTTATGCTGCTATAAATACAATATCACAATGTTTAGTTTATTACTAAATCCAATATCACACGTTTTAGTTAGATTTAATGTTCTGGAATGCCTAATAGACAAGTTAGCGCTTGTTCTCACATACTACATTATACAGTATCTGTGACAAACAACTGGGAGCTTTGTCTTTCACAAAGCACTTAGAGCTGAACCTTCTTCCATAAATGTTAAATAAATAACAAGCACACATCTCCTGAACTGATTTGGAACATCTGTGGTTTGTGTTTTATTTCATTTTAATCACTAATAATATCATAGACAAGACACAAATGTACAGAAGAAAAAATTAAAACCCTAAACATTTGTATTAGGAGGTTTAAATTCTCGCTCTCAGATCCTAAAGTCGCATCAGATGCAGTCCATTCAGTTACATTACATTAAAGTGCAACAACAATGAAAAACGCTCATTTGCTATGCTTTTAAAACTCTCGACTCTCAGCAAAGTACGTTTGTCACAAGGCTTACTTCTGTAGCCAGATATTCTTAGAACTGACAACTGCACAACTGAATAATTCAAACACCACCTGTATCACTGACCTGAAGTGTTCCTTTCGGGCAAGGATGTGTTACATCACAGTGTGCATTAGTGTATTAGTGAAAATATCTTGAATATAGTTTAAATTATGTAATTATCTATTTTTTTATTATGATTAAGAAGTATATATTTTTTAAACAGTGAAGGAGCTAAATATTACAAGAAGAGAAAAAAAATCATCTCACAATTAAAATACGAAGATGCTTAGAAATAGGCTTCTTAAAATCTCCTAATTAGGATTATTGGGTAAGCCTGATTATATTCAAGATATTGACATTTTATCATTTATCATTTTAATCATTCATCAGTCATTCTGATTATGTGCATGATTGTGTTCCAGTTTTTACTCAATTTTAAACTGCAACCATTCTCCATAACTCATTAGCTTGCAGTATTGTCATTGTGAAAGACCATTTATCTCATTTGTGTAACTACATATTCTTAGCATTTGTATTCGATGGGTATGAAACTTTGTGAGAAAAAACAAACTGTATTTTTTCCTCTTTAGGATGATTATGTTCCATACCCGAGTATAGAGAAGGTGAGAAAGGGCTCAGTTTGTTTGCTTTTCACACAACCATTACAGCCAATAGTAAATTTTGGGTTTTAAATCGTTAACTAACAAGACGAAGTGATTTTTCTTTTCTGAAACATTCATTTTATTTTCTTTAAATATGCCTTCCATGCATTAGGTGCTAGAAGATGGTCCACCGTACCCTCAGGTGATCCTTCCACAGTCTGGAGGTTACTGGATCGAAGACACAGAGACTCCGGCCATCACCCCAAACTCCGGAGAAAGCAATTGGTATCTTGAAGAAATTGAGGAATGTGGAGAGTTTGGATATCGACTTGAGAGTAACTATGGCATACGGGCGTACCGCAAGCACTTTCTGGGCAGAGTAAGCATCTGAGAAAATATAATTACCAACAGAGAGAAAGTTATTTAAATTTACTCAACACCATTCGAAGTAAAAAAAAAGTTTGTATATTGGTCACTTAAAGTTTATGGTGGGTAAAAATGTAAAAAAAAACAAAAAAAACAACAACAAACAAAAATATGTAATTGTGATATGACAAAGCTTTATGTTAGTTGTTAGTTACTTGTTAAGTTATCGACTTAAACAAAGACGGAATGAAGAGAGGGAACTGTTTATGTTGACAATAACAGTAGTGACTGCAAGATCCAATACATTTTTTGCACAGTCCTTATTATTAGAATTAACTATACACAGATAAAATAATATGGGAATTGTTAGCAGGTAATATTTAAGACAGCACTACAATTTGCTGTAACCATAACCATCACTAATGCTTCTTCAAGTATGCATGTTTAATGATCAGCTATGAGGTTTGTGAGTTCATGCAAGTTTAATTAAGTCTTCTGCATCAAGTTCCCTATTGACTTTGACTAGCTAATTCATTTTATACAAGGGAAGCTTAATTATTTATTAATTTGTTTGTTTAATTAAATCGAAGTCCAAAACGTACATCTAACGTTACTGTACCATAATTAATTATTTTATTTTTTGTCATAATCAGGCAGATCAAATTGTGCAATACACAATTTTTTTTTTCAGGAAAAAATTTGAAAATTACATGCTGGTGTGTGATTTGATAAGGTCTTTAAATTCTGAGAAATTCAATTAGACAGAGAAATGTCCCTCTGTGATCTCCATGCCTGACTCTGGAACACCTCACTTCACAGGAACACCTTGACTTCTACTGCACAACCAGCAGCCATGGCAACCTTGTCCTGTCCCTCCGGCATGAAGAAACAAAAGATCAGGAGCATCTGCACATCATTTTAAGGTAATAACATCTTTGGAACCAATCCAATTTGCTATGTGCAATTATTTAATACTGATTGCATTTAGATTGAATTGGTTGGGTCTATTTAATAAATTCTAAATCTGATGCTCTCAATCCTCCTTTTAGGACTCCAGCAAAGACAATCTATGATAGGATTTTGGTCACAGGTTGGCCCGCGCTCCCCAGTGTGCCACAGTTAGCCAAGGTGATGATGCAGGGTTTTTCATTTCCACTGAGTGAGCTTTTAAAATCATGCTGATTTTTTGGGGAATTTCTTTTTCCATCCTGTGTATTCCTTTTAAACCCCAATCACTCTTATCACTCTGATCATATCAGTTATTTGCATAAGATAATAATATTGTGTTTCAGTGTATCAACCTGCATCATATTTTAATTATTTCTCTCTCTTTCTCTCTCTCTCTCTGCAGCTGCTTTGTGAAGATATTGCAAGCTTGAAGTTCAATCCTGTGTTGTACCCTAAGGTACGTTCTATGGTGCTTAGATTAGTAGGGGCTGAGGATAACGTGCACTGAATACTGGGCTGGCATGAGGCAGGAATTAATTTCAGGGTGGAACAGGGTGAAAGAAAATATATGGAATAAAATGACTTTGTGCATTAGATTTACATGTTAACATTGCTCATGTTCTGTCCTAAGCGATCTATAATTTTGAAAGGATACAACAGAGCAGTTCAGGCTTAAGGCTTTTTATAAAAATATATATATATTAAAAAAGATAAATGAAACATGCTAAAGAGGCAGAAAATTTCACGAATGGTCACTAAATTATTTAACCATCAATAAACAGTTTTACCAAATTTACCAAAATACATTAATATGAAAAGGAAAATAACATACTATTTATTTTAAAGGGTAATACAGTGAGAATTACATCTTCTAAAACTGTACAACTTCATCAGGTTCGCCTAAAAGGCTTGTTGTTGTTTTTGTTTCTGATTGGTTAGTTTTTCACCATAGCTGGTGGTAGACAAATATAATGTCATTAAACAAAGTAAATGACTCAAGGATTCCATCTTTGGGTGGTTAAATATAAATTCATAATTATGACACTCTTGACCTTTTATAGAAGTAATTATAGTCCAATTACTGTACAATAGCTTCTCGGCTTAACACCATGAAATAATGATGGTGCAGTCTGACCCACACCTCATCTTATAGTTGACATTTATTTTTACCTGATTAATTAAAAAAAAGAAGAAGAAAAAAAATGTTGGACTTTATTTTAAGCCTGTTTTAAATAAAAAGGCCTTTACTTTTTTCCCTGGAAGAAGAAGTAAGTTAACATTTTGCTTGTGATAAATATACTGTATATTGGCTGGAGATTAGCTGGAAAAAATATTCTGTGACTCAAACTCACTTTGTGATGGGTTTTGACTGTCCAAGTTCTGACTCAAACTGTGTTGAAATCTACTGCTCTTACTTGACAGGGATCTCACTTAATACTGAACTACGATGAACATGAGCTTAACAACACTTTCAAGTTTGGTGTCATCTACCAGAAGCTTGGTCAGGTCAGTTACATACACATTCTTCAATAAAAACCATATATGCATATTTAGAATTATAGTATGTATTAGAGATGTAAAGCTGCATGTACTGTAAAGCGATGAAATCAATTCCCTTATGTGACGTTAAGCAAATTAAGCAGTTGTGGTTACATTATTATTTTTGTTTAACACAGAAATCAGAAGAGGAGCTGTTTGGAAACAATGAGGAAACACCAGCTTTTACTGAGTTCCTCAGAGTGCTGGGAGACTGTGTGGAACTGCAGGATTTTAAAGGGTAAGGGAGTCACAAGGGCATAAGATCACACAGAATAAAAATCCTTGCTATTAATCATATAAAAAAAAGACATATTACTTTGGGTACATAATTCACATTGGTGGAAATGATACTGTAGTAAGACAGTAAGAAATGAGCTGAGGTTTTAGATTTTCTTAAATCTTTCTTTCCTCTGCTAGTTTCCGAGGTGGTCTGGATGTCTGTAATGGGCAGACAGGCTCTCAGTCAGTCTACACTGAATTTAAAGGGCAGGAGCTCATGTTCCATGTCTCTACCAAGTTACCCTTCACAGAAGGGGACACACAACAGGTATGTATTTAGCCTAAGAGCTGTAATTTAGTTACACTGCCTACGAGTAACACTAATAAAGTTTTGTTCAAAATATGAATAGTGTAAATGTACAGAAGTATCTGGCACTATATTTTGACATGGTTATGGTCTTTCATCCACACACAGGTTCAAAGGAAGAGACATATAGGAAATGACATAGTGGCAACAGTTTTCCAAGAGGAGGCCACACCGTTTGTGCCTGACATGATTGCATCCAACTTTCTTCATGCCTATATCCTGGTCCAGGTAGAAAATCCGGGCACAGACGACACCACGTACAAGGTAAAAAAAAAAAATCCATTATGCAAAACAAATTTTGAATGCAGGATCGGGTGACTCCCAAACAGCTCACTGAGATTATTTTCTACACCAGATAAATTCTGCAATGTACTGTATTGATTATTTATCATTTTGGCTAATATTGTTTTTTTACACAAAAAGTAAACGTTTATTTTATTTACACAATTGCAAAATGTGATAAATGTGTACTGACAAATACAATTATCATCCCTGCATTAACAAGTGATCCCCTATCTAAATACATGTCACAGCAAAACAGTACATATACAAACAGTACATCTACAACAGCACATGTACACTGCCTGGGCAAAAAAAAAGAACAATCTAATATATTGTTTGACACCCTTTAGCTTTGAGTATGGTGCACAATGTGGTGGCCAATTCATGTGTAAAAAAAAGACTCTACATGCTTCCAGATCCAGTCTTTTCATAATTTAGGTCCTTGAATATGCCTGTGCCATCAGGAAAGGGAAAAGAAGTACTGTATTGATGTTATACCCTCATCATTCAGTGCATTCAGGTCATCAGCCATATAATATTGCTGGACCTGAGAGTCTAGACCTGATCAACTGAAGCAACCCCAGATCATAACACTGCTTCCAGAGGCTTGTATAGTGCATTGCTTCATGATCCGCCCATCATTCTGGAATAGGGTCACACTGAACTAATCAGACCACATGAACTTTTTCCATTGCTCCAAGTGCAGTCTTTATGTTCTCTAACAAACTTAACTGTTGTTTTTCCTATAAAAGTGATTTTCTTATGGCCACAGAGCTGTTCAGTCCCAATCCTGTGATTTCTTGTCACATCATGCATTTGAAAATGCGCTTAATTTTCACACTTCCATCATCCATCCATCCAGGAACCTCCAGTCCAACTAGGGACTGTGGAGGCCAATGGCGACCGTTGGAGGACCATCGGTCAACATTTACACACCACGGGCAATTTGGAAACACCAATTAGCCTAATCTGCATGTCTTCGGACATGTGGGAGGAAACCTGAGAACTCGGAGGAAACCCACCAAGCATGGAAAGAACATGCAAACTGCGGAAATCAAACCCAGGACCTGGAGGTGCAGAGCAACAGTGCTAACCACTAAGCTACCATGCTAATCACTAAGCCACCGTGCAGCCATTAGTACACTTACATACTATTAAACATAGCTGTGAGTTCTACTGTTGAAGATTTTAATCATCACATTTCACTCCGACCACATTTCTCCATCAAAGTTGATGGTTGCCACTATTTTTTTAGGTTTTAAAAATGTGACCCATCACATCAAATTGGGTATTACGTCAAATTTTTGTGGTTTGAGTTATGCAGATGTTTAGATCTTTGTATCTCCCGGTTACTGAGATATGGCCAGTGCGGGTCATATTTAAATAAAGATTTCATGATGTAATAAGAAAGAAACATCAGCCTTATTTTGGCACCAGGATTTCCTTGTTAGTCCTAAAAATAACTTCACCTGCAGTGCGGTTTTATAGCTAAAAAAAAATGCAATTTTATCTACGATGACTGGGGTAACCAGCCTGGATAGTGTTTATTAAAGTGCTTTAAAACATAAACACTTAACACCTAAATGTTTAGGATTAAACTTCTCAATTCTGTTAAAGGATCAGGAATATAAGGTTTTTATCAAATTATTTTCAAAAAAAATGGAAATATAATACATTTCACCTACTACATACTGTTAAAAAAAAACTAAAAAAAAAACTGTGTGAATTAATACCTGACTTCCATATGACAGGTAATATATGTATTGGATACTATCATTCCAAAATGTTCCTAGTTTTATTCTGTGCTTAATGCAGTCCGATAGTTTGATCCCCCTGAGATACAACTTTCTTTTTTTTTTTTTTGCCCAGGCATTTGTCAACATTTTTATAACAAAACAGACTTGAAGAGCCGATTCGTTATTGGATAACAAATCTTAAGAGAATTATGCATAGTAACATATATCTGTAAATACAGTATACAGTATAAATACTGCAATATACCTGCTCTCTATAAGGACAGACAGCTGTGGAGATAATAATGAAGGACAGTCCACCCATCTGGCTTGTCATGCTCCGACATAATAAAATATCTCTATGTCTTAGCTAAATAAGAATGATGCATTGCAGGTCTCTGTCACAGCAAGAGACGATGTACCACACTTCGGTCCTCCCATCCCAAATCCGCCAGTCTTCAGAAAGGTAAATAGCAGGAATCAAAATAGCTGGTTCTATATACGAAAGGATGTTTTGTGTAAATCATTATATTTGCTGTCTCATTCTGTCTATCCACAGGGCCCAGAATTCAGAGACTTTTTGCTGACTAAGCTGATCAATGCAGAACTGGCTTGCTATCGTTCAGATCGATTTGCCAAGCTTGAGGTAAAGTAAAAATGGTCAACACCATAACATTTTGTGAGTGTATGAACACTTGAGGGGTTTATTCATTGTCCATGTGATAGGACCCATCGCTCCGACCCCTGACTGGATTAAACTGCTTAGTGAAAATGAGCATCTGAATTAAAAAAATCAACATTTTCCTGCATTGTTTTTTTTTTTTTTATTGTAAGACGAGATGAATAATCATTAATCTAGTTAAAAAGTTTTACATTGACTTAAACAATTACTGAAGATAATTGTTGATAATGCTCGGTTCCAATAGTTCTAGATACTTATTGGATTTTTATTAGTTTGTTTTATGATAAGTGGTTAGGATGATTGCATTAGGTGTTTTTAATCTACTGTAAAAAAAAAAAAAAACATTTACAATTAGAATTGTAATAAATTGCATAACTAACTGTTGTATACAGTATAAAACAGTTAGTTCTGATTGAGTCATTCTATAAGTTGAGTATCATATACAGCATAATATCACTGAGGTGTTTAACTATATGTACAAATTTTGGTGTTCTAACAATTTTGAATCACATTATCTCTCTGGTGCCAACATGTGTAACGGTAGGACAGTATGGTCCGCAGTACTGGAAATAAGAGAGCAGCTGCCTTTTAAAACCCACATTCAAAATCAGTCATGCAAGCATTTTCACCAGGATGACACATCTGATAACGTCATATCATCTTGAACAGCACCTTGTCTCCTTAGTAATTTCTTCCATTACAAAATTGTCTCTGAATCATCTTAAAACTACAGTACTTTCACCCCTGTTAATTACGTTAACTGTTGACCACTAACTGTATTTTCCTAATATGTATGTTTTTAATATTTTTCAATATGTATGTTTGTAATATTTCTTTAGGAAAGAACACGAACAGCATTGCTGGACAGCCTCCATAATGAGCTTCACAGACAGACTCAGGTGCTTCTGGGTCAGCCGCTCAGCGGTGATGAGGAGCGAATGGAGAACGGAAGCCACGGGGGAATACTGGAGTCTATCAAGGTGCCCAGAAACTGAAATGACTTCATTAAAAACCAGGCCCAACAAAATCTCCCTGTTTCTGAAAGAAACGTTGACAGTGATAGCTTCCCCTTGACCATTTTTTCTGTGTCTGCCTCAGAGAGCAATGCGAGTGCGTAGTCACTCAATGGAGACGATGGCGGGCACTCAGAAGCACAGCCGCTCTTCAGGAGGAGGAGGAGTGCCCACCAGTCTGAGTGGAGTCGGTCTCACCCATGGCAGCCCTGAGTGCAATAGGAACTCGGTGAGCTCACACAGCATCCATCTACAATCACAACATGCTCAGAGACACACATTTGATTGTTTGCTATGAATAGGCTTAGACCAGATTTTCAAACAGGATCACCTGAGATGCAATCAAAAAAAATTATTAGTAGTAGTACTATTATTATTGTGGTGTTCTATGCAAATTGATTTATGAAACATTCATTTAAATCATTAAAAATAATAATAATAATAATAATAATATTCATAATTTAGTCTTAAACACCCCTTAAGACCACAGGAGAGATACCTCCAGCATGATGTCATGTTAATCAAAGTAGGCTTCACATCAGACACTGGCAGTGGACACGTCAAATAAGAATATTTCTGCACAGCATGGTCATGGTTTCTTGTTACACCAGAGGAAAAATTCACTAACAACTAAAACCTAACCGTTCACTAGCACTTATTATGCAGTACCCTAGTGTGCATCAAATCAGAGTAGCTGTCTATCAACCGAGATTAGATACACGCTTTTGATTACATCTCTTGACTTTAATGAGCTGCAGTGTGATGCACAATTCTAGCCCTCTCATTAGACACAACAATCCCTGGTTTTAAAAGGGCATCCATGCAAAAATAAATAATTCTGATAAAAATTATTAGCGCACGCTTGTTTTATGTGAGTGTGTTTTATTTGGAACAAGAACTAGAAAACAAGAATCAATTGCATCACATAGACTGTATTATTATTATTATTATTATTATTATTATTATTATTAAATATAATATAAAATAATATAATAATAGGGGAAATTTATTTTCAACCTGGACTGTTCTTTTAATTGTTTTTTTTTGTTTGTTTTAGTGCCCAGTATCATCTACAGCTAAGTCTCCTTTGAAGAGCCCAGTGAAGAGACGCTCATGTCTTTTCCCTCGACTGCACACTAGCATGGATGGCCAGAGTGAGCGTCCTACACGCAGGTCAGCCCCAATGACTTGCAGAAACACACTTTCACCTAAATTGAAAATGACGGCCATTGAATTTAGATCAACAATAATAATTTTATTTTTATTTTCTAACCCTAATTATGTTCGTATGTATTTATTTACATAGTGCAGTTAATCCTTGGATTGTGAGCATAATTCGTTCCGGAAGTGTGATTGTATATTAAAGTACTCTTATATCGAAGCGAATTGCTCTCTAAGAAGAGTCTTTGGTTATTCGTTCCACAGCCCAAAAATATTTATATAAAAATAATTAATATGAAATGAAAAGGAAAAAGAATAAAACTAATATCCTGAATTGTACCTTTGATAAGGATCGTGGGTAAAGTAGGACGAGAGAGGAGAGGAGAAGGGAGTAGGCTACTGTGTAGGACGAATTTTACACACACACTGACAGAATCACTGCTCTGTCAGAAAAGGTCCACTTTAATGACACTTGCTTTAGCCGCTTTTAGAGGACTTGCGGAAATGTGGCGTTGCATTGTCGTTAAACAGATTCATCTCTCGCATTGCTACGGTCTTTTTAACCTTTTATTTCACGGGGGCTGTTGGTGCAGTACAGTTACTAAAGAACAATCACTACACTTGAACACAAAATTTAAAAAATGCTTTAGACGCACACAAGTGGTTACAATGTTATAGTAAATAGTACACTTGCGCACAGATGTTGACTACATGATTGATGCATGTGCACTGAGACTGAGCATGGAAGAAAATTACCCATGATCCCACTGCGCGAGAGAGAAAAGAACCATTGCCAATGCTTGGCAGACAAATGGCATGCATACTACTCGTATATCAAGACCACACTTGTTTATTAAGTTAAAATTTATGTAAAAATTTTGCTCATCTTGCAAAACACTTGCAGACTAAGTTACTTGCAATCCAAGGTTCCACTGTATATGTATATAAAAGTATAGCAATATCATGGTTACTTTATGTATGGTGGTCTGGGAAAAGCCAAATTATGCTATTGGTAAAAATTAATAAATACTGTAAATAAATAAATACATTTTTTTCCCTACAACATATTTTGACATCATGACTTGCTTCAGCTTCCTTCAAAATCATGTTGGGTTTAACAAACTGACAGTCAGTCTGCCTAAAGATAACTAAAGCCAGATTTCAGTTCTTTGATAGCTACAGCATATGCTTTATCAATACAGATATAAGCCTAATTTACTCTGTTTGTAATGAAATCCTGACTGTGAAAATGTTCATAAAAGGTCATGTGGTCTAATGAGTCCAGTTTGACCCTATACCAGAGCAATTGGCCGGTCAGGGTAAGAGAGGAAGCACATGAGACTGATGATCCAAATGTACAGAATGACCAGGGTATCACATCAATGTAGTTTTTATTCCCTGATCGGACAGGGTTCTTCTAGGACTTAAACTGTAAGAGTGGTTCTGGGAGCATGAGAAATAATTTTCACACATGAATTATCTACCATACTGCATGCCATAACCATATTTTTTTAATGGCCAAGCAGTGTACTAGAAAATATCAGAATTTCACCATGTCACACATGGTGAGGCTCTCTATGTACCACCCACATACTGCAATATTTAATAATCGCTTTGCTGTGGAATGAAAAAGAAATGAGAACAGTTCAGCAATAGAACCGCCTTTGAAGGATGCTATAAATCATGCCCAGTATGCACTGAGACATTGTCAAACTCAGCTCAATGAGAAATGATTGCGTACAAACAGCCTTGCACTCACACTGTGAGGAAAGACACTGCTAAATTATTTTCTTTGGCTGTCCTCTTTTTACTCCAGTACACTCTGTGATCAGAGGAGTCTAGACAACGGTCACCTCTCGCAGGACGTTAAATCAGAGACCTCATCCAACCCCAGCTCTCCAGAGATCTGCTTGAGTAATGAGAGGTACTGTCACAAATCATTAAAAATGCACCCTCGTCCTAGAGTCCTATAAGTTATGTTTTTTTCCTCTAAATGTGCTGTGACTTGCTTGATTATATCATATCATATTGCATCATGATATACAGTATTTGTGCTGATCCCCTATTGGATTAAAATATTTCATAATATCATAATATATGGATGTGTACTGTTATTTATGGAAAAAACTTGAAAGTGTAGGAGTAGTTCCAATGAAATGTTTTGTCCATTAATCTAATGCTATGTACTTGAGTTTATTTCAGTCTCTTTCAGTGTGAATTTACATAATGGGACCTAAAAAAGTTAGATTATACCAGTAGGTGTGTTTAAAGTGCTGTTTAAAAAGCTGCACACACAATCAATATGGTAGGAATGTGACCTGCAAAATATGTTTGTTTTTTTTGTGTACCTATGCAGACTGAACTAATAGGGCCATCGTATACTGTACTTTGACTGAACAAAAAAAAACATGACTAGACTTCTCCTTTGTTTAACATTACTTGATCTAAAGAATTTATTTTACTTATATACATCATTAAAATAGGGGGCATGGTGACTCAGTGGTTAGCACTGTTGCCTTGCATCTCCCGGGTTCGAGCTTCAAATATCACCCCGTTAAATGTGCATGGGGTTTCCCCCATGCTGGGCAGGTTCCCTCCAGGTTCTCTGATGTCCTTGCAAAGACAGACTTTGGATTTACTTTTCCAAGTTGTCTGTAGTCCATAATTACAGTGCATCCGAAAAGTATGTCACAGCCTTATTCTAAAATGGATTAAATTATTTTTTTTCTTAGAATTCTACACACAACACCCCATAATGACAACATAAGATTTTTGCTAATTTATAAAAAAAAAAAAAAAACTGAGAAAGCACATGTACATAAGTATTCACAGCCTTTACCATGAAGCTCAAAATTGAGCTCAGACGCATCCTGTTCCCCCTGGTCATCCTTGAGATGTTTTTGCAGCTTAATTGGAGTCCACCTGTGGTAAATTCAGTTCATTGGACATGATTTGGAAAGGCACACAATTCATGTCAGAGCACAAACCAAGCATGAAGTCAAAGGAATTGTCTATAGACCTCCGAGACAGGATTGTCTCGAGGCACAAATCTGGGGAAGTTTACAGAAAAATTTCTGCTGTTTTAAAGGTGCCAATAAGCAAAATGGCCTCCATCAAGTGGAAGAAGTTCGAAACCACCAAGACTCTGCCTAGAACCGCCCGGCTGGCCATCTAAACTAAGCGATCGGTGGAGAAGGGCCTTAGTCAGGGAGGTGACCAAGAACCCGATGGTCACTCTATCAGAGCTCCAGAGGTCCTCTGTGGAGAGAGGAGAACCTTCCAGAAGGACAACCATCTTTGCAGCAATCCACCAATCAGGCCTATATGGTAGAGTGGCCAGAGAGGCTCATCAGACCTCAGAATTTTGTTTCTCATGGTCTGAGAGTTCTTCAGGTGCCTTTTGGCAAACTCCAGGCGGGCTGCCATGTGCCTTTTACTAAGGAGTGGCTTCCGTCTGACCACTCTACCATATAGGCCTGATTGGTGGATTGCCGCAGAGATGGTTATCCTTCTGGAAGGTTCTCCTCTCTCCACAGAGGACCTCTGGAGCTCTGATAGAGTGACCTCTGGAGCTCTGGTTGGAGCTTTTATTTTTCTAAAATTTGCAAGAATCTCAAGTAAACTTTTTTCATGTTGTCATTATGGGGTGTTGTGTGTAGAATTCTAAAGAAAAAAATTAATTTAATCCATTTTAGAATAAGCATGTGACATAAAAAATGTAAAAAAAAAAAAGTGATCCGCTGTAAATACTTTCCGGATGCACTGTACTGTACTGTAAGTGTGTGCTTGGCACCCCATTCGGGATGCACCCCTCAGTTGCTTGTGGTAGGTTCTAGGCCTCTGTGGTATAAACAAGTGGTTTAAATGATTGGTGGTTTTTTTTATATATATTTTTATTTTATTTTATTTTTTTATTTTTTTTGTCTCTCTCCTGGCTGACTGTAGACCAACTCTGAAGCTGGAGGAATGCACTCGAAGCCCAGAAATCTCTCGCTCACCATCCAGCACAAGCAGCAGCGTGGCCGGAGATACGGATACAATTGAGGAGGGCTACCCTGTAAGTGTATCTGAGTGTGTGTGTGTGTGTGTGTGTGTCTTTGTGGTTTTCTGTCTGCATTCAGACTTTAGAGTGTTTTAGTGTAAACTCTTTAAGCTTTGCTGTGATTGGTGTTGCATGTTATGAGAGTTGCATCTCTCTTTTTTTACCTTCAGGTTTCCCCCAGTTTGTCACCAGTATGTAGTTCCGCTCTTGGTGTGGAAGGTCAACGCGCAGGAACTCCTGTTATCATGTGCCGCAGTCCCACGGGTAATGAATTGCAAAGTCAAGTTCGGATGCTTTGTGATGGTTATGAATGTTTCAGTTGTTTCATAGTTGTTTTTTTATATAGTTTAGCTTTATAGGTTGGTTACAAATAAACTAACATTGTTTTTGCTTTGTCGTAATTAAAAGACTTCAAGAGTAAGAATTCTCCCAGATCCAGCCTGAGATTTCGCTTCGACAAGCTGAGCCACTCCGCGCCTGTAAGATTGTATTAAATAATTGATCAGTTCATTGTACCTGTGTTGTTGCAGACTATGATTTAACTGGACATTGTCATTTTGGAACAGGGGCACTAGTGACCGGAGAATGAAGAGAGACCAGGAGCACTGTGTGAGCCACACATGAGCTGTGGAACAAGACAGCACACTGAAGAAGGACACTGGATTTAAGATATCGCTAAAGCTTGAGCTGCCTCCAAGATGGCATGAGTCACTAGGTCACACATACACACGCCATATACACAAATAACACAGCATTATTAGAGCTTAGCAGTTTTATCCTGCCACTGATCCTGTTGACCTGAAATCTTCAGCCTATGATT
The DNA here is from genome assembly GCF_024256425.1 of Clarias gariepinus. Taxonomy (NCBI): domain Eukaryota; kingdom Metazoa; phylum Chordata; class Actinopteri; order Siluriformes; family Clariidae; genus Clarias; species Clarias gariepinus. The sequence continues at coordinate 8,166,738 of NC_071118.1, read as the reverse complement.
TTGATGAAGTCCCAGGTTAATGCCAGAGCTTTTTATAGCAATAGAAATGATTTGTTGAGACAGGATAGTGAAAGTTATGCAGAACAACATATTTAATGCAAAACAACAGAATGGGTATTTGAGACACCTTTGATACATGCTCATGGTTTATGTTTCACTGTTCATGCATTACGCTTTATGGTCTTAATAGTACAACTGAATGAGGTCTTAATAGTACAACTGAATGAGAGGTTGTAAAAGCAGAAAAAGCACCTTATTGCAGGATTTAACAAACTTTTTGCAGTCGGGGGATCCTCTCAGTGAGAACAAAACTCGCTGATTCCCCTATAATTTTAGCACAGATTATTTTTAGCATTATCATACTATACAAATATTAAGTGCATTAAGCAAAAATGCGCCTTTTTATTTATTAATTTTTTTCTTCTTTTTTATATATAATTTGTACAAACTTCCACACAAGAGTTCAGTTACAATGTAAAAATGTTTCCATACTTTTGTTTCTTCTACTTAGATTCAAAATACATAGTTGGTTTCATATTTTGCAACTTTAATTAAATCCATAAAATTTTACGGGACCAGTCGCACTTAAAACTATAATAACTATAACAATATTAGTTTAAAGTGATCTCCACTGTCATAACAATGTTCATGAAAAATTTCAATCTTTAGCCCCTAGGGTAAACACCACAAGGTCCCTTTGCTCACAGGATGCTGTGCTACTGCACATTGCTTGATTAAATCGGCATCTCTGTCAATTAAGTAAGTAATAAAACCTGACATCGATTATTTTTCCTATAACAGCATTTCCTGAAGTGTTCCTCAGATACCACAGCAATTTGCCAGCCCTAAGAAATATTGTATTAAATTTATTGACTTGTAGTTACATTCAATCTTGTAGAACATCCATGAAACAAGATATTTCCTGTTACTACATATGTCACAGGAGGTATAAACTACTGTTCCATCATCAGATATACAGTCCATTTCTTTCTCTCACTTAAAGTTAAAAAGGCAGTTTCTTTGCAGATGTTATAAAAAAAAAATGGCACTGATACTAGAGACCTTACATAAATTCCTTACATAAATATAAACTAAACATCACTTCACAGAACGCTTCACTATTTCAATTTAGTCTGTTTATATGGAAAATCTGCAATACAAGTTCCTTCGTGAAATTGAAAACGAGATTTTTCTTTCTTCGCGCACTGAAATAAAAATTACATGTATCAAAACATTTAAATTAAGAGCGGAATTTTCACTAAGTAAAATACTGTATGTAAATTAACCAACAGTAAACAGTGGGAAATATTGGTATGTTTAGGTTAAGATAATTAAATGAAATTAAGTACAGGCCGGAATTATTTCTAATATAAAATTGTGACTATAAAACTTGCTGCAAAAAATGCTTTCAGAGCTGCTGTTATATAAATTTAATCATGTTCTGACCAATCAGTATCAAGCATTTAACTGCACTGTAGCATTAAAATAAACAAATAAGATAATAATGGGTATTGACATTTGTGACACTAGTACCAATGCTAGTGACTCCAAAGAAAGTAAAATGGTACTAATTTCAGACCTCGAGGACCACTTTAGAAATCAGCCTTTTACATCTTCTAATACATATTTATTCAAGTTGCACAATGCTGTCTTTAATTTGAACTTGAGCATGGTAATGTTTGATTCCAAAAAATACAATGAGCTGTTATCTTTTATGAAATTTTTAATGCCATATAGAGATATTATATGTAATAGGAAGAAATGCACTTGTTTGTACTATAAGGCCAGCACTGTATAATTTTTATTATTGTTGTTGTTGTTATTATTATTCTTACTTAAATAGGCTTTTTATTGATCACATAGTGTGTCAGTCCACACCTTGCACATTGCTTACTTTTTTCATTTGTTTTACTGTATACTGCTTTTAAATGAAAAAGAAAAATTGGGAATTTTATGGTGGCGTGGGAAAACCCTTCAATGTACTGCAAGCATTTTTAAACTGATTCATCTTTCATGTTTATGTGTATTTCAACAACATGAAAATTTATAGCACTTTAAAAATCTGCCTAAAAAAGAAAAAAAATTTAGGACTTCATCCTAATCCCAGCGAAAGATGCATTTCAACATTTCTGCTAAATTTCAACATTTTGATTTATTGATATGAATTCAAAGAATCACTGTTTAATTCAGATCTGATTTCTAAATTTTCAAACAGATATATGTATTGCATAGAAATATATAAAAATGGATTGGAGTTTTGTGGGGGAGAAAACATATTTTTTCATCCTGAATTTAGCCATGGTAATATCTGAGGTTTTTCCCAGACCAACACACAAATAATTTATCTTACAATATTCTGACTGACATTGTTATAAATAATATTACTGTAATGAATTTACCAATATGTAGATTTATTAGATATATTGATATCAATTAGAACATCAGAATTTTGCTAGACTGAAGCTTGGTGACTAATCTGTGCAGACATTAAACCCTCGACCATGGAGGCCCACTTATTTGCACAGGCTCAGGTTTTCTCTGTTGCCAACACACCTGATCCATTTTATGGAGGTCATATTATATTTTTTCCTCATAATTTGGGGAAAGGTTTAAATTAATGAATTAATTATATGTTACTGTGAGCTGATAGTAGTTGTCAATGTTCATTGACTGGTGCATTCATGTCATTAACCTGTTTGGGTACATATTTTAATTGCATATTTATTTTATTTAGGTCTAATTAGGTAGGGTTAGTATTTAGACTTAGTATTTCAAAGATATTCTTAAACATTGCAACTACTGACCAGTTCAATTTTGATTTAACCATAAGTGTGCAATTTGTAATTTAAAAGAAATGCTGTTTTGTTGATTTGATAAATTTCAATAAAACAATATTTTGTTGCTAAATTCCTTGAAGCTGTGATAAATAATAGTGATTTAAGTACTGTGAATAATAATAATTATGATTATTATTATGATTATTATTATGGTTATTAATATCACTTCTGGATGGATCTGTCTTTGGAGCAGAGAAAATTTAAATCCACAGGGTATTAAGCCTCCCGGACCAGAGCCGTGACCACACAAGCGTCATCTGCCGTTTTTAAAATAAGTAATTTCTCTCTAATTACAACTTCAACTTCAATCTCACAAATAGTCGCAGTCTTAAGAAATTTAATTGCAGTAATACAGCATTGTAATTTCATAGGGATTTTAGAATTTCCCTTTAGTTTGTGGAACTATGAAGTCATTACAGTTGATGGCATTGTGTGGCTACAATAAGAACCCCTGGTATGAAAAGGCATTACATGGTGTTGTAGAGGAGACATTTTAGTTTCCTACAGTCTAGTTAATCCTTCTGATGTTTTATTTCACAAAAATATATTTAGTTGTATGCTTATGACTACTGATTTTCTTGATTAAAAATTGTATTTTATATTATTTTGATCTTTATCCTGTATAATTTTGTTAGAAGAACAAAGATTTACACAATGTGGTTCAGCTAACTTGAATATTTGTGGTACAGAGTATTCATTGAGTCCCAGTCAATGTATTTTGTTTGTATGGTAAATAAATAAACTATTTTATAATAACATTTTTACTAGTTATAATTTTTTGTTAATCTGCAGTATTTCTATGTAACGATGGTGAATTACAGTTTGATGCTTTTTTAAATCCTGAGTAGGAAAAATCTATTTGGTCTTTTGATATGTATAGTAATTCCAGCGGCACAGTGACTAGCACTGTCGCCTTGCACCTCTAGGGTTCAGTTTTAATTCACGCCTCGGGTCTTTGTGCATGGAATTTGTGTGTTCTCCCCATGCTTGCTTTCCTCCGGGTACTCCTGTTTTCTTCCACAGTTTAAAGATTTTTTTCCCTTCCCGTTGTCATGTCACTCGTTAGTGTTACAAGGTCTCAGGTGTCCTTGGGGAGCCGGTGTGTTAAATTTGGTGTCATCGCTCTCACACTCTCATACTGGTCACTAGACGTTTAACATGGCACCTCATGGCAAAGAATTCTCTGAGGATCTAAAAGAAAGAATTATTGCGCTCCACAAAGATGGCCTAGGCTATAAGAAGATTGCTAACACCCTGAAACTGAGCTGCAACACGGTGGCTAAGACCATACAGCGGTTTAAAAGGACAGGTTCCACTCAGAACAGGTTCCACTCAAAACATGGTAGACCAAAGAAGTTGAGTGCACGTGCTCAGCGTCATGTCCAGAGGTTGGCTTTTGAAAATAGACGTGTGAGTGCTGCCAGCATTGCTGCAGAGGTTGAAGGGATGGGGAGCCAGCCTGTCAGTGCTCAAACCATATGCCGCTCACTGCATCAAATTGGTCTGCATGGCTGTCGTCCCAGAAGAAAGCCTCTTCTAAAGATAGTGCACAAGAAAACCCGCAAACAGTTTGCTGAAGACAAGCAGACTAAGGACATGGAATACTGGAACCACATCCTGTGGACTGATGATACCAAGATAAACTTATTCGGTTCAGATGGTGTCGAGCGTGTGTGGCGGCGACCAGGTGAGGAGTACAAAGACAGGTGGCTTTGCCTTTTTTTGCGCTTTTTGGAGAAACGCACAAGTTTCTTCATCTAAAAACAACAAACGGAATTCAGTTCCAAACAACTAAACCACGACTCAGAAGTACGATATTATGGATAATATTCAGCTCGTTCAGTGTACATTTTTCCTCCGTCGTTAGTGGTAATTTTACTTGTGATAGGTGTGTGTTAGTGAGCATCTCTCTGACGGAGAAGATATCAGCGTTAGAGGAGCGCATCCAGACTTTAGAGAGGGTTAGAGAGCGCGATAGCAGAGTTATTCCTGTAGCGGACTGTCTGGGTGCTACAGGCAGAGATAACTAGCCCCCGACTCCGGCATAAGAGCCCTCACAGCGGGGCGAGTGGGTGACTACTCAGCGGCATACTCGATCAGCCAAAGCTAACGCTAAGGCTAGCCCACCGGAGCACACCTCTTCTGCGCTTCACGTGTCTAACAGGTTTGGTCTCCTCAGTGATGCACCCACTGAGAAACCTGAAAGAGCTCTGGTTACAGGAGACTCTATACTAAGACATGTGAAATTAGCTAGACCTTTAGGGGCGCCAGCGGCAGTGGTTAGGTGTATCCCGGGAGCCAGAGCACCGGGATACACCTAACCTAGGGCTTAGGTTCTTAGGGCTCTAGGACAACATAGGTTCTCCAAGACAGTGGTACATGCTGGAGCTAATGATATACGCCTTCGTCAGTCAGAGGTTAGTAAGAATAACTTTACATAGGTGTTTAAACAAGCGAAGGTGATGTCCGATGACGTAATATGCTCTGGTCCCATCCCAATGGGACGTGGCGACATAGCTTACAGCAGGTTATGGTCGCTGAACAGCTAGATGTCTAGGTGGTGCTCTGAAAACAACGTGGGCCTTATAGATAATTGGAAGACCTTTGAGGGCAAAACTGGCCTGTTAGGGCGGGACGGTGTCCATCCCACTCGGGAAGGTGCTGCTCTTATTTCTTGTAGTATAGCTCATAGTCTCAGAAGAGGCCTAGTTAATTAGTGACAATCCAGAGCCCGGGGCAGTCTGCTAGCTTCATAGAGTCGTCACTCAGGGTTCAACATATTGAGACTGTGTCTGTTCCCCGAGCTAAGCAAAAATGTAGAAAGATTCAGAATGTCTGTTTTAATAATTTAATTACCATAAAGACCACAAACTCAAATCATACTAAATGTGCAGCAGCACCTCTGATCTGAAGCTAGAACTGTTAAATATTAGATTTCTCGCATCAAAAGCAGTTATTGTTAATGAAAATATCACAGATCAGGAGTTTGATATACTCTGTTTACCTGAAACCTGGATTAAACAGGACGAGTATGTAGCAATAAATGAAGCTAGTCCTCCTGGATACAGCTACATACACCAGCCTTGGTTAACCGGCAGAGAAGGAGGCGTCGCAGTTATTCACAATGATAATTTGACTATTGTACAAAAACACAGACACAAATTTAATTAATTTGAAATTCTTTCTAGTAACATAAGTGTATTTAAAAATATTTAGTCAGCTCAGTCGATTCCACTAATTGTCATTTACAGACCTCCAGGGCCGTATTCTGAATTCCTTAGTGAATTTGCAGATTTCCTAGTCGTTTCTGTAGACAAAGTGTTAATTGCTGGAGATTTTAATATTAGATTTAGATATAATCATATTATTCGGATTAAGTAAAAGAAATTTATTCACAATTCCACTATCTGAAGTTATATCAGATCACTATCTTGTCTTAATTCAAGTGTGTCACAGTAATAATGTACGGACAGCGCCGCGCTACCGTATTAAACATACATTTACATCAACCACCAAACAGAGATTTATCAGTAATCTCCCAGAGTTCCCAACTTCAGTTAGATCACTATCTGACCCCACAGAACTCGATCAGGCGACTGAACATTTAGAGTCGACATTTCGCTATACCTTAGATAATGTAGCTCCAGTTAAAAGAAAAATTATTAGAGATAAGAAACTTGCTCCCTGGTATAACGCTGTAGCCAAATTAACCAGAAATAAGACCACTGCAGAAATCTCCACAACAACATCATGCAATAATGAGGAATTCATGAACTTTTATAATAATAAAATTGTTAATATTAGGCATAAAATTGAGGCTTTGAAACCAAACAATGTAATTGATGCGGATGTTAATCTAGCCATGTCAGATCGGAACCTAGAATACTTTACTCCCCTTGAAGAGAATGAACTAATTTCACTCATCTCTTCTGCAAATTCATCAACCTGTATATAATCTTTTAAATTAGCAATTATCAAACCAATAATTAAGAAACCTGACCATTTGTCAGATGTCCAATTACAGGCCAATATCAAACCTTCCCTTTATCTTTAAGATTTTGGAAAAGATAGTAGCGGAGCAGCTATGCTCATATCTACATAAAAACAGCATACATTAACTGTATCAGTCAGGATTTAGGCCTCATCACAGCACAGAGACAGCACTCTTTAAAGTAGTAAATGACCTCCTATTGGCCTCTGATCAATGTTGTGTAACTATGCTTGTATTACTCGACCTCAGTGCAGCTTTTGACACCATTGATCATGCTATTCTTCTTCACAGATTAGAAAATGTAGTAGAAATTAAGGGCACAGCCCTCTCCTGGCTCAGATCCTATTTGACCAATCGTTATCAGTATGTAGACTTAAATGGTGATTATTCTGCATGTTCTCTAGTGGAGTTTGGCGTTCCGCAGGGTTCAGTTTTAGGTCCATTGTTTTTATCCCTTTACATGCGTCCTCTGAGCAACATAATCCATAAGCATGGTAATAGTTTTTATTGTTATGCTAAAGACACACAGTTATATGTCTCAGCAAAACCTGATAAGAAAAAACAGCTTACTAAAGTTGAGCAATGTGTGCAGGACATAAGAAATTGGATGCAAATTAACTTCCTTCTGCTTAATCTGGATAAGACAAAAGTTCTAGTCATAGGACCGCATACAGCTAGGAGTAAAGTTTTAAATCACACCGTAACTTTAGATGGCCTTTCTGTTCCATCAAGTGCAACAGTAAAAGACCTCGTGTGATTATAGATTCCAGCCTTTCATTTAAAGCTCATGTAGATAATATTACCAGGATAGCATTTTTTCACCTCTGAAATATTGCCAAGATAAGAAATATATTTTCGCTAAAGATGCAGAAAAACTAGTTCATGCTTTTATCACCTCTAGGTTGGACTATTATAATGCCTTACTGTCTGGTTGTTCAGCTAGGTGCATAAACAAGCTTCAGCTAGTCCAGAATGCAGCAGCGAGAGTCCTCACTAGAACCAGAAGATATGAGCACATCCCCCCTATCTTATCTTCACTGCATTGGCTCCCTGTGAAATTTTGCATTGATTTTAAAATACTACTCTTGACATATAAAGCATTAAATGGTCTCGCGCCGCAGTATCTGAGCAAACTGCTGTGTCTTACGATCCGCCATGCCTACTTCGATCAAAGGATGCAGGCTGCTTGTCAGTACCGCGTATTATGAAAAATACAGCTGGGGGCAGAGCTTTTTCTTACAAAGCCCCCAAATTATGGAATAGTCTTCCAAATAGTGTTCGGGATTTAAACACAGTCTCAGTGTTTAAGTCTAGGCTAAAACTTATTTATTTAGTCAAGCATTTTTATAAATAGATTTGTCTTAGGTAAAGGAGCAGATCTGGGGGACTCATGGACGTAGAGTATAGCGCTATACAAATAAAAATTTAATTGAATTGAATAGATGTGTCTTGCCTACAGTCAAGCATGGTGGTGGGAGTGTCATGGTTTGGGGCTGCATGAGTGCTGCCGGCACTGGGGAACTACAGTTCATTAAGGGAACCATGAATGCCAACATGTACTGTGCCATACTGAAGAAGAGCATGATCCCTTGCCTTCGCACACTGGGCCGTAGAGCAGTATTCCAACATGATAATGACCCCAAACACACTTCCAAGACAACCTCTGCCTTGCTGAAGAAACTGAGGGTAAAGGTGCTGGACTGGCCAAGCATGTCTGCAGAACTAAACCCTATTGAGCATCTGTGGGGCACCCTCAAACGGAAGGTGGAGAAGATACCTGATAGTACACTGATTACTTTACATTCTACTGTATCAGAGTTTTATATCCTTAGCTTTGTCCCTTAAAAAGATATAATAAAATATTTACAAAAATGTAAGGGGTGTACTCACTTTTGTGAAATACTACATATATAAGGTTTATTGAATATTACAGAGATTGTCTAATGTGCAACTAACCCCAATGGTGGCACCTCATTGGTAAATTACCTCGAAAAGTGGAGGTTGGGTGAACATTCCCAGGTGTAAACAATAACTTAATATGAGAGAGCGAGAGAAAAAAGCTAAATCCCACACAGAAAATAAAGTTCCTAGTAGTGTGTGTGTAGAGTTTGCATGTAGAGTCTCTGTGCTAGGTGGGTTTCCTCCAGGTATTCCAGTTTCCTTTCACAGTCCAAAGGCTTTAGTCTGACTAATGCATATCAAAATTGCCTGTAGTATATGATTGTGTGTGTGTGTGTGGTTGTGCCTTGTGGCTCGAGTTCCCTGAAATGGCCTTCTCCACATGTATGGAAGAATAAGCCTTTATTTGTGATATTATTCACAGTTTATTTTATTTTTATTTGATTTTATTCACAAATAAACAGCAAAGTGTTAGGAAGCTAACAGTGTCAGAATGGCAGTACTGGACTTGTATTTAATAACCATGGCTCTTAAAACTAAACGTGAAAAAGGCGTCATCTTGTCTTAGCATTGTCCTTATATCTGTTAAAAAAAAAAACTTATTTATCTACATTAATATTAATGCCTTAAAAACTGCTTTTTGCTTCATGTCAGAGAGGAACTATGTTCTTACAGTAAGTATAACAGTATGTTCGCCTTCTCGTGTCGAAAACATAAATTACGAGGTATTTGAAGGCATCATTTTAATTCGGGAACCTTTAATTACACTAATCTGAGTAGCCATTGAAGGAAGCATGACGCCAACAGGTGGCCTGTTCTCAGAGGCAGTGCGCTAATAACGCTGTACCGCCGCTGCGCTCTGGGGTTTTGCTCGGAGGCGCGTGAGCTAGCAGAGCTAACTAGTTCTGGTTTCACTTACTTCAATGAAGAAGAGGCTTAGCATATTAGCTAGGTCGCTCATTAGCTAGCCTGTTACGTCATGGCGGCTGTTCGCAGTTTGCGGGTTTCTGTGAAACATGAAAGCGCGTCGGACCGGTCTGACTCGGATTCCGACTCCGATTCGGACCGGAATAATCGTGAAGCGGAACCTATGGAGGTCGAGGAGGGAGAGCTTGAGCTGGAATCTATTCATGTTCGACGAAGTTTAAAGGAATTGTTGCCGGTAAGCTAGGTAGCGTTAGCTAACTCACGGGAGAACGAGGACGCTTTGCGCAGAGGCCTTCGAGCCGCGGTGTTGCGTAGTGTAAGTGTCCGGTGGTCGGTGCGGGATGGGCGGTGGAATCTGTTTATGAAAATGCGCTTCCATATCAGGACTGGCCAGCCATTGTTTACTGTTAAATCATGGGTTGTTATTCTTAGTAGTATTAAATGTACTTTTTATTTACAACATATTTACCGTGTTGCCAGTCGCTCTATAATAGAATTTTACGTCTTGCTAATGTTCAAATGTAGCTAAACAGCTAGCTAGTCTTAATGGTTAAGTGGCAGCTGCATGGCAGTACAGTACCATGTTAGGTTTCTAAAAGAAAAGTAATCTTAACTCCTATGCAAGCGTGTTCTCAGGGTTCGTTATATTCATAACTACTATAAAATTAACGACATATGCCCCCCCCCTCCCCCTCCAATGGATAATAGTCTATGGAGATACATTTTATTCATGACAGTGAAATGTAACACAGTTGCCTGAGTAATCTGTGTTGACCTTTTCTCAGGACACAAGCCGGAGATATGAAAACAAGGCAGGCGCTTTTATTACTGGCATCGATGTTACATCCAAGGTATCTCTCTCTTTCTGTCTCACACATGCCCACACAGTTTTAGCAGTCAAAAAAGCCACCAAATGTCTTGATTTTTGTCTGAGTTCTAGCCTTATTTTTGTGTAACCATTCCCCCCAGGAAGCAATTGAGAAAAAAGAAAAAAGAGCGAGGCGATTCCACTTTCGTGCAGAGGACAATGTCGCTCAAAGAAATGTGGTGCTGGACAGGGAGCTTATAAAAAAAGGTAAAAAAAAAAAATGCATTAAACAACTGTTTCTGAGCTGCACTTGCATAACGTTTCTTCTGTCTAGTCCATGGTGTTAAGTACCGACCACAAGGGATGGGAAGTAACCATCGGTGCAATATCATGATACCGTGTTCCTGATTCGATTATAATTGCGGTCCTATAAGTGTCACAATCTCAAACATTCCAATTAGATTTTTTTTTTTCAATTTTATTACAAGTTTAACCCTTTAATGAACTTTATTCGTTAATTGAATGTATCTCATTACATTTGAGTGGGTTTGAGTCTAATTTGCTCAGAGTTTGGGGGGGGGGGGGGGAGCCAATTTTTGACAATGTATCGCCAAAAAAGAATTCTGCGCTCGGTACAGAATTGTTTATATCTGCGGCTGATTGGTCAATCACCGGTCACTGCCACTGAAACTGTTCACTGACTGATCAACCCATTCATTTTTATTATAAATGTGAAATTAGTTTTAATAAAAATCTATTTTGCAGTCAGCGTTGTGCCACAGAATCACCACACAAAAGAATCATGATTCATAACTTAATCGATCAATACTATCCCATCTCTACTGTTCACACAAGGAGCTCAGTAACAATTAAGACCACACAATATAAGATATTTGTTTATTTATAATATAAATAAGAGATTGGAAAGTGTTGGTGAAACGCTGGTGAAATGTTATTTAGGCATAAGATACACACACAGAGTCTGTATTTCTACTTTGCATTAATTTTACCTTGGTGAAAGATGCGCTGTGTAATAATTGTACTGGATGTGTTGCATAATACCCTGATACGTTATTCAGCTTTTATAGAAATGCATCTGCACATATTCTGTATATGTGTGTTCAATTTGCTGTCTAGCCAACATTTACACTGCTTTCATCACTAGATTTGACTTCAAAATCCACAATGCTGTCATTTGTCCACTGGTTGTGTTTAGTTCTGTACAGTTACTTGTATACATACTCTGGCCACATTCTTTTAGCCCAGCAGGTTGCAAAATTTATGTTGGCAATGACAGAATTTTGCCGTGACCAGTTGATGCCCTGTTAATTTCGAAACCACTGAGGCAATAATGTGTCCTGATTTTTTTCTTATGGTGCCTTTGTGTCCTTTAAAACAATGTAATTGTAATTTTACACATCTATTCAGATATCAGTTAAAATCATCAACCACTAACACTGCATCACACTTTACCTCATACCCCACTGACCGGCAGTGGCATTGGGTCACTATTCTTATTTCGTACAATATAAAATGTGCGGCAAAAGCCATTACGCCACTATTAAATCGAGGTTTTCACGAAGAACTATGTCAGTGAAATAAGTTTACTTCACACTTCTTGGGTGGTGTGCACTCAACCTGTCGGAACATGCTACTAGCACTTTATATATAAAATGCTGTTGTTGCCTCAGTGAATTTTGCACCCTGGTTTCAACTAAGGTAGCTTCATGGCAGTAATGTACTTTAAAATAAGGTAAAAATAGAATAAAATTAGTTTGTAATGAAAATATTCTATGCTCAACTTGCTCATTTCAGTCATTTATAATTACTGTGTCTTTACAATGAATTGCATATAATCTAGAGGATGACATAATGAATAATAATGAGGGTCATAAATGCATAGGATACCTTTGGTTCCTGATTTATTACATGCTTCTTGGCATGTAATAATCAGATATGTACAGTGATTGCTAAGTGGCCTCTTTGTCCCTTGTAAAACTTAAATGCCTTGGTGCCCCTTCTATTAGTGGGAAATTCAAGGCAATTACAGCAGTGCCCCTGGGGACATGAAATACCTGCCCATGCCCTTCATAACACTTGACATGGCCATTTGTCCCTGCTTTTATCTAGAGCAACTTATATTTTTTTTTCATTTATGAATTAAGGGTTAAGGGCTCAGCACAAGGGCCTCTTAGTGCCAGCTAAGTGGAGTTTGGATTTGAACTTTCAACCTTCCGATCAGTAGCCCAACATGGCATATCACTACCCATTCAGATTAGAAGAGTCACATCCCTTAGAGGAAACAATAACAAAAATTCTTTGGGGGGACCTGTAACTCAAAAATATTTGTGACATGCATAATGATTCTATTGCTAATTAGTTAGGCAATGGTCTATTATTGTTATACCTGTGTGAAATTGGTGGTTGTAAAAAAAAAATTATGTTACAGAGTTACATTTACAATGTCACTAGGCGAAGAATTTGAAATACAAGTTTGGCTCAAAGTTATTTGGATATGGAATGCGTAGCATGGGCATTGAACCATATAACCTTGTTTAAAAAGAGTGTACGGATGAGGAGGTAAGAGAGCTGGAGAGACTTTAAAGGTTTAATGTCCTGCTGCATCAGTCCCTTTAAGTAGAGCAGGTTTAATTGCTACTGCCTTCACTATCCACAGGTAGTCTAATGGCATTTTGGATAACATAGAAAACCATTAAGCATTTTGAAATGCAACATGTTAGTCATTAAAGTCATATGCTGACTGCTGTGTCTAATAAATATTTTTCCAGCTCAACTCTTGCTTCATTTCTTAAGTAATTATTAATTTACCTTCTGCCTCCTTTAGTCTTAAAATCATTATGCAAGTCTCCTATGGTGCTGTGTGCGCTTCATTGCTTGAGACAGCAGCTGCTGCTGCCGGCTTTATTAAATTGTAAGTCAGGCTTTGCTAGTAATAAGGGATAATTTCTGGTTGGGCTTTTTTAATTGCTTTTAGATTTCAAGGGGACTGGGAGGGTCAGAAATTCCATCTAAGTCTTCTCAATGGCAATGCTTTAACAGTTTTGTTTATTAACCTGACAGGAAATTGGATAACTTAATTATACTGTTTTGGTTCTTTGTTGTGATAATGCCTGGATCATTCTAATTCTGTTTAAGATCCCTTGGTTGTTTTAACAGTTTACTTTTAAAATACTTATTAGATATGCAGCCTCTTTTACACTGTCCAGTAAGAGATAACCACATGATTAAGCCAGATTAGATGTTATTTGGGTGGTAGGAAATTGTCTGTTTGAAGCAGATTGTTTGGGCAGGAGTGAATAAAGCCACTTCTGCTCAACAAAAACAAGTGTTAATCAACAAATCTAGTTTGTGAGTGTGAAGGTGCTCTGGGTAATGCAGCGAGAGTACGGCATTATTTGGCCCCGATACAGAAAGTAAACCAAACAAAATATGCATGCACTGTGAATTGCTGAATTGACCCACAGAATCAAGCTAAGGGATTTAAAGTCATGGTGTATTTTAGATATTTCAAGATAAATCAAGAAACAATGCATACAGTTTACATACAGGGTGGGCCAATTATGAATACATGAATATATGAATTAATAAAATGGGAATGGTTGGTGATATTAACTTCCTGTTTGTGGCACATTAGTATATGTGAGGGGAAAAACTTTTCAAGATGGGTGGTGACCATTGTGGCCATTTTTAAGTCAGCCATTTTGGATCCAACTTTTGTTTTTTGTTTTCAATAGGAAGAGGGTCATGTGACACATCAAACTTATTGGGAATTTAACTTTATTCTTTCATGAGCTATTTACAAGTTTCTGACCACTTATAAAATGTGTTATAAAATGTGTTCAATGTGCTGCCCATTGTGTTGGATTTCTCCTGCAGTGTTGCTATCAGTGTGTGAAGCGTGGGAGAGGAGGGTTGCATTGACAATCCAACACAATCGGCAGCACATTGAACACAGTTTATAACACATTTGTAACACATTTTATAAGTCGTCAGAAACTTGTAAATAACTCATTAAAGAATAAAGTTACGTTAAAACCAAGCAATGGTAAAAACCATTGTTTTTCTTGTGAAATTCCCAATAAGTTTGATGTCACATGACCCTCTTCCTATTGAAAAAAAAAAACAAGAGTTGGATCCAAAATTGCCGACTTCAAAATGGCCACCACCCATCTTGAAAAGTTTTCCCCCTCACATATACTAATGTGCCACAAACAGGAAGTTAATATCACCATCCATTCACATTTTATTAAGGTGTATCCATATAAATGGCCCATCCTGTATTTTAAAACAATTTAATTGTTTTAATTATTTTTTGCGACTACATTCATAGCCAAACTATTAAGACACATTTCCATCCCTACCCCTATCTTGCATAACATAGTGTGCAAGTCATACACACTATACTGTCCATGTCATTTCTGTGCAAAGAATTCCCATTCTAATAATAGCAACTGGATAAAGTAATTGTATAGCTTGTATAGGTACTGAATGTCTTGTGATAATCTGGCAACTTGCTATGTAGAACATAAAATAACTGTAAATGGTCATATCTTAATGAGCATGTTCTAAATTAAATTCGAACTATTCAAACATTAAAAAAAATTTAAACTAAAATGTTCAAGCCTTTCTCTCTCTCCTTATAGCAATTCCCAAGATCCGACCGGAGGCCTTGCACCTGAGTGGTGTGGATGACATGAGCACCCAAGATGTGTTCAGCTACTTTCAAGAGTATCCTCCTGCACATATTGAGTGGATAGATGATGCTTCATGTGAGTTCAGTACCAAGTAGAATGAACATTGTCATTTTACTGCTATTTTATATATATATATTGCTATAATGGTCCAATATGTAGATGTTAGGAATGCTGAAACAATATACGATATGAATTTCTAGGTAATGTAGTTTGGCTAGATGACATAACTCCCTCCAGAGCTTTGATTAACATGAGTCGGATGCCTGACAAAGAAGACGCTAATACTGCTGACACCAAAACCACTGACGTCCCAGTCCAAGAAGAGAGAGGTTAGTCTTGTTAGTCTTTCAAACTTCTAGTCTTGTTTACAAGGTTATATCAAATACATTTTGGCTTATTGTACTTTCCTTACTTTTGGCTAAAAGTAGAATTTTCTTAGTGAATATAGTTTTTCTTCTTTTTTTTTTCAATAGTAAGGCGAAATCATGGTTCGGATGAGGATGATGATGAGGAAGAGGAAGGGGAGGTTGATGACGATGATGTAGTGGTGAAGGCAGACAAAAGCAGTGATGATAGTGAAGGAAAAGCCAGTGATAGTGAAGAGGAAATAGAGAAAAAAACTACTCAAGGAAGTTCCCAGGTAAATATATTGCTCATACAATTAAATTTATGTATTTATATATATTGCTCATACAATTAAATTTATGTTTGATGTTTTCTGTGGTTCACAGACAGACCAGCTATCTCAGGCAGAGCAAGAGTCTCTGCTCCGCAATGACTTGCGCCCTGCGACCAAATCCTTCAAAGGCAACAAGCTGTTTCTGCGATTTGCCACACATGGTGAGGATTTGTCTTATAGAAACACATCCTTCTCTAAACTTTGATTTAACATTACACACGAATATGCGAATTTAGTTTCTGTTCGCTAATTTAAAACAGATGAATAGGCAACTGTGAGTGTAAAATGTGTTACTTTAGTCGCACAGTTTATTACTGGAACAAAACTGCTTTCAGAGCGTTTGAGAGAACATGCAATAACATTTTATATTTATCAGATGATAAAAAGGAGCTGGGTGCTGCAAGGAGAAGTCGGTACTATATGAAATATGGCAATCCAAACTATGGAGGCATGAAGGGCATCCTCAGTAATTCTTGGTAAGATAATTTTTTTTGGGGGGAAATTGCCTCAATCAGCCTCAATCAGCTACTTTTAACGTATTTAGAATTAAATCTAAATGAATTGATGCTCAATTTTGCTTTGATGTTTTACAAGTTTTTAACTTACTTAACTTTTCTTTTTATTTTTTTAGGAAACGTAGATATCATACCCGAAGAATCCAGCGCGACGTTTTAAAGACCAAAAAGCCCTTAATAGGAGACAGCATGGGACACACTCCACCATACACACACCGACATTCAGGTACGAGTCATATTTACAAACAGGCTGAGACAGCTCTGATGGATTTCCTCTGCCTGACTCATTGATGAATTTGCTTATTCATTCAGTTTTGTCACTTTGTTAATCAATCCCAGAACATGGATGGATCTTTTAGTTTGTCAACACCTCTTAACTGACCATAGAGCATTTCTCTTTCTAATAACAGCTGATCTAGTAAATCTCCCAGAGGAGCCCATAGAAGAGGAAGAGGAGGAGGAGGAGGAGGAGGAGGATGGTGAGGAAGACATGGATGCTGATGACAGAGTCGTCGAGTATAGAGACAGGGAACGGGGGTCTCAACTTGGGGAAGGGGGCGTCCGTAGTCGTCTCGGGGGCTCTTTCTCTGAGTCGTCAGATTCAGATGAAATGGACTATGACCTAGAGCTCAAGATGATCTCAACACCTTCACCTAAAAAAAGCATGAAGATGACCATGTATGCAGATGAGGTTGAAAATAACCTCAAGACCATCAGGTAAGCAAGATTTAAAGAATAATCTCTTTTTAAGTGGCCTTTAAAAAAACTAAACAAAAGTCTAGAACAAAAATCTTTAAATAACTTTTTTATTCTTTTCCTAGAAATTCCGTTCGGAGTGACACAGGCTCATCTAGTAGCAGTATACGAAGTCGTATTGGTAGTGGTGTGACCAAACCTACCCCAGAAAAGGTGACCGATGTCAGGCAGTTGCTGGAGGAGAAAAGACAGGGCCTTTCACAACAGGGGACACGCCCCCCTGTGGCCTCTACTGGAAAGACTGGTAAGACAATACTTGGAGGATCATTTTCGAAAACAATCAAAATCATTCTTATTCAGTAATTAAGAACTTATCTATAAAGATAATACTTCTCTTCTGTAGATGTGAGACAGAGGTTGGGAAAGAGGCCGCACTCTCCAGAAAGGCGCCGCTCTGTCTCCCCTGTGCCTCCAAGAAACACAGCAGCTCGAAGAGAACCTCTTACTGACGTTCACAGCAGACTCGGGACAAGTAAACATGAACCACGGGTTCCCACCAAAGACAAAAAGTCTGGTAAGATTTTGACAGTGCAACACACGTCCTGATGGTCAGTGTACATGTTATACTTTTCTGATGAATGCCCTTTTTTTTCCTTTTTAAAATTTTGTCAGGTGGTCTGTGGAGCCGCCTAGGGCCATCAAATAAAAATGTCCAAAGTGATAGCAAGATTTCTGGCAGGCTAGGAAGCAACGTGCCATCCTCACGTGGGAGCCGGCAGAGAGACGAAGCGGACTCGGATGGAGTAGATGATTCCGGGGATGAGGATGAGGATTCACAGCTGCAGAAAATGTGGGGGGCGATGATCAAGCAGAAGGAGCAGCGGTCCAACAAAATGAAGAAAAGCCGACTGGACAACCTTCCATCACTGCAGATCGAGATCAGCCGAGACAGCAGCAACGGCTCTGACAGTGATTCATGAGATGGAATAAGAGACTGAAACTAGAAGGATAAGGAGGAGGAAAAGAGAGGAAATCAAATGCTTCTGACTTGTTAAAAAGATGCTTACAAGTAGATAGCTTTACTCTCTAGCCCTAGTCCATACATGGATCCTGCCAAAATCCTATCTTTCTTTCTCTTTTTCTCTAAACGCACCTAACAGACTTGACTCTGAGGAGTCCCCTGCCAAAAGAGACAGAATACTAGACTTTTTTTTTTTTTTTAATCTTCAGAAGGATCAGTGTGGAAGAAATGCAGGTTGGGCCTGCCTTTAAAGGAGCAGTTAGTAATTTTTAGGCCTGTTGCTACCTAAATCTTCTACTCCATTGCAGCGTTAAATATTTTTTTTTCTACAGTATCTTTTTAACTGATTTGTACAGGTCTAGAAATAAATTTAAAGATTACAAGCTGCTCCTTTAAATAAGTGTGATTGGCTGTGGTATTTACAAGACCCATGTATGTTTTATGGCGATGCAGTTGAGAATAAGGTTACTATCTAAAACAAGCAAAACACTGCAATGTCTCTAGGAAGTATTTTTCATGAATATATTGTCAGTAGCAGCAAATAGTGTTGCCTTCTCGCAGCTCCAAATCCCTAGGTATGTCCTGAGCTTGGGATACGGTGGGGTGGAGGGTTGTGTGTTTTTCCCCCAGTGTGTTTTCCTTTTCCTCCCCAAAACATGCCAGTCAGTGGATCAGTGCCCCCAGGTGTGAATAAGATTGTACATGGTGCCCTGTAAAGGAGTGGATGTATACCTACTTTTTTTCCAGTGTTCCTGGGATAAGCATCATCCTTGACCAGGATAAATGAATCTGGGTTTATGTTAGGAGTGCCAAATGGCACTAGATGTATTATATTCTGTAGTTTAAAATTAGCTTGGGATATACTTATTATTTCACTGGTGGACACCATGAAGACCAGGGCTTGAAACTAGCCTGGAGCATCAGAGTCTAGTAAATTTGGTGGTTTTTCTGTTATTGTGCTAATTCATGAAATTTCCTACTGGCTGGATACTGACCCTCCACTACTACAGCATTCATGTCCATCCCTGATAGAGATGCATACACTAGGCACATTAACACCCATGTCATTTGGAGCTGTTTAGAACTAAAGGTTTACCACATTGTAGCCAATGAATAAGTTTTGCAAAAAATAAAACCGTGGTCTACATTCCATATTGTATGTGGTCAATCAGCTCAACAAGCAAGGAAAATTAATTGTATGTGCAAATAAACATCTTTTTACACAAATCTGTAAAATATCCTGTGCACTTCTTCAACTTAAATTATATATTTTTTATCATAAAAGGTAATGTGGTATATAATGATTGTGTATGTTTTTCATTTTGTCCATCAAGAGAAAGAATTTGTATAGAATTATTGTAATTATAAAACCTCCATGTCACTCATTTATTTTACCACTTATACTCTACAGTACGAATGGGAAACACCAGGGACCAGATGATTTGATATTATGATACCTAGGTGGCGATTTGATCTGTATTGCGATTATGTAACCATTTTATAAATATCCTAATTCTATATTTATTTTGTTTTGATTCCAAACAAACAGCAAATAAATTTAAATTAGCAAATAATCTATTGCAGGACACGTGCATGCACACTTAATCGCTCACATATGCTATGGACAATTTGGAGATGTCGATTTGCCTAAATTGCATGTGTTGGACAGTGGAAGGAAGCCCACCAAGTGTGAGGAGAACATATATACTCAAACCTGTGATCCTGGAGGTCCTGGGATCCGGGTCAAGGTCACAACTTAAAATGGCTAAGATATCTGAAATATAATTTTCTATTTAAAGGATGTTTGGGTTGGGTACAGATTATTACCAAGAAGTACAACATGTGTCCCGTTGTACTTTTCTTCATAGTAACAGTTTACAGAGAAACCTTGCAGAAACTAATTAATGACCTAACTAATTGGCAGTGTTATTCTTTGGGATGTTTAGAGTGACATTTATGAAAGAGGTCATCAGTGTCAGTGGTCCCTAACTTAGAGATTAGGCTTTCATTTTACATCATTTTTGTAATCTCCTACTTTTGCCTATTGAGGTTAAGTGAAGGTAAAAGAGGAAGATGCACATTTGTTTTAGAAAATTTCATTTCACTTTTAGACTGAGGAGATTTGAAAGCTGTGATTTCTAACCTGATGTCTGTGCAAGTATTGATATTCTGTACAGTCATGGCCAAAAGTTTTGAGAATGACAAATATTAGTTTTCACAAACTTTGCTGCTAAACTGCTTTTAGATCTTTGTTTCAGTTGTTTCTGTGATGTACTACAATATAATTACAAGCACTTCATATTTTTCAAAGGCTTTTATCGACAATTACAGTACATGATATTTATGCAAAGAGTCAGTATTTGCAGTGTTGGCCTTTCTTTTTTAGGACCTCTGCAATTCGACTGGACGTTCTCTCAATCAACTTCTGGGCCAAATCCTGACTGATAGCAACCCATACTTTTATAATCACTTCTTGGAGTTTGTCAGAATTAGTGGGTTTTTGTTTGTCCACCCGCCTCTTGAGGATTGACCACAAGTTCTCAATGGGATTAAGATCTGGGAAGTTTCCAGGCTATAGACCCAAAATTTCAACAATTTGGTCCCCGAGCCACTTAGTTATCACTTTTGCCTTATGGCACGCTGCTCCATCATGCTGGAAAAGGCATTGTTCTTCACCAAACTTTTGTTGGATTGTTGGAAGAAGTTGCTGTCAGAGGGTGTTTTGGTACCATTCTTTATTCATGTCTGTGTTTTGGGGAAAAATTGTGAGTGAGACCACTCCCTTGGATGAGAACCCCACTCATGAATGGTCTCAGGATGCTTTACTGTTGGCATGACACAGGACTGATGGTAGCGCTCACCTTTTCTTCTCCGGACAAGCCTTTTTCCAGATGCCCCAAACAATCGGAAAGAGGCTTCATCGGAGAATATGACTTTGCCCCAGTCCTCAGCAGACCATTCACCATACTTTCTGCAGAAGATCAATCTGTCCCTGATGGTTTTTTTTGGAGAGAAGAGGCTTCTTTGCTGCCCTTCTTGACACCAGGCCATCGTCCAAAAGTCTTCGCCTCACTCTGGGTGCAGATGCGCTCACATCTGCCTGCTGCTATTCCTGAGCAAGCTCTGCACTGGTGGCACTCCGATCCCGCAGCTGAATCCTCTTTAGAAGACGATCCTGACGCTTGCTGGACTTTCTTGGACGCCCTGAAGCCTTGTTAACAAGAATTGAACCTCTTTCCTTAAAGTTCTTGATGATCCTATAAATTGTTGATCTAGGTGCAATCTTATTAGCCACAATATCCTTGCCTTTTTTTATGCAACGCAATGATGGCTGCACGTGTTTCTTTGCAGGTCACCATGGTTAACAATGTAAGAACAATGATTTTAAGCATCACCCTCCTTTTAACATGTCAAGTCTAACCCAATCAGCCTGACATAATGATCTCCAGCCTTGTGCTCGTCAACATTCTCACCCGAGTTAACAAGATGATTACTGAAATGATCTCAGCAGGTCCTTTAATGACAGCAATGAAATGCAGTGGAAAGGTTTTTTTGGGATTAAGTTCATTTTTATGGCAAAGAAGGCCTATGCAATTCATCTGATCACTCTTCATAACATTTTGGAGTATATGCAAATTGCTATTATAAAAACTTAAGCAGCAACTTTTCCAATTTCCAATATTTATGTAATTCTCAAAACTTATGTCCACGACTGTATATGCCGTAAAAAAAAAAAAAGATGATGATGATAATGCCTTCACATTCTACTACTTTGAGAGTCAATAAAGACTTTAATTGGTGAACGCTTATTAATGCTAATTGTGGTAGCATGTGGATGCAGTATGGTTGTGGCTTAAATAAATACCAGTCAGCAAAAATGTTTATTTGAGAATGTACACGTACTGTTGGGTATGAGCTTTCTTAGGAAGGACTTCGGGTTTTCTCTATTGTAAACACCATTAGTGAAGAAAATTATATATATATATATATATATATATATATATATATATATATATATATATATATATATATAAAAGCTTTTGGTTATGAATGGAGAATGGACTTTTAATTTGTAGTCACAATTATGTAAAAAAAAAAAAAAAAAAAAAAAGTTTTCTTCTTATTAGTGTTTACTGGCATCTTGTATACACTATGTTTGCAGCACCGCCACCTTCTGGTCATGCTCTCTCTCATCTTCCTTTCAGTATAAATCCTCTTGCCCACAAACCTCCCTACGATTAAAAATGTGTCTTTTTTCATATATTATTATTTTTTAAATTAACCTGGTTCTGCTTCTTGCTAAATATTCTATACACAAGTCAAAATGTAAAAGAATCAAGCCTTTTATTTACTTTTAAACAGGATGTAAAATATTATATTAATCATTTTCTCTAGTAAAATAAATTCAATTAAAATTTTATTTGTCACATACTGTGACAGCAGTGTTACCAGCTTACCAATAAGCTGGTAACACTGTTAGTATATGATTCTATATTATTTGTACACTTTTATACAAATAACCATTTAACTAATGCAAGCAACGATAAACGGCTTTCGAGAGGGATTTTGAGCCATTTTTCTTGCAGAAGAAGATCACTACTTCATGCTGGTGGAGGAAAACGTTTCCGGACTCGCTCCTCCAAAACACCCCAAAGTGCCTTAATAATACTTAGATCTTGTGACTGTGCAGGCCATGGGAGATGTTCAACTTGACTTTCATGTTCACTCACAAACCTCTCTTGTCACCAGTCTTGCTGTGTGTATTGGAGCATTATCATCCTGATACAAGTCACCGCTTTTAGAATACCATTGTTTGAATGTTTGAACCATGTCCTTGGCAGTGACTAGTTCAAGTATTTGGCCTAGGGAATGCCATAATATTACAGCTCAAACTATCATTCATCCACCACCCATGCTTCACTCTGGGCATCTAGTTGGTACGCTTCTTTGGGGCTTTTTCCACACCGTAACTCTCCCGGATGTGTGAAAGACAGTGAAAGTGGACTCATCAGAGAACAATACATGTTTCACATTGTCCACAGTCCAAGATTTTTGTTGCTGGCACCATTGAAACTGCCATTTGGTATTGGCACATGTGACCGAAGGTTTGGCTATAGCAGCCCGGCCATGTTCATTGACCCTGTGGAGCTCCTGACGAACAGTTTTGGTGGACAGGAGAGTTGAGGTGCACAGTTAACTTTGCAGTGAGTTGGGCAGCTGTGGTTTTATGTTTTCTGGATACAATCCTGGTTAGCCCAAAGACTTGCTGTCTTGGTCACATACTGTATGTGCCAGCGAGACGCGCACCAACAATTTGTCCTCTTTTAAACTCTTATATGTCACACATATTGTTGTGTGCATTGCAATATTTTAAGCAAAACTGTGCTATTACTTTGCAGTTTAAACCTTCACACCCTGTCCTTACTGGTGGAATGTGCAATCAATGAAGATTGGCCACCAGGCTGGTCAAATGTAGCCATGAAACCTCCAACACTAAATTGGCCAGTGTTTCAGTTTCATTGTCCAACCCCTGTAGTTGCTGCATACAATTTGTTCACAAGAAGCCCTTCAATGAAGATTAATGAAATAAACATTTCTGTAAAACTATTACAGCATGATGAGTTATGTAGCAAAATCTCCTGTGAAGGCTGCGAGACAGGCTTAGGCGTCCAAATGGTAGCATCTTCCAACCTGTGTGCTGATTTTTTTTGTAGTTTTTGAGCATGTTAAGACACCCAAAAAAGCCGGATGATTGATTATTATTTTTATATATATATATATATATATATATATATTTTTTTTTTTTTTTTTTTAAATGAATAAATACATAATAATCCTAAAAACAAAAGGGGCACTTGCACATTTATGTCATCATAGTCATGTCATCGTGTTGATGTCATAGTGCTTGGGCCATAATTAATTAATTAATTATATTTATTTTGTAAAAGTGGATGCATTTTATATGTTTGTAATGTATCCACTGTTTTGCTTTATTTGTTTTTTTTTAATTGTCACAAAATCTGGAGAAAAAAAGGGTCAAAACATCAGAATATTTCTAAAATCGTGATATTTACAGGATCACAATACAAATTAAATCGGCACCTGGGTATTGTGATAATATCGTATCCGGTGGTCCCTCAACTTAGTGTTTTATTGAAAGTTTTATAAATTGCTTAATTCTTTATTTTAATAAATAATAAATAAAATTAATAAAATAGTGCCAGCTTAGCTTTTAGTCACTTTGAAGACTTTTATTTTGAATTAATTGTATAAACTTACCGGAAGTTTCATGTTGTACGTCTTTACTGGCTAAACTAAAAAATAGCTTTCCGGTAACATAAACATTCACATTTAATAACGCGTTTCGGTATCAGTACTGCTTCGTGATACTTAGCAACAAGGTTGCTAACTTAAAGTAATATAAAATAGCTCAGTCTGAAAGATGAAATGGAGAGTAAAGTGCCAGTAGTGATTATACGGACCTGTTGGTTTTGGACTTAGCGGTTGGTGTGTGTGTGTGTGTGTGTGTGTGTGAGTGAGTGAGAGAGAGAGAGAGAGAGGGAGAGTTAAAGTGGCCGGGATGCTGCAGGTACCGTATGGCGGTCCTGAGCGCGATAAGCCTCTCTTCAGGCTGCCTTTCACCCTATTCATTATAGGAACTGTGTGTCTGCCTTTCCTCGGCCTCGTCATTGGCGTCGTAGTTTCAATTCTTTATAACTACAACGAAGCGACCTACACTCACTGCCAGGTGTGTACACTGTCATCAGGTATTTCATCTCTTACCCAGGTGAACTTGTGTGTTTCAGGGGAAAGGAGTTAACGCTTATAGAGTCTCTAGACTAATGTGTATGTCAAAGTGGGCTGTACAGTCGATTGTGATGATATCACCTTATCACCTTATCGTCTATTCTGCTTAATCCTATGTACTGGGTTGCAGGGGGGACTGGAGCCTATCCCATGGTGCCAATCCATCGCAGACTAATACACACACACATATGCACACTCGTTCACACAATTTGGGAACGCCAATTATATATATAAATACTGATTCGCCTTACATTTTTTGTTCTTTAACAGCGGTTGGAATCCAGCAGGTTTCCAACAACTGTAGGTCTCGTTTTCATTTTTGCGGCATCTTAAGACTTAAAAACATTAAAACTTCTAACACTTCCTCCCCTGATCTTGTCTTGACTTGTTCTGTCTTTTTTCTCTGTCTGTTTACCTCTCAGTACCACTTAGCATCTAGTTAAAGTACTGTAAGTTGCATTACACCACCCATAGATCTCTCTCTCTCTCTCTCCCTGTCCATTGAGTCATCTTTGCATTGTTCATGTGTAAATGTGGACATGTCCACTATTATACCTAGCTGTGAGTTCTGCTGTTGTTGTAGTTGTTGTTGTCCTAAAGAATCTTTCCGACCACATTTCTTCCCCCAATATGATGGTTCACTACTGTCCTTCCAGGTTCTAATAATATATATGTGCAAATAATTGTTTAAATAAAAGCATTATATTTAATTAACAAATATGTTCACTTATTTATAATTAAGTGTGCTAGCATCCTACATACCTTTTGTTATGTAACCAATTCAGTGCTGAGTGCACATGTTTCCCAGCGGTGCAACAGAAACACATTTTTATGACGTTACATTATCAAAAGTCGCACACATTAAAAAAGCACATCTGTCCATGTGCTCACAACTTAGGCAGTTGGGCCAGTAAAATGTAATCCTTTCTTTATAATCCTTCAGGTGGTGCACTTTAAAATATTCACACACTGGTGTCCCGTGTGGTAGGAGTAAATTTTTTGCTATGTGTGTTTAGAAATAATAACTAGAGTGGATGACGGAGATAAGTGCTGTTCAGTAAAATTGTTTAATTTTTTTTTTGTTTTTTAATTAATTTTATGTTAATTCTTGTATTTGAAGTTAGTTTATATTGTTTAAATCATGCTCTTGGTGTTTAAGTAAGAAACCTAATATAAGGAAGGGGCTTCATTTCATCACTCATGTTCAGTTCAGGGGTAAAGCTGTTAACTAGGCTAATGGTATGAAACTTCAGAGTTTGACAAATTTTTTTCATTATTTTCAAGGTTCAAATTCTTAAAATTGTTCCGAAAAAAAAAAAAAAAAAAAAAGTAATGTAAAATCGGGATACTTCCAGAATCCCAATATCAATCGAATCAGCGCCTAGGTGTTGTGATATTATAGTATCGGTGGTACAGTAGGTGTAGATAAATTCCTAGTTTATTTATTTCACACATGTTCCTTTGGGATTTTATTTTTATCCAGATGGATGACTACAGCTCAAACCACCTACTGTTTTTTGGCAAGCTTAGCGATGATGTGATCATCTAGATGTCTGTGATTTTCTATGTAAATGCCTCCTTGCATTAGAAAAAAAACAGTTTACCTACTGCTTCCTTCCGTATTATTGTAGCATGTGAACTAGTGATATATCCACATATTTAGCACTTCCCTAATCACAAAAAAGCTAAAACTTGGGTATTGGAAAATAAAAAATAAATAAAATAAATTCAAACAGGGACAGATAGATAAACAGTGATGCCAATCTCTCAGGGTGCTACAAATACAGGAGCGAGGAATAAGAAAATGTAATCCCTGAAAATGACATTACATCAGGTGAAAAAAGTTTTATGAGCTCCGTTTTCTATATGATTCCCTCCAAAAAATGCAAAATAATTATCTTCTGACACAACAGTTCATGTGGAAAAATTCCATAAAAAATCTGTTTTTGTAAACCATGTGCCAAACATATTTCTGCGTTAGTTATTACTAGAGAAATTATAACATTTTAAAATGAGTTTACTAGTACAATTGTCAGAGAGAGCTGTGATTATCAGTAAACTAATAAGCACCCCCTTATCTCCTGATCAACGTTTATATTGTTGTACATTTAAGCAGAGTTTTCAGAAAGTTATTGACAGTTGTGAATTTTGCTGTAACTTCTTGTAACTTCTGGCTGTTACTGGACCATCAGACACTGTTCTTACCCCCAGGTTTCATTCTTTTTCTAGGTCAACAACTACCTTCCATCCATTAGCGCAGCCATTAACCTCACACCGCAGCGCTACATCTGGCGCTTCTGCATTGGCCTGCACTCGGGCTCGCGGTTCCTGACAGCAGCGACTTACTTCAATTTTTACAATCTGCGCTTTGCCAGGCAGATCATAGAGAAGCTTCTGAGCGCCTTCACTCTCCTCTGTGCTGTAACTGAGAACACCAGTCTGCTCCTGCTCACCTACGTCAGTTCTACTGAAAACTACAGTGAGTGCTGTTTAGTTAAATTTTCTACTCGCTCCCCTGTAGCTGTAAACAAAATTATTGGTACAATAGTTAAAAAAATATAAAAAAAAATATAATAATACTGACTTTACTAGGACAAGCAATGAAACTAGAGAGGAAGCATGTAAAGTCTTGTCTAGAACTGCTTTTTTTAAATGAAATGAGCAGAACCTGGTTAGTTTTACTATTCACTCACACACATGCAGCTAATTAATAGGCATAAATATTTTCCCTTCTTTTTAAAATTATAGGATTTTTTTAATGTGTAGTGAAACAGTTTTGTATACTTCTGTTGTCAATGTTTTATTGCAGATGTTCATAAATATGGTTTCATCACATTCATTGTCAGCTCCGTGCTCCACATGATGAGCACTTGCAGGCTGTGGTACGTGATTATGAAGTACACCATTAGTACTGAGGTAATGTAACCCTTTTCCTAATTATATATTTAAGCTATCTTCACTTTTATTCTTGAAGACATTTTTTAAGTTTAACTCCCTTTTTTTGTGTTTAACCCTAATCACATTCATGTTAGAGACAGGCCTTATTAAAAGACCAAATACACTGTCCGACCCTAGAAAAGTCACACAATAATATTTAGTTGGACCTTCTTTTGCGATAAGCTAGCAAGGTCACAATATTTATTTCTGTCCACAGTCAGATAAATTTCTGTCCAAGATCTTGTGTTGATGATGGGAGAGTTGTACTGCTGCCTTCTCCAGCACATCCCAAAAGTTCTTAATGGCTAATTAATGTGTAAAAATGATGTCTCATGTGTGTTTGAGCCCGATGAATCCTGGTATTGACATGTTTGAATATGCCTGTGGCATGAGAGACGGAAAAGAAAACCAGTTCATTTCATACATTCAGGTCATCACCAGACCTTATTTTTTGGTCACATAACTTTGCTGAGCCTAGACATTACCAACTGAAGCAATCCCAGATCATAATACTTTCAAGGTTGAGAGGATTCACAGCTGTTTAGTACCAATCCCTTGGTTCCCTTTAAATTGTGCATGTGGAAATGCTCTTACTTTCACTATTAAACAAAGCTGTGAGTTTTACTGTAGTTTTTTTTACGATTTGATTTTCACAAAAATCATTTCTGATTTTTTTTTGACCACATTTCTTTCCCCAATGCAGGCCAATAATTAGAGTAAATTTTTGCCATGACCGCATATGTCTTCCGACATGGTTGTTAAGAAATAAAAAGCTTCTCACTGCATCAGTTAAGGTTAAATGATTGAGATGAGAGGAAAAACTGTTTCAGTTATGAATCATGATTCTTTTATGTGGTGATTCACATACTGCCACACTGACTCCAAAATCGATTATGATTTATTAATTTTTACATGTAAAAATACATTTTTTACATTGGCTGGTGTTCAGTTTGATTGGCTGTAATCAGCTGATCAGCCTCAAATATATAACCGATTCTGTACCGTGTTCTGTAGCTTCTGTGTGGCGCAACAGAAACATCTTCATGGATTTACATTCTAAAAACAAATGCATGCATTATAAGCCTCCAATCTGCTTTTTTCTCCGAACTTAGTTTCAGACCCACTCATTACACGTATACCAGTTGAGTGAGAAGTCACACACGCCCATGTGTTTACAGACACTCAACCCACGTGCTCACTATGAGGTTGAGTTTTGGGATTTGAAGGCAATCGAGCACCGTTTAAATAAATAAATAAATAAATTTATAATCCTACAGTTTTGCGCACTCTGAAATATTTACACATTTTTATCCCATGTGGTAGGATTAAGTTGTTTAAATGTGTTTAGAAATGATAATTATGGCAGATGTCTAGTATATGAAGTTAGTTTGTATTGTTTAAATGCTGCGCTTGGTTAAAAAAGTGATAAAATGGGTATTATAAGGAACGGGCTACATTAAAAGTAATCACTAAACTTTTTAAAGGTTTAAAATGGTAACAAAATGTGAGAAAAATGAAATATTGAATTGGAATATTTATAAAAATTTTGATACTTATATGATCGCAATTTTAATTACATCGGCACAGAGGTATTGTAATATCGTATTGAGAAGTGACTGGTGATTCCTATCCCTATTAAATAACTTGTCACTGGAACCATATTAATATCTTGCCTATTTGCTAGGTTTAATCCAGATGTTGACACTAATCCTTAGTTGCATAGATTTCTGGTTAAACATTTGGGTATGGAAAGTTTTAAGTGGAAAATTTGACACATACTCAGTTTTCATACACACCTGATTTGCATGTAAAAGACACACAACTGATGCAGTTTTACATGTATGCGGTAATTTTTAGTACAGGAGTTTAGTCTTGAACACAAACCTGTTTTGTTTCATTTAAAACCATTTGAAAGATATCGAAAAAAAACTTTTTTGAACCCATTTATAAAAATATTGCTGTTCCTGGTTTAAGGTGGCTTCGTTATACTGTCTAGAACAGTTTGCACATTTTTAAACATTTGTTCATCATTTGGTTTCATTACACAAATTGCTTGTTATTTAATGTCCGCCTTATATACACAAACATGCAAGACATAGAAACCCATAGTTATGATGACTACTGTATTGTTTTCTTCTTTTTAAATAGCAAAGCATGCCATTGTCTAAGCATGCCTAGTTAACAGAATTAGATTTTAATTTAAAGAAAAAGCGAAAACTTCATGAGTCATGACCTGGTTGACCTGAGCCTTCTCAAAGGCGTGCTCATGATGTTGGGTGATCTGTTAAGAACAAGCTTCTTATTTCATGCCTAGACGAGTTCTTAACCCTGCTAATGATCAGTCGAACAAAGTTTTATTACTGTGTTAATAACTTAATCTTACTGGGTAAAACATTTTATCATAAAACTATGGGCGTCTATTCACTTCTTGCATGTCTGTCTAGACTCTGTTGGGCAAACTTCTATGTCACCAGCAGAGGGCACAGTTTACACATCCTGCTTCCTCCTCAGTCATTTGTGTACCACGATCAGTACAAATGTATTGAATCTTTCTCATTATCTATATCTAATCTTTTGTGTTGTGTGTTGCTCAGCAACTGAGTAAACTGGATTAACAACTGTGTAAATATTCCCATTACTGCACGTCATGTACTTAGCCTTTTTGCAGGTAAATTAGCCAAATCTAAATAATATAGCTGATCTGTCATGTGTAGAGAGAAAAAAAAGTTTCAGTATTAAAATAATTGTTACAAATGATAATTCAGACTTTATAAAATATTTCTTTCATGGCCAACCATTTTTGACTGGTGTCACATCTCGCTGCAATCACATGAGGTGCAACTGCAGCTGTGAACTGGGAGGGTATGTGTCAGAGACCGCAGTGCTTCTTTTATTTTAAGGCTGTGAAGGTGTGTAACTTGTAGGGGAAGTGGTTTAGATAGAGTGAAGCATTTACAGAACCTCTTTCTAGATGATTGCACCACATCTAGTTGCGGAGGAGAAGTGGTGAAATATTTAACGTTTCATGAAACGTTCAACCTTCTCTTTCTCTCCATTTTTCTCCTCTTGGTCTCTGTCTCTGAAAACAGGAGATGACATCATACCGCTTCAAGTCCCGCCTCTTCCTCTTAAACATTGTCTTGACGTTGGCTGCTGGTTACTTCTTCAGGCGCCACAACAAGTATTGTGAACCAGGAAGTGAGTTCAATATCTTAGCCCCTGTCTTCTAAGTGTCACTTGCGTGAAGTTTGTCTGTAAAGATCCAGTGAGAGCCCATATAAGGAGAGAAGCTCAGCTGCAAATCTTTGACGCCTCATGAGTCCAATTGTGTCCGATTGTAGCTGAAGGAGCAAGAAAGCATTGTGGTCTGCTAAGGTCCAAGCTAAATTTCAAAACTTTAGTACATATGAAGTAAATGGTAATAAACACAAACCTGTTTGTTTCAAAAGGTCTAAATAAGGAAATAACATGACTGAATGGGACCAACAGTTACCTTTTAATATTTAACTATTTGTGATTAATTCATGTTTGGACATAATACAGTATAAGATAATTTCAAGTGTTTTTTGTTTTGAAAACAAGTTACACATTTCCACTTTTGCCACTCCCTCAACAAGACAAGACACATCCATTTCTTAATCAACATTAGGAGAGTAAACACGCAAGCAGTCAATCAAGCAGACCGGAGAGAATCTGAAAACCTAGCCTCTTGTGTCCGATTTTAGCAAAGAAATTCAGAATTTTCTCTCATATTTAGCTGTCCACCACGTCAATCACTATTGAATATTTTAACTAACAATCTGCTGACCGTTAATAAGACTCATTGAAAATGGTCCAGTCACGTGAGCCCAAATATTTAAAAACGATATTGATTCGCTAAGAACAAAAGTGAGAGGGTTTGGGGCGCACAGTGCTGCGCCCCAAGGATGATTAAAAAAAAATCCAATTAGAGCTCCGCCTCAAATCACATGCTTTTCGAAAATTTACGTGCCTACAGTACATAGACAGCCCTTTGTCCGGCGCCCCGCGTACACGAACACAAATGAACGTAATACAGTTTAGATTTTTTTTGTTATTGTAAATAAATTATACTGTATTAAGAAATACAGTGGAATATTGTGACTAAATGACTTTATTATGATAAATAATTACATGTTAAAGTAGCATTCTTCTCTGCCTCTCTTTAAGGGGGCGGCACCCCAGCGCCCCTTATTGACCGGCCACCACTGCCAAAAAGCCAGGATTTTTGTCTGGTTGACATTGACTTCTACTTTTTGTTAATAGTAAATAAATGAAGGAATATTTCAAATTACAAAGAATTGTCCACAAATAGTTTGGTTCTGTATCTATCCAGCACTGTTTATCCAAGTCAGAATTTCTTTGGTAAAGTCAGATCCCAAGAAAAGCAAGATTTTGATTGTGCTTCCTCTGTAGTGTAAGGCTGTTAAAGCATTGGATCAGCATTCAGCACTTTGTTATAAACAGGGTAAAATCATGACGTATTATGCTGTTGTGAGGAAAAACATTATCATCAACGCCGAGATGAGTCACTGTTACCACCACAGAACTGATTGTTTTTCTCGAAAAACAGCCTTTCCTACAGTGTTTTATTTAAATTCCACCAGTAAAGATATTAACTGCTCATATACATTTTTCCTCTTTGTTGTGGAATATTTGTAAACTCATTTATTCTCTTGTCACTTTTCACAAAGCATTTTCCCCTTTTTGTTAATAAGGCTTATAAATAACAATGGGTGTTCAAGTCAAACCGGGACTGCGCAGAATACAACGCAATATCAATACAGTTGAATAGTTATAAGGGTAAAAACGCCCTTCATTTATTTATTTTGTTATATAATCCCATGTTACACTAATGCACTTATCCCAGAGTTTCACTAGTGCATGCTTACCTTCAAAGGTAAAATGATTTTTTAGTACACCTAAGCCATGATTGTCCTGGACTGCCTGCTTCACGTTTGAAACTCTGGCCTCCCAGGAACTCCTATAATGCCCCAAACATGTGGAAAGCATGTGAAGCGAGGTCGGATCTATATGGGGATGTGGCAGTAAGTTCCAGCTGAGTTCTGAAATGTGCAAGTGGTGTGCCATTAAAGGATTTCCTGGGAGGCCAGTGTTTCAGGCAGTCCAATCATGGATCTGGTTAACTGAGAAAACCTTTTACCTTGATGGTAATCAAGCACTAATCAAACGCTGGGATTAGTATTAGTATAGCAGGGGATTATATAGAGAAATTAAGGTCATTTTCACTCTCGTAATTGTGTTGTTATTCAGCGCAATCAAAAGTCCCGGTTTAACTGGAACACCCCTTGTGAGAAACCAGAAAGAGCAAACTGAAGCCCTTTTAGAACATTTGCTGTCTTACTAATCAAAGCATAAATATTACATAAATGTCTCATAAACGCCTTCTGACCAATCATACTGAAGTTTTTATCAGGGCTATGGAAGTGTCAAATGTTAACAGAAGCTGTGGTTTCTTTTTTTTCTTTTCTAGTTTACACATGCTTTGCTTTGTTTGAGTATCTGGTAGTAGTGTCCAACATGGCCTTCCATATGACAGCCTACTGGGACTTTGGAAGTAAAGCGGTGATGGTGGCAGTGCCAATGGAGAGCAAACACTTCTGATTGTAAAAGAATCAACAAATTCATATGGAACCAACTGGGCTTCTTAATTGATAGAACATTATTTTTGGGCTGAAGTAAGTGTGTAAGTGTGTGTGTGTGTGTGTGTGCCATTTTTAAAATGTTTTTACGAATGTGTGAGTGACTTACCCAAACACAAAAAAATTGCTTTTTTTTCTTCTTCCAAACGATACTGTATCTGTGATTTGTGTTTACAAATTATTTGTGATTATTTTGCACAAATTTCTATGTAAAAGAAAAAGATAATGTAAAAGTTGGTCATTTTAAATCTTATATCAGTAGTAGTAGTAATAATAATACCCCAGATTATCTGTTATTCATCTTTAGTCAGCAGAGTTAAAAGTAAAATCATTTTGTAATACATTTTATATTCTGAAATGCATCTCAGGTCTGATTTAATGACGTGTTAAGGACGCTGTCTCATTCTTATGTCAAGAGCAGGAGGTTTTACTGACTACATCATCAGTACGCTTGAATACCAAAGTCAGTATTATGAACACTTGCTATTAGTAATGTTTGAGGGAACAGTTCAGCCAAAAATAAAATGATTGACTTTTTGATGATGATTTTTTTTTTATTATTAATTTTTTGGATCTTAAGATATTTAGGCATGCGATTTCCAAAATGCAAACTTGATAGCTATAAGCATCCGTTACATCTTTACGCTGTTAAACTTGGCGCTCCAGTGCAAAATTTAAGATACATAGAGTACTGTGCAAATGTCTTAAACCACCCCGATCACATTTTGCACCTAAAGAGCCAGACTTTCTTGTATTTTAACTTTTTTGGCTTTCTTTTATTCTAATACTTTTGACTTTATGTCTGGTTTCAGTCCAGTCCCTGTAGCTGACCAGTTTCAAAGGATTTTTTAAAAACCTATATAGTGACCCGTTCAAGCAAAAAAATTTAACTTGAGTCATGAACCAGTGAGAAACAGATGCAGATGGTGACGGATGATCAGGCCGGTGATTAGTATACTGGTGATGCTGAATGTTGAGTGGTTGGAACAGACAAGAGGGGAAAAGAGGTTGCCGCTGAGGTTGTTACAACCAGTTATTAGGCACTTTTCAGCCTGTCACAGTGGAACGTTTCTCATTTCTTGAATTTATTTTAAATAATTTCAGTTAATATGAAGAAATAAATGTGGCTCAAGACTTTTGCACAGTACTGTTTTTCTAACATTAAGCATGATGTTCTTCAAGTAATGGTCGAGAAACACAACTGAATGATTCTAGCTAGAACTTGTGAGACAACCGAAAACTATTTAAAGGGTCTACATTTAACATAAAGACTCATGTACAGTGTTTGTACATGTTTATGTCCGGATGTAAAGCAGTTTCAATTAACTGCCAAACTTTAAAGTTAATTTAAGAAATACTTTCCTTTTCTAAAGGGAGTTTTCCTTTTCACTGTTTGTATTTGGAAATTAAACGAGCATATTCCACATTCTGTCTTTGCACTTAAGTTTTTGTTTTTAGAAAGCATCATTCGGTGTAATCTACCACTGATAAATATGGACATTTTCATAACCACACTATGAATTGCTTTTTAAGTGTCCAGAGTAAGAAGGTTTAGAATGCTCACACGGTAGATTTAATATCTTCCCCCCCCACCCATTAATCAGTGTCAAAACAGTGTACAGTGTAAATTTTAGAGTGGTTAGGGAATTTCTGGTTAAACTCTAATAATACATTCTGATGTATTACATGTCATGGTTAAAATATATTTAGGTAGTTAATTTTTATATGGTTTATCTCAGTGACTTGGTTTCATGGTTGTTGGTGACAGATGGACTGGCTGGTTTAAATATTTCAGGACCTGCTGATCTCCTGGGATTCTCACACAGGGTGTGAATGGTTTGAGAAGCACCTAATAAACAGCGGTTCTGCGGACAGGATTTCAGTGAGGAAATAACAATCCTGTAGGACCTTAGTGAACAGAAAATCATGTCAGGATGCACAACGTTCCCAAATCTAAGCAGCAGAAGAAAATAATCTATTTGTAGTCTATTTCACTGCTGGTGGTTTATTGCATGAATCCCATCGTCACTAATAAGCTGGTGTAAGAGAGCATGTAAACAAATCATCAGAGCTGCTTGAACAAAGCCTGGCCCTGTTATCACCTAAAAAAAACAAATGAAAGTACGGAGATCTCATTTCACTGTCAAATAATCATGGACAGACAGTGGAGAGCTGTAGTACCAGAGAAAGAAATTAATATCCCACCAAGGGCCTTTCTGATGTATAAAGTGATATCAGAATGTATGTATCAGTATGTTTCGATGTCAAAACCCGATAAATGTTGGGAGTGAAAGCGTGCAAGAAAACGAATTGCTGATGTACATTATGAAGATGATCTGTGTCACTCTCTTAAACTTTGTGTCAGTAACACAAATAGGGAAATGACCGAGTCGCCTCTCTATTTAAATATGCCGTAGCAGTGCTACTTCCTTTTCTCAGTCTGCACATTCATCTCGGACAGAAAGCTGTCACTGCCTGACTCAGTGGGTAAAATGTGGTTTTGAAGTCACGTGTGAACAAACAGATGAATTGCATCTGTAGTTGATTCGTTCATGTACAGTACTGCTACCTTTGACCAAGTGAGAAAACAGTAAGCTAGGAAATGGGCAACCTCAAAGGTTCAGTTATAAGCAAAAAAACAATTCAAATAACATTGTACAGTTTTTTTCTATTGTTGTGGAGGATCCAGAAGCAGTTACTTCCTGTTACAACTTGTTATATGCATGCTACATATATATTTTTTTTTAACCAGGCTTTTTTTTTTTTTTTTTTACACTTCTCTCTTGAGCTTAATAAAAACCCGAAAGGTTTTTTCTGTCATGTCCTATTAAATATGATCTAAAAACATAACAGCAACAGCATTATCTTCAGTGTCACAAACCACTGACACTGTAGGTACCATTTACCATGAATGGTAAATAAATGTCTCCTAAATAAAAACTTTCTTGTAACATTATTTATACCATATATGCTATACTGCATAGTCCCTGTGTAAGTTGTTCTATGTAAACAAAAATGTACTATTTTATCATGAATACATCAAGTTCCTTGCAAACTAGTCTTAAATGTCTCCAAAATGTGTCTGTTAAGTTTCCAGCTAAAGTGCAACCTCGTATCATGCATTCTGACATGCCGAATTTTCTTTTGGTTTCAGTCCGTTTCATCCGCGCTGTTTCAGTGTCTGTAGCTTTAAATGAACTGCCTCAAACACCCCTTTGATGAGGGGGCGGGTTTGAGGGGGGAATCAATTAGAGTCTTTGGTCAGTCACTAATGTAACAATAATGATGTTTCATGTACTGTATAACCACGCAGTGGCTTATGTACATTGGGCGTTTATGTCAGACCGGGACTTGTTAATTGTGCACAAAAACAAAACAGCTATAAAAGTAAAGATTTCTATATATAATCACCTGCTACACTAATTTATGCATCCCAGCATTTCACTAGTGCATCGGGTTGACCTTTTTTAGAGCGAGGTCAGCATTGTACGGGGATGTGGCAATAACCTCCAGCCAGGTTTCTGTAATGTGCAAAGGTAGAATGTGAAAGATAAGGCATTCTACTCGCTGAATGTTCAAAGGAGCGACTGCAGTGGGCTTGATTGTTTGCACCAACATAACTGTTTTACTGCAACTAAGAGTCTCATGTGCTTGAAGTCTTCTGTAACTGTCAATCGGTTTTACACCTTTATTCAAAAGACATTTCACCACGATCCTAGTTTGACTTAAATACCCTTTGAACATTTTATTTATTTCTCTGATGTTATATTTAAAGTTCAACTGAGTCACACATTTCTTGACTTGATGGTGTACCAGAAACAAAAAAAATCCATTTGATTGATGTGAACCTTACAACTATTAACCAGCTGTGATTTTAGAAGTTCCTTCATTAAATCACTTTGTTTGAATGTGCTTTAATAAACAGCTGAAAACTTAAATACAGACAAATGTAATTATTTCTTATCTTTTTATTACTGTTATAATGTAATCCAGATATTTACTTATTTTTTTGCCATCCAAACACTCTTACATCAATCATGGTGATGCCATCCCTACGGTGCATAAGCAAGCAGTTCAAAAACATGTGGTTTGGCATCACATGTCTCGGAGAGAACAAGTAGATTGTCTAAATTTGTTAGCTTTTTTTTAAATATATGTCTCATTTATTTACCAATTAATTAACACTATTAAGAACATGTGACATGGAAGCTGTGTTTATTTGCATAAAAACATTTTTAACAAATACATCATCAGGAATAAAGGAAAATAAATTACAAACTGTTAAACCTTTTACGTACAGTATTGTATACAGGTGGATTTAAAGCTGTGAAAAGACACTGCTGAAACTCTGCCTTAGTATTATTTGGTGTAATAAGGTGTCAAAAAGATAGAGGCAGATGCAGGGGGATATGTTAAAGAGCAAACAGCGTCTGGGTAAGGGAGTGTGCGGAAATAGAACCCCTTCCTTGGCTCTACTGTTTCCAGGAAGAAGATTACTTCCCATGGATCAGTGCTTGCCATGCTCAGAATGAGAGGAACGACTGTTCTTGTTTATCCATGACACAACAATACTGAGTTCTGGCCTGTGTCTACGTGCTGAATTTCACTTTACTGAAGCTCTTATGAAATTTGTGGCCACCTCGTGCCACACACAGACCTAGTTCAAGAAGAACCGACTGTTTTAATGCATTCTGCAAGCAGATTCTTCAGTTGCTATCTTCCAGTTGAATAATTTCCCACCCATTTTGCACATAAAATGTAATTTTAGACAGAAGTTGTACATGCTTTCAAAATGCAGCTATAAATATATCTTTGATCATAAATTTGTCTTAATATTGAATTCAGCTCTTTTTGACACCATGGCATGTTACATTCCCCCCCCCCTCCCCTTCCTCCTGCCCTGAATAACAGTGTACCTTGACAAACATCACAATGGCATATAAAAGGGAGGTGGGGAGATAAAAGAAAAAAAAATCTGTTACATTATTAAGTGAATGCATTTTAAAATCATGAGCAGGAATGTGGTGCATTCAGCTTGCAGAGGCGAAACTCAGAGCTTGACACGCTTTGAACTGTGAACCTCAAGCACTCATCCTGATGTGTATTCAGCTTTTAATTTAAAATATAAAAATAAAATCACAGACTCTTGAAGGCATTTGTGTCAGAATTTAGGCCCTGCTTGGACATTCAGGCTAGAAGCATTGGTAATGAACGTACACAAAATGTTCAACAGTCCATGTCTGTCACTTGATGTGCTGTAATGCTAAGTGATTGCTTTCTAAGGGACTGTCAGTAACCTGATATGTGTTCTAGCTTTAAGGCTAGCTGATTGGCTTATACGTTCCCAGGGACTCATGGGAACATAGAGCCTGCTGGTTGACTCCTACCATGCTTAAGTTACAAGGTTTATGTGCTAGTGGCGAGTTCACGACTGACAAACTGCACAACACAAACAAGCACTGGTAAATAATAATCTGGTCAAATTTACTGCATGTTTTCTACTGGTAAGTAAAAGAACTACTATGTTTAAAAAAATACGAAAAAATGTAAATCTGAGTACATTGACATGTTAGGTAAGAAGTTATGTATTTAATATAACTAAGATGTACAGAACAAATTTGCAAGCTGATTCCAGTTCAGTCATCAAGTGCTGAAAGTTTTTCTAATTCGAGCTGCTTTTCACCAAAGCCCCACCCTGTCCTGCTGGGAAACAGTAAATGAGAATGGAGTGTGAAGTCTACTGGAGCCCTTGCTTCCTGAATCAACTGCCAAGATGCTTGTTTCCCCCCAATCAAATTGAAGTAATGGGGAAGTAGTGTGGTCAATGCATAACTGAGGTTTCCCTGCACTGCAATGCCTGCAGCTGCTGATGCATACACAGACTCCACCAACACAAGGAGCCAAATGACTTCTTGTACTTTTATAAGCCTTAATCTTGCAGTTTCACAAGCACCTTCAGACATTTATAGCTAAAGCCCTGATTGCACAAAAGCGTTAAGTGCATAATTATTTATAGTACTTTCAATGATACAATAATCACCTAATAGCGTGCTAAGAAATGTAATGACTTCAGTATTAAATGTCTATTTCACTGCAAAATGTAATTATATCACACTGATGTTGCATACTCAATTCTAATTGGGTAAAAGATTCATTCTGTTTAATAATGTTTATATTAATTCTCTTACTTTCTCTTATATTAACTTGCACAGGGACTTGTATGGTGCATGATCTATATAAAAGGATTTTTTTTTACTTAAAGATAGATTATTATACTTATTTAGTATTACTGAAATGAGTCTCCAGTGTCAGCTTTTAATGACAAAGTTAAAGCTTTAATGTTGCACCTTAGTTTCCGGTTTCTTCCTAAAATGGCATTTTTGTCTTTTTAACTTAAGTAAGAATGACGTGTTTCTCGTTAAATTAAAATAATTTTTATAATAAATGTTGTGGTATAAAAGGAATAAAACATTTTACGATGTACTATTTTAGGAAAACAATTAACCCGTCATTATTGCATTGTTGCATTATTATTAAAAAATAAATTGATTTAATATACAGAATTGTTGCCATGGTGTATAGTGGATTTAATGATTCCAGTTTATTTCTGTATTCTTTGTCTTCCTTTTGTTTTTTGTTTTTTTACAGTCTGGTATGCAGAAATATTTAACTATTAATATATCTTTTGCTGTGTTATGTCTTTACAGTAATTTCTGGTATGATAATTCATCTTCTGGCAAAATTTCCTGGACGTGACACGCCTGGGTGAAACAGACTTCCATGGCTACGTTTGTAATGAAGGGGAAAGTGTTGTGAAGGCGTAAACCTTTTATGAGGTCATAAAATCTACAATAATGTATTCTCCACGCAAAAAAAAATACCTTTAAATTTCCTTGACTGATGTGCTCGTTCCCTGCCTGTTAGTCCAGGTGTAAAGTATTCACTACAATTTTCACAGCCTGTAAATAGCAAGCATCAGCCAACTCACTTCTGACTTCTCCTGCAATCTGTTTCCAAAAGACTAATTCTCTGTATACATTTATTATAATATTAAAATCTAATTCTCTGCATATTTCTCAGGTTTTCTTTTTCAGAGGAGCACGCAGCCTCTTTTAGGCGCAGCGGGCTGAGGGTTGAGGAAAGCGCGAACAGCGTCGGCGAACACGTCCTTGATGCCATCCTGGCTGAGCGCCGAGCATTCCATGTACTTGACCGCATGGATTTGGCGCGCAAGCGCTTGGCCTTGCTGCACCGTTATGGGTGCCTGGTTCTGATCTTTCAGCTTCTTCTGCACCTCAGGGTCGTTGCGCAGGTCGCTCTTGGTGCCCACAAGAAGAATAGGCACGCTTGGGCAGTGGTGCGTCACCTCGGGATGCCACTTGTGCTTGACGTTTTCGTAGGATGGCGGGCTGGAGATGGAGA
Organism: Clarias gariepinus; assembly: GCF_024256425.1. Taxonomy (NCBI): domain Eukaryota; kingdom Metazoa; phylum Chordata; class Actinopteri; order Siluriformes; family Clariidae; genus Clarias; species Clarias gariepinus. Next base: position 8,125,803 of record NC_071118.1, on the reverse strand, counting down.
AACAAATGACGAACACGTTGGTCTGGGGGTAGGATAGTGTGCGCAGGCGGTCATATTCCTCCTGTCCGGCCGTGTCCCACAGGTTGAGGCTGATGGTCCGGCCGTCCACGCTCACTTGAGAGCTGTAGTTGTCAAACACGGTCGGGATGTACTCTTTAGGAAAGGCGCCAGTGGTGTAAGAGATGAGCAGGCAGGTTTTCCCCACCGCACCATCTCCCACAACCACACACTTGATGCTCTGCATGCTGGAGGGATGGAGCACTCAGATCTAACGAATCTACTTCAGCAATCTCCTGTGAGAAAGAAACACATAGCATGTAAACTAGAGCATTCCACTATGAACAAGTAGAAAGAGAAATGGGGAAATGGTTAAAAGGTGTCTACTGATGGGAAGTAACCTAATCTCATATATAGCGAATGTACTGTATGTGTATGAGATCATTGAAATATGTTTCTAAAATGAGAACCTAAAGCCTGTGAACTCACATACAACAGATAGCTTATGGCGCTGGTGATATCGGTCCGTAAACATCTACTTGGCTAAATGTCGCTTAAACTCAAAACTACAGAAAGGCTGGAACAGACTAAGGTGATAAAGTTGTTCATATCCATGTGCACGTTCACTACTTGGACAAAGTATGTCCACAATTTCTTAACCTCCGGAAAACGTAGTTGTCTAAAGAAGTTAAAATATGATTTGCATTAATGTTATTTTTATTATTATTTATCAAAGAACATATTTTGATCCATTTATAGTTACATTATCTATCACTTTTTCACTTAAAGCTATAAACAGTCACCAATCTTTCTTTTTCTGCTTCTTTGAAGTTAAAACAACAAAAAAAATATCTTGTAGGTTTAAAGAATTTCCTGAGGACTTTCCTATGTTACCCATGCATCCATTGTGTATTGCTCTTATCCTGTGTAGGTCACAGGAGGCCTGTAGCCAAACCCCGACAAAGCTAACCACTGAGCCACCGTGCCATGCCACCCTTCCACATTGCCTTTATCTGTGACAAAGCACTGACTCAGGAGACTCCTTTCAAAAAATGCTACCTAAGCCTCTCCTGTCACCTGTGTATGTTGGTGGGACTGAGATGCTAACACGAGCGTTTGAGAATCTGGCAGCATTGTGTGATGCTTCCTGGTTATGTATCAGGGAAAAGCTTGAGTTCCAAAACATGTCCGCTACAGGCACTAATCACTCATCAGTGATAGATCTGACAAGCTCAACTCTTCTGGGTTTTATCTATCTAATGATTTCTAACGCCATTTTTTCCTCCCTACAACTTCTGTGTAATTTCTTTCACCTTCTTTTTTTCCAGCCAAACCTCTACGTATGCTTTGTAGAATCCATAATCATTTGGAGTTACAATGATTTGAAAGAATCACGATGATTTGACACGAACCCTCGAAGGGGAGGAACAAAATCCCTCAGTCTTTCTCACTGTTGTTTTTTTTATTTATTTATTTTTTATTATTATTCCTTCGTTCAGCAGATAATTTACCACAGGATAATGAAGCAAGAGTGTCTCTGCCCAATCTCCAGGGAAGGGGGGAAGAGAGCGATTTAGAGTCCAACCCTCTCTGCTTTAAGGCGTTAGCTGGTGATGTTAGTAAGCCGAGAACTTAGCGCAACAACACTGAGGTGGAACCCCCCCTTCCTGTGTCCCGCTGTCTGTCTCCCTCTGGTCTCAAACAACTGACTGGCCTCTAAGCCTGATAATGTAAGACAAGGAGAAGCGAGGATTCCAAAAAAAAAAAAGAATTGTGATTAAATCCAAATTACTAATGTAACCCAAGTTGTAAATGTTACAACTTCCCACATCAGTTTTAGTAGCTTCACAGCGTTGATTAAAAAAATGGGTGTGAGCAAATTAGGGCCTGTTTTAAGCTGACCATCTTGCTTTGATTAGCAACAGGAAACTTTACTGATGGTGTCAGAATTGAGACAATGTACGCGTCGAGAATGTGCTGCAACACAGCTCGTTAGCGAGATTTCTAAATGAGAGAGAGGCGAGAAATGAAGAACAAATGTAACAGCTCGAAACAGCTGCTAAACTACAATCAAAAACAAAGGTCAAAACTTGATTGTCACAATTCAGTCTGTGTTTAGGATGTTTTAAACTCGGGTCTGTGTTCTGGATGTATTAAACCTACTCTATGTGCTGACACTTTTTGCTTAAAAAGAAAAAAGAGAACTAAATCAGGCTGAGATTATTTGCGAAAAGAAATAAAAAAGTGGAAGTATCTAGTTAAAAAACGCAAAACGCTCTCAGTTCTTCACAAAAAAACCTATTTGCTGAGTTTGCATGGTTTTTACGGTTTTATGAAAAATATTTCCTTCTTTCAGTTGATATTTTTTTACAACTTGGATGGAGTTAGTGTTTGTCTGGGCTTATTACTGTAAAAATAATTAGAATACAAAAATACTTATTTCCGTACAGTACATAGCACATTCATTACACAGCTATAGGAAAGAAATACTTATGTATCAGTCATAATACTGATTACATCGCTAATAAACTGCAGTGACAACAGCAGCTAATGTGCATGTTCTTTGGTTTAGCTTCTAACTATAAAGTAGTACAAATAGTTTCAAATAGTTTTTGCACATTTATCACATGTCACTGAGGTCTACTTAGAGTTATTCTGCCTTTTTTTTGTATTTTCTGCTCTTTCAAGGTTAAGCCAGGGTATGTCATAAGCGGAAGGATTAATAAGGAACTCTCACTTAGAATCAGCAGCTGGGTGTCACATCGCAGACTGCTGAGCAAAGAACCTCTTAAAAAAAGTTTGATTTACAGTCCAACAAGGCACAGCCGGTCAAATTGCAGCTGAAAGTGTTGCAGGTGGTGGGAAAGAGAAGACTATTGTATTGTAAAACATATTTGCATAATTGCTATGCTCTGGATCAGGGAAGTAAATGTGCACAGATGAATGGACTATACAAAAGTATGATACAGATATGGACACGCACACAGACACACACACCTCTCATATAGGATGAGGATGTCCGTCTACGCACAGTTCCACTTTTCCTAAAGCAAAAGCCACAATCTTTATGTCTGTCTCTTTCTCTATTCTTACATCATTTTTTTCACATTGGATCCAAAAACCTGCAAATCTGCTGAGCCCATGGAAAACTTGTGGAGGCACGATAAGAGGTACATGAAAATCCTAACCTTAAGTTGCATTGATCTATCTATCTGTCTATCGATCTAAAGGTACCAAAAGCGTACTTCTCCTTTCCCTTCACAAGTAACATTGGTGTGGATCCTTTTGGAAGCATGAACACACAAAAAATACAAACCATTACAATCAATTTGAAAGGCCACTGTTGTATATTTTCTGTAAAAAAAAAAAAAAGATGTACAATTCACAGTATCACCTGTACAGCAAAGAAAGGGACAGTTTGGGACCTTTATTTCTCAGAGTGTATCTGTCTAAATTTGGTCTCTGATTTAATTAAAATAGTGGATTTAAAAAAAGTTGGTCTGTGATACGATTGGAACTCTTTGGTTCCAAGCCATTCATTGGGTACAGGTATTTTTCTGCATTATTATTATTATTGTTTTGAAAAATTCATCAAGTAGTTTTTCACTGGTTATCTTTTGATCCTTTGATACAGTATGTAGATTTTACCTGCATAATAAGAAAAGTGCATAGTAGGACTGTAATACTAATGTTTTCTTTCTTTGTTTTAAGTGAGGTTTTAAACATATACATGACATGCATCTAGAGCTAAGAAGGTACAAAAGGTCCATGATAGAGAGAACCCTTTTAGAAATAAGGAACCAAAATGCACCAATCATTACTATAGCGTATCATTTACCTGGAAAGGTGCGTGTGGTTTACAGTAGCTTTTACAGTAAAGGATTTGAAAGTAGATCAATGTTAGTTTATTTGCATGAAACACATAATTAAGTTGCACATTTAATGTCATCTTGATTGTTGCACACCAGAGACACAGAATTGCAGTACACTGTACAGTACTACTACCCTTTTCATTAGTGCATGGGAGTGGCACCTGGTTCTCTACAGACTCTGAACGTCAACGATTTCGACTCGAGACTGAAAGATCAAACGATCAACGAAGAAAAGTGAAGAATTCAAGTCTACACAGAGCTCTATAGGTTTGCGCGCGCGCCTGTATTCTTGCTCCAGATGTCAACGCCCGGAGTCAGAAAAAGAAAGTAAGAAGAAAAAAAAAACAAGTCCAGATGTTACAGACGAGCTGTCTACAGGACAATGAAAATATTGACACGCAACAGTGATGTGTAAATAAAGGCGTCTTACCGAACATACTCCGCTTTAAACTCGTTAATCCCAGCGCGAGCGGGTCCGTCTGCAAGCACGCGCACTCCACAGCTACTTATTGAAGTATGTAGGAAGTGAGCGCGCGCCGAACAGAGGAAGTATGATGGCTTAACGGCGTGTTTGAGGAAGTTTGCTGAAGTGAGGCCATGAAAATGTGCATGTGGGTGTAGTAAATGTAAGCTTCTGCACAGGGAATTCCCGCAGTGCGCAGTCTGAGCCTACTCTCATTAGATTTTTTTTTCTTTCTTTTTAATTAAGTTACTGAAGGGTATTCTCAGATTTCACTCCTACTCAGAAAGTTTTTTTTTCCAGTCATACAACTTTGCATAAATTCCAGTTTTGCGCTTCTACTTAAAAAAAAATAGATCTTAAAGGTACAGACAAACAAGCACACCCCAAATGCATGAGCACTGCTTTAATCATATGAAAGTGGTGATTGCCTGGGTCGTGGGGGTTATTACTTAAGTGATTAAAGAATTTTATTTTAATCAGCTACTGTAATATCCACACAGATATGTCTCAACTAAGACATCTAGGGATGTCTCAGACAGCCCTAAAATATGTTGTGATGTCACAAACTAATTTGCATATTCATTTTGCAGTCATGATTATAATGAATGAGGAGTCACTGATGCGTTAAAGGAAGCGTTTAATGTTTTTTTTTTTTTTGAGGAAGACCGAACTGGAAAGTCCGCTTTAAAGGACAGGGAAGCTGAAGAGAGAGTGCAATTTTTATGTAGCGGTGATCCAACTTACAAAACTCCAACTAGACGCTAAAATGTTTAAGACACAGAACAAGCTAAGACAAAATCAGGGAAGGCTGGACTGGAAAGGCCAGGAATATGAGGGAGAATGAGACCTACAGTTGGTGGTAATCCCACCAACCTACTGGATTCCAACTGGCATTAAACAGCAAAGAAGAAGAAAAACCTTTCGTTCTGATTATGAATAGAATACAATAGAATAGTTTTAAACAAACAGATGGAGAACTTATAGAAGGTTTTCAGTCGTGGCTCCACCATGGATGGGACTCCATGATAGACCATAAATGTCATCACGAGAAAGATTAAAACACTAAGACAGTTTTTAAAAATAAGTTATTTCCCAGTAATGCTAATGGTTTTCCAAATCAAACATGTTTTACTTGAAAACTATCCGCCTTTCATTTAAAAACCACCTACAGCTTTAGGCTTGCATGGAAAAAAATCTTCTTGAATATACTTAATTCAAATTATTACATTCAGTCTATGGTATTTAAATTTGGGGATTTTTTTTCCCATCCAGCTTGATTTGACTATGTATTTTCAAAACTCTGTTAAATAAAGTCAAACTCCACAGTCTCTTTCAAATGCAGGACCAACCACAAGTCATTGATTAATTTATATATTACGCAAGACTGGAATGAAGAACATGAACAAAATGGGGCTGTGGTTGTGAGTGGTTGTGCAATAGGTAAGAGGGAAACGGTTAGTGATGGAATAGCTTGGTTTTGTTGCTTGTTAATAAAGTCATCATATTTAATAACAAAGCTACATAGTTGGCTACAATGAATGTATGCCCACTCACACATACACCTGTGTCATAGAATTTTGATTTTATGAATACACAAATCACATAATCTTTTAACTCCTCTTTGTTTCTTGATGCATGGCCCGCAATTGCATATTAAAGCATTCATTCTTTAATTCATTCATTCATACATTTAGGGCTGCAATTTGTTTAAGAAATTGCTTAGGGCCCCTGGACCACCAGGGGGCCCCAGGATTTTTACAACAGGCCTGCAAAAAACACACTTTGCTATCATTTGGTAAAAAGGTTTATGTACTGTACAAGGCAGGGGGCCCCCTTGTGGTTCAAATAAATAAATATAATTTATAAAACTTTATTTAAACGTGTTTTAATTTGCCATAGTTATTCAAACATGATAATTACATTCTATTTTTTTGTTTATTTGTGAAGTCATGTCCAACTCTTTGTGATCTCATGGACTATAGCATTTAGAAACTGTAATTAGCCAAATCTGCACGTCTTTTGACAGTGGGAGGAAACCAGAGTACCCAGAGGAAACACACCAAGCACGGGGAGAACATGCAAACTCCATGCACACAGACCAGATGCGTAAATCAAACAAAGGACCTGAAGGTGCAAGGCCACAGTCCTAACCATTAATCCACAATGTCGCCTATGATTTATTTATTTGGGTATTTGTGTGTCCTTGTATCTTGTATCTTAAGTCTTGTTTAGTTGTTTTTATCTTATTGGTTACAAAACTGTTATGAAGCATTAGTTCTGGTCATTCTTGCATATCCATAATAGGATTGCTGTAGAAGAGGGTGTTGGATAAGTGGTTGCTTCCATCCATCTAGGAACATCTATAGCCCAACATGGGGCCATGGAGGCCAATGGTAACTATTGTATTTACACCTATTTTTATGACTGTGGTAGGGCATCCGGTCAACATTCATACGTGCATTCATACACTACAGACAATTTGGGAATTAGCCTAATCTGCATGTGTGTGGACTGTGGGAGGAAACCGGACTACCCGGAGGAAACCCACCAAGCTCCGGGAGAACATGCAAACTCCATGCACACAGACCTTGAGGCAATCAGAGGATCAAGGGAATGGAACTCTGAAGGTGCAAGGTTACAGTTCTAACCATTAAACCAGCCTACCACCAAGTTGTTGCTTAAGGCCTAAAAATATTCAGAAACGTCCATGCATTTATTAATCCACTTATTTATTAATTTAACAACTTAAATGTCCCCTAATATGATGCATTATGTGAAACGTTGACATCTCAACATTTACAATGTAAAATATAATTAAGACCAAAACCAACGTGTAATCGGCATAAGGATAAAATTCCATACTATTAGGCAAGTGTTCTTTTCTTATTATTTAAGAAAGTTCCAGACAGTCATGTACCGAAGTGAAGCAATAGTAATACTGTCTTAAAACCAAGTCCCATCATCATTATTAACACATGTTCTGTAGTCTCGGATTTAAGCGCGGTTTTCTAATGTGCGCGTCTATGGTTTGAACACAAGATGGCGGTATTGCTCTGGTAAAATAAAAAAACGTAGCTTCGCAGCACGTTGGACTGTTAACATTCTTTCCTTTACGCCGTCGTGTACAGGCAGAACCGCGGCAGACGCGACTTTGGCTTTTTGAGAGGCTGTAAACGTGGATTTGTGAGTTTTTGTCGCGGTTTTCGGAGTCGTGTTGTATTTGGTTGTGTCTTGCTTGACGACGGGGGATGGACGCTTGCTGCTGAACTCGTCTGTTCCGTTCCGGTGGTTTATTCCAGAAGTTTTCAGGAGGTATTGTGAAATTATACATTGACTGAATACGTTTGCGGATAACCTTATTATAACTTTTTGCCATTTTAAACGTCGCATCCGGATGTAAAGTATAGTGTATATTGGGAGAGTCATCCTCCTCCAGAGATCTCTGAGAGTCACTGTGTAACTGTAATATAACCTGAAACTCTACATGCTTTCTGAAAAGGTTAAAACAATGTAACGTGTGATAAAAATAAACACTGTGTGCGTGAAAAGATTTATAAAGTGTTTATTTTCACGTTAGTGGTCAAGTGACTTTACACTTTTTTAGTTCACTTAGGCGGAAAGAGTGACGCGAAATGCGGAACAGCTGAACCCAAAGACTGAAAGCCACATAACCATCTCTTATCAAGTCAACGTTTAAGACCAGGACTATAATCCATGCTTTAGTTTAGTCTTATATATATATCATGTCTAAGGTATTAAAAATGAACCCTAGTTAGAACCTGGCCGGTGCTTATGTCATCAGTGTGTGTGTGTGTGTGTGTGTGTGTGCAGGTCAGCATGGATTCAATAAGCCTTGCTTCTGTGTCTATCATCTGTCTTTGCCTGGTGATGAGAAGCACAACAGACTCACCAAGACTTCCAGACCACATCCTGCCTGCCGACAGGTTTTCAGGTCAGAGAAATTATCTACACCTACTTGGTTGCCACACACACTTACCATTTTACCAGGTAAAGATAACATACAGATCGCTTTGTTGATATACTGTACATCACTTAGATGTACTGACCTACAGTATGTCCATCACTCTTGGACATCCCAGTCCATTTAAGCTGTATTTGAGTGGAGGGCCAGCATTCACCTGAATATCTCTGCAGGATTGAGAACTTTTCTTAAACTACAGTACCAATCCATTCGGAATTGGTGCTGTGGTTTAAAAGTGACCTTGTTGAAATCCCGATAGTTAGTTAATACTCTCATATCAGCGCCACTATTTTGCCAGTATCACCAGTGCGCTCCAGCTATAGGATGCAGTTGTGCCGAGTTACGGCAGAGACACAGCTTGTCTAGTGAGCGGTCCGCAAAATGATGGAATGGCGTTGATGCCGGTATCCATAATGCCAGGTGGAAAGGAAGCCCTGCATCAAATGTTTATCTTCTGAAAGACCTCATTCATGAGGTCATAATTCATGCATTTAAAAAGAAAGGTTCATTACTCCATGCATTTAAAATCCCAGTAATAGTTAAGTATCTCTTTTGACTGAACAGCGATTTAATTTTTTGTTTTGTTTTTGACAGACATAAACTGATTAATTTGTTTTACTATCTACATGTTGCACAATTCTGCAACCTCATTTTTTAGCTCCACAAATTTATTTATAAATCTGTTGATCAAATATGAGAAATGCAATAAGTGCTAATATATTGTCACTAGGGATTTGTAGGATTTGTGCTCTCCCATGCTTACTCTTTAGTAGTATACAGTAGATTAGTCAATAAATAGCATAAAAAGCAAAATTGCGATAAATAAACACTGGCATACATCCTCTTGGGATCATCTGTGACATTATGGTGTGATTTATTAATTTATTTTGTCAAACCTGCATCCGCCTCTCTTTGAACATTTTCATTAAGGGAGGAAGAGCGGACAGCATGTAGTTAAGAAATACTCTGTATTAAACTAATACATTTCCTCAAAGATGCAGTGTATGTTCATGCAGTAAACCAACAGAGATGTTGGTGAAAAGCGCTTCATTTGCTTGATAACTGGTCCAGTATCTTTGAACTGAAGACATGCAGCCACATTAGCAAGAGGTCATTAGAGCTTAGGTTCTGGATTAAGTTTTGTTAGATCTATACTGGGGGACTTAGTTGCAAGTTCAAGTGTGTATTTTTAAATCCAGTTAATTTTGTGCTGAATTATTCTGGTTTATAATGGATTAAAGTTTCGGTGCATTTACCTACGTTAACCCATCTTCTCCAAATATCGGTTTTTCTTCCTTAACGGATTACAAGCATATCCTCCTATTATTAGACAGGGCTGTAACAGGCAAGTAATAACTTGATTAACCTTTTAAAAATTATACAGTAAGACCCTGTCCACTTGCCCCTAAATCTGTGTCCATTTTTGTGTCCAGTGCAAATTTAGTTGTGGACATAAAGTAGACACATTTAATCGTGCACAAAGACAAACTGAGTATTATCAACCCTGGAAGAACATTAGTAGGAAAATGAAAGTGAAGCAAACAGCTGTTGTGAAACTTTGTTTTATATTCATGCCACATTTACGTATGCCACAACAGCACAACAGTAGTTTACCTTGGTGCGTTCAAATCTGGTCAAACTGATTATGCAGAATAACAGAACACAATTATGAAAGTAAAAGCTTTATTTCTCTATATAATCCACTGCTACACTAATGCACTTATCACAGCGTTACATTAGTGCTTGGATGCCATCAAGGTAGAAAGTTTTCATGTGCCATGATTGGACTGCCTGCTTCATGTCTGAAACAATGGCCTCCCAGGACCTTCTTAAATGGCTCGTTCATGTAAAAATGAAATAGACTAAGGTCAGGACTGTCCGCGGGATGTGGTGATAACTAGCCGAGTGCCTGTAATGTATAAGTGGTATTCGTGAATGATTGTGTGTACGCTTTCCACAGGTTTCGAGCCACCATGGCCAAGATCATCAGTCATATACTTACAGTATGGCTTATTGTAATGTTTGCACTATTCAAATGTTTTACTGCAGCTAAGAGCTAAGTCATGGTTTGACTTGAATGGCCTTTGTATATAATGCTAAAAACATGTACAATCTACGATCTTTCATGAATGGCAAAATCAGCTTTAGCACAAACCCTCAGGACTCAGAAACCGTTGATATTTTCCCAATGCAACATTTCCTCTCTGTGGTCTGTTTAGGAGAATTAGGTTTCTCTGTGGTTGCTATTTTTGTATTTTCCAATTGTTTACAGTAGAGCACATTTAAATAAATGGTTGTTAATGGTTTGCAGCAATAGAAAGAATTTTTTTGTACAGGCTGTGATGTTGAGGACTGATTGTATAATGTGACAAAAAATTTCATAACTTCTCTTTAAAACAGACACAACGCAAACTTCTTCTTTTTTACAAATTGACATAAGAAAAACTTTGTGGTCAGTGATGATTTATTATATTAACTTTGTAGAGGCAGCTTTAGCAACTACAATCTCAGATTGAGTGAACTTTACTGTTGATTGCATAATTGTGAATCCTATTCAGATATTTTTTATATAGGTCTTTCATATTGTGCATGTTCCCATTTAAACGTCAGGTATGTATAGGATTTTCCATTGTCTGGGATAATTCTTCATGGTCTGGATAAAAGATGAAACCTGAACAAATGCACAGCTCGCCAGCCTCCACCTGCCTTATACTAATATTTACGTAATTAATATTTAAGGCACTCTGAGAACCTGCACCGCCTTTATTTCGAAACCCAGTCCAACGTGTATCTGATAAGGAAGGAAATCCGGTTTCTGATTTAATTATTCAACATCTACAGTGCTGTACAAAAGTTTTAAACCACTATGCATTTCTTCAGCTTTTACATCCGAAGAGACAGACTTTTATCTATTTTAATGTAGTATTAAGGAATATTTCTCAAGGTTTTCTGAGGGACTTGTTTGCCTCTTATTTTTCTTCTAGTTCCTGAACCTGACCAGTTTCAGAGGAATGTTTTTGTTTGTTAAGCAACCCAGAAAACTATTAATCATTTATGCATAAAAAATAACTTCAGGCATGAACCAGTGGGAAACATGTGCAGATGATGACAGACGATCAGGCCGGTGAATAGTATACTGGTGATGCTAAATGCTGAATTGTTTGAACAGACAAGAAGAGAAATGATTTTTCTGCTTAAGTTGTTACATACACATTTCAATCTATTTGTCCTAATCTGGATGTTATTGTCCTCTGTACAATTGCATTCTGTGCAAATGGCACTCTAGCACTTTCACATCAATCACGACTCTACCCAGTAATGGCTGTCTGAGATCAGCGCCTGATCTCACTAATGCTCTTGTGGATGAATGAGCAAAACCACCAGAGCCATGCTTCAAAATCTTATGGAAAGCCTTCCCAAAAAAGGTTATTATTATCCAGATGGAACTATATGTGGAATGGTATATTTACATAGGGGGCCACGGGGTCTTAGTGGTTAGCATTATGACCTTGCACCTCTCGGGTCCAGGTTTGGTTCCTGCCTCTGTGTGCATAAAGTTTGCATGTTCTCTCTGTGCTTGGTGTGTTTCCGCTGGGTCCAAAGACATGCGGATTAGGCTAACTGGCCTTGCTAAATTGCCCTTAGTGTGTGAGTAAGAGTTTGTGTGTGTGCCCTGCGATGGATTGGCACCCTGTCCAGGAGGGTGTACTTCGCCTTGTGCCCTAATTGTGTCCTGGGGACCCTGTATACAGGATTAAGCATGAGTAATATTCAAATAGTGATTCAAGTAGTCCTGCTCTTCATATTTATCATAAAATACCACTTAAGTAAGGTGTAATAAAAATTTCAGCGCACACTTAAATCTTGGGACACTGCATAAGGTTAAAAGAAATTATGCATTGCTTAGCATGCTGCTTTTCACAAGCTTAGACACATGTATACTAGGATACTAGTAAAGCAAAGGAGTCATGTTGGCTTTGGGCAGCAGCAAACAGGAGCTAGAACATTCTCTAAGAAAAAGTGACTTGTCAGATCTCATTTACATATCGTTCTTTTTGACTTCTATTAAGTGTCATAATTCATATGTTGGTCTTTGTACATTTCCCATAACACTGTTTTGCACTCTGAGTACCCCAATGCGCATTCAAGTTGGTGCTTATTAATTTGGACCATTGTAAATCATGAGTCTGAATGTGCTTTGATATGGAACTCAGAACCATGAGATTATTGCATGTACCGCATACACATACAGTACAGAGTGCATTCAAGAACTGCGGTACTACTTGTTCTCATATGCGATCACTGTTCTTGTTTATCCTTGGAATTTTCACAAACTGAGGCTATAGCTTAGCTGGAACCGAATAAGATTTTCTAGTAAAATATATAACTTTTAATCTAGATCTTCATCTTCAGTGGTCATCATGCACTGCATTCAGGCTGTAAATATTTGTTTGAATATTTATGACAAAAGAACTTTTGTTTAAAGATTTTTCATCAGTTCAAGTCTCTGGCAGGCTTCATTCCTCTTTTTTATTGTCATTGAGTGGGAACATTGCAATCTTTTGCCTGGACATGCGTATTTGTTCAGTCAGGTCAGGGAACAATGCTGTAAATCCTCATGACTCCATCAGTCTCTATACACAGATTTTACTATTATTACACTTCTCTCTATTGATGTTGTTTTTTTTTTGTTTTTTTTTTTGTTTTTTTTTTGCATACTTGCATATTTCTTTGATTGCCTCTGATGCAACTGGAAGACTACTTGGCTACTTACTGTAGTGCAGCATTGACAGAATGTGGGTGGGTGAATGTGTGTATGCATAGTGTTCTGCAATGGCCTGACATGCATTCACATCTTACTCCCAGTGTTCCCGGCAGTCTTAGTGACAAGGCCCAAGATAAGCAATTAATAATAGTGAGTAGAAGCGTATGAATTCTTTAGCGTATATTAGACTTAATGGTTTATATGCAAACTATATACATACACTTTTACCTATGACAGTTTAGGTACGTTTTACCATTTGCAGAGTCTTTGTGCATGTATTTAAAAATAAAATAAAATAAATAATATATATAATTCCCCAATTTAGCTAAATTATGCAGTTTTTAAATATTGCAAATATTATTTATCTATCCCTCTTTCTCATTATGTGTAATAGTGTGCTTTAGTGAATAATCAAGATGTATGGTGTTTGTTCTGACTATTTGAGGTAAGTTTGGTGGTTCTTTGTACATTGTGGTTTTCTTTTTCTCATAGTGCTTAAATAGAATTGCAAATGATGTGGTAGCTGCAAACGCATCAAGGTTTGGCTATATATAGAGTAGCTCAGATTCTCTATCCTCTGTAGGAAGAGTTTTTTTTTCACTCAAGGCACTGTTTTTCTTTTTTTTTTTCTTTTTTTGAGACTTGGGTAGACTCATGTTTAGAGGGAAATTTTAGACAATTAAATACAAACTTTGCAACCACAACAATCTCTTACCGAATGTTATTCCTTTAAGATAAACACTTCCATGTGGCTAAAAAGTAAACTTTTATGAGGCACTATATTAGACTTAATATATCTTACTATTAATTTTACTATTTACATATCGCCATTAAAATGATCAAAAGGTCTACTCTGAGATTCCACAGTTTGACCTTTCTTTACTGCTGCATTAGTAATCCTACAGTTCTCTTTACAAATAATGTCGGGGGGACAAAAACTTCCTCCCTGTTATTGCTGTATGAACTTCTTCTCAGCACGACATGCTGTTAGGGTTATTTTTACAATTGGACCACAGGCTTCTTCCTTATAAATATTAAAACAATGACGTGTACAAACTCGTTTCATGATTTACTGAAAGTTGTATACATCACTAGTTAATTAATAAGAAATTAGTAGTGGATTTGTAGTGTATTTTTACCATCAGTAAAGCATGCATGCTGCATTGGATTTTCAATTGTCAAGCTCTCCATCTCCGGTTTAAATACATCTAACTTTTAAAGAAATTGTTACATTTACTTTTGCAATTACTAAAAACAATTGATTTATACCCTTCTATAAAAACATACAGTTTTCTCCTGCTAGTTCACTAGGGATGAAACCATATATGAATATATTGTATTAAAAGGACATAGAACTACATGGTCTTAATGTATAATATATTCAAAGCTCGATATTCTCCCTATTTTCTTTTATGAAAGATAGCCACAGGGTTTCACAGGGCTTCTGGCTGAGGCTAGAGAGGGCATGTGACTGGGATCCCATGGGCCAAAAAAAAGTCATGTGGACAGGAGGTTTTTACTTTCATGTGAGTGAGAGTTAGAAAAGAATGAACATGTTTATTCATTAACCTGCTTGATATATTTACAGTGTTCAATTATTCATCATTAGTATAAATGCAGTTAGTATTTTGCTCATACATGGTCCCTAAAAAGTAAAACTTATCCCAGCATTTCACTAGTGCTTGAATACCGTCAAGGTAGAAAGTTTCAGTATGCTGGAGCCATTTTCAGACTGCCTGCTTCATGTCTAAAACACTGGCCTAGATGTTATTGCCAGGATGTGGGAATAACTCCTAGCCAAGTTCCTGTATTGTGCAATTGTTAATTGTGAATGAGCGTGTGTACAATTTCATAGACTGATGAGTCTCTTCTGGAAGGTATCCATCAATTCATGAACAATAATCAGGGATCAGGCATTTCACTCGCGGAATGTTTAAAGGAACACATGTAGTGGACTCTTATACACCTCATCCAAAATCGTCATTTACAGATCTACGGCCTACTTCATAGTGTTTGCTCTATTCAAACGTTTTATTGAAGTTAAGAGTCTCATAACCGTACTGTCTTTTATCGCTTGAAGTCCTGGTTTGACATAAATGGCCTTTGTTTTTACCACATATATGCTAATGCTCACCTTCTCTATCACAATTGTGCATGTCATGCTTAACATATTTGGTACAATCAAAGTGCTCATATTCATTATAAAATAATGATTTTGTAAGTAAGATAAAAATTTAAAACAGACCTCTAGTTGAGACTAATTACAAACTGAAGTGATGTAACTGAAGTTGCTGGCATTTTTCCCCAGTGTTTCCAGTGCAAAAGAAAAAGGTTTAAATCAGACTTGGTTTTAGACAAGATGGTAAGATGATAATATGCAAAGATGAGGAGTAGTAGCTCTGAAATACAATATACATCTGTTGAATACCTGGTTGCTTAATATAAAATAGATAGATAAAAATAACAGGCTGTTTTAAATGTTTTAAGTTTTATTCTCGAACCATTTACGTATGAGGAGATTTTGTTTTATTAACCTCTGACAGTGTTAGCACCAAGCTAATGGAGGTGTTAATTCCGCTCCCAAAGTCATACCATTAGCCTGCTGCATTATAAAAAATGACAGAAAAATTGTGTTGTTTTTAATGAGTTGAAGGCAGTCAGAAATACTTTTATAGGATAATTTGACAGGATTTCTGACAGAATTTTTAAGTAATGCTTGCAAATCTTCATAACATTCACTGTTAATACTAGCCAGAGTATGAGCTAGCATGAGCTAATAAGACAGAATTTCTAAAAATTCACAGCTGTTCATAATCTTCACTGCTGTTGCTAGTGAACAAGCTAATTTGTGGCAAATTCATATGATTTCCATAAGGATTTTTAATAATATATTCATAAATGTTGCTAACATAAACTAACTTCACAGACTTTTAGTATTTATTTCATGGTTATAAGTTTTTATATTTCTCTCTCTGTTTCTCTTTACTTCTCTCTGTCTAAATTTCTTTTTTGTCATTTTGTCTTTTTCCTTTCCTTCTTCTGCAGAACTGTGTGCAATTGATAAGGTCCTGTGTCAGGATGAGAACGCTGTGCTGAGTTTCGAGGCCATTAGGAGCATCCACAAAGATATGGACGATGATGCGGATGGTAGCGTGGATGTGACGGAGACAGATGGGGTAAGGGATTAAAAGAAATTTGAAGTGGTTGTCATTTGTTTTTATTCTTAAGGAGGTGACCATACAACTCATCACCTAAGATGCTTGCCAAATGTTTTATATACTGTATAATCCAACCATCCATCTAGTACCCGCTGTAGTCCAACTAGGGATAGTGGAGGTCAGTGGTGATTACTGTTATGACCATAGTGGGACCACTGGTCAACATTCACTTATGCCTTCACACATTACGGGCAATTTGGAAATGCCAGTTAGCCTAATCTGCCTGTCTTTGGACTGTGGGAGTAAACCGAAGTACCCGGAGAAAACCCACCAAGCATGGGGAGAACATGCAAACTCCATGCACACAGATCCTGAGACAGGAATCAATCCTCGACTTTGGCAGTGCAAGGCAACAGTGTTAACCACTAATTATCCACCTTGCTGCCTTTATATATAACATGGTACTATATTAAATACTAATATAAATATTGAATTTAAAACTATTTAATTTTCATTCAACTACTCAACTTAATCCAATAATTAATAAATGAACTAATTAACCAGTATTAAAGGCTTTATTTAACTGGTTTGCTGTTATGCAGCAGATTGTAACCCAGTAAACATGATATTGCTATCAGTTATTAATATCTGGGGAACAAACAATTGGATCTTGTCCTTGTGATAATGCCTGATATTTATATGCTCATTGTCAAGTTGGCCAGCTGTCACTATGGCAGGAAGGGGATTATTATACTTTACAGCCTGTACTTCTGTGTCCTTTACAGAGGAAAGGGTCATGTTCTGTCTGTGGTGAGGCAACATGTCTAGCCAGTGCTAGACAAAGCAGCTAGTTTTTATTTCACCAAAAAAATACTAAAAGAATGGTGGCAGACAAAACTAAATTTTATAACACCCAAAATATTTTTTAACCCAAATAATTTTTTAGGAGCCATAATTTAAGTAACCAGGCAAACTTATTTAACCACTCTGATTTTAAAATAGAGCCATGGGTCCAAGAAACTTAGCTGTGTCCTGCTATGAGTCCAGCTAAGTGACTTGACCTGAGAACACTCACTGGCTGACTTGATCACTGTATCACAAAATCCTTCAAGAATAAAGAGGGGGGAAAAAAACATAATTTTAATATTTTAAAAATATATTTATTTTATATACTGATCGGAATACTACCAAATAAAATGTTAAATCAGTCTCTTCACTTGTTTAGCAATTCGCTCAACCAACTGCTTGTCAGCATTAAAGTACCACTCACTGTGAACAGAGCATGAGACTACAGGAGCACAGGTGATAGTACAGAAGGGGTTTGTTCATTGATGAGAGCACTTGCAAAATATCCGCAAACATACGAGAGTTGTATGGTCTGATGAACTGTCTTATCTAAGCCTTCTTGAATGCAGCCCTTCTGTACTATTACATGTACTCCATTACTCTCCAGTACTATCATGCTGGGCAGTTAGACGCAGGAGAGGAGCAGGGAGCATCACATGATTAAAGATTGCTGCATATCTTTTTAATTCAGTTTTAGGGAGTGGTCACCACAGGGGACTGTCTTGGATAAAAATTAGCGCACTGGTGACTATTTCAGTCCCATTATACAGTTGTCATAACCTGAAAGAGATTTCCTTTTGGTGACTCTGTCGTGTTCTGCGTCACTTGTATCACCCAGACCTCCTGAGAACAGCTCAGCTGCAGCTCTCTGTACACTTTATATTGAGTAAACTCTCTAATCACTGATTGACCACAGCCTACTCAAGGTTATGGATATCCAGCAGCTCTGTTTTCCCATATATTTATCAGAATGAGTCATAGCATTAATATCTTTACTTGTTCCTAACATAGTGTTGCAATCATTATATAGCATAGTGGTACTAATGGAAACATCCAGCCGTATAAAAAGGCATACTATTTTGTTTTTATACAAGGTTATGGCTGGTTGGTGATCAAGGTAATGATGCCCTTTTTTTGCGGAACAGTTTAGCTAAAAAAAAAAAGCATGTGATCATTGTGATGCAAAGTGTCTTAAATAACTTAAATAATTTATTTTTGTAATGGTCAGTAAGATGTTCATCATGGGAGACTCTTCACAGCAACATGACCTCAGTGTTTATTCCTAATTGCTCTAGCAACATTTTGTGGTTCATCTTTGTTTGCTTGTGCAGTTTCTCAGAGAAGATCTAAAGTATAATGATCCCAAGGCAAAACACAAGAGTTTCCATGAGGCCGACCTGCTGATCACTGTGGAGGACATGTGGAACACCTGGAGAGCCTCAGAAGGTTAGTTCATATACTCACACAGACACTTTGTATCTGCCTTCACACCACAAATAACTGTCAGGAAATTAAAAGGATGTGGTTAAAGTTTAAAGTGGAACTTTTCAACATACATGCACAGTGTTTGGACCACACTTATCATGCTCACCGTCCTTTGTTAACCTCTGCTATGGATGAAATGATGTAGTTGGCCTTGACCCAGTCTGCCATCTGTAGTCTTTGATGATGGAGCCAATGGAGAATCACAGCATGCTGACATATTTTAATCCCTCTGGCCTGTTTGCTCACAGAGATAAATTTCTCTGTTATGTGGCTGCAAGTATGAAGAGGAAGTCTTATGTCTAGCAGCTTTTGATTTGGAGTTTATCCTACTGGGGTGCAGAGGAAGATTTTTTTTTCCATTAAACACGGTGTGTAAAACAATAGAGCACAGGAATGTTTAGGATAATTTAGAAAATCTAAATATAAAACAACACAGCGTTTGTGTTCTATAGCATATTTAAAAATCGTACCTGAGGTTCCTCTTTCTGTCAGGTTATCTTTAGTATCTAAAGTTGTATCGTCACCCTCATTAGAGCTGTATTTTTACCTGATCCTCTTCTAACCTTCAATTCCGTGTTCACACTTCTGGTTCTGTAGTCACACTCTTACAACTTTACCTCTTCCTTGCATTTTATGGTCACTTGTCACGCAAGCCGCACAAGTAGGTAGTATTCATTAGGCATTTTGGAAAGTTGTTGTCAATGATAGTGGCGAAGAACCACTTACAGTAAGAGGCTACTTGATTGACATGACAGATGACCCATTTTTTTGGCAAATATAAAAAATGTTTTCATTTAATTTTAATAAGCTGCTTAAAGTATTGTTGATTTACTTCATTAAGGATAATAAAAAAATGGCGTCCTTTTTCTATTTTTTGTCATTTTTTAGTCTTTAAGTCATTTTAATGTTGAATTATTAAGTAAGAAATGTGACTTATATATCTTTCTTAGCATATAACTGGACGGTTGAGGAAGTGGAAAAATGGCTAAATCATTTTGTGGAACTGCCACAATATGCCGACTCCTTTAGGAAGAATGGGATCGATGGCCAGGCCTTACCCAGGTAAAACAAAGTAATATTATCCTGCATACCTTCACATTTATTTTCCTTAAAATATAAACTTTTAATTGTTCTGTATGTTATATTTTTACAAGGATTAAATTAAAATCAAATCAGCAGTTAGACTAATAGACAAAGCATAAAATTACGTAGTTAGTTTAATTGGTAAGTCGGTGCTCCAGTCTACTTGCCCGATCCAATTCTTTTGTTGACCTGGAAACTGAAATTGGTATTTGATTTAACAATGAGTGTAGTGAGTTTTCATGTAGTTTATCACCAGCAGCATGGGGATTTCATACCAGTACTAGCAATTTGTAACCAGCTAAAGCAAGACATCTGGCTTTCTTGACCTCATAATATACAGCCTATTAACTCTTTACCCTCCTCCAGAGTAAATTTTTTGCTAAAATAGCATCCATTTTTGGAAATGAATGTGTGGTTGCACAAATATGATGTTTTTTAATCCAAATAATCCGAGGAAAGATGTTTTGATGTGCTCAAACATGCCACATCAGAGGACAACTTCATCCCCATTAGAGTCAGATAAAAGTCACTTATAATTATTAATGTGAACTGTCACAAGGAAATCTGATCTGACTAAAAAAATCTCAATTGCACAACGTGGCCAATGTGTAATGGTAGCACTACCTATTTTTGTAGGAAAGTTACTGGTTGACTGTGTGCTCCACATTATTTTGCTCTGATTCATCCGTGTTTCCACATTTCCTCATGTTCCTGAAAAGGAAAACATTATTTGTTATCTCTGCATGATGGTTGATATGCAATTTTTTTCCATATATGACGCATAATGCATCAGGGTTGGGTTTCAAAATGAGTATCGTGTACTATAGTTAAATAAAGTATTAAAGTATTTCACAAGTCAGCAGGAAGTAGACGTTCCAGATATTAAACCTACTCATTTTTTTTGTTGTTTAAAATGAAAAAAGACATGAAATCTAGGGATTTTTGTCTACATTTAAATTAGTAATGGCTCATTAAGTCTGCATAAATTGCAGATCCTAATCATTCCTGTTTACTGTATTGTATTTACATTTGATTTTTGCATTTTAAAATGTTTGATAAACAGTACTGTGTGTCCTCCTACCATTAGATTGGCCGTGAAAAACGCCACTCTGACGCTGTTTGTGTTGAAGATCCTGGACCGCAGTCATGCTCAGAAACTGCAGCTTAAAGCTCTGGAAACAGTGCTGTTCGGCCCACAGAGTAAGAATCCCAGAGTGGGTTTAAGATTTACAAACAGAAAGCTTTTTAATAAAAAAATGTATAAAAATTTTGCCTTAGCTTAACAGTTTTTTTCATATTTTGTGTATATCTGTATGGCTGTTTTAATGTACCAGTTACTATCAGATATTGGAAACTACGTGACTTACTAGCTCAGTGCTAACATAACATGCTAACATTAACATTAACATTGCTAGTGGAAGGTGTTTCGCCTGCCATGCGGTAGGCCCGGGTTCGGTTCCCAGCCAGTCCCCAAACCCCAGCCACTGGATGCAGTGCCGGTCCCAAGCCCGGATAAAAATGAGAGGGTTGCGTAAGGAAGGGCATCCGGCGTAAAACCTGTGCCAAGTTGTAGTGCGGACTGGGTATTCCGCTGTGGCGAACCCCTGCCGGGAGCAGCCGAAAGAGCAACAACAACATTGCTAGTGTGAATTTGCATTATCATAATACCAGTCATCAGATAAATGAAAGGCACCCCTGAAACATGTACCATCTGCATCAATGCTGAATTAGCACTTACTTTAATGCTACTTTGAAAAATTTTTTTCAACAATATGTCATTTATAACACACCAATTTCTGGAGAAACTCTGCTGTTCCTTGTACAGTAGGTACACTACATACAGTAGGCGGCGACTGACCATCACACCCTTATGTGGTTCCTCATTTAAATTGTTACTACAAAGCAGGTGGTTGTGTTATGTTTGTATTAGCATTACAGTTTTCTTTCCTGGAACTAAGGGGACCAAACCTGTTCCAGCATGACAGTGCTTTTAACAATGAGCATTGAAATAAATTAGAATATTCATGGAAAATAGTATCAGTTTGTCCTGGACAAGCAAGCCGAGGGCGACAGTGGTAAGAAAAAAACTTCCTGAGATGACAATAGGAAGAAACCTTGAGAGTAACCAGACTCAACAGGAAAGCCATCCTCATTTGGGTGATATCAGATAGTTTGACAATAAATCACTCCCTGGTATATCTGTGTGCTAATCGGTTAAAAGTTACAGTAAATAAAATAGAAAAGGTGTTTTAGGTTAATATAAAATCCACTTTTTTACAAAGCAAAGTCTGTAAAGACATGGCTTGCTAACTGTACTGGTTTGCTTAGAACCCTGATCTCAACCTCAGTGAACAACTTTGGCAATAACAGAAATGCTAACTGCACGCCAGGCCTCCTTGTCCAGCTTTCGTGCCTGACCTGACTAATGCAAATCCCCATAGCAATATTTTAAAATATAGTGGAATGACTTCCCAAAAGAATGGACTGGATCAGACTATCTGTAAATTTGATGTTTAAAAAGCAAATTTGTATTTTATGGTCATGTTTTGGCTATATAGTGTGTAGGCATTATATTTTAATCAGTTTATTATAAAACAAATGTTTTTGGATTGCTATTATAGAGGTGTGCATATATAGTTTATGTTTATGTAATATATTTTTATAACATTTGCCTTGGCTTACTCTCATGATTAAAGGCAGGATAATTTTTGTTCCAGGAAATAGTTAATAGACTGCCTTCCCTAGTTAACACGCTAGCAACTGATTCAACTCAGTTCTACAGCCCTGTATCTAGCTGCTACATTGATTAATCTCATGTTTACATGAGATTTTTGTTAAAAAGACATTTGATTGTCTTATTATTAACAAATGTATCAGATTGATTTAGTACCAGAAGAATTCCCTACACATTTATCATTTCATATGAGCTATACTGTAGTACCATATTTGTGATTAGTCTTATTGTTCTATGTTGTTTTCAAGATTCAAAGAACTTTATTAATCTTTTAAATAAAAATTTATTTAGAGGGACTGTGGTGTATAATAGCTATAGTGGAGTTTGTTGTGTACAGGAGAATATTGTGGCACTGATAACATGTAATAAATTTCAGTGATGTAAAAATCATTTCTGTAAGTCCTGTGGAGTGTCGAGTACAAGTTTGCAGATTAAGTCAAGCGCATCCAGATTCTATTTCTGTATTGAGAGAAAACACGCTCTAGATTGTTTTTACTTGTTAATGAATATTTTCAGTCTGTGTTTGAAAATAGCCAGGCACTGTGGAGAGAGAAAGTCGGGTAGGAATGGGCATATTTTATTAGAAACGCTTGTTTGAGCGTGACATGTACAAGTGGCTCAGGATACAGGGAGAGAGAGTGAGAGAGAGGAGGGGGGTAGTCATTAAATTATTTATGCATTTGGTAAATACTAGAATGTTTTAGTATTTGAATGCTTTGGGATATTATTAGGATTATAACTTAAAACTGGCGTAACATTACATTATATAATATTAGAGCTAATGCTATAATGAGTGTTTTTGTTACATAAACCTCAATAGTGGAACAGTGTGTTGTTTTAAAGCAAAACACAAAAAGTCTGAGGAGGCAATAGCCTGTGTGAAAAACCTTGCATTTATGGCATTTGACAGATGCCCTTATCTGGAGTAACTTACATTTATCTTATTTATACAACTGAGCAGCTGAGGGTTAAAGGACAATGCTCAAGGGCTCATCAGGGGATTTTTGGCAGTGCTGGGCTTTGAACTCGCAACATTCCGATTGGAAGGCCAACATCTTAACCATTGAACTACTATTACTCCGTTTAATATAATTAATATAGCTAATATTTTAATGCATCACAGTTGTAAAGTTATATTTACTATATTTTTGTGTGCTACCTAAAACTGCTGCCTTCAACTCTTTTTATTTCTTTTGGCCAAATGCTAAGGAAAGTTTAATTATGCATTATATTTAAACATTTATCCAATGTTGGGTCCAGTCTACAAATTTGTTTAAACAAGCAGCATTCCAGGAATGCTTATGTTTCCTATAAGTGAATTACTGTAAGCTGGTGATTATCTCTTCACTCATCTATTTTCAGCTTGTAAGATTCCACTTGTTAGTTTAAAATGGTTATTACAGTAATGTTAGCGAAATCTTCAGCAACCATGGCAAACTGGACATTTTTTATGACTATACATTTCGGTCCTGGTTATGAACAAAAAAGTCAGTTTTGTGTACCATCTTGTCTTGCTACTTGTCTCACCAGAGATACTACAGTTGGCCTCTCTGTAAAGACTTTTTTTTAACTCAGTCTATAGGCAATAGATGTTTTCTGTCCCTACATGTTTAAAGATCAAGTTCTCAAGGTCTCTTTTATATCTTGAATGAGGTTTAGAAAAATATTATCCTTAGGAAGCAATCAAGTGCTTTAAATAGAAATGTTTATTTTACTTGTGGAGGAAAATTGATGCAATTATTATATACTAACTATATCACTAGTAAATGCTTCCAATTTGACTATTTTTGGCTGCTACATATACACTGTAAAGTGCACTGTAAGTAAAGTACAATATAAAGTAAACACATTTCCTGTATATATTTTAGCACACTTAATGAAATTGCCTTTAAATTAATAATAATAATAATAATAATAATAGTAGTAGTAGACATGGTTTGTAATGTGCCCTAATGAAAGCCAAAGTCTCCTATCCATTGTCCCAAAATTATGTTACAAATGTACAAAAAGGAATGCATTATTATTATTATTATTATTTTAATTATTTGATCAAAATTAAATTTCTGGTGATTCCGATAGTATGTATGTTGCTGGCATGGTTGGGTCATTTAAGATTTCATTATTAATTTTAGCCCAAAAATTTATTTGACATGATGATAAACAAGCAAAGGAGAAATACAAGACATTTTATACTATTTAGGTATTATTACTGTTTTATACATCTTGTTTGTACTATTAATAATCTAATTTATATTAATTATTTTTAAAACATAGAATATTTTCTGCTCCGCTGAAAAATTAAACCAATTACTCCAACTCAAACCAACTCAAACTACAGTATAGCTGAAATTACTATATACTGTGGCCCCTCTTTTTTAATCACCTAAGATCACTTAATATGGACTTCAGACAGAAATAATGTGCTAATCTGCTGATCCACATGCCACCCATATGCAAGCTTGTATTCAAATTCCACATGAATGAACAAGATGCTCAGATGCAATCACAGATCCAAGGCCAGACATTAGGATGTTTTATGGTCTTATTCATAGTTTTTTTTCATGTAGAGATAAGTACCTTATGGTGTACGTCATGGTACAGTACTTCTAAAAATGGGTCACGGTATGCAACCCAATGCATGGCTTGCAAACTGCTAAAATCACTGATCAAATGTGGGTGTGTAAGAGTTTCTCAGTGTGTGACACAGTTTCAAATTAGGCAATACCTAACCTAATTACTTAACAAAAAAAAAAAGAAATGATGGAAATGTCTTAGTGATTTTTTACTAATGATTTTTCCAAAGTCTTTTTTTTTATGATATAAGGGCGTTTTCTATTTAAATTTCAAAGGATAATTTCTTCTCTTCCCATGGGCTGATTGTGAAGAAGCAAAGCCTATATGTTACCTCAATCTCTGTCAAATACACCTGTAAAAAAAACATTAATTTTTTTTCAGTAGTGTTTATGTGATGCATGCACAAACAAACAGAAAAACAAAAATGACAAAAACCATGTTGATGTGTTCTATTACTCATCTTCCGAACGCAGCCTCTGGCAACCTACAGGTCTACACATACTTACACATCCACTCTAATAAAAAACGACAGGAAACACCAGTCAATCTACAACTCAGGTTTTTGCATTGTGGGGAAAACAGAGTACCAGGAGGAAACCCAACTAGCATGCGAGAAACTTGAGGCACAGACCTGAGCAAAATTTGAATCCTCAACCCTGCATGTGCGAGGCGACAGCGCCAACCCCAAGGCCACTGTGGTACAGTTAGTTGACATTTGATAAAAAATTTAACCTAGAAAGACTATATAGTAGCATTTATTTATTTATTTAAGTCATTTAAGTCCTGGCATTTAACAATATTTCCCATAACTAACTATGGAAATTAATATGGAAACTATGGTCTAAATGTAAATTACTTTAAGATAACTGCTACTTAATTGTACATTTATTAACTTAGTTGATATTAGCATTAAATCAATGTGTGATCATCATCAGTACATTATTAGTACAATCTTTTGCAACTAGAGCTTGTTTTTTTTTTTTTTTTTTTTTGCAAATTTATAGCACAGCTAATCACTGAATGTTTAATTGATCTGTTGTTTCTTGGCATTTTTTAAAGTGAGCAAGCTTGGCCATGTGAAGGACTTGGTGCTAGTGGTGTCCATCATAATTGGTGTAGCAGGCTGCTGGTTTGCCTACATCCAAAACCGCAACTCCAGGGACCACATGGGCCAGATGATGAAAGACCTGGAGGGCCTGCAAAGAGCAGAGCAAAGTCTTCTGGACCTGCAGCAGAAGTGAGTGTCACCACTTACATTTTGCACCTTCTGGTAGGATAAATGTTGATAATTGTGATTGTGGGAAATGCAGCGTAAGTGGACATTCATCTTCTATACCGCTTATTCTGTACATGGTCATGGGGGCCTGGAGCCTATCCCTAATATCAGCATGTTTTTAGACTGTTGGAGGAAACCGGAGTACCCGGAGGAAACCCACCTAGCACGGGGGGAACATGTCTGCTCCATGCACACAGACCCGAGGTGGGAATTAAACCCCTGACCCTCGAGGTTTAGTTTTATAATTGAAGCTTTTTGTCTATTAGCCTTTTTGTTGTAAATATTGTTGCAGATGATGTACAATGTTTTAACAAAGAAACCAGTTAGAATTTATGGGATGTGCTGCTTCTCCTCTCAGTCACACTTGACAGTCGTAGGCATTTATGAGCTCATGTAGGCAGAAGAGTGTTGTGAACTCTTTCCTTTGAGGTGTACTGAAGTGAAATCACCTCTTACACTGAAAAGCCACACATTGCTGGGAGTCTAAACGAGAAATCTAAAATGTCTGGTTTAAACTTTTTTTCACGCTTTTTATTCCTAAGCATTGTGCAGGTGGTGATGATAAGTTGCAATACACATGGCTTCCTAAGAAACACCATGCTGTTTCAGCTCACACAGTACTCATAGTTGCACTTTTAAAACATTTACAAGCAGGCATCATTTTATGTGTTCTGAAAGACCTCAAAAAAATTAGCAGCAGATGTAACTATATGGTAGGTAGCTTAACAAAATCATTTAAAAAATCATAAATGTAGTGACTTTACTGTAATTCCCAGTGACTTTCTTTTTTTCTGTACACAGACTTCTATATATGGTCATGAACACACATTCACACACATTCTGCTTTCATATGCACCAAATTACACTTCATTAATCTACAGACAGAACGAGTTCGGTTCATTGGTTCCTGTTTGGAATGGTTCTTGTTATTTTGTATGCAAGACAGATGCAGTTTAAAAGCCAAAATCCTGTCCCATATAGTCTTATGTCGGCATTAAATGACATGCATTTGTGATTCATATATCGTCAGGTTTTAAGTAGTTGGGCAGTAATGCGTTTTTTGCATTATCGCCTCAAATATACACAGTTATAATATATTAGAAATGAAACAGTCAAAATGTTATGTGTAGATTTCAGCATAAATTTAAGGGGTTTAAAAAATATTTAATTAAAAATATTCCATTGATAGTCCCTTCACTTTTAAGGGAGTAAAAAAAATTTTTTTGTAAAAAATTGTAATGCTAACTTAATTATGAATTTAATTATTTTTTAATATTTAAATGCAAATTATTTTAGTCATTGACTGTCTGAAGTCTGGAATTTATAGCCATAAGCAAATATCGATTTTCCTCCCTGATGCTTTGCCAGATCTTTACTACAACCACCTTAATTTGCCATTGTTATGGAATAAGATTTGTGCCAAAAAGGATTGAACAAAAATAAAACAAGTAAACATTTAGGCATTTGGCAGACGCTCTTATCCAGAGCGACTTACATTTTTATCTCATTACACATCTGAGCAGTTAAGGGTTAAGGGCCTTGCTCAAGGGCCCAACAGTGGCAACTTGGTGGTTGTGGGATTTGAACCTGGGATCTTCCGAACCGTAGTCCAATGCTTTAACCACTGAGCTACCCCTGGCCCTAAACAAAAGTAAATACGTTAAAAATAAATAAAAAATCTAACAAATCATTGCAAACCAAACAACTGACATAAAATGCAAAAAGAATGTCAGTTTCATTTCTCAATTTTTCACTTTCATTCCTTAGTTTTCCATTTTTCGCTGCTGAGTTTTTACTCTTGCCCTTCTGACATAAATATATATTGTGTGGGTAGATCTACAGAACACATAGATCACCAACGCTCAAAAATAAAATTAACTGGTTGAGAACTATAAAAATGATAATGCTTTTTGTCCAGAAAAACAGAAGCTTGCCAAAAACCAGTCCGGAGAATATACTGAAGATAGGAGCTGATAGATAGCACCAGATAGCAGCTGGCCAATGAGGAAGCAGCCCTATAACACAAGGATACTTGTGTTAAAAGGGCAAATGTAAAACTCAGCAAGGAAACTGGAAAACTATGTAACGAATATAAATTTTTCTAATGTTATAGTGCATTTCCCTCAAGGTTTAACATAGAATGCATTATGTGATGATTTTCTGCTCACCACAGTTGGACAGAGTGGTTATTTAAGTTAATGAAGGCTTCATGTCATGTTAAAACCATCTGGCTATTCTCTGATGAACTTTTTAACAAGGCATTGCTACTTCTACAACCGCCCGTTCCCTTTGATATATTTTTTATCCTGCACACCTAAACCCTGCTGTATATAATAATCCTATGAGATCCAACAGTTTATACTGCCAGTCTATACTGCCTGCACCCATACCATGGTTAAAGGCAGTGAAATCATGTAACATGGTTGGCTGATATACCTAATTAACTACATAAATGATTAGGTGGAGAGACATTTTCTTTTATTTTGAAATAAATAGTTTTGTGTTTTATTATCGGATAAGGCCAGTTTTGTCTTGCAGACCTGTCAGCCCTGCTCCACACTAACCCCTGAAATTTATCCTTCTGCCTTAATCCGTGTGTAAACTCGAGAAATTTCTTCATCTTCAGTGTATATGTTATTGGAACCACGAATGTAAGTTCTGTCAGAGGCATTCTGGTCTTTCCTGCAGTATTTCCTTGCAGTCACAGTTAATTTCCAGACGGTCTGATATCGCTGATAGAGGCAGCGCACTCCAGCTGGGTGATGTAAGCCTCCTCCAAAAGTCCTTAAATGGCAAAAGAGAAGCAGGACAGCTCTGCAGTGAATCCACTCTGTTTGTTTCTGACAACCCAGACTGTTTGACTGCTGCTCTGTTCAGCCGTAGCTTTCAGCACAAATCCTTTCAGCACAGGTCACGGGTCCTTTACATTCTGTGATTTGAGTTTGCTTTTTTCCTAGAGTCCTCTAATTTAAACCTCATAGTATACAGGGCACATCTCCACCATGCCACAATCAGTCTCGGTTCTGTTTTTATTGGGGCCTGCAGCCACCACAAGAGAACAGGAAATTCTGTAAAGGCTTTAAGGAAGGGTAGGATGTAACGTTTTAGAAATGTTCTCCTAACACTTGATGTAATTGTTTCTAATAATAGGATAATGATCACACCACAATTTTCTTTACCGCCAGTTAATTCTGGAACTGTTAACGCTCAGTTAAATGTTATATAGCCATATTATAAGAACATTTAATAAATATTATCTTAATAACTAAAGAAAAACTTCCTGGGTTTAATTGAAAACCAAAATTTCTGTTACAGTTTTTTGGTAAATTTTTCTTTGCCACTCTTTCTTTGGCATATAGCTATATCCAGATTTCTGTAATGCTCTGTTACTGTCAAAGAGAGAAATTCTAATAAATGAATCAAATCTTGGACTTACCTGGAATTCACATCAAGTTCCAACACATAAAAGAAAAACCTGAAAACTACCACACCTTTAACCAGAAACAGTTTATTTAGTGAGGTTTCATTGATAATTGACAGCTGGCACAGCAGATCACAGCTTGTTGCCTGTCCCTTTCTGTCCTTCACACTAAGTCCTGCTTGGAACACGGTGCTGGCTGTTCGCTGCCCCGCTGACCTTCACCCTGACAAAGCTTTATGGTTTCTGAATGAATGCATGCACTCAGTCCTGCTCACTTCACTGCCAACTCAGTTTTATTAGCGATCACAACTTTGCATGTTGTTTTTAATGTTTTTGTCTTTGTTGTTAGCATTTAATTAATTATTTGGTACTTTTTAGTAACTCTCAAAATAATATCATACAAAAGTCTCTTAAATACAGTAGAGTTTAAGACAATATACGCTCATTGAGTCAACACTTAAAAACAGAAATAGAAATCATATGATCAGAAAGAGAGGGTGGTGTTAATCTTTTATAATACATTCAGTAGGTAAATATTAGACATGTAAACACTTGATCTGGTCATTTCTCTTTCATTAGAATAAATATATATTCTTTACACACACACACAGAACTAACAATAGGTGATGTGATGAGTTCCTGGGAAAAAAATTCAACTTCCATTCCTGATCCGTATCCACCTCTGTTAGTTGTTTTGTCCACTAGGTACAATAACAAACCTCAATGAGCTGCTGAGTACACCGCCCTAAGACTTTAGAAATCACCTGGAACATCATCAGCATTTTAAAAAGAAAAGTACTTTAGAAAAGGTAATTGGAATAACAGCAGGATATAAAATGTATAGAGTTATTTAAGACTATGAAGATTAACTTTTGTTGCAGGGATAGGATGATGTGCACTTTTTTGGGTATTTGTGAATTCCACCATGTGCTGAGGTTTCTGTGTAAAGCCTGCCATGGTCTAGTGTCATATTTGTTAGTTTGATTTATACCTCACTTCCTGTTCACGACTCAACTGCATCAGAGCTCCATGCAAGATGACGGCAACAAGACAACTCCCACTCTCCGTTGTGCTCACGTCGTTGCTCAGACCCTGTTTATAAATGTCTCTCAGTCTTAAAATTAATAGCTGGTTTAAAACAGGAGTGAGAAAAAGCACTTTGCCAAAACAGTCTGTCAGATATGGCTTGATTCAGCCCTTTGTGTGTGTATGTGTGTGTGTGAGAGAGAGAGAAACAGCCAAGTGACTGCACTAAACAGGTCACAACTTGTTTAGACAAAGTCACTCTGCTCTATTTTAAATCCTAACCATGAGATGAAAAGAGGAGTGATAATGGAATGTTTATTAGATTATCTTAAAGTGCTCATAATCCAGTACCAAAACTAAAAAGCATGTACATTATTTACTACAGCCTTTTTTAGTCTCCCTCTGGTGGTAGATCTAAGAACTGCATTTATTATTTTACAAGACAAACCCATTCACAAATCCTATATAGGACAAATAATTAAATACTTTATACAAGCTGTGTATGTAATTTTACTTTATTTTATCCTTTTACAATTTTTTTTAAGACATCGTGATGCTATCAAATTAATCTTAACACACAGTGTAGGGAAATGTTTGACAGCAGGATGTGATGCAGCCATTTAAATTTGTCTATGATTACAGGTTTTTTAATTAATGAAACAATCAAATAGATCGCTTTAACAGTTCAAAGATATTTCTATATCATATCTGTTAAATGAGGCGCAAAAATTGTTTGGTGGTCTGTAGTGACATGCGTTACATCATTTATAATACTACTTATTATTTATAGGTGCTGGGAACTGATTCATCAGAAATTGTTGACGTGATACAATTGTTTGGTGAGGAAATGTTTTCAGAAAAGAAAAAAAAGTCAGAGGTAAATCTGTAATGTTACAGGGAAGTCTTCAGGAAGGATGAGTGTGCTGTTTGTCTGTGAATGTTTTTTTTTACCTTATTAACTTTAAGAGGGAGAAATAAGAGAGGGAGGGAATTACTTTTTACGCTGGTTATAACAGAAATGTAATTCTTTTGTGGATGTTCATCAAAGTCAAATGTAAGTATTAAAGAATGAAAAGTTTTTCCTTTAATAACTCAGAAAATTCCTAGTGCAAATATCACTGCAGTTTAAAACACTCTAGGGCCTGTTGTTAAAAATGATCATATGCACATAATAGGCTATTAATAGTAACTCGTCTTTTGACTGTTCTGCATCGCATCATCACACCACCTTCTTGGTGTGTTTCACTCTCCCACTGTGTTTCCACAAACAGAAGTACAAATGTGTGAAATCACTTTTTAAATGTTTTGTACTCTGTAACTGAATCTGTAACTGAATCTGTCTGTGTGTGTGTGTGTGTGTGTGTGTGTGTGTGTGTGTGTGTGTGTGTGTGTGTGTGCGCGCTCAGGCTCCAGATAGCGCAGGATGAGCACCGCTCAGTGGAGGTGGAAAAGGTGAATCTGGAGCAGAAGTTAAGAGATGAGATTAATGAGGCTAAAAACGAGGCTCAGAGACTCCGAGAGCTGCGTGAGGGCACAGAGAATGAACTGAGCCGCCAGAAATATGCAGAGGAGGAACTGGAGCAGGTCTCAGACACGCACACACATGCGCACACACACACACACACACACACACACACACACACACACACACACACACACACACACACATCAGCAGAGGGCTGTGTGAAAAAAATATATATACAGTACTGTGCAAAAGTCTTAGGCACCATATTATATGCTGTACCAATTTTATTATATATGTTTATCCAGAGGTGGGACAAAGTCATTGTTTGGCAAGTCACAAGTAAGTCTCAATTCATTGCCCTCAAGTCCCGAGTCAAGTCTCGAGTCAAGACAGGCAAGTCTAGAGTCAAGTCCCAAGTCAAAGGCAACAAGTCTCAAGTCAAGTCCAAAGTCCTACGGTTTGACTTTCGAGTCTTTTCAAGTCTTTTTAGCAGAAAAATAAAATGTATACAGATTATGTATGGTTGTAAGATCTGTATTTATTAAACAAACCTTTTTTTATGAAAGAACATTGCTCAGATACATAAAAATACAAATGTTAGTAAATGCTATTAGCAATGTAAAATGGTAGCACATATTCTCAATGAAGTAGGCTACTTCATACAAACAATAACTTTGTTTTCTTCACATAACATTAAAGAACTTTGCTCCCTACCTTGTGTGATACACTCACGTAGGCTACCTCATGCTGTGTTGAAGTTTGTTTCCCCATCAGGATGCCTTTTTTTTTAACCCCGCGGACAACTCAGGTTCTACAGAGCGCGGTAAAGAATAAAAAGGACAGTTAGTGTTTTTTAATTCCTGACGAACTCTAGCCAACAGGATGTGTTTCCCTTGTTATCTTGGACATATTTAGAATGATGAACCTCGGCTGAGTCACTTGTAGGCTGTAAACATGTCAGTATTTTGTCTGATATTTCATATCAAATATGCCTTTTCAGCAAAACCATAATGCCAAAATAGAGACCCGTCAGATACAGTCTCAAGACATTAATAATAATAATAATAATAATAATAGTAATCATTATTATTATATATAAATCAATAATAATTATTATTATATTATATTATAATTAAATATTATATATTATAATATTAATAATAATAATTATAATTATTATTATTATTAAATATTATATACTTATAATAATAATAATAATTATTATTATTATTATTATTATTATTATGCGAGATAATTAGCATTTTATCCGCGTGATGTCATTTCACTAGGTCACATTATTTGAATAAACCCAAACTGCATATGAAAGAAATCAGCAAATCATGGGTAGTGTATACCAGTGATTAAATATAAACAATACAACGCATGTACTGACATGTTTACAGCCTACACGTGACTCAGCCGAGGTTCATCATTCTAAATATGTCCAAGATAACAAGGGAAACATCCTGATGGCTAGAGTTCGTCAGGGGATTAAAAAACGCTAACAATTTCCTTTTTGGCCTTTACTGCGTTCTGTAGAAGCTCAGTGGTCCGCGCATATAGACATTTTTTTATAGCCAAACGAAGCTACCTTCGGTATCATTTCGCGAACTGGCGCGTGCACGTTGTTGTCACGTGTTGGACGCTGTCGAATAAAAAGAATCTACGGTACTTTGATTGGATGTCGTGCCGAATGCGCGCATGCGCTCTGTCACACACACGCGCACAGACACATAAACAGAGATAGAGCGGACCGTGTTAACATACTTTTTATCTTTGGGCTTTTTATGGGAAGTAGCAAGTCTTTACAAGTCAATAGGCGCAAGTCCAAGTGAAAGTCCGAGTTATTTATGTTAAAGTCCAAGTCGAGTTGCAAGTCTTTTTATATTTTGTCAAGTCGAGTCTAAAGTCATCAAATTCATGACTCGAGTCCAAGTCACATGACTCGAGTCCACACCTCTGTGTTTATCATGTCTGCATAATTATGTACGAAATCATTCAGTATTTCCAAAAATAACATTACAGGAGAATATATGGATGGCTGTAAAGAAAAATATATATATAGAACAAGACAGCCCAGTTTTCAGATGAAAAAAAAAAACATAATGTACGCTCCTGGGATTTGCATAAAAATAAAAAGAAGCGAGTGTGACAAAGTTACCAGAAGAATAATGTTATTTATTTATTCATTTTTAAGTTATATATGGAAATAATGAATGATTTTGTACATAATTATTCAGACATGATAAACGTATATAACAAAATTGGTACAGCATATAATATTCAGTACTGTGCAAAAGTCTTAGGCACTATATAATAAGAACTTAAATGAAATCGTACTGTAAATGAATAAACGATTGAACTATGAATTAACTATTTAAAAGCACTTTTCAGGATTTTCACTGTTTATAATAAATATTATATGAAAATATAATGGAATGTTTGTTGCCACATCTTACTCTAAAGGAAACATATCATGCAAAATTCACTTCTTAGTCATTGTTAGACATTCAGCTGCCTCTCCAGTCTGTATGATCACACAAAATTAAAAACATTCCCTGCTGTTTGTTCAGATTTTCAGGCACATCAGATTTTCCCCCTATTATGACTTCATGTACCAAGAGCTCTATCCAAGTTTAGTTCTCAGCTCAGTCCAGCTCCACCCAGTTCTGTCCAGCTATGGCAAATGCTTTATCAGGTCCAGAGCATGGGCGCTTCCCGTCCCTGCATTCTGATTGGTTAGGGAAGTGGATTTCCTCAGAGGAGCTTTCAGGTTCATAAGCTACAGACACTAAAACAGCGTGTTTGGAAAAGGCATGGCACAAAATTAAAATCCGTCATCCCAGAATGCATTCTGTATGCTGTATGTGACACATTTTTTTCTTTAGATTTAAAATTTAGAATAAAATTAGCACAATTAGATATACACAATACTTAAATACATGCAGAATTACTAAAAGTGAATGCCTTTACTAATTTAGTGTGCATTTGTGTGTGTTGTAGGTGCGCACAGCTCTAAAGAAAGCAGAGAAGGAGCTGGAGTCAAGGAGGCGCTGGTCTCCTCCTGAACCTCTCCAGAAGTGGCTGCAGGTCACACACGAGGTGGAGGTGCAGTACTACAACGTAAAGAAACAGAGTGCTGAGAAACAGCTTTTAATGGCGAAAGAAGGGGTAAGACTATCACATACTCTGTCTTTCTCTTTTTCTCTCTTTCTCTCTCTGTCTCTGGTTATCATCCACAATTAATATGTTATGTTCAGTCAAGAACAGTAATTTTAATGTTAACACGTGTTTTGTTCTGACAGGCAGAGAAGATAAAGAAGAAGAGAGGAACATTGTTCGGGACATTTCATGTGGCTCACAGCTCCTCACTGGATGATGTCGATCACAAAATCTTGTCAGCCAAGTGAGCATGAGGGATGAGGGAATGGTTGGAGGGAATGAGAAATGCATACTTAGAAAAATATATGTATTATATATATATTGCTCTTAAATGCACTCCAAGTCCTGCCTTTGTTTTGATTGGGTGTTTGACTAAACCAGCCATGATTAATTCCGTTTTTTTAATGTTGTTTTTTATTATTCTATTATTATTATTATTATTATTATTTTGTCACTGTTACATGCACCATAACCTTCCATATCGTTCTCTCGCTGTCCACCTGACAGACAGTCTCTAGGTGAGGTAACGGCAGCTCTGAGGGAGAAGCTGCATCGCTGGCAGCAGATCGAGTCTCTTACAGGATTGAGCATTGTAAATAATCCGGGCCTGTCATTTTTGGCCTCAGCTCTCAACCTGGACCCTGCTTGTCTGGGAATCCGGACTGCCCCCCCACAACACCTGATACTCTCTGATGATCTGGATGACATGGACGAGGAAATGCTGTCTCCTGGAACTCTACGCTGTGAGTTTAATCCTCAGCACACACAAAAACACACACTCACAAAGTGGAGCTTGAATGGCTGCTCTGGTCCTTTAACGCTGTGCGGTCAGTAGAGATAAGCGGAGTTCATGAAGGTTTGTTCTAACTGCCTGATGTTTACAGATGCCGCCTGGCAGCTGGACCGGCGAGTGAGCGACCTTTGGCCTATGGCCCCAGAGAGCCTGTGGAAACATTCTGGTTGGCATCACCTCCTCGTTATCTCCGCCATTTTATACAGCTTTTTCTTCATATCCCTCCTAGTGCCCTTTTATTCGCTTTCTTCTTTTTTCTGTAGAACGTGCACTTCTAACTCCTTAGCCAATAGCAACCGATTAAATTCCACCTTCTTTCTTTTTCATTAACGGGGTTTAAATGTCTTCTGAAATGCAGATCTATGGGATCACCGCTCATTTAGAATTAGCCACTGCTCATAATTTAGGATTTAAATCCTTCCTATTTGCATGTTTTGAGCCAGGTCTTGCTTTCAAATGCTTTCCATGTCCTTTTCATACATGGTGCCTGGTTTAAATTAAATTCTGACTTGTTGGAAGTTGCTTTAAGTGTAACTAAAATAATTTTATTTCAGAAGGATTTAAACTAGAGGACAGCAGTGTAATCAAAGGTTCTCACTTATTCATGTTTAGCAACCAGTTTATCTTGATTGGGGGGTTGTGTCATGTCTGAAATCCATGCATGATATTGTATAAATGGGGGTCCACCTCGGACAAGGACACCAGTCTGTCAAAAGGCAGCAAACACAAACAGTCACACACTTATTCTGACCTAGGGACAGTTTAGTTTTACCCGTCTAGAAACGGTTATAAATTAGTACAAACACATTTATATAAACCTTGCAGCTGGAGACAATAATTTATTAAACGTTTGACCAATCAGAATCAAACATACAGTAACAATTTGGTGAAATTGTGTTTATAATATCCCCTTTAATACTTGCACAAATTTGGAAACTGTAAATTTAACAGAACTTCCACTTGTTTCAAGCAACTGGTGAAATTTCTAATGAAATCACACATCCTGTTAAACGTTAAAAGGTTTGAATCAGTTCGACTTCCCCTCCCCAAGGTTTTTTTTTACCATGAAAGACGTGGCATTTAAAAATCTCTGTTTGTCGAGCAGTTTCTAAAGCTGTCTATCACAGCTAAGGCTTCTTATCACTGGAGACATTTATGCAGCTTACACAACTGCGTCATTCAAATCGAGTCTGATTCTATGATTGATTTATTTTGTTTAATCCAGCGGTTTGCTGCCTGTGTGGCCCTTTCTTTAAAAGAGAAAGTAGGAAAGTAGTGTTCGATTGCTCACAGAAAAATAGAAATCCTCTCATCCAGTACAACAACAGATAACAAATCTAAAGGACTGTAAAACAAAACAAGGTGAACTTAATGATTTATTTGGTTTTTGATGTCAGACCAAAACATTTCCAAAACTGGAATTTATCTAGTAAGTGTGACCCCAAGCATAACCTGAAATAATGGGACCTTTTAGGGTTTGATTCAAACCAAGATCGTAATCAACATGCCAGTGTTTAAACAACTTTATCCAATATCGTAACGTTTATTTCCTTCCAGAGCTGCATTTATTTTTGGCCAAGCCCTTGTATTGGTGACAGGAGAGTCAGACCTCTCCATAAAGTATTCTCCGGCACATCCCTTAATTATGGTCAGGACACTTTGGTGCCCACTTTATGTCTGAAAATGATTCCTCATGCTTCCAGCACCATTCCTTCACTACTCGAGTCCTGAAATCCACAGCTGGTGTAAACTGGTTATTCAGTACAATCGGCTGACTTAATTTTATTGCTACATAACATTGCCATGCCTAGACCTGACCAAATGAAGCAACCCCAGATAATACCACTGCCTCTAGAGGTTTGTACAGTGGATGCATGCTGGAGGCTACTCACCGCTTTAGTAAGGGTAAAATAATGGTTGCGCTGAAACAAATTAATTGCTGCAATAATTATTTAATAATAGGCTCTTAATTATTTGCTTATTTAACTCCAAATGCTAACTTTTTCTGAAGTTTTTTTTTTTTGCTAGGCAGTGTATATACTCTTTTTACAGTACATTCACTGAACACTGTAATCCACTAACGTGATCTATTCTGTATTGTGTTGTGTTGCTGCCATACTAAACTTCTTTTAAGCACACAGTTCTTGACACTTCCTGTTCATCAGCTTGCTTTATCCTGAAACATTATTTGTTTTCACTCTCATACCATGTGCTTCAACTGTGCCAAATGTTTAACACAAAAAGCTTGTGTCTTTTGTTAGTACAGTGGCTGAATGTGCTTACACAGCTATTTAGACTTTTTGTCGAATATGAATCAAAGCAAAATTAATACTTTTGTTCCATCAGCTGTTTGACTCGGTTTTACATTATATAATTAGACAAACCAAAAGCACTGGTTGTTGGTGAAAAATACAGCGATGGAACAAGGTAAACAAGAAAGCATGTTTTGTAACAAATTAAAATATTTAGCAAAAGGGTGAGGTGTTAATATCTCTGCTTGCTTGATAACTGAAAAGTAAAATGCTGCTGAACTTTCTTGCTTGTCTGATGTCATCATGCTAATAAAGTAATAGCACTGAGACAGAATCTGTCAGATTTGTTCACCATGCTGTTGTGTACCAATTAAGACAAATGCTCAACTTACACCAGTAGGAGGCGATGTAGTTACTGTACATTATGTAATAACAGAAATATTACTTGAATTTGATTTATGAAGTGCCTCTTTTTTCTGTGTGAGCACACAGTATGTAAGTGTGTTGGGGAAATTTTAGGATGAAGACCCACATAGTGTACCATTAACATTTTAAATAAGTACTGCATCATTAAATATTGTGTATTCCTTTTAACAGTTCCCAGTACGATGTCAGTGCGGCCGCAGCAGGCTGACCCAGCGCTGAGCTCTCAGAGGTTGGTAGAGGGCACTGGGGCTGAAGTGATGGCACCGTACACCTCCCAGCCCCACAGTCGCCCACGCACACGGCAGACTCGCAGCTACTCTATCGGCCAGCTGGAGCTGGAATTCCTGCCTTCACCTTCTTTGTCTTCCTCTGTCTCTCATCCCTCCATCACTTCTTCCGTCCTGCCCTTGCTTTCTACCTCCTCTGGCTCTTCTTTCACTGGCTTGCTTTACCGCTCTTCCAATTGCCACTCTGTGGACGCAGTGCTCAGCCTCCAGACCAAGGGGTTAACTGTTGCACGGCAACACCGGAGAGCCGAGAGCAGCGGGTATCTCATACTTTCGCAGCAGGGTGCAGCTAACCGCGCGTGTGTGACTCATAACTAGCACAAAGTTTGAGGTCAAATGCTGTTAAACTCAATGCTCTAAACTGGCATTAACACCAAGAGCTCTGCATGTTTGTACATGATGAGCTACATGAACTGCAATAGTGCTACAGTATTTCTCAGGAAGTAGGAACATTTTGTTAGTAGTGCTTTGCTTTCTCATCTCTACATAAATTAGTTTTAATGGCCATAAAGTATAAAAAAAAAAAAAAAAAGGCAAATTAAAGGTCATTTGACAGTGGTATGCTCACCTGCTGTCCCTAATGTTGCACGTTTTCCCAAGCATCATTTTGCATACAGATATATTTAAAGGGATAAACATCAGATTATTCTGTAATGTTATTAGAGGTATGGGAAAGCAGCACAACTGATATGAACTGTCTTCACTAACATTAACCATAGAGGTCTCCAAATCCCCAAAAGTTGCTTATTGCTTTTTTAATTCCCATTCTTAATCTTAACCGTACTTACTTACACATATGCTACTATTCCTGATCAAGCCTTATTTTTATTTTAAGGTTTGTCTTTTAAAGATTGCAGTTTTGCAGATTGCATATTTACTTTCCTTTTTTTTTCAGACTGGTTCCCAAAAGTATTGAGACCGAAGTGAAATTCAATGAATTTCTTAATAAGAGTATTTTGTTGTTCTATGCAATAATCAATATTCGTATGATCTCCATTATTATTCAAAACCTTAAATTCATGTACAGAAAACAGTTTCTTTAAAAGAGAACAGAATGCAACAGAATGCTACTGCGTTCTTACATTGTCCAGCAGTTTTCTATTGGGTTTAGGTCTGTAGACGACCAAGGCCATGGCTCCAGAAGCTGAATACGTTTGTCAGATTTTTTTCCAGCAGTTTTGCAGTCAATTACTTCAACTAATTGAATAAGTGAAAACTACTTTTCAGTGCACAGACCGAACTATAAAGCATGGTATGTGTTGTCTTACCCAGTAATACCTTAAAAAATAAGGACAAGAAAAAAAAAATCTGATTGATACAAGGCATATTATGTTTCATATGTGTAAAATTTTCACAAATTCTTTTAATTTTTCTATTGTCTGCAATAGTATTCCAAATAACTTGGGTTATTTTGGTGTTTTTAATTCACACTAAAACTTGCTGTGCATTTTCTGTGTCACACTAAAAAGATCTTCTAATTTCTTTATTAACCTCTTAAGACGAGTACGCTACTGTGATGTACTGTACATGGCATTTTCTCACTGTTTCTCTTTATTAGCACCTTTAACTATAAAAGTAATTAACGTCTTCAAAAAGGAAGAGGTTTTGCAAAAGAATTATATTTAACAGTCCTAATATTTAGCTTATACAAGGATATACAGTAAAGAAAATGCAGTTGGGAGAAAATAAAATGTCCACATACAGTATGAGGACATTTGTCTCAAGAGGTTAATGCTGTACAGACGGTACTACTGGAAATCAAACACAAAATAAACACTAATCCTCTTTTTTTATCTTTCTTCTGCAGGGAACTGAACCAGTCAGACTCGGATTCATCTCTGTCTCTGTGTCAGTACAGCGAGAGTCAGCGAGGTTCATCCACGGCGCTAGGCAGATCCGTCCTCTCTCGATCTAACGGAGGAGGAAACAGCTCGACCAACAGTCCCCTCTTCCCGAAGAGGAACTTCGGCATGGAGAAGTGCGCCAGCCTGGGAGAGATCAACAGCCAGTTCAGCAGCCTGAGCTCAGCCACATCCACACGCTCACTCATTACACCGACAGGGGACATGGACGGACCTGCAGGAGGGAAGAGCGGCAGAGGCAAGAAGAGCCCAGGTGATGAGGACAGCGCCTCCACAGGGGAGGACGGTGATGTGCCCAGCTCTAGCCGTAAGAAGCACACGTTCTCCAGACTCTTTCAGAAGCAGAAGCAGAAGAAACAGTAGTGATGTAGTAAAAGCATACTGTAAGAAAGAGTGAAATACTAGATTCTGGAAATATCAGTACTGTTTATATGGGTATAAGGGAGCATCTACTGTATGATATTTTATATGATTTAGTTTTTAGAGTGCTTGTGACATCTGAAGGGAACAAAGGTATTACACTTTTATAGAAATGTGTGGGGTTTTGTGTGAAATAATTTATTCTGCACTTAATAGTTACGCAATTTCTATCATGGATTTTTGTTTCATTTTTTTTTTTTTTTTTTACAAGTTTCTCGTGCCATTTGTTTACAGGCATAGACTTTACAAATGTGTCAAAAATGTCTGAGTAGTTAACTTAACATGCACAAACTACTACAATCTGTGCTTTTTGTATAAATTTTATTCCATGGTTACTGAAGATACGATACTAAAGATGTGTTTTCATGTTTACACCAGATATAAAATATATGAGCACCAGAACGTCAGCTGGAAATGGCAGATAATTTCTCGTTAGAATCACAAGCACAAATATCCTACAACAAGTTTATTATTTTCTTTTTGTTTAGTTTAAGAAATCCCGGCCACTGTATAGATTCCCGTTCTCGACTGTTAGGAAGGCAAACGTTTGTAACCCAACTGCCTCAAGGTTTGTCAGTGTACATTTTAAGATGCCTTTAAGCTCAGCACAGTCATAATGGGGGTTATGTCACTCATCAACAACGTGTTTCTGCCTGCAGAACCACTGCACACTGGATGTTTTTTCTGGATGTTTTTCTCATCATTCTGTTGTAGATTGTTGGGTAAAAATCACAGGATGTTATAATCAGCACGATATAAAATACTCAGTGAGTTTTAAGTGAACAGGTTTTCTGTTCAGGGATGTGTATCATAGGTGCAGTACATGGGAAGCAGGCTGATAAACACTGGAGAATGTCTTTAAGAGGATGAAGGTACAAATACAGGCAGAGTCATCATCATCTTTTTCACATCTCACCTTTA
Source organism: Clarias gariepinus (assembly GCF_024256425.1). Lineage (NCBI taxonomy): Eukaryota > Metazoa > Chordata > Actinopteri > Siluriformes > Clariidae > Clarias > Clarias gariepinus. The sequence continues at coordinate 8,083,533 of NC_071118.1, read as the reverse complement.
TATAAATGTGAACAAGTTTTGCTTTAGAATTTAAATAAATCTATTTATTTATTCGTGACCCTCTGGTTATTTCTCTCTCTCTCGCTCGCTCGCTCTCTTAATATACAGTACTGTATATAAATTAGTGTGCGTGTGTGTGTAGTGCAACTCCAAATTGGAAAAGGTTTTTACATAGTTACATAGTTCAAAAAATATGATGATTAGGCTTACAGCTCATGAAAAATCCAACATCTCAATGTTTCATTTTAAAATAAAATAGTTAATTACTATTTATTATTCTATTCTGTATTTGAAATTGTGCCAGGTTTTAGATCAACACCCTCACAGAAGGTCATCTGTGATACTGCTGACTGTTTCCCAGCTGTATCATAGTATATTTATGGAAACTTGACTGTAACGGAAAAGTGTGATAGCTGAATGAAGAACTTGTCAGAGCTTCACAGAGTGCAATGAGGCTGGAGTCAATACATCTAGAGCCACCATGCATAGACGTCTATAGGAAATGGGCTACAACTGTTGCATCCCTATTATCAAGAAACTCCTGAACCTGAGGTCTTAGAAATGTTTATGGAGAAAAAGAAGTTGTGCAAAGTCCTCTTTTCAGATGAAAATAGGTTTTTCATTTTATCTGGCAATCTAGATCCAAAAGTCTGGAGGAAGAGGAGAGAGGCACAGCATCCAAGGAGCTAATTTGGGGTGCTGTGTCCTGGTGTTGTTCAAGTAGGCATCTAGCACAGATTTTTAGAGCATTTCATGCTTGCATCTGCTGACAAGCTTTATTTATTTGCCGATTTCCTTTTCTAGCAGGACACCTGCCACCAGTCCCAAAACTACTATCAACTGGTTTGCTGACCATGATATTACTGTGGTTGATTGGCCAGTCATCTAACCTGACCTGAACCCCATGGAGAGAATCTATAAGGTATTGTCAAAAGAAAGATGAAAAAATGCCCGACCCAACAATAAAAATGAGGTGAAGGCTGCTATCCAAGCAACCTGGTCTTTAATAATGCCACAGCATTGCTTCAGGCTGATCGCCTGTGTGCCAAGGGCCAAAAAGGGACAACTTGGAAATCGTGGGAGTTGAATCTGGGACCTTCCAAACTGTAGTCCAATGCCCTAACCACTAAGCTATCCCAGTCCCACTTTTATAAATTCTTTTTTGATTGGTCCTTGGAAATATTCACATATTTTAAAATGTAGGATTATGAACTATACAGAAAATGAAAACAAAAAGACTTGAAATATTTCACCTGATGTAATAAATCTAAAATATGAGTTTTTCTCTTTGAATTCAATTATAAAAAAAGCCTTTTCCACAATATTCTAATTTTTAGAGATGCACTGCACAGTATATGAGTACTGTATATTCCCCAATGCAAACCAGAAACACCCACAAGAAGTAATGTTTTGAAAATGCACTGACCAAGTCGTCAAGCCAACGTGGTTTGTTTCTCAACACATCAACTTTGAGAACTGCCTGTTCAGCGCTGCTAAGTAGTTCCATTTGGAATACATCTAGTGCTCATCTGGAGTCTGGAACAGACATGCTTTAACTTGTGCTTGTATCATTCGAACCCAGTCATTCATGTAATCCCACTGGCTTGTTCAAGTTGAGTCTTGTTAGCTCATACTGTACCTACTCTTTTCTTTTTTTCCCCCTTTCTATACTGCACTCTTTCTGACTGCTTACCAACTAGGTCAGTTTTATACTTGTATCAAGATATATTATTTCTTACAACTTCAACACTACTCTGTTTTCCTTTCTATTCTATTCTATTTTTTTCAGTGTTTTAAGAGCAGTTCATGTGAAAACGACAAAAGTCATCTGAATTATTCCTGGCAAACATCATGTTAGGAGTAGGTCTGGTTTAATGGGACTGAAATCTTTTCTGACTGACACACATTACATTGGCATGAAGAAATCTGTGCCGCATAAATGCCAGAAGGAGGGTTTTAACCTTCACCTTGCACACTGTGAAGACTTGTCTGTGCTCTGTGCAGCTTATCATAAATCTAGAGACATTTTTTCCCAAGGTTATACTCAGGAAAAAGCCAAGTTTGAATGTTACATAGAGTGGAAGTAAAAGTACACCATATTTCTGTTGAAAAGTTTATTCAATTTAATTCAATTCAGTTTTATTTATAAACCGCTTTTAAAAATGGTCATTGTCTCAAAGCAGCTTCACAAAAATGAAAGAATTTTTTTTTTAAAGAAAATATTTGGAAGTGTGTATGTGTGAGGAAAATGTGTCTAGATAATAATGAGATGAATGAATGATTGATGAATGAAATGTCTCTGATGAGCAAGCCAAGGGTGACGGCGACAGTGGCAAGGAAAAACTCCCTGAGATGGCAATAGGATTCTTCCCTACCTTGGGAGGAACCAGACTCAACAGGGAACCCATCCTCATTTGGGTGATAACAGATAGAAATGATATAACATCATGTGTGTTATGCAGCTGAAAGTTCAATATAACAAAAGTTCTTTAAATTAACATGAAGTCCAGTTCAGCTCAGGGAGGAGTCAGTAGGTGCAAAGGGCAGATGGGGTCTGGGTCACTGGAAGCACAGGAGTAGGATGTGTAGCTCAAACCATCATAAAGCAGAATCCAGCTGGAGCTGGTCCTTCTCTGGATGCTTCAGGAACCTTGCAGGGTTGGCCTTTCTCTACTGAAGCTGGTACAATCTCCAGATGCCTCGGGATGAGTAGAAAAGTGCAGAACAGATGGAAAGAATTAGCGTAGTTGCCATTCAGGATAGATGTACTGGAGTATAAGGTTATGGGATGAGTTACGCGTATGCCAGATTAAAGAGATGCGTCTTGAGTCTACTTTGAAACTGGGAAACTGTGTCTGAGCCCCGAACACTGTCGGAAAGGCTATTCCAAAGCTTTGGAGCTAAATATGAAAAATCCCCACCCACTTTTGTACATTTTGATATTCTGGGAACTACCAGAAGTCCGGAGTTTTGTGATCTTAAGGAGCGTGGTGGATTGTTGCAAATCAGAAGACTGGCTAGATATGTGGGAGCTAAATCATTTAAAGCCTTGTAGGTAACTAATGCTATTTTGTAATTAATTCTAAACTGAACAGGTAGCTAGTGCAGGGATGATACTATTGGGGTTATATGATCATATTTTCTGGATCTACAGTAGTGAGAACCCTAGCGGCTGCATTTTGGACTAACTGAAGCTTGTTTATTGAGGATGCAGGACAACCACCTAGTAATGCATTACAATAGTCCAGTCTGGAGGTCATGAATGCATGAACTAGCTTTTCTGCATCAGATGCGGATAAGATGCTCCTAAGCTTGGCAATATTTCTAAGATGAAAAAAGGGAAGCATGTATTTTGAGAACAGAAGTGGTCATAAAACTGACCCTTGTGGGACCCCTTATTTCACTGGCATTACACCGGACAGTTCTCCATTTAGATCTACAAAATGGTATCGATCAGACAGGTATGATCTAAACCTATTTAATGCCTGTCCCTGAATACCTATGTGATTTTGTAGGCGATCTATAAGAATATTACGATCTATATTGTCAAATGCAGCACTAAGATCAAGTAAGACTAGTATTGAGATGCAGGCTTGGTCCAAAGCAAGTCATTCGCAATCTTAACTAGTGCAGTTTCTGTTCTATAATGGGGCCTGAAACCTGATTGAAATTCTTCAAGGATGTTGTTTTCCTGCAAGAATGTGCATATTTGAGCTGATACTACTTTTTCTAATATTTTTGATATAAACAGAAGGTTTGAAATCGGTCTGTAATGTATCTTTACAGTAATTTATGTATCTCATCCCGGTGAAGTGAAAATGGTGCAAGGGTTTCAGAGAAGGTTTTATCATTTAAAATACCAAGAGATGTTTTTGTTCTTTAGCTGCAATCCATGGATGGTATTAGTGTATGTACAGTACTGTAGGGTATTTTAAGAAAAGTACACCTTATTACCAGACGGAAAGATAAAACTTTTAAGGTTTTTTTTAAATAGAAGTAACAGTTCACTAGCTGAAATGTTGGGGGGAAAAAAACATAAAACCTTTAGCTAGAGTATGCTAGTTGAAAAAATCCACTTAAGACTCTATATTTTGCAATAAGTTTAATTTATTTTCTTCTTTTAGTTTATTACCTCTTCTTTATTTTTTCTTTCCTCAGGCCAATTAAAGAACTTTGTTAAAGCTTGATAAAACTGTAATGCTCTTTCAGTGATGAATACTGCTGTTATACTGGACACCTGTTGCAAATCTTGCCTTTAAGCAATATTTAGTTCCATCATCATGAATTAATGATTAATTTTCCCAGCTCCCACCAAAATATCAGCTTCTACAACTACTGTATGACTACTGAATGACGACTGTTTTCATTTCTTCAGTCACGTCATCGCAGGGCGGCTGAACACACACTGTGAACGTGGATTAATTGAAGCTCACGGTTAAATGAAGCAACAGATTGTTAGTGCCTCTGGTGAATGTGGGACGTTATTACAGTTAGAAGTATAGCACATAACATGCGTCAAAAACAAAAGTGATGAATTGAAATCATACAGTAAGCTGTGAGCACAGTAAGCTGTGTTACAGTAACATTACCATCCTGATGTGACACAATTCTAATTTTTTTACCCCAATATGTTTTTTATGGCAGTCTGAATGCACAAATGTGATGTTTTTCAGATCAGATCTAAGTCACTTTTGTATATATTCCTAGATCGGATATATCCCATGATATATCCTCAGAGAAAAATACCCAGAAGTTTTTTGCTAATATCACATCTATTGTTTAAAATGAATGAGTGGTCGCACAAATATTATGTGTTTATACCAGATTACATGAACAGAGATATATTAATGTGTGGGATTTCAAAAGACAAACATATCCACATTATAGTCAAATAAAAGTCACTTGTAATAATCAACGTGAACCATTGTGGCATGCAAATCTAGTCGATGCTTGTAATGTGAACATAGCCGAATGCAACTTGTTAGTGTGATCTGATAACTCGCACATACAGCATGCTCAATTATGCACCTTTGGACTTCAAGCCTAGTGGTGGGATTCAAACTTGATTCTCTGTAGCAGACTGAGACCGTTTGAACGCCCACCCTAATAATATATTACTCCTATTAATCTATAAAATATTTAAATAAAAAGATTATTTAAAAAAAAAACTACCTGACATTGGAGGAAATGAAATCTATTATTATTTGTTTTTTTCTTTAATCCCCATTGGGGAAAACCTTACTGCTTTCTGGATATTGACCGTGGTCAAAAGCTCAAACCATGTCCATTTCTCATGCCATTCCAGAAAACTGTCTCTAAAAACAAGTTTTTTTTTTTTTTACAGTTTTATCCAGTTTCTGTAAGAAAATAGGCACTGTCGATGCAGTAAACAACATATATTGCAGTTTATATTGAGTGCATAGCTTTGGTCCCCACACATTCCAAGATAACTGCCGTGTCCATGAAAAGTCTCGACATTCATCCCTGTTAAGTTCCGCCTCCTCACACTGCTATCATTTTACGCGTCACTCGCATCCCAGGCCATCGCAGTGAAATCCAGATCAGTCAGGTTGACGGTGTAGGGCCCGTCCACTCTCTCAGGCCCTGCACTCTGCTGCTGAATGCCATTGCTTTGGTTGTTGTCTCGCCAGGAGTTCAGCGGTCGGATGGCTTTCTGGAAGCGCTGAAAGGCAAAGGGATATAAAGAAGCAGAGCTTACAATAAATGTTTCATTATTCAAAAATGAAAAATAATTGATTGTGTGGTTTCCAGTTTGAATCGTATGTTTGTCAAAACTCACTTCCTTCATGGTGCCAGACTCCTTCCAGACAGCCACGATGCCCCAGATGGGGATCTGCAGGCAGCAGACAAGTCCCATACACACCCCGAGGCCTTTGCCCCACGTGGGGTACTGATAAGAACCGTATCGCAAGGACGTTCTGTACATCTCGATGAAAATGTAGGTTAGGATGAACTACATGGGGTTAAAATGCAGAACACAGACATGCAAGTCATTAATACAATGAATAGGAAAGCACAGAGATCGAATGTCACAGGTAGACTAAATTATTTAACACAAGCTGATGTGGGGTTGTTAAAGCCTTGTTTATTTTTGCTCTGGGTCAGAAGGACAGAACCTCTCCATGCTTGCTTTGGGTTAATTGGACTAAATTACACATTTAAAATATTCCTGAATGTCATTTTAAACATTTTCTTTTTCTACTTCCATTAAAACAGCAGCAGCCTATGCTTATAATGCAATGCCACAATACTGAACAAGCATGCAGTATAACTGTGACTTCCTCCAAAAACTACTCCACCCCAAACACTGTACTCACCAGTAACAGGAAGGGTGTGCAGAATACCCAGCATGCTTTAAAGTAGAGCAGCAGTTTATTGCACCAGGACGGGCAGGGACGGATCATGTCCTCTATGTCCTGGCAAAACTGGTCCACACCTAAGTTAAACAAATCACATGCAAATGAACTGTTTACACACTGATCATAATATTTGGTTCCACAATGTACAGAAAGAAGACATTTTTTGTATTTAATTTCGAATTTTTTACTTAATTTTAAGTTTGGTTTTCCATCTTTTCCAACAAATCCCACCTTTTGTGTTATAAATGGTTTCAGGAATTCAGTTTCATTTATGATCACTTTTATGATTCATTTTAAATACACTTAAATTTAAAATGTGAGATACTGTAATCAGTGCTCCATCCTCAGTCAAAGACCGATCAGGAGTGGACGCAAAATTTCCCTTCCAGGAGTGGACACAAAATTTTCCTTCCAGAAACTCACCACATCACATAATGTTACCCCCATATGATTTCACAAAGATTTAACTTATGAACTTTCAAAGATGTGACTGTGCATGTTTAATCACGGACATTAGATCACACAGCTGGACATACGAATAAGCTCACTCACTCACTCATCTTCTATACCGCTTTATCCTGTATTCAGGGTCGCAGGGGCCTGGGACTTAGGGCACAAGGCGGGGTACACCATGGACAGGGTGCCAATGCATCGCAGGGCACACACACATACACTCACTCACACACTATGGGCAATTTGGGAACGCCAAATAAACCTTACCTACATGTCATTGGAATGTGGGAGGAAACCGGAGTACCCGGAGGAAACCCACCAAGCACAGGGAAAACATGCAAACTTAATGCACACAGAGACTGGAATCGAGCCTGGCCGGAAATCGAACACAGACCCAGGAGGTGCAAGGGGACAGTGCTAACCACTACACCATTGTGCCACCCACGAAAAAGCTCTTGGAAAGGAACTTGTTTGAATGTACTTCGTATGGACTTACTGTATTTATTTTAAACGATCAGACACAGGTTATGTTTTTCTACTGAACAAATTATCAAAGGTTTACACCATCTCTCTCATTGCAACTGAAGATTGGGCTTCCAATTGGAAGAATCTCAAAAGCTATGGCGTACCATATTATCTAGTCTATACATTTTTCAACATCAGCACTGATGACTGCTACATAATGAAACTAATACATGCTTCCTTAGAGATATATGCAGCCATTCACATCTATTCAAACTGCTCTTCATGCTACAGTATGTCACAGGGCAGTGTATTACTGTTGGAGGAAAGTGTTATCCACTGTTTTTTGCTTATACAGACAATGATGTTTCATTCTATCATGGTGATTGACAGACAGGAGAAGAGAAGGTATGGCATTTCTTCCACCCAGGGGACATGGACAATTTTGCATTCACATATATTAACTTAACTATCTGTTATTTATTATCAGTTATTATATATAAAAAGTTATGTTTTTATGTTTTTTTTGTAACAAGCTGAAGAGACAATCAGGGGTTCACAGCTGTTAGAAGTCAAGATATCAGCTTGGTAGTGACTAATGCTTATTAAAGACTAAGAAAATATGAATATCTGGCACATCTGCCATGTTTAATAATAAAACTCTGGCAAGTACATCAAGCTGTGGTGACCTCTATCCAGACAAAAACCTCTTATTATGATGCTTATATGTTAATCGACAAGTGTCCATTAAAGGGACGGTGCTGTAAGTGTGAGATGAGATGGAGGAAGAGTGGTGGAAGACACACCGTAGAAGAATGCCATGCCCAGACACATAAACAGAGTGATGATGATGAGACCGAAACTGGTGCTGAATGAGTCTATCAGGGTGAACCAGTAAATCCCTCCCTGTTAATGGGAAATGCACAAGAGTTACATATATCATATGAATGAACATATATCAGTCATGTTCACATGCACATTTAACAACAGTTTTTATGTATTATTAATTTAATAGAGCTAGTTAGCACTCACATTAGTGATCAGTAACAGGCCCATCAAGTAGAAGCCGAAGCAGAGCAGGGCCAAGAAAATGGACTTCTGCTTCATGTTGCCTCTGAGCTGAGGGAACTCATCCAGTACTGCTGTGGTAATGCCCTCCATATTACCAAACTAAAGAAAGAGAGAGGAAGAGACAGAGAGACAGATATCAGCTCATCAGGAAGTTACATAGCTATCTGGTGCAAAGCTGAAGCAAACCATACCACTTAACAAATGTGTGTACTAAGAACTATGTTGTAATAACAATGTCTTGACAAATGCTTTATAGTCATGGAAAAAACATCTCTCTAGCAGCAATTCTTCATTTGGTCCTTTTGAGGGATCCTTTAAAGGTTCTATGCAGAATTTAGCAAAACATCAAGTAAATAAATAAGCAGAATAAAAAAAGTGCAACAAAATGTGTTCATTGCTTATTAGTCCAGTTAAATATGACGTCAGTCAGCCAAAACCATGTTTGCTTTGCATCATCAGAGAAGGTTATCTCTGTCTCACTCAAATGCTATTTCATAAACACAGTTATAAAGAAACTGTTCAAGCAAATAGCTGTGATTGTTTAAAGGAAAACGTGAAAAACTAAAACCCTTAACCAGAACCCAGGGCATTTCCAGGGCATATAGTGATAATTTATTATGATGGCATATAAGTTACAAATTTCTTTTTCGTGTTATACTGTTAAAAAATTTAAATAAATTAATTATAAGTTTTACATTTACATTCATGCATTTGGCAGACGCCCTTATCCAGAGAGACTTATGTTTTATCTCATTATACATCTGAGCAGTTGAGGGTTATGGGCCTTGCTAAAGGGTCCAACAGGGACAACTTGGTGGTCGTGGGATTTAAACCTGAGACCTTCCGAACAGTAGTCCAATGCCTTAACAAGTCTTTTTAATTGGACATTACTCTATAAACTTAAGCCGACAGTAAACCAAGATTCCTACAGTACATATAAAGCTATTTTACATGATCTCTATATATTGACTGAAATGTTGTGGCTACATTTGTGGTTTATCAAGTATCAAGTCTTTGTCTAAAACAGGGTAAAGTTTAGGGCTTAAACAAAAAATTGAAAAAGCTGTGTATTGTCCTTGACATTTGTAGTACAGTATTTTCATATTTAAGTATAAAGTTAAAATATATTATGAGCAAAATGAGACAATATTACAATAAAACATTCTATAGTTTCTATTGTGTTCTTTTTGAAAACTGTGTTCATATTACTCTTAGAAGTAAAGTTTGGCTTGTTAACTATATTAAGGACAAGTAAACTTCATTAACTATATTAGGCTAAACAGAGATTCATTTAAATAAATGTGCATTACCAGTGTGTCCACTCCTAGCATAAAGAGCATTAAGAAAAACAGAATGGCCCAGAAAACTGAACCAGGCAGAAGAGCCAGGGCTTCTGGGTAAGCGACAAACGCCAAGCCTGGACCTGAGAAATGATTAAACAGAGCAGGATCAGTTAGCTTATTTTCTTGAAACTCAATATGTCATGTTTCAATTAATCCACAATACAAAAGCAGAGTGTGGAAGAATGGGGAGTGTCTGCGGACTTGTGTAATAAAAACGCACTGAACTGGGTTACCTGAATCTGCAACCATCTCCACAGGAACACCCTTCCTCCAGGCCATGTGACCTAGGATGGAAAAGATAGCAAAGCCTGCAAAGAAGCTGGTGGCACAGTTGCCTATGGTGATTACAAGGGTGTCCCTGAAAAAAAAAGAATTATAATTGAATCACTGAATTTGGGCAAATAACCTAGATTATTGAAGATTATACACAATAATGGTCTAACCTGATAACATTATTGTCAAATTTATTGTAGGAAGCCATAGAAAGTAGGCCTCCTACGCCAATGCCCAGTGAGTAGAAGATCTGTGAGGCTGCATCATTCCATACCTAATTAATTCCAAGAAATCAAAATGCATCAGATTTTCAGAATAAATGTATTTACTGCAATATATAAAAAAATAACTTTGTTGCTTGTACCTGGGCATTAGCTAGTCGCTCCCAGACTGGGGTGAGATAAAAGGCTACACCTTGGAGTGAGCCCTCTAAAGTGGCTCCTCTGATGATCAGAACGATCAGTACAACGTAGGGGAACGTGGCTGTCACATACACCACCTGGACAAGAGGAGTGGATCTTAATGAACCCTTAATTACGCAATTCATACAGTTCAAATGTAGCTGTAACAGCTAACACACTGCGATATGATTTATATGTAACAACATGTATGTACTGTATGTAGCTAAATACTAAATCCAGTTGTAAAGCACAAGATAAAAGCTGTTTCATATGATGTCATATCTGGAGCTGTACAGGGACATTACATTGTCATAACAAAAAAAAGGGGATCAGACTGAATGTGTTAGCTCTAGTGAGCCAGACTGAGCGGATGACCCTGTGCATATCTGACAGACTGAGTCAGGCTTAGTGGATCAGAGTGGGTGCTACCTTGCCAGAGCTGTGAATGCCCTTCAGTATGCAGAGGAAAATGATGACCCAGGCAGCCAGCAAACACAGAGCAAGTTGCCACCTGACTGGCCCAGGATCATCCAGGCCCCGACTGTTGACCACACCCAGGACACGTTCACTGCAAAACACAAACACAGAAAGAGAGAGACAGAGAGAGAGAGAGAGAGAGAGAGTTTTATACATACATACATAATGAGCTCGTGTTTAAACACCCGTACTGTTGGCTTGTTTATGTTTATGTTAGTTATTTTTAGCAGGGCAGTAAATTAGAGTTACTATGGCAACAGAAATGAACAAAATGGTGTTTGCTGTGTTTTTCCTTACACTACTGGTGAACTTCTGAACAGTTATATTCGACATAACACTAATGCATGATATGTAGATAGTAAAAACGATCTTAGGATATTAAAAGAAAGTATATTAACACGTTTAAAATGTGCTTTATTGAAAGCAGGAAAAACTAAATGTTGTTAAACTAAGAATGATTATTCTTACACAAAAAAATTAAACATAATCTATTAATATTGCTTCTAAAACCAACCTAAATTAAACTATTAATTTGTACTTAAATTACTAAACCTAAAATTTCTCTTTAAAAAAAATAAAAGAAAAATTTAAAATAATATTTAAAAAAATCAATACTAGTGAAACCTGTTAGAATCCCATCAGGGGGTGTTATTCAGTTCTCCTGAAGCATATTAATTTCCAATATCCGCTACTGTAAATGATTCATTAATTATAAAGATGTCTCTAAAAATTCTTACTTCCAGAAGACCTCAGGTGCACTAAGGGCAGGTGTGACATTGGTGTTGTTCTGTGGATCACAAACAAACCATCGTGTAATAATGAATAAGGTTTCATGTACATGAATAAGTACAGTCTAGTTCTAGCCTCCTTTTGATTTAGGAGTTTATAACGAAAAGGAATTCTCTAATATTTAGACCAGACATAAAGTCATATAGTACACTCACCGTGCAGATTGCAGCATTAGCAATAGCATCGCAGGACCATGGCAATGGGCTCTGGAAAGAACTTCCCAGATAATAAAACGTCCAGGCGATGATGACATTGTAGTAGAGACAAACAAGCGTGGACACACACAGCATCCCGATACCAATTCCTGCAGAAACATACAAAAAAGATAGATCATTCCTTTACAGCTCTGATTTTGAGTAGAAAAATCTGATTAATTCAGAATGAAATTTATCATAAATACACTTTCAACACATCATCTTGTCATGTTACTGCACATTAAAATAAAGATGCCAGATTAACAATATATATGTAATAAATAAAGTGATTGCTGAGCTGAAACCCAATAGCTATTTAATCTAATAAAAGAAATCATGAATATGAGTGAAGAAATAGTACAAACACATTTTTGTGCCGGTACCTTTGAGAAGCGGGCAGCACTTCCAGACGGTGATTGGGCCAGCGGCTCCGTACTGCCCCAGGCTCAGCTCCATGAGGAAGAGGGGCATGCCCGTGAAGAAAAGCATGATGAAGTAAGGAATGAGAAACACACCTGTAGCAGCACAAAAAATTATCCTTATTACTTGCATTATGATTTGCATAAAGGAACTACTATAGTGGATCTAGTTAACCTCCTGTAATTCTAACACCGTTACATATGTGATGATCGGGGTGGACGAATCTGCAGTCCATGTCTAGTCTAGTCGCCTTTATTCATTATTCAGAAAAAAAATAGAACACTATTTAAAACTTAATACTGAGGTTATTGTGCATGTATGGTTTGTCAAAGTGTATTCTCATTAAAAAGTTTTTATTTTGCAGTATTTCTGATTCAATCACAGAACTTAATGGAAATAAGCAGCGCTGTTTGGCATCGTTTTACTCAACATCTCTGTTAGAGATCACAGTCTACTGTAACTGCTTCTATTTTCCAGCATGATTGCATTAACCTATTTTTGTTCCTGTTTGTGGTGCGGTGATTCATGAGGTGTTGTCTTTCTGACAGAGCTTCTTCCTTATACCTCTGTCATGTGCGGAAAGATAGTTCTACGAGTGGCGGAACTAACTAACCGCGACTGCCGAAAGACACTTAGTGACCGGCACTTAAGTGTAATAAACTGTTGTTCTATGTAGACAAATGCTGGACAGTCCTGAGAAACTTTTAAGATTTAATTTAAATTTTTATATTTTTATACTTAGATAATTATATATCTTGTGAACTTGGATATAAAATACATTGTTCCACACAACAAATAGTATCCTTGATCAAGGGTTGGAGAGCGATTAGGGATTCAGCCTTGTTTAGCAGTTAGTTGATTTTGTAGCTTGCGTTAGTCATGAACTAGGATGTTTAAGATGATATAAAATTATCAGGAGTGTTTTATTGCTGAGAGTGTTTCAGTGACTGGTTTTAAATGTGTGGTTTGGCAGGCAGCTGCTCTCCACTCTTTCCAGGACTGCGGACTGTACTGACCTACTTGCCTTGCACCTGTTACGTGGAGTGATAACTGTTGTATAATAAAAAAATAATTTTGGTCAAACCAATGATTATTTTAAAGTGAAAAAAAAAAATCTGAAATATTTTCACTTTTAAATCTAAAAGTTGTTTATCTTCTCATACATTCTGAGGTTTTGGGTAAATACTGTAATCAGATTAACACCAACAATCAAAACGTATTACAGTCACTTTTTTGCTGATTCAGTATTATCTATACCTATCATACACGTATTTTGCCACCTGAAGAAAAGACTGAACAAGCAACAGTCTAACCAGTACCCGTCTCCATTACATCTCCAAGGCACTAATGCAGGACGCACCTAACAGGAACTGGAGACTGTCCATGTTTCCCAAGGGATAATACAGCCAACACATGACCTTCTCTGGGATTGGACACAGATGCAGTGACGGCACTTTTGCTTATGCTTACAGACATAAACTGTTACTCTAGTATCCGGTCAATTCATCACTGAGGTATTAAATGAGTAGTGCAGGGTTTTTTATTTTTAAGGTAAAAATCAAGTCTATAGCTTATACATAGATGAACACATTTCTACAGAGCCATAGAGTCATGATAGTCATCAAAAACTTATCAAGCACATGCTTTTTCTACCAAGTAAAGAACAGAAACCCCATCTTATAGCAGCCGCTTAATGTTTTTCAATAGACATACAGTACATCCAGAATACTTATTTGTGTAAAATGATTTTAGAATTCTTTGTGAATTGAGCTATACATCTGTATAGTTCATTATACAAACATTAACATGTCCATGTCCCAGTTTCAGCCTGGTAGTTTAAAAATTTATTCAGACTATACAAGTACAGAGTAAATAAAAAGAGAATTTATAAAAATGATGAGTGATACCGTTATTGTCTTGGCCTTGCACATCATGCAGCCTGTACTTTTAGTATACTAATTAGGCCAATCTTCCTTCCATTAGTGATGGGTCGATCATGAACGATTCATTTTAAGCGAATCTTAAGTGTAACTGCGGAAGAAAGAGTCGTCTCGGGAAATGATTTGTTAAGTCGCCCATTCGAAATATCATAGGTTTTGTACAGGAATTAGTTTATCTGTTGATGACACGTGAGAGCCCCATAAGCTTAACCAATGCAGTCTGAGTCAGAAAGAGAATTGATCTCTCGAGTTTTTTTTTTGTTTGTCCTTTCACTGTAACTTGTAACAAGCTGCAGTATATAATAAAGTAATCCAAGCCTACAATTACAAAGTACTTATAGTTTGTTTATTTTCACTCCAATTTTGAGTTTGCTGGTATAATACATGGTAATTCAAAAAGAATTAACCGACTTCACTACGCAATATTTTATTAAAGAAAAGTAATACAAAACTTCATCCAAGTCACAAGTATTCTACTTACAATCAACTTTTATTTTCTGTCTAACAAGTGTTCAATGTGACCACCACTGCAGCACTGGCAACCATCAATGCGATACGAGAATTCCTCCCAGGTGCATATCAGCATATCATGATCCACTGAGTTGATCGCTGTTGTTATTCAATGTTTAAGGTCATCGAGGTTAGTGGGTAGCGCTGGAACATAAACGCCATTTTTTACAAATCCCCATAAAAAAAAAAAATACACCATGACGTCTGGGGATCTCACAGGCCAAGCACAAAGAGCAAGGTCATTGGCCCTCTTCTGACCAATCCATCGCTGGGGCACTTTTTCATTTAAAAAAGCTCGAACCATCATGTGTCAGTGGGGGTCAGTTGTGGATCATATTGAGATAGGTTTGACCTGTAATCGCCCCCCCCTGCGCAGCCATTCAAAACTTAGATAACTCCTTTTTTTCAAATGGTCACTGACTCATTCCATAACGATGCTTGAGAACTGAAGCAATTAGTCATAAAATCGGTTCATTCTTTTTGAATTTTCTTTTTGAATTACCCAGTAATTGTTTTTCCTTGGTAGAGGTGTGTTGTGCTAATCATAGACTAAAGACTTAGGTAAATAACTAATTAATCTTTTCTATTTCTTATAACATTATATTTTTGTCTTGTTTGTTACAATGCTTGTGTAAGTAATACAGTGGATGTTAGGGAAGTAACACGTTAACATTTTTATTGCATTTGCTAGAATGAAATAAACGAAATGACCAGAAAAAAAGATTCGTTCATTTTGCTGAACGAGACTCGAAGACCCGATTCGGTAAAATGATCCAAACTTCCCATCACTACCTTCCATGGCACTAAAATCACATGACCTAAGACCTCATAAAAATTTTCTTCAAAAGAACCATCATGGCGAACACAGAGCCAACTCGCAAAAAAAGACGCAATTTCTTTTACGGAATCTGCCAAGAAAAATCTTTACTTGTTCGGGTTTCAGACATCTGGTTTATTTTGACACCTTGTCATAATGCATTTATGTAATAATGCAATAGTGTCTGCCAAAGGTCGGTGTGTACACATGATCAGCCTTGTTCGATTATTTCAATGTTTATGCAACACATTGTGATTGCTATGGTGACGTTTTTTTTTTCTGCATTTTAATTTACATTCTTACACATGTAATATAAATTTAAAGAACCATGTATGCTCTGTGTCTATCTTTAATGAAAGCTCTGGGAATGTATAAGTAACCAGAATAACTTTTCACTATAGTGATTCACTATTGTCTAAAATTACATAGGTATAGCTTTGTTATGGACAGTAGATCCATATTTTAAACATTTATCGTCAAAAAATGGACTATCCTGTCATCCACTTTACAGTATCATTGCATAGATGCTTCAAATCATCTCAGAGTCATATAACAAGCTCTGTAGAGGTTACTACTAGGGTAATAATTTTAGAACACGGTCAGTTTTTTTCTACAGTGCAATACCAATGTCAATTTGACAAACCACTTCCCAATTCCACAGGTTAATTATAATCTTGCTGGGAACCTGTTTTATGAGTGCCACAACACTGAGTGTATAGCTATACGGTATTTCCGTGCTGCGTTCTTGACATGAATGATCGAATAATTCCTGAAACACCGCTAATGACTGAGTACTGCATTATTTAGTACCCTACAAATGTTCACATGCAATTTCAGTCATGTAGGCCAAAGCTTACCTCCACCATTGCGGTAGCACAGGTAAGGGAATCTCCAAACGTTTCCCAGGCCAACGCAGTAGCCCATGCAGGAGAGCAGAAACTCATACTTGCCGCCCCACTGCCCTCTGGGAAGGTTGACCGGTGGTTGATGGATGGGCGAGGACGGGGTACAAGCAGGCTGAGACTGTGAAACAGGACTGCTCACACCGTCAGGCACAGAGAACCCATTCATCTGAGTGTGACCCTATCAAGGAGAGAAAATAGAAACCAGTCAGACTTCTGTATTGTTGTTTTTTTCGTTTTTTTTTACATCTACCCTTCATGAATGAGTCCGTCATGCCTTATTTAAAAAATGTATTATCAGTATGATGACATGATGAGACAGTCCTATTTTATGATGATTTATTTCTAAGTCTGGAATAGTTGGACAGTTTGTTAATTTATTCTCTTCTGCAATATTACAGTACAGGCCACATGTTTGTCCATGTTTGTGGAAGTGCAGACTAAGGAGACACATGTTATTTAATGTTAAATATTCTTGTTTTATCACATAGTTCTGCTATAATGATGCTTATAAAAGGGCAAAGGCCATCATCTTTGTCTGGATATTTAATTGTCCCAAATGTCAATGTCAATATAGTATGTTTTTATAATTTTTTATACTACCAGCTCATATGGTGAAAATTTTGCTTATTGAATAATGTGAATTTGGCATGTTCCCCATGTTTATTTGAAAACCAGCTAGATTCTGAGCTTGGTAATATTAAAGTGACAGGATTTATGCCATTTGAATTCTCTTCTTTGTCATATAGACATTTACGGCATTATGAATATTTGAATGTTATGCAATTTCATCACCAACCTAGAAAAAAATATTTAGTTTGACCTCATTTATTTTTGATCATGACGCACAAAGTGGTGGCCTTCCTTATGCCCACAGAATCACTCTCACAGTTTAAGTCTTGGAATATATCCATGCAATCAGGCGGAAAAAACCCATACAGTAGGTGTGATAAAATGGTCCGTCAGTATATTCAGGTCATCAGCAGACTTTATTTTATTGCCTCCTAATGTCACTAAACCATGACCTGACCAACTTAAGCAACCCAGATCATAACACAGTTTAAAACTATACATTATTTGCTTGCTACAATTTAACCATTCTGAAACGTGACATTTCTTTTTGAAAAGGAGTGTAGAATAGCACCTTTATTCCTGTCAGCTTAGAACGGCCTTTGCGTTTGCATGAACAGGGTGTTACCCTTGATATTAGCAAACTAGCTGGGTAGGAATGGTGATGTCATCAGAGTGTTGCACGAGTATTATAATGAAAGGGAAGTAACTCTGGTTGCCAGGGAACCACTGAAACATGTGGTTTTGTATACAATGTCTTGCAAGAGGAAACACGTCGGAACGCTTCAGCTTATTCACGTACTGTACTGTATCTCTCGCTTAAGAGTAGATGTAGCAGACAAAAAAGAAAAAGGCACATTTGGTATGCGATTTACTAAAATGCTAAAGAGAATGATAAAAAGGTGGAAGGTGGAAAAATCTACAGTCACAGACTAACTGTTTTGCATACATTATCATTTGTTGAAACAATGGAGTCGACAAAAGATCCCAGTGTCTGACCATTTTACAGTCGGAAAAAGAAAACAAAAGTAATTTGTTTCCCATTTCAAAAATTTTGATTTTTTTAGAAACAGAAAAACAACAGAAACAGTAGATTTGTTACAAGTGGTAAAAAGATTTAATTCAATGCCTGTTAAAAAAAAATGAGCTAGTTTCCATTCCCAGTTTCAAAAATGTCATTCATTGCTTTCCAGGAAAGAACTTTTCAGTTTCTTCTCATAGTTCCAGATTTTTTAAATCACAGATTAGATAGAATTATTTTAATGAACTGCCTGAACATAAATCTATGCTATATCCTTGAAGAAATATCCTTTTTCAGCTCCAGCCTGTCTGGACATGGTTGTCAGGATCTGGCATGTCAGTTGTGTTAAATCCAGTATATATCCAATTTTTAAAATTAAAAAAAACATATGGAAGAATGTAAAGTATGTTACAGAATAATTACCGTACCTGCCTAGGTTACCATAACAATAGTGATAGGTTATCTATTTGGCATCATGAATCATGTCGGGTTTCTCTAAACAGATACAATTAAATAAAAAAGCAGTGTTTTGTAAGTCATGTCGCTGTCTGTAAATATATGACTGTTTGGTAGTAGTCTGTGATTGGTTTATTACTCTTCTTTAATTTTAAATTACTGACTCCAAGGCATTGTTAAAACCAATACTTGTTAGTATCGACCGAAACTCAAGGTTTTGGTATCAGTATCGTGTTGTTGTCTTTTTATTATAACCGTGAGATCAAAACCTGTTTTTGGTACTTTCTCGGTTAAATAAATGTAAAAAAAAAAAAGGGGGCACAGTTAAATTCAAGTTTTGTTTGAGCCAGCACCATAAACATCCAGGATGCATTAGCTGCTTACAGACTTACCCTCCTCAGTCTACAACAAACCTTTACTCGCCTATTAGTCGCTCAATTGTTTAGAACTAAAATCCCCACAAACAGTTTTGTACCCGAGTGAAAGTAGAGTTAAACACCTTTCATGTTATGGTGAACTTTTAGCCTTGTAACACACATATATAGCAGGGATTGATGTACAGTATGCAAGTCATGCCATCTTGTATCACCCAAATGAGAATGGGTTCCTTTTTGAGTCTGGTTCCTCTCCGGGTTTCTTCCTCTTGCCATGTAAGGGTGTTGTTCCTTCCCACAGTCACGCTCGGCTTGCTCATCATGGACAAACTGATTGTTATACAGTAGTTTTTCCTTACTTTTTTGTTATTTTTGTTTTAATAATTCTGTAAAGCTGCGGCAATGACCATAAAAGCATGACCCAAAATTTAATTCATTTTTTAGTTTTACTGTACATATATCATAGTAATTACCAGGTAATATGGTTTGACATGAACAACTGATAGTTATAGTTAGGAAATGTGAAGGTTATTGAGGCTGAGATTTAAAAAAACAAAATGTAATGTGGGTCTATTTTAAATGGATTAAATTCAACTGATTCACTGAGGTTATGAAGGAAATAACAGCTTCACAAAAACCTTCACAAAAAGGTTTAAAGTTAGAATAAACCCCTCTATGGATGTATAACAGAAAGTCCTGAGTGTCTTTGAACAAAACAAACAAACAAAAAACAAACACAAAAAAAAATCAAAAAGCGGTTGAATTCTTTAAGGTAAAGAATGACCAAACCAAAGCCCTAACTTAAAGTTTATTCTAGTTCTGTAAATTATTTGATTGTTTTGTTTAAACGCTTTAAGTCTTCGAAGCGGAAATATTAGCACCCTGCTCTGGCGGCTGCTGTGTGGCGTTACTTTCTAAAAATGAAGTCAAACAAGTTGGGTTCCTTCCTCAACCAGTCAACTAGCCAACGAAGAGCGTATCGCTCAAGCATCTCTTTATATCCTATTCGATATTAAAACTAATTTCTTTTTTTTTTAAGAAGTCGTGTTAACCCATATGTTTGTCATTTCTCCAGTCGCTCTCACCTCTCCGGTGTTCCCAGCAGCTCCCGCTCCGCTCGCCATCATCTCCCCGGGGTTATTCTCACCGCTTTTCTTTTGATGCTCGTTACATTGTTCCGCTAAAGGTTTCATCGGTCCGCTGGTCCAACCTCAAAGCCCGCACCGGAAATCGAATCTAATCGGTTTGAGTCCCAAATCAGGAACCAGACATTAGGCTGAGGTACAAGTCGAACTACAGCTACAGCTTTGCAAAGCGCAGGTGTCGAGTGATCAGTTCGCCATGTTGTCTGCGGGGAGGAGAGCAAACAGGAACAGAGTCTCACCTCCAACAGGTTTCTCAAAGCCACTCCTCCTGATGTGCTCTCACTCACTCACTCTGTCTGTCTGTCTGTGAGCCACCAGGAAGCTCAGTGTGCAGTACCTTCATGTCATCCATTCATTCTCTGAGATATTCTCAGATTTTAGTTTAAAAAAAAAAAGTTAAACATGTAAAATAATTTGTTAATTGTTAAAGTCTTCAAAATGCTTCCATCCAAACTGTCACTTAGAACAAGTTTGAAAAGGTTCGACAAATATTAATTAATTCTGAAGTTAATATCTGTTTTAAAACTTTAAATTGTTACAGGTTTAACGTCAAAGAAAGTGTGTGTGTGTGTGTGTGTGTGTGTGTGTGTGTCACTCACTCATTTTAATTAATGTTTTTTTTTTTCTTTTCACATTGTACATAGGGGCAGGGGTAGCTAATTGGCCTTAAACTAGGCTCTTAACCCTCAATTACTTAGAATATAATGAGATTAAAGGCATGTCAATCTGGATAAGGGTGTGTGCCAAATGGCGTAACTGTAAATACAGAAGGCACCAATACTATTAAGTCACATATAGAGTCTTGTGGCAAGTTGTTTTTTAAAAACACAAAATCTATTTCATGTGGTTGCGAAAAAAAAGTTGAACACTCCAAGATTTTATTCAACTGCCTTCAGCTTTCATTAAAGTGAATAGGAAAACTATTCCCCATGCATCAGAACCACTCACTTACAATTAGAGCTGTGTTATCAGGAAAAATGTGCATTGATGTGATACCTTGTCATTCAGTACATCAGTTTCATTCAGGTCATCAGCAGGTTTAATTTTATTGTGCATTACATCCAACTTTTAATAATACATACTACTATAATTAAACTTCTAAATAGCTATAGATTTTATCCTTTGCTTGATACCGGCCAATAATTTAACCCTTTTGCAGCAGCAACTTTTTTGATTGGGTAAAAAAGCTTCTGTTTATTTTGATGACATCTTTGTACACTATTGGCAGCCAACGAGTACTCAATATATGGGCACTCCTTCAAGACTGTTGGAAAATCATTCCACCACCACCTCTTGAAGCAAGCTGAACAGTGTGCAAAATCAAACCTTCATCAATGTGGCTACAGAAGAAGTTAAAATATTCAGTTACATAACTGAAAACATATCATAGTTTTGATACTTTCAGTATTGTTCTGTTATGCTTTATCATTCTTTCCCCCCATAGCCTAAAATGTAACATCCGTTTGTTTTATCTGTTTGCTGGTCTCATGTGTCAAAAACTGTCTTGCTTTTATTTCAACAGGAAACCACACTATGCAAAGACAGGAAATTTATTCTAAAGTAGTATATAATGTATCACAGTAGCCCATGTGACAGCACTAATAATGAATATAGTCTTGTTTTATAATAAAATCACACACATACAAAATGCTAATGCTTTCCTGGGCATTAAGTCTATTCCTGGGCATTAAGTCACTCTCACAGTTGTGAGAGTGCAAAATGCAAGGCAAAATAAAAATAGAACCTAAAAGCAGTGAGCCTAAAAAGGCAGTGGGCCCTGCAGACCACCAGGCTAGTATGCATAAAGAAGTAAGCAGTTACTGTACATTTACAAACAGGAAATGATAAGTCAACAGTCAAATAAGACCTTATGTAGGAGTTCCCTTAACACCAACACCTTTTTCTTATATAGTATGTGTATGATATGTGTCAGCATCTATAGTGTCAAAAGCTGCACTACATAAGGAGCGGTGTCAAGAAACACAAGCAAGTGGACACAACACTACTCAAAGACCAGTAGTACCACTTTGACCACTTTAACCAGCGCCGTCTCTGTGCTATCATTAGACCTACAGTACATTCTGACTGATATATTTCAGGGATCTTATTCACTATGTAGTTAGGAGCATAAGGTCTCTGGGATAGCCTTTTCTTGAATAAACTATTCTATACTATCAGTCAATCTCCACTATAGGCCAATATCAAATCCATACTCTTAATCTTAGAGATAGGTAGGGGTTTGATATTGGCCTATAGTGGAGATTGACTGATAGTATAGAATAGCTTATTCAAGAATTGATGTGATTTTTTCTCAACACAGTAAATCTTTAATGCAATTGTTAAATTAAACTACATCTCCCAGGTGACAAAGCAGCCTACTAACATGACCACAAAAGGCTTCAAGACCCACCCTTCAAAGAAAAACATGTCACTTTCACGTTCAGCTGATCACACAAACTAAGACTCAGTTACAATCATAGCCACTCTCATAGTATATAAGGATGCCACACTGCCTTTGCTACAGTACGTATATGCTCAGGGTTTGCATACAAGTCATTACCAAGTCTTTGTTTTTTGTGATCCTGTTCTGTGTTGAGTTTCTGTTTTTTTATTCTTTTCCTGATTCGTATACATATATCCACACCTGCACTTGTACCTGCAGCTACAAGTGGGTAGGTGATCTTGTAACCCTTTACCAGTATATCTTTCACCATCTTCTTCCATATTTTCCACTACTACAGGAATTGGGTTTAAAAAAAAAAGCATATACATTTGACTTGAATGATAGGCAGTAGAGGCTTTAATGCAAACAAGGTGTCTGTTTATTAGAGAGATTGATAGAGATGTTAACATTAGAAATATTAGAGATGAATAATTATATCTAATAATAATAATAATAATAATAATAATAAGTTTATTTCATATAGCACCTTTCTAGAAACTCAAGCTCACATTACAATAACAAAAAAATCTTTATGCATAGCAAGAGACAAACAAATAGAATACAGATAAACATAAAATCCATAAAATCTTCAATCATACATTCAAAGATCCGGAAAACAGGGAGAGAAAAAAAAAGTTTTAAGGTGGGTTTTAAATTCCTGTAGTGCTAAAAGATCACGGATGTGTTTGGGAATAACATTCCAGAGTGTAGGGGCAGAAATACTAAATGCTCATCCTCCGAATGATGCTAATCTAAAGCGAGAATTAACAGTAGACCATTGTCTGCAGATCGGAGTGTACAAACTGGGGAGTTAGTATGAATAAGATCAGAAATATATGGGGGGGCAAGACCATGCAGTGCTTTGAAGGTGATGAGAATCTTATATTGAATGCGGGAGCGAACGGGTAGCCAATAAATTCTGTGTAGGATGGGAGTGATGTGTGAGGATTTCTTGGAATAAGTAAATCTAAGTATACAGTGGAACCTCGGATTGCAAGTAATGCGGTTTTCGCCCTTTACACACAACGCACATACACACACGCTCTCTGCTCTACACAGAAACACTGCTCTGACGCGATTCTTTTCAAAGGTAAAGTTAAGGTTAATTTGTTTTTTTGTTTTACCTTACAGCAGTGATTCCGTTAGTATGCGCTTATGCAAGTGTCATTAGCGATGTTTCTTGCTAATTTTTCCAGACAAAAACAGTCTTTCGGCTAATGTGTTTGTGTGTGTCTGTGTTTGTGTGAAATTCAAATAAGAGAGAAGAAAGCTTTACTGTGTAAGATGAGAAGGGAGAGGCTTATTTCTCCTCTTACTTTACACACACACATACACATACACACAGCGCCTGTGCGCATAAACGAAAACCCTTATCTGTCCCTTATCTTTATTTTTATATTTTTAAAGGTAAAGTGCAGGTTCATTTGTTTCATTTTTACTTAATTTTTTATATTAATTTATTAATAACTTAATTTTTATGTATTTATTTATTTGGGCTGTGGAAAGAATAATTTGAGTTTGAACGAAAATTTGCTTTGATTTATGAGTGTTTTAAAATTTGAGCTCAATTCCAAAACGAATTATGCTCGTAGTCGAAGGTTCCACTGTATCTATATCAGAGGCATCAGCAGCATTATAGTTCATAGTACACACAAAATGGGCTTTATTACTACTTTCAATGTCTTGGTGCAATGCATGCAACTATGACTACATAGCAAGAGAGTGAGCAAGCAAGAGAAAAGTGAAAAAGATTGATTCAGGTTTTTTTGTTTTGATTGTTTTGATTCAGTGCATGTTACCAATACAACACCACCATAAAACTCACCTTACTACATACAAAAGATTGCTTTCTATTTTCGTGTTAGGTTCGAACTTTATAAGCACTCTCCTTGCACCCAAATCCGTGCTTGAAGGAGTTTCCTCTGGATACTCTGGTTTTCTCTCACAATCCAAAGACATGAATATGCAATTTGGCATCCCCAAATTGCCCGTAGTGTGAGAGTGTGTTTATGTGTATGTGTATGTTCCTTGTGATGGATTGGTGTATCCTGCCTCAAGCCTTGTCCAGGGTGTGCCCCGCCTCATGCCCTAAGTCTCCTGGGATAGGCTCAAGGCCTTTAGACCCTGTATACAGGAAAAAGTGGTATAGATAACAATGAGTGACATATTATTGTCAAACTTGATTTTTTCATGATGCTTGAAGCAATCTTACTCAAATTAAACACTGAATGGAAAGCTTTACATGTCAGTTAATCCAAGTGAAGTGATCTTGATTTACTGCATGTAACCAGTTATGATTAAAGACTGGTTGAATGGATCCACATGAAAGCCATCTTCAGGCCAACATTAAGAAGAGGTGTGGAAGGTTTGGGTTATGTCTCATGACATTGGAGTCTCTTAGGCATTATCCATATGTCTTAGGCTTTTGGTACATTTCAAATAAATTTTGTACTTATTAAGCTTTGTCCTCACAAAACCGCATGGATGTTTATCTATGTCAAGCATCTCTATATAGAGGACCATGGTCCGGATTTGAAAAGAGTGACAGTTCTATCTGTACCCTGATGCTTTTCCTGATAGATGAGAATAATTAATATACCAGTAATCTAGTACTTTTCTCCTCAGTGTATGCGTGGCTATACATGTAACTCAACCCAGCCAATCGACGTGATAATTCCAGGAAAGGAAAGAAGACTACTAAAATTGAACCTTCAAAGATAAATGGACAGGTATAGTATGTAGTAAGTAAGAATTAATAGGTATAGTGTGAAAAAAGGCAAAACAACAATTGCAACACAAGTGGGATAATTAACCAAAAGCAAAAGTTTTGCATTCAATAGAGGACAAAGTAGATGTGATAAGAAGAGGCATTGATTATTTAACACAGAAACCTTAATATCACTCTATTTATAGTAAGTAAACGCCCTTCGGGATGAGGAATGCCAGGAAAGTGAGCATGTTGAGCATGTCTTGCTCGTGCAGATGAAATATGTGCAGGAAGGGCTAGATATGGTGGCACAGCTCGAAGAACCAGGGAGAGTAGATGCTAAGAGTCGTTTAGAATGGGGAGTTACTGATCAGGGAAGGATAGAGAGGAGAGGGAAGCTGAGGAGATTGAGATGCAGTATGTAGGTGGTGATGATGCAACATAGAGAACTCCAACTAGATGCTATGATGTACTGAAAGTGAGAAGAAAGAGTATGTGGAAGTACTGGATAAAGTAGACAAAGAGTTCAAAACACAGAAGTAAAGACAAGTAAGGAAGGGGATGGATGCATTTCAAACTTCCCACAGGAAGAATAAACATATTGATTTGTTCATTCCTCTTTAAAGGTTCAGTTGTCTTCTTTTTCTTTGTTGGTTAACAGTGGTTGTAATCCATTAACACCAACTGTAGGTCCCATTTTCCTTTTCTTTCCCAGCTTTATAAAGCCGATTTTCCAGACCAACCTTCCTTAAAACAAGTTTATTTAATATTATCCAAGACTGTGGCAATAATAAAAAGTATTTATGTGAAGCCACTATCAAATAAAACAAGTTATACCAAACATATCCGCAGCAGTCCAGGGTGAGGATGTGTAAAATACAAGAACAGAGAGCCCAGTATGACAGTGCAAACAGAGTCCTTTATTTACATCCCAGCAGCGTGCAAATGAGGATTCATTAAAGGTCCTACACATCATATTCTTCATTAAATGTTAATATGATCTTTAGGGTCCTAATAAAAAGTTTGTATTATACGTTAATTAAAAATTCAAAATTATTGTGTAAAAAAAACCACTAATTTTACCTGGTAAAAACTAGCTCTGTTCTCAGCAACCTGTTTCAGTACATGCTAATTTAAATGCTCATGACCTCTGCTGAGCCCGCCCCCCCCAGTTCTGTGGGGCGTGTCTTCACAACACACGTGGGGTATAGCCACGGAAGTGTAGTCCAGTGCGGGCAATGCTTTGGACTGCATTACCCACAAAGCATTGCCCACAACGCAGGATTATAGAGTCCGAGCCTGTTTCCTTCAGTCGTTTTTGGTTTGATTTAAGTACGGAACCTACGCGGAAGTTTGTAATATCGCTTGACAACGCAGAAATTAAAAGAATGGACATGCATCGACTCGATTTGTCTTTCTCATCACTGCATGGGCATGAATTAACGGGCTGTTGCGCCATTTTGCTCCAGCTGCGAAAAACAATGGCCGACAGCTTCTTCTCACTCGGGGCGGGTCTTTGCTAAAACACCAGTGTCAATCAACTTGTGTAGGAACGACCTCTTGTGGTGTGGCGTCACACGGCAAGGCATTTGAGATTGGCCTGATTTCAGAAGGGGCGTGTTATTGTAATAAATGAAAAGAAAACCACTGGGCGGCTTTTTATCATCGTAGAGTGGTTGTGTACGCATTTTCCTAACACACAGTTCAGTCCAAACAGCTTAAAAAAGTGCACGTAGGCCTGTATGACCCCTTTAAAGATCAATTACAGATGAAAAAATTCCTATCATTGTTCTGGGTGACAGTAACGAGCTGGCCACTAGGAGCAGTATATTTTTTTTATTATATTTTTTATAATTTATTATATAATTTATTATGATTATATTTATTTTAATTTATAATTAATATAATGTACGATAACATTCCCCGGACACAAAAAATATAAACGATAAACATTTTTGGAGTGTTCGGTGTGTAAGTGAACTTTACCATCGGAACCGGAAGAAGCTAACTTTAAACCATATTCCCGGGTTTTATACAGGAAACTCGTTTCTGGCGGGTTTTGAAGCGCTTGGATTTGCGGTCTTACATCAGCTGGTCCGACTCACAGTTATCCTCGTTAATATCGGCTTTTCATTCTTATTTTTGCTTTAATACCTAAATCAATATGCACGTGGTTAAGCGAGGTGGGTATATTTATTTTTTGTTGAATTCTTGCATTTCGCGGGTATTAACAGAGCAGCAGGCTTTTCTGCAAAACAGAAATAAATAAACAGAAATATTTGCCATTAATTAAATTTCAAAAAGAAAAAACAACGTAGTAATTGAAATGTTAAAATCTTGGTCATTTATCATAGCCATTGTTATATTTAGTGCTAGTTAGATTGTCGGTGATCTTTTCTCAAGCTAGGATTAGAAACATATAAAACATTCCTTATTTTAAGTTGAAGAATCTTATAGTTTACTATAAATGTTATCTAACCCTGAATGCTTGTTTAAAATGGTGAAGAAAGTAGGTTAGGTTAGGTGAGGTTAGGTTAGCTAGCAGCAACCTGCAGGTCTAATTTATAAAGATAAAGCGACATACGGTATTATTGGAAAATATTTCAGTTTTGAATGTCGTATCAGTGTAACTATTACTTCCTAAAGTACCTGGAATTAAAAACGAAAAATGACTCTTAATGCGAACAATCCGGAACTATTGTAATGTTGTTTCTTTGTTGTCAACGTCGTTGGCGCCAAACCTACTGACTCCATTCAGTTACTGCTCCAGTAAATGTCTATTTAACATGAAATCTTAACCGGATTTTTGTTACATTTTACATTTTTCATTTTATTTCACACTGCAGACTAGAATATTAAAAGCTCTGACTACTTTTTAACATTATGTTTAAATGGCATAAATGATGGCCATTGTTTCTGTTTATTGTCTTTGACACTCCACTTAAACATTAATTAATAATAAACACAACCAAACAATTTTACTGTACCATTACCTTTTACAAGACACCTAAAAAGACCCTTTTTGCTTCCTGACATTTGAATAAAACCTCATCTGTCCTTTTTGTTTTAGTTTCATTTGATCCTTATAACTATAACCATGCAAAGACTTTTAACAAATTAAAAGAGAATAACTTATCTCACTTACACAGCTCAGGAGTTAGCGGTTAAGGGCTTTTGCTCAAGGGTCCAGCAGTGGCGTCTTGGAAATGCTGGGATTTGAACTCTCAACCTTCTGTCAGAAACTATGACTCCCACAACATAAGCAGTTTCTGTCAGAATTTTGTTTGTGCTGAAGGAGAAGGTGGCGGCTGCCTAGACTTTTAATGCAAAAAATAAATGAATACAGATAATTAAACAGGGAATTATACTTGCAGTATTTTTTATCTTTTTTAAATTTCACACACGTCTTCTGTTTTATGAGTTCTTAACAAAACGGCTTTCTTTCTTTTTTTCTCTCTCTCTCCTACAGATGGACGTCAGGAGCGTGTTATGTTTGATAAGATCACTTCCCGTATCCAGAAACTTTGCTATGGACTCAACGCTGACTTTGTTGATCCGGTTTGTATGCATAGTTCAATAGACTTTACACATATTCATCCTGATTAAGACCAGAACAGAGTAAGAATCTGAATAATGAAGAATGGGTACGGAAAAGCAGAGTGGTGTGTGAGAGGTCTCTGGCTTGAATTTGACTAGGAAATTTGACCTTCTGTCAGATGTAATTTGCCTTCTTTTGAATTGCACATTGAGTGAATGAAAGAACATAGTAGAGCAGAGTTTTCTAGACATTTACACCATATTGTGATGTTTCCAGACTCAGATTACCATGAAGGTGATCCAGGGTTTGTACAGTGGTGTGACCACTGTCGAACTGGACACACTGGCTGCAGAGACGGCGGCCACACTCACCACCAAATACCCGGACTACGCCATCCTGGCAGCCCGCATTGCAGTGTCCAACCTGCACAAGGAGACGAAGAAGGTCTTTAGCGGTGAGTAATCCTGTAGTCAATGTCAAATATAGTGCACACATGCATGCTAAATAAATATGATCATATGTTTGGGGTCATAAATCCGACATGGTCAATTACAATGTTAAGGCTTCCCTTAAAACACAGGAAAGCAGAAGATTTTTTTTTTAAGTTACTGTTTATGTATTATCAGTCACCTGAAAGAAATACTGGCAGCTCTGTTCTACGTACATGACCATAAAGTTTCTGATGAACATCACATTTCTGCACACATATTATTGCTAAGCTACCATTAATTAATATTTCTTGGCTTTTTCCAGATGTCATGGAGGACCTCTACAACTTTATTAATCCTCTGAATGGAAGACACTCGCCTATGATTTCCAAGGAGACGCTCGACATAATCCTGGCTAATAAGGATGTAAGAAGGCAGATCAAGGGTTTTTGTTTCTTTGTTAAGTGATTTGGTTTTAAACTCATAATTTCTTTTTCAGCGGCTTAATTCAGCCATCATTTACGACAGGGATTTCTCCTACAACTTCTTTGGCTTCAAGGTAGTTTTAATTGCAGAACAATAGAATTATTCATTAAGTTAAAATAAACTTAAGCTGTATATGCTCAGCATAATTAAACATTGTTCTCTTTTTTAAGACCCTGGAGCGCTCGTATCTGCTTAAGATCAACGGAAAAGGTATGAGTAGATACGAGATGTTTGAGAGAAAAAAATTTAAATTGTATGACAGCAACTCATTTTGCGCATGTGTGTGTAGTTGCGGAGCGACCTCAGCATATGCTGATGAGAGTTTCAGTCGGCATCCATAAGGAAGATATTGCTGCTGCTATTGAGACCTACAACCTGCTGTCGGAGAAGTGGTTCACCCACGCCTCCCCTACGCTGTTCAATGCAGGCACCAACCGCCCTCAGCTTTCCAGGTACACACAGCACAGGGAGAAGAAGTGCTCCCATTGCAGCGATTTAGAAGTCAATTTTAGCTTGTCTCAGTAAAGCTTGTATTTTCTATCCCATTTTCTTTGTAATCGATTAGCAAATCCATTAGTATTTTTTTTTAAATACACATGTATCAGTCTACATTAGAGATATGGGGGGGGGGCGATTCAGTTACATTTTGTGCTCCTTTTGTGTGGCAAACTAGTACACTGACTCAAATCGATTTTTAAAATGCTTTGTTTGCATTAAAAATTGTTAATGTTGCTGTTCCTGTCTAATCCTGCAGGTGGTGCACTCTAATTTATTCACGCAGTGTAGCATCAAATTAGTGGGAACAAATTAGTTTAGATAGTCTGTATAGGCGAGAAAGAGAGTGTGTGTGCGTGTTGTTGTGAGTGAAGGAGCACGGTGTCAAATTACACGCACACACAAACACACAGACTCTCGCCTTTACAGCCCCCCTTCCACCTCTCTTTCTCCTGGCTTCCCAGACACGCACACATTCTCTGCCTTACAGAGAAACTCTGCTCTGTCGAGATTCTTTTCAAAGCTAAAATAAAACACGACAGGCTGATACAGAGAGGGAGAGAAAAAATGGATCTTTATGGGACCCTCTAATGGGACTTGCTTTTGCTTTATACGCGCGCTGTACAAACACGCTTATAAACAAAAAAAAATGTTTCACACACACACGTGGTCAGTGTTATAGTAAACAATGCACGCACAGATGTTGATTATACCAATAAGAGACGAGCACTAAGACCCAGCAGCAAAAACTATTACCTACAATCCCGCAGGGCAAGAGAGAGAAGAAACGTTGGCTCAGTTGTGATCACGTGATGCTCAGCGTCAAAACAAGAAGCGCATGCGTAATACATGATACTTGGTGCTCGTAAACCAAGACAATGCTCGTTTTTCAAGTAAAATTTTGTTAAATCTTTGCTCGTCTTGCGGAACACTCGTAAACTGCGTTACTCATAATCCGAGGTTCCACTGTATAACAAAATCTGAAAAAAGTAAGAAATGAGGGTATTTATAAAATCAAGATATGTACAGAATCACAATACAGATGTAATAGTTATGATGTAATACTGTGCTAAAATAAATATACTTAAGTAATAAATAAGTAATACTGCGCTATATGTCTATTGAAACAATTTTGCAATAGATTTCAGTCAGTCTATCTGAACCAATTGTAGTTAAAGACTTGCCATATGACAAAAAAACACTGCCATATATCCTGAAGATTATATTCGGAACAGGAAAAGCTTATTTAAAGGTATAATTACTGTTTATAGAACTGACCCGAATCACATGTTTTCATTTGCAGCTGTTTTCTTCTGGCGATGAAAGACGACAGCATCGAAGGAATCTATGACACGCTGAAGCAATGTGCGCTCATCTCTAAATCTGCTGGGGGCATTGGTGTGGCCGTGAGCTGCATTAGAGCCACAGGCAGCTATATCGCAGGAGTGAGTTAGCATTTGTGACTAAAGTGTATTAAAAGCATTCAATGCAAGCATAAACCATAAAGTATTTATGATTATCATTTTTATTTTTAGACAAACGGTAATTCTAATGGTCTGGTTCCTATGCTCCGAGTGTACAACAACACAGCCCGATATGTTGACCAGGGTGGAAACAAGGTGAGACATTTTTAAGGAAACACTGAGTTTTTGCCCTTTTTTATTTATTTTATTTATAAGTTTGTATTTTTTTTAAATTACAGGATTCCCTGCCATGACATGGCTGTCTTTTTTGCACACATCTCTGTCTAAAGTACATCATAGTATGCACTGATCAGCCATAGCATTAAAACTTTCTGCCTAATATTGTCATGGGATGAACATGGACTATAAAGGTGTGTTGTGATGTTGGCCAATGAGATGTTAAAAGTCCTTTATTTCGGGCCTGCTGAGTCGGGCCTTCATGGGACAGACTTGTCTGTGCTGTGTGCCAAAGATTCTTTGATTACTCCTTAACATTTTTTTCTGGTTCCCCCAGAACAACTTTAAGAACTGACTGTTTACTTGCTGCCTGTTGTATTCCACACCTTGGCAGGTGTCACTGTCAAAAGAAAATCAATGTTGTTTATTTCATCTACCAATAGCTTTAACATTGATCAGTCCTTGTCCGTTTCATTATGGCATGTAATTTAAAGAGCTTGATTGAAGCAGAACGTGTAATGCATATGTAGAGCACAATGTTGCTATCTTTTAGTAGACTAATGTTGTACATTTGGGGGTCATATTTTTTAAAGTTTTTGAATCCACCAGGTTTCCTGGATGACCCATGTATTCAGAAATGCAGACTGTGCAAACTCTGTTGTTAGCAATTGCTGTATTACAGTGAACCTGTTTTACTGGAATAACTGGAATAGGTGTAGGACAGGATTTATACTTATATTTTGGTTGTATTTACATTCTCTAAAATAGACTGTCATCAATAATAAGCCATACCTGTATATTTTAGACATGAAAAAGTATCTTTACTTTTGTGCAGAGACCCGGAGCTTTTGCCATGTACCTGGAGCCCTGGCACTTTGACATCTTTGACTTCCTGGAGCTGAAGAAGAACACGGGTAAAGAAGAGCAGAGAGCCAGAGACCTGTTTTACGCTCTCTGGATCCCTGATCTCTTCATGAAGAGAGTAGAAACTAACGGGGTAAATGCAGCTTATAAAATATTAAATCGCTATTTTAAAACAATAGCAGGTTTAATCAGCCACAAACATTTTATTCCTCTTTACAGTTTAATCAAAATAAATGAGAAGTGTGCTCTTAGAAAAGCATCTCATCAATTAAATATCATTAAGCTTTCCAGATCAGCGTGAGCTTTAGTGTCAATAGTTAGGAAATGTTGGTCATGACCATTTTACTTCAGCTTTTGTGAAAGTCTAACAGATTTTTTCAGATCAGTCAAAACAACACAATAAGAAAATACATGCCTAAAATGCTGTCATTGCCCTGTTAATGACGAGAACTAGGGGTAATTCTGTAAATTATTATTCATGTAGTAGTAATATTGTGTTCTTTTCATGTTGATAGCATGGCTTATGTGCGTTAGTAATGAACCTTTTTTTATTATTATTTTTTTTTTACTTGAGTTATCAGGGGTTAAAAAAAGATTTAAATGATTTTGAATAACTGGCAAAGAATATGTTCTAAATTAACATTGAGTCTAAGAGCTAATCATAAGCAGAGCAGTCTTCACGTGAATAAACCCCATAACAGTAGCACAAGTTTTGCTGCCATAATCAGTAAACGGTGCTGACCAACATGAGTTTGAATGTTAAGTAGGCTTTTTTATTACCTTGATAGTTGTGTATTCATGTTTCTCAACAATATTTTTATTGATTTTAAACAGGGATATAACAGGGTAAACATGTAAAGTTTCAATATACTATAGATTCTATGACCCTCTTATAAGCCCTATAACACCCACCCCAACCCTCCCTGACTCCAAGCCAGCTATACCTGTATAAGAAAGGCTAGACGCCAGGCATCTAAAAAAAAAGAAGAAAAATAGAAAAAAAACATATATATATACACACACACATACACACACATATATATATGTACGCATGTGTGGAGCTGGAAGTTTTTTAGTTCTGCGTGCAAAAAAAAAAAAAAAAAAAAAAAAAAAGAAAGAAAAACAAACAGACAAGCAACTAAATAAGAATGGAATCGAACTATTAATGTATATGAAAAAAGCGAAGGAAGGGCCCCCACACCTGCTGAAATTTCAAGTCTGAATGACGGATTGAGTAATGAATCTTCTCCAGGGACAAACAGGACATAATATCTCTGAGCCACTGGGCGTGAGTGGGTGACGTGGTATCCTTCCACTTGAATAAAATAGAACGCCTAGCCAGGAGTGTCGCAAAAGATAACAAACGCTGTTTAGCTGGAGTTAGACACTTGTCTTCCTCTCCAGTGACACCAAAGAGAGCGATCAGAGGGTCTGGTTCAAGGTTGCATTTTAATATGTACGACAAGGTTTTAAAAACATCCCTCCAGAATTTTTCCAAGTTCGGGCATGTCCAGTACATATGAATAAGAGACGCCTCTCCACTTTTACACTTATCACAGCAAGGATCAATGCCTGGGTAGAAACGGGAAAGTTTAAGTTTAGAAAAATGAGCCCTGTGTACAACCTTAAACTGTAACAAAGAGTGGCGAGCACATAAAGAAGTTGAGTTGACAAGTTTAAGAATTGAATTCCAAGTATCATCTGATAGTGACAAATTTAAATCTTTCTCCCAAGCAGTTTTAATTTTACTTAAAGGGGTGTGACTCAAACCCATCAATCCACCGTAAATAGTGGATATTAGGCCTTTACGTAACGGGGACAAACATAGGAGATTATCTAGAATATTTACATCAGGAGCTTCAGGGAAATTTGGTATTGAAGAGCTAATGAAGTGTCTTACTTGCAGGTATCTGAAAAAATGAGAATTGGGTAGGTTAAACCTTTCAGAAAGCTGCTCAAACGATGCAAACTTATGATCAACAAACAGATCTTTGCAAAGCTTGATGCCCTTATTGTACCATTCCTGAAACACTGAGTCATGTAAGGAAGGTTGGAAGAGATGGTTAGAGACAATAGGACTGGAAAGAGAGAAGCCCAGAAGACCGCTGTGCTTTCTGAACTGAGCCCATACTCTCAAGGTATGCCTAACAACTGAGTTATTGATAGATTTAATTGAGGGGATGGGGAGTGCAGATCCAAGGAGTGCAGAGACAGAGAGATTTTTTACGGACTTTATCTCCATTTCCACCCAGGCAGGCCGATTAGGTTGGTTGTGGAAATATGCCCAAAAGATGACAGATCGAATGTTTGCTGCCCAGTAGTAAAAGCGAAAATTAGGCAAAGCCATGCCACCGTCTCTTTTAGATCTTTGAAGTAGGGACTTATTCAGTCGTGGATGTTTACCTTTCCAAAGGTAAGAGGATATAATTGAATCTAAAGCACCAAAGTAAGATTTGGGAATAAAAACAGGTATAGACTGAAAAAGATATAAAAATTTAGGAAGAACACTCATTTTAATGGCATTAATGCGTCCCACCAGGGACATGGACAGTGGTGACCAGTGTCCCAAGTCCTTTTTTGTTTGGCTTAACAACCTAATAAAATTTTCTTTAAAAAGGTGTTTATGTTTTCTTGTGATTGTAATACCGAGATAGGTAAACTGATTTCTCACTATGTTGAAAGGAAAATTGTGGATACCAGTTGTTAGTGCTGTATTATTAAGCAGAAAGAGTTCACTTTTGTGCAAATTCAGCCTATATCCTGAAAAATAGCTAAATTCACTGAGCAATGACAGCACAGGTGGAAGGGAGGAGATTGGATTTGATATAAACAGTAGAAGGTCATCTGCATAAAGAGAAACTTTATGTTCTTCTCCCTGCCTCCAAATCCCAGATATATCCCTACAACTGCGGAATGCAATTGCTAGTGGCTCAATGGCAAGGTTAAAGAGCAATGGGCTAAGAGGACACCCCTGACGAGTTCCCCGCTGAAGGCTAAATGGTTGAGACTGCTGAGCATTTGTCAGAACTGTGGCATTAGGGCTTGAATATAATAATTTAACCCAAGTGATAAAACTTGGACCAAAATTGAATTTTTTTAAAGCCCTAAATAAATACTCCCATTCCACACGATCAAAAGCCTTTTCAGCATCCAAAGAAAGGACACACTCAGGGATCCCCTCTGATGGTGTATACAGGATATCCATAAGGCGTCTAATGTTAAAATAAGAAAAACGATTTTTAACAAAACCGGTCTGGTCCTCAGATATAATAGAGGGTAAAACAATCTCTAATCTACGAGCCAAGACTTTAGCAAGGATTTTAACATCCACATTAAGAAGAGAGATTGGTCTATATGAAGAGCACTCTGTTGGGTCCTTATCCTTCTTTGCTATGAGGGTGATGCGAGCCTCATTAAATGACGCGGGCAGCTTACCTTGCTGAAAAGATTCAGATAGAACCGAAGCTAGTTGTGGTGCAAGGTATGAGGAGAATGATTTAAAAAACTCTGCAGGGAACCCGTCAGGACCCGGGGACTTACCAGATTGCAATGATGAAATAGCTGAAATGATTTCCTCCTGTGATATGGGCCCTTCTAATTTTAATTTAGAATCAGGGGACAGTGTTGGGATATCTAGTTGAGTCAGGAAATTCTCAACTAAACTATGGTCCTTAGGGAACTCAGAAGTATACAGTCGAGAATAAAAATTCCTGAATGCATCATTAATTTTAGAATGATCGGTAGTAATGGTACCATCCTCCATCCGAATTCTTGTAATGTGTTGTTGTGCTCTAACTCCTCTTAACTGACTAGCTAAAAGTTTCCCAGATTTGTCACCATGAATGTAAAATTGGCTCCTACTCCTTAATAATTGACGTTCTATAACATGTGTTGAGATAAGTTCAAACTTACTTTGCAATTCTACACGTTTTTTATACAGATCGGGGTTTTTAAATAGAGCATACTGCTGATCAATTTCTTTAATTTGGTTGATTAGATCTTTTCGCTCTTTATATGCCTTCCTTTTCATATTTGCAGTGTATGAAATTATCTGTCCCCTGAGGTAGGCTTTCAGAGCATCCCAAACAGTTAAACATGACACTTCAGATGTTTCATT
This sequence comes from Clarias gariepinus, assembly GCF_024256425.1. Lineage (NCBI taxonomy): Eukaryota > Metazoa > Chordata > Actinopteri > Siluriformes > Clariidae > Clarias > Clarias gariepinus. Next base: position 8,046,817 of record NC_071118.1, on the reverse strand, counting down.
TGTGTTTAAGAAAAAAACGATCTGATCTTCCATAAATTTAACGAAATCATCCTCTATCAGTAACGATGAATTAAAACGCCAATTTTTATTAATCTGAGGTAGATTGGGGATCTTTAGAGACATAAGAACCGGAGCATGATCTGATATCACAATGCTCTGATAAGCACAAGAATTAACCATTGGGATCAATTGATTATCTATGAAGAAATAATCAATTCTGGAGAAAGTATGATGAACATGTGAGAAAAATGAATATTCTCTCTTTTTTGGATTAAGGAAGCGCCATATGTCAGAAATACCAAAGCTGCAAAGATAGGACTGAAGTAGCGTGGCAGATTTACTCAGAGGTATAGGATTGGGAGATGACCTGTCAATTGATGGGTCTAAACAGCAGTTAAAGTCTCCCCCTAATATGAGAGAGTATGAGCTCAGATCCGGCAAAACAGAGAAGAAATGTTCAAAGAAGGAAACATCATCGTAATTAGGGGCATATAAATTAGCCAACACTACATTAGTATTAAATAACTTCCCTGAAACAATGATATAACGACCATGTATATCTGCAATAATATTATGCTGCTCAAAAGAGATGTTTGGATTAATGAGAATTGAGACACCCCTAGCTTTGGCCTGAAAAGTCGAGTGGTAGTGCTGCCCTCCCCAACGCGACATAAGGCGAGAATTATCAGAACTGCGAATGTGAGTTTCTTGTAAAAATGCAATTGCAGTGTTAAGTTGTTTAAGGTGTGAGAGCACCTTCCTTCTCTTGACCGGATGGTTTAAACCCTTAACATTCCAGCTCACAAAGTTTAAAGAACTATTCATTCTCCCTGAGAGGAGATGCAGATAGATAAACATAAATAATGAAATGCCCAGCGTCAGCTTTAAAACAGAAGTGTAAAACACAGAGCATCACGTTAAAGATACACCGTGTATACTGAACTAACATAATACTGGCTTTGGAGAACCCCCACCCCTGCCCCACACACCCCTCCCCCCCACACCCCACTACCCCCAAACAAACAAAGATAGCTGCTAAGAAACAAAGCAGCAAGCTCTTCCATCCTTCCATTTTCCACCTAACCACTCTTCCTGCCGCTAACCACACCATCTTCTGCTCCGACACAGTTTACAAAAACTAAGAATTAAATATATAAATAAAACATTTCCCCACTCCAATACTGAAATCTCTAAATAAGAGAAAAACACAGAACAACCCCCTCCCCCCACGTCACATTGTAACTCTAAAAAAAAATAAACAAACATGTAAATTACACGTGACTAGAAATAGAGAAAATAATAATAGAAAACCAACAACAACTACACGTGTTTAACACAATACTCATACCAGGAAACAACGTAAACATTTAAAGTTAAAAAGGGTACTTTCCTGAGAATTGTAGTATTAAAAAAAATAAAACTATAATGCACTACGTAGTTTTCGGCAGACTGTCTATGTGTTTCTGCGCCTCTTCTACCGAGCGAAGCCACTTCTTCTGTCCGGTAGAGAGAGTTATCCGGAGCCGTGCTGGATACAGGAGAGAAGGCCGGAGTCCACGGTTGTATAACTCAGTCATAACGTCTCTATACTCGGCTCGCTGGCTTAAAACTTCGGGAGCGTAGTCTTCCACGATACGAACCTGCTGACCGCGGTATTCCAGCTTCCCTCTCCGCCGAGCCTCCCGAACCAGAAGGTCTTTAACCTGGTACCGGTGCACACGGAGAATGACGGGCCGAGGTCTCTGACCTGAAGCGGGTTTGGATGCAGGTATGCGGTGGGCTCTGTCAATCTCAGGCGGGGATGGAAGCGTTTCACTCCCAAACACCTCGCACAAAAACTTCGAGAAAAACTCGGTAGGGAGTCCACTCTCAGTACCCTCCGGAAGACCCAGGACACGCAGGTTCTGTCTCCTGCTCCGGCCTTCTAGGTCTACGACTTTGGCCGTTAACTTAGAGTTGTTTTCCCGAAGTCCGGAGCAGATGTTCTCTAACTCGCTCACACGCTGGCTCAGGTCATCTGTAGCGAGTTCTAACGAAGGTAAACGCTGTCCATGGTCCTCTACTTGGGTTTGGATTTGGTCCAGTTTACTTTCTAGTAAACTAAACGAAGATTTAAATTCAGCCGCTAACGCTTCACGTTGTTTATCTAATAGCGCAGAGATGGCCTCGACTGTCAGAGGGGTCGCAGTGTCGTCTTTTTTTCCGCTTTTAACACTCCTTGTAGCCATTATATATAAAAAGTAGTTAGCCGTGAGGTAGAGTATAAAGATATTGTAAATTAAGGATTTAATTCAGCATTTAAAGACGAGTAAGGGAGTAAAGAAATAAAAAATTGTCGGAGCACCTAACTCACACGTCTACTCCATGTGGCTGCTAACCGGAAGCCATAGTTGTGTATTCATGATAAAGTGTAGTGAAGCCTTACTCCAAGCTTACATATTCAATAACATCCACTCTACTCTACCTCCTACTCCGGGAGCTCTAGCAAAGACTAATTTGAATGGGAATAAAGCACAGCAACCCTGGTAAACACAAAGTGGAAGGCGCAAGCCTATATTTGCCTTAAAGTTAAAGAGACTTCGCCTTTGTAGTGATGCAATAAAATTTGTTTGGTAGGTCTCAGACCAGCAGCAATAAGAAAAGAAATTATATAGTTAGGAAAATGACTGTTGTGATGTAAGAGATTAAGAGATTTTAGATTAAGACATCTGGTCAGAAAATATCTTTGTCATTTAGAGAGAATTTTTATTTTTTTTATTCTTCAGAAATAAGCCTTCATAAGAAACAAGCTTCTCAGCCGTGGTCATTTTTTGAAACATTGCATGTGTAGTTCCATGAGATAAGCAGCGGATGGCAGTAAAATCACAAAGATTTATTCAACCTTTAAAAAGTTGTGTAATGGAAAGAACATGGCTTTTTAATTAAAGTAGAATCTGATTGAAGAGATTAATAGGAGTGAAAATATAGTTGCACACGCAGGAATCGTTAGGCATTCATTAGTTATGTGTTTTTGGTTTATAAACCAGAAAACCACAAAAGATATAAAGTTAGTTGCACCAGTTATTTTGGAAATTGCTTTTAGATGTTTACATATTCACACAATTTTGCTTTTTACAGGACTGGTCTCTCATGTGCCCGAATGATTGTCCAGATCTAAATGAATGCTGGGGCGAAGAGTTTGAAAAACTTTACACAAGGTATTATAATAATAATAATAATAATTACACTCTCTTGCAACTAGACTATTTCCAAATCTGATCTGAAAGTACATAGAAAGTATCTAGTACTTTCTGAAGGCTTGCACTTGCTGTGATGTGGTAGCACACCTGACTAAACCAGGTCTGAGTAGCCTTTTCTGCTCTGAGAGAAATGTTTTTTTTTTTTTTGTTGTTGTTTTTTTAAATAATAAAGTGCCCACAAGTGTATCGATTGATTTAGGCAAATGTTTACATGACAGGTACGAGCAGGAGGGGAAAGCGAAGCGTGTCGTAAAGGCTCAGCAGCTGTGGTATGCCATCATTGAGTCCCAGACAGAGACGGGTACTCCCTACATGTTGTACAAGGACGCCTGCAATCGTAAGAGCAACCAGCAGAACCTGGGAACTATCAAATGCAGCAATCTTTGTACAGAGGTGGTGGAGTACACCAGCAAGGATGAGGTGAGGGTTGAGTACTTGCAATTACTGCAGTGCTAATCTTTTTTTATGCTAATTTAGTTTTTTCTGACATAAATCCTGACTTTCGCGGTTGCAGGTGGCAGTGTGCAACCTGGCATCTATCGCTCTGAACATGTATGTAACACCTGAGAGGACGTTTGACTTCCAGAAGTTAGCGTCTGTCACAAAGGTCATTGTTAGGAACTTGAACAAAATCATTGACATCAATTATTATCCAGTGCCAGAGGTGAGTTTTCTTTTGTTGTTGTTGATTCAGTTGTCGGCTTCATTTGTCATTATGATTAAAAAATTATTTTTTTTATATTTTGCTGTAGGCCGAGAGATCAAACAAACGCCACAGGCCCATTGGTATCGGTGTGCAGGGCCTGGCTGACGCCTTTATCCTGATGCGTTTCCCCTTCGAGAGTACTGAAGCTCAACTGCTTAACACACACATCTTTGAAACGATTTACTACGCTGCACTGGAGGCCAGCTGTGAGCTGGCTGAGGAGCATGGCCCGTACGAGACCTATGCTGGCTGTCCTGTTAGCAAGGGAGTAAGTGTCTTAAACAGGGCAGGGCAGGCTCTTGAGAACTTGCTATTAAGTGTTTATTATACCTGTCTGTAGATTATTAGCACTTGCTAGAATCTGTTATTGTTTCTCAGATCCTGCAGTATGACATGTGGGACAAGACACCAACAGACTTGTGGGACTGGAAGGCCCTAAAGGAGAAGATTGCAAAGTAAGCTTTAGGTTTTGTTTAGGTCCTTTTTTCTGTTTGATTCCGTCTTCTGCTTTTTGTTGGGGACTATTGGGAATTTTATTGGTGTATCTGGACATGGCGAGTGCTGTAGGGGTCGAAAAAAAAAAAATTGGTGGACCAGCTGCACAAGACCTAGTAGTTTCGGTGTTGAGCTGATTCTGGGTTATTTATTTATTCATTCAGTCACTCTGGGCAAGAAGCTCAACACATGAATAGGAAGAATGAACATGCTCCTCATTAGCTTTGCTACAATAGGTTTTAAGTTGGTACTTAACCCTGTGTTTCACCATCATACATCCCAGAATTTTTGGGAAGCAAACTAGTAAAATTTATTAACAGCATGCTTTACCACTTCTCTGGCCAAAACAATGGTGGGCTGCATATAATGCACTAATGCATTTTTTTAGTTTAGTTTTTTTTTTTTTAAAAAAAGGCTATTCATGTCATTCTTTATCAATGAAGATGGCACTTGGCCAATCAGTAGTTGTAGTTATGACGCAGGATGTCTCTAGACTACGCAAAGCCTGGTGACCAAAATTGGTTTTTTTTTTCTTTAAAGAAAATTTTCGATACACATGAAAAGCAGATGTGCTTAACAGTGATGTTTCATTGCAGGCATGGTGTACGCAACAGTCTGCTCTTGGCTCCCATGCCCACTGCCTCCACAGCACAGATTTTGGGCAACAACGAATCCATCGAGCCCTACACGAGCAACATCTACACACGCCGTGTGCTGTCTGGAGAGTTTCAGGTCAGACAATTGTTTTATTATAATATTCAGTTTAACTTAAAAAAAAAAAAAAAAAAAAACTTCAGTTACACTTCTCCCTGTCCTAAACATTTTTAATAATTTCCCCAACACACTTCAGATAATAAGCTAAATCAAAACCCACCTGAAGTGTGTGCATCTTAACGCTGGGAAAATATTAAACTATGCAGGACAGGAAGGACTCCAGGACCACGGCTGGGAGCCTTGTACCTTAGACCTTAGTGTTTCCACTAGTGTTGCTCAATTAAATTAAAATATATGGACCAGTGCAATTATCTATTTGCAAAAGCCTGCAATTCATTACAGGTAATGTAATAACCTGCTATTCGAGTATTATTAACTAATAATAATTGCAGTATTCGTCTAATTGTTTGGAGATAAATAAATCCTATTAAGCCGAGATAAATACTTTTACATACAAAATTATGATGTTTAAACATTGCAGTTTCAATCACAATGCAGTGTTTTTTGTAGAATATTGTTCAGTGATAAAAGGGACATAGAGGAAAATTTAGAGAGGTTAAAACATAAGACTTTTTGTTGGTTATTTCAATGAGTGTACTACAGAGTGGTGCTGATTTGAGGATGAAGCAAGTTTCCTAGAACAAAATGTTTGCACGTTGCTACATTTCCCTCGAGAAAAAAAAATGTGCCTTCATTTCTATACTTTTTTTTTTTTTTTTTAAACACTGTAATATTACTGAATTTAAATGAGGGTGTTTTTTTTTCCCTCTCTTTCTGATTGGTTCATAATGTGGTAAACTTTTTGAATATGAAGCCAATATCAAATGTCCATCCAACAAATGCCACCTTGTGGTGATATTTGGTAACTCAGTGTAACACCATTGCTAAACCTCTGTCACAGTACTGTATAGTGAATGGTATCAGATTGCATGTGCAGCCCCAGATAGCACGAGACATTACCACACAGTTATGCGTAATATAATAATCTGACGATTTTATTATATTCACGATTCCAGTCAAAGTATTAGCAATTTCGGTAGAATTATGTTCTAGAAATAAGTTTGCATTCGCTTAAGTATACAGTACTTTGTTTATAATTATGTATTTATTGGCTCTGTCCAACATTTAGATTGTGAATCCTCACTTGCTGAAAGATCTCACAGAGCGAGGACTGTGGAATGAGGACATGAAGAACCAGTTGATTGCTCATAATGGATCCATTCAGGTTGATATTTTGTTTTGAACCTAGTGATAGTTGATCTGTATGTTATCTCCTGAGTGTCTCATTTTTACTTCTTGTTTTTTTTTTTGTGTTTTTTTTTTTTTTTTACAGGCGATCCCTACAATTCCAGATGATCTTAAGGAGTTGTATAAGACAGTATGGGAGATTTCACAGAAAGTAGTCATTAAAATGGCTGCAGACAGAGGCGCTTTCATTGACCAGAGCCAGTCCCTTAACATCCACATCGCTGAGCCCAACTATGGAAAGCTTACCAGTATGCACTTCTATGGCTGGAAGCAAGTGAGTCAGAAGTTCTCTATTATGTCTTTTGGTGTATCGTTATGGCTACATGCTTTGCTCACACACTCAATTTTCTCTACAGGGGCTTAAGACTGGTATGTACTACCTGAGGACAAAGCCAGCTGCCAACCCGATCCAGTTTACACTCAACAAAGAGAAACTAAAGGCGACGCAGGAAACCAAAAGCAGCGAGGAGGAGATCAAGGAGAGGAACAAAGCTGCAATGGTGTGCTCTCTGGAGAATAGGGATGAGTGTCTGATGTGTGGCTCTTAGACAGTTTCTCCTTGTTGTCTTTTGTATCTTTTCAGGTATTTAATCATCTGGTGGTCATCAGGGCTTCATCAGATAAACTAGTATGCCTTGACAGTATACTCTTTACAGTATTGTAAGGGCCATTGGGATTAACTGAAAACTATTGTGTCAGGATTTTTTTTTTTTTTTTTTTGTACATATGGTTTCTATTCAACACGTAAAGATAAGCCACAATATTTATTTCACCTGGCTACATGGTGTAACATTTATTGTACAGATTTTTCTTTGTATGGCAACAAGTGTCATATTTCAGAAAGTACTAATATGAAAAAGTAGCCAGGTGACACTAACATTTCTAAATCCTGTATTAAAAAAGACATTTTATTTTTTTCATTGTGATGACAATAAAATTTAGGAGAAAATCACATAACCCGATCATGTATTTTATTTAATCATATTTGTGAAAATAACAAACTTGTTGCTTGTGCATGTTGATTAATTAAAGCAGGATCACAGGTGTGTTCTTGCAAAGCAAATACAAGGAGAAGTCCCATGTGGCAAATCACTAAAGCCCCAAGGGACACTAACGGGACAGCCTGGCTTTGTCTCACAAACAGGTGCTGAGCAAGCTGCAACCTGCACATGCCGTGAGGACAAATTACATTGAAACTTGTAACCATTCATTTGGAATATATAATAGTGCATATATTACATATTCTATATTTCCATGCACGTCTCATCAAACAAAAAAAGTCAGAAGGGTTAAATTACCAGCTTGCATCATGTATGAAATTAATGAAGATTTGAAATAACTGGAACTAGTTTAAGAGCTGTCAAACACATTATTAAAAGCTGTAGAACTATTAAACCTCCATATTTAATGTTTAACTGCTTGCAAAGACAAAGCTTGAGAAATATTAGTTGCTTCTTTTTTTATTGGATGTTTAAGTGCAAATATTTTTTATACACACTTCTAATTGCAAATATTCTTGCATTTATTACAGGCAAGTTGTTTATAATACATACAACAAATGCAAGAGATTAGCAATTTTAGCTACTTTAGCAGGTTCCACTCCTGTCAGGGAGTCACCATAGTCTTTGAATAATCAGCAGAAAACATTACTGTCTAAAGGACTGCTGCTCACTGGATTTATTTTTTACAAAATTCTCTATAAATTCCACACACTACTGTTCTGGGAAACCTCACATCAACAATTTCTGAAATATTTTAACAGCTAAGCAACAACCCACCAAATCTGAGATCACTTTTTTTCCCTTCATTCTGATATTTGATGTGACTTTACATGAAGGTCTTGACCTGTATCTACAACCTATTGCATAATCAGCTGTTTCGAAAAGTTATATCTCTTTAAGCGGATCTGAGTATTTGTAATTGTCCCCTTAAACCCCTTAACCTGTAGACAACCATTAGATGAATAACTATTTACAGTATTTTTAACATTTGCATGTATCAGAATCACCCTTTGAAGGTTGTTAAAAACATTAATTTAAAGTGTCCCACATTTTCATTTATTTTCACTGATACAGTATTAGGATAATAGCTGGTCACTTTAAAAGTACATTCCGGTTTCCCAAATTAGAGATTGGTAGCAGATTATTAATTAAATGTGCTGCAAGGATTCAGACTGTAAAGGTCTGAAAGAATATTTGGTGGCTAAGATTGTTGCAGAGGCGGGTCTTAAAAGTTCTATCAATCACTTTCAATACGAGCTTATTCTGGGAAAGGGGCCAATACTATGAACAGAGTATATCTCAGTCCATCACAGGACACCATGCACACACTCATTCATACCTAGGGGTATGGGGAGATTTCTGGGACTGGGAAGTGGAAGGAAACCAACCAAGCAGACATGCAGAGAGAATACATGGAAACTTTACACAGGACCTTGGATTTCCAAAATTCACATTAGAAGTGCACACCAACTCTTGATTATAATTATTTACAAAATAAGTGCACTATAATATCAGAATTGATTTAAGTTTCTGATATATTTCTAAGATGTTAGCAGGCTGATAAAGAGCAGGCTGGTTTCTAACAGCTAGTACATTTCCGAAATAGGTTACGTTTACTCAGGACTACCAGCGGAGAATTCTGATTCCTCAGAACCAAACCCTGTGTCCTGAGAGCCACTGCTGCCATTCAGTGATTCTTCTTTCCCTTCGTTGACTCTCCCTTCTTCCATCTTTGTCGTTTCATCTTCAACCACAGTCTGATCATTACTATTCACTTCTCCAAGTTTATCACCATCTCCGTCCTCCCCTACCGTACCTTCATCACCTGTTGTATCTTCCTGTTCCCTGATCTCATCATCTGCTCCCTCCTCCTCTAGCTTAGCCTTATCAATTCTCTCAGTCGAGTCTTTTATCTCCTCTTTGGAACTCGGATTGTGGACGTTGGCAAGCAAGGGGGCACTTTTGCTTTCTGAAGACATGATGCTGTTAAAGTCACGGAAGTTGTTTTTGGCTCCCTGGATGTACTTCCCTATGATGGAGGAAGTGTTTCGTTCTGAAGGGTTCAGTCGGTTCTCCTCTATGTCTAACAGCGTCTGGTGAATTTGCTTCATCTCTCCGTGCAAGTGTCCAACCATTTTACTCAGCTCTGTGATCCGGTTGCCAACATCTGTACACAAAAAGGGTTAGGAAAAATATAAGCATGTGTAATGCTAGTTAGCCTAATCTGCATGTCTTTGAACGGTGGGAGAAAAACGAAGTACCTGGAGGAAAACCCACCAAGCACAGGGAAAACATGCAAACTCCATGCACACAGACCTAAGGAAGGAATCGAACCCAGACCCTGGCGGTGCAAAGCGACAGTGCTAACCACTACGCTACCCTGCAAATTTTTTTTATTCAGAAATGTATCTGGTATCGTAAAGAGAACCTTGGTTTGTTTTCCCAGTTTTCCAAGCAGATCCCCTTTAAAAAAAACTAGAACAAATTATCTACTACATACTACATATGTAATACTGTTACAAATGTGCTGTCACTGGAGACTCCTGCCACAAGCAGTACATAAATCGTCTTAGAGAAAATCTCGCCAAATCAACAACTAGATTCATCTTTGTTAAATAAATTGTCATTGCATTTATATAGAGCTTTGATCTGAATTAATCTTGTGACAACCAAACTCCTAATGATGTGAGCTGTCACAGAAAATAAAGCCAAAACTTAAGATCTGAGAATTCAACAGCACCGTGACATAATGGCACCAATCATGAGATCATTAAGGAGTTCTATACATATTTACTCATTTTTAACCTGGAATTGCTTTATTCTATTGGCAGATCAATTTCACATGCTGTTATGACTGGACTGGACGACCAGTAAATCATTTTAGTGATTGTTTGGAATGGGTTTATGAAGGTGCAAACCTTTCTTTCCATTTGACCCACAACCATAACACTAAAAGTAAGAGTGCGAGAGAGAGAGAAAGCGAAGCTTCATTTGTCATACCTTTGCGCCTCGCCTCTTCAAACTCTCTTCTGGCAGACTCAATGTAACGCTGCACTAAAGCCCGGATCACTTGATTTCTGTACGAAACCTTATCTTCTGTCTCATTAGACTAAAGTACGAAAAAAGAATGCAAATTTATACAACATTTAAAATCTGGACTGCTATTTAAAGATGATTGTGACATAATCTCACCACAGAGCCGATGGGCGGATAGTCCGGGGGCGAATTAAAGTTGCAAAAGCAACAGAGTTTTCTAATCAAAGACAAAAAAAATGAAAAATCACATAATTTAAATCTGTAAATCAAATTCTTTGCCTTACTGTATATTGAAGCTACAAATTGGTAGCCTACCGTATTAGGTAAAAGAAAGCTTTTGGTGATGGAATGATGTTGAAGGGAACAGGCATGGTGAGTCCCTCTCTGAAGTAGTTTAGATAGAGTTTAGAGCGAGCAAATTTCCACTCCACATCCGCATCATCCTACAGAATGTGAAATAAACAAAAATAAAGCATCACTTTATACTGCAAAGCAAAACACTGTTGAGCGCAATAGCATACAGAAATAGCTTACCTCAATCTTTTGGTAAGAGTTTGTGATCATAGCAACGAACATGTTGAGCAGCACGATGACGATCAGTAGTGAAAAGATCCCGTATAGGATTCTGCCTACAAACTGAGCTAAAACATAATCAGGCATATCTACGTATTGCTTATTAATATCACCAAACATTGTCCAGAACAGGAACTGGAAGGTCTCATTTAGCCTGGAAAAGACATGTAGGCTTTTTAGTTATAAGTCTTGGTGCAATCAATAATGATAAATTCAATTCTATTATTACTAATTTATTGATTTTTTTATGAATACTATATTATAAACAGTGCAAACCTTCCGACTTGAGTAGCGTTGGTGTAAGATACATAGACATTGTTGATGCCACACAGAAAGGCTGTACCAATGATCATCAATATAAACAAGAATCTAGGGAAAGAAAATAAGCAAAATCACATGTTTAAAATGTCCTGCGAATGTAGTAAATTAGACAAGACATCTTTTAAGACAATATTACTTCTTGGTACTATTGTTTTTTGTTTTTTTTTTTGGTTTCAGATATATATTTATATACTATGGGAGCCCAAACTACCACTAACTGGCTTGCTGAAGGACGATGATATTACTGTGATAACTTGATTGGCCAGCCAAATCATCTGATCTAAACCATATAAAGAACCTGAGGGGTATTGTCAAGAGGAAGATGAGAAACACCTGACTAAAAAAAAAATAAAAAAATAAAGCTGAAAGCTGCTATCAAAGCAAACTGGTCTTTAATAAAGCCTCAGCAGTGCCACGGGATGATCGCCTCCATGCCATGCCGCACTGATGCAATTGATGGTGGTAAAGGAGGCCTGACCGTATTGAGTGCATAAATGAACATATTTTTGAGAACTTGGACATTTCGAATTAATTGTAAAGCCTTTTTTGATTGCTCTTACAAAATACTCGCATAATTAATAATAAAAAAGGGACATATTTTGTGTTAAATGTAATGAATTACATTAATGGCATCTGACAAACACCATTATCCAGGCTGACTAACATTTATCTCATCACACATAGGAGCAGTTGAGGATTAAGGGCCTTGATCAAGGGCTCAATAGTGGCAGCTGGGTGATTTAAACCTGGGTCCCTTCGATCCATTTTTTACCCAGTGAGCTATAATATGAGAAAGTTTTCTAAGTTTTCTTTAAACTTTTCTTAAAAGATGTACTGTATTTATATACTTAAACCATTCTTGTAATAATATATTTCTGCCTAGCTGTGAATCTGAAACTTTGTATAACTGCTACACAACACTGCTTTTATACCTCATCATATCATCAATCATCTTTCCCATAGAGATCTGCAGGGTTCCCAGGGACTCTTGTGCAGGCAGGATGTAGGCCAAACGTGCAAAACTCAGCATGCTTGTGACAGCAAAGAGCACTTCGGCTATTAGCTGGGGGTCCTCCTGATGCCAGTCTGTACGGGCTGAGGAAGAATGAGCAATTAAAAAAGCTGCCACAATCCTCGGCAAAGAAAAACAAAAGCGCGACACAGCAGGGCTTACTCAGATAAAAAGGAAAATACACAATGAAAACTGAACCTTCAAAAATGTATGGACAGATCAATGTATGTCCATTATTCCTGCAAAAACTGTTTTGTCTCATATGTTCCCAAACCAGGGCGTTAATAAAAAGCAGTATCGTCATGTGCCACTATGTAAATGGACTTCGATCCAACATTCAGCTTCACTGATTGCAATTAAATCTGATGAGCTTATTTTTAGGTTTTAACTTTTAATGACGGGTACTTCCTCTAGTCTGCTGTAAGGAATAAGGTATAAGGCTGTTTATTGGTTAAAGGGACACTATTTTAACATTATTTAATTTTATTATCAGCGTGTGTGAAATTTGTCTTTTGTGAATCTTGTAAATTTACATTTATAATTAAGAGTTTGCCGTTGTCTTCTTTTTTTATATAATGAAAGTGTAGGCACTTGTACCTAAAGAGTATTTTAATATCATACCTACTATAGTATTTTAATATCAAATAGTTTACTATCCATAATTAAAAAAAAACATAAGAATGTGAGATTAAAATATATTAGGTGTTGATTTTTTTTTATATATATATATTTCTTTTTTTTTTTATTGGGTTTTCTCACCAGTTTCTGTAAAGTACCAACACTCTTCCATAGTTTCAAGTGACTGGCATAGAAGGTAGCCTTTAAGCAGAATGACCACTCGCAGGGCAAAGGAGGCCAGGTACATGCTGAGAACCATCATATCCAGACAATTCCACAAGTCCAGGAAGTAACTCCTCAAGCCCTCGATCCAGACCTCCTTACATTCATACCAGAAAAACCCTGGGGAAAAAAAGCTAACATCAGGACTCTGGCTTTTGACACTATTGGCTTTTTACAAAATGGTCAGCAGTGAGCCAGAGTCATAATTATAATGTATATATTGCTCTCAGAACTCTGTTCTTGTTTAACCATTAAACATTTTCCCGGTGTATTACTATGAGGTGAAATATAAGAGAGAGGTAGCACGTTTTTACTAAAAATTATTACTGGGGTTTTTGCTTGGTTGCATTAAGGCTTTGCAAACTCCACACTGCATTACATTATATGGTCATTTACTCTACAGCTAAACACTCTGATGTTATCATAGTATTGGGGACAATGAATAAAAACACACACCAGCCACCCAGATCATGTGGATAGAGTTGTGCACCATGGTCTGGTGCCTGGTCGAAGACAGGTCCCGAAACTTTTCCATGAGAATCGATTCTGCCAAGAGTGTGATGAGGAACCATAAGTATGAGGCAGAGTGAAGGATGAATTTAATCACTGGAATCTTCAAAATCTTTCCCACCTAAAAAACAAACAAGACACCAACCACACAGGCTATAAAAAATGTCAAACCGAAATGTAAAGCGTAGTAAAATTTTGTCCTTGTAGAAGTTCAGATTTGAATAAGTGTCATTGGAGCATACTAAATGAATACTAAACTTCTACAGCAATTCTTCTTAAAGTGGTGTTTCTGAAACATAACCATGGGCTTGGTCATTTGTTCTTTAGTCTTTAGTTTAGTTACGGGCATTAATCCCAGGCCCAGCATTATCAAATCTGTATTTATTTTTAGTAGAAATGGGTAAAAAAAAAAGATTCACATACACATCGTGATTGTTTTGTGTGAGAATTAATGTGTCACACAGACACTAAAATCGAGTTTTTAATGGTAAAGGATTGAGACAGAATATCAACCAAAAATCCAGAAAAAGCACATGATACAAATGTTATGAAATAAGTTGCACTTTAGGAAAATACGTATTTGATCCCCAAACAAAACATGACTTAGTACTTGCTAGAGAAACTCTTGCTGGAAAGCACAGTGGGAAGACGTTTCTTGTAGTTGTTTACCAGATTTGCACACGTCTTGGAATGCACAACATGTCACAACAAAGTGACATTAGTGATGAAAACTACTGGAAAAGAAGGAAAAGAAAAAAGCAAAGGTAATAATAATAATAATAATACAGATAGTTTGCAACTGTTGAATGTTCGAGATCCTGCAGATTCGAACAAACCGCGGTTGTACTTCTAGTTCAATGACGAAACTAGCTCATGTGTGTTGTACAAAAAATAGACACTGCAGTGCACCCGATACCAATATTTACAATTCTATACAATACTTTCAGTGTGTAATAAAAGTAAAATGTCTAAAGTCAGGTATATTGTATCTGTGTGCATATTGGGGTGCAGGATATAATGAGTCAGCCTCATCGGTTTGAAGAAATCAGTCACAATCGGGAGCACAATGATAGAAAATGGATGCCCTGTAAAGCTGTCGTGATGGTGAATAATACTAATTTCAGAAAATCCTCAACAAAAGAGCGTTCACAATCTAATACTGTGGACAACAGCTCTGAGACACCAGGATTCCCCTCATGATTTGAAGGCGCAGAGACAACATTTACCGGTGAGGTTCATTTTCTTAGGCCACATGATCGCAGTGTGGGGAAAGGGACAGATATAGTTGTGCGGATTGGAATGCTTTGCGTTGTATATTCGTGTCAAAGGTGTTTAAGACTCATTTTGTCAGACTTAAAAACAAAACGACTTACGGACGTGCTCCCGAACGAAACTCCTTTGTAATTCTGGGACTACATGCAATAATATTATTATTATTATTACTATTATTATTATTATTACTAATTTTATAATTATAATAATAATAATAATTATTAATAATAATAATAATAATAATAATAATAATATGTGGAAAAAGCACAAAGAAGAATCATTTTTGATACAAGAGAAAAGGAGAAGAAAATATAAAAAGACAACAAATATACAGTGGGATTGTGCTGCATATATGATAATCAATCTCTTTCTGTTTCTCGCGTTTCACGGCCACGCTCGTGATGTTTTAATCACGTTTGTTAGCCTTTTGCCGTTCCTGTGGATATAAATAGTATGAATATTATTTCTCTTCATTTGGCAAGAAAAAACTAGCGGAAGCTCAAATTATGATTTGACATTAAAATAAAAGCCATTTATAGCTGACTCGTCAGATGAGGATGGAGCTCAGTGATTTTGTTGAGTCTTCCACAGAAGTGTTTTCAGTCTTTTTCTTCAGCACACTTTGTCTATACAGGGTAAACTATCGCAATGATTGGGTCTGTTAAGTGACAAGGGTAAATTACCGTTGTAAGAGTTATTTTCATTTATCGGGAAAGCCTGTTATTTTAATTATTTTCATTTATCAAAAAAGCTTCAGGGTCCAGGGACATGGCAGTAACGAATTCAGAAAATACTATTTTATACACTTATGAGCTTAATGTCTGAATAAACTGGGGAGGCTCATAATTTGTACTAAGAAAGTCCATGAAATTTAATTTACATTCAAAGGATCCAGAACTACATTAAGTTTCTAAAATTACCAAACTACACCAACCTTTGACTTCGGTGCAATCCAGTAAATGAGGCACAGAAAAGGCATGGTGAGAAAAATCCCCACAGACACCAGGAGTTTCCAGATTGTCCTGCTGCCTCTCCAGCCAGATAAGTTTCCAGACCAGATAGATGAAAGAACTTGCTGGCAGATTGGGTGGGCTACGAACTGTACATAAAAAGACATATATATTGCATATACAGTACTGTGCAAAAGTCTTAGGCACCATATTATATGCTGTACCAATTCTGTTATACAATATATCCAGCAATAACAGAACCCCTGTTGAGAATAATTAATTCCTCACTCAGCATTGGTTATGTTCCAAAATCTTTTAAATTAGCAGTTATCAAACCAATAATTAAGAAACCTGACCTCGACCCCTGTCAGCTGTCCAATTACAGGCCAATATCAAACCTCCACCCGTGGAAAAGATAGTAGGATTTAGGCCTCATCACAGCACAGAAACAGCACTCGTTAAAGTAGTAAATGACCTCCTATTGGCCTCTGATCAGGGTTGTGTAACTATGCCTGCATTACTCAACCTCAGTGCAGCTTTTGACACCTTTGATCATAGTCTTCTTCTTCACAGATTAGAAAATGTAGTAGGATTATTCTGCATGTTTAGATGCTGTCTTCCCCACTCTCATTGATCACTCAGGTTTGTTGACGGTGAGGTGATTGTTTGCTTTACATCTCAGGGAGCCCTCATGTCTGTGTTTCCTTCTGGCTCTCCCTTTTAGTTATGCCGTCATAGTTAGTCCTGCCGGAGTCTCTGCTTGCACTCTACACTAAATATACAATTACGTTATACATTATGTGACTGTGACCATACCTAACTGCCATCTCTCCTCCTCTGCTCTCTCTCCCCCCCTCTCTCTCTTTCTCTCTCTCTGTCGAGCTACACATGCCATTCCTGAGCTGCAAGTGATCCAGACTTCCTCTGCCCTCCGGACCTGTCTGACCCATCCTGGTGCCCCGCTTCTGGTTGGAGATCTCGTCACATGGATGCCCCGTGTGGCTCTTTAGGATGGGTCTGGTGTCTGGGGATGGTTCTCTCTACCTAGAAGACGGTTCTGGCCTCGACTGGTGTTGGCAGCTGTTTCTCTGAGGACTTGACAGTTCGATAGTTCAGGACTGGAAACCTAACAGCTGTTTTCTTATAAAACTGCACAAATCTGTGTCTAAAACTGCTGACTTTAAGCAACTATTTACTCCAAATATTGACTGTTTAGTTTATTACTCTTTATTACTCTTTATAAAAGTTTCTTTTATGCAGAAATGTTTTTAAAAGCATCTTTTGCTTGTGTCATATTTTTGTATGTGCCCAAGGCTTTTGCACAGTACTATAAGTAAAATAGTTGTTAGGTTTTACTGAGCTTGCTGGAGAATATAAGTTCTTCTGAAAACTGGTCTGTCTTGTACTATATATTTTTTCTTTACACCCATGCATATATTCTCCTGTAATGTTATTTCTTGATAAATTTTTAAGTTATATATGGAAAAACTGAATGATTTTGTACATAATTATGCATACATGATAAACATATATAACAAATTTGGTACAGCATATAATATGGTACCTAAGACTTTTGCACATGTAAAAGTATACAGTGTATTCACATTAAGGGCATTCACGCCTCAACATGTAAGAAGAAACCAGCCTGTTTTTGGTTGTAGTTTACAGCAAGTCGTAACCGGGCCAGGTTTGGTATGCCTTCTTCGAACGAGTGTTTATCCAGCTCATCTCGGCTATCTGCATCTTCAAACCCACAGTTGTTGAGGATGGTGGTGACCTCACTCTGATTACGGCACATTCCCAGCAATTCCACAGCAAACTCCTGACAGAGCTCCTCGAGCGCAAGGTACTGCGGCTGAAACAGAATTTATTCATGAGCCAGGTTGCAGAATATTCATGAGTGAAATACATTTAAAAGCAACATAAGTGTAGATCAGTTTTATAAATAACAGACATTCATGTAGCTTTAAAAATGTGCATTTGAAGTTTTTTTTTATTATCAGGAAGATCATATGACATCATACTATATGATCTCCATCTACTATAACTAGGACATGTATGATTGCAAGGAACATTTAAAGGAAGTCAACTTGAAAACATGTTAAATGCCTTTTATATCACACGTAGGATTAACATGCTTAGAATCGAATTTTAACAAGGTGATAATCTTCGCCTAACCTTAAATTCTGGCTCCCTCTTAGAGAGTTTGCGAAGATCCCGGCTTAGATAAAAGGCACTCAACATGGCATCCTCAGCAGTAATGGACAAGTACGCCCGGCTGGCAAGGCCACGGTAGGTGTTAATGCGTGACAGCGAGAACTTGAGCAAGTCATACTGGCGCCCATTCCGGCACTCAAGACAAGTACAGGAGACCTTATGAGGCCATGGGATGATATGGCCCTTCTGTGTGAGCATGGTCACAATGTCGTATAGATCCTTCTGGCAAGCCAGCGTTAACGGCGTCACCCCGGGGGCAAAGTGAGAGTCATCAATGGAATGGTCGAAAATGGCCTGGTTGAAAGAGTGCACATCCATCTTGTTGCCTTTCTCTTGATCGAGCCGGTCGAGGAGGCGCTTCACAACACGTGGCTGGTTGGTGTCAACAGCCACCAAGAGAGCCTCATGGATCTGCCGGAAATCAAACTTGACCCCGTGTAGTAGGGTAGTCATGGCATCCTCATTTCCCAGGCGGATGGACAGGTTCAACGCTTCTCTCCACTGCCTGTCTTCTGAGTCTTCCAGCTGGCGGATGATGCCGTCGCCGGTCCTGAGCAAACTATGGATTACAGACACGTTCCCCTCATGAATGGCATTGATGAGCTCCGGGGGAAAGCGCATCTTTTTGTTCACAATCTCGCGCCATTGCTCTGCCTAAAGGGTAGATATTGACAAAGCAAATCATCATAAATAACTCTTAATAACAAAATATAAAATAAATATTATTTGTTTCTGTTCCCTTTTTATACATCTGATTGTTATCAAATGAAAACTTACTAAATCAGTTAATAATCATTTGATCATTAATATCATTTAATCTAAGCAATTATGATAAGAAGAATTATGTTTTAGCAACGAGCAGCCTGTGGATACAAAAACAAATTGTGTCTAAAGTAGTGTAATTAATTGCATTAAAAAAAAAAGCAATATGGACCTGTACAATTATTTAATTGCAAATGGCTGCAATTTATTACAGGTAATAAATGCATACTCTGGAAATATGTAAAGACTGTCATTAATTTAATTATTTGTTTATATTTCCAA
Source organism: Clarias gariepinus (assembly GCF_024256425.1). Classification (NCBI taxonomy): domain Eukaryota; kingdom Metazoa; phylum Chordata; class Actinopteri; order Siluriformes; family Clariidae; genus Clarias; species Clarias gariepinus. The sequence continues at coordinate 8,027,639 of NC_071118.1, read as the reverse complement.
GGTAACAAGTAAATATTTTTATAATTTGTACCATTATCTGGTGTTAACCTAGATGAATAGGTTTACAAACAAAATGGTAAATTTAATAGTTAAATATCCCAGTTTAAATTCTAATACAAATCAAATCAAATTATGTACTTTGAGGCAGGTGCAAAATACAATATAATCTACAAAACCCTCTATGAATAATAAACAATTTTGACAATAAATATTAAATGAGGGTTGTATTTAAAACTACTTTGAATCAAAACTAATCTCACCAATTTCTTTCTTTGATGGGTAATTGTTAAAAACTACTTTAAAAATTTATAAAATTTGAAAAAAAAATTAAAACTATAAAATAAAAAAAATAAAAAACGATTTAACAGCCCACTGAAAGAAAAAAAAGCATTACCCGGCCAGTGGCCACCTCATGCCATTTTGATTCACTTTTGTAAATTAACAGTCTGTTTATTTCTACCTAAATATATATTAGATATTAATACAATGTAAGATCACAAATGCTATCTTACCGTGAGGTGCTCCATCATGCCACAAACTGGAACAAATAATTTTTAAAAGCTATATTCCTATGAATTGTCTTGATAAAAAAATCAGTAATTCCACATCTCCAACATCGTCCACACCTCCTGAGGCTTTAAAAACTAGTTGAAATATCATCAAAACCTCTGTAACCGGACTGTGATGTGTGCTTAGTCCACTCCAACAGTTTACATGCAACTGACGAGTCAACACCTGAATGTGTTAATCTGACTTCAATTACTTCCCAAACCAAACACCTTGCAATCCCCAAGAGTGGGAGCCAATTAAAAACACAACACTGACAATATGTTTCAGATCTCATTATGGCCCTTGGATCAGTCTAGGGCTTATGCTATAAAATTTCCATCCAAACAGAAGAACCGAATGCTGTGCACCAGACATCACAATTCAAAGTTTGTTTTGTAGATTATATATATATTTTTTAAAGGTAAGGATTTCACAAAAAAAATTAATAAAATATTACAAAACATTTACAACCACTTACCATATTTGTGTATAAACTGTTTTACAGAATTCTGAATATTAAAATCCAAGTATTAAAACAATTTAACAATATTAAAACACTTGAATAATACAAACATGTATTTACCACATAGGAAAAAAATACAATATTCTTTTTGTTTCTGCAATTTTTGGGGGTCTGGGATTTAGTCCAATATTGCATATTTTGTAAACAACACACCCACTATGATATTTAATATCATTGATGAAACATACTGACTATGATAGTTCTTTGTCTCCAGGAAAAACAAAGGATGTCACATACAAATTATTTCACTCTTGATTTTTCTTAAAATATTTTGACCACCACGGTCCCTCCCCAGGCTTTTTACATACTTTAATTATTTATTTTACATTTGCCTGATGCATTTACCCAGTCAGGACTACACTTAATCCACCCATAAAGTGTCACCACAGGTACTGGCGTGCTGTTGGATGGAGTCTATAGGGAACCTGAAGGAGCACAGAGGACAAGGCACCATAAGCTCATCTGTACTTGGCTGAAAGGAAGATGACGATGACAATCCAGGCTCTCGTTCCATGAACAAGTTTGAATTAGAATCTAGACAGGAGGAGGCATGAAGAGGCAGGTAGTCTGGGCTAAAAGACACTGCATAGCATAGAAAAGAGAGGAAAAAAAGAGGATTAATGGGTTAAAAAAATCTTCTAAAATTAAATACACAAACACAAAGCCATGCATGCACAAATTCAGTGTAACATTTAGGACATTTTTTTTTTTAATGAGATATGACAGTATGTGGCCAAATGTTTATGGACACCTGAGAACAACTCCATATGTGGGTCTTCCCTAGGTCTCGAATATACCTGCATGCTGTATCTTTAAATTTTCCAATTTTTTAATTTAAGAATTTATTATTTAGTTTATTCCATTTGGAGTGCAGACTGTTCTAGACATTAATGCTTAGGATGGGCAAATTTGTAAAAAGATTATCAAAATTCAATATTTTGAACCTCTAAGCAAGGTAATCTTGCCCGAGTCAATTATTTCATGTTTTTGTTTTAGTTGATACTTTCTCTACTGTGTGATCATATACTGTCCCCTTACAAACATACTACTGCACTTGTAGTCACATGACCCCCTCCCCATCCAGTCTGCCAGATGGAAAGAACATGGATGAGAAATATTTTATTACAGAAAAATATCCCAGCTTTAACAATTTAGCATATTTACAGTTTAGTGACCTATAAGAGGAAAAAAAAATCTTCATTAATCATAATGGATGTAAAATTTTCAATTAATTGTGATATTGATATCATATCGCCCAGCAGTATTAATGCTTATGGCTAAAATCCCAAAGTCAAATCTAATCAAATGATTTCCTAAAAGAGTGGAGCTTATGACAACATAAGCGGGTCAAACTCCATAATAATATTTTGCCTTTGCTATGTCAGGTGTCAATTAAAGGAAAACGCTAAAAGGTTTCCAAGTAACATATAAAAATAATTCTCTATTGTACCAGCAGAAACCAGATTCACCATATTGACTTTTTAAATTTCTATTTAAACTTTTCAGTCTATTTTCATTTTGGTTAAACCACACTACAACCCTTTTTTTCCACTTTATTTCAGCAACAACTTTTATGAACAATAATGAAGTAATTATATGCAAAGTGATTTGACACATTAATAATACACTTATAAACAGGTAATAATTAATAAACAAGTATTTACCTCTGTCTCTCTTTATTATTTATACCATGTACAAGATTTTCTTTGCAGTATAGTGTTCACCTTTTGTTTTTTTAGCAATATGAACAAGGAGTGAGACGCCACTGCTGTTGTCTGTTCAAATCAATTATTACTAAAACATGACAGACACACACACACACACACAAACACACACACACACAAACACTTACCTCCACATAATGGGCATACAGTCTCAGGAGGTTCAGGATGATCTAGGCTGCCCTTTGATGGCAATGTGGCTTGTACGTGAGGTTTAACAGGGCTGTGTCTGTGTGCATTGTTTTTCTTCTTGGTGGCAGTAATGTCTGATGTACTACATCTCTGCCTTTTTGGAGTAGAAGACATGCTTGCCTGCTCTTGTCTAAAGAAAACATAAAACATCTGGGTAAGAGCCTTTTCCAGAGACACAGATATCACTTCATTTGTAACCTTTAAACATAGTACAGAGTGACAAGTTTCTATATTAGACCATTTTGTTTGAGCACAGTCAAAATACGGTACATACGTTGCTGCCAGCCTTCTCCTGCTTGCCTGGGGGGTCCTGGCTGAACCTGAAATGTAAAATCACTCACTTGAACATGCTATAAAACAACTGCCCAAGACACAAATGCCCCATTTCCAAATAAAATCCTCTGAACTCTGCTAAACTTCAGTCTCACCATGCTGCAGGTTCTGAGTCCTCTCCTGTCTATCACTACTGCTGATTAAATCTTTGCACGAGGTTTTGTGAAGAGAGCGCCTGATTGACTGTGCAGCTGTCACCATGCGCTCTGCCCTGCTCAGTTTCCCATGATTCTTTGTGGGTTCTCCTGGAGAGCCTTCTCTGAAACAAAGAGTAAAATCAATTAAGCTGGGATCCTTAAGCAGTCTGCTAAAATCAGATTAGGAAGAAACACAATTTTATGCTCACCCTGTTTTTTGGCCAAAAAATGTGTGTTGTACAGGAGGACTAGAGATCCATTCTCTTATTGACCACATCTTATCTGGTGTGCTCTGTTAAAAGCCAAGTGAAAGATGTTTAGCACCTGCCCATTACTCCACTTAATTACAAGTTAATGCCTACTGGTAAGATAGAAGTCGCGATCAGATTTTCTTTACCGTCATCTGTCCTATAGGGAAGCCATCACAACAACCACAGGATTTAATAAATTGTCTTGCTGCATCTTACCTGATTTTTGGTAGTTGGGTTCTCCTGATTGTCAGACAGGTCTTCAGTGTGTTCATCAGCAGTGCGGACACGGAAAAAAGACAGGCCAAATTGGTTGCGCTTGTTGAAGGGCTGACTGCAGGTGACCCTCAGCCTGTCCCAGCTCTCTTCAGCAGCCTGGGGCAAGAAGTCACCTGACAACAAACACACTGTTAAGTCCTTGCAGCTTTATCAACTTTATCTGTGAACTGAAAAAAAAACAACAATAATAAAATAAATGTAAAAATGTATTACATTTTAAATAATGTCTTAAAATATAGTGGCACCTTTTTTGAACATGCGCACAGTGTGCTTCCCTGTGCCTTGTCGTGAATCAGCAGGGCTCATCAGGGTCGTAGTGGGCAGCAATGTGACATAAGGATGATCTATAGGCCATGAAGAACGGCCCACATCCACCTGAATGAACGCGGAGCCATGATTACCTTAAAAAGACAAAGCAAAGGAAAACACTTTTTGTAAATGCATGAAACAAACAAAGATAAGAATAACTACTTCATCAGCAGTGCATGTTTGCAGTGGGGAAAACATGCCTTAATCACAAATAATAAGTAGATGTCTTATGCGTTAATTATTACCAAACTTAAAATTATAAATTAAGTTTACTAGTGGCTAGAGGTGCAATAGTGATTTGTGCATTAAGTAGATAATGGGATGTTTGTGCAGAAAATATGATACTTCTGTGGTGCTTTTTTTATTTTAAAAGGCATCTAGTGAGCTGTAGTTAAAACTTAGAAGCTGTTATTCAGATATTTAACAGTGACAAACTGAGCTATCGTTAAGATTTAAATAAGCTTCATGCAGAGTGGTGTAGTGGTTATCACTGTGGCCTCGCACCTCGAGAGGTGAGTGTTTGCTTCCTCAGTGGAATTTGCATGTTCTCCTTGTGCTTGGTAGGTTTTCTCCCACAGTCCAAAAATATGCTGTTTAACTGCTACTCCCAAAACGCCAGTAATAGGTGTAGGTTTGTGCCACCCATCTCTGTATGCCAGCGATTTGCATGTTCTCCCCGTGCTTGGTGAGTTTCCTCCGGGTGCTCCGGTTTCCTCCATCAGCACAAAGACATGCAGATTAGGCTAACTGGCATTCCCAAATTGCCCATAGTGTGTGAATGTGAGTGTGAGTGTAAGTGTTTGTGTGTGCGTGTGGGTTTGCCCTGTGATGGATTGGCTCCCTGTCCAGGGTGTACGACACATTGTACGACACAATGTCTAGTGGGATGGTCTTCAGGCCCCCAGACCATGTAAGAGGATAAGTGGTATAGAAGATGAATGAATGAATAATAATGACGAGCCATAGTCACGTGACTAGGTACACACTCTGAGAGATGTCAGGAATATTCAGGAAACCTAGAATGCGTTCTAATTAGCTATTCTTATAAGTTTAATTTTAGGGGAATGTGTCATACCATGACATGTCATATAAATGTGTTTAAACATTCGTGCATTACAATTATCACATATTTTTGTGATTTTTAACGTAACATAATTTGAATACAGCTTATATGCTCAGGCGAGTTGATCTTCAGAGGTGCTCTGCAGGGTTTACATGAAATTTAGCATAATACTGGGGTAAGATACTGCAGGCAGCAGGGTAAGGGTACTGACCCACATCAATAAAGGCGATGGTGGAGGCGCGGTCCAGCTGCAGTTCGGCTTTCAGGAGGCCGCTCCGCTCGGCTGCACTGCACAGCCACGGGCTGCTCTCCCCCCCGGCGGAACACAGGTTCACCACACGGTGCTTCGGGTCCTGCAGAGACACATATTACTTTTATTTATCTACGAATTCATGCAGGCGGACGCTAAATGTCATTTTAACGTTATACAACTTCCGCTGGAGTGATGCTAAATAGGTAGAACTAAACAGTTAGCTTAGTAGCTAACTTTATAAACATAAACGCATTACTGCTGCTTACCTCTGACGTGAAGGAGACAACATGTTTAATTCTAATTGGCGCCATGGTCAAAGCAGCTCACTTAACAACTAAAGGACGACATTATTTTAAAATACATTTCGTTAATCAAAGCTAAGCGCTTCGAAACAACTCGCTAGGTTTTTTTTTTTTTTTTCCCGCCAGCTGTTTCGTCTGACTGTCTCTAAGCAACAGTGCCTTTCTTCATATGTTATGGGAGTTAAAGGGCCATTTTGTGGCGCATTACTGCCACCTATTGAATCGGCGTATTTGCAGCGTTGTACTAGCAGGAGAGAACATGACATCATTTCGTTAAGGCTGTTTCATTTAAAGGCGGCCATATTTGGTGACTCAAAATTGGAGACGTAAACTGACTACATGAACCTACATGCTTTAGAACTTGATTGTTTTTCAATGTTCAGGAATATATATATAAATATAAAATGTAAAGTATCTAACACTAATAACCTGACAATAAAACATTTTTACATTTTTGTTATGCTGTGTTAATAATTTGATTGATCCTGTAAATAATTACATTTAATGACTCAGGCGGGATGGGGGCTTAGGTAACACTAACACTAAGTCGCCATGCACCTCCAGGGTCCGGGTTCAGGGTCCTTGGGTCTGCGTGCATGGACTTTGCATGTTCTCCCCGTGCTTGGTGGGCTTCCTCTGAGTACACTAGTGTAATGCTTCTATCTATGCTTCCTAATAAAGGTTCTGTGAAAGTTTGAATGAATTCCCATGACTGGTTTCATGGATGTGTTGTCATGATTAAGTTAACTGGCACTATTCATGAACTGGCACTATTCCCTTCTTGAGTCACCCATCGCTCTGGAATAGGGTCAATCTGGACTTATCAGATCACAAGACCTTCTTCCATTGCTCCATAGTCCAACCCTTATGCTGCCCTTTAGTCTGAACAAATTTATTCTGATTAGCTATAGTAACAAGTGGTCTTATGGCCAGCTGTTTAGTCCGAATTCTGTTGGTTGAGGAAATGCTCCTACTTCAAACATAGCTGTGTTGTAATGTGTTGGAGCGGTCTTAACCCGAATCCAGTAAATTTACTGTTTAATGTAATTTGACCCTTCTGAAATGGTGCCTTCTTTGTGACTCAGAGTGTATACCATAGCATTAGAATTTCCCTTTACTACAAGGAAAAGGCCCCAACATTCCTGAATGACAATGTCTCTGTGTGCAAAATGAGGCCCAGTGAGGTACCAGGATTGAAGTGATAGAAATTATGTGGCAGCACAGAGCCTTGACCTCGATCCCACTGACGACTTTAAATGAATTGAGATCCTGACTGCATATATGCCTCCTCACCCAACAATGACCGACAGTGCCAGACCTCAAAGAAATTCCCACAGCCACACTTCAAAATCTGGGTTAAAGGAAAAGACATTTTTGAATTTTCCGGGTAATTTTGAGGTAGTCCGTTACAGAGCACCATGCACATTCTAGGGCAAAAAAAAAAAAAAAAAAATTATTAGAGCCAATTCAATTACTGGCATGTCTTATTGGAGAAAACAGGAAAACCCAGAGGAAACCCAGGTGCAGACTGACAGAATTGTGCTCCTCTTAGTGAGTAAGGTGAAGATGCTTCGTTTTGGCTAATGAAAAGAACAGAGAACGTGTACCTAAAATGACCAGTAATGGGATTCTAAGGGCAGCTGGTGGAGTTATTTATTTATTTATTTATTTTGGCAGTAAACTGTAGAACAAAGCCGGGCAGCGCAGAAGCCGGACGCGCGGAGACAGCCTGGAGCTGCGCTGCGCTGCGCACTGCGTCTGGGGTTGTGCCAAGAGATCTTCTGTCCGTGAGCTCAGTTTGTAACTTGCTGCATGTCAGAAGTTGATAGGCTGATGGATGGAGTGTCCGTGCCTACAACAGCCTCGTCTGAAGGCATTAAAGAGCAGTCACCAGAAAGGAACGCCTTGGCATCCGAGACCAACTCCGACTCCAGTTATCTGAGGTCCGTCTGCAGCGAGTCGTCTTTCATCATGGCTGAGCCGAAAATAACCGTGGAAGCGCCGTCCAAGTTCTGGATAACGACCGTGTTTGTGGTTATGGTGGTTCTTCAGGTCGCCTCCACTACTGGATTATTCGTTTATCTCAATATGTCAGTGGCTCAGGTAAATGACACCACATGAGAACAAAACAATCTTCTCAAATGCAACTGCAGAAAAAGAAAAAAAGTTTGCTTGCCGAATTATCTGATCAGGGCTGAACAATCTTTCATCTTTCTGTACTGGATGTATTAGTTTGTTCTTTCCTTGCTTGCATTATCTGTGTTAACACAATTTATTGTCATTATCCCTGTTTTGTGTACACATCTGCTTGTTATACTTAAAAAGGAAACTTATCCAGCACTGACCTCACTATACTTTCCAGGAGCAAAAGTTACACATGTAGGCTACAGGGTCAGTATTCCCTGCTTTCCCTGATTTCAGGCATATATTACACACATATCATGTATAGAAGGGAAGAACTTTGTATATATTCATAATGTTGTGTATGCCTAAAAATTATTCTGATAAGTTCTTCATTTCATTAGTAAACAATAACTTAATCGTGTTAGGATCATGAGGGATGAGAACAAAACAAACTCCTGAGTGCAACTGCACAAAAGTTTGAGTGGAAAAAGATCTGATCCGAGCTGAACACTCTTTCATGTTTCTGTATTGCATACAATGTTTTGTTCTTTCCTTTCTCGGATTATCTTCATTTATACAATTCGTTGCTTTAATGCATTGTCCTTCTCTCTGCCTTTGTGTACACATCTGCTTGTAATACTCTAAATGGGAACTTATCCAGCACTGACCTCATTATACTTTCCAGGAGCACAAGTTACATATGTAGGCTACAGGGTCAGCATTCCCTGCTTTCCCTGATTTCAGACATTTATTCACAAGCAAGCTATGTTAAATACAAACACATAATTTCCTGCACACTACATTAAAAATAAAATAATCTATTAATCGATCTTGTAATGTTACAACATTTATGTTTCTATCCAGCACAGTTTTAAAGAAATGATTGGACATAATTAGGGAAGGACTTTATGCTCATCCTTTAGAATCATAATGTTAATCATAAAAGTTTTTCATTTTATTAGTAAACAATAACTTAATACATTTCAAAATCATGATGACCATGCACAGTTCGGGCTTGTTATCTGCAGCTAATTAAGGTGTCATAAAAACGAAATTTTTGAAAGTGCACACAAAAATTTAAATTGCTCAGTATATATACAGTATAAAGTTCTTAAAGCAATATGCTTTTAATGCAGGTTAATATATCAGTTTTAATACTTTCATGACTTTTTTAGTGTGGAAATCCAAAGCCTCTTGCTGGGCTGCAACGAAGCAATGCTTAAGTCTGTGTATATAATGCATAACTGTCCTGTAAATAGTCTGACCTTGCTAAAAACCACAGCACTTGGGGAGCAAAACTTTGACTACAGCTACAAGTGAGTGACATTCCCACAGAGATACGGCTGTTAAAACAATCATCCAAACAAACGAGAAGCACAACAGTCGTATGAGATTTTCATATGTGGTTGTTTATTAAAGTGATAGACTGGTGACTTTGTTTGCGCAGTGCTACCCTGGAAATTCTGTTTTGGTGTCTTACTGCTGCTGTGATCTTATGTGATCAGCTCCAATGCAATATTAAAGACACTAACTTTGGGCTAAGGTGGGGGAGACTAGTGAGAGATGACTATTTATAGCTGTTGTAACTAGTAGTAAGGAAACCGATATCAGTCTTTCAATAATTTATGTTTTTTATAAAGTCTTCTTAAGTCATGCATGCTCTTCACTCATATAACTTCATAGTCATTATTGTATTGTGGTTAAAATGGGAACTGCAACTAAGTCTATCCCACTGGGACAGGAATCACGCTGCCCCATTTTTACCTTTTAAATATTTACAACGGAGAAGGAGAAGCAACGGATAGGTCAGTTACTGACACGATTGCCTGGGTCATTTTTGTTTTGTTTTTAACACCAATTTGGGTTAGTTAAATAATATTCCAGATCTTGTTTTTTAGTGTTTTTTAGGTTTATATTAAGTGTATTGCAGTAAACATATTAAAAGAAGATCAATTGTTCCCTTTTCCCTTTTCCAAATGTTTATTTTTTTATGGTGAGGGGAGGAGGTTTAGTTTCATGTCCTTTTTTTTGGTTTTGCTGAAACCTGGTAACCTCTGATTATAACACAAGTGACCACAAGAACTTATTTGCATTGTCAAAAATACACAACATTAAAGGTAACTACAGGGTGTCCTTTTATACTTGGTTTATATTGGCATAAGGTGTAGATACGATCGGAATTCGAGTTAAACCAGGACTTGGTGATGAGATTTACATTTAGAGAAGACTTCAAGCACAGTCCAGTGATGAGACTCTAAGCCAAAGCAAACTGCGGTGGCTCAGACCTCTCATGAACTTTCAGTGAGTGGAACACCTGATTCTTGAAAATTGAAGGTTAACTTGTCACCAGTTTGTGGAAGAGATACATCAGTTTGTGAGAACTGTACAAAAAATCATTAATGAACACCATTTGCACATTACAGGAACTTGGCTGGGAGTTCCTGCCACATTCCCATACAGTCCTGACCTCACTGTAAGCCATTTCTACAGGTTTGGGCCTATGTAAGGAGTTCCTGGGAGGCCAGTGTTTCAGACGTGAAGCAGGCAGTCTGATCATAGCTACTAAAAAACGTTTTACCTTGATGGTATCCAAGCACTAATGGGACGCTGGGATAAAAGCATTAGTGAAGCAGGGGATTGTATAGAAAAATAAAGTTTATAGAGTTTTTACTCTCACGACTATGTTCTGTTATTCTACACAATCAAAAATCCTGGTTTGACTTGAACACTACTTGCATTTTTCAGATAACCTGGCTTTTATTGTAATTCCTGTGCCAGAATCAGGGAGCTGGTACAAGTGGGAATTTCCCCTAGGAATGGAAACTTTTGGGACACCTGAACTAAAAGAAGTATACAGTATGTATGGTATAGTCATTGTAATACTTGACAAATTGCAGTGGTATTAGAGGAATAAACCCCTTCAGGATATGCTGTTGTCTTTTGAAAAATGACAGTAACTCTGCATTGTGTCAGGTGGATATTCTTCTTCTTTCGTGAACACATTATATTCTACCATAATGTATGGGGACTTTTGGGACACTTACCTGGTACCTGGTAATGACATACTTATAAAAATTAATAATAACACAAAACACTACATATTGTCTTTTAATTAACTTTTAAATCTATAAATAGAACAAAACCTAACCAACATGTAACTGATATGCTATCAGTGCTGGTGCACAGGAAATACGGCCTATATATGGAGATCAGTATTTCCTTTTAAACATTACCTTCATATATCAGAATTATGGGAGTTTGGGCCCAAACTTACTAGAAGTGTTTTCAGTCTCACTTGTACGCTTATCACCCATGTCTTGCTAACATCCGCACCCACACCCTAACCAAACTGAGCCTTCCATTAGGCTCACTTAATGTTTATGTCATTTTATGGCAGTGTTTCTTTTACAGTTTTGTTGTGATGACATTTCTGGATGTGTTGCAGTGCGGATTCCTGTGATGGGAGGGTTGCAGGCAGCGCTAAACATCTGCTCACACAGCAAACATGTTTTTTAAGTTACACTTTAAAGTGTCCTTTGTATCAGTCTCTGTGCATTGTGAACGATCTTATGATCCTTTGAGGTTATTTTGGTTTTAACCCGGTTTCTCATTTTTCTCTCTGGCGGATGGACAGGCCCGGAGTCAGGGTTTGTCTGAGGAGCTGCGCTGTCTTGGGCTGCTGAATGTGCTGGAGAAAGATCAGGAAGTGCCGGATGGTTTGCTACAGCTCTTCGGGGAACCATGCATCAGACTGGCTGAAGGAATTAGGACATATATATCCAAGGTAGATGAAATATCTGGGGTTTCTTACTGAGGATGGACAAGGAATTGTATTTAAATTATGATTACAATATTTCAATTATCTTCAGTAAGTACTTTATTATGTGGATCAGGGAAAACTCTATGCATGAGTGAGATGCCAATTTATCACTGGGCACCATTCACACATTTATTAACACATTGGATGTCACGTCATGTCAAATGGAGCAGCACATCATGCTCTGCGGACACAACTTATTCGGTTGCATTTTAAAGGAATGTTCAGACCACACCGGCTGTGTTAGCGGCATGTTAGTGAATATGCTTTAAGGCAGTTCTTTCACGTGTGTGTGATCAAACCATACATTTAATAGAAACTCACTAAAGTCACAAACTCACACTTTATGCAACCTATACTTTCTACAAAGATCATGCTTGTTAAACCTGTAGCTGCACAGCAAATGCTTGTAAGGTGGAAAATAAAATAAATACACTGTATAATCATTCAGGAATCCCCACTGGCTTTTTATGTTGATAATAGCGCCCTCGTCTGGACATTATGGTATAGATTGGGTATACTATATAGACAAAAGTGTTTGTCCAAACCTGCTATTTATTAATTTTAGGTGTTTCAGTTAGGCCTCTTATGAAGTACCCCAGTGAAGGATAATCTTAATGGTTCAGCTTACCAAGACATCTTGAACAATGCTATGCTTTGAACTTTGTGAAAACAGTTTGGTGAAGGCCCTTTTGTATTCCAACATGACTGTGTCCCAGTGCACAAAGCAAGGACTATAAAGATGAGTTTGGAGTGGAAGAACTTGATTGGCCCTAACACAGAGCCCTGACCTCAACCCCATGGAGCATTTTGGAATGAACTGGAAGGGAGATTGTGAGCCAGGCCTTCTCATCCAACATCAGTGCCTGACCTCATAAATGCTCTACAGAATGAATAGGCATGCATTCACCCATAGAAACACTCCAAAATCTTGTGGTCAGCCCTCCAAGCAGAGTGGAATCTGTTATAGCCGACTCCATATTGAAGTTTACGTATTTAAATACAGCATCATTATAGGTTTGGGCAAATCCTTTTGTCCATATAATGCACAGTAGCTGAACACATTTGATGGCTGATTTGATTTCCTCATCTTGATCTTATGTGCTATTTTAGGGAAGGACATATACAATGGTGGCCAAAAGTATTCAGACAAAAGTAAACTTCAATGTTTTAGTAATACTCATTTTTTTAACTAAGGACAATCAAAATAATAAAAATATAGATTTTCCCTGTCATGTAGTGAAATTACTACACAACAGTCAGAATTAAGTATGAACTTCTTTATTCTTCAAACCAGCTGTGCATAAAGTCATAAATCATAAGGCTTACAGTACTCGCTCAGTCCATGCCTGCTTGATTGCTTCCTGAAGAACATGACCAGAAATTTGCACTTCACTTGGGAATTCCCTAGTTTTTCCATGTTTGTGCAGACGAGGATTCCCTGCCTTCAGAAAGTTAAAAACTGTTACACATATTTGTTTCATCTATAACTAAACCAGCTGATTCTAATTAGCACAACTCTTTAACCAGATAGGCTTGACCTTATTAGTGACATCACTTGTTTTGTGCAGACGGGGAGCTATAATACATAGCATATGTTGTCTAAATACTTGGCTGAGTGTGTGTGTGTGTGTGTGTGTGTTTAACTGGCGTTTTAACTGCTTATTTATCCATTAATTTATCTCAGTACAACATCAGTTAAAAAAATCAGAAATGTAATATCGGGGACTGATAATTATGACGATAAGAATTAAATGGGTTGACATACTGTATCTCAAAACCGGGGACCTTCTGGACCATAGTCCACTGCCTCAACCAATGAGCTACCCCTGCTCCATACATGACAGATCAAGGCTAAATTTTGGGATGACCTAGTCTTAGAATCGAACTGGAGGCCCTGGAGCTGTGAGAGAGCAAGACTACCCCAGACTAGAACAATATTTATACAAAGATTTCTATTTAAGTGCATGGTCTGGGCTTTGTTTACTCGGGTATCTAGTAGTTTGGTTTGGCTACACATATTAACATGTGCAGTTTTTCAGGGCATCAAAACATCAAGTGGAACTTCTTACTGTACATTCCACACTCTGTCCTTAGTACTGTAGTTCTCTTTCCAGTTCGTTTTGTATTTTTCCCCCCTCGCTCTTTCTCTTTCTCTCTCCTGACATGGCCTATACGCTGAAAAACCTTCTTGTATATTTGATATGTGGCCATGAAGGAAAGTCGATCACTTGCGATGTCAACACTTCTTTGTACTGTTGGCAGGAATTTGCCTGCAGTCCTTGTGGCTTTTGTTTTCTCAGAAGCTCTGTGCCTGGTTCCGAGAGGATAAACGTGTCTTGAATGTTGTCACGAGGCACCGCTGAAGCCTCAGACTCCTGCTAAGCTCTATTGTCCTTGGACAGTGTTAAAATTTCCTGGATGTATCTCACTTTACTCTCACACTTTACATTGTAGATTTTTTTAATACACATTTGATCACACTAGTTTTAAGGTGGTCCACAGAAATTATGTTCATTGTTAACGTTTTGTTTTTAGTGAGCAGCTTTTCTGATTTCTCGCTTAGGTTACAGAAAGCATCATCTCGCAGCACGTCTTTCAAGGTAAGTTGTAGAATTTTAAATCAAGAAAACCTGCTGTGTAATGGTGGCATGGTGGCTTAGTGGTCAGTACTGGCGCCTTGGACCTCCAGGGTCTGGGTTCGATTCCCGCCTCAGGGTCTGTGTGCATGGAGTTTGCATGTTCTCCCTATGCTGGATGGTTTTCTCCCACAATCCAAAGACATGCAAATTGGTGTTCCCAAATTGCCTGTAGTGTGTGAGTGAATGGTGACCAGAGGTCCTACCACAATTGTTAACAAATGGGAATAAATACATTGGGCACATTGGCCTCTACGGTCTCTAGTTGGACTACAGAGGTTCCTAGATGGATAGAACAGGCTTCCCATGCCACCTGATACAGATACACATATTAAACAAGTAACTAAATTCCAAATGTTCAAATTGCACCTGCTCCCCTTGCATTCCCCCAACCCCCCTCACACCCATCTTTCTTACAGAAAGACCAGCAGCTGAGCCCCGTCTGAAAGTCCACACTGGTGGGAACCAGAGGCCCTCGGCTCACCTCACCCTCCGAGACAATGGATTACAAGGTGTGTACATGCGCATGTCAGAGAGAGTTAGGGTGGAACCTGTAATCTAATGTAAACTCAAATAGTTCATTCTTTGTTAAACAATCTAGGAACTATTTTCAACTCAGCAGTATATTGTAATGTACAGAACCCCAAAACACCAGGAACAGGATGTGTTCTGTTTGAGTCTGTTCTTCCTCAAGCTGTCTCAGGGAGTCATTCCTTTCTATTATATCACAGCCCAGTTGGATTTTTGAATCTGACTAGTCAGAAGGTGTTGACTATTGATAAAAGTTCTATCTATAATAAATAAATCACAGTTTTATATTAATGCACGTCTTATTTTGTCTATAGTAACAGCTAAGTCTCAGGGACCTGTTAGGTAGACACATGATCCAAGCCCACCAATAAATGGATTAACACTGTGTTCTTATTTAGCATTAAAAACATATAATCGTTCTTAAACATTTAGACTGATTTTGTGTTTCTCTGTAAAATGATAAGCTGTGATTTTTTTGGTCATATTAACTGATTAAATCTTATACTACATTGTTGTGGATTGACTAGTACCTCCTAATGTCTGCCTTCAGCTATTAAATTGGAGGCACATATTCGCCTCAAATTGCTTTGTATGCATTAATGAGGATTTCTCATCACTGGAATTAGGGTCGTTTCCGTGACCCGTTACAGCATAAAAATTCCTCTCTGCACAAAGCAAGGCCTATGAAGCCTGGGGCACCTTTGGGATGAATTGTGCGTCTGACCTCATTAATGCTCTTGTGTATGAATGGGTACAAATTCCCATAGCCATGCTTTAAAATCTAGTGCAAGGCCCTACCACAAAACAGCAAAGAATGCACAGAGTTTGGGATAAAATGTCCAACAAGCACATATTGTATGGGTATGTTGGTCATGTGTTACATACCTTTGACCAGATATCTACTTACTCAATCTACTCGAATCTACTCACTCACTCATCTATACCGCTTTATCCTGTATACAGGGTCACAGGGGGCCTGGATCGTATCCCAGGAGACTTAAAGCACGAGGGGGAGGGGGGGGGACACCCTGGATGGGGTGCCAATCCATCACAGGGCACACACACATACACTCATTTATACACTATGGGCAATTTGGGAATCTGCATGTCTTTGGACTATGGGAGGAAACCGGTGCACCCAGAGGAAACCCACCAAGGAGAACATGCAAACTCACCACTGACCACTGAGCCACTGTGCCGCCCTAGGGAAAATCTAAAAGATTAAAAACAACAACAAAAAAAAACATCAGTCTCAAATCATGATTATCAAATTATTATTAAAAAATGGCCCCTAAATCACATTAATATACAATTAATGAGAACTGGCTGCAAAATAGAATTTCTTTTTTTATTATACATATATCCCTGTTTTTTTTTTTCTTTTCAGGCCCGACATCTTTAACTCCTCAAAAAGAGCTCCACCAGTCCTGCCGTCACCCTGTACGTTCCTGGGGCAACCAGAGCTTCGGCACACACCTGCACAACATGACCGTGTCGAATGGACAGCTGCGGATCCCTCAGACAGGACGCTATTACCTGTACGCTCAGGTCTACTTCCGGTACCTCACATTGTCCAACAGGGATCACCAATCCAGCTCAGAGAGCCAGCAGGTGGTGCAGTGTGTATATAAGAAGACGGCCTATGCGCAGCCCATTCAGCTGCTGAAGGGAGTGGGCACCAAGTGCTGGGCCCCGGACAGAGAGAACGCCCTCCATTCCATCTACCAGGGAGGCATGTTCGAGCTGCGAGCAGGAGACGAGATCTTCGTCTCGGTGTCCTCTCCTACCGCGGTGCATGCGGAGGATTCGTCCAGTTACTTCGGAGCCTTCCGCTTTGACCTCTGAGCTGTGCTCACTGGGGGTCTAAGGCGTTCAATATGCAGACTGTGAGAAAAAGGAAAAGAGTGGGTGGAGTAAGGAAGGATCTGTGCAGCTTCCTGTTTACTCAGACCAAATCAAATGACTCAACAGCAGACTAATAGAGTGCAGACGGAGCATGCAAGTATTAACACCAGAAGGATGCTTCATATGGGAGTGGAAGGAAAAGACAAAAGAAATTCTTCAAAAAAGTAAAAAAAAATAACAAAAAGTTAAACTTCTCATGGTCAGGAGTTTTTTTTTCCCCTTGGAAGTGTGCAGTTGGACTTTGAATGGGTGGTCTAGGGTTTGTGGGAACACAGCTGAGGAATTTCATGAATTTACCAGGATTTAGTCTGGACGAAGAGCAGCACAATGTATAGACATATACAAACGGACCAGTGCTGACAGCTGGTGTGACACAGATCCAAATAGTCCAAGAAAAATGCATCACTGATAATAATACTGTTTGTACAAGAACATTAAATATAATTTTTTTTTATTTTTATGTTGAGTCAGCCATAATACAATTTACTAGTCGAGTTTTTTTGTTGTTGTGTTGCTGTAGTTTCACATGCACTAGAGCTACTAGTCTAATAACATCCTATTAGTGATGTGACTTCCAACTCTACAGCGAGTCACGCCATTTGACTCAGCTCACCAGATCATACAAAGAAAATCAGAAGTTCAAAAGAGGTTTCCAGTGACTCATTGAAGCGGTTATTTTAACTGAATGAATGAATTAACTTCTAAATGAATGAGTAATGCATGCCATTACCGTCATCGAGGATAAACTGTCGCATTTGGGTCACACATGGATTCTGTTTAACATTGTCCAAAATGTGCGTCTAAACCATCACACTCACTCACAACATAAACAGATGTGTTTATGTGGTTTCGCACACCATATCTAATCTCCTTCCGATTCCATTTTGGCTGATAATTTAGTAATTTAACTATATTATCCGCACATATTCTAAAGAAGGTGAAAGTTTTTTAAAGGGAATCATGAGACTTGGATCATGAGGCACTACGAGCCTGAGAGTAAACGGCAAAGCATTGCCAAAAAATGAAAAGTTAAAAATTGTAAGTTAAAAAGTTGGAAAATTGTATGCTTAAAGTTTTCTGGGAATCTCAAGAGCCAGTATTGGAACATTATCATATTGAAAAAGTGAAGACAGTGGTAAATTTTTTTAATGAAGAAGTATAAAAGCTTGTTTATAGATGGAAAAAGTGTACGGAAAAGCAAGGAGATTATGTAAAAAAAATTATGTATTTGTCTTAATTCGTTAAGTTAATTTGAATATATTCTACAGCCAAAGTGCGGATAATTTTTGACTCACCCTCATACATAGAGTGATGCAATTTGTTTTGTTAGGGCTCGACAAACTCGCTCTGGGCAAAATAAATGCATGCTTACTTGCCACCAGATGTGGAAAATCCAGCTGTAGGAAAGTAATCTCTTCCCTATAACTTTGTGTTCATGGAAATATAAATAAGGCCAGATTTTAGGCTAGAGGCAAGATTTTTGAGGCTAGATTCATACAATTGCATCCTCAAGTCATTCTTTCAACATTGTATCAGACATTTTAACAGGGATAAAAAATTAAGCCACAGGGATCAAAAATGATGAAGCTATGTATTATTTTTTTTTTTTTTTTGCCCAGCAGTGCTGCCCCCTGATTGGCTAATAAGATAACTGCGCGAATATTCAGAGGACAACGGGTAGTTTATATTTCATACATGCTTTCTGATTGGATGAAAAGTGTGCAATATTCAGTTTCAAAAACAACTTTTCAAGGTTTTTTTTTCACTTATGCATTTTATCTGAAACCAGACAGGTACTTCTCAATGACATTGAGCTTTGAATTGTAAATAGGTTCCTTAAGAAAATAAACGACATTCCTATGTTCATGGTTGTGGTTTTTGAATAACCTCACATGTGCATCAGCCAGCGGATTTACTCACACGGACACTCACTGTTTATGTCTGAATCACCATCAGAATCCATTTTTGTATGAGCAATGCAGTCTTTGTGAAGAGGTGCGTGAGAGCCCATGGGAAATATTGTAGGTCAAAACACACTAAATAGGCTGTGTCAGTGCAGATGCGTGTATTACACACATGGTCTTACTTTCAAGGAATAGCTGGCTTTACCTCGTTACCCTCAGGACTGACAATTCTTTTACATTAATCAGAGAAAATATTTTCATTATCACTGTAGTCATTATATAAGGGGTGTTCAAGTCAAACTGGGACTTTTGATTATACAGTTCTTTTGCAAGTTGTTGACAAGTTATGTGTAGATTTTTAAGGACCAGGTGATCCTTTCTCATGGGAACGACTGCAGTGGGCTCTGAGCCACCTCGGCCAGGATTATCATTCACAGACGTACGGCCTTCTTTAAAATTCCATTTGAACCCTTTTGTAAATGTTAATGAAGTTTTACGCCTTTCCATCACAAGTCCTCGTACCTCATACATAATTCCCATGGTGACACCAGCAGAAAAATCATCATACACACAATTCCATATTAGTGGCATTTGTGTCCCAAAGTTATTTATATTTGTGTGTATGTGTATATACGTATACATACATACATACATACATACATACACACACACACAGCCAAAAGTATGTGGACACAATGATCACACCTACATGTAAGCCTTCCTATGTCCTTGTATGCTGTGGTATTATAACTCCCATTCACTAAAATAAAGTACGGGATGCAAACATGTTCTGTGCACTAAATAAGGTCATGCTTTGCCAAAGTCTGTGCAGAAGAACCCGAGAGCCCTGACATCAACACCTTGGTTATGAACGTAAACACTGACTGGGCACTAGACCTCCTCACCGGACTTATGTTCAAGTCAGCCTGGACACGAAATGAATTTACATTTCTGTACAACACTGCTAATGAGCAACCTCATTATTAGTACTGATTGCAGTTAACTAACTGCAGTAAACCCAGAACAGACACACACAAAAAAAAAAAACACACATTCAATTCACAACTTGCCTTATGAGTGTTAATGAATAAATTACTGTGATAATGATACATTTATACTTTAGAAGAATACATGAACCTTCATGATAAACACATGAATCAGATCATTAAACATGTACAAACAACTGATTAAAGACATTACATATTACAAATTTAAGACCTGACAAATACATAATGCTCTTCCCAAATGGAGTGCTCGGCAAAGAAGCTGCCATGTGACTAATCCCGATCTGCAGACACACTAATCTGAGGACCCACAGTAAGTGAAAAGGGATGGGATGATGTATGACCCTGGAACGCAGGGGACAGCTGCGATTAAAGGGGCAGATCGAACATGGTTCCATATACAGCTCTGAAAAATTTCAAGACGAAACCCTGATAATTAAATCAGGAGCTGTGGATACAATACCAGTATAACTTTAGCCCTTGATGGATACATGAACAGCTTACAAGCAATATGTATGAATGTGTATTTGGAGGATGACGTAAACAATGAGAGTTGGCTTATGCGCCTGACGTAGAGCAGTGTCAGGTGAAAAACCTGGCAGCCATCAAGAACATGTCAGGAAAATCCTCACTCATACACCTTCATTTGCTCCATTTAACTAAATTATATTATATACACTGCTTTGGATAAGATGTGTATCTTTTAAAATAGTTTTATCTTAAACACTGAGATTAGGGTTGTGGTTAAAATATGGTTAAAGTCTTCAACCATGCATACATCATATCCTGAGAAATATAGTGTAATACAATATCTATTATTATTATTATTACTGTTTTTTTTAACAAGTAAAGAGGACTCTGCTACAAATGATCATATGCTGTCTAAACACACCTGAAGTAGAAAATATATAAAGAAAAGGAACAAAAAGTCAAAGTATATTGTTGATGCATGACCACTAGGCTGCGCTAATTAACAAATATTGCAACTAAAAAAGAAAAGCAACTCCTAATAAGATTTTCAGGGGGCATCATATATGAAATACAACAGTGGTCTAGCTGCAGGGCAGAACAGTCAGTCATACCCAGCTGTAAATTCGTGCTATGCAAGAAAACAGCCAATTAAATCTAACAAGTGGAATGCTCAGCTGCCTCGCCGATTCATTAGGAGTAAAAGCCAAAAAAAATATATATATATGTATGCTTGAATGTGCAAACCCCAAAGGACTCACCTTGCGGGGGTGGAAAGTGCCCTAAAATCATCTTATTCACATATTTCAAAATGCTGTAAACTTGTTACTGTTCAAATGCAATAAACAATTAGCTACCTGAAGTTAAAGTTGCAGCTATGTAAAGATGTCAAACACAAAATGGAAAAGGGAACATGAGAACATGAACATTTGTGCAGACCCAAACAAACACAGACATCCACTTGTGGTTACCTGATACTCAATTTTAGCTCATTTCTCCGAAATACTAAGCTGAGATTAGTCATTAATTGCTTGTAGTGTTTGAGTATTCAAACATATCTCCGTGAACTGTATTCAAAGAAAGGATGAATACAGAATCACAGATGTAGCTCACAACACAATTTTCCTTATTTTGTAGGAACTCTAGCTACATTAAGACATTTCTATGATTGGGATTGTGCATGCATATCCTCTCAATTACCGCCCCACTCTTTACCTTCAAGATGAACTGATAAAGTCATGATATGTTATGACATACTGGCTACTTGCAAATTGTAAACCAGGACTTGGTGTCATAATCTGGCCAGGTTTCATGATTAAGCCGTAGTGCATGGAGTGTCCAACTTGGCACTAAAAACAGTCATCACAGTGTGAGCTCACTCTTGAAACCAGCACTGATGTCTGTAGTGCAAATCAAACAGTTTTTTTTTTTGGTGGGGAGAGGACACCTGGGAGAGTAAGTAAGATTTTAAACACCGGCTTTCAGTTGAAGAGGATGGAGTCTGGGTCACGGTTGGCTATTGAAGCCATGTGCTTTAAAATGTCCTTCTTAGTGATGATGCCCAGTAAGCGTCTGTAAGTGAAGAAAGAAATAAAGTTATTATGTACTACTCATGTCAGATTTTCCTGGCCTTTTATAAATAGAACATGGACCAAATGTATCACATATCTAGAAATCTATATTTAAACTTATATCAATAATAAAAATGGTGTATTTTCTATTTTCTTTGGCTTCTGTGTCAATGGTGTATGGTAATTCATCTTAAAAAACGTCAAAGGACCAGTTTTGATGTGATCGGGCCATGCTTACCCGTTATGAGTGACGAGACACTGGCGCAGCCCGAGTTTGCGAAAGATGTCCACTACAATGTCCATGGCTGTGTGATCGGTAACTGTG
Source organism: Clarias gariepinus (assembly GCF_024256425.1). NCBI lineage: Eukaryota > Metazoa > Chordata > Actinopteri > Siluriformes > Clariidae > Clarias > Clarias gariepinus. The sequence goes on along the minus strand of NC_071118.1, from coordinate 8,005,442 downwards.
AAGGGGCTGAGGTCCATAATGCCACGCAGTTTTAGGGGAGGAGGGAAGTCAGGGGGCTGGGGCGGAGTGTACTCGGTGAAGAAAATCCGTGATGTGCTCACCACACCCTCCTGCCGTTGCCGTGCGTTTTCTTAAGAGAAAGAGGGGGAAAAAAAGATTTATAAATCAAATCAATGCCTTTCAAATTTGCAACTTGAAGCAGTGGTTTCCATCACTTATGACACTGTGAAACAGTAAACTCGCATTACCAGGTCCTGTAAATTCCTAAAATTAAACTATTATTTTATCCATAAGCCTAATAGTTGATAACTAGATTATCAGTGTGCGGTACTATTTGTGAATAAAATCTTTAAATCGAAAATTAAAACAATATTAAAATATAATTCAGAAGAGAGTATGCTTATATAGTAACTTGAATGTTATAACTAGTACAATACACAAAACAGCTCGACAAAGTGAAACAACAAGGGGTAAAGAGAAATCCTCAGGGTCTGTACACACATACAGTTTATTTAGATAGATGGATTAACTCACGCACCAATGGAAATAACAAGATCCCGGCGGAGCACAAAGCCCACCAGCCTCTGTGACTCTTGCGAGACCACAACAGGAAAGCCGCTGTATGACGTATCAGCAATGAGAGTCTCAACCTCCTCCACGCTCATGCCATCCTGTGTAATGACCGAGAGCGGGGGGTCACTGCGACGAGGTCGCATGACGTCCATAGCCAGGGTTTTGTGACTAAATTCCTCTTTGGGCTCTAGGAACGGGTAGCCGTTTAGACGGATATGGGCCTCGTATATGCCCTCGCGGCCCAGTGCATCTGCAACCCACTTACTGGTCATGGCGGCAGCCATTAAGGGCACAATGTACTCCAAACCTCCAGTCAGCTCAAACATAATGACCACCAGGGAGACCGTCATCCGAGTTACACCACCTGCAAAGTTGGAAGTTTAAAGTTGTTGATAAAAAAAAAAAAAAAAGTTTTATGCTTGTTCCATATATCTGCCTTATTTCAAAATATTTCATGAACAAAGCTATTTTAATAAACTTTAATACTGAAAGATTTAGGCAGTTGTAGAGATCAATCAATTATAATCTCTTACCCAAGCAGGCAGCTGCTCCAACCATCGCATAAAGGCCTGGTGTGATGCAGTCTGCCCCAGGTGAGCACCAGCCCTTAAAGATAACCCAGTCATGGTGGTAGTATGCCAGCTGCTCCATGCCCACACCCAGCAGCCTTCCGGCAATCGCCCCCACAGCCATGCTGGGGATAAACAGACCTGAGGGAACCTGTGTGGAGGAAAATTGACATTCACATCTCACATTAAAACATTAATTTTGACTAATGACAATAGGCTAAACCTGTACACAAGCCATGCCCCAGTTACAAAATTTTTAACTTAACAAATTCCAACAGAGTAAATAACATATCGGAGTCAAATAAGACGCAAGTACATGTATCATCATCTACAGAATACTGTATATTCAAGCTGAACATTACGGGTCCTTTATAAAAGCATGCTTCACTCCCCTGACAGACATCAATACTGCACTGAATCTAGAGCTGCACAATTTGATTTAAAAAAAAATATATAATAAAAATAAATAAAACAAATCACATTTCAATTACTTTGGCACATACTATGATTGTGATATCCAACTATTAAATGTATTATCTTGTATCCAAATGTACTTATTAAGGCTAACAGCAAGCTATGACTTTAAGAGGATGTCTGCCTATCACTTCAAAAGAAAAAAACTAACAAAAACTTGAATTATTGACACACTACATAAAAAAACAGACTGTGCATATACTGTATATTACCTGTAATAAATTGCAGCCTTGTTAAGCCTGATTAAATACTTGCACAGGTCCATATATTTCTATTTCTATTTTTATTTCTATTTTATGTACAGTATACAACTATTTTTATCCTAGTTAAATTTTTATTTTTCTACCGTATTTCTTTTATTCATATTTATTTCTTATTATAAGCTTTAATTTTCTTTTTAAGGTCACTGGCGGTCGTGTAAGCATTTTACTGCATATCGTACTGTGTATGAGACAAATAAAATTTGAATTTAAATTAAAAAAAAAATTTAAAAAAATTTAATTTATTGCAATTTTGATTGAAACTCATTTTAATGGCATCTTTTTATAAAACTACAAGATGGATTGCAACTTAATTAAATAAGCACTTAAACTTCTGTGAGGAGCATCGACACATGCTGTCAAATTCCATCTACATCAGAGAAAATGTATGTTTATTTGCTAATTTATAAATATACATGCTAGAGACTTGTTTTATTAATTTTCGCAGCTTAAACACTTGACTGGCAAAATGAGTAGACCTATTAACTGAGTTTGTACCCTAAACACAACATAACAACCACAATGTCTGCCAGTTTTCTCATGACATTCAACACCCCCACCCCCATTCCAGGAGACTGCTTTTCGTATTAGTGAAATTAAATGCCGGAAAAGGGTCTTGCAAAAGCAGTCAACCTAGGTCTATAATTATGAGAAACGATTAATGTGGATTTAAAGGTTTGACATGCAAGTAACAAAAGAAATATGTTGTAATGTAAAAGCATGTAGGCCTCCACTCCTGGGTAAAACATAATACAATTATGAAGATTTAATGAATAGCTTTCACTTACTATCTCATTATTAACATGTGCACCATTGTAAAATAAAGACTTGGTAGCAAGAATTGATACAGAGGTGTCAAACGGGACAGGGGAAAAGAAAATGCCTAATGCTGTTTTACACTGCATTCATTTGCACTCAAATTCACCATTAAATAAACACATCTGACAGAAAACAAGTGCAAGCCATGCTGTCTTTCACGCACACCTACAACACCTCGGGGAAACTGCCTATCTCAGTCACTTAATGATGGTATGGAGGAAAGTATAGAGGAGTCAGAAGTTCAATACACTGACAGTTTTACTCAAAAAAAGTGCAAGCGTGGTACAATGGAGAATGTGCAAATGGGGTGAATTGGTGATGCATGAACATTCAAAACAAAAGCCCTCGCCTCTTTATTTTTGCCTTTGTACATTGCACATTGTAGATTTCATTTATTTGTGAATAAACGTTTAGTGATTATTTACTAGGCATGGGAATCACCAGTCACCACCCAATATGATATTATCGATAACATGATGCCTAGCTGCTGCAAGTATCTTGATTTTATAAATATTCCAATTCGATATTACATTTTCCCTGATTTTGTTACACATTTAACCCTAAATGTTTAATGGTCAATCAAAATGTAGTGTTCCTTACCTTCTTAAAACTTTAAAACCAAGTGCAGCATTTAAACAATATAAACTAACTTTAAATACAAGTGATTAACATTTAACTCAAAATTACATTTTTACTGAGCAGCAAGTACCTAATGTCTAATTTGCTCACAGATTTTGGATAAAAGGTTGATTGAAGGGATATAACGCACATTATTCTTGATAATGTAATGCCAGAAAAATGCGTTTCTGTTTCTCTACTCATAAGCTTTTGTGCTCGGTACAAAATCTGTTATATCTGAGGCTGATTATCCGATCACCGGTCATGGTCAATCAAACTAAAAAACAGGCAAAATTGGGACCTTGGCTGCTTAACTGGTGCATCTCTATTATAAATGTAAAAATAGCTTTAAATTTTTTTTTTGATTTTAGAGTCAGTGTGGCAATACATGAATTGTCACACAAAAGAATCGCCATTCGCCAATCCAAGTAAAAGTCAACAAGGTACAGTACTAATTACGTATTAATAGCTGAAGCTTACTTGCTCAAAAACAACTTATGGTTAACAACTTAATGGTAAACAAATTATTGTGCAAATATTTTAGCATAAGACTATGGATGTTTAAAACATAAAACATTAAAGTAAAATGAGAGTGAAATCAACAACAGCCTTAAGCCTGATCCCACAAAGCCACGTACCCTACGGTGTACTTTTCGGCATAACCTGACATGAAATGCAACCATATTTCATGCCAGTGCAAACCTGACTCTGATTATTCCACCTGGTAGCATTACATTTCTGACTTATTTTTCGAAGAAAAATAAGGACCAATCACCTGCTTTTTTTAATTTAACCTACACCTCCATTTTTTTAAATGAATTGAACATCATTTTGACCATTTTCTTAGATGTCTTTTTGATTTCTAACAAACTGAAGGTTTGTAAGTGTGCACAGACACACCAACGCACAAGTATAAATGCTTAGAACACTGCGGGCCACTTGTCTAGACTACACCCTAGGCTCCATGTAGACTTGATGCAGAAGCATAAATTAGGCTTTAGATGTCAGCAGTTTTGAAAGAAGTTATGTTTTAAGGCAACATCATTTGCCATCAGTTGCAGTTTCTCACAGCAGGGGTAGAAACCAGTTTTAAGATCACCACCATTTTCTCAGATTTCACTGTTAAGACTTTTTGTCCCCCTAAAAATGTTCTTGCTTACAAAATGGGCAAGAAAAAGTTGTGTGCCACGATTGACATCAGCCAACATTTCCTAACTTGTGCTTGTAATCTAAAAAATCCCAAAAAAGATATAACATTTGTTGTATTTGGTCTTTAAACAAATGACTCATTACTCTTTTGATACTATGTGGGATAAACTGACCTTCATGCCAAAGGTAACCACAGTGATTAGCATCTTGAAGATAAGCGCCAATGCCAGTTGCCACATGGCCGTGAAGACGTCGTGGCTAGCTGGTCGGTCGGGTAGTGTGTTGCTGTTGCTCTTGACATCGGTTGCGTTTCCGTAGTTGCACAGCTGTGAGGAGTCGAGCAGCCCGCAGTCATTGAACAGCTCTGAAATGAGCTCGCTGGTGCTCATGCGTGTGTAGCTATTGGGGAAAGCTAGCACAGCTGTGAGCGCCGTCACGACCAACACCTCCAAGACTGGGTAGTGACCCTGGCGTGTCGTTTTGCGTCGCCGACACCAGGCGATGTTCGCCCGAATGAAAAAGGCACCCCAGATGCCACCGAAGATGCCAAGTAACACGAATGGCACCAGCTCAACTAGATGCCAGGGAGAGTGAAACTCCACATAGAACAGCACCAGCCGGCTGTTTCCAAACGGGTTGATGGAGCGCAGCGTAAAGGCTGCCACAAGGGCAGCGAAGAAAGAGCGCCACAGTGTCTTTAAAGGGAAGTAATAACTCACCTGCAGAAAAGAAATGTTCAAAGAGAACTGCTTGATGGACTTAGTGCTTTGATTGACTATAAAAGAGATAAGCTATATATTCTGTCAGAGGTAACAAAACCATAACAAACACAACTGCATAAAAGTAAAGAGTCAGCAAAAAAGGACTAAACTGTAGGGCATTTACCTCCTCTAGACTGAAGAGAACTCCTCCAATAGGAGCACCAAACGCCACTGAAACACCGACTGCAGCAGCAGCAGAGAGCACCTGATGTATTAACACACACAAATAAGAGGACTGTTACAACTGACTGAAATCAACAAAGCTTAGACAGAGAAATTCTCTCAAACTCCTCAATTATTATTTTTTCTCACCTCTCGCCTTTTGGCCTCATTCTTTCGATACTTGGTAAAAAGATGGCACAGTATATTTGCACAGCAACAGGCTACATGGACCAGTGGCCCCTCTTTGCCTAGACTCAGACCCGATGACACAGCCAGCACCAGAGTGACTGTTTTAATCATCAGTGTCCACTTGCCCAAATAACCGCGAATGATAAACCCACTGAGGATAGTCTTAATCTAAGGGCCAGAGTAAGAGAAAATAATTTGTCAGAAAATGACAGATCTATATGATAAATGGCAACAGATTCCATCTAGATAATATTAGGCTAAAAACAAATAGGATTTTTTTTTTAAAGTGGGGAAAAAAATTCTTGTACCTCAGGAATACCAGAGCCACAGGCATAAGGGGCAAAGGCTCTAACCAGAGCAACTGCAAGAAAGGCAAAAAGCAGGGCCCAGCAAACATACATCAGATAACTAATGATGTAAGCAAAAGGTCCTTCGTTGGAGCCAATCATTAGCTCAGCCCAGGTCTTCCACTGAGGACACTTGTCTCTCTCCTGGAACGTGGCCTCGTTGGAGTTCCAGCAGCAGTGTTCATGGTTAAACCAGAAGTCATTGAGACATACTCCTTCCTTCAGATCAGTCATCCAGTGAGCGGAGATGTCGATCCCACCAGCCAGAGCACCTTTACAACAGTTTAAAAAAATAAAAATAAACCACAACGAACATTTGTGGTTTTATCAATAATATCTACTGTTACACAATTATTATAACATTGATCTAATTCATTCATTCATTCATCTTCTATACTGCTTAGTCTATCAAGGGTCACGAGGGCCCGTAGCCTACCCCAGGAAACCCTGGATTGTGTGGGGATCCATTGTAGGGCACACATGCACATACCACCTTCTCCCAATGATTAAGAACACCAATTAACCTAATCTTTGTGTCTTTGGACTGTGTGAGAAAACCGGAGAACATGCACTAAGAGTCGAGGTGGGAATCGAACCATCGACCCTGGAGCTGCGAGGCCACAGTGCAAACCATTGAGCTGCTTTAATTTTAATTTAATTTAATTTAAAACACAATTATAATTATTAAAAAGTTTAAAATGTGAAAGAGTTAAACTGATAGGAGCTTCAGTTAAAAACAAACTATTTAAAGTCATTAAAAAAAAAACAGTTTATATATTGATTACTAACCTGACATCAGTCCAACCAACAACATGAGGAGCCAACCCGAGAAGGCATCATTGATGCTCTTCATAAAAGCCCATGTAGACTCTTTGCTCTTACTGGCAATCTGAAAAAAAGAGTCATGCACAATCACTGCCTGCAAATCAGGTTAGTAAATCATTAGTATACCCCCACCACTGTCTAAAGGGCTTAGGATTGTCTTTCCAACTCCATAAAAGTACACCTATTGCTAAATGATCTTGTTCTTGATCTTGTATTAATGTATAATCAAGTGCTACTGCATACATAAATTAATAAATTGGAAGGAAAAAGTCTAGCCAACCCACAGACTAAATTGTATGGCCCAGGAATAACTTTTTGTATTGCAGTAAACACAACCTCTCTGTGACGATCCCGGTCCTTGGACTTCTCTCGCACCCAGTCAATCGTGTTGAAGTCTTCATAAGTGCCCACCCCAGGCACAGGCTCATCTAGAAGATCCATCAGCTTAGGAACCCCATTAAGTCCATCCCCAGTTGCACCTGCACCTTCATACAGTGGATGTTAGACAAATACAGACAAAAAGTTTTAACATTTACCACAACTATTAATATTTTATGGAGACTTCTAGAGGGGAAAATCTGCAATCTGAAAACATGAGTTCTGTTAATATCATAAACAATTTACTTTATAAACCATATGAACAAACTAGTGTATACTACAAGCATTATTATAGGAGAAATTATAGGGATACCATTTTGTAAAGTGGTCTAACAGCATTCTTCTAATCATTGGCTGCTATAGGTTCCTGATGCTCTTAAACAAAAACCTGTTAATTTCTCAGTGGTCAGCGTGAATCCTGATTGTTTTTACCTTCCACATTTTAAGACTTTAACATTATTAATTAACATTATTTTATGATGTGATGCAGCCTGATGCATTGTCGAATATTTTCCAAGAAAAATGCAGCTTGTGCAAACTCAGCTGACATGAAGCCTTTCCTCAGCTATGTGTTCACTATGTGCTACAATGCACTAACAGTATTTTCCCTCAAAATAAACATTTCCATAAAATATTAGGTTATCTTACTAATAAGAATGTGATTTAAAAATTCTTCTTCATCAGAAGTGAATCTTCACCCCTGTAGGGCTGCTCTCAGGGGACCAAACAGGTATACATCCGAGAGAGCAAGAACAGGAATATAAGGAGGATACTTTAACTCCTTAAAGCAAAGTTTTTGCAGAATCTCAACAGTTTGCACACTTGCATAGCAGTCCTCCATGTTTATTCCGAAGTTAGGGCTTCTGCTTTTCAATAATCATCTCACTTTAACAAGCACTGTTAATTATTTATTTAACATTTTTTTCTGATAATGTTTCTTGATGATCCCAGAAACCCGCAAACATCAATTCTGTAGCTGATGGTTGACTTTTGAACTGTTCCTTAGTTAGTGATTGAGGATGTTTTTCTTCCAATCATCAAAATATCCAGATCCCATATGTTTACTCTCAGGCTTCTATTGATGAATCCATGTTGTGTCAAAAGCAATGATTCTCTTTAGGAAACTTTTATCTTCCTTAGAGTATTGCCCCAAATTTTGTTCGCAGATATCCAATTTTTTTTTTTGATAAGACATATAGCCGGACTATATGACCAGATGTGTATATGTAATTTTTTTTTTTTTACTCATTCTTGTACAAACCTATGAAATGCAAACCTTCTGAATCATGGACAACACAAAATTAATTAACACCCTCTGAGCAATTAGAATTAAGAATTTAACAGCACTGGGTATAAAATTTAAACTACTGGGTTTTAATATATCGTATTAACTAAACACATGATCGACTTGATTGATGGATCAAATGGTCAAACAATTTGTGGTATGAATTTTTGTTTTGGTTCACTATTTGACCATTAGAACAAGATTTTTAAAAACGTCGAAATCACATTGTTGTATAAGAGACATCTACCTGACCCGTAGTCCCGGTCTAAAGGAGGCACATCGTCAGTACTGGAGAAGTCCACTGTGGCCCCCGTGATTTCCATAAGGTCCTCGTCGCTGCTGGTGCCTGTGTGTATGTCAGGGAAGCTCTCAGCGTAGCCGGAGTTCTCCATTCTCACCTCACACTGGCAGGCGGAGCAGACAGTCCTGTGATCAGACAATGCAGACTGATTAAATAACATCCTACAGAAGAAGTGTCGAATTATATTGAGTGCTGTCTCATTCTACATTTCAGTGTGATCAGTGAAATCCAAAACCACAATCATAAGAATTAATCAACAGCACTGAAAGAGTAGAATGGATCATTGTATTAACAAGAAAGTTCAAATATCCAATCCAGTATGATCTACAATACTGAAAACCTTAAACACATCTAATGTCATTACGAAAGCTGCAATGACCAAACAAATTCCTTAAGCACACACACATTTATGACGCAACAGCTAACCACACAACAGACTCTCGCTAAAGCTAAACAGCAAGAAGACTTTACCATTTTATTTCTTAAAAAGGAAGCGACATTGAACAAAACCGATTTAAACTGATTGAACAGTGAAAGTTGTCCTTTTCCGCTGGGTTGTGTAAATGAAATAAAACACACTAGCTCCTAGGTGACTTCTAAAAACACAGAAAGAAAGAGAGATAAACACTGACAGCTAATGCTACGCTTTAAAATAACCTTAGCAAACCACAGAGCAATTTGCTAACGTGAAAAGTACATACGCGACCCAAAAGAGAAATGCATACCTCTTAGTTCAGCACTTCCTGGATATTTTTTAACCAGGATTATAACACGTTACATATTTACTTCAGGGATATGCGCATAGTTGTCGGGTTGGTTAAACATTATCTTCTTACTAGCTGGCTAGTTTCACTCAGCCAGCTTGACTTGCATTTCCATAACAGACCAGACTAATCGAGTGTCGATAGACGTGTACAGTCACTCGGTAATCGATTAACAGAACACTGTTAGGGATTTTTTCTGTTTTCTTTTGCAGTAAGAGAGATTTTTACAAAGGTAATTGTTTTTCAATTATTTGTTCATTGCTCGTTCAGTCATATACGACTTTTGGCTACTATGTAGGCCTGCATCCTTCATGCTTTTCTGTCTTGAGGTCTCTCATTCTCATGATATTAAATCTTCAGGTCTGTCACTTACTGGTCACCATAATCTTTACTGCCTAAATCCTGTATACAGGGTCGCTGAGGGGCGTGGAGCCTACCACATGAGACTTGGGGCATTGGGCACCCTATCCCCAATCTTATTTGGGCACTTGGGTCATCCAATCCCAGGAGACTTGGATACATCCTGGATAGGGTGCCAATCCATTGCAGGGCACACATTCAGACACTCATTCGCACACTACCGACAATTTGGAAAAGTCAATTAGCCTACTCTGCATGAACCGGTGCACCCGGAGGAAACCCACCTAGCAAGAAACACCACCTTGAGGTGCAAGGTGATATTGCTAATCACTAAACCAGCATGCCGCCTGAGGCAGCATTCTCATTGTACCTCTTTGTATCAAGCCAGCATGCTTTTTGGATAACTCTTTTGCATGTTCCGCTGACCATTCCCAGCAAAAGCACGGAGGTCAACTGCGGTTATGCTCCTCCATCCATGCCCTGGCCACCTATACTTGTACAGGATCTTGGAACTTCATAGACACGCTGGTTTCCTCCCACAGTCCAAAGACATGCACAAGAGGTAATATACTTACACTGATACCGCTTTATCCTATATTTAGGGTTGCAGTGGGCCTGGAGCCTATCCCAGGAGGCTTAGGGCACAAGGCAGGGTACACCCCTGCCAAAAATATTATTACTATTTCTAAAATGTTTCTAATTAGTGTTTGTACAATTGTTGACACAATTTCAACTGGTAACTGTAAAACCAAAAAAAAAAAAAACACAAATCAAAGAATTAGAATGCAAAAGATTATGCTTGGTTACAACAATTAAACATATGCAAAGCTATTTGCATGAATGTGACTGATCTTTTTTCTGTTACTGTTAGCTCTGTACAGTCCTAAGTGCCAGCGTGATCGACAGGATTCTAACAGGTTAATCTGGGCCAAAGTCCGCAGAGCACATGTGCACATACACACACACACACACACACACACACACACACACACACACACACACACAGGATAGTAATCTAAACAAAAGCCATGCACACACACACACACACACACACACACACACACACACACACACACACAGGCACATATGCATGTACCACACACACACTATGCATATAACCATAATTTTTAAAGTATTGTGAAAGGTTACTTAAGTGGTGTGAGCACTAAGGCCTTGAACAGTGCTGTTACTTGGCACAGGTAAAGATGATGAACTTGTTGTACTGTAAGGGCTCAAAGCTCTTATCTGGAGAATTTAATTTCTGGTAATTTTGATGACACTTAAAGAAACAGTATGACTTAAAAAAGAAAAATTTTATGTTATCTTCGAATTAAGGCATTGATTTTCATCCCTTGTTACTTACCCTTGTATTTCATATCGCTAGACTACATTGCATTTACAGCAAGAAAAAAACTGACTATTTATTACTCACTTACAAACTGTATGCAAAAAAGCCTTGTTTTTGTTATATTTCACATGAAAGACATTTAATAAAAAGCAGTATTTCACCACCCATAGCATCTCTACACTAGCTTCTGGTCAAGGATGGAATCTGTTTTAGGGTACTACATGGTCTGTCACAGTACATGACCGTTTTGATTTATTTATTTTTTTTACTTCTGGAGGGGGCACATCCATCTTCTGACATATTACTGTTAACCTTCCCATTGCTGTTTTTAATGTGCTTAAAGTTTTTTTGATTTGAATGATATGCAGCTATAATAATGCAGTGTATAATGATACACTATGTATGCATGGATTTTGCATGTTCTCCCCCTGGTTGCTAGGTTTCCTCTGGGCACTCGGGGTTTCCTCCCACAGTTCAAAGACATGCACATTAGGCTAATTAGTGTAATTGCCTGCAGTGTGTGATTGACTGTGTGTGCTTGTACTGTATGCACTCCAATGGACTGGGTGTCCTCGTGCCCTGACTCCCCTGGGATAGGCCCCAGGTCTCCTGCGACCGTGTACAGGATGAGCAGTTTAGAGAATAGATGAGTGAGTAAGTGGGTGTGTGAGGAAGTGAATTGAATGATGTACTCACATGTGCATGTGTTTCTATAAAAGCTGGCAGTTAGTGTAGCAAGATGTCACATTTTTTATGGTCCATATTCAATAAACGTTGTGGAATTTATTGTGGATAAGGATATATACAGCTTTTAGTTTGCCCATAAATGTCAGAGCATTTGCAGATATTAAACACAACCAACAAATGTTAGTGCACAGCAATTATACAATTATGCAGATTCAGTCTTCCCAGCCTGGTGCAGGTCTACAATTTTGTTTCCGGTGTCCTTTGACAGCTCTTTGGTCTCGGCCAATGTGGAGTTTGGAGTGTGACTGTTTGAGGTTGTGGACAGGCGTCTTTTATACTGATAACAGATGCCATTAATACAGGTAACGAGTGGAGGACAGAGGAGCCTCTTATAGAAGAAGTTACAGGTCTGTGAGAGCCAGAAATCTTGCTTGTTTGTAGGTGATCCTACAAAAAAAGGTGGTTTTCTGGATTTTTTCTTTTTTCTTTTGTCTCTCATAGTTGAAGTATACCTATGATGAAAATTACTGGCCTCTCTTATCTTTTTAAGTGTAAGAACTTGCACAATTGGTAACTGACTAAATACTTTTTTGCCCCACTGTATCATGTCATCATGGACCTGAATCTCAAAGCAATGTTTTCAAAATGTTGTGCAGTGATGAACTGAGAGCAAAGGGAAGTCCTCCACAGGGATAGTATGATATAATATGTAATATATACTGTACACTCAGACAGACAGACAGACACACCTTGTATACAGTTTGGGCAATTTTGAAATACCAGACAGCTTAGAAATGTTTAATGGTATTATTTATGTAAATAATTATATTATATTATATTGTATTGTATTGAAATACACAAGACAGATCTTTGGAGTACCTGGAAGAAACCCCCCAAGCAATGGTGGAACATGAAAACGTTACGAACCAAGACTGGAGGCAAGAATCGATCGGTTGATGGTTGGTCTTGTATTATGTTAGATGTATTAAAATTCAATATTGTATATTGATATATTGTGTTAAGATAAAGGAATTATTTGGCGGAAAGGGGTTGACAACACACACACACACACACACACACACACACACACACACACACACACACACACACACACACACACACACGAGTAGATGGTTATCTGACCTCTTGCATATCTTTAAAGCCAGTACATGAGCAACTGAGCCAGATAAACAAGAAAACCACTCATGAACAGGACGAAAGAAAAAGAAAATATTATGCAAAAAAAGAGTATAATAAATATATAAGAGTAAAATAAATAGTGCAATAGCAGAATAGTGAAAAAAAGAATGTGTGAAGTGTATAAATTGTGTCTAAGCTGTAATACATGACTAAAATTTTTTTTGTAAAATCCTGTATATTTATGCTCCTATTATTTGTCACATAGACATCATAGAACAATGGAAGTCTTTTTCCAGGTATAAAGTTGAGGTCATAAATGAGTGGCCCTGGAGCGGATTTAACAGCTGTGCTCAAGGGCCCAACAGCTGCAGCATTAACTGTCTGAGCCACCACAGCCTCTACATTTACTTTAGCAACATTTTCAATTATTCAGTCTTATATTTTGTTCTTCACTTTATAGTCATTACTAATCAAAATAGAAATTAAACTATATAAAAAGTCCTCTAAATATCAAATGATCTGGTTGCTAATATATTGTCATGCACATGATACAAACAGAAGAAGAGGGATTTAGAGGGAGACAAAGGTAAGAGGTAAGTAGGTAAAAGGGTACGGAGCAGACCACTGCCCTATGTGTGATGTGGAGAAAAGCCTTATCGGCTATTTAATGAACAATGTTTTGAAATGGTTGACCCTAGTGTGACTAGATTGACCTGGAATTGACCAATCACTACATCATTACTATTTCTCTAGCGTGAACTGGATGACATGGTGCTGCAGTCTTAATCCATCATTTTTTATTTTTTATTTACTTTGTGTAATATTTTTATTTAAAAATGTTTATTGGTATTATATATGTTAATAATTATATTATATTATATTATGTTTTAATAATACAAGAGAATACAAGGTGCACGTAAAAAACGTGTTTCATACCTTTTTTGATGAACAAACAAACACACTCACTCACTCATCGTCTATACCGCTTTATCCTGTATACAAGGTCTCGGCGGGGGGCCAACCTACTGTAAAAAACAGCAAAATAATATTATGGGTAAAAATATAGAAATAAAAGGAACAAAAATAAAAAAATAATTTTAAATAATGTCAGGAAGATTTAAAATAAGGGTGTAGAAAATGTACAAGACAATAATACTGAATGCTGTATGCTCTCCACTCTTAACATCTAACGCAGGTAATGACTGAGCATATGAAAGCAAAAAGCCCATCTTTTATAAAATTGAGCTTCAGAGCTCTCCAGGATAAATAAAAACAAATTTCCAAATGGAGGAAAGACATACAGCTTTTCAACCATGCCGACAAATGAGGTGGAGGAACCTCATTGGATATTTCAAAATAGGCAGAGATGGCGAGACTTTGGACATGATATAAAAGAATTAAGACCCAAAGCATGGGGGCAGCTGGAGAACATATGAGTGCGTTTAGCAGGTGGAAGTTGACATCTGTTGTAAACATCATTATTGCCTTGGAAAGATAATATAGATTTTGAATCATGTAATCTATAAAACACCTTAAACTGCGTAAATATGAGGAAGGCACATGGTAAAACAGAACTTATACTTTCAAGCACTCATTTGAGATATTAATATTATTATGTTATTTTTTTTATAGCATACCTGCTTTACAGCACCTTTTTTCCCCTTTTGCATGCGCCCAAGACTATGCACTGTATATAAAATAGCATATCTGCTATATTCACACCAGTTATTAGTGCTTTTTTTGTCATTGTGCTTTGACTGGCAAATGTTTTAATTAATGTTAATAGAGAAATATTGCAAGTCTATTGATAAAAGTTGTATTTAAGAAATGTGAGCTGTGATGTGAGCTTGCTAACGAGTAGTGTTTATTAGCAAATACAAAAAAAAAAGAGAAAAAAACGATTGATTAGATAAAATTAAACCTTGGGAAATGGTATGTTCATTTTATGATGCATCATTAAACATGATATAACTTTAATATTCAGAGTAACTATGACTTTGACTTAATTTACTGCATTAGGAATAACCTTATATCAAGTTTTATGTTTTTTTGTTATTACCAAATTGTAATTGTTGAGTAATTTTTGTATTAAATGATACATAAGACACTTTGGGGCATTCTGTTATTGAAAAAAAAAAAATTTGGCGTCCCCAGATCACATTAATAATAACTAAGATTATTTTCTAGAACAGTACACTAGGTTGTGGTTTATTCCTTGCTTGTGACCTCCAAACTTAAATCTTCAAATCTTGAGTACATACAGACTATATTTTTCACTTTTGTTCCTAACAGTTCAGAAAAAACAATAGTGAATAGGTACACAAGAACAGAAAAGTTCAGTACTAGTTGGGAGTGGTGCAAACTAACTGAGTTTATTGCATTTCTGAGACCAGGCACACAGATTTTGACCTTAGTGTCAAAGGTAGAAAGTACATCAGGTTCTGTCGCACAGCACATTTCAACTTAAATTGTACACTTCATTTTGTCACCTTTTGAATTATGTTTTAATTATAATACCATAAACTGGCCAAAGTTATAACAGGGTTTTAGTTTCGATCATTTTGATTGCAAGAATAAATTCATGGAATATCACTAGCAGTACTTAAAAGAGTATTGTATGAAAAATGTCCTATTAAACATTTGCACAATTAATGAAGAGTTGAATTCAATCGACACCATTTATGTTCTATTTTGTTTTTAATTCCGGATTTATTGCTTAATAAATAAATTTGATTAATTTAAATTCTTTACAAGTTATTTATTTATTTATTTATTTATTTATTATTATTATTATTATTATTTTATAAAAGCTCTTATAAAAGTAATCTTGTCATGTTTCCTAGCAATTTAAGAAATATTCCTGGTATTTTTGCACACAGAACTTAAAGATATAAAATTCGCATTATGTCCCTCCAAAGCACAGTAAGAAGAAATGCTGCCAGATTGGAGATTATCTCAACTGTCAAATATTTGACCAGGTGATTTCACTGAGGCCATGAGAGTGACAGTGACAGTTAAGCATAAAAGCAGAGCGAGGGATAAAAGCTGGTCTTACAGTTTTAGAAAGCCAGACTGATCTCCTGAACTCGAGAGTTAAGCTTTTAAGACGGAACTGCCACCGACATGCAGCACTACAACCAGACTCTAACCATATTGTGCCTTTTGGCTTTGCTTGTCTCAATGCACCAGGTAAAGTTACATCTTCTATTTTAGTCTTTTTTCTTCATTTTTAATATTTGGTTTGTAAACCATTTTTTCCCTCTACATCTACAGTATATGATGATATATAGATTATATATACATAATATATAAATATATGTGTGTTTTAGGCCTCCAGTGCACCTACACTAATGTTTCAGGCTACATCAGGTGTTAAGCAGTCAGACATTACATTGTACCGCAAAGCTCGTGTGACTCCGCTGTGGAGAATCTTGGCCAGTAAACCACATGGTGCTTATTGTAATGACCATACAGAGTGTTCTACAGGACTCTGCAGGTAAACGACTCTAAGAGAAATTCCTTTGTACTGATTACTTATTGCATGTACACTTGCATGCGTCTGTGCAAAATGTGATCGTGTTTATTTTCTACAGAAATGGCTTTTGCTCTTTTGACGTGCCTGTTGAGTCCTAGTGGATCTGGAGTTTAGGAGAATTGTGCCGCTGCGACCACG
Source organism: Clarias gariepinus (assembly GCF_024256425.1). Lineage (NCBI taxonomy): Eukaryota > Metazoa > Chordata > Actinopteri > Siluriformes > Clariidae > Clarias > Clarias gariepinus. The sequence goes on along the minus strand of NC_071118.1, from coordinate 7,988,760 downwards.
TCGAACTATGCAAAGAAAACAATACAAATTCAAAGAAAGGTATAGAAAAATAGCAGTACAATTCATAAATATGATCACTTTTTAATTTAAAATTGTAAAATATGTAAATATTAACATTTTTACTGTAATGATATAGTAATTATGTTCATATATATTTATTTTTTAATTATACACTGCCTGATCCCCCCCCCCCAAAAAAAAAGTTGCATAAGTATTCTTTCTGCACTGTTAGCTTTGATTACAACATGGCCAATTCAAATGTAAAAATGATTTCTCATGCTCCCAGAACCACTCTTGCACAATTTAAGTTCTGGAATATTGCCACCCTATTATACATAAACAACAACAACAACAACAAAAAACATGGATAAAATAATTTGGTCATTTGGTACATTCAGTTGACTTCATTTAATTGTGACATAACACAGTTATGTACAGATGGCACTATGCATGATACATGTATCGCTTCGTGTGATTCCCTTATTTATCTGCTCTGCAATAGGGTCAATCTAGACTCATCAAACCACATGACCTTTTTCCATTGCTCCAAAGTTCAATCTTTATGTTCCCTAGCAAACTGAATTTTTGCATAATTTTTGTGTTGCATCATCCAAGTAGAAATGCTCATACTTTAACTATTAAACTTAGCAGCGATTTCTACTTTATTGTTTGTGATGCAAATTTCTGATTTTTACTGGCCACATTTTCCCCCAAAGTTGACTAAGCTTTCAGCGCTATTGACTATGCTTCCAACTTTTAATAAACGGTTCATGTAGTTATTTTTTTCCCTTTGTAATCTCAAAACTATCATGTATTGTTAGAAGTCCAAACTGTTTTTTTTTTACCATTTTATAAATTTTTATTAATAAAATTGATATATTTACACACTCTGTTTTATTGCCTACACCTGAGAGGGTAAATTATTTTCACAAAATTGTACTGTAAAAAAAACTTGTACTGTTAAAGCCCTTGATAATACATTATTCAATGCAAATTATTATTGCATTTATTCATGATATGCTCTTGAACAACGAAATAACTTCATTACAAATGATCCTTGTAATATTATTAAATGTGTATGTGTAATTTAAGGTGGTGTGTGCTGTGGGAAAAAAAAGTCTAATAAAAATGGTAGCAAAATTGTTATTTCTGTCTGGTTGTCGTTACTTAAATATTGGCCCGCCCGTACAACATTGCAATAGTTGTTTCATGTCCACAGAACCATTACACAATGGAAAACATGACAGGAGCACCTACACTTTCAATGTTTTCAAGTATTCCAGTGTCTATGGGTATGCAAACTAAAAACAATCTAATCTTTGATATAATTATACAAATTCGGAAACACATCAAAACAAAGCTTTGATTTAAATACTTCAACTTATGGAATGATGCAATAACTCTAGCCTGTCTCATGTGCAACTACTGTAAATCATTTTTTTTTCTCTTTTTATCTCTTCTCTTCGAAAACGTCCGCACAGCATACAATATGCTGGGACTATCTAATCATTTTGATTCCTACACATTCACATTTCATACAAACTATTATAATTCCTTTTGATTTTGTAAAGCTGCTTTGTGACAATGAGAATTGTTAAAAGCGCTATAGAAATAAATTTAATAAATCAAATAAAAAATGTAATTAAATATACACATCCAAGTTAGTTAGTGCTGGGTAACACAGGATTTATAGGTGTATGTGTTTTTTTTTTCAGTACCAACTGCTGAATACTGGCCATGCTGGTTCAGTAAACAGGAAATTAATATTGTCTAACTGTCATGGCTAAATATTCTTTTTTATTGTTTGAAAAGACACATTTGGACAGCTGTAGTCAGTGTAACAAACCATTTTCTTAAATTGGAATGGATCTTTTCCATTTTAATTAATGGGCCGAAACTATTTTCTGTATAATGAGAAATATCACACATAATCCTATTGGCTTAAATTAGTTTTATGGTCTGAGATTTTTTCCTTATTTATTTGATAAAAAACTCACTCAAACCAAAGCTTATATTTCCTTTCTCTGATTTCCTCAGTCAGGAAGTGAATGTTATAGATAGGGCTGCAGAGGAGCAGCTTCCCCCCTCTCTGAGATGTTGACATTTGGTTATGTTACATGCTCGGTTAATGACAGAGTACCATTAGGTGCAGAGAAGCCCATTAGACTGAATGTTTGCAAGGCAAAGACTGAGAAGAGATAAACATCATGAAAGCTGCAGTAATTCAGGAGTCAGACTTGCCAATTATGCACGAATGGTCCATAAAACGATCCTCTGTCACCAGGTAAGAGAAGGCTTGTTTGTTGGACTGATGACTCAGTAAAGGGCAATGTTTAATATTGTAATTATAGTTGTAGTGTCACCACTTGCTGTGTGTATCAGTGCTAAACATGGCCGAGTTACACACATGCATCAGAACTAACACTCAGTTCACACTCCAAAAATGAAGTTCATAAATGTGTGCACAAATCTACTGTATTTAATGAGTTTAACATAAACATATTATACTTTACCATTATTTACCAATATTTATTTTTGTTCATATTGGAAATTCTGCCTTTATTTTAAACACTGTGGAAACGATCACGTTCTGGAGCCAGTGCATTTACTTTTTCTTCCTTAGTTGGAATGTTTGGAATAAAGTTAAACTGAAGGAAATTCAATCTTTTGGCATTTTAAAGGAACTTTGTGCAGATTTTTATTCCCTCTGCTGGATGCAAGTTGAATTACAATTATAATTGGTTGGGACAACCCATGCCATTCCCCCTACCAACCCTAATCCTCTGTCGAAACTATGACATGGAGTTGGGTGTCAGAAGCAGAAACGTATTCATAAACACATTCACTTTTACAGCACAATATTCAGACAAACTCTCCCAAGCCAACAGAAGATGGTTGTAGGTGCAGGACATTAAGTGAGATCATTTGGACCAGGTTCTGTCTTTGCAGTGTGTATTGTGCCGCTGTCCTTGATTAGACCTCCTAATCTATACTGTATATATTTTATTCATCTAGAAACTGCTTTATTAACATATGAATTTGTTACATTAGGAAAAAAATCTCACCACTTATGTTGTATTGTTTTAGCATCAAAAGTGTATTTTAAAAATAAATTTACTTAGTCATGTATGCTATTTATAATGAGCACGTCTCCTTTAAGTGAGAGTGAATGTCAATGTGGAAATGCCAAGAAGGCAAACTGCTCAGCTCATGTTTCTCTTTTGATTACAGCAGGCTGGGTTTCTGTTGGATTTTCACTAGTTAGATTAGATTAGATTAGATCACATCTCATCATCTACCGCATACCGCTTTATCCTGTATACAGAGTAGCAGGGGGCCTGGGGCCTATCCCGAGAGACTTACGACACGAGGTGTGCCCAATACACACATGGTCATTCACATACGGGCAATTTGGGAACAGCAATTAGCTTAATCTGACTGTGGAAGGAAACCGGAGCACCCAGAGGGAGAGAACATGCAAACTCCATACACACAAACCTAAGGGGGGGGAATCGAACCCGGACCCTGGAGGGGCAAGGCAACACTGCTAACCAGTACACCACTGTGCCGCCTAGATCACATGTGCTCTTTGGATTTAGATTAGATAAGATTCATTTTTATTGTGCAAAGCACATGTACAGATAGGCAGATTTCAAGTAGGTTTTTTATCCTTATATGTGACCCATCATATGATTAGTTTTGTGCTATGGCCAATAGAGTGCTGTATGTGAAATGTATAAAAAAAACATTAAAAATATAAAAATTAAATAGCTCATCTTCCTGATCTGTCAACAGAATTGAGGATACCTTTTAAAACGGTATCCCAGCTGGTTTCACTATAAAACCACACTGCTACTTCTAAATTATTTTTAGGAAAATCATCATGTCACAATGAGACTGAGGGGTCGCTCTTACTTCTCTTGTAAGCCTCATTTAAATTTTCTTATATGGGATTTTACCACTTTTTTATCTGAGGCCTTTAAGCATACTCTCATTGGCCATATCTCCGTAACCAGACATAATACAGTAATAAATGGATCATGAATGATATTGAACCAGGAATCTGAAACCTAGAATGCAACTTAATACCTAATTAGATGTGATATATTTGATATACAGTTTAGTCATTTGGATATACGCACTACAGGATTCATACTGGATATTTTTAAGTTAGACATCGCATTTTGGTCTTATTATGAATATAAAGCATACTGTATATATTTGTATGCATAAGTGCATTAGTCCTATATTTATGGGCTAGTCATTGTAATATGGTCGGATTCTTAATTGATTCAGATTGGATTTAGATTGGACAGTTAGTTATAGGAATACGGCTTGTTTTCTGTAGGATTCTTGTTAGATATGTATGGGTTATTTCCTGGAATAGGTTCTGATGTCTATGAACTCCTCATTGGATATTTATTGGGTGGACAGTGGAATTTGGTTTGGTTTCTATTGGATTTTTATTTTTTATTTTTTGGGGGGGGGGGGGGTTCCATGTGCTCATGATGAGAGTATTAAAGACATTATAGCTGTTATATACTTTCCAGTGACTACCGCATAATGTTTATAAGCCTCTATTAGTATATAGTCCTGTTATTAATATTTCATATTCCATTGTTGCTCAAATCCTGATATTTCCCTTGCTGGACAAAGTGGAGAAGTTCAAGTACAGCAAGAGGATGCAGATTGCCTACATGCCAAGTATCACACAGGAACCTTACCACTGTGGTTGGTGATCAGGATTGGGGACATTTACATTTACTGTATGCTACATTCATCTTCCTGCTCTTTCTGGCTTAAATGACAGCTTCAGGTCAGCACTAATAAACTCATAGCAATAAAATGAATAAACTCAGCTAATCTCTCCTGTCTTTGTTTTATTGTTTTTCACTTGGTTAACAACTTCTGTCACCTCAATCAAATAAAAAGAAAAAAGTGATATTTCATTATCATAATAAGAAATGTTTGACTATCTAGCTGTTTGAACAGAAGTGGTTAATATTTGTTTTATGGTGTACAGGGCTACACATTGTGTACACATGCAATGAGGTCAATGTTGTTCAGAATCGAATGTTTTACATTGAAACAGCATACAAAGTTGCGGTAAGCATCCTATGAAGAACATATTCATATTTTAAAATATAACCATAACTATGTAAAGAACAAGTGGGTTTTCTTTGGAATGTTGTTTAGAATTTTGGAATGTGAGAACAAGGAGACAAGACAAATCAAGCAACTCAATGCCAGTCTGTTGGGATGGCAAAGGTGAGAGGTTCGGTTTGTCTTTAAAGTATTATTCAACCTGTGCCATTTGCAAATACGATTAGAAAGAGTAGATCACTATGTGGGCAGATTTCATTGATTTCCAACAATGGTGTATTTAGGCAGCCTTGGAGGCCTTGGACGGATTAAACCTCTTTGGTGCCAAAGGTGGCCCAGAGTCTGTCGTTCACGCTTTGTCTGATGACATACAGCGCTGCCAAGTAAGAGTGACTTTTGCTTTGAACATTACATAAGAGGTATGAGGAGGTTAACTATTTTTGCACATACATAAAGTTTTTTTTTTTTAATAGAATATATAGAATTTAATCAAATATATGCGCAACCCTTTACCCCAAATGTATTAATTCAAAAAATTTTTGTTTGTTTGTTTTGAGGCTTATGTATATACTGTAGGGGAATGGATCGGAACCTCAAACCAGACACAGTTTTGTTTAGGGGTGCTTTAAAATAATGAAACCTTTTTAGCTGTAAAATATTAAAATTATTATTGAGATTCGGATTTAACCCAGATATGCTTTTTGGAACCCTGGAAAGCACTGGTTTAATAAATTTCAATGTGTTGTTGCAATGCTATAGATGTAAACATCTCCCCATGTTATCTCCACGATTTGGTCGCTTACCAATTCCCACCCATCATCCAGTTCACCCCTATCATACAACAGCCATCACTCAGGCATGGTGAAGGCTTTGTACTGTATGAGACGTATAATGCCAGCCAACCACAGCGAAGTGCTGCTCATGCCGCATCACAGGGCAACGTAACACACTAAAAAAAAGCGCTATCTGCCCTCTCACAGATGCCCACAATTGGCTAGTGTTACGTGATTGACAGGAGACATTGATTATTCAATCCCTCTCACACACACAGAGTTCAGCCAATTTTGCTCTCTTGTCTCCTAGCAACATGGCATCCTTGGGATTCAAACAAGTTCACTCCTGCAAATAGGGTGAAAGCTTTTCTGTTCTGTCCACCTCTAAAGAGGTGGATGCTGGAGTCCTTTCCATCATCTCTTACCCAGCCTTTGCAGTTGAGGACATTGACATTGTTAACATTACTAAAGAGGAGATTAAGAAATTCCTAATGTGTTATGTTCATCCAGAAAAAAATATATAAATATTGATTTTATTTGTCTTTCTCAGAGATGGCCACAAAAGCCCCAAAGATGTCAAAATACATTTTGTACTCACTTAAAAAAATAAAATTGGAATAGAATTTAAAATGATTTTGAGCCAGTTGACCAGTTTCCATGCATTAGTTACAGTTTGCTTTTATCACATTTGTTCAGAATTCCAATCGTTTATACTATGAGTCATCAGAGCTGAAACTTGAGAATTGAAACTGAATATTGAGTGTGAATAGCCCTTGTTTTGGATTTACTTAATCCTGGATGGAGTTTTCATTAATAGTCCTGAGCAGGTAAGAGACATAAAGTAAAAAAAAATTCAAATATTCCAAGCATTTGGTTAGTTTATTAAACCGAACTTCACAACTGTAATACATTTTATTGTTTGTTTGTGATATTGCAGGTACAGGAGTACTGAGGTGCCTTAGATGCCATTCTGATCAAAGGAAAAGATGGACTGCGTCTTGTTTCTGAGCTTTACAGCGCTTCTAAAGATAAGGTGTTAATTACCGTCAGATTAGAAAAAAAAATCTGAGTCTATTGATGGGACATTTTACATGGATGGACAGATGCAAAAAAAAAAAAGATTAACTTGATTGCTACCATTATATCAACTTTTCCATGATTAAACTATGAGATTTATGCAATTTTGTTTGTATAACTCAAATATAACTTGTTCCTTGAAGATTATGTACATTGAATTCATAATTTTCATCAGAATAGCGTGTCTCCGTTTCTATGGCCTGACGCATTTTTCTCTCAAGTATTATGAAATAGCAACACCCACCGTTCCACCGTTTCTCATTTGTAAAATGTTCTCACAGCCTGTTTCAAAAATAGCATCTGAATGTCCCTGGTCTGTGGCCTTGAACTGTATGAGACACGAGGCCACGGTGGTTCATTCCAGTAGACCCTGTCCTCTAACCCTGTGTAATTTATTTAAATAAGGTGGATGAGGAATATGTCAATCTTCACACTGTGGAATGAGTGCCAGTAGGCAGGTGCCCTATGAAATGGGCCCAGTCTCTGTACACATTGGGTAACCTGTTGGCAGAGATATGGTCATAGTGATAACGTGTGTCCTTCTGCTTAATATGCTATAATAAAATAACTAAAGTATTTTTTAAAAATAGGTAATTAACTTTAGGCTTCATATTATTCATAGTATATTAATTATGCATGAATATCTAGAGTTAGCCCAAGACTGGTTAGGTATGTGGGAGCTAAACCATTTAAAGCCTTGTATGTAAGTAATACCATTTTGTAATTAATTCTAAACTGAACAGGTAGCCAGTGCAGGGATGATAATATTGGGGTTATATGATCATATTTTCTGGATCTAGTGAGAACCCTGGCGGCCGCATTTTGGACTAACTGAAGCTTGTTTATTGAAGATGCAGGACAACCACCTAGTAATGCATTACAATAGTCCAGTCTGGACATCATGAATGCATGAACTAGCTTTTCTGCATCAGATACAGATAAAATGTATTTTATGTATGTATGTACTTGTATTTTCGAAGGACAAGTTACTGTCTAATATTACACCCAGGTCTTTCACTGTCGAGCTGGTAGTAACAGTACATCCTTCTAAACGCAGGTGAATTTTGAAAGCTGTTGTGTAGTGGTTTTTGGGCCAATACATACAGTAATATCTCTGTCTGATGTGAATTTATTAAAAAAAAAAATTAGTCTACACAACTTAGGTATTTCGTCTGGTTTTGTTGAGATATATAATTGGGTATCATCAGTATAACAATGAAAACTAATCTCATGTTTTCTAATGATGTTACCCAAGGAAAGCATGCATGTTTTTTTTTTCTTCCCGGCCTGTCAGTATCACAGATAACACATAACAGAGTGTATGTGTAGCTGTGCTATCATCATTCACAGCCATTTTATTTATTTTTTATTTTTTCCCATATTATGACAGACAAGACCGGGGGACTAAAAAAAGAGAAGAGAGAGTAAAAAAAAAATAAAAATAAATAAACAAACAAACATTTAAGGAAAAAAAAAAAAAAGAAAAGAGGGGGGGAGGTGGGGTGAAAGGGGGGGGGGAGAATATAGTCAGAATCTGCTTCCGTACCTGCTGAAGAAAAAGAGAGAAAACAACAGAAGACACAACAGCAGAGAAATTGCAGCCACAACCAACTAACTGTATGATTCGCAGTAAATCATAAATCCTAAAACCTAATAAAATATTTTGAAATAAACATTTTGTTTTGAAGCAACAGCAAAGACAGTGTGTGTGTGAGCACCTGTTTGTACACCAGTGTGAACGTTTGTGTGCACACCTGTGTGTGTGAGCGCGCTTGTGTTCATAAGGTTCCTCCATGTAAATGTTTAATAGTGTGTGTGGGGAACCAAAGTCCCGTCCCGCAAGGCATGGAGCAGACACGGCGGAGACACGGGTCCCAGACATCCAGAGGCCCCCCAGAGCACAGGAGTCTCAGGAGAACCACCGCAGGGACAGCCCCCCCACCCCGAAAGGGGCAGCGGAGAGCCCAGAGGGGGGTCATCTAGCAGGCCCAGTGCAGACGCCCCAGGGGGCCGTGGCGACAGGACCGCAGGCTCCGCCAGCGGTCGTCCACTCCGAGGCAGTCCGGTCCCTGGGTCCAGAGATCCCAGGGCCCCTCCATCCCCCAGCCGGTGCCCAGCCAAGCCAGGAGAGCCAGATCCCGTCCAGCGACCGCCGGGAGTGAGCCAGCGCTCACCCGACCGCCCCGCCCCGGAGCGAGAAAACAACAACCCACCAGCGGCTGGGGGCACCCCACAGCTGGGTGTGGTGGCAGAGCAGGGGGGCCTGGGATTTTGAGAGAGGTGGAGTCTAGGACCTGACCTGACACCTAAACGTAGACAGCCAGGCACACACATACACAAACATACATTCCCACCCTCATGCACACAAACAAATATTCACACACTCACACATGTAGACACACAAAAATAGACAGTATACACACTCACACTCCCCATATACCCACTTCCCTCCGCCGTGGGGACAGAAAGACCCCCCCGGTCCCCGCAGCAGCGGAAAGGACCACCAGCCCAGACCCCGACCGAACGGCCAGCTCCTCCTCTCAGCCCCCGGCCCTGGACCGCAGATAGAGAACGGGGGTGTGGAAAAAAAGAAGACCCCCGCTTCGCTCCTCCCGCTCTAATGTAGTGTTGGTGTGTGTTGTTCTAAAGAGTCTAATGATGTTACCCAAGGAAAGCATGTTTGTTGAGAACAGCAGAGGTCCTAAAACTGACACTTGTGGGACCCCATATTTCACTAGCATTACACCGGACAGTTTTCCATTTCATGGTATCTAAATGAACAGATCCATTTAGATACCACAAAATGATATATCGATCAGACAGGTAGGATCTAAACCTTAATGCCTGTCCCTAAATACCTATGTGATTTTGTAAGTGCTCTATGAGAATATTATGATCTATAGTGCCGAATGCAGCACTAAGATCAAGATTTATTATTATTTAGATGCAGCTTGATCCGAAGCTAAAAGCAAGTCATTTGCAATTTTAACTAGTGCAGTTTCTGTACTATGATGGGGCCTGAAACCTGACTGGAATTCCTTGAGGATGGTGTTTTCCTGCAAGAATGTGCATATTTGAGCTGATACTACCTTTTCTAATATTTTTCATATAAATGGAAGGTTTAAAATCGGTCTGTAATTTGTTATTGCATTCAGGTCTAAATTGGATTTTTTAAGCAGAGGTTTAATAACTGCCAACTTGAAAGGTTTTGGGGACGTGACCTAGATATAATGAAGAATAAATAATGTTTAGAAGTGGCTCTCCAACTCTAACACTTTTTAAATAAACTGGTTGGGATTGAATCTAACAAGCACATTGTTGATTTAGCCGAAGCGATACATTTATACAGCTCTTCCTGTCCTATACCTGTAAAGCACTGACAATCTTTAAGCTGAGAAGCTTTAGACTGGACTGGATCATGAGATGCTGTTAGAGGTTGAACTTCCATTATTTTCTTCCTGATATTATAAAATTTGTCATTGAAGAAGTCAGTCATAAAGTCTTCATTTCTAAACTGCGATGTGATACTCTCTGCAGGCATCATAGGTTTTGTTAGGCGAGCCACTGTACTATATAAGAACCTGGGATTGTTTTGATTTCTTGCTATCAGTCGGATCAGACGCTCGGCCCTAGCAGCTTTTCAAAAAACTTCTAATTTAGTTTTTCTCCACTTTCGCTCGAGGTTACGGGTTGCTCTCTTTAGATCATGAGTATGACTATTGTACCATGGTGCAAGTGTTTTATCTCTGACTTTTTTTTAATCTGATGGGAGCAACAGTGTCTAATGTACTGGTAAAAATAGTGCCCATGCTGTTAGTCACTTCATCTAGATTGTCTGCATTTAGGGGTCTAATAAGAAATTGAGACAGATCCAGCAGATTACTTGTGAATCAGTCTTTAGTAGTCGGATTTATATTTCTACCAAATCGATAACGTGGGGAGACACAGCTAATCTGTTCTACAGGTAGAGTATACAGTATCATCATCATCACTTTGAAGTAAAATCTCTATATTTGAGACATCTACTGTACACCATGAGATATAATTAAATCAAGCGTATGATTCTCTGTGAATCTCTGTGAAGCAAAACTATAAAGCCACGGCTTATGAAAACATTCTAGGCCATTGTGTCCATCAATAGTGGAAAAACCACATACTGTATACAGTAAGATGTCACAGTAAAGGTGTTCACATACTTTTGGCCATATCATGTATGTTCAGTATGACAAAAAGAAAAGTCAAAAAGAAAAAAAATCACTGTTGAGAAATGACATATTAACTAAGCCATTATGTATTTTGTTTGATCTGTTAGGGTTTCTTAGCACCTGGGGAGATAGATTCCCTCAACAGATGTTTCGCCACCACACCCAAGCCTGAAGTCGTAGTTCAGGGTAAGTGGTACACCATGTATGTGTGCATGTTGTCATTCTGTGTTTGTATTTTTACATATTTTTTATGTGTAATTCCATGCAAGAATATTTAAACTACAATTTGAATTTTGCGCTGTGTCTTGAGGCATTATTATTTATATCATCTTGTTTTTAGTGTCGATTTTGGCAGAGACAGAAGAAATTAAGCAAATTCTGCAAAACCAGGGCATCTATTCAGAAACCCTGGAGGACATTCATCCGATTAGGGAGCCCTCTCCCTCAGCCCTCTAGAATTCTTAGTCACATCTACGCAAGACTTGGTAAGATGAAAGCTAACAAGACTTAGGGACTTGCACATAATATTTAATGTGCCACATTAAATCTTCTTGATGTGTCAAACACGAATCTGTATGATCTTATAGGACGTAATCAAAGACTTGGTCTGACTGGGAGGCCATACCGCAGTATTGATGTGCTGAGGACATCCAAATCCTACATCATACGCAACACCTTCTTTTCCTTTACGCCTCAAGTGAGTCAATTTGAAAAAGGTTGCAAGCTGATGATCATGTTAAGTATTGGACTAGTTGGCAGAGTATCTCAATCAGCTACTTGCGATTCCCCAGCAGAGTCCCCCTGCTGAAGGAGGACTCGACCGATTCCGTGCTGCAGCAAAGCGAGAGATGGTGTCTCTGGTTCACAAAGCCAAAACGCTAAACATAGTGAGTTCAGATATATTCATGTGCAGTTATGTCTTTAGTACTTCAAGCTTTTTTAAACATTTATTATATTTTGTTCACAGATGTGGGTCTGTATCTCCCTATTGTTCCATGACCCACCACCAATCCTTAAAAATAAAGAAATGCAAGTACTGTACATGAGGGTAGAATTAAGCAAATCTTTATCTACCATATCTGGGACTAATTGCAGTTATATATATGTATGATCTGGATTGTGACCGAAAAAACCAACTACAGTACAGTTGAATTCAATATTATTTGTATAGAGCTTTTAAGAATAGACATTGTCACAAAGCAGTTTTACAGAAAATAAAAATTCTGAATGTAAATGTAACATAAAAAAAACATTTATAGATTGTTAAGTATATCTGTATTGCTAATAAGCAAGCCAGAGGTGATAGTCATAGTAAAAATCGTAGTAAAGGTCCTGCTTTAAAAATGACACCCCCCTGTGGTTATGTGGTTATGTTCCTCGCAGAAATGTAGTGAAGTAAAAGCACAGATATTTTCTGTACAATGTGGTGAAGTAAAAGTAAAAGCATCTTCTAATAAAAATAACCAAATAAACTACAGATAAGTGAAATATTTACTTACAGTAACAAAGCAGATTTACTTTATCTTACTTACTTTCCACCTCATCAAATTAAATACAAGGAACTTTCCCTGTCAAGATAAGTTTTTAACTCTCAGTATGGTTCCTTGAGCTTTGTTCAACTATTGACAGTTTTGACACTGGAGAGAAAATGCACAGGAGCACATGACTATTCATCTATTCATGACTATTCATCTCTTATACTTTAACAAAAATGGGAAAAGTATATCCCCTATCTGAATATTTTTATTAATGAAAGAATTAAAGCAAGCGAACAAATACAGGATTGGGCTGATATCCTGTACATCTTTACATTTACATTTACATTTAGGCATTTGGCAGACGCTCTTATCCAGAGCGACTTACAAAAAGTGCTTTAAAGTTTACATCATTGGATACATACTTACACTGGGTTAACTAGGTTAATAACTAAGTGCCATTAGTCCAACACAACTAATGGAGTCTTGAGTCGTTGTTTAAAGATAGTCAAAGTCTCAGCTGCACGGACATCTACAGGAAGTTCATTCCACCACCTAGGTGCCAGAACAGAAAAGAACTTCTTTTTATCTTTTATAAAGAGAAGTATGGACATGGGTTTCTGTGGGAACCCTGTGACACCGTGTTGTTTCTGAGGTCATTTCTGATTGATGTGATATTTCAAAACATCCAGAAAACTGAATTAATTTTCATAAAACATAATGTAAATGTATTGGCTGTTATACTGTATATTGCATCTTCGGCAATACTGATGTAGAAAAGGCAGTTTTAAGAGTTTGAATATGTATTTGAGTAATGTGAGTAAATGTGTTATTAGAGGTATGGACTACTGAGCGACCTGTATGAGAAGGCAAGCAGTCTGATCAGCGGCATGCTTCGCAGGAAAGTGGCGGAACTTGATAAGGTGAATGCAATGTTGAACACAACCGCTGTCAAATTATCACTGCTTTTTTTATTTTACTCAAACAACCTAACATCATCCTTTCAAAGATAAAAAAATCCAAAAAAGCACACAGCGTAAATGAGGAATTAACAGAAGAAGATCTGCCAATTTAGTCTTTGTCCTTGCTGCTTATTCATGTGAAAATCTTGCGGGTGATGGTTTATTATTTTTCAATGGCAGCACACGCTGACGTCTTTTATTCTTCTTATACTGCAGTAATCTGCCAGTGATTACATTTTTTATTTAATAAAGTCTTTTAATAAACCTTTTTTTAAATGTCTAGCTGCTGTAAAAAGACAGTCCCTTTTTTACTCTCCAGTCACTCTTTTTTCTCCTTTGTCATTAAAAAGACAAAATGCAGTTTATAGTGTAACCAAGAAATCAGAGAGCATAAATTCCTCCTTACTATAGACTCTCCAATGGTGAAAAACTTATTAAATGCTAAAAAGCACTAAACAATTTTATATATATATATATATATATAGTACATTTATCTAATTTAATTATCGATACTGCTAAATCCTGTATACAGGGTTGCAGGGGGACATCCCACAAGACAGGTTTCCCCCTGGACACCCTGTGTCAACCCACACACACTTGGGAATGCAAATTAGCCTTATCTGTATGTTTTTGGAAGTAAACCAGATTGCCCAGAGGAAACTCACAGAGAACATGCAAACACCATACACAATGATGAATTGAACCAGTCTGGGAATCGAACCGGGCCCCTGCAGGTGCAAAGCGTCAGTGTTAACCACCAGTGCCTGTTTTATGTTACTGTAATGTGTGTGTGTGTGTGTGTGTGTATTGTATATCAGTGTGTTTTCAACCCTGGTACTTGAAGACCACCTTTGCACATTTCCGCTTTTCCTATATTCTTATACATTTTATTGCCTTTTCTTTTTCCTGCTCTATCAAACCCATTTTTCATTAAGGAAATGCTGTAAATTTCTTCATTAGTTAAATCAGATGTGGTGAGAGATGAGCAAACACTGAAACATGCCGGGCAGATGGTCCTCCTGGACTGGAGTTGAAAACCACTGCAGTATATTATACAGCATCCAAACTGAACCCGAAATAAATAATAATATCCAGCAACAAATGTTCAGAATATTGAAAGCAACATGCTGTCTAACATTGTACTGGAATGTCTATCTTTTATTGACAGGCTTGCACTGATTTGCTCGCTCACCAGGAGCACCTGACAGTGGGGTTTCCACCTGAACCACGAGAGAAAACTATTTCAGCGTAAGTTCGTGTGCACGCACTCATACTATGCTATATATCTAAATTCTGGGTCATGTGACTTAAATCTTACCTTCCTTTACATAGCCTAATGACCCCAGACAAGCTGACCAGGCTTATTGATGAGGCCAGCGTGAACAACCTCACAACAGCAATCCTCATGCAGGGTAGTTGTCTTCCTTCATACTCTCTTCTACATCTGTGTACAGTTAAAGTTGTTTGCAATGTGTTGGTACTGACACTCATGTATATGATTGGCAGGAGATCATGGTGTATCTGGCCATGAGCATTCGATCCCAGCCAAAACTTTTCAGTGAAATGTTCCGCCTCCGCATCGGCCTCATTATCCAGGTCATGGTCACTGAGCTGGCACAGTCTCTCAACTGCTCTGGTACTAAATCCGTCCTCACATACACCTGCTCGTAACACAATATGAAACGTGCTTGCAATATTAATAATGTATAAAATAAGATGTCAAAATAAAAAACGCATAGAGTTACTTGTGGAAATCTTGACATGTGAAAATAACAGGATTGTCAACAAGAATTGCAAGTGGACAAATAAAACCTAGTACATAAAACTAACTAACTAACTAACTAACTAACTAACTAACTAACCAACTAACTAACTAACTAACTAAATAAATAAATAAATAAATAAATAAATAAAACACTTGAATATTTCATTGCTAGCTTACTAACATAGCAAAGGTAAGCGAATGTAAGTACTGTAATGGCTACTGGAACATGTTTTTATAGAAATTTTGTTAAGGCAAAAAGTTTGATTCTTAGACTGATAAAAATATTTCAATCTAAATGCACAATAAATAACTGATCAATAGTTTGTTAGTTAGTAACTGATTAATAGTTAGTAACTGATCAATAGTTTAACTAAATACAGTACTTAAATTAACATGTACTTACATTTGCTGAGACTATTTATTTATTTATTTATTTATTTATTTATTTATTTATTCGTAACGTCAGGAGAGGATGCTACTGAAAGTCTGATGAACCTGGCTCCATGCGAGCTGAAGACCCTCCTCCTCCAGATCCTCAGTGCCAAAGAGTTTAGAGTGCGGAGAAGTGGTTTGAGAGTTTGTTGAGAATGTTTTCAAATTTGACTTTGCTTGAAGTCTTCTGTAAATGTCGGTTTAATGTCTTCATTCACAGGAACTTTCATCACAATCCCTGGTTTGACTTGAACTTACATATCTAAGGCCCAATGTAGTAATTATTATTATTATTATTATTTTAATTGACATTTAATTGATGTTTGAATATGAATTATATGTTTATATGTGTATTTCAGTGTGCTCAGCTGGATCCGGTATAAGCCCAGCCATCTCTATCCAAGACAAGAGTAAATCTGGCTCTGCAAAAGATCAATTAAAAGGCAGCACTCAGGTCAAATGTGATGTCAAATTGGTATGGATTAGCATGATTCCTTATCTTTCTGTCTACTGTTTGGGAAAACAAACTAATTTCTGCTTTTTTAACATTTATTTTGAGCCATTATCAGTGCACTCCTTGAATATTGACAATATTGAGTCAGGGGTGAGTACTGTGCATGATAAAACTCAACCAATTCATTGTTATTATTATGATTTAATTGTAGTGAATAATTCTTTGGGTAATGTTATGCGATATTGCTTTTATAATCTTTTGATAAGTAAATATGTGTCTGTTAGAGGTATAGACTTCCTCCTATTGAGTCCTTTCAAGATTCTTTGAGAGGTGCGGCACAGGACAGAAAACAAGGTGGAGCTCTCAATAGGATTCCTGTGTGTTTCTATCAAAACGTCTGGAAGATCCTACAAAAGGTCAGCAGAAGCACATGTCAGTAAAAGCCGATGCCTATTCTGTTCTGTGATGTTGTTTATGCTAAATCTTCTTTGCCTTTTGATTGAAAGTGTCACGAAAGTGTGACTCTCTATTAAAGCCTGTCCTTTCATCATCGACCACAAAAGAGGTAACTTAACACTGTGCATTTCGTTCAATAAGGTATGGTATGAGTCATAAGCATTATGAATTGTATTTCTTTTTTTTTTTCTTACTTATTGTAATCAGATGACCCCTGGTGAGATAAAATTTGCTGTGTATGTGGAGACAGGGCTGAACCCTGTCCCGCAGCCGGAGTACAAGCAGCTGCTGGTGGAAGAGATCCTAGTCCTGATCATGCTGTCTAAAGTGGACATCCATACAACTGGAGGAATCATTCATGCAGAAAAGATTGTTCAAATGGCCAGAGACATGTTCCATAAAGATCAGGTAATCTTTACATGCATATCCATATAGTGCATTTTAAAAAAATATTGGCACCCTTTTTCTGCATACATAAAAAAGTTATGTTTTAAGTTTAACATACAGTATTGGAACAGTGTATTTTTTCTTTACAATAGCTTCTTCTAAACAAAAAGTTTTGTTAAGCAGTCCAATATTTTTTTTAATGATTGACACACTTTCAATTAATATTCAGTGAAGCCTCCCCTGGAGAATAACAATAGTTCCTTTTATGTCTAACAAGTTTGGTGACATTCGTAACTGCACCTTCAGTAATGAATTTGTATGAATTTTCTTCATTGTACTGACAACCAGGTTTTGTGCTACAAATTGGCTCACCTTTTTTATAATCATGCTGAAATTCTGCTACTATACTGCAAAAAAATGTTCTGTAGAATTTTATGTGGGACTCCAGGGAATTTCTGAGATGACATAAATGTTCCTTTGAACTTCTGTTTTGTTTATAAAATATTTTGTTTAAATCCATTTCAGTTCTATATTTGCATCCTGTGAGATAAGCCTTAGGACTTTAGATTGATTGGTGGAAACCCTGCAGCCAGTTCTCTGTTCATGTCAGTTATTTCACACCCGTTCTATTTATTTTAGGCTGCACTAATGACATTACTGTACTGTATGCTTGTCATTATTATGTGATTTTGTTAACAATGATCGAGAAGAACTTTACAAATAGGAGGTTGCACAAGCCAATGTGCATATAAAGAGAATTCACTATAGAACTGTTACTCTAACCATCACTACATCATTTATACAGATTTGTATTTCTATAGAATATTTTCCCTATAAAACTTTTGTCCTATTACAATAATCAATTAATTTTTTCTGTAGATTATCTATGGAATTGGGTTATTGGGAATTCTATAGAAAATTTTTGCTGTGTAAACTAAAATATAAATCAAAGAAAGACTAACATCAGAATGCTTCACGTTTTTTTTTTTTATATTTTAATTTTAGTCTAATTATACTGTACATTCTGTATCTTCTGTATGTGGAAACCAGTATCTTTTTCAGAATCTAGTTGATATTTGGGATTTTTTAAAAACCTACTGTACAAAATTCTGTCATAAATCTGTGCCTTCTCTATTACCGAAAGGCCTAGGAGCAGATGATACAATCCTGGAAAAGGATCAGTCCAACGGTATCTGCAGGTTATTTTATGACAGTGCACCCAGTGGCCGTTTTGGGACCATGACCTACCTGTCTAAAGCTGTAGCCACTTATGTTGATGAATTCCTGCCAACTGGGTCCTGTGCCCTTCAGTGACACACTCTTCCAATTCACACTCTAGCTTGCAATTTGTTTTTAATGGCTGACAAATATGAGTGGTTATAACTGGCATAGACATATCACTGAACGTTTTAACATTATTGAATACCTGAAACAGAAAGATTTTTGTGGATGTCTTAGACAGTGCAAATGCATATTTGAATTAAAAAAATATTAATTAAAAGATTAATGTTGGCAAGGTTCAGGTGTGCAAATGGATTAAAATAAAGAAATTGTCAATGAAGCGTTCTTCCACATTCATTTATGAAAAAAGAGAGATAAAAAGAGAGAAAAAAATCTTGCTATTACAATGTTATGGCATAAAATATACAGGACCGTACAAGTATCTTGAGCCACCCCTCATTATTTAATATTCTATGTTACAACCTGAGCAGCAACCTCATTTCCCCTCTCGTCTGTTCCAACCACTCAGCATTCAGCATCACCAGTGTACTAATCACCGTCCTGATCATCTGTCATCATCTGCATCTGTTTCTTACTGGTTCATATCTTAAGTTAGATGCTTTGTTTAATGCTGGAATGCTTTATAGGTCACTGTGTGGCTTAACAAACGAAACACATTCCTCGGAAACTGGACAGGGACTGGACTGAAAATAAGATCCTTAAATGGGAGGCAAAAAAGTCCTTCAAGAAGAACGGTTCCTCAAGACTACATTAAAAATATAGGAAAGTCTGGCTTTGGAGACAAAATTGAAAGAAATAAGTGGTTGCTTAGGACATTTGCGTAGTACTATATTAAACCAAATCATGTTCCACCATATAAATGCAGACCATATAAGTTTAAAGTGGGTGGCATTTTAATTTGCAGATTCCTTGAGTCTGTATTCAAGTTTTTCCATACCATTGAAAAATGTAGATGCTTTCGGGTAAGTGCTGCATCAAAATAATTTAATTTTTTTTTTATAGTATATTAGGATTAAAAATGCTTTTTTTTTAAATTAAAAATTTGCTAAAATAAGATTTTCCAATAATAAACATTAATATAGATAATATATTCACATTTGACCTTGGGGAAAACAGAGTATGCTTATCATTAAATAAAAACCACAGACGCGAGCACACTGCTGTATTTGTTTTTAATCCATACAGCCATACCTTAACCATACCTGAATGAAATGTTACAAGTTACTGTATGCATCAACAGCTTCAACTTGTAAGGTGAAGTCCAAAATGTTCAGGGACAAGACAAATGTACAAAAGTGACCTGTACACATTTCTCCAGGACTCAAGAATTCAGGAGGCCAGCAACTGTGGCACGATCATCAACATTGACAGTGGTTGATTCAAAACACTATTCAGGCAATGTGCATACAAAACCGTGGCTTGGTTTAGACATTATAAACATTAAAGATTCAAGTGCACACAATTACAACAACAAACTCTCCGACCGGGGGGAAATAGAGGGGCAGGGGACTTGACATCATGACATTGTTTCATTCCACCGCAAATCACTATACATTGTCACTCCATTCGCATTCAGCCAGTGACATCATCTAAGAGGGCCATCTAGAAACACTAGATCTGACACTTAGGAAATTAAAGAGAATAAAATGACAGGACTATGTTATGCTCTCGGGGCAGGGGATGCTACAAACACACAGCTCAAGGGCAAAAATGGCACGTGATCATGTCAGTCTCTGAACCAATTCTCACATCTTCGTTGTCATATTTGGTTTTGGGTTGGTTGATGTTTTTCCTCTGGCGCTACTGTCAGGCTGATGCTCTCCTTAGCGCTACATGAAGTGCATCTGAAAAGGAAAAAAGGAAAAAATATATATAGAGAGAGAGATACAGTATATCTGTCTGTTCAAAGTAATATTTCAAATAAATGTCCGCCACAGTAACGTTTCAGAATTTATATATCCCTATACTGTGTGCCGGACTAAATTATGATAAACAAGACTTTCATTTTATTTCAAAAGTAATATCTCTTAGTACATTGTCGTCTCTTCATCTATACCACTTTATCCTATGTACAGGGTCCCGTGGGGCATGGAGCCTATCACAGAGAATCCATACACAAATGCCAAACCTACTGTGCATGTCCTTGGACTGTCAGAGGTAACCAGAGTACCACCAAGCACAGGAAGAACATGCAAACTCCATGCGCACAGACACGAGGTGGGAATCGAACCCGCACCATGGAGGTGCAAGGCATCAGTACTAGCCACTTAGCCACTATGCCACCTCTGTTAAGACGTTGGGTTGATGAGTGGGCAATGAGTGGAGTGTACCTGAGTCCCGGGGACAGGGGTGAAGGGGTTGGTGGTGCGGAGAACAGGCTGGTTGTACATCACAGGCTGGGGTGCCATTAAGGGCACTGAACTCATCTGGCCCATGGGAGGAGGGATCTATCAGGAAATCAAACACAAAATGATTTTTCACAGAACAATCAGATTGGAAAAAAACAACTTAAAATGACAATAGAATAAATATGATTTACAAATTGCATATAATTCTTTCCTTGCTACAGAATGCAGTAGACATGTATTGTTTATGATTTTTGTAAACATTTCTTGTTTTGCACTACACTCACTCACTCATCGTCTATACCGCTTTATCCTGTATTTAGGGTCGCGGGGTGGGGGTGGGGGGAGCTGGCGGCTATGCCAGGAGACTTAGGACAAGAGGCAGGGTACATCCTGGACAGGGTGCCAATCCATCACCAGGCACACACATACAGTATACATACACTCATTTACACACTACGTTCACGATTCGAGAACGCCAATTAGCCGAAACTGCCTGTCTTTGGACTGTTGGAAGAAACCGGAGTACCTGGAGGAAACCCACCAAGCACGGGGAGAACATGCAAACTCCATGCACACAGAGACGGGAATCGAACCCAGACCCTGAAGGTGCAAGGCGACAGTGCTATCCACTATGCCACTATTTGCACTACACCTATAAGCTAAAAAAATTCAGGAAAGCTTACAGCCACTGATTTAGCATTGACTGGACCAAACTGATTTTCCATCACACATTCAAATCTCAACTAAACAAAAAAACATTAACAGCTCCCAGATAAACCCAGTAGTAGCAGCCATCTTAAAGCTTTCTTCTATAGCAATTAGTTGAGCATCACACAACATGAACACATCAAACAATATGTATGTGAGTGTGCTACAGTATGATACAAGAATGCAATCTACATGATGCTGAACATTACGCTACGTATTTTCCATATATAAACATTTGGTAAGATGTTTTTTTTTTTTTTTTCCTACCATCCCATATACAGGCACTTGGGGGGTTGTCATTGGAAATGCTACCGGAGCTGGTGCCTGAAAAATAAATCAATCAGTACACATGATGAAAACAAATGGTTGCAAAAGGATTTCTCACGAAGGAGTAACAAAGAGACTTACATAGCCAGTATAAATCATTCCATTCTGCAGTGAACAGATGGAAGAGGAAAAGAAATGGTACAGTTAGCCTTTAAGGCAGCTTGTGTTTGCACTTGTGTTTATCTAACACTGTCTATATTCCCGAAGAAATGTCTGGTTGAGGTTTAAAGAGGAAAAAGTTCCTACCATCTGTGGCACTGGAATAGGGGCAGGGGCCAGATGTGCGTGTCCCCAAGGTGCGGTGCCACTCATGGCTTTAGACTGCCAGTGAGATCCTCCAGTGGTTTTCTTCTCCAGGTGGGTCCACTGCATCTCTGGCCTTATGAGAAAGAATAGAAGAACTTCACCAACAAAAACTAGCTCTCATGGCAGCGAATGAGGCCTGAAATTAAATATGCAGATTTGGATTTACATTCTTTGGAGTTTAACACTGTGATTTATGCAATTCCTTTTTGTAATGAAAATATTGCAACAAATCTACTGCTTTGGAAGTGTAAAGCATTCTCATGACAGTGAAAGTTAATAATAGATTATGACATGACAAAGTCATGAAACCAAGTTTATTACTGTATTAGGTCCGAATGCTACTAAGCAGTGTTTATGATTAACTTTATCAATCCTGTTGCAGGATCAGAAAGGTTGAGGTATAAACCAATTTGTGCCAAAATGGCGAAATTTCACTTATCGCACTCTATTGGCCATAGCGCAAACCCGTTCAACTTAACACTTGACTTGATATGACAGGTCACATTTAACTATAAACAGATAAACACTTCAATGTATTGTTTATCAATAAATTCTTAATTTGACCTTTTTTACACTATACAAGAATTTAAATGTAAAGATTTCCCCTCAATAAAACTGATGCAACAATCAGTCACTTAAATCTAAAATATCTGCTTAGTGCAGGTCTTTGGCAGGGATCTTTCATTTATACAGCCAGAGATGATATGAACCATATGGCTGGACGTTTGTGAACATCTAACCAACACTCCTATGTGCTTCATGAACATCCCATTGAGGTCAGGCACTGATGTCAAGGGAAATGGCATTGTGCAGATTTGGCGCTCCAGTTCATCCCAACGGTGTCCAATTGTGCTGAGGTCAGGCTTTTGTGCAGGTCCGTTAGGTGTTTTCATGTCCTGGCAAACCATGTCTTCATGGATAGGTGCACTATCATGTTGAAACAGGTTTGGGCTGTTCGGAAATTATAATGCTACAGGACATGAAGTCATCCTGGACAATTGTTTGCTTCCACTTTTTGTGGCAACAGTTTGGGGAAGGTGCACATTATGGGTGCGATGGTCACACTTTTAGCCATATAGTGTATAGTCAAAGTGACCTATAAGGTAGAAATATCTTCTATAATGGGCTGTTAGTTGGATCTAATAAACTAAGCATCTTGAGAAAATCTTACTTTTTGGCCAGGGGTGCTCCAAAGTGCAAATCTATGAAAAACACAACACACTCAATTAGATAGGAAATGTCAAAAAGAATTACAATAAATATATAAAAAGCCAAATGAATAAAAGACCTACTGCCCACTAGGTTGGCCAAAGAGGAGTCCAGGTCATTAGTCAGTAACTTTCCTCCATTATGGAGATGTGAGCCTTGGCCGTGGACCTGTGAGGTGGGCTTGAGTAGGGGTCCTAAAAAGGACACAATCTATAGAAGGAGACAAAAGGATGGAAAATGGAATGTGTGTCCTCTGTGCCTTTACAAACTATCACATTTATTTACAAATCTTTGACTCACCAAGAGACGGTCCAGCCACGTAGAGCAAGTTAAACAGAAACAGGAAAAAATAAGTCAAATAGTAAAAATGTCAAGATGAAATATATGAAGACGTGTCTGAGTACGTATTGTGTTGATATTGTCGTGTGATGTGATATTAATCGTGTAAATCTGACCTCCCCAGCCGTTGTTAGTGGCAGGCAGGGTGCTAGTCGGAACAGGGGTGGTGAGGTTGTGTTGGAGGTCAAAATGATCACTGGTGAAACTGTGCACACTGTGGGTTCCAGATATACAGAAATATATAAAATTTTTTACACATTATGAAAAGGATATCAAATAGTAGCAATAATCGTAAAGCATCTCATAAGTTCTATTCTCAGTACCCATTTGTGAGGGGTAGATCTGGTGGGCTAGAGAGTAGCTCAGTAGCACCACTACTGGTGCAGCTGCTGTTGGCACTGCCCACGGACTGCCCGCTGGGGGACACTGTCGGGGTCTGCATGCCAATATCTTTGAGCTGTACTCCCTGTGGTGAAGTTAAAGGAAAAACAAATCAAAAAGGCTACTCTCTTTTTGGTTTCATTTGCTTTGTACATATTTAATAATGTAATTTGGGCCAGTTGACTTAAAATTTTGTGATTAACTTTCAAAACTAATATAATGTAAAAATAATAGCGACACTTATCGGTCTCAGTATTAAATTTTTGTTACTTAAATTCCACTGAATTTTGGTTCAGTATAACATATTTTATTATTTGTTTTGGTTTATTTTATTGTATGTTACAGGCATGATTTAATTTAATCTCGACGAATTTTATATTATTATTTTTAACATTAATTTGTACGTTTTTAGATGAAATCATGATTTTTCAGAATCAGTACTGTCTTGAGCCACTTCTCAATTCTTTATATTAATTAGAATTAAATTATGCCGATCAAATTAAAGAATGGGAACAAATGTTTTACTGTAGCGGGTTACAAAGTGCCTAAAGATACGATTTAAAAACCAGTTGTTTATGTAACAACCTCAGCAGCATCCTCATTTCCCCTCTCGTCTGTTCCAACCACTCAGCACTCAGCATCACCAGTATCTGCACCTGTTTCTCACTGGCTCATGCTTGAATGGTTCATAGGTCAATAATGTGGCTTAACAAGCAAAAAAAAAACATTCCTCTGAAACTGCTCAGGTACAGGGACTGGACAAAAATTGAGAAGCACTAATCCTGGAGTACTATTCCTCAAGACTACAATAACAATACAAGAACGTCTGGCTCTTTGGAAGCAGAATATAATTAAATAAATAAGGTGTGGCTCAAGACGGTTAGTTTTTTACAGTACTGTATATATTTTTTAAAATGTTTTAACTTTAGGTGAGAATATTATCTATTAATTAATGATACACGTTTTAAAAAGTCTAAGCGAATTTCAGATATATACTTATAATTATAACCAATAATTATATTTGTTACCATATTTAAACAAAAATACTCAATTTGTTGAAAAATATTTCAGTATACATTGTGTAAAAATGTATATTTTTAGTTCATTCTTATACATACATTAATTATCATACCTGGACTTGAGGAACCACATTTTTAACATAAAGTTATATATTGCCTTTACTTTCAAAAACTAACCAGTGAGACATTGAGTTATCTCACCTTTGCAGGCTGTAATCTGTTGCCCTCAGCCTCCTGAGCCTGCTGTTTCTCATCCCTGCAAACCGGAAAGGCAATAAACAGAAGTAAACAGTCTGAAACCAGATAGGTCTACCTAAAAAGGTTCACATCAAACATCATAATTTGGAAAAGTGTGATCTCATTGACTTGGCATGACCAGGGCATGGTGGTCGGTGCTAGATTGGCGAGCTTGAGACTAGATGTTGAGGCTAGATGTTTTGAGCCTGGAGCCTCTGATCCACTCACTCCTCGTCTGTACCGCTTTATCCTGTATTCAGGGCCGTGGGGGGCCTGGAGCCTCTCACAGGAGGCTTAGGTCACGAAGTGAGTTACACCCTGGACACGGTGCCTGGACACGCAGGGCACACATACACATACTCACTCACACACTACAGCCCATTAGGAAATGCCAATAAGCCTAATCTGCATGTTTTTGGATTGTGGGAGGAAACCGGAAGTACCCGGAGGAAACCCACCAAGCAGGGGGAGAACATGCAAACTCCATGCGCACAGAGATGGGAATGGAACCCAGACCCTGGAGGTGCACGGCAACAGTGCTAACCACTACATCACTGTGCCGTCCCCCCATCTACTCTACGTTTCATTATTTTGTGCATTCTGAGATGCTTTTCCACTCACCACAGTTGTAAAGAGTGATTATTTGCGTTATCGTAGCCTTCCTAACATTTCGAAACCAGTGCACCAAGCTGTTTCCACCTAAAGAATGAGTTTTTGTCATTATTTTCACCCCATTCTTTGTGAACTTTTAAGATTTACTGTGAAAAGACCAGGAGATCAACTGTTTCCGAAATCCTCAAACCAGTCCATCATCCCCACACAACCATGCCATATCTAAAGCCACTGAGATCACTGAGAATTGTTTTCGTTCTGATGTTTGATGTGAACCTCAAGTTAAGCTATTGAGCTGCTTTTTGATGATTCTACTGTATGCACTGCACCACTGCTATGTGATTGGCTGGTTGAAAAACTGCACAAATGACCATGTGTACATGTGTTCCTAATCAAGTTGGCCAGATGACTGTATCCACAATCCATGTAAAATATAACCAATTGCACCTTACTATGATCAATATACTCTATCATATGGGCCATAAATTGTGTTGGTTATATTTCTAGTCCAATCAAAGCTGACCAAATTCTAAAAAAAAAAAAGCCTTGATCTAAATCATTCTCACTGTAAACACTCTGGGACAAACTGATTAATAAGCTATGCCATGTGGAGTCAGCAGGACCCCTTTTATACTTGCATAATGAAAATGCGCTGTCTGGTAGAGACCTATTTATAAGCAAATGCTTTTTAATATCTAATAACATCTCACTGTGCTACATAATTGCTTTTTTCAGCATCAGCTGATAAGATTGTAAGGTTCGGTATAACCAGGTGAACTCTAATATGTGTTAGATACCTGTTGACGGAGGAGAGCTCTTTGATTTTCTTGCCTTCCAGAGAGGCCAGGTGTTGTTCAAGAGCTTGTAAGAGACTACTTGGGGCCTGGAAGCGATGCAGGTTGAGGAAAAGAGATATTTCAGACACGTGTGTAGACACTGAGCACAATACAAAAGCACGCAGACATCCACTCTCACAAACCCTCACACACACAAACCAACATGGAACGACATGGACGCTACTACTATACATAGAGTACATAGACTTCTACAGCTAAAAGACTCGCACTCGCTCACTTACTCATACACACAGACACAAAAGTGCACACAGACAGACAAACAGACATATACAGAGTCACAACGGGAAGTTCTGTATTACTGACATAACCTAATACTCTTCATGAGCCTCTAAAATAAAAAGGGAGACAAAGCAAAAAAGATTCAAATAGAAGATGCTTGGACATGCAAAAAATGTGTTATTTCCCATGCAAGTGTTCTGAAACTTCATACACGGCTTGTGAAGGAAACTGAGATCAAGGGCTTCTCAAAGGGGGAGACACAAATTACTAGACTTTGCAACAAACATACAAAAAAAAACAAAAAAAAAAAACAGAGGGACCTACTTTTTTTCTGACCATGCAGAGTACATTATGAAGCACAGATATAAAAAAAAGCCAAAGCGCAACCTATGAAACTTTGGATTCCACTTGGAGTTGAATTTTGCAACAAATTGCACATTTTTGTGCGTAGTTTCCTTTGAAATAGTTCAGCAAACGCATGCCCTTTTATCATCAGGAAGAGGAAATAATAATAAAAAAAACAAACATTTGGAAGCCAAAGCAGGTTATAGAGAGAAAGGCAAATGCTGGATGAGAACATGAGGTTGTGCGTTCGCTGATTGAAATGCAGCATTCTTCTTCCTTTATAGCCTATAATCAATGAGCTGTACTGGCCGATGAAGAACGTTCACTCTTCAAGAGAATGGCTTTGTTCGTACACAACATTTGCCTTTCAACGACTAGACGTGTCCACTCTGCATGCCAGTTCGAGGGAGGATTTCCATGAATAACAAAAGAACAGATTTCTCAGACAGTCTAAGAGGACGGAAAACGAGGGAAAGCCCACTGAGAAATCCGAAACACACGCGATGAGAAGAGACTGTCTTAAAACAAGAAACAAACGAAAAGATAGCAAGAAGTTAAGGAAACGGTAACATTGCTGTAGGAGTGTACAAAAGGCCAGACTATCTCACAGTATCTCTATGGTGGATTTTTTTTTTTTTTTTTTGTAAAATAGAATATTCATTTTATGGTCACGAAATATTTCCATGGATGTAACATTATGCAGGCCTTCTGAAAACTGCTTCAGCTGAAGTAAACAAGGCACTCCTTCCATTTAAAAATGTTTTTGACATGGTTAGGTACCACTGTAGTATGCCAGCTCAACACCTTCAGGAGTCCCTGTCTGATGTAAATGAAAATGTCAAAAAACGAACAAACAAACAAACAAAAATAAGCCAAATGGTTGCAAACTGAAGGGGGAGATGTGTGCCCAGCACCCCTCTGTCAGTCGGCATGGAGCGTAATTGGCATGAAATGCACAGTCCAGCATAAACTGGAGGCCTATGTTTGGCATGGCTGCTGACTATAAACTTCAGATGGTGCCAGGCAAAGTTTTGTCCCCTGCTCCAGTTTTAAGGCATTCTATTTATTGTGCACATTCACAACTCTTCCCAAAAAGCTATTAAAGCAAAAAATACCCTACCAGTGCAGAGATATATGGCAATGGTGAGTGCCTACAGTATAAAAGCTAAACACTATACCCAAAATCTCTTAGGCACGGACACCATTCGGCTATACATCAGTCTGCACTGGAAATAGAAGCCCTTTAAATTTCTCATGGATTTTACCAGTAAGAAATGGTGGCTTGAAGAGCGAGCACTTAATCTTAACATGATGACACCGCAAACCTCAATAGCCTTGAACGGCCTTTCATTCCTAATAAAAAATAAATAAAAATGCTGTGCTAATACACATGGCAATATTCAAGGCATAAGGCTTCATAAATGAGAGCTTCTGGTGACCAGCTTTAGTACCCATTTACCTCGGATGAAAACAGAAAATGCAAAACAGCACATCAGATTCCCAGGGAGAGCGCGCGGGTATGGAGTAAGTTTCTGGAGGCCCCTATCCTAAAAGTCTGGTAGATGAGGGGTAAACATAGAGGAAATGGGGGAGGCTGGGGATGGAGGTCTATGGGGTGAGGTGGTGGTGATGAGAATTTCG
The DNA here is from genome assembly GCF_024256425.1 of Clarias gariepinus. Taxonomy (NCBI): domain Eukaryota; kingdom Metazoa; phylum Chordata; class Actinopteri; order Siluriformes; family Clariidae; genus Clarias; species Clarias gariepinus. The sequence goes on along the minus strand of NC_071118.1, from coordinate 7,959,881 downwards.
GGTGAAGCCACATGGCAGAAATTGAGATGAAATGTGCCACTAACCTGTGAGAGATCTGGGATGTCAACCTGATCAATTCCAACTTGCTGTGACACAAAAAAAGGAAAAGAGGGAGCAGAACAAAAAAGAAAAAAAGAAAAACAATGTGGAACCAAAAAGATCAAACAAAAGAAAACAAAACCAAAATTAGAAAAGAGGTATGTGGAGGAGGGAGGAAGAATAAAGAAAAAGAGCCATTACTCCATGCAGCGTTTGTGTGGTGGTTAAAGAAAATATGGACAACTGCATGTACAAAGAGATAGATAACAAGGATTTGGATGTTGGCTTCATGGGTGAGAAAACAATGAAATGCCATTTTTGGACATGTGAACGGAGATGAGATATTCATGACTAGGTGAGAAACATCCAAAAGAAACACACAACTAATGTTGACTTTGAAAAAAAAAAGGACAAGAAAAAATGGCATACACACATCGTTATACAAATAAAGAAATGCGCTCTTAAAGTCAACTTTAGTCTGTTTTTGGATAGCACTGCACCCAGTTCCTGAAGAGACATATTACTTAGCCAAAAGAGACAAAATAATAAAACATAATCTAGAAATCAAGCAGGATGTGCAGAATTCTTTTTTTTTTTTTGTTCCAAAAAATACCTCCATACACAGCAAGACATTATGATTTAGAAACAAACAAACAAACAAACAAACAAATAAATAAATAAATTTAAAAAAGGATCGGCTAAATTCCAGCCATGCGGCACAGTTGTCAAAAAAATAAAAAAATAAATAAAAATGGATTTTCTTTAATGCATACTCATTTTTTAAAGGCAGAGGACGACATTACTGCACGTTTATCCATCAACCTACAAAGTCCTCACTCATACAGTATCTGATCACAGTCAGAGAACGTCCATGTTGACAACTGTGCCCTGCATTTGGACTGCAAAACTGTTTTTTTTTTTTCCTTTTTTTTTTTCTGCAAAATTAAGTCAAATGACTGAAATAGTTGGTCTTCATACGAATAACACATCAATCACTGTTCTTATTGTTGCTGAGATAGACTGAGAGACATCTTGCTAACGCATGCAGTGCAGGCAGCAGAACAGGCAGAATGATGGGGGAACCTTTGGTAAAAGTTGAACCAAAAGCCAAGAGGGGCAGTAATCAGAAAAAAAGGGCCTCAATGCCCGACCAAACCCATGCATTGAGTGTATTCAGAAACATTTTACCTCTGCCACTTTGAGAAACTCTGAGAGCTTGGTCATCCTGATAAGAAACCTCTTGTATATTTCCAGGGCTTCTTTGCACTGGTGCTTCTTCATATCAAAATATTTCTCTTTGAAACGAAACAAAGTATTTAGTACAACACTGCATCTACACATAATCAAGTTAATTTGCATTCGCTATAATGTCTTATACCACAGCACTGACAAATTCTCGAATCTGATTGGTCAGGAGGTGTTGATTTATTTTAGAATATTGGCTTTAGGGCAAATATCCCGTTTAAACTGTATTATGCACTTGTTTCACAAAATGGATGATTTATATGGTCTAAATCTAATAATAATCATATTACTGTAGTTATGTTTCACTGCAATGGTAGCTCAGTGGTTAAGGCATTGGACAACGGATCAGAAAATCTAGAACTATCAAGTTGCCACTGTTGGGCCCCTTGAGCAAGGCCCTTAATCCTCAACGGCTCAGGTGTATAATGAAATAAAAAGTAAGTCGCTTTGGATGAGGGTGTCTACCAAATGCTGTAAATGTAATGTAATGTAAATCTAATATTCACTCACTCATAGTCTATACCGCTTTATCCTGTATACAGCGGCGTGGGGGGACTAGAACCTATCCGGGGAGACTTAGGATACAAGGCACATGCTGAACAGGGTGACAATCCATCACAGGGCACACATACTGTATAAACACACTCATGTGCTCATTCACACACTAATTTGGGAACGCCAAAGCCTAATCCGCATGTCTTTGGACAGTGTGAGGGAACCCCAAAGGAAACCAACCAAGCACGGGGTTGAACATGCGAAGTCCCAGCACAAGAGGGAATCGAACAAATCATATTTGTTTTTTTGTCTAGGTGAAAAAAGAGAGGATGATAAGAGAATGATAATGGTTTATAGCTGCTATATTATAATCAATAACAGTTGTGCAGGGGTTCCACAACATAAAATGTAACTATAAACAGTCAAAAACATTAAAATCTTTAATAAAATAATGCAATCAATAGGCCAATGCTGTGGTATAAGAGGGAAAAAACACTTTAAGTTTGTTCGGTAGAAAACAATCAGCTTTGCTTTATCACACCAATCCATCCACCCATTATTGATGATAGTCTTCAAATAAACAGCAACATAAATGACACCAGAAATACCGAAACTACTGTAGATGCAAACATGGGACTATACTGTATTACCTAGAAGGTTAATAACACCCTCGTTGTAAGCAGCAAATATGCGAATAGAGTCCTTGAAGAGCAGCATGAAGGCACCATTGATCACACCATTGGTCAGTACATTAGAGGTGGCCTAAAGGGGAAAATTAGATTAATGCATTTAAGTGCAAATGTTAGGATTGTCAAAGGTTTCACAGAGTTTCCTCAAGTAACAAATACAATCATGTTGTATGTGCAGCCACACCTTTTGTGCACATGATATTGAGGATATTTTATATTTTAAGCTCAAAAACCATAAGCAACATAAAGCTTTGCACCTTGCACACAGTGTGGCCAAAAGTATATGGACACCCACTGAATTATAACCATTCTTTGTCTGGTCCAAACCTTTCTGTTATAATAAGCTTGACTCTTTTGGAAAGGCTTTCCACTCCAGATTTTGGAGTATTTTGGAGATTTTTTTTTTATCTACTCAGCCACCAAAGGGTGGGATTGGGAACATGGGATTCAATCGACATTGCAGTTCATCCCAAGGGTACTTCCATTCCAACCAACCTTGTCTTCATGGAACTTACTTTGTGCTCAGGGGCACCATCATTCTGGAAAAGGTTTGGGTCACTTTTGCTCCAGCGAAAGCAAAATCTGCATAACATGTGACTGCATATAAATATAGCCTATACAATTATGCAATTTATAATATGTTGTAAAATTTGGCAGCAAAAGGCCACATACAAGTGTAATGGGAAAATATCCATATACTTTTGGTCATTAGTTTATATATACAGTCCAATCACACAACTGTTCCAATCCTGTGAACTCCATCATGTTGCCTGCGCATAGAAATGCTCTTACTTTCACTATTAAACATAGCCATGCTTTTTACTGTTGATTTTTTACCATGCAATTCACCAAGTGTTTAACTGATCACCATTCAAGATTTTTTTCTAACCATCATTTAAAGCAGGGGTCAGCAACCTTAAACACTCAAAGAGCCATTTGGACCTGTTTCCCAGACAAATTCAATTCAATTCAATTCAATTTAATTTAATTTATATAGCGCTTTTAACAATGGTCATTGTCTCAAAGCAGCTTCACAAAAAATGAAAAGAAAATTTGAAAAGAAAATTTATGTGTGAGAAAAATGTGTCTAGATAATAAGGAGATTGTCTCTGATGAGCAAGGGTGAAGGCGACAGTGGCAAGGAAAAAAAAACTCCCTGAGATGGCAATAGGAAGAAACCTTGAGAGGAACCCATCCTCATATGGGTGATAACGGATATAAATGATATAACATCATGTGTGTTATGCAGCTAAAAGTTGAAAATAACACAAGTTATTTAAATTAACATGAAGAAACAGAAAGAAAATACCTGGAGCCACAAAACCCTTTTGACATCTAAAATGAAGATCACTCTGCATATTGTTTTTCACCTTTATACTTTGTATCGAAAAGCTGTAGTGTGTTGCATTTATGAAGTCGATGCACTGCTATAGAGAACATTTTATTTCTGCATGCAACAAAAACATTTAAAAAAAAAAAAGACACTGAGTTGAAGGTTATTTTCAAATAAAATACTCAATGTCTATTTGAGTCCTCCTTTTGTTCATTAAGTCGAAAGCTGAACCTAGATTTTCCACCTGCTAACCAAAAATGCCTTCTGCTTCTGTGTGCCGTCAGCCTTTTATTGCAGGTACTGTAGCGTGCAGTCAGCTGTCAACCTGAATGAAACCAGGGCTTGACCGGTGGGTCTCGCACATCGGCGGTTGTGACGCATTCTTCGAGCGATCAAAAATTAAACACACTTTATTTTAATGTTACAAGATCACCATAATATTAACATTTATAATTACATTATAATTACCAACTAATAAATGTAAATTAAATACTTATTATTTCATTTCCAAAACCACAGGGAGCCACAACAGACGGATGAAAGAGCCACATGCAGGTTGCCGACCCCTGACTTTTGAACGTTTAATGAAATTAAATCATAAGACTTTTTTTTTTATTACTAGTTAAAGTAAAAGCATTTTCATACGCACAATGAGAAAAGAACTCAAGGGACTGGGACTAAACAGCTGTGTAGCTTTAAGAAACCACTTAGCATGGTTTATAAATCTCATCAGAAAAAAGGGCATTCATACTGCTTACCGTACAAGCCTGTGCGAGCAGTGTTATGATCTGGGATCGATTCAGTTTGTCAGGTTTAAGCAATGTTATGTACCCAAAAATTAGGTCAGCTGACTACCTGAATATAATGAGTGGCCAGGTTTTCCCATCAATGCATTTTTTCGTCCCTGATACATACTGTAACCCCCATGCAGTTGAATAGGAAATCTAGGTATTGAGACCAAAATTGTTTATTTGTACCAGGCTGTAAAAATGTTTATTTCTGTTGTAAAGTCAGGCTTTTTAACATGAGGGTCATTGGGGATTGACACATTTTTGGAGCCAGCCCCCAGTGGACATTCAAGCACCTGCCGAGAAACTGCACTTCAGCATTGGCATCCTTTTTCAAAACCAGAGGTTGCCCCTTGGTGGTGACACACAGTACAAAGTCAGCAGGTTGTAAATAGCCACAAATCTAAAGCTGATTTTAAACATTTCTGACAAGGCATACATCAGACACTGAGAGACTTTACCATGGTTCCTCTGCTCTCAATCGGTCTACACATTTTACACCTGAGAACCCATGGTAAAGCCTCTCAGTGTCTGACGTAATGTGTAAAAATATTTTACCATAGATAATACAATTTTTATAGAACGGGCTTTAATCCACTGTCACACCTCTTAAGCATGTTTACCTCAAAGTCTAGCAGAGCATCCAGCTGAGTTTGAATGATAGGGAGGGTCTTCATCAGCTTCTCTGTGCTCATGGTGCGCATCACACCATCAATCCTACAGGACAATGATAGCTTACAGGAGCTTGCATGAAACTATCAATAAAAGTATGCCTATAAAAGGATCCTCTGGCTTGTTGAGTTTTCCCCAAAAAAAAACAAAAAAAAAAAGAATCACTCTTTACTCACCCCCTCTTCATCTTGGTAAAGTCAACTGCCACCAACCTGTAGGACATGGCCCGTTCATTAAGATATCTACTATATCGTCTGATGTAGGTGGACATGTCATAACCTGTGGGAAATAAATAATCAATGTAAGTGTTTTCATTCTATAATGTTTGTCTGGACAGTGTGATGTTATTTAAAAAAATCATACACACCTTGTAATGCCCCTTTATCTATGAAATTATTCAAGTTAAAGAGTGTGCTTCTGGATGCGAGGTATTGGATGAACCTCTATTTGAAGGAAAGAAAAAACATTCGTAAGAGAACTCTCTGCAGCTATGTTAGTACTGTACATCAGGACAAAACTGAATTTCGATTTAATGATTTAGTGTTGTTGATAAAACATTGATATCATCATTTAAATAGCTTTTAACATGTTCAAATAAACTCAATCTTAAAAATGTCACAGCACATTAGTTAACCCAGTATGGACCTATAAATGGGATCGTTTATGCAATTTTATTCCTGCTCTGTAATTAAGCTCTTTGGTTACCAAGGCAACCTCGACAAGATTACCTTTTGGAACTCCTGTATTTCAGATATTCAGCGTACACCATGGTAAGCCACTTTTTAAAATGAACTCCTATTTTTTTAATCGAAATATTAAATGGTTATGCTTTCTAATTTGATTTTGAAATATGCATAAATAACATATTTTTGTGCAATACATATGACATGAATGTTAGCTTAATCTTGGTCACAGTGAAAATAATCAGTTTTATAAAAAGATTTTGAATATAATGGGTTAAAAAAAATTGTAATTCGCTTTTTTTTTTTTTTTTTTACCAGTGATAAACCTAACTTACTATAAAGAATATTTTAAGACATTTTTACTCACCCTGGGAAATTAATAAATTGTAATCGAATTGTATAGACTTTTTTTTACAAGAAATGTATATACCATGTTTACTGAAAACTGTTACCTGTTATTGCTCACTGTCATGCATAAGTGACATTGTTCAAGATCAAATATTCTATATTACAAGCAATTTTACAAATTTATTTGTGGATGCAGTAGGATTATAACACAAGTTAATTTTTTTCATAATGTGTCCGTAGAGGGTTAAAAAAAATCTAATAAAATTACATATTAACAATGCTCTAACTCTTACCTCATTGCCATACATCATAAGATGATGTGTGGTGATAAGAGTCTTGAACACCACAACCCAGCTTTGACTGGATGTCCTCTCAATCAGCGTGTCGGCCAGATGAGGTATACTCACACTCAGCTCATTGGTGCAATGCATCAAATCTGGTCATTGCACAGAAACAAAGAGAAATAACACTAATGAAAGAATACTACAAACAGGCACATATCTTGTTGCGTTGCTGAGAATGCCAATGCAAACTTCTTTCCTAACATCCCTGAGGCTTACCTTTGTCTTAAACTTGTTAACCGAGAGCTTAATTGATTACCTGGTCCCTTAATCAACTGTCTTACGAAGTTAGTCGTGAATTAAAGGAAAACACGTCTTGGTTCATGAGGTCGATGGACGCTCCTTCCACAGCTGACCCTTCTAGGCATGTCATCATCAAACAGTGGAAAATACAATTTTGGGGGATTTAATTTACTCTGGCCAGCTAGAAAGTAAATTCTTGTCTGAAATATCTTACAAGTTCCCTTTTGGGGAATGAATGGTAATATTCAATAAGCCTAGGGTTTATTTATTCATGAAACATCCACTGAGTGAGGACTTTTTGGAGGCCAAAGTAATTGGAGAGAGGAAAATGGTACAATATTTTAGGACCCTGAAGCAAGTGGAGGTTTAATGATCTTACTCAGAAACAAAATCTTCATTCCACAGTGTACAGATCTACTGCACAAGCCAAGCGGACATGTGCATTATACAGGTTAGCCAAGCTTGAGACTGAATGCACTGTTTGCAGCTTTTTCCTTGGATCTACTGACTACTGCTCTAAAAAAAAAACAACAGCTTGATGAAAGATGAATATCTCAAAATTTTCCTAGAAAATTTAACAGCTCATAAAAGATCTTCCAAACCTGAAGGAACAATCCTTCCTGAACGTTCTGCATATCAATCTTTATTATTAACTCATAATCTGGAATGGTGTACAAGATTTATTTTTATAATTATGAGTTGCCTTTTTAATCTGAAACTACTTTGATCTATATGGTGGTATTTCTCACTTTGGCTAATAGTTATCTACAGTATGCACAACACACTTTGACTACTTGCTGATAGTCCCACCAGGGGGAACACATCTCTGTCTAAAGAGACCAATGCAGCAGCGTTTTAGTCCTTTCATCTCCCTTACCTTCTCTTCTGTACATTTTCCTTAAATAGATTTACTTCCTAGGCTTCATTTTTCATGCTAATACCACCAACACAAAGTAGATCGCTAACGTGCAGAATCCTTGCCCTAACCAAATTCTGTCTTACATTTTTGAACTTTGAGTCCAGTGTTTGCTCTCTCCGCTTCTTCTATACAGGATTGCTCATTAACATGACATTAAGCATCAGTAGAAAATGTTTAGTAAAAAATCCTTTGTTTTCATTTTAGGAGCATTGCCAAAAAGCAAAGCCAGATGTTTATCTTTTGCATTTGGTATAATGTACTTGCACTGTAGCGTCGTCTCAAGGAATAACAAAAATACACCTTCAAACAACATGAACATCACTTTGAACATCCCAAAAAATTTCAATATAATGATATTTGATGTGTTTCAGGGAGACAACGTTTTCAATGTTACCTGATGATACAAACTACATTTTGGCTATGTAGTGACACAGTTCGTTATATTTTTGACAGAATAGTAAGCATTAATTATGCATCAAATGTGATTAAACATTCTGGGTATTTAAACATTAATTGATGTACAATTGAGACACAGTATAAGCTCTCCAAACCTGCATTGATAGTCATCAGCTTGTCAGGAGCATTGAGAGTAATAAAAAGCAGCACACAAGCAAAAGGTGTTGTGCAAAAAAACATTTTTGCGGGGCATTCAGATATGAAAAATTTGGATATGCACTTGATATTATACTACACTACACTATTGTTATTACTATTGTCTAGACTATTGTTATTACTATCTGAATTAAATCATGCATGTTTGAGGTGTTGGAGATTCTGGAATGGTTAACAAATCAAGGCTTTAATGCAGATACATATATTATTAGTAGCAGTAATATTATTATTATTATACATACGATTGGATTAATCAGAATGAGATGGTTATTAAATTCAACCTAACCCTGCCCTGTTGACAATAATGGCATTCCTCAGGAGCATTTCCAGTGTTGCAGTGAGGCCTCACTGGTATTTTTTGTGTGATAAGTGTGTGATTATAGGCTACTGAACGGCCCTAAAGGGGTCCTTAAGGCTTTATGGGCTGGCTGCCTTTGCTACCCTGACCTTGAGTATAATTGGAAATGATAATTGGTACCTATTAGAAGCAGTAGAATCAATAGGGTGTGAGTAAGGAGGGGAGGGAAGAAGAAGAAAAATAAATAAATTCAATAATGCAATAAAATCGACCTGTGAAGGCCAGCTGACGGTGAGGCTAGATAAATGTATGGGACTTAACCTACAGTCAAGGTGCTTCTTCTTGGGCGCGCTGACTTCGTGCGTCGTGGCCTTGCACACTGCTTTGCTGATGGCCGAGCCGCTCATGCTGTGCTGCGCCGCGGCGATCCTGTCCGTGATGGACTGTCCCGACATGATCGGCTCTTCGATGTGAGCGTGTGCGTGAGTGTGTGTAAAGAGAGAGAGAGAGAGAGAGAGAGATCGCCTTTCAGTCAATGGACGTATTCACTGCAGGGGTGGAGAGCGCGCGCGCTGGATGCGCACAGGATGCGCTGACATTCAGACGAACAGCGTGCCGATCAAGGACGAGCGCGCGCCCTGAAAAGCCCCCCGACGATCCGCAAAGTGATGAGCGATCGAAACGCGGTGCGCCTTGCGTTACTACAGTACTACCCGCAATAGGACATCACTATGGTGACTGCTTCCCTCCCGCGCCGCCGGTTAACCATGTAACTGCTGCCGCTCCGATACGACTACTAATCGCTCCGATTTACGATCGCTTGTCTTCTCCTTCTTCTTCTTGTTGCAGGTGAGTTGATGATGAGGTAAAGCTTTTCTCAGGACGCCGCAGAGCAGAACCGCTTCAGGATGAGGATGAGGATGAGGTTCAGGCTAGCTGCTTCAGTATCATTGTCAGATTCCTTCAGCCTGCATCACGAGCACACGATCGTCCAAAAAATCACCCAGTCTCACCCCAAGATGCGAATTCAGCATTTCAGCATTTCAGCATCATGGTACCCCAACTGAACAAATCCAGCGTTCGCCTCCTCCGATTCAGAGCCGGATGCTCAGCTCGGCGCAAAATGGCAGAATCAGGTGACCTGAGAAAGAGGAGGAGGAGGAGGGATGATGGAGAGAAAAAAAAAAGGGGGTGAGGGTGGGGGTGTGGGGGGGATGGTCTGTCTATCCGGGGTGGGCATCTTAAAGTGAAATTTTCATTATGCACTAAAAAAAAAAAAAAAAATCCATTTCCCTGATTTTTATTTCACACAAAGTGCCTGTCTTAGCCAACAAAAAACAAATTCATTCACAAGACATGGTTTCAAATGCCTTTATTGACCTCCACTAAAGCTTCCAAACTGTTCAGTTCATCTCCATGTACACAATAAATAAAGTCGATAAATACAGCATATCAGCAGTGAATGAATAAAAAAAAAGAAAAACCAAATAAAGAATCATATATAATATTTGACAGATACTGTATAAACCTGTGCAACATTGATTTGGTTATTGTAAAACTTAAATAAATGTTAGATAAATGTTTACTGCCCCATTTATCTCACGTTTATTACAGCAATCCTGAGCCCCTAAGTGGTCGCATCAGATCATTTTTTTTTCTAATTTGTTAATTGTGTGCACATTTTTGTAAAACAAGTGAACAGATTAGAAGAAAGAAAAAAGAACAAAATGTGAGTCACTTTTCTAGTTCGTTCACTCATTTGACTTAATTGTGCATACAATGGTAGTAGAAATGACAGATTGTTTTACCAAATTGTGCATATAAAAATATCATAAGTAGTCTTTTTTTTAAATTAAAAACTTTTGTTTATTTGGAATAAGCAAGAATTTTCAAGAAAATCACCTCCAACCCCAACTGCTCCAGCTTAACAGATTCCTACTCATACAACGCAAATAATACTGTGTCCTGGTTTGTTATTCATTAAAACATTTTTTGCATTCAAAGACTGATAAAAAAAAAAGTATTTCAGTCAGATTTGTTGCACTCCATTTCCATGCACCATTTGAAAATTTTCACTCTAAAATTAACCAAAATTGGGGGTTTGAACAAAAACAAGCAAAAAAATAAATACAATGACAAACATAACTTCAGTATTGTTTCAATGTGCAGTGCATTAAAACTGGAACACTCTGCTAGCACGCCATGGCACACTCTCAATTGCCATTCCATTGTTTTGGATTAGTATATTGACACTAATTGGACTTTGCTTTGTGTGTTATGTGCTTTACTGATTTGCTGAGTAAACCCACATCTAATGGGTTTTGGTTTTTGTTTCTGCTGATTTCATGTTGTTTTGTGTCAGTGTGTATTATCCTGCTACCTGCTGTGACAAAACTCCCACTGATGCAAGACATTTTGCCTTGCATTTTTTGTTCATTTCTATTTGTTTTATATGCAGTAAAGGCAAGACTTGAAAAGGCACATTAAAAAGATAACATTATTATTATTATTATTATTATTATTATTATTATTATTAAGCTTTTGGAAACTTGTTTGTAACTGCACATTATGGGGTGCAAATATTTTACCCAACCCCTTGAAGTATTCATGTCAGAGCCATTTTCCTTACTGTTTTTTATTTTTTTTTTATTGTATATCATCAAATGTCACTGTTGGTTCCATAAGCTAATTCCTTAACCCTTAACTGCTCAACTATCTAAACTATAGATTATGGCACAAAATGAGGTAAATGTTATTGCATAAACAGATTAACTATCGATCATTTGGTCCACCAGCATGCACAATCACAAATTTTCTTCACAGAGCCTTCGACTGTGCATATACTCTACCAGTTACTGGATTTGTACTGTAGATGAAATGCTATAGGAATATAAACCAGCAGGGTGTTTTTTTTTTGTTTCTGATGCTTTACTGCAGTGCCTTATCTTAATTGCTTTTTGAGGGTGAAGCTAGCAACTCTGTGCCCCTTTCTCACGCTCCTTCTCTCTCTCTCTCCTGCTCCTCCTCGCCATCAGTCTTACTACTTGGTACATGCAGAGCATTTAGCTTTGCCATGATCTTTGGTGTTGTTGTTGCCAGACAGGGTCACTGTGTTTGGGTCCGTCTCACTGACAGCGTTCTCCTCATTGGCCAGTATGTTTTCCACCAAGCACCTGATTGCTGCTTCAATATTGGTGTTTTCCTACAACAAGCAAGAGACACAGATAAGAATGTGCTTTGGATTTAGTGCTTATTATACAGCAACCTCAGACTGTAGTAAAACACATCAGCCTACAGTAAACACTACCAATTCTTACACTTATATAAGAAAACAAATTAAAGCTTTGAAGGCCTTTGGGAGTTACATAGTGTAATAAATGTAATAGCATTTTATTTAAAATGCATTTCAATGTTCTGAAGACATTGAACAGAAAGAAAGTATATAGGCACAAATAAATGTCTGACGGGCATGTAGGGAGGAAAAGCATACTCATAAAACTTTCAAAGAAATATGATGGTGCTTTCGTTTGAAATTGATCTCGACAAGTCCTGCTCATGGACGTTTTATGGACACAGGAAACAAAAGGATGTGGACAATACCTTGCAGTATTCTTGAGGTGAAAGGAAGCTGTCTTGGTAAATAAAAATTAAATGACTATGAGGTGTCTATAGCCACAGCAAGGCTTCTAACCTGAGCAGATGTGGATGTAATAAAGGAGACGGTTGATGGGAATGCAATCAGTACTCTTCAGATTTGCATTTGTTGAGCCTCATAAAGTTTACACACATCCAGAGGGTCAACCAATGGACAAATATCACATATCAACCAGTACTTACATGTCAGTTTCTGTATAATGCATGTATAATATCAATAATCACGGTCTAAGAAGTTAGCCATGGGAAACACCGTGAGAAAGGAGTCGGATCTAAAAATAGCAATTAAAACAAACTTCTGTCCGTCTCAGAGATAAGAGTGAACAAGAAGATTATATTTCGAGTCTAACTTTTTACTCTCTTGTTCTTTTAACATGTGCTGTGCGCAGAAGAGTGTGATGTGATTTACACCCCCGTCAGCCGAAATGACAATCATGTGACCGCAGCAAATTCTACAGCACTTAGGCAGCAGTTAAGTCACATGATATAAGCGTTTAACTTCCATAACAATTCAATCCGCTTTTACGGCCCCTTTCTCTCTCGTCTTACAGTACATTTCGAATAGAGGTCACGGCAGAGCAAACTGCTTGTAAAAAGCTCTGACCTCCAGAGTTCACACAGCAGGGTGCTAATATTTATTCGAGGGGCTGCTTTGGGTCCTGTTCATACAGTTCCTGTCTCACACACCCCTGTGTGTTTAATTAGAGAGGAACTGCGAGTTGAAACACATGCCCTCTCTAAATTGTGATACGTGTCCGTGTGGTTCATTGCACAGTAACACAGACGCGTGATCGTCAAACACTGACCTCTGAATCATCTCAGTGTCAATCCACATCACCAGGCCGTTTATTTGAAGCTCAAATAATAGTTGAAGCAATATTTGGTCAACTTTGTTTAAAATATCTTCACATATTCAAAGATAAGCCAATCAGGCTGAATTAAGTCCAATAACGCTTGCTGGGTATGACCCATAAAAGCTCATGTCTGGCAGACGTCATTGACGTTATGTAACAATGACTTGTGAAACACATTATAAAACCCAGAAACAATGAAACACTCTTTCCCTTTTATGTGCACCGAAAATTGTCCACTCACCTTGGCTGATGTTTCAAACCAGCCTACAAATCCGGTTTCTTTGCAAAATGTGTCAAGTTTGGGAATCTGAGTAGACAGGCCGTCCCGTGACTGGTCGGATTTATTGGCCAACAGAACAGCTGGGACCGGTTTGCCATTGCTGAGGGTAACCTTTGTGTCCAGATCATCTTTCCACTTTGGTACCGCCTCAAACGTTGATGCTCTGGTCACATCAAATACTATCAGTGCTCCTACAGCCTCGCGGTAATACACCCGTGTCATATTGCCATAGCGCTCCTGACCTATAAAAAAGGGGTAAATACTAGTTCACAAATTCCAGTGTTTATTACATGCATTCTGGTAATTTTACAGTTAACTAAATTTATTTTAAAGTAAATAATCTTATTTTAAGTATGATGTTATTCATCAATAAAGAGCAAATGTATCCTTTCATGTCACACCTCTTTGTCATTATTTATTTCCCTTTTACAGCCATGTTATTCCATACAATGCTCTAGCAGTGCATGCTTACTAAATATGAAAAAGATTAATTAATCAATAAAGGTAAGATTTAAAGTCCATATGATCAATATTAAATCGGATTAAGATTTTAAATTCACATTACAACATTTTACACATATTATACAACGAAAAAGCTACACACAAAAATCTTACCTTTTTTATTTTAAATAGATATATAGATGTTTATTTTATGAATCAGTACAAAACAATTTTATAATCAAAACATACTTTTCTAACAAAAAAAATAATAAAAATTGTGTATCAGCAAAGAAAGGAAGAAAATTTCTTTGGGCACTGCATAATATTTTTTTTTATGTAGAACCTGTTTATGCCTTATTTCTTTTTTTGCATGTGCCTTAGACATTTACACAGCAGTGTTTGTTATTCAAAGTACAGTTTGTGCGTGAAGTTGCCAGACAACACAGTTCTTTCATGATAACTAAATGCAATTTGTTTTAAAAACTTCTGATGTTGACCCAGAAGTTGGTACAGTAGTTACGACTGATATCACAGATCAGCTTATGGACATGAAATTTTATTATTATTATTATTTTATGAAGCTAGGGTGAGGGTTGTGAATGGTTATTTTTCTAGTTAGAAATCTTACTTATTTTATAATGCAGGAAAGAGAAGCAAGGCTAGAGAAAGAGAGAATGAATGAGACATGAGACAAAGGGGCACAGAGAAAAAAGGGCCCTCGGCTCAACTCCCAACTCTCATGTGACTCTCCACAGACATGCGAGAAGCAAATAGACACGCATCTTTTTATAATAAACTGGATGCACCAAATGAGTTTTCAAATAACAACTACTATTTGTTTTCTTCTTTGCATATTGGAATATGCCCAATTTTACACAAACTGAGAAGCAAAAATTCCAAAAATATTTACAATAAGGCTGAATTCTTTGTCAATCTGAGAGTGGACTGCCCTAGAGACAAAAAGCAAGGAATCTTGAAAAAATACCCCTTTTGCACAACATGGTTGATTTGGGCCTTCTGAAAGACGCTGTTCGAAGATCAATCTCTCATTCTATGCCTATGTCAACAAAGTCTTAATAATATCTTTAATAAATAAAGTACATTTAGAAATTAATAATGCTTTTAACCTTACTTGTTCAATATTTAAGAACATTTGGTGTGCACATTTTACCATGAAACTATGGATGTGTTAACCTTTTTTTTTTTTTACATGACTGTGCACATTCCAAGTAAAAGAAGTAGAACATACAAACCAAGCAATGTAATGTGACTGCAATTGTAATGTGATGTGATATGAAATGTGATGTAATATGTAGTGTGGGATGTGATATACGATGTAATATGTGATGTCATTTGTTATGTGATGTGATATGTAATGTAATATGTAATATGTATATATAATGATATGTATAACTTTTTTAAGTTAACTTTTTTAATTCATTAACTTTGCTGATTGATTTAGGGAGTACTGGATACATGGGTATGAACACAGATCAGTGCAACATTTAATGCCTGAAACCTTTCAATAAAATGTTAAACTGCTGAATCATATCACATATTTAATAATAATAATAATAATAATAATAATAATAATAAAGCATCAAATCCAATCTCACCTGCAATGTCCCACAGCTGAAGCCGGATGACTGTGTGATTGTCCCAGATGAGCACTTTCAGCGCGAAGTCGACGCCGATGGTGGCGCGGTAGTTCTGTGAGAAGATCTGATGAACATATCTCTTAATAATCGAGGTTTTTCCAACTCCTAAGTCTCCGATTACAAGAACCTTAAACAAATGTTCTTGCTGCATGACTGTAATTTCCACTAACTCAACAAACACGAGCACTAAACTGAGTTACTGTTCATTTCCAGAAGCTTGTATAAACTTAGACATTATTCAATCGCTAAGAAAATTAAAAATTATTATTCATTATTCATCATCAATGAGACTAATACGATTAAAATATTTACTATTTCTAAAAAGTGTCATCTTATAAGAACCGCAATCTCATTCTCCGTAAACTGCATTAAAACACCCTACTGCACTGAAGAGTTCAGAGGATTGTGGACCTTAACAGCACCCGTAGAATGAAGCTGCCGAGCCCCCGACCTGCGTTTTTATATATATACCGAGGGGCGGGGCGGGGCGAGGGCATGGGGGCGGAGCTACAGCTCCACTCAGCTCAGTTAAAAAATGACATTGTTGCCAAAGCATTTATAAGAAGTAGATTACATTGTAAATAACATTTATGAACATTATAAATATATTAAATATAAAAGAAAAACAATAACAACAACAAAAATAAGCATCAATAATAACAACAACTACAACAATTCAGTGACTCAACAGCAATGATGTTAAATTATGATTAGTTCGGGTTAGAGATATTCAAGGTGTGTCAATGCTGTGCCTCACTGTTTCTCAGTTTCTTACACTCTGACACACATACGCACATACACATACACACTATATGAACAAAAAAGTACCCTCAATGACATTGGTTCGCCTTTGTCAGCTATAACAGCTTCCACTCTTCTAGGAAGGCTGTCCACAAGATTTTGGAGTGTTTCTGTGTGAATTTGTGCCCATCATTCCGTAGAGCAGTTATGAGGTCAGGCACTGATGTTGGACAAGAAGGCCTGGGTTCCAATCTCAGTTCCAGTTCATCACAAAGGTGATTGATGGGGTTGAGATCAGAGCTCTGTGGGAGTCAATCAAGTTCTTAAATACCCAACTCTTCAAATGTACTGGGGCAAAAACATGTTGGAATAGAAAAGGGCCTTCCTTAAACTGTTTCCGCAAAGTTAGAAGCATAGCATTGTTCAAAATGTTTTGGTATGCTAAAGCATTATGATTGCCCTTCACTGAGGATAAGGGGCCTCATTAAAACAATAATCATCAATAATTAACAGGTTTGGCCAAATACTTTTGTCTATATAATGTATTTTGTAGCAAAGGCAGCAGTGGGGCCTTCTTCTAAAATTATTCTCATTTTTTCATCTGTCAATTTGGGAAAATTTCGGATTTTGTGTGTGATGTTTTCAGTGCTCAAACACTGATCACACAGTCTCTATTCTTTAGGCAACCAGGTCCTCCACTCTCTTCAAAATATATTTTAATTTATCTCAGTGAATGTATTATCATTTTATTTGTAAATATTATTAAAACATTAATTATGCATATTATAGTATTGTATACCTGTGTACAAAAAATATATATGCACATTTTTTCACAAATGTTTCCAAGGCAAAAAATAAAATGCATAGGTGGCACAGTGGTGAAGTGGTTAGCACTGTCACCCTGCACCTCCAGTGCTTCCTCTTTTTCATAATGCTTCCTAGGCTAACTGATGTGCCCAAATTGTCCTATGCATGCACTTTGCAAGGGTAGCTCAGTGGTTAAGGTGTTGAAGTACAGGTCAGATGATCCTGGGTTCAAACCTCAGCACCACCCAGGTGCCACTGTTGGGCCCTTGAGCAAACCTTAACTGCTCAGATGTATAATGACATAAAAAAAAGGTTGGATAAGAGAATCTGCCATAAATGTAAATGAATAATTTATATAATTTTCATTGTAATAAATAATTTTTGTAATTCAGAAATATTCATAAACCAGGTTTTTCATGAATATCATTAGTTATAATTACACAAATTAGCATTATGAACATGGCAATGTACAGCAGGTTATTCCAAATTAGATGCCATATGGTGATATGAGTTTTTTTTTTTTTTTAACTTATTTTGAATTTTGAATTTTTTTTATTTTTGATTTCTTATAAATTTACACAACTATTGTCACAGTACACATAAATAAAAAGGCGTTTACAAAACAACTTTGCCACACAGTGGACAGTCTGCTTTTATAAGATATTCCTTTTCACGGAAAATATTTTCCCATTAGAATAAATTTACAACTCCACCCAAAGGACACATCTAACCCTGTATCGATCGCACCATCTGCACAGACTCTTATCTGTTATCTTTCCTGGTGGGGGTGAACTATTTGGCCAGCCCTGCTGTAGTAGGCCTGAAGGCGAGTTCCTCCCACACGCACTGTAAACCCTCTAGTATGCGCTCAGACGTCAGTTCGCGCGTCATTGGGCCACATCGCGCGTCCCCCGCGTGCTGCTCCGTGCCTGTGCGCTTTACGGTAATGGTACTGATGAGGGATGAGTCAGGCTATATGATGATGCTGATGATGCTGCCATTTCATCAGCAAATTTTACAAACATTCTTTCATCCGTTATTATAAGATTCGATTTTGCAAATGGATTAAAAACAAGCTTTGATCTTAGATTCGATCACACTCCTGCTTCATGATTATGGTTCTCGGTATGATTGCGGAAACTAGTTGCATAGGCTGTTATTTGTAACAAAAACCTGCTCGGATGTGAGTGTGGATGCTTTGCTTGGGGACGCGGCTTGTTTTTCAAACAATGAAGACGATGGGTTTTGCCTTTGCAAGACATTAAGAGGCTTAACTAAGGTATTTGCGGTGTTTTGTTACTTCTCAAATATGCCCTAAATAAAGCGTGTGTGTGTGTATGTGTGTGTGTGCGTGTGGTGTTTGGCCTGAGTCGCGCATTTTGCTCAACACTACTTGCCTGAGGATACAGTTTGGACTCAATTTGCAGGCCTGCAATAGACAATAAAGTATTATCCACTCACCAAATGGCCAGTCTAAGGTTAATTAGAGGGATTTGTGAAATAATCAATGCTTTGATCGTCTAAATGCTTTGCATGCTTTTGCATGATGTATTAAACTGCAGCATCATTCCGGCGTAGCAGCCTCACCACCACCACCACACCATCACTGCCATTACAACCCTGATGGTCCTGATGCTGTGTTTCGGAGCTTAGAGTCAAAAAATGGCAGGTGGAGACTGGTGGTGGTGGTAGCTTGCAGCCGTAAATCTGGGAACTTAAAAAAGGATTCAGACATGTTAAGACAACTTGTTTTTGGGTGGTCTTTAAACACTTCATTCCTAATCTATTATGAAATCCTTATCTAAATAAATAGGGAGGTTTGATTTGTTTTTAGACTATAGATTAGGCTGCAGAATAAACAAGCTTATTCTTTAGATTACTATATCAACACATTACTGGCACTAAGAAGTACAACTGAGAGAAACTATATATATATGTATATATATATATATATATATATATATATATATAGGCCTATATATATAATCCAAGGAATGTCCAAGAAGGCAAGTGCATTTGAACAAAATTTGTTCTTGCACCCCTAACCAGTCAGCGTGATGCATATACAATAAGGTATAATGTTTTTAAGTCTCTATATAGTAACTAGTACAAATTTGGCGGCACGGTGGTGTAGTAGTTAGCAATATGGTGTCACACCTCCAGGGTCAAGGGTTCAGGTTCCCGCCTCGGGTCTCCGTGCCTGGAGTTTGCATGTTCTTCTCGTGCTTGGTGAGTTTCCTCTTAACGACATGCAGATTAAGTTAATTTGGGGTGTTCCCAAATTCCACATAGGGAATGTGTTTGTGTTCGGGTGTGTGCGCCCTGTGATGAACTGGCAATCTATCCAGGGTGTACCCCGCCTTTTGCCCTAAGTCCCCTGGCAGTCCTGTAAAGGATGAGTGGTTTAGATGAATGAATGAGTACTACAAATTACATGGTGCAATAAATATTAAAGGAATGTTCTTACAGAGTCCTTTAAAAATGAATGGAATTTCTTTTTCTATAATCAAATTCCTTTTTGGAAGCCTTTCTAATACAGAAACACTTAGTTGTTGTGAACAATGAAAGAATCTTTAAAAGCTGCACATTTTCTAAAGTAAGATATGTTTGGACTCACTGAGGTTAAAAGGTTATATAAAAGTATCTGGGATTTTACATTTTGGAGTAAAATTAGTTTTTGGGTTGGAGGTTTAAATCTCATTCCTGGTCTGTGTGTATGGAGGATGCATGTTCTCCCTATGCTTTGTGGGTGTCCTCTGGGTACACAGTATTCCTTGACAATCCAAAGAGATGCATTGTTGGCTGATTGGCATTTCCAAATTGCCATGTACTAGTATGTGATTGGTTGTGCGAATCGGTGCGTGCATGCGGGTTGCCAGAGATCAGGGTTTTTAGTAGCGTAATCCCCTACAACAATGACTATTAGAGTGAAATCAGAGATGATTGTGGGCAACGATTGCTTAAATGGATGGACTGGACAAAATGGGAAACATAATATGTGCCACAAGTAAACATAATTCGAAATAATAGGCAGTCGTAAACCAATAGAAACACTTTTATTTTCCAGTTCATTTCATCTTTGCCAAGCAATTATTTCACACTGATATTTCCCAATGGCTTTTGATATTAAAATTCTCTGAAAACAACAAATGTAGTAACTGTTTGTCTGTCATATGCCTGGTTCGTTAATGTGCATAATGACATTTTTTTTTATGTTAAGATTACTTAATGTTAATATTACATTTCATGTTCCTAATGAAAATGTTACAGCTGATTTCCTTCCTGAACAGTGCAGCTAATAGAAGAAGAAAAATAATCAATTATTATTGATTAAATTTTTAATTGATTTTACTGTTTACTACTCAATATAGTAATCAATTAAAGAAAATTACTTTTTTTTTTGCACTGCATTGTATCTTTCCACTAAATGCACTCTGTTTTTGTCCATGTAGATCTCATGAGATATGGAAGCTATATGGCTATACCAGTTCCGACTGATCGTCATCGGCGACTCGACAGTGGGCAAATCTTGTCTGATCAGACGTTTCACAGAGGGGCGTTTTGCGCAGGTGTCTGACCCCACAGTCGGAGTGGATTTCTTTTCCCGTCTGGTGGAGATCGAGCCAGGCAAACGCATCAAACTGCAGATCTGGGACACAGCTGGACAAGAGAGGTTCAGGTATGACTGATCTTCTGAACTTTTGGTGCATCATGGATACGAGTAGAACCTGAGTAAAGTTCGTTTTGGTTTCCTGACTCTGCTTTAAATGTAAATGGCATGAAGTGACTTTATAAGGTTTTTAGTTTATAAATGAGTCTAACACAATTCCACAATCTGTATAGTCTTGTAGCCATCCATATCTACATTTGTATTTAACCCAAACCCCAACCACTGGATGCAGTGCCTGGAGAACACGTCCAAATTTGCTCCTTTAGTCTTGGACATTATGTTAATAAACATGGTCTTGAATGAAATTGCTTTCCTAACCCATATATCCAGTTGTCTTGGTTCTTCTTGAAGTTTAACAATCATCAGCTTTTGTTTGAAATCCTGATGTGTTCTGATGAAAGTCCTGATGTGTTCTGATCTGCTTGATGTTCTTTTTTTTTCTTTTAGGTCTATTACCAGGGCATACTACCGTAATTCAGTGGGAGGCCTGCTGCTGTTTGACATCACTAACCGTCGCTCCTTCCAGAATGTCCACGAGTGGCTGGAGGAGGCGCGCAGCCACGTGCAGCCACACAGCATCGTCTTCCTGCTGGTGGGCCACAAGTGTGACCTGGAGCCGCAGCGGCAGGTGAGCCAGCAGGAAGCGGAGAAGCTGGCGGCCGCCTACGGCATGCGCTACGTGGAGACGTCGGCGCGCGACGCTATTAACGTTGAGCGCGCTTTCACGGAGCTGACACGTGACATCTTTGAGCTTGTCAAACGCGGTGACATCACCATCCAAGAAGGCTGGGAAGGGGTGAAGAGTGGCTTCGTGCCCAACGTGGTGCACTCGTCTGAGGAAGTGACCAAGAGCGATCGCCGCTGCCTCTGCTGATTGACCGTGCCCTGCAGCCGCCATCATGCTTCTCCTCCGCAAACCTTGTCATATTGTGCTCCTTAAGCTTGGCCTCTTACACTGCCTTGTCGATCGGTGAGCTCCTGAACACAGCTGTAAATAGCAGAACCCAGATCCATTTTAGGACACGTCTAGGTTCCTCCAACTCCACTCCTGAGTAGTTCTGCAAAAACACAGGCCTTGATCTTGTTTAAATATCAGTTTAAAGCCACATTTTATTGTAAAACAGAGAGAGCTCTGAACTAAACTGGATGGACCATTCACAGAAGAAAGTGTAACCAGGAAGTGTGTTACATTAGGAATCTTTAAATAAGTAAATGCATTGCCTCCTTGACATTGTCTTGGTCTTTTGAACCCAAGACAAATTCTGACATTAGTGTCCTGTTCTCCTGCAAGTGATTCATGGAGACATGAAAAGGGAGAATCATACTAATCAAATGGTCACCATATCTTTTTCAGTTGGTACATTGTGTTTTACATTATTATTATTATTATTATTATTATTATTATTATTATTATTCTCTGCTATTTATATCATTTTAAACAATGTGATCTCTGTCCACAGGAATCATGCAGTGAGCTTTTTACTGAACTTACTTGCTTATCTGGTTTGCATATCTAACTCCATTACTGCTGTGAATACAAACTTCATAATTTGGTTATTCATAAATGAATTACATGGAGTCACTTCTGATGTTTGACTATTAATCGGGGTGTCGAGGTGGAATATTTTGGAGGTTTGAAGAAGCTCAAGGTTGTAACACAAACACTGGTCAATCACCTGTCATTGGTCGCTTTCTGTTTAGAAATTTGACATAGCTTTTAATATAACATTTTATTGTCTTATCCTCGCTATTATTCTAGCATCTTGTCTCTTTTTCCTTTCTGATCCAGTCTTTAAACGAACATTCGGAATGGGATCTTCTTTAGAGCTTTAACTCTTTCATATCCATGGAAAACAAATGTATTGTTTGACTATTAACCAATACATTGTCATTTAACAGGTTGAAACAACTATTAGCTACTGTATGTATTTATTGATCTTGTATGAAAGATGAAATGTAATACCAATAAAATGTGACATGAAAGATTATTAATGAAAGTCAAGCTCCTGTCTAAGTTCATTGTGTATACTGGTTCAGGTGTTAAGGTGTAATCTATATATTTCACTCACTTTTCATCCATAGTGCTTTATCCCGTATACAAGGTCGCGGGGCCTGGAGCCCATGCCAGGGGATTGAGGACTGCGCATCTCTTACTGGTATAATCAACATCTGTGCACTCGTGTACTGTTTACTATAACACTGTGACTACACTGTGTGTGCATAAAACATTTTATTTCGTGTCTGTATGCGTGTGTGTACAGCATGCGTGTAAAGCGAAAGCAAGTCTCATTAGAGAGGTTAAAAATCCATTTTTTGCCTCTGTATCAGCCTCTTACTTTTTCTACAAAGGTAAAGTGCAGGTTAATTTGTTTTATTTTTACTTTTTGTATTTTTACTAACATTTTGCGTTAATTATTTTTATGTATTTATTTTTGGTGGCTGTGGAACGAATAATTTGATTTTTCATTATTTTATTTTTTTTTTTCGCTTTGGTTTACGAGTGTTTTGAAATACGAGTCAAGGTTCATTTTATATATATATATATATATATATATATATATATATACATATTTCAAGTGTTTTATTTCTTTTAATTTTAATGATTATGGCTTACAGATAAAGAAAACCCAAAATACAGTATCTCAGAAAATTAGAATATTGTGAAAAAGTTTAATATCTGAGACTTCACACTTAAATCAGCTAATTAACTCACTTAAACACCTGCGATTGGTCTCAGTCTGGTTCAGTAGGCTACACAATCATGGGGAAGACTTCTGACTTGACAGCTATCCAGAAGATGATCATTGACAACCTGCACATAGAGAATAAGACACAAAATTTTGAATAGAAGGAAAAAATGCGGGGGAAAAGGTACACAAGCAACTCCGAAAACTGTAGCCTTGAGAGTATTGTGAAACTAAGCCTATTAAAAAATTCACAAGGAGTAGACTGCATATATATAGAAAAAACCCCAAGTACTGATTAAGACTAAAAACAAATATGTTTAAGCTGTTGTTTAAAGCATTATCTTTGTAATAATAATATAATTGCTGAAATACTGGAACAGCTTAAGGAGCGGCAGCGAGTTGACCACACACTCCATGCGCAGGTAAGTTGTAGCACGCAGACATCAGGATCTGCACATGGGCCTGGATTTTATTTGAACTGTTTGGGCATCAAACTGACAGAGATTGTCACGTCTTTAAAGAATTAAAAACATTTTATGTGACATTTATTTATAGTTTAACAAAAGTACAATTTATAGCAAAGATATCCTATCTACTTTAAGTGGAGCAGAAAAGCAAATAATTGGCTTGGGAGGCTTGGTAGATTTGAGCGTAAATTATGATATATATGCTCAGGTATATATGATCGCTAAATATCTACATGTACAGACCATGTAAATGGACATATATTATACATTTAGTAAATTGGTAATACCTTATTTGGGTAATTTTGGTAAACCTGTAATACATAAAAACTGGATCAATGAGGTTATGAAATATAGACAAAGCAAGAAATGTAGTGTACAACTATACAGGCTGTTCTTTATTTTCCTTCATCTCACCCAGGCACTCTACAGTAGTGATCTATTATACTTATAGTTGATTTCTGATTTTAAAAAAATAAGGAACACATATTAATCTATTTTGTTTTCTTAATACTGAATGAACTGCTGATGAGTCGACTGATGCATTTTGTACGCTCGCCACTAGAGGTCACTGTAATATCACACTGAATTACATACAACGTGGCTGGACCCCACTATGGACTTTTTGTGCTAAAGGGCTCAGTTTTAAAACACATTGAAAGAACGACAGACTTATGAAAACACCTAACACTCGCCACATGTTCACAAATACCCTGTATATACCTGACCGACTGTCTAGACACCAGCTTCAGTATGATCGTCTGGATTATGATTTGGTACCGGGCCACACAGAATTTTTTATTTTAATATTATTATTTTTTTATAAATATTTACTTTTTTTTATTTTATTGACTATCAGAATCTGCAGAGTGCTTTATTTGGAAAAACGATCAGATCATCTCCCATTTGATTGCATCTGTACCTCTTTCCCACGCTTCTGTCTATATGGGTATTAATTAAGCTAACGTTACAAGCTAACTATAGATATGGTGAGTAAAAAACATTCAGATTGTCTTTGAAAAAGGGAAAATACCCAGCATTGAGACAACAGACAAGACTCTGAGACTCCCAAGAAAATAAAAAGTTGCTTTTAAAAGAAAATGCCCAAATTACGTGTTTATCAGAACGAGCATCAACTCTGTCGACGTTCTGGATTAATATCCTGAGATCGCCACAAAAGCACTAAAAAACATGCTTCTATTTCCAACTATAAAAAGATACTACTGAGAAGACTGGACATAAGGAATACAATACAATATCCAATCTCCAATACACCTAGATGGGACATTCTCGCAGGGGAAAAAAACTCACTGATTCTGCATTTTGCCATGTTTTATTTATAATGCTTTGTCCCAGGCCTTGGAAAACAATGGTTGGAGACCACTGATCGGGAGCATCTGTATGTTACCTTTACTTTACAATTACTTGTCATTTAGGCCATCAACTTCAAGAAAAACTTTCTACATCATATCATTTTAATGTTGCATGCACAGGCTAGGTTCAGTTTTTAGTTAAATAAATGTCTCAACAAAATCTTTAAAAAAAAAAACTCAAAACTGTCATCAAACGTGTCACACCTTCCACATCACTCTCATCCCCTTCTAAGTAGCTGAGGCTCTTGTTATTCTTTTTCCGCTGGCTGCCGTTCAGGGCCTCGCTGCTGTTCCAGATCCCATAGAAGAAGTAGATTATGGAGCCTGAAAGGGTGGTATAAATTAACAAGATTGAGGTGTTCTTAAGCATTATTATAGATGATAATCTTAGCATGAAGTGGTGTGGCATGTCGGCATGTCGGCATGTTAATGTTGATCTTTTTTTTTGTGCGGTAAAAAACTTAAAAGTCACAACACTTGTTATTTTTTGTCTACTTTTGTCGCATCGCTCACTTTTTGTATTACTTCTTAACATGAACATAAAAAGTATTTTTTGTCTTGGACCTTAGACTGTTTGCACAATTTTCAAGTCACACTGGATCAAAGTTTTTGCTAACTCCAGGTACATACATAACTCATACTGAACCCCACCTACATTGTAAATGTGGAAAATTTCACTATGAATAACTAAATGACGCCCCAGACTTAATACTCAAGTATTATGTTTGAGATCAAATAAAATAGCTAAAAAAATGAGACAAGTGCAATGAGGTGATTAGTGCAATGAAAGTGATTTAGGAAACTTCTTAGCAACACTAAGTAAGGAAAGTAGTAGTAGTAAGGAGGTGTGGTCGACAATTATGCTATTGTTACAAAGGTGCATGTTGTACATATTGTTACATATTATGCATTGTTAATACTGCGTGTGTTGCCCAATAAAGCTGATTTTATACTGATTCTGTTCTATATCTTACACAGTTATTGGATGACCATATTGTAAAATCTGATTTTGTCTTGTTGGTGCCAGCAAGCTGGTCACCAGGAGCAGCTTTAAGCAGCTGACCACCAGCATATTTTGTATTTTGGAGCTGGAATGCTGGTGCTGGTGAAAAAAAAGCTTTGTGAATTCTGGCAGAGAGAATAGGACATGCAGTTTATACAATACATCTTATCTTATCTTATCTTATCTTAAGCCAGACCAAATAATGGTATGTCCTGAACAGCGATTAAACCTTTTGTACCTTTTCGAATCTTTTTGAACACTGAACCCAGGCCATGTCTTTTATCAACATTTTTATCTAATCACTCTATCTGTGTATCTATTTGTCCATCCATACTGTTACTTTTCATGGGGAAGACTTCTGACTTGACAGTTGTCCAGAAGATGATCATTGACAACCTGCACATACTGTAGAGAGTAAGACACAAAATGTTGAATGGAAGGAAAAAATGCGGGGGATCCAGCTATCCATGGACTGTTTTTATCCATCCAGTTTTTCTATTAACCCATCCATTTTTTTTATTTTTACCCATCCACCCATGCAGGCCCTCCATCCATCTTAGAAATCCTATCTTGCCTTGTCTCCTTGTCTGAGGAGACTTTGTCTCCTCTTCCCAGCCTTGTAAAGCTGAATTTTCAGTCCATTTTTGTTCCAGTCTTCCTTAACACCTTTTAAGAAACCCATCAAATACTTTCTCCCTTGGCTTCCTTCTCCATTTACTGAAATACTTTTCATACTCAACCTTTCCAAATTACCATTAGCATGAACAAAGACAAAAAGTCTTACAGATACTGTAATGGCAGTTACAGCATAGACGATTATTCTGGACATTTTGGTGGCGTAGTCCCTGGTGAGAAACGAGCAGCGTAAAGGAGAACTTCCATATCAAGACCATATCCATCTCGCACAGACATATACAGGACATGGGCTACAGCTGTTGAAATCCTTTGTGTCAAGCCACTTTTGAACCAGAGACATCTTCAGAGGTGTCTTACCTGGGCTAAGGACTAAAAAGACTGGACTGTCGCTCAGTGGGCCTCTTTTCTCTTTTCAGATGAAGGTAAAATTGACATTTCATTTTAAAAAAATCAAGGCCCCAGAGTGTAAAGTTTGCACAGTCAGTGGTGGTTTGGGGAGCTATGACATTTGCTGATGTTGGTCCACTGTGATTTATCATGTCCAAGGTCAGTGCAGCCATCTACAGTATAAGAAGGTTTTAGAGCATTTTATGCTTCCCTCTGCTGAGCATCTTTATAGAGATGCTGATTTCATTTTCCAGCAGAACTTGTCACCTGCCCACACTGCCAAAAGCACTTATACCTGGTTTAAGATCTATGGTGTCCCTGTGTTTAATTGACCAGCAAAATCGCTTGACCTAAACCCCATAGAGACTCTATGGGGTATTGTAAAAAGGAGGTTGCGAGATACCAGACACAACAATGCAGAAGAGCTGAAGGCCACCATCACAGCAAGCTGGGCTTCTGTAACGCCTCAGCAGCGCCACAGACCGATCGCCTCCATGCCACGCCTATCTGCTGCTGCTGTAATTCATGCAAGTGAGCCCCGACCAAGTACTCAGTGCATGTTAATACTTTTTACAACTCCAAAATGTCTGTGTTAAAATCTTCAATTTTTTTTATTGGTATTAATACAAATATTTTCTGAGATACTGAATTTTGAAATAAACACTTGAAATGTATCAGTCTGTGTGTTGTAATGTACTGTGTATCTTGCCAGTGTAGTGGACGTTCCTCACCGTGAAGTAGTAAACAGCATCATTTACATTTTTTGGGGTGGGGGGATTAACCCCATTACTATAGAAAGAGGTAAGTCATCATTTAAAGCATCATCATCACCTTTAATGACATGCTGTAAGGTAATAATATATCGGCTAAAATACTGGAACAGCTAAGGAAGCGGCATTGAGTTGGCCACACACTCCATGGGCAGGTAAGTGGTAGCATGCAGACGTCGGGATCTGCACACAGGCTTGGATTTTATTTTAACTGTTTGGGCATTAAATTGACAGAGATTGTCAAGTCTTTCAAGAATTAAAATTTTATTAAAAAAAAAACATTTGACATGACATTTATTTACAGTATACAAAATCCAGTGACAAACAAAAGTACAGTTTATAGCAAAGATATCATATCTATTTTATGTGAAACCGAAAGGCAAATAAATGGCTTGGTAGGCTTGAGTGTCTACAACCCACTAGGATCTTCAAGGAGAAACTTTTATTTCAGGCGAAGCAATCCTCCAATAAAAAAAAATAATAATAAAAAATAAAAGCCTGAAAGCAGAAACTAATGTACAGTATATATGATGGCTAAATATATACATGTACAAACCATGTAAATAGACATTTCATATATTGTACATTCACTAATATGGTAATACCTTACAAAAATACATTTATAAACCTGTAATACATGAAAGCTGGATCAATTAGTTCAGGAAATATAGATAAAGCAAGAAAACAAAAAAATTGTTACAATGTCATAGCTTAATATATATACAGCAGTACAATACAAACCCATTAATTTAGAAATAATTCTAAAAAAATGAAGAGAAAAAGATCATTTTGACCACAGACTTAAAAAAAAAAAAAAAAAAAACATTTCGAAATAAAAATATATATTTTCCCTCAAGTACTTATGTGAGATATGATAGAATCAGGTCTCACATATTTTACATAATCAATTAATTTAGGAAATTCACAAAGACATTGTGTTATGCATGTAGGTATGTATATGTATATATACACGCACACATACTGTATACACCCACAAGTCATATCCCAACTTAAAGCCTGGTATGCACCTGCATACTCATTCTATAAAGCCTTTATATTACAGTTTAAATACCATTTAAAAAAATTTCATTTTCAAAAAAATTTCAAGTGCAGGATTTCAGATGTTGTTTTTTTTTATACTTCTTCTTCTTCTTTCTCTGATATTCCAGAGTCTGTTCAGTAAATTTTTTGTTGATAATAGGGCATTAATCTTAAAAATAAAAAAAAATTACAAATGTAGTGTACAACTATACAGGCTGTTCTTTATTTGCTTCACACGCTCTCACACAACTCCAACTCACCCAGGCATTCTACAGTACTAATCTTTTACAGCTATAGTCGATTTCCGATTTAAAAAACAAGGAACCTGTATTAAAATCTATTGTTTTGTTGTCTTAATACTGATAGAACTGCATAAACACTGACTGGTCTTAGCGATTAATGTTAAAGCGTAAACAAGCAAAGTCGAAACGCAGCGATTTAGTGTTAGTCTTTTAGACAGAGCTGCTGTTGCATTTTGTACGCTCGCCACTAGAGGTCACTGTAACATCACACCGAATTACATACAATGTGGCTGGACCCCACTATGGACTTCTGTAGCAGCTTTGTGCTAAAGGGCTCAGTTTTAAAACACGATGAAAATACGACAGAATTATGGAAACACCTAACACAATTTTCGCCACAAGTTCACAAATACCCTGTATATACCTGACCTAGCAGACCAGCTTCTACAGTATGATCGTCTGGACGCCTCCGTCATCTAGAGCAGTGGTTCCCAACCCCTCGGGGCCGCGGCATTTTTTTCATTTCATTTCCATTTTTTTGCCTATCAGAGTCTGCAGAGTGCTTTATTTGGAAAAAAAAAAAAAAATCTCCCATTTGATTGCATCTGTACCTCTTTCCCACGCTTCGGTCTATATCGGTCTTGATTGGGCTAACGTTACAAGCTAGCTATAGATATGATGAGTAAAAAACATTCGGAGCGTCTTTAAAAAAGGGAAAATACCCAGCGATGAGACAACAGACGAGACTCTGAGACTCCCAACAAAATAAAAAGCTGCGTTTAAAAGAAAATGCCACGAGTCCTACCTAAATTACGGGTTTATCGCAACGGGGATCAACTCTGCTGACGTTCTGGATTGATATCAAAGCGGAATATCCTGAGATCACCACAAAAGCACTAAAAAACATGCTTCTATTTCCAACAACCTACAATATCCTTGTGAAACAGGGTGTTCTGCAGTGACGGCCACGAAAACGATACTACCGAGAAGACTGGACATAAGGAATACTCTTGGGGTGTAATTGTCTCCAATACACCGAGATGGGACATTCTCGCAGGGAAACAAGCGAGATTCTGCGTTTTTGCCGTGTTCTATTTATTAAGCTTTGTCCTTGGAAAACTGTCTTACATAAAACTCGTTGTGGTGCAAAAAAAGTTTGGAGACCACTGATCGAGAGCATCTGTGTTTTACCATTACTTGTCATTTAGGCCATCAACGTCAAGTCTCTACATCATATCATTTTAATGTTGCGCGCACAGGCTAGGTTCGGTTTTTAGTGTAAAAGAAAAAAAAATCGCTCAACAAAATCTTTCTAAAACAAAAAACAAAAAAAACCTGTCAGTCATATAGTTTTCGATTTGCCCTCTTCATTTCATAAGTACTTCATAATGGGAGATGGGATGCTTCAACTGTTAATCAAGGTGTCACGCCTTCCACATCACTCTCATCAGCTCTCACGTAGCTGAGGCTCTTGTTATTCTTTTTCCGCTGGCTGCTGTTCAGGGCCTCGCTGCTGTTCCAGATCCCATAGAAGAAGTAGATTATGAAGCCTGAAAGGAAAACCATGATGAGCGCGGGGATAAATGAACAAGATTGGGGTATTCTTAAGCATTATTATAGTTATCATAAACAGTGGTATGCAGTGCGGGCGTGTTAATGTTGCCATGGTGATAATTCTTTTTTTTGTGCGGTAAAACTTTCACCTTTTGTATTACTTCCTAACATGAACATACAAGGTCTTGCTGTCGTCTTGCGCATTAGACTGTTTGCACAATTTTCAAGATAAGAGTGTTTGCTAAAACCAAGTACGTACATAACTCATACTGAACCCCACCTACATTGTAAATGTGCTTTGACTATGCCATGAATAACTAATTGATGACCCTGGCTTAATACTCGAGTATCGCGTCTGAGATCAAATAACCTGATGACCAGATGTTTAATCAACTGATCTTAGAATAAAAGGTGCGGCATGTACCTGGGTAAACAAAAACCTACACCCACACACACCTTTTGTGAAAAAGTTCTGATGTAAGCAATCAATAAGTATTGAAAATTTGAGGAGGAAAACAAAAAGGTCATAGATAAAGAGGACGCCCTCACCAATGGCCATCCAAACCGCAAATCGGCACCAGGTGGCCAGATCCAGCTGCATCATGAGGTAGATATTGACAAAAACACTAAACAGAGGGAGCCAGGGCAGGAAAGGCACCTGCAGTAGGAAAAAAATAATAATAATCATGTTTAGTACTATTGCTGAATAGTTACATCGCCAGATGTGAAATTCTTTTTATCTTGTAAGTACCTTGAAGGTGAGCGCTTCCTTGCTCTCAGGCTGCCTCCAGATGACGATGACACAGAAGAAACAGAGAGCTGTGAGAACGACACACACGGCCACCCACACAAGATGGCCTTCCATCAGTTTGTCCAGGCACACAGCCAGGATGCCACACAGCACAGTGATCAGCACGGCTGACGGAGAGAACAGGACATGCAGTTTATACGCTACATCTTAAAGACAAGCCAGACCAAATAATGGTATGTCCGGACAGTGATTAAACCTTCTGTAGTTTTATTAAAACACGCACTCAACCCGGGCCATGACTTTTATCACCATTTTTATCTAATCTATTTGTCCATTCATACACCTGTACTACCCATCCAACCCGTTTAACCGCTGCTACTCATTGCTTCCAGCTATCCATGGACTGTCTTTATCCATCCAGTTTCTCTATTAACCCATCCATTTTTTTTCTTTCCACACATCCACCCATGCAGTCCAACCCCTTTATGCATCGAATTCCTCCATCCATCCTTAGAATTCCTATCTTGCCTTGTCTTGTTTTACAGCAGTTGGCAGCCAATAAGTTGCATTACCACCACCTATAGACCCTCACTTTGCCTCCTCTTCCCAGCCTTTTAAAGCTGGATTTTTAGTCCAGTCTTCTTTAACTCGTCTTAAGAAACCCGTCAAATACTTTCTTCCTTGGCCTCTTTCTCCAAATTACTACAATACTTTTCATAGTGTACTCAACCTTTTCAAATTACCATGGGCTTATGCCTTCATCTGTTCAACCCCTTACCTTTATGTTCAACTTTCCATCCATGCATGCACTCTACATTTCATCTATCTATCCTTTCACCCAAACCCACCACCCACTCCATATATTCAAACCCTCCACTATGTGTCCATCCTTTCATCTCCACTACCTATTTAATCACTTCATTTACTTACTACATCTTTCCATCCATCCATCCATCCATCCATGCATGTCATCATCATCCCATTTAATGCAAATTCCCTCTGGAATTAATAAAGTTCTTTGAATCCCCTATTTCATCCATTCCAATACCCATCCATACATCCTTTGCTTTCCATCGATGCAGTTCCTCAACTATACAATCCCTCCATTTATTTTTTAATCCCTCCTTCTTTTAATCTTCCTGTACTTCCGTTCATTCCCTTTGATTCAATTCCTCAATCAACTCTATCAATCCTTCCACCCAAACCCATCATACACCCAATTGTTCCATCCATCAAACCCTCAACCCATCCATGCATTTATTTAAAGACATACTGTATAACATAACTGTAATGATTTAGCTTTAGACTGCTTAAACAAAAACAAAAAAAAACAAAAGTCTTACAGATAATGGCGGTTACAGCATAGACAATTGTTCCGGACATTTTGGTGGGGTAGTCCCAGGTGGGAAACAAGAGCAGCTTGAAGGAGAACTTCTCCCTGGAAAGATGATCTGAGTCAGGACCATATTCATCTCCACTATCTCCAGACACAGCCACCTTTTCATCTCCCACCAACTCTACCAGTTTCTCAGTCTGACTGGATGAGTTAAGCGTTCCTGGCTGGTATCTACAAACACAAACATACACGGTCATTTCATAAAAGCAAGATCATGAGTGTAAAAATATGTTTAGAATGAATCATACCTGAGAATGAGAACACACACAGCCACCAGAGAGTAGGCCAACAATGTCCCAATAGACATCAGGTCAACCAGTGCAGCCAGGTCAAACAGGAAGGCCATGAGGGCTGCCACAGATGAAAAAAGTACATTAATTAACCGCAGCCATATTATAAGGATGTAACATCAAAAGCCATAGACATAACTGACATGTTGGTTACAAGTCAACTGACTCTTCCTCAGTAGAAAGGTGCTACTCAACATAGTCTCCATCGCAAGCCAACTCACGTATCTTCTTTAAAAATCCCCTTTGTCGCAGTTGATGGTCTTCCATTGCGTGGTTTGACTTCTTCTTCTTATTTTTTTTTTTTTCCAATTTTCTCCCCAATATTACTCGTAGCCAATTCCTCCCCGTCACTAGGGGGCTCCCACATTAAGGCTGCTACTACCACTCAGTCGGGAGGGCGAAGACTATCTATCCCGTGTTTCCTCCGAACAGCGTGACGTCAGCCGCCCGCATCTTTTCGTACTGCTCGCTCACGCACCATTAGAGGCGGAGTAACACACTCGGAGAAAAGCGCTAGCTGTTCATTCCGCGTGCGCGAGCTCACAGACGCGCCTGATTGGCTGTAGAGCCGTCATTAATGTGGGAGCGCGATTACCTCTCATCCCTTCCCCCTGAGAGAGCTCGGCCAATCAGCTCACCCGGGGTTCGAACCAGTGATCTCCGGATGATAGGGCGGGCGCTTTTACCACTCTTCGTAAACGTTTAGTCGCGCAGTGAGAGAACATTGACTGCAAGAGGCATCCGAGAGTTGGGTGCGGTGATGGTGCGAATACGTCACTTGAGATGGAGACTATGTTGAGTCGTACCTTCGTATAGAGGATGAGTTGCTCTAACAAACACGTGCTATGTGGACGACATATGTCAGTTAATAGAAATGGACATTTCTAGACATTTTACAAAGTGTGAGCAAAACTGTTATATTTATAATTGAAGGACTATATAAAACTGAGCTTTAGAGGCTTTTTTAATGTCTACAAAAAACATTTAACACAAAAATAGAATTTCATGGTTTAAAAGCAAAGTCTATCTCACCTGCTACGATGCCAGACACCACTGTGGCCAGGAGCGGGGTTTTGGTGCGCTTGTTCATTCTGGATAGAAAGCGGAATAGCAGTCCGTCCTCTGCCATGGCGTAGATTATACGTGGCATGGGAAACATGGAGCCCAGCAGACTGATAGAGGAGAAACAAACACTATTTAGACTTTTGCTAAGCCAGCAGAATCTTTCAGCAACTCTTGACCTAATCAAGTATAAAATACTAAACATGCCTTCTCAGCCAGTTGCTTTACAAGTTAAGGTAGTCTTTACTGGCAGAAAGACTGGTTAGGTAATGTGATGCATCCTTTATTTTTCTTTAGTGCTTCTCTAAAAAAGTCTCTTTTACTTGCCAGGTCTTTTTACTCAGTTCCTACAAAACAATACATTCGCTTCAAAACAAGTTTACAAACCAACAAAACACTTTTCCGTTTACCTAGTAGAAAGGGCGCAGAGTGAACCCACAGCCACTATGTAACGTGCTGGACCCCAGCCCACATAGCTGAACGCCTCAGGCAAAGGACTCTGGGTATTGAGCTTGTAATAGGGCATCATTAAGGTGAGCGCGGCCGACACGCCGAAATAAGCGAAGAAGCAGATGAGCAGGGATACGACTATCCCCACAGGGATGGAGCGCATGGGGTTCTTGGCTTCCTCACCTACAGAAAAGAGGTTCATGTTCAACAGATAATCCATGGCATGCAATACATTCAACAGTATTCAGACACAACATGATAAATATGAGGACTCACTTGTCGTTGCGATGCAGTCGAATCCGACGAAGGCGTAGAAACAGGTGGCCGCGCCAGCCAAGATGCCTCTGAAGCCAAATGGTGAAAAACCACCAGTTCCAAAAGATCTCTCCACCTCTCTGACGATATCATAAAAACAGTCTTAGCATTCCAGTCGCATAATTCACGTGTCATGCAACATGCAAAATGTAAGACCCCGAACATTAAAATATAACTCACTCCACTGCTGTGATGTTGGTATCATTGACAAAGTCGTCCGTTGTGAGATTCCAGTTTGCTGTATTGCCTTTCACAAAGCCTGAGATCATGACAAAGCCCAGCACCACCAGGTTGATCCCGGTGAAGATTTTGTTGACGAGAGCGGACTCACTCACACCAAAAGCAAGCAGACCTAAAAAAGAAAAAGGATGTATAAATGGAAATAATGACTAACATTCCTCATGCATGGGAATTCATAAGCGGTTCCATGTTAATACTTTGCTCACCAGTCAATAGGAGAATGAGAACCAGGGCGAACAGGTCCGGGTATTCAGCAAGCACGTTGCCTGGAACCTTCATAGCCATGACCGACCTGAAGAAGCTCGAGATGCGCTGCTCTATCAGGTTATCAAAGGTAGAACTCCAGGCTCGGGCAACACTGGCTGTACCTGAAGATCACAAGACGCTCATTAGCCCCCGTTCTCCAATGTCAATGTTCTCAAATCTCAATCTAGGACAGTGTTCCCTTAAAGGATCAGTCACACAACTCACCAATGACATAAGAAAGGATGAGGTTCCAGCCAGTAATGAAGGCCCAGATTTCTCCGACGGTCACGTAGCTGTACAGGTAAGCCGAGCCCGTCTTCGGCACCCGAGCACCGAACTCTGCATAGCAAAGTCCTGCCAACATGGACGACAGGGCCGCCACCAGGAAACAAAGGACGATCGCGGGACCAGCCTTCTCTCTTGCTACCTCTCCAGCCAACACGTAGACCCCTGCACCGAGTGTAGAGCCCACGCCCAGAGCCACCAGATCCAGAGTGGAGAGGCATCGAGCGAAGCGAGTCTCCTCGCTGGAAAAGTCCACAACTCTGCGACGCAGCAGCGAGCGTCCAAAAGAGGCCAGTTTATTCACCATGGCTGATCGGAGAAGAGCGTAGTGTAGTGTACAGTAAATAATCTAAAGCAGCAGCAGCAGACAGGCTTCTTTATACACACCTAAGAATGAAGAAGGAAACAGATAGGGTTGGTGTATCTAGGCTTGTGTGAGAACTGCCCATAATTTGCTGCATGATTTATGAAGTGTTCCGTCCCCCCCCGCTTCACAATAGATCTAGTCCTCACATGACCGCCGGATCAGCGTCATTAATTCCAAGCCGACAACCATTTTGTGATCTTCAGCTTAATTCCAGCCAAGACCTGAATGTCATGCCAAACTGTACCACTTCAAGCTCATTGCATAAAACAACCACTGCCTCTATAACCTCAGGGATAATATTTGCGGTAATATATTTCACATCATGTTTTTTCCATAACGACAATGAAAAAAACAAACACTTAACACTCACACAGCTTTGCACTTGTGGTGTCATCTGAGCAGCCTGCAACGAGGACAGCCCTGACTACACGGTGTTAATTTTCACCTCCGATATTTGACCAGCTGGAACCATAACAACCACACTGACATCAGACCTTGGTATTGCTATCAGGGAAAACACTCGCGATAACATCAAGCAAGGGAGGCTAAAGTGATGCTTTTTTTTTTAGGGAGAGGTTCAAGGATGGGCAGTGTGAACAGGAGCCAGTCAACACAGATGTCCGTTTGCGTATTGCTTAGCTCCTTACCAAGGCCATCATGTTCCTTGTGCTGATATTTACAGGAGCAGTAAACCTTATTCTCGAATTATTATTTCATTGTCGGCGCGGTCAGGACTGTTTCTTCGTTCGTGCGTCATCTGCTTAACGGTCAACCGGCACACGGTTTGACGCCAGTGTCTGGATTTTGGGAACAGACTGGACAGAGAAGTCCAATTCCGAGAAATATATTTTTTTATTCAGGACCGAGAATGGGTGGGGCTACGCGGATACTATAGACATACAAACACAGCTGCCATTTCCAAAAAATTTGATTTCCTACTGATAAGGTCGATTAGACAAAAACCTAACATGACCTGTTCGATGGTACGGATGTGAAAACCTAAACAGTCCGTCCAATACAGTAGCTCGCCTGTACTGTGTGTTTATACATCAAAGACAGGTGGGACAAAGAAGGAATTCGGGGGAAAAAAGCAACAAAAACATCCCTGTAATTCGGGCAGACAATGGAGAAGCTGAAATAGACCCTTTGATCTGCACGATAGACTGTTTATCTTGGCAGGGAACCTAGAGAACCCTAAAGGTTCGAAGTGAATTGGCGCAGGCAAGAGCTCGGCGCTTAAACCCATCACTTGAACTTCGCACAACGTGTATGTACAAATGGCTGAATTCGTTCGCGGCTCGTTGGCGCTGCTTGCTTTAGTGCGAAAGCAGCCATGAGGAATCCAAACAGCTTGCAGGATATTTAGAAAAAGCTCCACTAGTTTATAGAGGTTTGGTTAAAAAAAAAGAAAAAGATTTTTGCGAAGAAAGGGTGAAGGTTAGGGAGTGCAGAGTGAACCCACAGCCTTGAGAAACTCTTTTCAGTAGGAGTCTCCGGGCACTAATCGTCTAGCGTGTGTGGGGCTCCAGCAAGGGTACGACTGTTCAGCTCTGGGAATACAGCGGGTGGGTTGATGTGCCACAGTGCGTCACTAGGGCAAAACAGCGCTAATCTCTTTCTTGTGTTCTCCACGAGGCCGTCCAGCTGATATGCATTTGGCCATGAGGAACCGTGCCATTTGTGTCGATGATGATGATCTTCAGAAATACTGTACATCAAATCGCTTTAATTAACCAACACTACTGTTACCTCCACCCTTTTTTTTTTGTACTGATCTGATTTTGTTCAGGTCCATGAGCGACCCACTCTACTATACTGAATGTTTTAACCTTCAAATCTTGCATGCCATAGAAAAGAAGTGTGTTTAGAAACAAACCGTGTGTACAGACAGACTTATGCACGTCTTAGAGTAGATGAGCATGGCACGCAACGAAACAAGTGACTGAGATTGTGGACTGACTCACTGATGAGCTTTGCTCAAAATAACTCCTGCAATGCACCTTAAGCTGATTACATAAAGAACAGCCTTCTCAAATTTTAAACGGGATTTAAAAAATTTTTTTGTTTTGGTTCCTTGTTCGTTTTTAAAGTACCAAAATCCATGCAAAAAAAAAAAAAAAAAAAAAAACACTAAACAAAAAGAAAGCAGCAACTTCCCCTTTTAATGTTATTGTTATTCCAGGAAAATCGATTTTGTATAAAAAGGAAGAAGTGGTTAAATAAAACCGTTTTTCATTGTTTTCACAGGTTCAAACAGACACTGTACATAAAAGGCCCATTCAGGCTTCATACAGTCTGCCTGTATGACAGGATTAGCTAAATCCTCCCAGGAACGGGCTCTCTTAAAATCCAGTTCTTTCCAAATCGAGGTCAGTAATGTCTTGGAGCAGCAAACCATACCACTGATGCTCAGTGAACTTATCTGCAAAATGACAACACCCAGAAACACGACGCTGTGCCATTTTTGAGCAAGGCGCACCGCACCCCGAGAAAGACCCATGCCGTGACAGGAACCAAGGTTTTTGTTTGCGTTTTATTTAGTTACGCCTGATCAGATGCAGAGAAATACATCCTTGTTTAAAGAGCCACAGGTGCCATTTGCAATCGGTGCCAAATAACATGCGGACAGCATGAGAGCCTGAGCATGATTCTACAAACATTTAGCTGTTTACAGTTATGAACGTAACCCTGATTCGGTTAAGATACACAGAGGCACGTATTCCTGGGAACGAACCCAGAAACATGCCCAGAGGGGGCTAAATAACCTCCTCTCCATTATGCTAGCTTACAAACTCTAAAGCTTATTATCCAGTAATGACATGGTAAGATATGGAAAAATTATTAAGAGTGATGACCTGAGTGTGCACCCGTCGCAGGGTCCTTGGACAGAGCTAAGTAAACCGAAATGCCAAGCAGTAGGTATTTTAATGCGCTTGAGTATCTCTTGGTCTTAAACTGTCATGTTGTGGCCACTATAATCAACGATCTCATGAGTCCATATCAAGTGACATGGGCCAAGGTTGTATACAGTATCCATACTGCAAGACACTACAGTGGCTCTTGTATCGTCCATGCCAAGATTAAAAGAAAGCATATCATCAATCACTTTTCTGTTTAGGATCACAAGAATTTATCTCAGTTAATTAATTTTTTCTTCTTGCTCATATTCATATAAAAAATGAAAGCACTCTGTGGCAACAGGATGAATCACAAATATCACCGTTACCTTAGCACCTTCATAGATTTCTTACTAACAATGTTATTTTATTTTTATATCAGCCAGGGCTTATTGGATTAGCCAAAAACAAGCCGATTAGATTTTTCCCCTAATGTGACCTCATACGAAGATACTCTCTCCCTGCTTGTTGCAGTGGGGCGGGGCTCAGGGGTAGCTCATCTACAGACACCAAAACAACGCAATCTCAAGAGGAGTGAAACTGAGAATATTGGGTGTATGAATAATGTTTTATCTAAGAGGTATTCAGCATTAACAGACATCTGTGTTAACAGTGATCTGTTTAATCAAAAAATATGGGACCTTTAATGCTAAATATATAATGAGAAATTGGTGATAATTTGGCGGTCAAACAGTTAAGGCTGTAGGTTACTGAATTTTTGGATGTGCGAGGATTCAGACTTTCTGAAAGGAGTCTCCAGTGTAAGCACCTTTTTTTGACACAGGATGAAATGATAGTGAGGGAGTGAGAGTTCATGGCTGTGATGTACAGTGCGACAAATTACTAAAGCACAATGTCCCGTTCTTTAGAAAACAGTAACTGTTGGCAAACAGCTATGGTATAAGTCAACTTAAACATTTCAGGGTATGATTTAATTGCCTTATCTGTTCCTACATTTGTTTATCGATGATGTATCAGGACATGATTTTAAACCATTAGTCCAGATCTCATCTTTGCTCTGAGGAATGAGAACTGTCCACATGGCACTGTGGGAGTTATATTTGGCACTGAGTTATGGATAAAGCTGCAGGATTTAAGACATATCGAGTGACAAGTAATTAGAAACGGATATATTTTTTTTTCCTGACAGGAACTATATAAGCAACTGCCGTATGAGTGAATAAATGTTGCCACGCCTGCTATGCTGCCACGGTGCAATTGTATCAAAGCCATCTAAAGGGCGCGAGAGGCGCGTGTTGGCTGACGTCACTGACGTCTGACGCAACAATTCCGGACACGAAAAAGTCATCAGTTTTAAAAGTGTACTCATTCATTTTTCACTATGGATATCTACGTAATAGATATCTACACCCAAAAAAAAAAAAGTAGTGTAATAATGTTACAACGCAGCAGTGCTGGGGGACAGTATAAACTATTCATTCATTGTGATTAATTCGAAAACTCAACAAATCTACATACACATACTAATTCAATTCAAAGCAATAAATACAACGTTTTAATCATATATGTATATAAATGCATTATTATTATTATTAGTATCGCTTATAATAATAATAAAATAAGAATAAATGCATCGTGTCTCTAATGCACTATTCATATAGACATTTATTTTTACGCGCCAAAGCATGCAACATATATACCATCCTAATCCAAAAATCCATATATTTACAGAAAAAACAAATACACCCTCTTTTAATTTTTTTAAAATACAAATCAGCAAGCTAAAGCGTAAAACCATAAAATAAAAGACTCCATTGGCGCGAACGCAGCCGATTGCATCAGATAGAGCACCATGCAGGCGAGGCTCAGCCTCTCTCTCTGTAATATTAACCACATCACTGACTAAACACGCCATCTTTCAACCCTCTTATCGATTACAGAACCCAATCCGAACTGTTCTTATCAGATTTACACATAAACCCTGACTTACCTTCGACAGACCTTCGGCACGGCTCACCCTCACAAGCCCTCAGCGCATCTCAGTGTCCACGCCAGCCGTTTTACACCAATACCATGGAAATGACGTCGACAAAAACAAACCCACCCCCAAACCAGACAGGCCACGCCCCGTCATTTATACACCACACAACGACCGACAAAATTATTAAAGCGTAAAAATAGTAGGAAAGTATGTTCTAACAAAACCAAAAGCACGATGTGTCGTTCATTAGATATCTTGGACAGAGTCATTTTGTAGTGATTCCTAACAACACTGGGTGTGAAGTAGTGATTCACTTGGAATGGAATGCCAGTCTGCTCCATGACACCATCCACATGCACAGCCTCAAACACAAGCACATACAGGGAAAAATTGTATTTTGGAAATTGACTGGAAAATGAAGAGCTTGGAAAAAGTTCCACCCAGACAGTAACCCAAGCTCAGGATCAAATGAGAAATTCTGGAGTTTTCCCCTGTTCCATCATAATGTCTTCTTGTGAGCATGATATGCCTTCTTTTAAATATTTATTACACAAAACCTATGCTAGAAATATATATTGTTCATACATTGTTAGGTCAGTAATTATCCAGAATAGATAGTTACAAGACATGGATTCATCACAGCCAACCTAAAAGTAAAGAGCATGGAACAGAGACATCTTCAACTGCGAAAACGTTTTTAATCACTTTTCAGCAAAAATTTAAGGCATCATCACAGCTGACCCGTTTGCGAAATCAAAAATCCCTCTAAAATTTTGCATCCTCAATGTCTTTAGATTACATAGGCCCAGTTTGGCAGATTCCAACTTGTCTACCAATTTTCACAGTGTGTTTTCAGAATTTTTGAGAATGTTGGGACACGACTCCTTTAGGCTCATGTCATAGTGCCTGTAGCCTAATCACACACTATGACGACATAGGACTGATGTCATAGTGCTTGGGGCCTAATCACATACTATGATGACATAAGGTCATGTCATAATGCTTGGGCCCTAAGAAAAAGCACTAGAGGGATGTCATAGTGTATTTTACCCAATTTCATAATACTGTACTGGACATTATCAAGTTATAAGAATATGTATGTATAAGAATACAAATTATAACTACTCTCGTGAAAAAGGAAGAGGTTCATGACATATTGTGGAAACAATGTGTTCTGTTTTGTTTATGCTTGAGAATAATGTAAGAGTATATGTATTGTAAAATCCTTTATTGCATTTCATAATACTGTCCATCAAGTATAACAATATGAATGTATAAGAATAAAAATGAAAAATACTATAATGAAATAGCAAAGGGTTTATTAAAAAAAGTATAACCAAACATACTGTAGTATTTCTCAGTAATAAATGTGAAGGGAATCGAAACTGAAGTGAATGTTTTGTGTGTGCAAGCAAAGTTCAGAATCTGGAAGCATTTCCCCAAACTGCTAAGAGCCATGGAATGCAAAGATGCAAATGTCCTTTTTTTACCTCTCTTAAAAAAAAGTATTCTTTTTAGCAACTCAGTCCCTAATGCACATATAATTACTGCAAATACTGACATCTATTCAGGAACTATAGATGTGTCCCACAAGTTACAGCAAGTTCATTGCACCTAATTGTTTGCTGTGTATAAATATGTCTCCCAAAACCAACACGTGTACCATTTTCACACGGCCATACATGGCTCAGTGTGAATATTTCTGTTCTTTATTATTTATATTCTTGCACAAGAATAATGTAACAGTATTTGTATTGTAAAACCCTGAATGCATGTTTGTTCCAAATATTTGTGTGAGAAAATACACACATTTTCCTGTTTGCTTTGTGGTATTTTTGGGACTACAAAAGCATACTTTGTCGGAGTTTGTATGCATAAATGCATACTGGGCAGCACTCCAAGACAAGAAAAGAAGCTTTACTATTGGAAACTTCTTAAAGGACTGACCCAGGATGGTGGACCATGCTGTCTGCTGTCAGGCTTAATACAATAAACACTCATCATGGAATTGTGAACTCAGTGGCCCCATGTGAAGTGTATGAGGTTTACCAAGAATACAAAGTTGATTTCTGGTGAATTGTCAGCCTTGTACATATCAAAAATGATTCCTAACTCAATGTCAGTCTGTTTCTCCATCAGTTAAAACACTGTCCTTTTAAAGGATACAGCTTTACATCATGTGAGCTCATCTATTGTGAATAAAGGCCCTTATAAATCTCAGGTTTGTCTCACGATGTTGGTCTTTTCATCAGAGTTTGGACAGAGACAGCGAAAGCGTCGTGCCCTTTGACTTTGGATATAACGTGTCAGTCTGTATAAGCTTCAAATAGATCCCACATATAACTTCCACTTCATGGCTTAATGTATCAGTCATGCGTGATACACAAAGTTAACACAATCCATGTGAATAAGTGAGAATAAACTTTCAGCATCGAATCAGAAGTTCAACCACAGCTGCGATTGAAAGTTTAACAAACCTTTTCGTGTGCAGCGTTCCAACTTTGAACTGAACTCTGACTGAGCAAATTTAGATTGTAGCCTAAATCATAATAACAGAGGCTTGGGTAATGTTTGCTTTAAAATTTGATTTATATGAATTTGTATTGAAAGGGTTGAGACATCCATTTTTTCTAAGAGTTAAAAAAATTTTAATAAGAAGAAACAACTATGTCATTAATATTTTCCATAATATGTTATAATTGTAGGTTTTGTTGTATGCTGTAATTTTATGCTCAAGTTGCATCACACATGGTGCAGCTAACCAGTCCAGTGAAATACTGCTATCTGGTGGTTAAAGTGCAGCTTGGGAAAATTCAAAGACTGTAATGACAGTCTGCAATGGATTAGCGCCGGGTCCAGGGTTTACCCTGCCTCGTGCCCCAATTGTCTTTGGATAGGCTCCAGGCCTCTGTGACTCTGTACACAGGATAAAGTGATATAGAAGATGAATGAATCAATGAATGAATTAATGAACTGTATCACAAATCATAGTTTTCTAAAGACATATTTCCCCAAATCAAATTCTTAAAATACCTAAAAATTAAGTTACCAATTAATTAGCTATACCCACTCCATACTGGTCCCTTATTGACTAATTTCTGTGGTAAATATTTTGCCATATACATTTAAGATTTAATACGATCACCTTTAGCTTTGATTACAGTACACAATGTGGTGGCAAGTTCATGTGTAAAAATGATTACTCATGCCCCCAGAACCACTCATTCACAATCTGAGTCCAGGAATATGGCCGTGCCATCAGGGAAGAAAAGTTTGAGGGGTCGTCGCAGCAGACTATTCCACACAATCCACACAATAAACTTAGCACAGGTTTTACGCCTAATGCCCTTCCTGACACAACCCTCCCATATTATCCAGGCTTGGGAACGGCACTGCATCCTGTGGATAGTGTTTGGGCATTGGGTGGGAATCTAACAAGGCTCTTCTCATAGCAGGTAAGAGACCTGCCCACTAAGCCACATCAAATTGGCTACCTAAAAAAAAATTTTTGATCGGGCACTTTATCACTTTTTTATATGTATTTTGTTGTCTTGTACAGTATATAAAAGCATAACTTCTGTTTGTTTGTATGGACAGGAGTTTTTTTTTTCAGGTTTGCAACAGGCAGCATCATCAACTTTTGTGTCATACTGTGAAAGTGTCATAGACGTTCCTCACCGACTGTAACAGTAGGTAGTGTCGTCTATGACAAAATAGGT
The DNA here is from genome assembly GCF_024256425.1 of Clarias gariepinus. Taxonomy (NCBI): domain Eukaryota; kingdom Metazoa; phylum Chordata; class Actinopteri; order Siluriformes; family Clariidae; genus Clarias; species Clarias gariepinus. The sequence continues at coordinate 7,914,954 of NC_071118.1, read as the reverse complement.
ATGTCAGGACAATTTCATAGCTACTGAAACCCGGATCAGACTATGGAGTGTCTACAGTGATGATGCCTAGGCAGAAGTCAGGGCTGGCGAACCATTGGAGCAGTGCGAGGACCAGCAACGAGTTGACCGCACAATCCATTCACAGGTAAGGTAGCACCTGTGATCTTCATACGGTTGGAAAACCACATTTTATATATATATATATAATTTTATGTTTAGACATATATATATATATATATATATATATATATATATATATATATATATGTCTAAAAATAAAATTCCCCCTTTTTTTTAATTGTCATAATGGTATTGGGATATCCCCTTTAAATGCAGGTGGCCACTGTCCCCGCTGTCTTTCTGGCGATGGCGCACCGTGCTTGGGGCTGTTCATCGTTGCTTTCAAATATACAAGTATAATATACTTGCACTTGTTTTTTATTGTTCTTTTAGTCATTTCTATGAGCTTTCAATGGTGGACAATCTATATAATCTAAAGATAATAATTCACTAATCAAAACGTTATGCAACGAAGGAAAATGTATTATCAATAATAAGCTTCTATTCCCAATCTGATTACTGGAACTAGTATGTCTCGTGGATGATTCACGACACTACAACTTTAAGTTATTAAAATTCATGATGCAATACACTTTCATAAAAAATCACTGTGGTATGAAATTAATAAAACACGTTGGCACATGTGGTTATAGGAAAATCTATTTCAGAGTGATTAAGCTCCTTATCTTCTCCCCAACCAATAGTTTTATCACTATTGTGACTGCTGTGAGGTTTTGTATAAGGACACACATAGGAAGGAAGTCATGTCAAAATGTCAGCATTTTGTAACGTGAGTTAATTTTCTGTCAACAGTTTCATGACTGTGTTTTCATCATATTAAATATTAGATAGGAAAAGCAGGAGGTTGTTAAGTGAATAAATGTTAATAGCTGCTATAAGAGAGGATTATTTACTGTATAAGTGACAACAGGTACTAACTTGTCTTCTAGATTTTCCATAACAATAAATAAAACTATAAATGATCTATAAATAAAAAAAAGATTAATTTACTAATATAAGGTTGTAGCAGTAATCCTCTTCATGACAGGCACTTAAACCACACAGTTATTGATTATATAACTATTCATCATTTTTATTTTATTCCCAAGGGGCCTTTTCCCACATTATCAGAGTTGATACCTAAACCAATACAATCTTAAGACTGTAGAAATCCTAGGACGTTTGCCTGGAGTCTGATACGGCTTTGTGGTTTAGGAGAAATTGCAGCCGTCAAGCATGCTTGGAATTTTTAAATGTAATCTCAGACTAAAATATTGCAGTATTCAATGCTATTGCTTATCCAGTTTATAGGAGATTAAGGCATATGATGTTGAGAACCTTCAAGAATTTCAATTTGGCATGCACTCAGGAAGAGTAAGAGGAAATGTAAGAAAGGCCCCTAATTGTACTTCTACAATACAAGCTATTTTAATAAAATGTTTTAATGTTAATCTAAGTCTGTGTAATTTGCATATAATCAGGTCCATACATTTTAGAATGATAGGGTTTTTTTTTTTTTTTTTTTTTGCTTTTGGCCTCTGTAGACCATATTTAATCTAAAATAAAACACTGAAAATGTTCAGTGACAAAGACTTCATTCAAGGCATTTGACAAAAGTGTCACAATAACCATTGAGGAATTACAGCCATTTTCATACACAGACTTTTTGGCAGGCTCATAAATTATGAAACAAATAAATAATCACAAACTTAAGGATTGCCTTTAATACTTGGATGAAAATCTGAAGGCTGTAATGTATTGACATGATGAAAAGCAGAGTTTTCTCCCTGGAGATGCTTTGCTAGCCCTTTACTACATCTGTCTTCAGCTGCTGCTTGTTGGTGTTTCTCTTTTTCGTGAGTCCTGTCCTCACTAAGTGAAAAGCATGTTCTACTGGGTGGAAATCGGGTGACTGAATTGTGCTGTGAAAGATATCTCGTGTCTTTCTCGTCCTTATCAGCTTTGCAGCCGAATCTATCTGAGCAGAGTATAGCTCTGCTACTTTTATCATCAGTCAGGTCATAAATAAACACCAGTGACCCAGTTCCATTGGCAGCCATGCACATTTATGCTACAACACTGCCTCCACCATGTTTGACAGATGATGTGGTATACCTGGCATCATGAGGTGTTCCTTTCTTTCTCTTCCCATCATTATGGAAAGTTCATTCTGATTTCATCATTCCAAAGAATCTGCTGTTAGTGTGTTACCAGGGGTTTGCAGTGGACTTTGACAATGGACACCTACCACCTTAAGAGGTAGTTCTTAACTTGGCGAGAATTTTGCAGTTAAATTCTTAAAAAAAAAGAAATTCAGCTTTCTTTATAATGGCCTCCTTCACAGGCCACATCTGGCCATGCAATTGCTTGTCTACCATTTGTCCCATTGTTTATGAGCTCCCTAAAATGGTGGCATGTGTATGTAAATGGCTGAATGGTTTATTCCACAGTTTTGTCAAACACCTCAAATTAAAGCTTAAAGACTTGACCTTGCTCACATATTAAGTTATTCATTTTGAATTTTGTTCAGAAATTGACTGATACAAGTTAAGCTGGTTTGCTCACCCTCCTAGATGTGGCCCAGAGTGCTTACTGCCACATTTTATTTAGCTAAATTCATTTTTATTACAAAACAGATATACAACACATGCCAGTGCTGGTTCATTGGGGCAGGAATCACTGTGCTCTACAAAACATTTTCAGGAAAGAGACAGAAAATGGGATCACTAATAATAGGATTGAATTTTTACTCCACAGCCACAAATTATTATTTTTTTTTAGAACAGATGAAAATGTTAATATGAACTGAATACCACAGATCCAATAAAATACACCTTTTTTCCAGTTGGAGTAAAGCAGGCAGAGGGAGTTTAATTCAAAGGGCAGGAATGACAGGACAATTAAATGAAAAGGGACAACTACTACACTTGTACAAGGTAAACCTATATAGGTTGTAATCAGCAATATAAATGTATAAAAACAGGAAATGATCTGAATGAAGATGCAAGAGAGACAGTAGGCCTCTATATAATTTTCATTGTGATTGGAAGTGTACAGTCCTAACCGCAGTGAACTATCCAACAATAACATAGGCGCCAAGAAAACACAATGTTGTAACTCTACTCTTTGACACATATATATATATATATATATTTGAAAAAAAATTACTATTTCAGAAGGCGCATAAATGGAGCTTGGAATGTTGAACAAGTATGACGCGTGGTCCCAATTCCACTCCTCACGTCTGCCTTGCTACATATTGAACATGTCTTCTATATTACTTTACACTATGCAGCACGTGAGGCTTTTTGGACATTGACGGACATGATCAGGGCAAGGACAGAGTCCAGAGGCTACGTTATTACAGAATGTTCCTTACTGTGAATGGACGTGACACTTCTGGCACTTCAAGAAACAAAATCATTCATGCAATGTGAGATTCGTGCAGTCTATTCAAGTCATTGTTGGGCCCCTAAATGATTAAGCACTAACAATTAAAAAAAAAAAAAAAAAAATTTGTTTTAAAGAAAATAAAGCCTGGACAGCAAAACAATTAGTTGTTGTTTTTTTCAAAATGGGTTCAGTGTTTTCTTTAAGAGCACCTGAGTAAGCGTGCAAGGCAAGTATAAGCACAGAGATGAGGCAGTCTTCTGAAGGGGAGGAGGCGCCTTAGTCTTACCGTAGCATCTGGGAATACATAATGATAAAAACATAATGACATGATACCTTCAGGAGCACATGTAATAAATAATGTAGAAGATAAGGAAATGTTATTTAAGAGAACAACATTTCACATTTACAGTATTAGATTGATGCTGACTTAATTTACTTAATAATACATTTATCAGTATGTCCCACATATCATGGTATTAGTCTGAATTTTGCACTTTAGGCGATTAAAAGAATTCAGGTTAATGCAGTGACGACTGGGGTGCTGAAGTTGAAATATAAAAGCCAAGCAGAACTCATCTGCACATTAAAAATTAATAAAGAAAAATTAATACTTACCTGATGTAACATTCATGCAATCAAGACATGCAAAACAACTTGCAAAAAATAAAATAAATATAAAATAAATAAATAAAGTGGGGGGGGGGGGGGGGGGGGGGGGGGGGGGGCCCTGGACTTTTAATTAGTTGCCACCTACTTGTATGAGTGAGAAGCGGACATAAGTAGCAAAGCAATATGGAGGAGAGGAATTACAGCGCCCGCTGTCAGTATGGGTGATGAGTATGCGGTTCTTTACGAGCATTAGAACAGGATTAGGATCCATGCAGACATTGCGTTTCCCAACAATAATTTGCAGCATTATGATTCTCAAAATGAAGGGAAAAAAACCCCAAAACTTACTTCATTCATACCTAAAATAGAAGAGAGAATAAATAAGGTAAGAGGAAAACAACTTAGACAATGATTTTTTGCTTGCAGTAAATCTCCACTCAACAGCACTCACTAGAGGTTGTTATACTTTATTTACAGACAAATGTCACAGGCACAGATCGATTAACACAGGAAGAGAACATAAATATAGTCATTCTGATGAAAATGACTCGACTTTGGCAGGACAACTTTTACAAAGTTGGCAAATACTTTGTCCTCTATGAAGCAATGTTAGATTCCCAATACCGTAACCATTACATTAATCAAGCAGCTGTCGTCTGATACCACATCACAATGGGTACGTTAGATGAATTTTTATTTTTTTTTGGGGGGGGGGGAGAATCCCTCAAATGCTCTCTGATTAATATGCATAAACAGAACACTTTGAACTTTACCAGCGCAGAATGCCATGTCCTTACACGTTTTAATCAGTAGCTGAAATACTTATAGAACAAGAATTGCGATTCTAACATTTTAGATTTGAGTACCACATGTCACACATGCAATACATGATCAGAAATTTATATTTCTACATGCTCTTTATAATAAAAGTAAGCACTTTTTACTGGAATGTGTTCATCCTTCTCTTAGTATTGACACGAACATCTGCCTTAGAGGACAAAGACATAGGCCAACCCTCTTTGTTTAGTGCTACAGCGTTCAGATATGATCATATAATAATAATTATGCGTACACACACACAAGCACCCTAAGAAGTTGTACATTGTATAGATGTAAAACAAATACACTGTGTGTGTAAAAAGCAACTCTCATACAACGGGTACAAAAGCATCACCTGGCCAATAAAGTCAAGTCCTGCATTTTTTTTTTACAACGCATCTAGCTTTACTTGGTGCAAAAATATACATTACTCTGCACTGTTTTGCAGATGAGTGGGAATAGAAGTTGAGAACAGGAGAAAGAAGAACCCGCCCCGAGTCCCGCTTTTGTAAAGCCCTACTGCCGTACTTTTCCAGGGATGTAGTTGCGATCGATGCTCTCCTCTTGCAAGAACATGTGAAGACACCGCTCGTTCTGAGCCAAGGGATGACCAGCAATTCTGAAACAAGCAGGAAGAGGAAAAAAAAACATTTTGCCAAATCCTAAAGTTAATGTCATTATTAGCTCTAACAACTGCCATTTTCTTATGCGATATACAATATACATACAAGATATTTGCGGTAATACTGACCCCTGAACTCTGGCTCTCTCTTTATTTAACCATACCCTTGCTTGGCCTCTCCCTGAGAGCATTTAATTAGAAACTGTGACATTTTAATACAACATTGCATGTCATGGAGTTTTGTGTGTGCAAATAATGAGCAGATCTACCATGCCATTTTATAAAAAAATATTAATAAAAAGAAATAACATTTGGTGAAGACTAAACTGAAGAAAGATTCATGTCTTACATCTACACAAAGTCGGAAATGTCTCTTTTTATAAGAGGGTGAGTCAAAAATTATCCATACTTTGGTTTTTAGAAAGGACAAACATAATGTTTTGACAATTTCCTTGCTTTTCAATACACTTTGTTCATTTGTGAATAAGCTTTTATGTTCTCTTTTTAAAAAATGTTTTATGCTGCAAGCCACTAATGCACCTTTGTCTTCACTTCAAGTGAATCTTTGTCCTTGTAGAGCTGCTTTTAGGGGAGCAAACAGATCAGGACTATAGGGAGGAGCTTTAACAGCTCAAAAGAAAGTTTTTTGCAGAGTGCGGAGAGAAGTGTATAGTAATGCACTGTCATGCAAAATCACAACACCCTTGCAAAGAAATTTTCTGTGTTTAATCTGAAGTTCAGGCTTCCGCTCCTAAATAAGCGTCTTACTGTAACAAGCACTGTTGACTGTTGAATCTTTTTCCGTATAAATCTTTAAAACTGGCCCTTGAGAATCCCAGAAAATGCTACTTTTTTAAAAATGTAACAATAAGAAATCAGTATTTGGTAAATGAAGAATTTGCACAGGCTACAAATATGGCGCTTTTTTTCCTCCTCCTCAGTTTCAAAACCATGGTGACGATTCACGAACTTTAAATATATCGCATAGCCAGCGTCAAGTATATTTCGCCTTCGTCCATCTTGGCTAGTGTGTAGCGCAAGGAACCTCCCTTTAAGTATGCGCGATGTTTCAGATGGTATGGCAAGTGTAAACACTTGAATCGGATATGGGTCATAAGCCCCACTGTATTTGGATGGGACTAGTTTTCCAAACGACGTTAGAGTTAGAATTTTTTTTAGACTAAGGTCATTTCATGTATGTATTCGGAAGGGACTAACATCTCCGTGTTAGGAGTGTCTGTGTTTTATATGTGGGCTTTGCACAAGACATTATTGGTGCGCAAACTTGAATACCGGCGCGTTCTGGAAAAAACTTTTTTGGGAATCACAGACATTCGCATTCGGACGGAATTAGATTTCTCAGAGGACCGCCGAGTTTGCTAAAAAACAGTAGGTAATTTGCTCTGGAATTTTTACAGAGGTCAAGTGAGAGAAAGACAGACATGGCACATTCGGATGGGATTAAAATCACAAAGTATGTCTGTGAAACAGAAATTTCTCTAACGACCTCCTGTAAAACTAGTCCTATCCAAATATGGCTATAGTTAAAAGAACATGTAAACAGATGGTCAAAAAAAAAAAAAAAATCTGATTTAGGCAACAAGTTATAATTGGGCATCAAGACCTGCAGTGTAAAAAGAGCTTTTGATAGCTGTCGTATAGATATCCTAGTATCTGATTTATTAAACCTATTTGTATAATACTTTTCACTTACAGGTGGTCACAATTAAAAGACAAGACCTATGAATCTCACACAGAGATAAAATATGGAAATGTTCATCTGATCTTGCTCAGCTTCACTAACAAAGCTAAATCCTAAATGGGTGATAAGCTGCTCAATGTGATGTGATAGTGGAAAATGTAATGAAAGTACAAACAGGCCTTTTTAGATTACACACCAATGCACATGATTACACATGACATGCAATGGAATAAATAAATAAATAAATAAACACAATCAAGCAAACAAATAAATACAATATTGGGATATCTGCTTTACTTCTAACACTTTCATATTGTTTGCTCGTTTGTTTATAAAATAATTAAGAATTTAACTCAGGATAACACTGTGTCGTCTCGACAGCTGACCTGTTGATGAACTGTTCAAGCCCGACTCGTCTCTCTTCGATAAACGACTCCTCAAATATTCCCTCATCTCCACGGAAAGGGAGCTGTCTCTTCAGTGCCTTCCCAGGCAGAGGAGGGACGACAATCTACAAAACAGAAACATGTGCCGGCTTCAATTTGATTAAAACCACAGGAAGGGGGAGGGGGGAAAAAAAGGAAGCAGGTGGTAAAACATATCTAAACCACTCATCAGGAACTATAAGCAACTGATAATGATAATTTGTTTAGCTGTGTAGGTCTCTAGCATTTTTCATTTGTTCTAAACAAACAAGTGATGACCGCATTGGCCACTTTTTACTTATAGTTGATTTCCGGCATAATCGCTTTTTACTTTTTAAACTGCCTGTAGAAGAACAGTAACGTCTTACAATAACCAAACTTTTGTTTTGAGTTTTGGCAGAAATTTTGACCCTGAGGGGTTTGGGTTTTAAGCTCATACCCTGTAGCTGTGTATCTGCAAAGCAACAACAACAACAACAATAATAATAATAATAATAATAAAGCTAATGACTACAGGCTCAGTGAATTAAGAAGAAGTGGCCGGTGCCGATGTTGGAATTGAAAATAAATAAATGTGTATTAGAAATATGGGCCTTATTACCAATTTTTATGCCTAGTCACTTTTCACCCACCCTGTAGTACTTTATCCAAGTTTATCTTCAATGGAACAACAAAATACAGCATTAGCAATAATTCTTGCACCGACACCTCAAACTGTATTAAAGTGACGTAAAAACCCCTTACTTTATTTGCTGCATTTCCACTTTAGCACTTTTACGTTAATACAGCAGCAGAGCACAAAACTAATCATACATTATGTGTATTAAAAAACAAATATTTGTTTACATTAGTTTATGCATATGGTTAAACAAATTGTAACAACATTAATTTGCATTTATTTTGCATCTTGCATTAGGCTTATGAACTTACCTTACTGTCTCTTTCCAGCTCATTTTTCAGCCACTCAAAGTCACTGTACCTTCTCCGTACACAAGATTCTTTCATCTTGAAAATGGGGAGGTTGGTCTGTTTCCAAAACACACAATTTTTTTTTTAGGTTATCACTAAATATGTTAAAACCTGCTTTCATCTCAAACTGGAATTACTCATATTCCAAATTATATGATTGCTTTGTGGCACACACACAGACACACATACAAACACACATACAAACACACAGGAAAACCACAATGCTGACAACTATGTTCTAATTGTCAAAATGCTGTATCCACAATAATGCATGTTTAAACGTGATCTCGACTGCTAAGGGTTGATTAAATCAGGGGTCTGGTGTTATTTTAAATTACTAAATCTTTTGCCTATTTGCTTAACATAATACAATTGGAACCTCTTCCTCACAAACTAACTTTGTGGACATATTCAGACATACAACTGACTACAATAAGTAGTTGTCTTAATACTAAACAGTTTAACATGAATGGTCCAAGATCAGTTTTCAGAACCTTGTATAAAATATTGTGTACTAACCTTTATAAGTTTAAAGACAAACCTTTTGCAATAGGGTTTTGTATTGTCTGTTGCTGCCCACATTCAGCACGAAAAGTCTGATGTCTATGTAAGTGTTTTATTTTATAACCCTTTTTAATGTTAAAAAAAAAAAAATTTGCATTTCTTTCTTGAAAGTACACACAGATAAATTGTTAAATTTAAACTTCATATATCCAATAATTTCCTATACCGCTATAGACGCCAGATAACTTTGGGCATGAGGCGTGGTACACCCTGGACAAACCATCACAGGACAACCACACACACAAACAAACTACAGACAATTTGGAAAGGCAATTAGCATAATTAAATCTAATCAGCATGTCTTTGGATTTATATACATAATTGTGTTTTTTGTATATGAAAATTGACAAAGGATTTTTGTATACTTACACTTTGCATACTGTTCTTTTTTAATATACTTTTTGGTTTGCATTGTTCTACTATAAACACAGTTTTTTTTTTTTTGGAATAAATATCCATCTTTTTATTATAAAGATGCATTTAGCTTGTTTTTTTTAAATACACATGTAAATATCGTGTATTTTATTTGAGGACTTTTCTTTAAAAATATAATGTACATGGATTTTTTTTAACTAATATTTCATTCACTTTTTGGTGCGTGTGCGTGTTTGTGCTTCATAGTGATTGCAGTTCTGTGGTCACGCGCCTTCAGTTTAATTAATGAATCAGAAGCGGGTTATGGCGCTCGCGCTAGTCAGCTAACGGACTGTCAGAGAGCAACAGCTCTTAGCTAATAGCAAAAATAAAAACACACTGTTTACTACACTGACAACTACAGATAGACCTATACTCAGAATTTCACCAAACGTTAAGATATAACCATTTCGTGTCCTTTAGCTAACTGCTAACCCAGAACCAGCGGCTCCGTAGCTAGGCTAAAGGCTAGGCCGAACCGAATTCCAACCCTCTCTCTCTCTCTCTCTGTGCCGTTAACCCAAATCCAGAACAGTTTCAGCACTGCTCCCTCCATGTACGCAAACATACCCGCATCCGGACTTCGTAGGTGGTGAACCGATTCCTCCCGACTCCGATAGTTTGCGGATCGTAAACGTCAATTTCCAGAAAATTACTCGGAGGTCCGTACGCGTCTGTCAGGTCCTGCGGCTTGGAGTTTAACCGGCGAGTATCGGCCACAGTGGCTTCAGACATCCTTATTACTGGCTAGCTAGCTACTTCTGGGTGTAGTCTAGGACACGCACAGTAAGGATTTCTTTACTAAGACATTAAATCAGGAAAACGAAGTCACCGAGACGCCCTTAGTTGAAGCCGTCGCTAAATTTCTGCAGCTCAGCAACAGCACAGGAAATCCCTCCAACCGTATGCGATCTTTTTTTTTTCTTTTTTTTTGCAGCGTTCTAGAAATCGCAACGCCTGTAGGATCACCCCCGAGCGCCATCACAGCCAATCAGAGACCTGGTTTTACGATGACCGACATGCCAGAATCCAATAGGATACGGAAACATGGCGAAGTGGGCTGGACTTAGGCCTATCACGTTCATATACGAAAAATTAGAAGAATTTAAGATGGAAAACCAAATCTTTGGAAGTCAACAAGCTTTTGTGGTACAACATTGTGTATAACAATAACGATCGTGTTATTATCTAAAAAAACACGCTTTGTGTGCTGTAATATATTCTGATCTTTCAATATATCAACTTTATCAACCATTTAAATTCAGCAGTTTTATTTTATGATAAATATAAACACTCGTATCTAGTGTTTTTCTTCCTAAGGTGTGTTGGAAGTCCTTGAGAATCCGTTTGTTAAACACTGATGAGTCCAATGAAACATAGAAACCTGAACGTATTAATATGATATACAGTTCTATAATAAATAATTTTACTGTAGGTCATTAATAGGTGGCTTAGTGGACAGCATAGTCTGTCGCCTTGCACCTTCAGGGTCTGGGTTCGAATCCCACCTTGGGTCTGTGTGCAAGGAGTTTGTATGTTTTTGTGTTTGTTTCCTCCGGGTACTCCGGTTTTCTCCCACAGGCCGGTCTAAAAATACTATTAATGAAGTTTAACGTTAGTAAAACTACTAACTTTACTAGTTTTTCTGATTCAGTGTGTGACTAATTTATAAGTTCCGTGCCTAAAAGAAAAAGATTAAAAAATACTAATTAAATGTCAACAATTACAATTATAGGTTCAGTATCCTGAAGACAGTTTGGCAGGGCAAAAATTTAACACTGCTCTTTTTTGCCCATTGACAAGCTATGTTTGTATTGTATAGTTTGCTGAACAGGTTTGTTTTAAAAGTGTACATCCATTTTTATACTAATATAGGACACTACTTTAGTGTGTATGTTCTATAACAGCTCCACATCAAGCAAAGTTTCAAAGACAACGCATTAATGTGACACTACACCATGTAATGTTGTTCTTCAGGCTGAAACATTGGTATGGTTTTATTGTGGCAGGAAAAGTACTGCACTGAAAAATAAATCTAGAAATAAAAACAATAAGAAATTATGAACATAATCGAAAAAAATAAAATTAAACAAATTTTAAATTGATTAAATCAATGAGTTCTAATCATATTTGGTTAAAGGAAATTATACATAATCATACAAGCATTATTCAGTAATAATGCATTCGCAAACAAGAAGAAAAACACGCCATCATCCATAGTAATTCAAGTTTCATTCACACAGCTGCTTCTGATAAGAAATATAAACCAAATTTCAGCTTCTAATAGTATTGCATAGAAGCGCCGCTGAAAAATAGGCTCATGTACAGACAAAATTAAGAAAACTAAATAAGACATTCAGTGTTTGAGGATCCAAAAAACAGCAGAGGTAAAATGATGAAGGTAAAAAGCTGTCTTAAGGTTACATTATGTTTAGCCATCATGTACAGAATGATTATCACGATCGTTATCAAAAATGTTCTTGTCCATGATGGACATATGGTTATGATTATATACTGTATATATTAATGCTTAAGTAAGTAGACATAGTAATTGTATTTTACCACGTCACTTACAATTTTAAATCTGAATGGTCAAATTTCAAATTAAAATTTCACACATGCCACTATACACAGTACGATGTACAGTGAAATGCTTAAACGGATAAGGTAGCGATGATTCACTTATACTACAGCAGTTCTTACAGTAGGGCTATAATTCATATCACAGGTATAATTCATATCAGGTTTATATGCACTGGCACTTGTATAGTTCACGTACACTAGTTAAAACATGGCAGGTATAGTTATCGTACAAGTGTACAAGTACACTGCCAGAACCACTTTTCCACAATTTGAGTCCTGGAATTTTTCTGAGCCATCAGGGAATAAAAAGTCCATAGTTGCGATACCCTGGTCATTCAGTACATTCAGGTCATCAGCTGAAGTCATTTTATTGCCACATACTGTTGCCGAGTCTAGACCTGACCAACTGAAGCAACTTCTTTTTTTTTGCCCAGGCAGTGAATGTGTATTTTGCATTTATGTAAGGAGTCTCCAGTGTAAAGTCATTTCAAGTTTTCCTTAACATAAAGGGCGGAGGGACCATATTATTTTTGACTAACTTGACAAATTGCATCGTTTATTTCATTGCCTTCTTAAGAAGATGGTGAGGTAATATCTGTTCGTAACTGATATACTGATATAAGTAACATTCTATAAATGGTTGTATTTAAACCTTAAATTGGGTGTTGCTCTTTAATAAAAATTCTTGGCAATTTTCTGTTGTTTGAGTAGATAAAACATGATGTTGGCATGATGTTGTGTTATAGGAAAATGATCAACTTCAGTGTAGTAACAAGAACTCTGCTTCTGTAATTATTTTCCTATAACATCATGCCACTGTAAAGAGATAAATCACATACAGTGCTGTGAAAAAGTATTTGCCCCATTCAGATTTTTTTTTTTTAATATTTGTTACACTTTAAACAAATTTTAATATTACAAAAAGATAACACAGAATATTTCATTAAGGGAACCCTCCAATGTGGCCAAATTAAAACAATTCTGTGTAGGATTTTGGACCAAAATTCCTTCACAATAATATGACTCATTGCCAACAACGATTGATCGCAGTCGTTGCCACCAAGGGTGGCAGAACCAGTTTTTAATTTCAAGGGTAATTACTTTCTCACATAGAGCCAGGCAGGTTTGGCCAGCTTTCACCCCCTCCCCCCTTAATAAATGAAATCATTTAAAAACTGCATTTTGTATTTACTCGGGTTATCACAGCACTGTATGGACTTTGATGTGTTTGACATGACAGCCACACTCATCTGTTAGACACTGAAATGAAAACAACAAACTTGTCTACCGCGCGTCATTAAGCTGTCTGGCTACAGTCAGAATCTCCTTGGCGCCTTTGCTAAGTAGAAGATTGGCGAGGTCCAAGCCGAGCTTCTCGGCTGCGTCCTGAGCCGCTCCTGACACCTTCAGCGCTGTAACTCCGACTCGCTGAACTTTCTCATCAACCTTCTCCTGATCCTAAACCAGACAGTGAGGTCAAAAACACAAACTAGCCAAGATTTTTTCCCCCTCCTATTATTACGTAGCAATTAAAGTGTAATATGTTTTATATATTGCAATGTATTGTTTTTATCTACATTGTAAATTAATGATGGTAATACATAATATTTGGAATAATAACCTGATCCTCAGCCTCAATGCTGGTCTGCATGGTCTCCTTCAGGCTGTCTGAGCCATCTAAACTGTACACTGCTCCAGTCAGGTATAACTGTAAAATATAAAGGCACACAATCAGGAAAAATAACCTCCTGTGGCTACAGTATGTAGGGCTCTTTCATGCATGGACTTTTAGAAAGAACACTATTTTTAATTATTCAGGACAGAGTTGATGTGGATTTTTGTCTCACGCACACATTCATGCAGTTAAATTCTTTGTACGACTGTCTGGCAACATAAACAGGAGTTTACAAGCACTGCGGCAGGAAATAAAAAATATAAAATAACACACGATATAAAGGACCTACGGAAAGTGATATGGGTGTGGTGTTCTTTTACCTGAGAATCCTTCACTTCTGTGTGAACAGCAACTGGAACACTGCATCCTCCTTCCTAAATTGATATAACATCACAAATTAAACCTACATAAAAACATTTTATTCCTTTCTAAACAAATTTGCACACGTCTCAGAAGTCCACAAACAATGTAACTCTTAAATGTTCCAACTATAGTACGCCTTAATTTTCTTTACGTTTTGCTTCTCAAACAAGCCTTTATAGTGTCCATAGCTTTAAATACCCCTTTGAAGAAGTGTAATTTAGTAGCCAATCAGATTGAAGGGCCCGAAAACATCCATGTTCAGGTCATTATGTCTATTGAGCATTTCCCACCCACTTGCCCAAGATTTTCCCAAATTCATTTCTGACAAACAAAATACGAGGAAAAATCTATGCAAGATCATTAATTCACAATGACATCCTCAATATTTATTAATATAAATACAATGCTGTGAAAAGTATACACAAGTAAATTTATTCAGGTAAAAACTGTCCAAACCTACTGTCCCAGCCCCTATGTGACAAAGTTATTGCCCCCTAAACCTAATAACTGGATGCGCCACCCTTGGCGGCAACAACTGCAATCAAGCGTTTGCAATAATTCAGCCACATTGCAGGGTCAGGTGGGTTTGGAAACCTTTTTTCCTGAATACATGAAATAATTATGTAAAAATGGCATTTTATATTTACTTGGGTTATCTTTGTGCAATATTCAAATTTGTATGATGATCTGAATCATTTAAGTGCGATGAATATGCCAAAAATAAAAAAAGGGGGTATAAAACGTGTTTACATAAGTGGTCAGCCAATAGCAGTCACTCTAGCCGTATTTACTATAGCTCTTAAAACAGCCCCCAGAAAACAGCAGGAGTGGGCGGAGTTGAGAATTGGTATATGAGATTACAATAAGGGGAAAATCTGACTTGCTTATTTAAGCAAAAAATTTCAAACTGCAGATACTGGGCTTTTTCCCACTTTTTTGCGTGTGTTCACACATTCAAAATGTGTGTGTGAATGAGGGGAAGAATTTAGAGAGCTCCAGTTTACAGCAGAATTCTTACCAGGCGTTTAAGAAAAGCCCTCTCAGCGATACAGCGCAGCACCGTGTCCCGATCAAGCAGCACTGACACCATCTCCAGGATATCTTCATCACAAGCCCTCACCTCCACAGCCAGAGCTCCCTGGGACACAACATAGCACACAGATACATAAATACACACGCATACACTGCTACTTCATAGTAAACCCTGTAACTGACCGGTAAATGCACAGAACCAAGTCAATATACTAACAATATACTAACATTCTATAGAAAACAAGTATTTATTAAATGATTAGCATGAAGAAGACCCACCTGTCCAACTGCATACATGCAATCATCAGGACTGAGGATCTGCAACAGAACAGGGAACACGCAAAGTAAAAATAATGATGGAATATTTAATTCAACGTAATTTGTATTTTAGCAATAGCCATAACACAAACGCTTTACAGAAATCTAGAAAGAGATTTACAATTGAGGTTAGAAGTTTATACTGTATATAATAATTCTGAACATTGATATTGCAATATTTGTCCTTAATTTATTTCTTGAATGTTTTTTCCCCCCCAGGACAGAATGATCTTTAATAGAAGAAAATTACACAACTTTGGACAACTAACTTCAATTTAATTTGGATTTTTTAATCAACACAGAGGCAAAAGTTAATATACAGCCACCTAGAAAATAATTATTATTACAATTCAGTGGTACTGAAAGACCCAAAATGTTGTTTAATTTGCCAACCACAAGGCTTCTAAATTTCTTGTTAGTGACTTACAACAGCTGGTAGCATCTCTGTGCCAACATTGTTTGACAGCACTCATTGGATCATTGGATTGACCAACACAGTACAATAGGCTAAAGTCCAATGAGCTCAGTGCAAATCTGAGAAATAGGATGGTATGTTTTCACAAGTCAGAAAAGGAGTCATTTCTAAACTCCAACAGATCCCAGGAATCTGAAATCAAAAAGGATTTAAACAAAAATCTCAAAGATCAGAAAAAATTGGTTCATATGGTCAGGAAAAATTCAGTAACCAACAACACAGAGGTTACTGAGAGGCCTGCCATGAACTGGAAGCTGCTAGGACACCAGTGTCTTTGCAAGTTTTACATTGCCATGTTGTCCATGGAAGACATCCCCCAACACCTTCATGTTTGACCAAAGTTTTCAGCTGACCACATGGACAAAGCAAAACTTTCCTCCAGAAGACTTTTTACCAGAGGTATGTTCAAAGTTGGGGACATGGGTGGATAAGGTGTTGGACTGCTGACCAGGAGGTCTCCGGTTCGAGCCATAATGTCGCCAGGTTGCCACCGTTGGACCCTTGAGCAAGGTCCTTCACCCCCAAGTGCTCAGATACAATCGGGTGGCGAACTGACAACCTGCCCCCGTAAATACTGTCACAGAAATGATGGATATACAGAGTCAGCCAAAATAATGTATACAAACTTGGTAGCATCCTACGTTGGGGCTGTTTTGCCGGCAGTAGAACTAAAGCATTGCACAAAGTGAAATGGTACACTAAGTAAATTAGTTTAACACCATATAATCAGCTGTAAGGTTGAAACCTGAGAGCTCTAATAGTACAGTGATTCCAAACACACATAAAACTAGTTGGGGAATGGATAAAGCAGGTTAACTTTAAGCTTTCGGCACATCAACCATATCGGAAAATAATAATAATCTGGACTGCGCTTTTCAGCCAGGTCTGTGCCAGGAAACTCACAAATTTATCAAAACACTACAAATTCTATCAGAATGAGTGGTTAAATATCCAACCAGAATTCCACCAGAAGCTTATTATTGGCTTCCAAAAGCATCTGCTAAGTATCAGACATTTAACTAAATGTTAGAAGTACTGTATGTATATTTTTAACTCTTTATGTATAATGTGATTCCTTTCTTGTTTTATGAAACCCCACAATAAATTATAACCTGCGTAACAGGTTTTCCTCTATTTTAGATGCATGTTATATAATCATCCCCCCGGAAAGAGATCAGGCAAAAGATTTACAGCAAGTCCAACACTGGCATGACATTCATATTCGTGATGAGTGTATTTTAACTTAGTAAAAATAATTAGCAAGCCAAAAGAGACAGTGGCAAGGGAAAATGTCAGAGCAAATCAAAGACATGAGGAAGGTCATAACTGAGTCATGAGGAAGAAAAAAATTTAATAAGAAATCTGACTTAAAAGGGATTGCTTCCTCTTTCTGAACATTGCATGAACACTTGCTTGTGGTTCCTGAAAAGATTTGAGAACAGAACCTTTTTAGTTCCCATTTTGTTTAAAGTGCATTTTTATGGTTTATAGAATGTTTGCTTAATGTTAGATTTTGATGAACTTTAAATTATTTAAAACCATCAAAACCATGATGGAGGCACAAACCTTGCAACCGATGCAATTTTTATCTTTTTATTTATTTATTTTTATTTATTTATTTTTAACCAAATCTAGGAAAACAAGCTAGCGCATTTAATAAATAAATAAATTAATTAATTAACTAACTAATTAACTAATTAATTAATAAATATTTTTTATTAAATCATTAAAAACATATTATTATTAATAACAACATGAACATAAAATCTAAATGCAACCATTTTCTGGGTAATTCTTGGCAAACTCCTGTTGGGAGACCATTAGAAAATATTTCGAGAATGATCCTAGTAATGAACCACTCACTGTTTTCAGTATTCACCAGATGATTATAGGGATATAAATCATTACACTTAAACGACTGCACACAATAAAGTCAAACAAAACTAAGTGCATTGAAATGATGCTCAACAATAAGAATCCAGAATGAGCAGAGGAAACTCTAAGATTACACATGCAGTTCTTAGACATATATCTAGAGTATATCTAGGTAAGATTATGCACAGAAGCCATGGTGAGACTTGGGAATAATGTGATTTCAGGTAGGATGACCACGTGGTAGCAGAAGAAAGTGAATTAAAGGTGCAAAAGCACTGCATCAGGATAAATCAGGCCATGGAGAGAAACCACTATATAACAGAACAGGTTTGTACGATAGCACAATATTGTAAGTGCGTTATGATATTATAACACAACCAGTGAACAAATGAAATAAAACTGAATAAGGGATTTTTAATTGTGCAGAATGACAGAACACAGTTATCAGATCAAAAACTACTTTCCTTTCCTTATGTAACCTGCAGCTCATCACCGTACTGTGCCTAAAGTCTTTTGTAAATGTCAATCGGTTTTACGGCTTCATTCACAAGAAATTTCGTCATAAGTTCTGGATTGACCTGAACGCCCATTGTACTTGAATGTTAAGTGTAGGAATATTGTATTTCCTATTGGTTGCATTAGTCATTCTGACTATTATAATATTTAAAGTATGTAATTACAGGTTTATATATGCAAAATGTATTCATTACCCCGTCAAGATTTTACTTTCCACTCCGTTTTAGACAGAGTTAAGTGATTAAAAAAAAAATTTTTTTCTTAAAGGTATTTAGGTCTCACCTAAAATATACCTCAACCAGTTTTGTTGAATTAAACACCTTTTCCTTAAGAGACAAACACAGACATACCTGGCTGATTCTTCTCTCCCAGCCCATCCTCTTCATTCCAGCTGCAGCCAGAATAATAGCAGCAAAGTCACCGCTCTCGTCCAGCTTCTTCAGTCGAGTATTGAGATTACCTCTCTAAACACCTCGCTAAGGAAATGTTCTGATTATATATTTACGGTATATATATTTAAGCAAGCGTTCAACTGAGAGATAATAATGCATTAGAAAGATACTATGTCCTTAAACTCCAGGTGAGGAAACCGTTTCTTTAGCTGCGCAGCTCGCCGAAGGGAACTGGTGCCTATAACACTAAAGAAGGAATATTATTTAAAAAAAAGATTATTTCCATATGAAACAAATACAAATAGCTTCAAAGCCAAAGCAGAAATGTTAAAGGAACACTACAGAAAAGTGTCGCTGTGATGGAAGTTCTGTCATACCTCTTTGTTTGTAGTGAATCAAGACACTTCCCAACATTTTTAGGGTGCAAAACTACTGCATCAAAGGGGTTTTCTCGCCTTTGGAGGAAATACATAAACAAAAGTTATGCAAGGTGTTACCAGGATAATGACAGGAAAAAGTGATGCATGCACTAATGATGTTGCAGGGTGTTATGAATGGAGAAATTTTGTCAAGAGACGTTCCCTGAACAGGGAGTAGAGAGTACAGTGCATGTACACTGTGGAACAGAATGCAGCCTTTGTTGTGATGATGACTCGCACAGCGGACTTTTTGAAAGCAGGTGTCTGATTACAAACCGACCTGACTAGTCGTGTGTCTATTTCGCATGCAGTTGGAATGCAGTTCTCCAATAGAACTTGATCAAATCTTGATTAGAGCATTCTTATGAGGAATATTTGAACCTTTTGGCAGACTGACTGCTTTTACAAATGGACTCCAGGAGGGAAGGGATTAAAACGTACCCTAAATAAAAGCTTTTTCCACAACATTTTAATAAAATATATTTCTTCATTTGTCTTTGCCAATCTTGCCCTAGATTATATAAATAACCAAACCTACTGTCAGCTGCCTGACCATCTGTTTCTGCTCAAACAAACTTTGCTTCATGAAAGAGCCCAGCGAGGAAACATCTAAAAGCCTTTAAAGCCATTACTTGTGCTTTCTCAGTACAGAGGACATGCTTTTGTTGTACTCACTTCAGGACGGCTCCTATAGTAAAACCCACAGGAAGACTTGTGGGCAAGTCTTTCAAAGAGTGGACGACCAGGTCAACCCTGTGAAGACAAGGATCAAAAAAACCCATTGTGTTTCACTACACATCAAACACCTGGTCTTGTGCATGGCTGCTTAATGTAACACTTAGCAAAGGTAAAGATCATCAAAAGAGTACTTTACTCACTCTTTTCTTTCTAAAGCGTTCTCTAACTCCTTTGTGAAGAGACTCTTCTCACCTATCTTTGACAAAGAAAAGAAATGCTGTGAGATGATATGCTAAGGAACAACACAAAATTATATTTAAAACGTCACAAGTGGGTCTTGTGATGAAATTTCTCTGAATGGCACTTATGGTGGAATAAATATGAGGCACTGGTGGAAATTGTTGGTATTTTGGATGATTGCATGTGCTATCCAGAAACTTGTGCAAATCCCACCCTGGAGGTACACTATTTTTTCCAAAAGTGTTTGCCCACCTGTCTTCACATGCATATGAACGTGCATAACATTCCATTCTTAATCCATTTATGGGTTAAGTAAATGTATGGGAATTTTTGACCAGATGTTCTGAGGTGCAAGCCAGTCAAGTTCTTCCACGCTGAGCCCAACTCCTGCAAAACAACCCCACACTACAAGTTCCAACATAACCAGTGCACAAAGCAAGGTCCATAAATACACGGATAAGCGAGTTTGGTGTGGAAGAATTTGACTGGCCTGCAAAGAGTCCCATTGGAACACCCAGGAGAGTTAAAGCTGTTAAAGCTGCAAAGGGTGGGTCACATCATGTTAAACCCTATGGATTAAGAACTGGATGTTACTTAAATTCATATGCAAGTGAAGGCAGGTCAGTGAATACTTTTGGCAAAGTAATGAATATTCGTCATTTGTATGGCAGTTACTTTTTTGTTCAATCACATACTTTGGGACCGCCTGCATGTCTTTGGGAGGAAACTGGAGTACCCGGAGGAAACCCACCAACTCACATCATGTCTGCACACAGACCTGAGGCGGGAATCGAACCCCGACCTTGGAGCTACGAGGCTATAGTGCTAACCACCGTGCCGCCACTTCTGGAATAGACAAGAAGAATTCTTCAAAATATAAACGGGGCTTACCTTTGATAGAGCTGTGTCGAGAATTTTGTCACCTGTTGTCGACATGGCCACTGTAACAGACATTACAACATCAACGTCGCTACAAGAAACACGAACTACAGCATATGTTTTAACCAAAGCTGACTGTATGAACAAGCTGACTAGCTGCTAAACTCTGCAGTGATGATTTATTCCAGGTTCAGGAATGAAATAACAGATGTTTACACTGACTTATGACAGATTCACAATAGTTTCAAGCAATCTTCTTATCAGTTCAGAGCTTAGTAGGCCCTGCAATGCTATACAGTGAACTCTTACCTATTTCAAAGTGCACGTCAGGGTACAAGCCCTTCAGCTTCTCCGCGACACTGTCCGTCTGAATGCGAGCGAGCTTAAAGATAAAAACAGAGTAGAGATTAGATGGTGTTTAACTACTCAGGCCATGTAATCTGCATAATAGAGACATTTACTGAATAAGAGACCAGAAACGTTGTACGCAGGACAATGACACCTCAGTCTCCTTTAAAGTAGGCACCTTGGGACTGTACACATTCCACCCAGCATCTCTTTGAAACACTCTGCAAAACATCATCACCTGCCTCATTATATTTTCCTAAATCTCACCGATGCTTTCAAGTCTTGATCCTTTCAAAGCTGATTTTAGTTTTGGGAAGAGACAGAAGTTTCTTGGATCCAAATCTGAGGTGTAGGCGGGCTGAGTCACCTGGATGATTGGATGGGTGGGCGCGTTGTCACGATCACGCACACAGCTCGACGGCGTCTAGCAGCCCACAGACTAGTACAGTGAAGTCGTCATTGTTTAGCAATGCGCATTTCGGTTTACTCTCCGTGCCTGCCAGGTTACCTCATGATCAGTATCACACAAATGGTTCTCCTAATATTAGCGATAGTTGGATGTTTTACATTTACATTTGGGCATTTGGCAGACGCTCTTATCCAGAGCGACTTACATTTTTATCTCATCACACATCTAAGCAGTTGAGGGTTAAGGGCCTTGCTCAAGGGCCCAACAGTGGCAACTTGGTGGTTGTGGGTTTTAAATCTGGGATCTTCCGAACCGTAGTCCAATGCCTTAACCACTGAGCTACTCCTGGCATGTTTTCCAGACATGCCTCGTATATACACCGACTGGCCACTTTAAAAAGAACAACTGCTCAGTCATTGAATCACTCAGTCGGCTTATCATACTAGGAATGATGGCTTGCTGAAGCTGGAAAGTAGAAGAAAGGAAAACCTTTCCCTTCTTCACTATATTCAACCTGAGGGGAAAATCTGAGGTGATCAGGAGTTACTCAAACACTCCAATCAACTTGTCTGGCACCAAAAGCCATGCTTGATGCTGCCATATGAACTGTTGATTAGACAATTGCATGAATATCTGGGCTTTCCTCATAAGTAGCCAGTGAGTGCAATACATTAACCAATGTAGCATAATACAATATTGTTGCTTTATGGTTTTATTTAGATCTTGGTTTCAATGGCTCCAGCTCATGTGCAAATGAATAACACAAATCTTCATGTTCTGACTAGCAAACAAAGGTTTGTTACATCATGCTCACTTACCTGGCTTTTTCTCGTCCCTATGCGGATGACCCTGCTGGCTTTGCTGTCTTCATCCTGCAAACAATATACAAACAAACACCAGAATGTAATTTAAATATGAATCAAAAAGGAAAATCCTTTCTCCAGATGTATTTAACTGATTCTTCTGCTATGGTCTAATACTTTTTTAATTGGTCTTGGTAACACCGTTTCCTCATTAGCAGTCCCCACATGCGGGGTCCCACAAGGGTCTATTCTTAAGCCTTTACTATTTTTACTTTACCTACTGCCATTGGGATCCATTATTAGGAAGCATAGAATGTCTTTTCACTGTTTTGCAGACGATATTCAAATCAGTCTTCCTCTGAAGCAGAGGGATGCAAACACATTAACACAACTTTTGGAATGCCTAGAGGATGACAAAGCGTTGTGCATTTAGTAGACGCCCTTATCCAGAGTGACTTACATTTTTATCTCATTATACATCTGGGCAGTTGAGGGCTTAGGGCTCAACAGGGGCAACTTGGAGTCCATTGCCTTAACCACTAAGCGACCCCTACTCCCAGTATTGGCTGTAAATTTCTCAATGAGACTAAAACTGAAGTGCTGATATTTGGACCTAGTGGAACCTGTGTTGACCTTTTCCCCAAAACGTGTTCCCTTAAGTTTTGTGTAAAACCAACTGCTATAAACCTGGGTGTTTTATTGGGCAGTGATTTTAAACTGGATAAGCAAATTAACTGTGTTGTCAAAGCTAGCTTTTTTCAGCTTAGGCTCTTGTCCAGGGTCAAACCGTTTTTAACAACAACAACAAAAAAAATCTTGAAAAGGTTATACACGTTTTTTATTTCAAGTCGGCTTGATTGCTGAAATGCCCTCTATGTTGGTGTTGGCCAGGCCTTGATTGCATGGTTCCAACTGGTCCAAAATGCTGCTGTGCATTTTTTGCATACTGCCCTGTGCAGCTTAGGGTCAAGTTTAAAGTATTGTTAAAGGCCTACAAAGAGCTGAATAATTTACCACCTCAATACATGTCTGACCTTTTAAAGCCATATAGTCCAGGACGGTCTCTCAGGTCTGGTGAGAAGCTTTTACTTACAGTACCTAAACCTAGGTTGAAGAGTCGGGGCAATCGCACCTTTTCACTCGCAGCCCCTAAATTTTAAACCCTGTATATTAGACAGGTCTCGACTCTTCCTTTTTTTTTTTTTTTTTATCTCACCTTAAGACCTTTTTATACACGCTTTTAATACAGAGTGATGAGGTGTTCTTCTCCCTGTTTTTTTTATTAATTTGTTTTTATTTTATTTATTATTTATTTATTGTTTTACTGTTTTATTTGCTTATTTTATACAATAAGGTTGGACTTTTTATTGTTGTCCATCATTTTACTTGGATTTTATCTTTCTGTCTGTTTCTAAGTCTGCAGCTGTTTTAAAACTGTACAACACTTTGGTCAACTAAGTTGTCTTATATGTGCTTTAAAAATACAATAAATTTGACTTGTTTGACTATGTTGACTTAGGTTGTTTATCCAAAGCATTAACACAATTTGTTTACAAATTACTTGCATTTCGTTTTAATTGAATTATTAAAGCTCTGCAAATACTGCATGATCTTGGGTTATTTTGATGTGTTGTGGTGATGTCATTTCCTTTAAATGTACTCTAAATAACAATAGTTATATTTTGAATTTAGGAGAAATATTGTCAGCATTTCACTAAAAATGCAACAAAACTGGTCATTTCTCCATAATACATGCACTTAAAAAACTGATTATTTTACAGTGGTCTCTCTCTGAGCTATATATAAAGACCTGAATCCAAACACAAACATAAAATTCAGATCACGACTCGAAGCTCTGACTTTTTTAAGTTGTAATTCATTACAATTAGCACTGATGTAATTTGAGTGATTGTTCAGACAAAGAAGTGTACGATGTGAGAACGGTAAAGAGTGACATTATCAGGGTGGGGCTGTGTGTGTGTATGTGTGTTGTGGGTCTCCACCCCGGGTGCACTATCCTGGCTTTGGTGATTAGACTGCATGTTCACTTTTTCCGTTACAAACTACACTGATAATCTTTCACATCTGCACACATGAGCTGCATCGCTTAAAAAGCCCTGACAAACAGCCACGACTATTACAGACTGTAAAAGGAATATACTTTTTTTCCCACAATCACTCAGCATTTACCATCATCAACAGTCCACTGATCACCGACCTGATCACCTGCACCTGTTTTTTCCTTCTTGTTAACAATGGTTGGACTCCAGTAGATTGCATTATCACCAATTGTAGTTCTCATACTCCCACTCATCTTCCCAGCCTCTTAAAGAAAATTTTCCAGATGTCTTCCTTTAAAAACATCAAATGCTTCCTTCCTTGATCCCTTATTGTCATGTTCTGTGTCTTGAACTCTTCGACTATTTTATCCAGCACTACTACACACTTCATTATCTCTACATGTTCCCTCTTATTATCACCCTGCACGCTTGGATGGAGTCACTGCCACCTGCACCTGTTTCTCACTGGTTTATGCCTTAAGTAAGTTTTTTTTTAATGGTTAAATGACTCATAGGCCTGAGAAACTGGTCAGGTACAGTGACCGGACTAAAAAAAATCCATCAAGATGCTTGAAGAACTGTTCATCTGTTCAAGACTCCATTAATAAAACAAAGTATACAGGATGGCTCTTTGGAAGCAAAAAAATTAAATAAAGATTATGCTTTTAAAAAAATTTTATTTAAAAATAGTTATAAAAAAAAGTTTTTCGGTGCATCGCTGGCTCAGTGGTAGGTTTCATGCCTGCCATGCAGATTGGCCAGGTTTGATGCCCAACCAATAGCCAAACCCAGCGATTGGATGGAACCGCTTGGTGCTGGTCCCCAGCCCAGACAGAATGAAAGGGTTGCGTCAGAAAAGGCATCCTCGTGCCAAGGTGTATGCCGATTGGATAGTCTGCTATAGCAGCCGAAAGAACAAGAACAAGAAAAACTAAAGAAAAGTGTTTTCTGTAAGGAAACATTGATTTAACATTTATTTATGGAAGGAGTCTCCAGTGTCAGTGCATTCTAACCTATATATAAGAATCTTCAGGTCAGAAGAGGTGTGCTTTGTGGTTTCTTGGTATCACGACAAGCAGCTTTTTAGAATTTTTTTGCCTTATCAACTTCATGAGATGGAATAAAACCGGAAGTCGATAATATAGAAAAGAAAAATTTCAGTGGTATGTTGTTAGTCTTTCAGCTGTTCCTGTCGAGGGGTCACCACACAACTTGGTACAGGTTGTTTTTGTTTTTTTAAATGCCGAATGCCCTTTCTGATTCAAACCTTTCATTTTATCCGTGCTTGGGACCGGCACTGCATCCAGTGGCTGGGAATCGAACCCTGGCCTTCAGCATGGTGGGCGAGAAGTTGATGGTATAAGAGGAGTAAAAACTTGTCAAGATGGGATGTAATGGGGGGAAAAAACAAACCAAACAAAAACCTATCTACTTCAGGATGATGAGAGGAGCTATTCTTTTTCAGAATCTCTTATACAGGAAACCTTATTCATATCTCTCTCACATACTTAACAAACACACTCTAAACATATTTACACTCCGATCATTCACTAGTTCACTGACAGGTTTGTAAAATTTAAAGTAAAATCTACTTTAATAAACTCTAATCAAATCTGCTCAGGACGTGGATGAGTCTTGCACACTTTAATAAGTAAAGGGG
Organism: Clarias gariepinus; assembly: GCF_024256425.1. Taxonomy (NCBI): domain Eukaryota; kingdom Metazoa; phylum Chordata; class Actinopteri; order Siluriformes; family Clariidae; genus Clarias; species Clarias gariepinus. The sequence continues at coordinate 7,888,652 of NC_071118.1, read as the reverse complement.
AGTAAAAAACAATGAAAAAACATGTTACCTGAGGATGTGTTTCTGTTTTTTTGGCTTCAGACATCTTGTCAAGATTTCCTTTATTATCACTAAAGCTTTTTTATCAGCTGGACGAGACCCGCCGGTTAAACGTCACTTCGAGTCTTCAGTCTCGCGACAAACTGAGAACTCTTAACACCGGTACATGTCCTGGGATCTGCTTCTTCTTCTTCTTCTTCTTCTGTTATTTCACGGAGCGTTTAAGCTTGTCTACTGACACCTAACGGCCACACGAAAATCTGGCGTAAAACACATAACGGTACACGTCGTGTAAAACACGCGTGGAAAAGACACGCTGGAGAAAAGCAATCCTTTCAAAATACAGGTCAAATATCTGCGACGTCATGGTTTTCAAAATAAAGCTTCACACAGTCCACAACTCACAAAACCTGAAAATACAGTAGATGTATATTTATAATATAGCATCTTTCAATATGTATAATAGATATATAAAAACAAGTCTTGGTGTTAATTGAAATTTTTTATTATCCTGAACTATTTAATCCAGTATTAAATTAAGTACAGAAACTTGATTTTCCAGGGTCCGGGTTCGATTCCAGCCTCAGGTCTGTGTGCATGGAGTTTCTGTGTTCTCTCTATGCTTGGTGGGTTTTCCTTCCGGATACTCAGTTTTTTTGTGTGCGCATGGCGATGGCTTCATCCAGGGGTCATGAAGGGTCTACCCCACCTCGTGTCCTAAGTCTACTGGGACAACCTCCAGGTCCACCCTCCATACAGGGTAAAGCAGTGGGCAAATGCAAAGATCAATGAAATTTCTCCCACACCATCACTCTTCTCTGCTCCCCCCACTGGCTTTCAAATTTCAAACTGAGGACTCTTAACACTGATATATATATATATACTGTATATGCTATGATGACTTTTTCAATAGTATAAGCAATCTGTTTTAGATTCGTAACAATTTACTTCTCTTTAATTACAATTCAGACAATTCAGAACACTTATAATATTGTATATACACTACTAGTTAAAACTTTGGAAACACCTTCTTATTCTATCGTCTTTTCTGATTTTTATGTCTTAATTTCTTTCTACATTGTAAAACAATACTGAAGGCATACAAAATATGCAATAATCTCCTTCGAATAGTTGATATTGAAATGTGTCTGCTATTTAGGCTCTGATGGTCTTCAAGAGAGCCAGTTTCATCATTGTCCCTGATGGGCTTTGCAAATTTCCTCGGAAATACTGTTTTATTCTTAGACAGGGAACCAGACTTAGAATAATTTCCCAATTACATTTCTTTGCACCACAAACGATTCATTTTTTTTATACCACTATGGTAGACTTATCTTTGAAATAATGATAATTAATACATTGCTGTTGTTCTTAGTCTTACTGGATGTGATTATGTTAGATCAGTGCATTTTTTGTTGTAAATGCAATAATAACAGTATAAGTGTTATTATTAAAACTGACTGAGGATTGTAACTCTCGAGTTGGTCCAGCAGGAGGTGTCACAGATTTCCGAGCCTGGTCCTGGACTACCCACTGTTCTGCATATTTCTACCACACTTAGTTGAACTCAGAAAGTGCTTAGAATAAAGTTTATTAAATTAAATTAATGAATTAAAGTGTATTATTGCAAAAATACTTATATAAACATAAAATGATCATTCTAAAGTTTTGGTTTAGTGTTAGTTGCATTAAAGTCAAGCATTACACTACAATTAACTTTGCATACTGCAATACATAGCATTTTTTTCCTGGGACATTTTATAAGACCATATATTAAATATAGGCAGCACAGTGGCTTAGCTGTTAGTGCTTTTGACCTTTCTCAGGTCTGTGTGTGTGTGGAATTTGGTGGGGTTCTTCCGGGTACTCTGGTTTTATTCCCAAAGAGATGCGCTATAAAAGATGAATGACTCTTTACCCTGAACCTGCTCAACAATCTTGCAAAAAAAGATGTTTTTTTTTTTCTTCCATTTACATTTTCCTTCCTTTCACAATTTTTTAAATTGCTTTTCTTTTTTTGGGGCTCAGAAATACAAAATAAGCAGATAAAAGAGACGGGCTTTAGGACCCTCCTTTCGTACTCGCTCAATCTCTCTCGCTGACTCTCTCTCTCTCGCGCGCTCTCTCTCTCTCTGAGCGCGCGCTTCCTCACATCAGCCCAGTGTAGTGTTGGCCGCTGCCGCTGACGGTCACGTGGGCTGAGATTACATTATTAGTGGTTCTGTTATATAGAGCACGAAAAAAAAAAAAACAACAACCAATAACTCCAAAATATATAAAGAACAGCGATTTTATTCTTCATGATGGAGATTTCGGAATCCAACTGTAAGTTTTTTTTTTTTATTCTTAAAATGCTTTGTTTTCTATTATTTTCTTTAATACAGGGTAAATCAATGGTTAATCGTTTATATCGTGTTGTTTATATTTCCTACTATTTATTATTTATTTATTTATTATCATGAGTGTGATCAGGCCGATTATAATTTTCTTTATCACATCTGATGATGCTGTAACCTGAGCGACACCTGGACAGAGTCGGAGGTGATGATGTCATTACAGCAGCCCCCCCCCCCCGTACCTTTATTATGATTGTATAGTTTCAGGGAAAGATATATGGAGTGTGAAAGTTAAAATCTGATACGCAGCCTACTGTTTATTTACAGTATGTTCCTTTAGTCTTTGTAAAGGTGTTCACTTTGAGTGAGGAATGGTAGACACAAATTTTTGTCATTTGTTTTTTGGGAATGTATGAATAGCTTACATGCAATCACTGAAATTCATATACCAATTAAATCTTCATACCTATAACCAAAAAAATAATCATGATCATGTCTGGTCTGGTCTTTAAAATTTTTAGGATCATGTCTGGTCTGGTCTTTAAAAGTTTTTTTCTTTATTATTGTTAATTGATTAATTTATTAATTGATTAATAACATGGATAAGTGTTCAGCTGGCTAATGTAATGTAAAAGACAGAAGCTGAAATAATATTTAATAGAATCATGAATCCATTAATACACAGATGAGAGGAGATTGTGATCTAGTTCATGGCTTGCTGATTGAAATCTCCTCCCGCTCTTTCCAGCAATAAATAAATAAATAACTAAAAGGTTTTAAAAGTTTGGCCGATTGTGGCGTAGTGGTGCCCTTTCACCTCCAGGGTCCGGGTTTGATTCCTGCCTTTAAGTCTATGTGCGTGGAGATTGCATGTTCTCCCTGTGCTTGGTGAGTTTCCTTCTGCTGTCATATAGATTAATTGGATAACAGGTTAATTGGCATTCTCAAATTGCCTGTAGTATTGTGTGTGTGCCCTGCAATAGATTGGTACCCCACCTCATGCCCTAAGACTCCTTGGATAGGCGACCCTGTAAGCAGTATAAAGTCTTATACCCAATGAATTAATGTAATGAGGTTAAATTTTTGCCTTTCACATCTTATTTGGTTCTTATTTCCTGCTAATAATGTATTATTAAAATAAATCAATTTACTTTTTTATTCTTTCTGGAACCAAAAACACCACCATCGGCAGCAGCAGGTATAAGTGAAAGTAATCAGATGGTGCTGTTACTGCTGCTACTGTTGGGAAACAACACAGCATGTTTATGCATAAAAAATTGACTTAAAAGCATATACGTAGCTGTCATGAAATAGTGTTAAGTATCTGCTATTTCAATAAGTGCGTCAGTTTGTATATAGTTATATATGCAATAGTTTTATGCCGGATAAGACCACATGCTATAGGGTTCCATTATGATGGTTTTACAACAACAAAGTTGAGTTTGTAGAATAATCATTTTAGCCCTCCCTTTGTCAGATATTTTGGATGAATTAACCGGTGATCCTAAGAAGGGACCTACAACTATATAGACGTGCACACTATGAGTAACATTTTCTGTAATCCTTTATTATAATCTTTTTCATCTAATCCCACTCAACCTGGTCTTAGTGTTGACCTAGCCATCTCGTCCCAGTCTGGTTAAGGGTCAAGGCAGTGTTATGGCTATTTATGACCTGAGTGAAAACATCCTTCCTTCTCATGTGGGAAATCCGCTGTGGTGAGCACGTGCAAGTGGCTGGTTGTGTGGAAGCCAGGAAAAAACAGGCCATCAACTAAATGCTGGTTACTTGTTTTAGTGACTGATTCATTTTGAAATCTTCGTCTTGAGTCTTCAGGATTTCCGTCGTTGATGGAAAGGTAAATCTCTGTACCTGTGGACTTAAGTCCTGACATTCAGCATAAGTATGAAGGCTTAATCCAGGAAAACTAACAATATTTTTCTGCAATGGATTCATTTGTTAGGTTATGATCATGGACATCATGTGATCACCTTTAGGCTCATCTCAGGATATTGAATTAAGTGCCTTCCAAAGTACAGACATTTATTTCCATTTTTTAGACACTTTTCACCATTTTTATGTAGACTACCCAGTCATATAGTTAAATATATAATTAAAGGGTTAGCGCTTTTGCTTAATAGCCCAATACTGCCTAGGACTTAAGGGCACAGAATTTAAATCAAAGCATGAGCATGGGGCAGCGTAAGTCCTGCCTTACTTGATCCCTTAATAGTATTTGTTGCACTACCTTACTAGCAATTTCAATTGTCTTAATAGAGCTAAATGAAACAGTAAGCATCCTGCTCTATGATTATACAACATCTAGATCTAGACAAAATCAATGGATCTACCTTTTAGTTTTGATTGAGAAGCTGATATGTGGATGAGCCGCCACTCTTTTCAATGAAATGCCAAAGTAATCAGATTATATTTGAGACAATCGAATGTGAAATGACATGAAAAACATACTTACTGGATATCATAAGTCATATTCATACATAAATTATGTATACTATTTCTAGGGAATACCTTACCAAATAGTATATGTTTTCAGAACTATCCACCATGTCTTAACAATACACAATACAATCATTGATGACACACACACACAAAAACCATCCAGTGTTTTTTGACCACTGGATGGTAGCCTGCTTGACTGAACAGCATAGTTGACATGTACATGTTGAAAAAAAAAAAGCCAAATACACATCAGATTAACTGACATCCTATAATATTTATAGTCATTGCAAAAGCATGCGTGTAAGACCTGCTTGCTGATAGTGAAGGCCTGGTTGGAGATTTGGACTCATGTCTTCTCCACATTGCATGCATCTATAAATACCCGCAGCTCAAGAGAGACAAAGGCTCCACTCATTTGCTGCCTGCAATCCCTGATGGGTCCACACAGGCCACACAGTGTCTCTTCCACTGGCATTCCTCGGCCCATGAACGAGAGGACGTTGGCCGTCAAGAGCAGCTCTTCTATATAACGTTTGAAGGGTTAGTGGAGGACATGACTAGTCAAGCTCTGGCTGAAATGGTCTTTGTGTTCTCCTGGTAGCCCTGTTTGACTCATGTCTTCAAAGAGTGGAAATCAAAGCAGAACATCACAGGGGTTGGCTGCAGATTATTAGCCTATGTTTCAGTGCTTTAATAAAATACAGAGTTAGATGTTGTAAGGAGCTTGAGCTTTCGTAATGTTGGGAGGACTGAACTTCTATACAGTTCTTTCTTGTGAGAGTCGGGGAGAGGTCGAATGGAATTGAGCTGGAACTATTCTTAGAGTGGAAACTTTTTGCTTGCACTTGGCATGCTAAAATATGGGGAGGGTACAGCTGTGTGGCATTGTTACAGTATGTCCAGGGTGCAAAATGAGATGGCACCACCATGATGTGTATTGACCCAAGTTTCATTGGAAATTAATTATTATAGTTTTTTTGTTTTATTTTTTATTTTTATAAACGAGGGGCATTCAAGTCAAACCGGGACTTTTGTTTCTGCAACTATTTCTTTATATGATCCCCTGCTATACTAATGCTCTTATCCCAGAATTTCACTAGTGCTTGATAACATCAAGGTAGAAAGTTTTCTCAGTATGCCAAAGCCATGATTGGACTGCCTGCTTCACTTCACATCTGACACACAGGCCTCCCAAGAACTCCTTTAATGACCCAACATGGCTTGGAGCGATCAGATCAGGACTGTGCAGGGAATGTGGCAATAACTCTTTGTGGTGTTGATGTAAGGTTCGGACAGTTTGATGCGTCTCTTCCCCAAGTCAGCAACAAATTATCCGTTGAGTTTCAAGAGTCAGGCGCTTTACCCACCCAATATTATCAGGAATAACTGCAGGAGGGTCGGGACCACCTCTGATGGAATTACACAGCCTATTACACAGTTATACAGTCTACTTTATAACGTTTGTATCATTCAAATGTTTTACTGAGTCTCATCATCGTACTGTGCTTGAAGTTTTCTGTTAATGTCAATCAGTTTTACTATGCGTCTTTTTTTACCAAAACATTTCATCACATGTCCTGGATTGACTTGGACGCCCACGTAATTTAGTTCTTGGAGCAAAATGACTGATCACATAATATCATTAGCTTAACAACTAATGTAATATAATATGATTTCACATGATCACATAAAAACCATGTGTAAGTGTATTTCACCCATGTGAATACAATAGTCCATGAAAAATAAACACTTCCATGTGAAAAAGTTATTTATTTATTTATTTTTTTAAGGAAAGATGCACAACACAAAAAATACCATGTGGGAAAGAAGTTGGGAAAAGAAATCTTGTGAAAACTGCAAACACATGCATGAACCTACACGTATTAACTAGCTTCATTTTTGTGTTGTCGTTCTTCATACTTGCAAACTACACTAAAATATTAAATCTTAGATTGTCTTCATGGAAAAAAGTTCTATATAAAACCGTTCTATATATCACTGAGTGTTTTCCAGTCACATAAGGTTCTAAGAGTTGGGGTGCAATTGAGATGGCATATTTGAAGGACAGCAGCTGCCACCCTGTGCCACTCGTGTGGTCACACCCCCGGGGCGGTCAGGGGAAAGGGCCTGTTTTGGTTGAGTTAGTTGTGAATAGGCTAGTTGTATAAATGTGACTCTCACGATTCCAGTGTGGAGTCAAGCACAGACAAGTACGGCAATTGCTAAATCATTTACACTAAGCATAGGGTATTACATGATGCATTACTCATTACAGTAAAAAACAGAAGGTAAGAATGAAATGGTTCAGTAGTCTTATTGGTATTATTTGTATCCATCAGTGATATTTATTAGGCTGCCTGATTATTTTTCATGCTTTCAATTTTTGTGCTCACTTTACAATTCAGATCATTCCTTTTTTCCCCCAGAATTGCTAGTTAGTAATGCCTACACTATAATCCCCAAAGCTTCCATCCCCTCCCTTTTCAGTTATGTGGCCTGTTGCTTGCCTGTAATTGACTCCACCCAGTAAGTTGTCATGCACTAACTCTCAAAGAGTCAGCATTAAATTATTCCAACCGTTTGCTCAGGCTGCCACATGACCTTGAGTGGTGTGTACAAAAGCCCCTACTATGCACCACTCTCGCATGTGTGCGTACAGGAGCTTAGTGCACGTGACGTCCACCCGCAGAATAGAACTTCAACAGCTGCTCCGGTCTCCCTAGGGAGCGAGTGACATTCTGTGTCTAGTGAATCTAGTCTGTGAATTCTGACACATGCCAATCTTCCTACCTGCCCCTGTGTCGCAAAACCCCCTGGTCTCTGGAGAGGCCCTGAAATAACCAATGGGTAAAGAGGCATGCAGACATTTTAAAGTGTGTAATTACGCTTAACAGGGTTTAGATGGATGAGAGGCTTGGGGGGTTAGGGGAGAATCTCAATCGTGCCTGTCGTTTTTGGTCATTTTAAGAGTAGGGGAATAGGAAGCAGAAGGTTGGCATTGATAGAAAGTGCTTTCGTCAGCTCAGACAGGAAACCACAGCTGCAGGACATATCCTCTGACCCACAATGCCCGTAGTTCTGGATGTCACAGCTGCTCTTGACTGCATTGCTTCTTGAATGTGTTTTGAGTGTAATTGAGCGGGTGATTGTTGGTGCTGCATTTTTGGGTTTTCCACATGGCATTGTCTTTTTTCCTCAAGAGTGATGTCAACTGGCTATTTTTGGACATCATAATAGCACATTGTTGAAGGAGATCTCAGGCTAGGATTTTGGTCAAACCATTTGTCATGCTTAAACTATCACTTTTTATATAGATATCACTTTTTCACTATATATTTTGCTTTTGGATATACTATGTGTCGATAGATTTCTGGGCTTGTTCGAAGCTGTAGAAAAGATTTAGAAAGCCTGCATTGTTTAAAGGTGAATTAAGAGATTGAGCTTAATGCATTTTTTATTTTTTATTTTTTTAAGAAGGTGTCTGGAATAGATCCATTGGTATAATGGATAATCTATTACAAATAAATGAACAACTTTAGCTTAGCTGACTTCTGCATTGCCGACCTAGTTTCTGGACAGGCTCAGTCGGGGCCAGATGATAGCCTGGAGGGTGTTGTGTGGGAATGATTGTCCGCCACAAACAGGACGGTCACTCCCTCGTCCAAACCAGAGTGCACTCCCAGACAATGGCTCTCTGGAGAGTTGTAGCTGTGGAGTTGTAATTGTGCCATATTCAACAAGGGAGATATCCCACTCTCTGCTCTCGGAGCTTCCGCCCACTATTCACCTTCATCCTATCTCCTATGGGCTTCCACCCACATGTGCACACTTCCATTTCCTTCTTTCAAGGAGAGAGGAAAAAACCAATCCTGAGGAAACAACCTGTTGTCCATTACACGGTCTCAGTGCCAAAGAATAGAGAGAGAGTCTTCACTCTGATTTTAAATAAGGACATGCAGCATCTGTTTGCTATAGACATCTGATTTTATAGGGAGAGGCTTCAGTAGTCTATGAGCATTTTATATTAAAGTAGAACAAAATAAGACATATTGATGTTATACAGTGTATAAAACATTAGAATAGTCAGGTTTCCTGGCCTCAGGTCCATCCAAATCCAGTCTAAAAAAAGGAAAGCAGTTATTATGAATGGGCACCAGAGTGGATGGTGGGTGAACTGTCGGTGCCTTAATACGTTCTTTAACGAATGAAACCTTTTCTCATGTGTCATTTTATTGGAAATAAATCCACCCCAGGGTTGAGTGATATGTGCTATTACATCAATGGATATTAGATAATTACATCAAACAAAAGCCTGTTTACACTGGTGGCCAAAGGTATTGAGTCAAAAAGTGACATTTCTTGACATTTTAATGGCATTCTCAATTTTGTCAAATATTGACAATCAAGATATTGCTAATTATTTAAAACTGTTATACAACAATCACTATTCAGTACGAAGTCTACTGAGGTTTTATTCTTTACGACCTGTTGGATCTGGCTGGGCATAGGGGCAAAAAGACGTCTGTGGTACTCTGGTCTCACTCACTCAATCCATGCCTGCTTGATTCCTTGCTGAAGAGGTGTTTTAATTAACCGACAAACCAGTGACAAGTTGCCTATGTGACAATGGTAAACCCAATAGAAAACTGTTGGACAATGATGAAGAGGTCCATAGCAATCAAGAAACTGTTTTCATCATTGTCCAGCAGTTTACTATTGGGTTTACCAGGTCTGGAGATTACCCAGGCAGTGGCTGCCAGAAAGTAAATACCATTGCCACATAGGCACTTTTCACTAGTTTATCAGTTAATTAGGCTAGAAATAATTAGAAAAATCACCTTTGTTTACAGAAAGAACTATAATACATGTATTATGTTGTCCTAATACTTTTGACCACCCAGTATAAGTTTATATATCTGTGAACCAAGTTAACATGAAATTCAGCTTATTGCTAAGAAAACCACAAATCACAAAACAATCCTTAAAACAAAAACCTATATGAACAGTATTACCTCTGACCATTACAAAGCAAGACTCCTTTTATAAACATTAAAAAAGTTCTCTTAACAGAACCCATATTGACAATGAGATCTTTTTTATTTTGTTGTGCAAATATGCTTTTCATTAATTTAATATTAGGCTTGATCATGTAGGCCGTCATCACAGAAAATTCAGACTTAAGCTTGCAACAGCATTGTGGTATAAACTATAATAATAATAATAATAATAATTATTATTATTATTATTATTATAATAATTATTATATTATATTATATTATATTATATTATTATTTTTATTATATTATTATTATATAATAATAATAATAATTATTATTATTATTATTATTATTATTAATATTATAAGTCCTGAATTAACTTGAAGTGCTTATTTATTAGTTAAGTTCTCAAGTTCTCGAGTGCTTATTTATTAGTCAATTAGAGGAAGTCAAGTTCAAACTGTTGAATCAAACACTTACAAGCTTAAACCCAAGTCAAGTTAGAAATCCTGAAAAAATGATGATTGGTGATATTAGACTTACACCCCACCATGGGAGTCTGAGTGTTCACTTGGAGTAAAGAAAATTGTTAAAATTGTTTATTTTTTAGCATTGTATTCGTAACGTTTGTAACGTTAGTCGTTAAAAAAAAATCAGAAATCGTCACTAATCTCTCAGTTTCTTTCTCACATTTTGCCACAGGAAGAGGACACACACACACACACACACACACACAGTAGGAAGGGAGGGGTGGTTAAAACAGTGAGCAGGGCCCTTCTGATAATGCCATAGTGAAGAGAGATATAAAGATTATACCTACCTTGATGAGATACAGGGAGAGAATCCAGTCCTACACAAGCACTATGCATTAGGACTACATTTCACTGGAGAGTTTGAGGCTTACAATAGTATTTCTGACGGCACATCATTTTTTTGGACAATGGTGATCTCCTCATCAGCGTCAGCTGTTGAGTCTGGTAAGCCCTAAATAAATATCAAACTTTCTTTTCTTGGCAGCTTTTATGCTTTCTCAGTGAAGAGACTTATGCTGGATTTGAAACGCCTCTGTGGAGTGCAGAAACTGTGGACTGGTTTGTCCTGGTTCTGGATTGCCGTGTCCTTTAATGACCTTTTGATGGATCATGCAGTTAAAGCTCTATTATCGATTGGTTCAATTGTTTTCTCAAAATCTCAGTGATTTTGTTGGATTCTGTGTGATTTCCTGTAAAAGGGTTGTGTATCTGACATTCACTTACTCTATGTATTAGTTTAAAGCAAGAAAGAGAGACCGAGACAAACAATACTGGAAATCCAAATAAGCATGCATTACCCTTAGATAGGAATTAGGTAGCTTGGAAATCGTGTACGTATGATGGAAACAGTACTGATTTCTCTTATGAAGTGCAAATTCTGTGTGATGGGATTTAAATCTGCACACCCAGCTAAACCTCAGTAGATTAAAACTGTGTGAGAGAGTTGATTATTAAACCAGTTAAAAATGAAAAGAAAGAGCTGAATGTGTGCCTGAGTGAGAAAACCTTTCTGGTGGTAAAATTTGAACTTTTGGTGCTACATTAAACTATACAGCTAAATAAAATTATAAAAAAGAAAAAACATAAACTACATGAAGTACATAAGTAAACTGAACAGATTAGCCAGACTAAAAGCAAATCACTATCATTTTGCACCCAGAGTGGTCGCTGCATGTCGTTACCTCACCGTGACTTTGGGTATCCAGTCTGATTAAAGTTTGGTTAAAGATTTACAGTCAGTGGTGAAATTTTGAAAAGGTATTTATTTGATTCATAAAGGCACATGGAGCTGAGGTGTTCATTAGGATTAACCAGATACATTTGATCATTTATAAGCTTTAATATAGAACTAGCATTAGCAACACTTCCCACAGCTTAGCTATCCTGTATGTGGAAATGAAGCTAGCAGTGTTGCTATTCATTCATTCATTCATTCATTCATTTATCTTCTAAACCGCTTATTCTGTATAGGTTCACGGGGGCCTGGAGCCTACCCCTGGTGAATTTGGGCACAAGGTGGGATCAATCCATCACACGGCATGCGTGAGCGCGCACACACAAACACACACACACTCTATGGGGAATAACAGTTAGCCCAACCTGCATTTTTTGGACTTTGGGAGGAAACTGGAGTACCCGGAGAAAAACTCCATGCACACAGACCCCGAGGCAGGAATCAAACCCGGACTCTGGAGTTCCCACTACACTAACTGTGTTTCTTTAAAAAATATATATTTATTTATTTATTAAATAATTATTTAATTAAATGTTAAATATTTACAAGATAAAGTTTACCTCTAATGCTGGAAAGAATTATATTATATTAAGAATTATATAATAAAACCTCATAAGTTAGTAAATTAGATAGCCTACTAATGTTATAGCCACTATCCGTCTATCACTATCCGTTATAGCCACTATCCGTCATTTACTATCATTAAAATATAAATCTAAAAATTTGTATAAATCCAAAATATGATGTAATTATTATTATTATTATTATTATTCATAATAATAAACATCTTAACTTATAGAACAACATTAATCCAAAAGGGGAAATCAAGCATTGTTTACAGTAATCCTGGATTACTAAGAATGTAAAAAGGATTTTCCAAAAATAAATAACCGGCTAGTGTGTTGTTTCCTGTGTTTGTTAGGAATTTCATAACAGTGCTTCTATTATGATACGTGCACAGTTTTGGATGAACACTGACACATGAACCCGATTCAGGTCATGCCTATATCACTGCCTGTTTATTGCATTGAGCCACATTTGTTGCATTGGTTTAGTTTTCTCCATCAGTCAGCCAAAATTTCCAGATGTCCAGTTTCGACAGTTCTGACCGTTCCCTCCCTGCCATGCTGCTGAATGAGTGCATTTATTTTGAGACAGACATACATGAAATGAGTTGCAAGTCTAGTTTTGCCTAGTTTTCTAGATTTCTAACCTTGACAGAAACCAGTCTCTTCTATGTGGGATTAAAAACCATTACACTTCTATAGGTGTATACTATAAAGCCAGTATTACTGTATGCATTAACATTGTGTATAAGAGCGGCAGTACTCTGGGATAAAATCTAAACCTATCCTTTATTCCGCAGCCATGGAGCACCTCGTAAAGGAGCTAAATGTGCTTCTAAAGCTCCTGGAGCACGAGCATATAAGTTCAGCCACCGCAGAGAAGATGAACGTTGTCAAGAACCTGTTGGGACAGTTAAAGCCTTCAGGTAAAGGAACAGATATCACTGATCTCTGTTGTTATGTATGTTGTGACTTTAGAAGATGATACCCCATATTTATGTATCAGCTGTAATATATAGTAGACATATTCTTTTTTATAAAGCATATGTTGATAGAGTGACCGGAAGCAACTTCATATACATGAACACATCCCTCTACGGAAATGGTACCAGCTTTGTCGAATCACTGTTTGAAGAATTTGGTACGCTTATTTAACTTCAATTATGCAATGTTTACCTTTATGGGTTTGTTGAATGTCTAACGTTGTAACACTAATATCTGAGTTCAGACTGTGACCTGAAGGAGCTGAGGGATTCCCCAGAGGAGCTGAAAAAACAGGAAGAGGAAGAGACATTGAAACACTTACCCACAAAATCGGTAAGACACGTTAAACCTATAATTAGGAAAGCAATTAGTGTTTGAATGCGTATAATGCTGTAGTGATAATCTTGATGTAGAGCAAATAATCAGAGCTTCACAGACAGATTGCACACCAAGACAAAGTGTTGGGAGAGTCTAGAGAGTGTGTCTGTGCACCTCCAGGGTCTGGGTTCAGTTCCCACCTTGGGTCTGTGTGCATGGAGTTTGCATGTGCCTGGTGAGTTTCCTCTGGGTACTCAGGTTTCCTTCCACAGTCCAAGGCTAATCGGTGTTCCCAAATTGCCCTGTGTGTAAATGCCAGGAGTAGCTCAGTGGTTAAGGCATTTGGCTATGGTTCAGAAGATCCCAGGTTCAAACCCCACAACCACCAAGTTGCCACTGTTGGGCCCTTGAGCAAGGCCGTTTACCCTCAACTGCTTAGATGTATAATGAGATAAAAATGTAAGTCTCTCTGGATAAGAGCGTCTGCCAAATGCCTAAATGTTGGCTGGAGGTCCTACCACGGTCGTAAAAATGTGAACAGATACAACTGTCACCATTGGGCTCCATGGTCCCTAGTTTAACTAAAGAGGTTTCTAGATAGATGGATGAATGAATGGAGATGGAATAGTGAATGCAATGGATCACTGATTGACCATAATTTTAACACCACCACGACCAGGTGAATTAAATAACACTAATTATCAATTGCATATCAGTAAACGTGTGATAGGATCACGGTCACCCAAGGCTCACCCATGGCCCAGGGGACCAAAGACCAGCCTGTCTGTTCCGACCTCACAGAAAAGCCAATGCAGTGCAAACTGCTGCAAAAAAGTCAATGCTGGATTGGATATGAAAGTCACAGAACACTCACCTCCTCAGAGCCTACCGTAAATCGGGCCGGGTAAGCAAAAAAAAAAAAAAAAAATTCCCAGATTCCAATCCGATCGTGCACCCATGGAACGCGCGTCCGCCCCCAACCTTGAGTACCTAAAAGATCTTCTTCTAACATCCTGGTGACACACACCACAGCATTCCACCAGAGGCCCTGTAGAGCCACGCAGCATCTAAGCAGTTGAGGGCCTTGCTCAAGGGCCCAACAGTAGCAACTTGGTGGTTGTGGGGTTTGAACCTGGGATCTTCTAAATCATAGTCCAATGCCTTAACCACTGAGCTACCCCAATAGCTCAGTGCTACATATACTTTACTGTACTCTATAAAGGGTGTGACAAATGTGTGTAGATTAGAAATGCATGTGCACCACAATGACCTTGTATCCCACACATAATCTTAGAGAAAGAAGATGAATGCATCTTCATTTTCCCACAGACACATATTTGGGCTAGTTTCACATCTTTTGTTTTTTTAGTTGTATCCGTGTCTGTATCAGTGTTGCCCTGCCCGCATCAAATTTATGGCCACAAGCTGTTTCTGATATACAGTATATGTTTTTAGTTATATAGTTTTCTTATGTATTGAATGTGAATGTTAATTGTTCCCTAGAGTCCCACTGATACGCCCCCTCCGTTGCCGACCACACCGCCTCCTGAGGATTACTATGAGGAAGCTGTTCCACTCGATCCAGACACCACTCCTCAGTACATCACCACCCAGAGTCAGTGCTTTCATATTATTTACTAGCATACAGTAATTCACATTGCGAAAAATAAAGATAATAACCATGATAAGAATATTAATTCTGCATTAGCTAACTTTTTGACCTTTACTACAGGAAACCCAAGCCCAGTCGAGGATGAGGACGCTTATTATGAAGATGCTGATAAGAACTATCCTTTAACTCGCATAAATGGGGCTGCCTGTAAGAAACAAGAAATCTTTGTCTCTTGTCTTTTTTGTGTTGGTTCATGAAAATCTTAATATGGAGCAATATTTTTGGTGCTACGGTAACAATTGGAATTGAATTTGTATCCAAACCTGGATGCAACTAGATTCTATAAAACTATATAACTTGTAGCTAAAATAAATAAAAAAACATCATATGTGCAATACAAAGGTCAATAATAGCACATTCTCAAGTTCATTCAAGATACACTATTTCTAAACAAATAAAACACATTTAGATTCAGTTACCGTCATTTCAGCCAATCAGCAGTCAAGAAATTGTGATGCATGTAAATATGTTTAATTAGGTTAGACGTGTTTGAAATAGAATTTAATGTCAGACTTTTTTATTAAATTGGATAAAAAAGTTATATTCTATTTAATTTAATTAAGATAAAAACTTGAGTATACTTACAATTTCGGTGAATCCACATGCCATCAGGCACATCGAGCAAAACAAACTCCCCGTACTGGAGATATAGCCGTTGTTTGTGTGGAAATTACTTAAGGGGTCGAGTCGTCTAATTGTCACTCAGACACTCCGGGAAATTTGGAAACTCCAATTAGCCTAACCGCCATGGCTTTGGAAGGTGTATCTGAAGAAAACACACCATGGAACATGCACACGGACCCCAAGGCGGGAATCGAACCCGAACCCTAAAGGTTCAAGGCGATAGTGCTAACCACTAATCCAATGTGCATACTTAAAATAAAAATACACTTCAAATGTAGTTTTTGGCTTACTTATACAAAGTTACAAAATTATCCAAACCCTAACATCACAAATATTCCTAAAAACAAATTGTACTTTACATTTTTTTCCCTATAATGTGTTTCCAAAACTAAAGTAAAGTTGTACGTTTTTTTAAATGATTGTTTGTCTTTCTAGACAATGACTCAGATGCTCTGAGTAGCTCTTATGAATCATATGATGAAGAGGACGATGAGTCAAAAATCAGAGAGAGGACAAACCCTGCAGGTCCGTTTAAAGACTGCTGCAAGTTCGGCTTTTTACTGCGCAAGAAACGCTTTGGCCAATGGGCCAAACAATTAACCGTCATCCGTGAGAACAGACTACAGGTGAACTGACCTTAGTAGACCTCACTACACACTTAAATCAATGAGTTTAATAGTTAACATAGAGTTGGACCTGTACTGGTGAATTCTAACAATTGCTTCCTTTGTAGTGTTTCAAGAATCCGAAAGATCGGACACCGCACACCGACCTGCCTCTGAATCTGTGCAGTGTTGTCTATGTGTGTAAAGACGGGAAACGCAAGCGGCACGAGCTTAAATTCTCCATTCCTGGAGGAGAATCTTTGGTGTTAGCTGCTCAGAGCAAGGAGCAGGCTGAAAGCTGGCTCAAGGTGATTCACTAAACAGTTTATTGATTTATCTGTAGTCCTTGCATACCTAATTTGTTTCTTTTTTTTTTTTTTTTATAATTCAATTTAATATAGTTTCCCGTTTGGGGTTAATTAAGTTATCTATCTATTTTTAGATCCATCTAAATGAACAAACTCAAGCTACATACATTTATCTCTACCCTGACTGTGTGCATAAGCTGTGTAAACATGCTCTGAGATCAACATCCTTTTATTGTTCTTGAAACAATGCTCATTTCAGTAAGTCCCTGGCACCTGATGTCATCAGCGCGCGCCATTTATCCTTCTCCACTCCGGAAATGTTTCCAGACAGCAAAGCAATGGTGTAGCTGTCCATTTCTGTTCATTAACCGAAAAAAGAATTCAAGGCAATGTTAAATGTTGACCACTCTCAGCTGTAAAAATTGTTCAAGTCAAACCGGGACTCATAATGAAATTTTTTTGTACATGAAAGCATAAACTTGAGTGACCTTTACAAAAGACTTAAAGCAAAGTACACCGATGAGGCTCTTAGCTGCAGTAAAATATTTAAATGGTGAACGGTGCAAATAAACCGTACATCTGTGAATGATGATGCCAGCCGAGGAGGCTCGAGACCACTGCATTCATTTCTCTTTTACGGACATTTTGAGAGTGGAATGCCTGATCCTTACTGATAACTTGTCACCAACTTGCAGAAGGAACACAATCACTCACTATCACCACTTGCACATTACAAGAAGTTGGTTCATAGTTATTGCCCCCATACAGTCTTGAACTTGCTTCACTTCTTTATGCCAGTGAAGGAGTTCCTGGGGGGCCAGTTCAGACATGTTGCAGACTCAGCTTTCTTTTATCATTTGTAGGATGTGTATATTCATACATGACCATTGATCAAACAGACCTTCAGACCTTGTTTAGATGTACAGTACAGAGCTTGCTTACACCGTCATTAAAGTTGTAGACATTACTGTTTGTTACTCACAGAATCCATAGTAAAAAAGGCATATACAATGTTTTTTTTTCTTTATGACTAAACCTTTTTAGGCCATTCAGGAGGTTAATGCTGTGGCAAATGGCACCACCGGACTGGAGAGTACCTCATCCCCCATGACGCAACGCAAGACAGAACTGGACAAGGTAACTCACCTACAGAAAAATCTACTAAAGCAATATAGAGTAAAAGTTTTCTCAACAAGTCACTGAGTGGTGTTTCGTGTCTGACTGCAGATGATGCTTACTGATAAACATACCTCAGATTCTGACAGTGTTGCCAATGGGGACTGTTCACGGGAAAGTGGAGAAAATGGTAAGAACTCAAACCTGTCATTCCAGAACTGCCTTCGTGTTGTTTTGGGGTCTAGATTTAGCCTTTTTTTTTTTTTTACAGTGTTCTGAATGTATGTTTAGCTAAATAAAATCGGGCATGAAATACACCCTTGTAGGACACCATTTATTTTCTATTCAAATTTTTCTAGTTCTATTATTAATTTTTGCCATTCTTTGGACTTTAATTTTTTTTTGCCAAGAGCAAAAAGGACTGCAGTAAGGAAAAGGTTTTCCATAATGATAAGCAACACAGAAACCAGATACTACTCTACCGCCATATATTTACACTCCAAAGGAAAAAGTCTTGGTTAGGAAACCCCCCCCATTCTGAGGTCAAAGTGTAAAGTGTGTGATCCAGATACAACCTGCTTCCCCTGAATTGTACGTGTGACCTTAGTCTGAGACAATGGCAGGAGGGACAGAGGAAGGATGTAACTGTTTGGCTACATGCTTTTTTGTCTTTGTGTTACGTGCAGTTAAAAAGATCATAAAGTTTGTTTTATGTGTTTGTTGTATAGTTTTTTTTTCAGTAAGCTTTTTTCATTTTTACATCTTTTCCTTAAAACAATAAATGAGTTTCACTTTCCTGACTTCGCTTCTCTTTGCTCTTGAAGGGAAGGGGAAAAAGGGGGCTTTTTCTGAGCTGACCGGCTCCATGAGTCGCGCTGCTGGCCGAAAAATCAACCGTATAATCAGTTTTTCAAAGAAGAAACCTCCTTTGCCTGGAGATAACGGCAACCTGTCTCACGCTGATGACAACCCGCGTTGTGGTGAGGAAATTTTATAACAAATACTGTACGTTCAGTGCAGTCAGCATGCTATCATAAGCACAAATTTTATTTTACTCTTGCATCAGCATGTATAATTGTGCAAGAGTTTGAGTGGGAATTGAAAAAAGTTGTGGAGAATAGGTTTGTGTAATAATCTGTACAGAATAATTTGTAATTTGATTAAAAAAATATGATAAAAAGAAAAAGGGGGAAACTAATAAAATATACAAAATATGGCTAGATTTTTTAGACATTGAGCTATTAAATTGGGATTGAAAAATATTTTTACTGTATGTAAATATCAGGAGTTAATTATTGCAAAACTTTTAAAATGTATACCACTATACACTGATCAGCCATAGCATTATGGCTAGTATTGTGTAGGTTTCACTTGTGACCTCTCGGGGTATGACTCCACAAGACCTCTAGGGCCATGTTGTAGTGTCTGGCACCAGGATGTTGGAAGCAGATCCTTTGGGTGTTGTTGGGGCTCTGTGGATACAGCTTGTTTGTCTGGACCAGATAGGGATCTGGTGAGTGTAGAACCCAGGATAGCAGTCTTAGGCTGTTTGTCAGCTGAGTTCGTGCACAATGGGCTGTTGTGCACTGGGTGTTCTGGTGCCTTTCTATTATGGCCTGCATTGATATTTTTGGGGCAGTGGTGCATTAGTTTTTCTGTGGGATCAGGCTGGACATCCCCACACCCAAAAATTGGTCAGGGGTAGCCCAGTGTTTTAGGCATTGAACTACGGTTTAAAAGGTCCCAGGTTCAAACCCCATGACCACAAAGTTGCCACTCATGGGCCCTTAAACAGGCCCTTTAATCCTCAACTGTTCAGATGTATAATGAGATAAAAAGTTGCTCTGGATAAGGGCATCTAAATATAATGTAAATGAGCCTTGGGTGCCAATGATCCTGTCACTAGATTCCTGGGGTATAATTGATTTGTGTTCATTAAATTAATAATATTTAATAACACCTGGAGAAAATTTGGACCACAATGCAGTTTCACCTGAAATATAGTTAAAATGAATAAATAAAGTATATGGACTGTTTTTACAGCATGTAGCAAAATGTACGGCTTACTTTTCTAACTATATCATCTCTTGTCCTCAGGTTATCTGAATGTCTTGGTTAACCAGTGCTGGAAGGAGCGTTGGTGTTGCGTGAGGAGTGGCACTCTGTATTTCCATAAAGACAGATCAGACACGCACACTCACGTTAAAGCTCTGGTCCTTCAGGGAGTCGAGGTCTTACCTGGTTTGGGGCCCAAGCACCCGTTTGCTTTCCGTATCATGCGGGATGGCAGCGAAGTGGCAGCGCTAGAGGTACTGGCATTTGCTGTGTATTTTTTTATTATACATAAAACACAATTCCCGTTAGCTTATAATAATATTCGTTTTGTTTGAATGATAATCTCAGGCGAGCTGTTCAGAAGAGATGGGCCGCTGGCTCGGGGTGCTTTTGGCGGAAGCAGGTTGTGCTACAACACCAGAGGCTCTGCATTACGACTACGTGGACGTCGATACAATCAGCAGCATCAAATCAGCAGCTCGGCATTCTTTCCTGTTAGTAGATCCTCTGTGGTGTTTGCTCAAACAGTAATGCTGAAAGCTCAGGAAATGAAGAGGAACATGATACAGGATGGACACTTTAATTTAGTTCAGTTTGTTTAAGCCACATTTAAACAGTGCAGTTTTTATAGTTGGTCTGTTGACAGCAGGGAAAAGTTAAACCTGTGAACTGTGAAATATTAGTTTGGGTGTTTGACTGTATCAGTGAGGAATATGAAGTTACCCGAAAGGAAAAACAATATTAGTTACAGTTATGTGCTTTGTTTTTTTTTTCTAGCTGGGCCACTTCCTCCAGCGGTGCTTCAACAGACTCTCGCACCTACGATGAAGTTCCATATGAGAGCGTGCAGGTATGTCAACTATGAACTGTGTCATTCTTAAGTTATTTTCAGGAATGTCACCTCTCTCTTACTAACTGTGCCATGAGATGATTTGAGCACTGTGCTAGGAAAACGATCAAACGTCGAATAGAGCGAGGGTTCACCGTTACATTGTTGTGATTCACAGAAATTTGATACAAAGCTAACTTTCAAAGCCTTCTTTTGTTTTTCCTCAGTTTAGCACAAAGGCTTTTGAAATGTATTTTTTGGAAGTCTTATCTTAGAACATTCAAGAATTGCTATTTTCTCGTATGAAAAAATTAGCAAAGATTTGCTCGGGGGCTCTCCAACCATCATTCATCATCATTATCTTATCAATAATTTAAAAAGTTTGTCAGCCCTTGGGGACCCCTACTCATAGGCCTTTAATAAAGATCTTACTTTTATCCACTGTGTCTTAAGCCAGGCTAGAAAAACATGTCATCGTGGATAAAAAAGTCAAAGATAATTTTGCTTATATTCCTGTACAAATGATTTGAGCCACCCTTTTTTTATATTTAATTCATTTAAATGTTTTACTGTAAAACGTTGCAAAGTACCTAAAGATACAGTGTAAAAATCGATTGTTTATGTAACAACCTCAGCAGCAACCTTATTTCCCCTCTTGTTTGTTTCAACCACTCAGCGTTCAGCCTCACCAGTATATAGTCTGGCTCTGTGGAAGAAAATATAAAGGAATGAGGGGTTGCCTCATTCCTTTAGCACAGTACCGCGTGTATCACTAAAATGACATGAAAATTGTATTTACTTTAGTTTAAAAAAAGTATCTGGCTTTTATCTCGCCTTGGCTAACTTCCAACCTCCAAGCAGGTTGAGTAAGCAGCCAGTGTCATAAAACCTGTAATAAAACCAGTCAGTCTGTCTAAAGATGACTAAAAACCTCTTAGCTATGTGTGACTTCCTCATAAAGTGAATGCCAGGCTTTGAGCAAGTTGTTGCATAGCTACTGTTTCACTAAAGTCCCGTAGTTAAACATACAGATGTAGAATCAATTACATTTGTATGCAGTTGAAATAAAAATGAAATCTGATTTAATCTATTTTCACTTTTCAGTTTAACGAGACAGGTGGCTTGGTGGTTAGCACTGTCGCCTTGCACAGGTTCAGGGTTCGATTCCCGCCTCGGGGTCTGTGTGCATGGAGTTGCATGTTCTCCACGTGCTTGGTGGGTTTCCTCCGTGTACTCCAGTTTCCTCCCACAGTCCAAAGACATGCATTTTAGGCTAATTGATGTTCCCAAATTGTCTGTAGTGTGTGAGAATGAGTATGAGCGTAATGGATTAATGGGCTCTATGTCTGGAGCTATGTCTCTATGTCTGGGATAGGCTCCAGGCCCCCGTCACCCTGTATACAGGATAAAGCGGTATAGACGATGAGTAAGTGACTTAAAACCAGACTTCAAAAATGCAAAAAACGCTTTAGGTGTGGGTGAGATGTGGGCAAAATAGAAAAATATTTCAGAGCTTAGATGGAAGGTGTCAACATCATGCAAACTGGTTTTCCCAGGCGTCCACATACATATATTGTGAAATAATGATTACTACACTTGGCAGTCGGTTAGGTAGTCTTTTTTTGCTGCAACATTCTTTTCCATGTCTATTAATCTTTACTCCACAACCTCTTACCTCCATAAATCCTATTTCCAAAGCTTTCTGCTCTCTACCACCTTGACAACTCCATCTTTCTCTCCACCGTAATTACGGTAAACATCCTCTAATTTTAGGTAGAGGAAACTCAGCCTAAACTGGGAACCCAGGTGAAGCGTCGCTCTTCCTTCTCCAGCCCCGATAGGGTAAAGGACAATTCTGAAGTCACGGTGAAAAGACATGGCTCTTGTAAGTCTACACTTACTGGTTGATTTCGTTACATTTTTCAAGATCCTGAATAGATTCAAGTAACTTTATCTCTTGTCTTTTTCCCCTTTTAGCTGTGAATCAGTACGGCAAATATGGGAAGACGAGAGCAGAGGAAGACGCGCGGCGATATCTAAACGAGAAAGAGCACCTCGAAAAGGAGAAGGAAGAGATCAGAAAAAAGCTGGTGGTGCTGCGCAAACAAAAAAAGGAGGTGAAAGAGCAGCTAAAAGATGCCACAGGTGAGACTGACTTTATGTGTAATTAAACTAAAGTATGCTGGGTATAATAAAAGGCACATTGTCAATTATGATCGTCCACTTAAAAAACAATGCAAGGAGCCACCTACTGGCAAAAAGATGGTATATAATAATAAAAAATCCTTGCAATGTGAACAGGGAGGCAGCAGAAGGATTTGGAAAAGCGTCTAGCTGAGCTTGAAGAGAGCTGCCGAGGAAAGGAGGCTGAGAGAGTGGATCTGGAGATCCGGCTGACCGAGGTGAAAGAGAATCTGAAGAAATCTCTGGCTAGTGGTGAGCTCGGAATTCCTGCCGAGAAAAAAACTGCAAACAAGGTGTGTGTTCCTCCAGCTTTGAGCTCTGTGCACAGAATTCCCAGAGGTATAAAAACTTTCAGTGTCTCAGGTCACCTAACTAGTAATGGGAAGGTTCTTTGAATCTCCTTCATCAAAATTAACAAATCTTTCTTGTTTCATTCGGTTCATTTTGTTCTTTTGTTCAGAAATGAAATAAACTTTTACATTTCCAATAAACAGACACCTAACACGTCTGCATATACAAATTTTGCCTATAGTCCAGTAATGAAAATATTACAATGCAGCTAAGGACATATAATAAACAGAATGAGCAGCTCACCTCTCATATCTTCTAGTCCGAGTCATTCATTCTTTTGAATCTATAGCACTGTATAGTGTTTATGGGAGTCACGTGACAAAAAAAACAAAAAACATTCGGACTCAAGAAGTAACTACTTATTTCTGTTTCCTGTACATACCCTATGGAGGTTTTGCCATGCTTTGCACATGCACGCCCAGTAGAAAATGAATGAATCACTCTCCGAGAATACTCGTTTTTTCACGTTATAGACTCGTTTAAAAAGAACAAATCATTCATGAATGACCCATCGCTCCGCACTCACTTATCTTTTATACCGCTTTATCCTGTATTCAGGGTCGGGGACCTGGAGCCTATCCCAGGAGGCTTAGGGCATGAGGCAGGGTACACCATGGACAGGGTGCCAATCTATCGCAGAGCACACACACATTCACACACTACGGGCAATTTGGGAATGCTAATTAGCCTAACCTGCAGGTCTTTGGACTGTGGGAGGAACCCGGAGGAAAGAATAAATAAATAAAAAAGATAATAGCACAGATAATGCACAACTATAGAAGACATACTGAGGGTTTCTGCATCCTTCTGCAGTCTGTAACTGTTAATAATATGGAAAGTGTACTGTTCATCCCAATATATGCTTACTTTAATGAGCTAACATACTTCTCACTCTCACTTACTTGCCAATCCATCACAGGGCACACACACATACACACACTCGCACACTCATTCACACACTACTGGCAATTTGGAAGCGCCAATTATTACTTGATATTATTTCCGTTAAAAACAATCCAATACTAAGAAAGGTCACTTATGTGTAGGTTTTAAACATGAATAAATGTAAATGTCACATTGTCTTTTGGAATGTTGCACAGGCCTGTTTTTGCTGTGTAGTGTTTTAATGCATCAATTATATGACTAGTGTATTGAATTCCCATAAAATAGCACAATATATTGTATTTTGGCTGGGAATTTTTTTTAATGGGATTTGGCACCCTCAAGTGTTCATGAAACAGAGTCAGCTGGTTTATCACTGCATTTAAAAAAAAGAAATCATAACTTCCCATATACTAAAAAAAAAACAATAATCACATTTCAACATACAGCCATATCAGCCATATCAGCCCTAACAATAAAATCACCAGCCTAATATTGTGTAGGTCCACCTTGAGTTCCCAAAACAACCGAAACATCAAGGCATGGACTCCAGAAGACCTTAGAATGTTGGTTGTGGTATCTGGCACCAAAGTGTTACCATCAGATCCTTTAGGTTCTGTAAATTGCAAGGTGGGGCATTCATGGATCAGACTTGTTAGTCTAGCTTAAACAGATTGAGATCTGGGGAATTTGAAGGTGAGTCAACCCTTTGAACTCTTTGTCATGTTCCTTAAACCATGAAGTGTTACAGGGCGCATTATCCTGCTGAAAGAGACGACTGACATCAGGGGAAATTTGTTGATCTGCAACAATTTATTGTAGGGTTTATGGGTGAAAATACATATCCTCACATGAATGCCAGGATCCAGGGTTTTTCATCAGAATGTTGCCTAGAGCATCACACTGTCTTTGCAGACAGGCCTTTTTCCAATAATGCATCCTAGAGACATCTTTCGCTCGGGTAAGTGAGGTAGACACACACTGAGCCATGCACATGATGTAAAAAAAAAAAAACATGATCTGCCAAACCTGGACACTTTCTTCCATTGCTTCATGGTCCAGTTCTGATGTCCATATGATCATTGAAGGAGCTGTCAGAAGTGGAAAGGGGTCGCTTTGGACATTTTAAACCAGTCTGTGGCTATATAACTCCAAACACACTGCAATGTGGGATCTGGCACTTTCAGATCATAGCCAGAAATAACCTTTTTAGCAAACTGGGCTAACAAACAAATAGGGTAGCCTTTGCTTCCCACAAAGATTAATGAGCCATGGAAACCCATAACTCTCTCAATAGTTTGCCGCAGTAATCTTCTTTGGCTTTGGACTACTATTGGTAGAACTAACCACTGTATACTAGGAAGACTTGCAGTTTTGGTGATGCTCTAACCCAGCTTTTAGCCATCACAACATGGCCCTTATAAAGTCCATCTGTCAGTGCTTTTAATGTTATGGCTGATCGGTCTGTTTAAACTACAAGCAGAATTTCCGTTCAATTAAATTATGTTGAACAAAAATGAATAATGATAAAAAATTTGTCTATTAAGTAAATAAACAACATTATAGTAGTACAATAAACACAATATCAATATTGTACAGCTGCACAAGGCCAAAATCATTTCTTAGATGTATAACAAAAAAGTTACTGAGTTTTCTAATGTGTGGAACCATGACTGTTCAAATATAATGGATTACACAATATCTCAAAAATGTATGTATTGTGAATTGTATTTAATTGTGTCCCTATAGCCAGAACAATTTAGGAACCTGTGCCACTGAAGATCTGTGCCTTTTGATTGATGGTTCTTTAAGCATTGTGTTGGTGCGATAGTGAACTCAAATAGTTTTTAAGGAAACTAAAATTTAAATTAAAAATTTTCTTGGACACGATTATAGCATGCACATAAAACAAAACTGACTCTCATGTTGTATGGTTACAAAATTTTGCCTTATGCACTGAGATCTCATTCCTGTTTGTATGCCTTATCATAGGTTCATGTCAGAAAGGTTGAAACCACTTATAGTGAAGCTTCCATACCTGTAAACTGTGCCTCTGAGATACGTAAGCGTCCTCCATCCATCTGTGCCTCCACCAGAGGAAGTGTCATGCAGAAAGCCAAGGTAGTTTTATAAATGAAAAAAAGAAAGATTAAGCAAACAAATGGAGACATGCAACGCTATAAATACCATTCATGTTCTGTCTTGTTCTTTTTTCAACTTTAGGAATGGGAGTCAAAGAAGGGGACTTAATATTGCCTATGTGTAAAGTCTGTAAGGATTGTTTGTTGTTTTAACAGACTTACTGTAAGTAAAGACAGCTGAGAAGATTCAGTGGGCCGCGGATTCAGCAGCTGATTGTGTTCATTTTAACATGTACAGTATATATATATATATATATATATATATATATATATATATATATATATATATATGCTCAAAACTACTGATCTATTTGTATCCAAAAGGTTTTCTCATGTCCTTTTGTGTCACTGATTCTTTGATCTTTCCAGCATTGTGTTTCAAAGGGAACATGTTGGATAACTGCTCATTACCTTTCAGCCATACTGGCTACCTATTGACCAAATCCTTCTATACAACAAGCTTATTGTCTTATCCATTATCTGATTGCTCAAGATGGGACTTAAGCATAAGTCATCCTGATCTTAGGAAAACATCGTTCGAATCAGTAGATAGTAATAACACTCTTTACTGACCAGTGCCTAAAACACATACACACATCACAAAGACAGGAAGCACATTTGCTTTAAAAAATAATGAATAATCCTATGGCCATATACTGTAAATTGTACAAGACGATTAGATACAGAACTAACAGACCCTTTGGAAAACAAATCAACAATGCTGAATAAAAAAGAAAAAAGATTGTATATCTAAGTGTTTTGTAGGACTAAAGATTAAAGACAAAGGTTTAGGTTTATGGAAAATATAAGAAGGTTGAAAGGGAAAAGATTTTACAAAGCAACTGTTTGTCTTGTCTGAATGTACAGCTCTGAAGAGTGTCATGGCATGCCTTTCTATTATTCACAAACTGTATCCAGTGAGTAATTTTAAGAGGTCTGTTTTTCTTCCTTTTACACTATGGCACTTAATTTATTTATTTTTACATTGTACATAAAACCATACTCATAATCTCAGTGTTGATATATGAGTCTGTGTCTCTAAGTCAATATGTAGAAACGTGTCTTTTTAAACAAATAAAGATGACTTATAAATAGTTTACATTAAACTGTTTGTGTTGTGTCGCTGGTCAATGTCTGTAGTGACTGATTTACAGCAAATCCCTTTGGGGAAAAAAACTATAAAATGCACTAGCATAACAGTGTCAAATGAAAATACAAAAAAATGCAAGACGCTTATGTAAAATGTAAAAAAAATAAATATTGTAAAAGACAAAATTAAAGAATTAATTCATGCTTTGCTTTATCGCCACTATGACCACTTTGCCAAAATAAAAATATGAAATTATAACAATAAAATAAAAGATCTTTTTTAAATAAAATTTAAGAAAAATGTTGACAATTGCACTGCATTCAGTACAGTGGCTCTCCAGCTCACATCACAGCTGTTGGTTAAATGATTGGTCTCACCGGCAGTGTGTAAAGACTGAGTTGATCTTATATTAGCCATTGTTCTCATCGACCAAACATTGATCATTATTGTTCTCAATGACTTGACACCATTGTAATTACTATTGGTCTCAACAACCAAGCACTGATTACGATTCTCAATGACCAAGCACTTATCACCATTCTTAAAAAAAACGATAGTATTTTGTAAATAAGCAGAAAAATTTTTTTTTCCTCTAAGAAATAAATAATCATTTATTTTTTTCCATTCTGATAAAATTCTATTCTAATATGTTCTTTGGATTGACTTTTAAGAATGACTTTTTAAATGCTTTTTTTCATTTATTACATTTGGATATGGAGCTGATTGTGATATTTTAACCAATATGGAAACTTATTAATGTAAATATAAAGCAAGTGCAAAGTCCCTCAGTAAGTATCAGTAACACATAAACAATGCCCAAATCAGTGGTGTATTGGTGCACTTAATAGCCTAAATAGTTTAATTATTTATTTAGTAAATTTGTAGACAGAACAAGGGGTTTGGAAAAGAACAGATTAATGTAAATGTTGGCAAATTGCTGTAATAGAGGTCAAATAAAAGATTTTAAGCCTTTGCAGCTTCCCCCCAGGCTGATCATATACCCTGCTGTATACTGATCCAAAACTATTCTGACAAAATTATGCATCTTTTCTAAAGTATACCACACCATTCACTTTGAACTGTCACAGATTTATTTTATTTTATTTTACTTAAGGGGAAAAAAATAATAGCTTTAAAACATTTAATGTGATTGCTTCCAAACAAGTTGTGCTATATTATGCACTTTCTCTGGAACAGACCACACCTCACATTTCGCACATTCTTAGATATATCAGTTTATATTTTAGCACAATCAACTACAATAAATGTATAATAATTTTAATGGCTGGATTTTTAGATGAAAATAATTAATTCATTCATTCATCTTCTAGGGTCGAAGGGACCTGGATCCTATCCAAGGAGACTTAGGGCACAAGAAGTTTTTTATTTTGCAGATTGTTCACAGGGCTAATTTCAATATTTAAAGTGAAAAAGAAGGAGATATTAGCAAACAGTAAGAAATTCTGCAAAGAATAGATATACAAGTGCTTAATGGTTAACACGGTCCAGGGTCCGGGTTAGATTCCTGCCTCGGGTCTGTGCGCATGGAGTTTGCATGTTCTCCCTGTGCTTGGTGGGTTTCCTCTGGGTACTCTGTTTTTTTCCCACAGTCCAAAGATATGCAAATTATGCCGTGAACCTTTACAGGATAGAGCGGTATAGACGATGAGTGAGAGAGTAATCGTATTCACACAGAATAGTTTTTAAAAACACCTATTTAAATAAATTACATTTCTCATACACTTGCTAAATCTTCTGCAATACTTAAATACTTGCAATGCAGCAGGTCATTCACATTTATGACTATTATGATTTTAAAAAATCTCGTGATCCATGCACATTATCTGGAAATTAGGAATTAAATTTTCCTTTTTAATGACACTCAGCTAAAGTTGACGTATTGCAGTTTGGCGTGCAGCTCGTGCGGTTTTGAACAGAAATCCCCGGATGACTGAATGTGAAACCAGCACTGCCTCAGAGCCCTCATTCTGACTTGCACGTAATAACTCAATGACATTTCTACATTCAGTTCCACATTCCCACAAAACAAGGTTCGAGCTATCTCTATTTCTCTGTGAAGGACGTTCTAGTGAAGTGCGCACTCCTCAGGGTGTGAATGAGACACCACCGCGCCACCTCAGGCCCTGATGTAGCATTAGCTAACCGAGCTCGCGACAAATGGCCGTCTGTTTTCTGTCTTTGTGTGGGAGAAAAGCAACCAGTTTGGGAACTTTGACGACAAAGTTGTACAGAGTCGGGTAAGAAAGTTATTTTTAGACATATATAAATATTAGCTCCAATTTTTTTGTCCTTGGACACATAATGTTTTGGGTTAATATTCAAGTTTTAAGGCGTCGTTTCTATCCTGTGTGACCTTCAACAACGTTGATAACGTTAACTTAGCGTTTAACTTAAGGGTTTATACGGAAATATACATTAAACAAAACAGTTTTAGACACAGTGTTGTCCATAACAATGAGAAAAATGATTAAAACTGAAATTTCGTGTAGAGTTTTCGCTTGAGGCTTATTTCTGCTGAGGACGTGGAATTCGCTAGCCAGCTGCTAGCAAGGTAGCAAAATAAACAGACCCAGAACAGCCAGTGTTATGTTAACCAGGTAATGCGAACTAGCTTTAAAATAAAAATGCAAGGTTTAACTTTTCTAAAAGCAGTTTAATTTGTGTATTGAAATCGCATACATTGCAAGACAACACCATCTGTCTGTAAACAGTGTGTTTGTTTCGAAGGCAGTGCCAATATTTTTGCTTCAGTAATTTAGCTGAGTTAGCTGAGACTTTAAATGGATAAGTTGCTTAATAAGGAATAGTGTTACATCAGTTCATGTTACATGTCATTTTACCACAAACTGATAAAAGAGATGTTAGGTTTCTAAATTTTTAAACACATTTATGAGACAAAAAAAATTGAAGACGTGCAAAAGTTTGATTTCTGGGGATTGTGTTTGAAACATACCAAAGGGTATGAGAGAACTGTTGTCATTTTATGGTCTGTTAGCTTAAATCCTTGTTATACTTATTCCTGTGTTATTCTTTTATTATATGTTTATTTTACTTGATCAGTCTTTTTTTTGTCACTGACACTGCACAACAAATTTCAGTGCTTTCATACTTGTTGGTATGTGTACAAATGGCAAATAATATCTCTTGAATCCTGAAATCATAAACTGTGGGGTATAGAAATATAAAAATATAGAAATGTTAAAATAATGGTGTGTGGGGTTGACCTCAGCAGTGTGAAACATGAAGGATTTAATGGCATGTGTCAGCAGCAGTGTGATTGTCCCTGTTTTAAAGTGCAAGTTAGTCCTCATTTT
Organism: Clarias gariepinus; assembly: GCF_024256425.1. Classification (NCBI taxonomy): domain Eukaryota; kingdom Metazoa; phylum Chordata; class Actinopteri; order Siluriformes; family Clariidae; genus Clarias; species Clarias gariepinus. The sequence goes on along the minus strand of NC_071118.1, from coordinate 7,858,014 downwards.
ATTTGTCAGAGATCATTGTGCAAACAAGAACAACAAATGTGCAACTAGAGATAGTAGATGAGCTACAATCTAATCTAAAATTATACACATGCCGGGAGGACTTGCATCATTCGTGTGGGTAATAAAGTGGCATTAAGTGTACACGTGGTATAAAACTACAAACCAACTGCTGCTGCACCTGATAGACTCGCACCAGGACCACACACACACACACACACACAATACCATGTTGGTGTCACTGCTGTGCTGAGAGAGGAGCACCATGGGAGGTCCTTTTCACTTAATAGATTGAGTAGTTGTGGGTGACAAACTGTCCCTAGTGACAAATGGTCTATCTGTTGGGATTACTTTACAATTCAATATTAAAGGAATGCTATTAACAGTAGACATAGAAAAGTCAGAAAGCAGCTTTAAAAATGTAGATTCGGACTTAAGCCAGAGACAACAGTAATGAGGAAAACCCTTTTGAGACGACAGATTTAAAAACAAAACCTTTTTGAGACGACAGATTTAAAAAACAAAACCCATCCTCTTCTGGGTGATCATCACACCTTTACAATATAAAGCTGTAAAAGTTTAAAATTGATCAGTTCACGTACGTCAGTGTACGTATATGTGTATTGCAAATAAGAGTTGTGGGATGAACAAAGGACAATCTTTGTTTGCTGCAGCTGTTCTTAGAAAGTACAAATCAATAGTTTCCTGGAACGTTTATGCACTAAAGCAAGTGTGAGACTTCAAGTGGGTGTCCATGTGTTATGCACTGTGCAGCAGTCACATATACAGGCCTCTTCAAAAGTACTAAAACACCAATGTTTTTGTTGTGTGTTTTTATTTACTGAAGACATTTGGGTTTGTGATCAAAAGCTGAATAAGATGATTGATCAAAATGTCAGCTTTTATTTCCTAAATTTTTATCTTTCAGAGTGTTAAATGTAGAACATAGCTGCTTTAGGGGGAAACCACCATTTTTTTTTTAGTAAATAGTTTAAAGGTAAATACCATGTACATATCCCTTTCTTGCAATAACTGCATTAATCCAGGTACTTAAGCTGCACACTAAATATATATTTTAAAAAACTATTAAGGAAAATATAATTATAATCGCAATATATATATATTTTCATCCAGTCCTGCAGCTCTGCCAGTTACCCACTGACATTGTTAAACTGTTGCAATACATTTTTGTGATGCTTTTCCAGCCTTAGACCAAATCTTTTCTTTAGAAAGAATCCTTTTTGGTTTATCCAATCTGGTACATCACTATTCCCTAATGAGGTGCTTTGCTGTGTAGGCATTGTGCTTTTGGTCATTGTCTTGCTGCATGATTGAGGTTCCTCCCAGTTGGAGGGGGCAGCCATTTATATTTAGACCATGACGCTTCTGCCACTTTGCTTGACTAATAAACTTCTTGGTTTGGGGTCATGAGCATGTCTTTTTTCCCCCCTCTCCAAAGTTTGGCCTTTTCTTTACTTTGGTAGAGGTTTTGTCTTGTTTGGAGGATTTCTCCAGAGGTCTCCTATCATGCCTGGGTGTTAGTACATCAGTAGTTTCTTTCTTTTTCAGGAAATTTTAATTGGCTATGTTCATGCCTGTGCGCTGTCTCTGATTGTTTTGATTTCTTTGTGTAACCTTGGCTTTACGAAAACTAGCTTGATTTTCTCCCATAGATAGCTTTCTGGTCGTGATGCCATTTTTTATTTTATTAATAATGCAGTCTTCAGAAGTAAACCCAGGGCTCAAACCAAGTAAAGACATTCAGGGATGTAAATTTTTTAACCAATTAAATATTGCAAGTTTGGGCTAAAATAAACAGTCGACGGTCATGTTCTTAAATTTTTGGATCTTTTAATAAAAGGGTTTGTTCAAACAAAAGATCACCTCATGTTCATCTTATGATCTTAAACCCAAATGTCTTCAGTGTGTAGCAGCTGTTCCAATACTTTTAGATTAGAGTTTATATGCTGTCAGTCCCATACATATCTGTACATTGATCTTGTTTTTATCCTAGCTGTTGACCACAATATGTTTACAAAGTCTATAGATGGTAAAAAGTGTTGCATTTGCATTTGAAATCTCTTGCTGTTACCTGTCGATATGAACTCTCGAGAATCGTCAATAAAGCAAGCAATGATTTGAATGAAAGATCCAAACACAAAAAAGCATTCAAAAAGAGTGAAAATATAGGTATATACAATTCAACTATTTATCAAATTATTAAAAAGAAAGTATAGACTGGTAAGCTGAGGAGAACCAAAAGATCCAGAAAACCCACAGAAAAGTGAAAAATGCAAAAGAAGAGAAGAATCGAGAGAAGAATCGAGAGAAGCACTCATCATAGTACATGCAGAGGGTTTGCAAAATAAAATTTGCCAAAGCACATAAAAGGCCTGTACAAATCTGTTATGGACAGATAAGAAAAGGTATAGAGAAGAAAAGAAACAGCTTATAATCTGAAATATACCCCTCATCTGTGATACATGGTAGATATATCATAGTGACATTGGCAAGTGCGGCTACCAGTTAACCTACTTGTTGTCTTGATGTGACGCCCGACCAAATCAGCAGAAACTGTTATCTGCATAGTTTTAGCCAAATGCTTTAAACCCCATTGGACAATGGTTCACAGGACAGGTAGTGCAATGACTTGAAGCATACTTTGGAAGCAACCCAAGGCCAAGAAGTAGAATGCTCTTAAAAGGCTAAGCCAGTGATCTTATTTTAATCCAGCTAAGCTGCATTTTGACCCAAGATAGTTGCAGTACAAGCTTGGCGTCACCAAGGAAGAAATATAATGTGTGTGTGGTTTTCATACTTTGAGGAAGTTGTTGACCACAAATGACTTGCAAGTAACAAAAAATGCCAATTTATTTCATGACTAAGTTTTTCTAATTACTTTTAGTCTCAGGGTTGGAGCACATACTGTATAAAAGGGCTGTAATTCTTAACATTTGAATGTGAATACCCTGATACTAAGGCTGCAAGCCTGTACTTTTCTTTTCAACTACAGTACACCGTGATCAACAGCTTAATCAATAATTTTGTCAATCTCCAAATATTTATGGACCTGTTTTTTTTGTCCACACACATGATATCTTATGTTAATAGCCAGCCAGTGGTGTTTATCCTTGTGTCCTTATCAACGTGTATGCAGTAACCTCTGTCATCACTTTTACTATTGGTTAGGTAAATATTAGCTTTTTTCCCCTTGTTTTTGTACTCTAGCACCTGTATTGGCTTCTCCAGCACTGCTGCGGAGAGGCGCACTACAGGAGATGACTGCCACAATGATGACGGTGATGAAGAGCAAAGTCTCTCTCTAACGCATGTTCGGATGTTAGAGATAAAAGCCAACAAGCTGGAGGAGCAAGTCCGGGATCTCACTGTGAGTCACTTGTTTCTGTTAAGCCAGTTATTGCACAAAGCTCTTTTGTTGAGAATCATTTTGAACTAATAAAAGAGTTAAAATATTCATGTACACTTGTATATACGTACATTGCATGTTGCACATTGTAAGTGTTTTTAACACCCCAAACAAAGGGAGAAAAAATATAAGTAGTTCATATAATGCTTATTCAATTGTGCTAAAGGGATAGTTTGAGTTTTTTAAGTCTGTCTTAAATGAAAACTGATATACATATGAGTACATTACAATAGGTCTTAGTCATTATAAATCTTCCTGCTCTGCCCACCGACTGAAGTTTTTCATCTGAAAAGCTATTACAGAGTAAGTAATTGGAGCCAAAAACCCACATTTTATGCAAAAATAAATTCCAAAGTTCATATGCTCATATGAAGCATCTGCAGTCCCACCCATTGAGCTAAATCTCTTGTCTTTTTCTCCTGGAAGCTATTTTCGCTGTGTTGTGCCAAAAAACCAAATGACTGCCAAAATCTGAGCGGACTCCACTGGAGAGCGATTTTGGAAGACATTCACTTTTTGGCACAACTCCCCCAAAGTAATTTACTTGTATGCACGTTTGATTGACACTGTCTTGAATAAATTTTAACTGTCTGTTTTGGTTATGTAACATGATCCAAATAACCTCTTTACATGCTGTGAGTGGACTGCAAGTCTTTACTGATTATGTGGATTAATGAAGTCTCTGTGTATTTGACAGCACCGATATCAGAGGGCAGTGTCTGACTCTGATACCGTTCGCAGAAGAACTCAGAAGTTTGTGGAGGACGCAAAGCTCTTTGGTAAGGCCTTGTGCTTTAAACATACAATTTTCCACTCTGGGACAAATAGTGCTTAAACTCATTTCCTAGGCCTCCTTGTTAATGTCTGTGTTTAAAGTTTCTCAGTGAAAAAGTGGCTAATGTATGGGAAACTTTTTAGTCTTATAATTTTCCGAATTTGTTTTTAACAGTTTTCTCCCTTGTACAGGAATTCAAAGCTTCTGCCGTGACCTTGTGGAGGTGGCAGACCTGCTGGAGAAAGCAGCAGGAGGCATGGCTGAAGAAAGCACGCAGCTTCTGAGTGAAATAAACAACAAACTGCAACAGGTGTTTACCAAGCACGGGCTGGAGAAGATGCGTCCTGTGGGTGGCACGTACGATCCTTACGAACATGAAATAGTTTGTCGCACCCCAGCTGAAGGACTTGAGCCTGGCACCATAGCCGTTGTGAAACAAGACGGTTACACACTGCACGGGCGGACTATTCGTCACGCACGTGTGGGGATCGCTGTGAAAACACAGGACTCTTGATGTCACTTTTGTGTATGCCTAACTTGTCTTTTTTTTTTTTTTTCTTCTCACTGGGAAATTTAGAAATATGTATGTGTGCACACATATGTAGGTATGATATAGAAATTTTGATTTGCTCCCAAAAACCCTGTCCACACTTGCTATTAACTTTTGCCTCAGATGATCGAAGCACAGATTACAAGCGTGGGTGCAGCCAAATGTCTCGCGGAGGTGGTCTGAGACGCGCATGGCCTTGTTACGTTTGCAGTGTGAACGCTGTTGTGGCTGCTGCATTTCTGACAACATACAAAAACCACCCAGTGTTGCCAGGTTCACCATATTTTTACTCGGCTACTTTTCTAACTATCCAGCAACGCTGTCACTGCACATGGCGAGCTGGTGTTTTTCCATGGCTTATAAATATTGCTGACATACTATTTATTTAATCTCTATATTTTAAATGTTCAAGTTTTCCCTTATATGCATGCATCGTCTTACCATTCACAGTATAAGCTCTATTTCAAAAATGGGTCAGTGGATTGGTCTTTGCATTCACTGCTGGTTTGCTTTTTTTTATGCCAATGTGTCATAATGAGACAATTTTAGCACCTTGGTGCCAACTCTGTATAGGGCCTATGATAGTTGTTTATCTATGTAGTTTACAATAGTGTTGTTGTTTTTTTTATTTATTGCGTTTTACAAGTTTGTGTCTATATTTCTTTAGATTTCTATTACTCCTTTATTTATATATATATATATATATATATATATATATATATATATATATATATAATTTTGTGGGGCATTTACAGAAATCGGTACTAAAAAAATAAAGTGTTTGTATATATGAGGACACGAGACCAACCCTACTGAAAACTGGCTTATATTTATTTGTACCTTAAACTACAGGTTGTCCCAATCGTCTCCATGCAAAAAGGGGAAATTAATACTTTTTTAGCAAAATGTGACTTTATTTGCAGTGCATCGTGTATGTGATTGCTGTTGTGAGTCATCTACAACCTAATTCATTAACATGAGTTCTCTCATCTCTTTTTATGCATATAATTGCTTAATTGTGTTAGGGTCCCATATGCATGGAGATTTATTTTTTTTGACATCCTGTGGTGTCACTCACTGGACCTTGTTTTTGGGAGAAATTTTATTTACTTTTGAATTTCCCTAGAAGTAAAATGTTAAACATCCCTTTGTTAGTATTGAATCAGCTATTTTGCACTGTGTTGATCTTTATGTTGCAGAGGAGATTTTCCCTCTACAATGGAAGAAGGATTAAAATAATGATAAAGTATTGATGGTTTGCTCAATATTTGTTGCTGAACAAACCAACAGCATGTAAAAGTTTGTGGTTTTGTGCCTTAATCATAGATCAGCAGTGTCCAAATAACAAACTTTAGTATTTCCCTGTTGAATAGTTGTCTAGTTTTGAATATGTGGTGCACCTTACATTGGTATATGAAGTTCAAGAGAGGAATCTGTTTGGTATTTATATTTTTAATTACACAGTCTTTAACTTGTGTGATGTATTTTTTGTGTCGTTCACAAGACAATGTGAATTAGAATTTTGTTTCAAGATGCATTTGGGAAAATTTTTGTGTGCATGATATCTGTGATGTATGGCATGTTTATCACTCATTATTTTTGTTAAAGTAAAATTAAAATGTTAAACCTTGTGTAATAATTTTTGTCTATTTCTTAATATTGCGCTGATTCTAAGTCATTTACATTTAAAAAATGTAAAAAAAAAAAAGAAAAAAAAAGAAAGCATTTTCATATGGGGGTCAAAGTTTAAATAAAGACAGATCAGCCATAACATTATGACCTGTTTCTTCAGGCAAAGATCAAATAGTGTATTCTGACACCTTTTTGTCAGTTTCACCTGTCGCACTTCTATTGGATCAGACTACATGGGCTAGGCTTCGCTCCCTACCTGCATCAGTAAGCCCTGGCCACCCGGTCACTGTTTTTCCTTTACTTTTGGTATATCCTGACCACTGCAGATCAGGAACATCCCATGAGAGCTGCAGTTTTGGAGTTGCTCTGACCCAGTCGTCTAGCCATCACAATTTGACTCATGTCAAAATCACAAATTTTTATGCTCATTTTTCTGCTTCCAAAACATCGAATTGAGGAAAAAAGTTAACTTGCCAGCTAATGTATCTCACCCACTTCCAAAGAGTTATTAAAAATGTATCTATTGGGAGAAGGGCCATATTGTAATGTCTGGACAACTGGGTCAGAGCAACTATTTACTAGGTCAGAGCAACTTCATACGATAGAAGAGCTATTGTAGCTCAAATTTAGTAAAAGGTTAATGCTGTTTCCAACAGAAATGTGTCAACACACAGGTCATTACTGTTTTGGTGGCAATAGGGGGATGTACTCAATATTAGGCAGGTGGTCATAATATTACGGCTGATCAGTGTAGAAATTCGTTGAGCTAGTTTAAGTCTGAGACTGCTCCGATGCGCTAGAGGGCAGTGTGGTTACTGTGTCCGCATTGAACGGAAGTTCGAGAACTGGAAGAACTAGAACCGGAGGTTTGCTGGTAGTTGTAGCACGTGTGTGTTTTACGAAGGAACAACAGTTGTTTAGAATTAAGTATTAAAATTTCTGACTGTATTTCACTGTTATAAACATGACCAAGATCAAGAAAGAAAAAGGTGCTACTGAGGAAGAAAGCGGAGTGACGGAGAAATCCTACCAGGAGCTACTGGCTAACATTAACCCAATCGCTAACCCTCTGGCCTCGCGCAAGTTGAGCAAGAAGCTGTACAAGTGCGTCAAAAAAGGTAAAAACTAAGTCATTCACTAACATTCACATTCATTAACTAAATGTATGAAGCTAAACAGCAGTGAGCCACATCAGTCGGTGAACTTTTTATTGTTAATATTAATATCAATAGTGTTAATATTATTATTGTTTTGCAGCTGCCAAGCACAAACAGATTCGCAGAGGAGTCAAAGAAGTACAAAAGTTCATTAACAAAGGAGAAAAAGGGTAAGCGTAAACGTTTTATAGCATTGGGTGTAAAAAAAAAAAAAAAAGAAGCGTGAGAGCAGCACATTTTTTTATGAACATAATAAAGATATTATTTTTAAATATACACCAGAACATATTAACTACTAGGGCTGAGAATCACCAGTCACCTCCCAAAACAATATTATCACGATGTCCATGTAAAAAAAAAAGTTTAATGATTAATTAAATATGGGCTATTCCTTATAACATTCCTTTTTTCACTTAAAAACCGTGTGCAGATTTTACAATAAATTCAAATACTTGTTTACTAGTTTAACATTTACTTGAGTAGCACGTGCTTCTGTCATCATTATTATTTCTAAACAAACTTAGCACAAAATTCACTCCTAACACACAGCATGAAAATGTGTAAATATTTCAGAGTGCGCCACCTGTAGGATCATAAAGAAATGGCCACATTTTACCTCCTAAAGTTCCTTTTCAAGTCTCGAACCTCAGTTTGACTGCGAGCCCACAGCTTAGGCTTTAGAAGATAACAAGTACCATGTCTAGATTATTATCAGACTGTTTTTTCTTTTACAAACTTTAAAGACTTTTACGTGTTCATTCTTTTCATTTCTGGATTAAGTGTCTCATTTAGAAAGAATCATTTGTAGGTTGATGGTTTCACTCAGTCCCTTTAATTTTTCATTTAATCATTTAATGCCATATCTGGTCACCACTGGCCATAATGCATCAAATAACAAAACATTCAACATTCTTCTATTCGTCCTAAATACAAGTAACACAAAATACTTGTACTTTTATGTTAGTAATATAATTTGTACTTGCAAATACATTTTGATTAGGAGGCTTTTAGCCCCCCTGTATGTTAGTGCTATTTAACTAATATTAGAAAATGATTATTAGTAAAACTGCCTTTTTTTCTAAAGGTCCGGATAAGCAGCTAACATGATTAAAAATAGTTACTTTAAATTGTTAACTATTTATATCAGTTTATGGCTGTAAGTAAGACAATTTAAAGTGGTAATTTTTAATTCTTTGAAGAATCAAGAATTTTGGCCAAACCTATCTTAGGAGACTTGGGGCACGAGGCAGGATACTGGACAGGGTGCCATTCCATCTCAGGGCACACACATACACACTCACATGCTCATTCACACACTATGGGCAATTTGGGAACGCCAATTAGCCTAATCTGCATGTCCTGGGAGCAAACTAAAGCCCTTTATTTATTTAAACCAGGATGAAGCAGGTTCTGAGGAATTAATGTGGTAAATACCTCTGATTTACACATTTCAGTGTTCATTAACGTGGCCTCTCTGTCATACCCTCTTTAATTTATTAAAGTAGAAACTACACACTTTGCTATTTTCTTCTAATCTTTATTCTTCGCATATCCAATATCTTTTAATAGGCAGGGGTCAGAGCGCAGGTTCAGCCATTTTATGGCGCCCCTGGAGCAGACAGGGTTATGGGCCTTGCTCAAGGGCCCAACAGCAGCAATCTGGCTCGAACTGTCGATCACTGAGCCACCACTTACCCATCTAATTTGCTAGTTTAATTATTTTTTCATGTTTCTCATGTCTACAACAGTATTTTTTTGAGATCTTGTATTAGTCAGTGAAATAATTTGCTGCGTCTAGGCCACACTAGAACACTTGACTGCACTTTTTATATAATGATTTCATCATTAAGTATTCTTGCCTTATTTAGAATTGTGGTACTTGCCGGAGATACATTTCCCATCGATGTGTATTGTCACTTACCAGTCATGTGCGAGGACAGAAGTCTGCCCTACGCTTACATTCCATCCAAAGTGGTGAGTATGTAGAATATCTGTGCTGTTGTGTATGAAATTTTAGTCTTTAGTCTTGACAGTAATCTCCTACTATTGAACATTTATTAATATGTTGTGCTTTGCAACTGAGTTTTATTTATTTATTTATTTTAATGTGTGTATTTTATTTCTACCCAGGACTTAGGATCCTCAGCTGGTTCAAAAAGGCCCACTTGTGTGATCATGATCAAACCACATGAAGAGTACAAGGAGACTTACGATGAGTGTCTGGAAGAAGTTTCTGCCCTGCCCAAGCCTTTATGAGTGTTTTCAGCACTGCTGTGCATGTAGTGCGTAAACATGTACACTGTATGTGACTTAGAAATGAAGTCATAATTGAGCTGTTAGGTTCTACCACCTAATTCACTTCCTCAGTGATTCATGGACTTTTGAAGGAAGTTAATTCAAACAGAAGCATCACAAATTCTGATAGGAATCGCAGACATAATGGGCAAATAATTAGTTGTTTTTGGTGGAAATATGGGCTGCATTTTTGTCTAGCCTGGGTCCTGTGTCTTGTAATTTTCATTTATATCACATTTTTCAGCATATGTTTTGTATTATTGTTTTAGTTGGAAAATTGTAATATTTTCATGACATGACTTGATTAAACTTACGCCATGGTTATGCAACAAAAGTGTTGCACGTTAGGGCCAACCTAATATCAATACATCTAACATGGTTCTCGACAAGTCGGCTGTCAACTCTCAGAAGCTCAATGTAACAACATAGATGCATTGATGTGCAAAAAGCCTTATTTGTAAAAGTCTCAAGGAAAAGCTATTAAACTTCGTATTACCATGGATTTCATGTTCATTCATAAATTGCTTGTTTGATAACTTTTTATTTAATTGTTAGACTAAATTTATTTTTTGCTAACTGGGAAAGCCTTTATTTCATATCTTGTTTCAGGTGCACAACAAGGAAAATGCAAACATGCATAGCCTGGCTGTCCAGGAATGGGGTTATGAATAGCTGTTCACAAAAATGCACCCCCCCCCCCCCAAACCTTTTTTTTAGAAGGTTATTAGTATGCAACGTTTTATACTACATTGATTACAGCTGGGATCTTCCTAACTTTTGAGAGATTTACAGTCGTCATAATGGATAGACATTGTAAAATATATTTTTAAAAAGAATTTGGCATCATTATAGGTTCCCGGCTGTGTTCCAGAAGTACTTCATTTCAGCATGTTTTAATGTTTTTTATTTTGTATGCTCTTAGATGCCAACCAGGAAGTGCTGTTTATTACTGTATTTGTGATTAGTTGTAGGTGTAGTTGGATCAGGTAACATGCAATAATAATCATAATGCATTTTATTTATATAGGTGCCCTTCTCGTAGTGAATAATGGTAAAACAATATTAGATAAAACAATTGTCAACATTATCACACAATAACTTGCTTATATAAAGATTGGAGTGCAGCCTCACAATCAGGTAAATGTAGCTCAGTGGTTGAGGCATTAGATTACTGGTTGAAAGATGCCAGATTCAAAACCCAGCAGCACTAAGTTGTCACAGTTGGGCCCTTGGGCAGGCCCTTATCCCGCAACTGCTTAGATGTAAGATGAGATAAAATGTACGTCGCACTGGTAAAGGTGTCTGCTAAAGGCCGTAAATGCAAAGGCTCTAGCGTTTAAGGTGGTCAGGGGGAAGGGGATGGGTGAAGAGTCTGAGTGACACTTTACATTTATGAGCTCTAAAAGATAAGGTGGAGTAGGATTAAAGCTTTGGAAAACTGGACTTCTGTAGGGATCTAAAAACATCTCCACTGGCTTTCAAAAATGTCCCAGGAGATTGGTTTGGTTAGAGCTTCATTGTTTATAAGAAAAGATGTAGGCTCTAGGCTATGGTCATTCACAATTAACGGCAAGGGAAAAAACAAAAACCGGTACGATAAACCTGTTATCTCTTTCAGGAAAATAAACATTACCTTTTCTCGTGGCAACAGGGTCGCTATGTTTCTGGGCCACAGAGGCTCCAGGCAATAGAGCAGTGGTTAACCGCTAAATTTGCACCGGATATCATGTGACCTCCACTCGGCCCTCTTCTCTTAACCTCAGAGCAACATTTCCCAGCCCACCTGTCTTAAACCCATGGCCTACTTTGTCTTTTAATTCGTCCAATGCGGTATACAAAGCACACTAAAACACTGCTATAGCTAAATATATTAGACAAGATTGTTTTAAACCTACGCCTGCTGTGATTGAAGCAAGTTACACTTGAATCTGTATCAGAAATTAGTGTGATTTGGTGGTTATTTTCAAATCCCAAACATATCTTGCAGGGTAAACACCTACAAATATGTTTATTGAACACACATAGAGATAAAAGATAAAAAAATTTCTCAGCACCGATAAACCTGTTTCTTACTGTTATATATTTTATAGAGATTTAAAAAGGGTAAATACACTATGTGGACAAAAATATGTTGGCACCTGAGCATTATATTCATTATATGTGTTCTGAAATGTTAAAAGCAATGCCTTTGTATACTGTAGCATTAGGATTTCCCTTCACTGGAACTAAGTGGCTCAAACTTGTTCCAGCATTGGACTATGGTTCGGAAGGTCCCAGGTTCAAACCCCAAGACCATCAAGTTTGAGCCCTTGAGCAAGGCCCTTAACCATCAACTGCTGAGATGGATAATGAGATAAAAATGTAAGTTGTTTTAAATAAAGACTTAAGTGAACCGCACAGAACCCTGAACTCAAAACATCTTTTCAATGAACTACACCGACTAGATGAGTACTCATCTTGCAAGACACAACTTGCTCTTTGGGCCATATGAGCAAATTCCCATAGCCAAACTCCAAAATCTAGTGAAAAGCCTTCCGAGAATTATTATAATTATTATATATAATTATAAAAATAGGCATTTGGGCTCCCACCCAATGCCCAAACCCCAGCCACTGGATGCAATGTGGCTCCCAAGCCTGATAAAATGGGAGGGTTGTGTCAGGAAGGGCATCCGGTGTAAAACCTGTGCTAATTCTTTTTTTCCTAAATTAAATTGTTTTACATTTGTAACCAGTTACTGGTGAGTTAATTTTGATGTGCTATAATTATTTCTTTATGAATTTTTTTAATAGGCTTTTAATGTAAACCAAATACCCAGACATACTGTACTATGCATTTCAAGTCCTCAAAAAAGTTGATTATCTACATGCAAAGGAAAAATGCTTTGCCTGGATAATTACAGCAGTGGTTATTATGTTTACAATTCTTTTAACCATATCTAATTTAATAAGAAGCTTCAAATTTCCTAAATAACCACATCCATCAGATAATGTCTGATGGGTCTGATTTCAAATTACTGCCATCAAGGGAAAAAACAACAACTAAGGAGATAGCTGAACATATTAAAACCTGAAACGATAGTAGAAAACTTTTAATTTAATGAACGAAATGTCAGAAAAGAAAATCCCAAATGACCTAATAAGAGATCACGTAAACAATCAGAGAGGTTAATAAATATATAGTAGGAATCACATTTAGCAGCTTGCTAGGGTAAATAAAGATGGAGCTTTGGAACAATGAGAAAAAAAAACGATCTACAGTTGTTTCAGTTGGTCAGGTCTAGACTCAGCAGTGTTATGTGGCCATAAAATTAAGTCAGTTGATGACCTGAATGTACTGAATGACCAGGCTATATCACATCAATAAACCTTATTTACTTCCTGATGGCATAGGAATATTCCAGAATTTTTTATTTCTCTTCTTATTTTAATTTCATCTGGCTTTTAACTAACAATAGAAGATGGAACAGCACTTAAATCTAACATTACAACAGTCATCTATCAGATTTGGCCGGAAGCAATCATTACACTAAAGCAGGAAACTGTTGAAATTCTTGATTGAATCATTTAAAAATGTTTCAAAAATGTTCAGCAATTTTGTATTCAGCATATGCAAAAGTGCCACAAAGTACTTTTAAGTATGAATATTAATTTTAGTACAGCTGATTAATCCTTGCAAATGCATTTTTGATTAATGAACCAGACAATTATGCCAACCTGTATATTAGGACTATTCAACTAACTTAATAAAATATCATCAGTAACAAGGGCCAAGATCTTAAAAGTTCCTTGTCTCAAAAAGTCCAGATATGCAGCTAACATTAGTAACTGTCATTACATTAACCGCTAGTAATAGTTAATGAATGTAAAGAGCACTTATTAATTTCACAATTAGGCCAATCCTATTCGCTCCTGCTGTGTTTTTACCCCCATAATATTTTTCTTTAATGTAGACAACCATGTTTACTACTATATAAAACAATTATTCATTAAAGCATTTGCACCTGCACAATGCGGAGAGAACTTAAGGGATTGGGACTAAACAGCTGTCTAGCCTTATGAAAACCACTTATCAGTCAGGTTAATGATGATAAAAAAGTGCTTACATTTCCTAGAAAACATAAAACAATGGAATTATTGAATTATTAAATTAAAAACTATTAATGGATATTTTCTCTCCACATATGGCATGGTCATATTCCAGGACTTAAACTGGAAAAGAGGGGTTCTTTGAGCATGAGGAATCATTTTCACACATGAATTGGACAGCACAGAGTCCTGACCTGGCACAATGACTTAATGGTAAACACTGTCACCTTGCACCTCCAGGGCTTGGGTTCAATTTCTGGCCAGGTTCGATTTCCGCCTGGGATGGAGTTTGTATGTCCTTCCTGTGCTTGGTGGGTTTCCTTGCACAGTCCATAGACATGCAGATTAGGCTAATTGTCCTGCAAAAGATTGGCAGCCTGTCCACAGCGTACCCCACACTGTGCCATACGTCTCCTGGGCGGGTCTTAAATCCCCCTGTGACACTTTATACAGGATTAAGGACTATACCTGACCTTAACCTTATAAGTCTTTGGGATGTGCTGGAGAAAACTTAAGGCGGTTCAATTCTTCCATCATCAAAACAAAAATTAGGCAACTCTGAATAAAAAGAAAGGTTTTTAACGTTGGATAAGGTCAATGAAACAATGCCAGGCGAGTGCATGCTTTATTCAATACATGTGCTTGTGTTACAACAGTTATAGCAGTTTGGGCTGCATCAGCCTAATGGATACAGTATTGTGGGGATTGTGGGTTCAAGTCCGGTCTAGTTTGGGTGTAGTCAGCAGAGCGCCACAGCAGGAGTGTGCAACACAGGTGTCAATAGACTAAATTCATGGATTCTGGATTACAGACCAGTAGGTTTAGGATTCAAGTCTCTGCAGTTAAAAAGGTGCCACTTTTAACCCTCTGCTGTATCAAGACTGAGGCGTGTTGGTGCTGTAGTCCACATGATGGCAGCATCGCGTCGGCAGGCAAAAACTAACCTCTTCGCCATTTCTCTCTTTTGCTCATTTTTTATGCTTTATGAGTTAAATTTCAGAAGTTTGATCTCCAAAATGATCCCGTCCTCTGCTCGGACACCCCCTCGCACGTCTAATAACGGCGATGATGACAGCGAGTATGAATATGATAGAATGAGTGTGTTTGGTGCAGAAACAATCTGTGTTAGCTGTTGAAACTGATAAACAGACCCCACTTGGACTCACTTTCATTTCTCTCAACGCTTTGTTTTTCTCTGTTGACATCTTAAATAGTTCGTGCTGAAATAGTCATTAATGGTCTCGGTCTCATGATGTTTGTTGTGTTTTAGCATTTATTTTACCCAAATCATGTATATAAGCACAAGACAGGAGTTCTCAGTCTGTCAGTCCTTCAGACACTTGGAATCCTGAGAGCAACACTGCTCATCATGAGGATTTCCTGATTCGATTTTCTCATTAGTTTTTGTTTCTTTTGGAATTCAACAAGTATGGCCTGGACAAGACACTGACTTTGGATAGGGCAAGATCGGGTCTTGTTTGCTGTGATCTCACTGGATTCTAGGTGAGGAATGTACCGTGTGGATGGATGTTCACTTTTTCTGTATTTCACTACGTTCAACTTCTTTAGCAGAAGTCTGGATCCAGTCGTAGATCCATCTGGTCACGATGCACAATCAAGAAGCACACTGAGCCGCAACTGAATCGAGCGTCTTCCCAGCTGAAGGTCACTTTGTGCACATCTTGTTGAAACCAAACCTCATGGAGTTCTGGATACTTTGCTTCTGGACATCAAGCAGAGGGCACCTTTATGAGGAACGGCGATCACAAGGACGTGCTGTATCAGGCACATGGACAGTCTTGTGCTGCACTGTTTACTCTCAACATTACACACACCGGGGTCAGTTTTGTCCAGGGGCACAGTGACATAAAGAGCACCCATAGCGTTAGCAGTTTACTAAACTTCAGAGGTGGTATTTTTGGTGCACACAGTGTTATGCTTCGTCATTGTTGAATGCGGGCAGAGAAGGGTTTCTAGGTGACAAGAACTGGGTGTGCTATGTCATTTTTTCCTGAATATTAAGTAAAAGAAATGGGTATTAAACCATGCATTTGCTCTGACTGCAGTGGTTTCCTTAAGGATATGTCTTTTGTACCTTAAGTCACAACTACATAGTAAAAATCTTCGAACCTCACGGTGCTGTTGACTTTTGTGCCCTCCAGCCAGTTGCTTTACCTTCACCTTAACATGCTTACATGTAATCCCGTGTCAGGCGTATAAGTCAAGGTGGATGATAGCATCTAGTACATGTGTCCATAGCATTGTCATATTTCTCGTGTGATGTTCGGTTCTCTTGTTTTGTGCAAATGCTCTAACTGTTCTCTTTGCCACCTCATAAATAACGTTTGTTGCTTTTACATGGTTGCTCATGTGTGACAAGCCCCTAAGATCAAGAGTGTTGTAAATCAAGCCTGGGCTACAAAGCATACTCATATACACTTTCACAATCCGTCTCAGCTCTCACTTTTTTTTTTTTTTTGATATGCATATTTCATATTTTCCTTCTCTTTAATTTCTTCCTTTTTTTTCTCTCTCTCTTTCTTTTCCACTACTCTGTTGACCTGCTTAACGTACCCGGCTGGTTGTGTAAGAACGGAAAAGAACGGAGGATGCAGGCAAAGCACTTGAATCATGCAGTTGATGGTGTGCGTGCATAATTACACTTCCTCTTCTGTACCCGGGACTGGCTACAGCACTTCTTGGAAGTTGGGATGTCTTATTTAGAGTTTGGCACTGTCCTTGGGAGTGTTTATTTTGTCAACAGAGCACCTGCCGCCTGTCCTCGTCTCGCTGGCTTTAGCACGCGCCACCGCGACAGCCTCACCGCTCACCACTCCCTCCAGTTTGGCTCCGAATTCGCACCCATCATTTGAACAACAGTCCACCAGATTTACCAAGTGAGCGCCGCCGCTCTCTGTGCTGTGCTGTTCTGCTCAACAGGAACTAATTATACATCCTAAGGGCAACGTTCCAGTTGTTTTATGCAGATCTTGTACTTATTGTACTTATCATGTACTCATCTTGAAAGATCTTCTGTTACTTTCAAAACCATGAATGAATCATGGTATACCGGGTTAAATCCCCCACCCACCTTCTCGCGATGCGTAATTCACTTTCTCTTCCCCCTTATCTGGTGCAGTGCATGTAGCAACCAGGTGCAGGTGATAAAGCAGGTGTAGAAAGAGATTTATTGATTTTAATCATTTCTGAAAGTCTTCTGAGTGCCAGCAAAGCCTCAATCACTCCTCCGGGACACGAGGACAGATGCAGCGCTGCGTTTCCTCCAGTCAACGGAACAATTTCCCGAGCAGCTTCTGCGCCGCTGATTGGAGCTCAGGGCAGAGTGAGGCTGCTAAATCATGATAAGGATGTTCTGCGAGGAGACAACAGTTCTGACAGTTGGCTACGTAAATGTAAAAGTCGATGTCAAACTTAGACGACTGGTTGACCTTTATTTGCATAAGACTGACAATTTCAAAGTGTGTGTGTGTGAGAGTGTCTGTGTGTGTATGTGTGTGCATGAAAAAAAAAAAAAAAGTTTTGCGAGTGTCTGCAGGACAGCCTTGGGGCAACGTGTTCTCCTTTAACTGGAAGCTTGTGGGGGCTTGTCGCAGGACTTTGACAGCTTTGCAGATCATAAACTCCTGTCAGCTCACGTCTGCGCTGAAACTGTACACTCCAGCAGAGATCAGCGCAGCCATCTATTGTTGTTCTAACGGAGGGAAAGCTCTTGATAACTGATAAACTACTGGTTTCAAGCACCCATCTGACAAAAGCATCTCTTTCTAGTTGCCCTCGGTCACCTTGTTGGATTTGTGAGTCAAATCGACACTCAAATTTCAGTTCACATTACGCTGGTATTAATGTGGCACTGAAAGTGATTATATGCTGATATTGGGATCTTAAATGACTTAAATGTCTAAAATGACTTTTCAGTGTTACTCCTGCATCAATTCAGGAAAACTATCTGAATAGCTGATAGCTCTTTTTATTCATTTCATTATAGTTGATTATGAATTATGGATTGATAATATACTTTATCCGAATTTAGAAAGACACTTAATATTTAGCTCTTTACCACAATTTTCTGGATTTAAGAGTCCACTAAGAGACAGTTAACTGCCAGGCTCAAAAGGTCACAGACCCTATAGGGCTGTGTGGGGGAATCTGGGATTTCTTTTTTTTTTCTTTTTTTTCGAGAGAGAGAGAGATGATGGAGAGCGCCTTTATGGTTTTCTCCACAGTAAGCAGTAGTCACCTCCCCCCTGCTCCATGTTCGCTGCTCCATACAGCTGCAGGCTTTAACTGAAGACCATGGCCAAGCACATTGAACTCAACGTGTCATCAGCATATGTAAATGATTTCTGGAAGCCAGTGTTGTAACGCAGTTTGATGTGCTTTCATGTCTATTTTAGCAGCACTTTCAGTTAAACTTTGCTGCCCTTTTCGTTTCGGGCGCAAATCGTATTTATGCTGCGTATCCACATGCAGACTGATTCCTTGTTTGTTTTAGAAGCTTTTAGAGACCATTAGACCTCTTGTTTCTACCGCATTGTATTCTTATTCCTCGTAACCACAACGTAATTACACACACGCGCAGTGCCAAAGGATTTTATACAAATCTGCATGGTATAAACTGGCACAGAAAAATGTACCATGGTGTTCAGAATTACAAATCATTTATAAAGGATACGCTTTATTCCAACACAAACGTCTAATCTCACAGATCTCAGACAGTTATAAATATCTAGACAGTTATAATTTGACCCAGTGCAAGCATCACTGAGAATATCAGCTTTATCTCTAAGCTGTAGCTGTAATTTTTTTTTCCCGTTTTTTTTTTTTTTGCCTGTGACTTAAATCCGTTGTAATCTTCTTTCCAAATGATAATATTCATGGAAACTGGGGTTTCATGGTACTGTGACCATGGTGATGTTCTGAAGCGTGTGTGTTTATGTGTCTTTATTTACTCTGCTATCTCAAGTCAAACCCGTGGGACAGGTAACAAAAGATACGGGCTGGAGAAGAGTTATAGGGGTCTGCTGTGTATGGAGCGAATGAGAGGCAGGCTGGGGCAGGAGCGCACTTACTAGGGGGATACCCACCGGTCTGTACACTGTAGTAACCTAATGAACGTATTATTGAACTTTTACCTACTTCGGAACTATTGAACTTTTATCATACATGTTACTTCTGTATTAGTTCAGCCATTCTACCAGTCTATAAATAGACAGACAAATCAGTGTCTCTTAATTTCCTTTTTTTTTGTATTATCTCTGATTTGGCAATCAACAAAAGTTAAAGTTAATCAAACATTTTACACAGTTGTTTTGATAATCTTAATAAAACCCAATTTATATAAAATAAATATAAGTTGCTACAAGAACAAGAACATCTTTATTAATCCCTAAGGAAATTGCAGCTCTACAGTACTGATTAACACGGTATCAGAGAGTAACAGACATTAAACAGTAAACAGAAAGAGCCCAAGGCTACCGACTCGGTTTCCAAACTCCCCAGATCCCAATTCAATCGATCTTCCCGTAGGATGTTCCGGACAAACAAGTCCTATCCATGGAGGCCCCGCCCCACATCCCACAGCACCCAAAGGTTCCGCTGCCAACCTCATGGTGCCAGACACCACAGCACACCCGCAGAAGTATTGTGCAGTCGTGCCCTGAGGGGCCAGAGCTGCCCCGACAGCATAAGGGGAACCTATACAATAAAGATCTTCCAATAATGCGCAAAATGTTTTGCATTATAATAGATGATCGGTGTGCATAATTATGAAGGTGGTGGTGAATCTTCAAAAGACATTTTGTGCCATATTGTGCAATACTGTGAGTTAGATGATCCAGCAGGCAAGAGAATAAAGTTATATACTGTGATAGGTTGGTAGGTTAGGTTAATTAGTGTTCTCAAATTGCCTGTAGTGTGTGTATATCTGTTTGCCCTGCGATGAATTGGTGCCCTATCCAGGGTGTACCCTGCCTTGTGCCCTAAGTCTCCTGAGATAGGCTCCAGGCCATTGCTCTTCTGTCCAATTTACTTTTCTTGTTGTTTTACTTCCTTCCATCTCTCTTGGATTGTTTGCTAATTTGCAAAAGTGCAAGTTAAACAGACTGTCCTGCAATCATGTAAATTGTCAAAAGGATCAAGTTAAAATGGATTACAAGCAATAAAATCAGTATAATAAATAAATGTAAGAACTTAAATATAGTAACTACTGCGTGGAAATTGTTTTTCTTCGAAAGTAGACACATTTTCAATGTTTGGCTGTTTAATTGTCTAAGATATTTAGCCTATAACAGAAACTTTGCATAAAGTAGCCTGTAGTTATAATTATACAATATCTTTATATACAAACATTATGATTTTACTGTCGGTCTTATTGTCATATATTCTATTTTCACAAAGAGTGCATTTCAAAACCTTGAAAACCAGAGGTTATTTTTTTTTTATGAATTGCTGCATCATCCCTAGCAATGGGGTCAACCACATCTTCTCACTAAGATATACGTTTTTGTACATTCCTTACCCAGAGTTACTCTGAAAAGTTCCATAAGTCACTTTTAGTCTAAGACTCCCAGCTAGGATTGTTTTAAGCTAAGATAGCAGCTCTTTAACAGAATTCTAAGAAACACGGGCACAGGTGAGTAGCACATTAATAGAATAGAATGGAATAGAATAAAATAAAATAGAATATCTTTCTTAACAAAATTAGGTGCTTTACACATATTACATTTCACACATTTTATACATTTACGCAAGTTACGCAAGAAACAGTTACGCATATTGCACTAAAAGTTACCAATATTGCACAATATTTATGCATATTGCGGAAAATAATTGTACCAAAAATTTCACTGAGAATTTAATGCTTGTACTGCTTCAGGGGAAAAACTGTTCCTTTAATCCATTTGTTCTGGTTTTGATAGTTCTGTTCGTCTGCCTGACGGTACAAGTTCAAACAGAGGGTGTACAGAAGCTTCACTCACTCCTTTAATCTATTATAATCTTAACTGTACAATTTATTTTATAACATTGCTCATTTATTCAAAACATCATATCTATTTTGTATCTGGTGATCTCTTCATGGTGCTTGAAGAAAAAATATCATTAGTCATAAACAAAACAAAACTGAATGACAAATTTAGACAAAGTTAGATTCAGACACAGGAATAAATGACATGTTAATATAAATTTAGGTGAAATTAGTTAATCAAGAGTCAAGTGTGTGTTATATAAAACTATAAAACAAGTTTTTATGCATACTTTCTTTCACTTTCTTGCATTTCTTTAACTCATCTTCACACTGCACCTAAAGCCTGTGCCAAGAGAATTTGGGAATGAGGCAGGGTACACCCTGGACAGGGTGCCAATCCATCGACGAACACACACACTATTAGAACAATTTGGGAACAACCACTCAGTTACTCTTTGAATTTTGAAGGAAACCAGAGTACCTGGAGGAAACCTACCAAGCACAGGGGAAACATCAGAACAAACCCAAGGTGGTAATCAAACCCTCGACCCTGGAAGTGCATGGCCACAGGGCTAACCACTATACCACAACGCCGTCTGCATTTTTACTTCTACAATATATATATATCATATAAATTAAATATGACCTTATGTTTGCATTAGGTTAAGTATTTTAGTTCCTTGGCCATACAAGGAACATTGGTCCTGTGTTTCAGTTAATTATTAAAGCACATAAATAAAAACAAAAAGTGCATAATAAAGTATGGTTGTATGGTTGTGTGTTTATCTGATCATGCATTACTTTGCTTTTGTGACAGAACTGATATTTAGGTACTGACCAAACATTCAGAAAGAAAAAAAAAAAAATCAGATTTATTACAGTGGAGCAACATATACCGATTGTTAATCTATATGCAAACAACACATGTTTGGCAGTTATGAGATGGAACTGTTCATAACCGAATCCTTTTGCACCCTTTGCCCCTTTTGGATCGCCCTGCCTGTATTTTCTGTGATAGGTCCTGAGTTCCCCCATGAACATCTGCTCTTTTGGATGCAACCAGTTTTTCCCCACACCTGCACTTGATGGAGCTGCAGGGCATCTTTAATCGAGCTTACTATCTCTTCCCCCTATCGTACGCCGTGTTTACAAACAACGCTGGCCTCTTGATGTGGCATGTGTCAGTAAATACCAAGCACACTTATACTGTTGTTAGACTAGAGGCACCTCGTCACACTTCACAAATCCCAATTAGACAAACTCAGCACTGCTAGTTCAGACAGGATTAAAGTTGTTGTATCAATAAAGATAAAAGTGAGAGCACGTGGTAAAAGGGCTGGGTTAGGTGGTGCTGAAAGGGTACCTGTGGCTGAAGCTGTGTGTGGCTGTGCGTATGACCGGCACATGGTACTGCGATCAGATCACTGCAAACTGATAGGCAATCATAAGATTACAGGCTCATTTAGAGACTGCACGATTTTTTCATTATTGTATAGTTTCTCATAAACTCCATTCAGTTGTTTTTAACCCTTTAACCATTTATTTCTGCCTCCAGAGACACACCACATTCACTGGTCAAAACAATTATTAATCAGAAAGCACTTTACTCCTCCGCAGAAATCATCAGGTAGACCTTCTGTATTGCTTACATCCAAACAATAGGATAAGTATGTAAGTCCAATTGGAGGTAATTCATTGTGTGCGGATAGTAAATGACTATGTTTTGGAAGTAAACAGTACATGGAGGAAGGAGGTCAAGAATGTATACAGCAGAAGTGCCAAAGGCTGGAATTGAAAACGCGCCACCTTTAACTCCCTTTCAGAACACACAGGACTGTGTCAAATGAGGTATACACTACCGCTGAAAAGTTTGGAATCACTTGCATTTTTTTTTTTTTTTTTTATGATTTATTTTCTACAATAATACTGGAGATTATGAAATACCACATATGAAATTTGGTAATTATGTAACAGGAAAAAAGAACAACAGTAATTTGTTATTTTAAGACAGGTAGGTCGCCTGTCTGGAACAGTTCTCGCAAGAACAGTATTGTGTCAAGTGCATTTGCAAAACCCTTCAAGCACCATGATGAAACTGGCTCTCATGAAAACCCTCCCAGGAAGACCAAAACTTAAGTTTATTTCGAATTACCAGCCTCAAAATTCACCAATTAACAGCACTAGTTGCAGATTAGAGCCTTTATAAAGGCTTTACAGATCACGAGTAGAAGATATATCTCAATATTAACTGTTGCTTTCAAATGTAAAAATAAATTCAAATCACGAACGACCATGTAGCTAGAAAGTGATCGCAAACTTTTAAGCGTTATGCATGTAATGAAAACATAATTAGGCCGTTTAACATTAAGATACTGATGTCATAAAGATCTTTACCTGAATTAAATATCTGGAAGCTTTTCTCCTTTCACAAAGCCAGATAGCTTAAATAATTTGCATTGCCCCATATTCGCTTTTCTCCTTAATAGATCTTTTGATTGATAGATTATTAACTGTTTGTCTTGGTGCCAAAAGACTTTTTTTTTTCCTTCTTCATGGATCTTTGGAATTTTGGGATAAATAAATATTTCAGTTATTGTGGCAAAAATAACACTGATTAAGGAGTTAAGGGAAAGTCTCTAGGGAAACTAGAGCTGTTTTTTTATGTAAATATGCTCCAAAGAACTTTTGCTAAACTGCATATCTTCAGCTGTACCACTGAAACCGAACTACAGATTACAAGATTACAAGGTTAGGAAATCATAATAAAAAAAAAAAAAAAAAATGGTAAAAGTAAACAAATATTAAGTAAATGCATGTGATAAGCATACCAGAGACTGATTATGTCTACCACAATAATTATAATAATAATAATTATTATTATTTTAAACTTTGCATGCTTAGAAAGGGTTATATAAGGGTTCAATGTTTTTTAAAGGTTTCCTTGGGGCACTTGGATATACCTTGACTGTCCTTTGATAACGAAACACTAATTTGTTTCTTTCAAATTTAGAGTTTTACACAAAAGGATGATTGAAACCCCCTAAGGACAACGTTTTCTGTCTGAAGAAGGTTTATGTTCTATTGTTTGTATGAGTAGGCTTTTAAGCTAAACCTTTTTAGGAAACCTAATTAATGATGTATGAAAGTGATAACTAATTGTTTTTGTGTTTGAAGATGTTACAGGTTGATGTCTAAGAAGTATTGTCTATTCATTGCAATTGGCATTATAATAAACTCTTACATTTTGTGTTTTTAAACTAAAATGTCCAATTAAATTTGGTCTGTCTAGTAGCAGAGGAGGCGTTTTATTATTTATTTTTTTAATTATTAACTTCCCTGTTTTCATCAAGTAAATATGTGTGGATTGGTGGCTGCTGTGGCCTGCATTGCCAGAGGGAGAGCATTTAAATGCTGATTTCAAGACTGAGGAAAGTTAGTCAATTGATGAAATCAATTGAATCAATTTCCAAAAGGATTTTGTCTGTGGAAATTTTTCACCATGGGCCAATCCTTACTACAAACACAAAGAGTCTATTGTTGCAATTGCTCTTTTTTTATAATTAGGCGTCACGAACAGAAAAACGTTCTGTTCAAATCCTCATTTGCTTCAGGTAAAATGTTGAACTTGTTTCCTGATATAGCTGGCGAAACAAAATGTTGCCTTGATCTTATCAAGCTAATTACAGCATCTTTGTTTAATTGTATTAGCTGAACTACATCATTTCCTTCACACCTTTAAGTAGATATGAAGGCTATGGATTATATAGATTATTATTATTATTTTTTACAAAATTCTTTGTATTCTTTTTTTTGGAGGGGGGGGGGGGATTCTCTTGTTTTAATCTAAGAAGTTGTTGTAAATGGGGGGACTGCACCTTGAAAGCCAGAGGAACAAGTTTTGCATAATTTATCTTTTTTTTCCCCTTGCTGTCAAACCAGTATTTTTCCCTTTTCTTTTAGAGTTTGTTGTTCAACGGACCCTTTGGCTATCCCCTTCACATACCCCCACACCCGTTCCAACATGGATCAGTAACTAAAATAACAAATACCAGCAGTCTGTCACCAACAGTGACATTAAACCTTAATTCATTTTTATTTGCATTTTTTTGTGTATGTTATTATTAGTATTATATCTCACATTGTTGCAATATGTTATATTTCAAAACAATCTCTATGGTGATGTTGCATTTAAGGTTGTTGAATTGTTTTATACAAAATAGGCATACACAAAAAAATGCCAGTTTGATTTTGGTTTATTTCTGTACAGATACATGTACACACACAAACATATGTTACAGTAAGAAAAAATATTTAAAAACAACAACAACAGCAACACAAATACAGTAAAGTCAGTGCAGTGAATGATGTACTACAACATACTGGTTCAGTTCAGACATCGGACTTCATATACAACAACATTAAGCCTCATCAGCACATTTAAAATACTTAGCTGTAGCCTGAAATGAGACGCTATCAGCAGTTGGGGATGAGAGCAGTGTGTGTGAACATTCACAAAGTGAGGTGATTTAGGCAGGGCGAGTGGGATACTGAGTGTCTGCTTGACCTCCGGCAACACTGTAGAAATTTAGGTGGAAAACACACTTTGGTTCCTCTACACGTCTGTGCCTTGCCGTGGATACACCATAGTATTAGAGTCCAGACCTGAGTACGGATTGTTATTGAACTGACTAAGGATTGAGTCACTGTAGCTGGCTGTATAGTGAGAGGGTGAGGAAGAGATGCTCGATTGAGACGGTGGAGGAATCTGCGTCTCCCACTGCGATACTGTAGCATTCGACGAGTAAGAGCCAAAACCACCGTTCGGAGAGACGCTCTGAGTGTCCATAGACACACCCAGTGGCAAAGAGTGGATCAGTGCACCCTCTCGCATGCTACTTGAACCTGAGACCATTTCATTCATCTGAGACAAGAAGCCATTAAGGCAGGGTGCTGCGCCTGCTGAAACAGGAGAAGGTTCTTTCTCAGATTCGTGAAGCGTATTGTTCTGGTCTTTTGGGCTGGATGCAGTAGAGTCTGTTTCTGTGTAGCCTTTTCCCTCTTCTTCAGGCAAGGAATCTGATTTTCTCTTTCTCTTGCGACGGAAGTTACCATTATCAAACATTTTCTCACAGTTCGGGTCGAGCGTCCAGTAGTTGCCCTTTCCTGCAAACAAATATTACAAATGACCAAAAACATTACTTCATATTACAGCAACACTTTGCTATGATTCTTTTGTTTAAATCAAATAGAATTAACGTGAAAAAAGACTGAGGAAGAAATTCTTACCTGGGTCATCATCATCCCTTGGCACCTTCATGAAGCAATCGTTAAGTGAAAGATTGTGACGAATGGAGTTCTGCCAGCCAGCCTTGCTCTTGTTGTAGAAAGGGAAGTTCTCCGCTACGTACTGATAGATTTGACTGAGCGTAAGCCTTCTGTTTGGGGCGCTGTTTATTGCCATGGCTATCAGAGCTGAGTAAGAATATGGCGGTCTGACAAGCTTCATCAAGTCTTCTTGAGAAGGCAAAGAGAACCAGCTAAAGGCCCCTTCTGTGCCTGGCATTGGTCCTGTCCTGAGATAGGGTCTCTGCATGCCGTAGGGCTGCGGCCCTCCTCCGATGTTGGACGCAGCATTCAGCCCAGGGTTACCGAACCACAAGTAAGGGTTGGTGGCCGGGGTGGCATATTCGCCCAAGTCACTGACAGACGGTAAGGTCTGCTGTGGGCTCGGCAGAGGCGGAGGACTGTAGAAATTTTCGTTGTACAAGCTGTACTCTTGGGATTCCTGGCCCATTGTGTGGAATTGGGGTGATAGGGTTTGTGGCACAAATGATGTCATGCTCACGCTAGTGCTGTCCGTTGCCTCCTGCTAAGTCGGTCAAGTGCACCATAAACTGCTACCTCTATCACCTGAAGTATTTATACCTCTTTGGCTACACCCTCTCTACTCTGATTGGCTAGTCATTTTTACACCTCATACCTAATTTGTTTTTGATGAAATTAGAGGCAGGGTGGAAAAACACCTATGGTAAGTGGAACTTAGAAGCATGTTCTTGGAAATTGCTTTGAATTAGGAATTTTGAATTGTTGCCACAGATGAAAATGGTTGGGTCACATGTTGTTTTACTTTACCTTATAAACAGATCACATTAAAATATGAACGCATTGAAAGATATTTAAAGGGATTTTCCTGAATTTTTGATTTACATTTTAAAACAAATGACTTGAATGTTAAGACTTATGATCAGTATTTTAAAAATTGGCAATTATTAATGCAGCTGAGTAAAGTTTAAGATTCAAGATATATTATATTAAAGGTATATTTTATATAAAGGTTAAAGATTTAATATATATGTATATATTATATACATATATATTAAATTAAAGTCATATACTAAAGTGGAAGTCACTTTAGTATTTTTTCTAAAACAAAACAACATACAAAAACCCTGTCTAAAGACTTTGAATTAATAATAATAATAATAATAATAATAATAAACTATTTAACTCTTTTTTGAGTTTTTGAGAATGAAAATTGTTTTTAAAAAAAAAAGTTTTTCCTTGTACAGTACAAACACGCGCAGGCGCGCGCTGGAACTCTCCGTACCTTTGTGAAACCGCACCCCCCCCCTCTTCCCCCCCCCCCCCTCCCCATCTTCCCCCCACCCACCCTCGCAGCCATCCCTCCCTGCGAAGTGCGCGCGCCAGTCACTTGCTCGTGGAAAAGCGCGTGGCATCTGCGCGCACCTGCAGCCCGGTGCACCAGTACGGACGGTGAATAAAAACAAGCAGAGCATTTATCGACTCAAACACGCGTCGTAATAATAATTTAGGATGCTTTTAAAATTGCTTCCTTTTAAAAATAGAATTTATTGAAAAAAAAAATTTAGATTTTAAAAATGATTTGCATGATAAATCCCCGTGCACACAGCGACTAATCAAAGCACACAGTGTCGCGGCGCAATCCGCATTAGGGCATTGGAATTTTATCCTAACACGTTTAACAAATCACTCGTAACTGAATCCCTTTGTGCAGCTCACGCGCCCAATCCCTGATGACAGTTTGATAGATTTTTCCCCCCTTTTTTTCTGCAGGTTGTTTTTTTAACTGTCGAGATATGAATTGAAATAAAACCGAACCCTTTTGCTTGCCAGAAATTTCATGCAAACTCAGTGCAAACAGAGTATTATTACGTGCATACGAATTATGTATACCATGATAAATTAGAGTTGCAGAGAATTTTATTTAAGCCCCCAAAAAATCTAACACATCCAAGCATTTCTGTTTTTTTTTCGACTATATATGCAAATACATAAATATTTAAAAAGATTAATCAGAAAATAATATGTTCATAAATTTATATCAATCCATGACTGACAATATGCACTTGGTTACTTGTTCTGGATTGTTTTGGTTATCCAGTCTCCAGTTCTATCTTAAAGTACATATCTCTATATACTTTTATTCATCAAGCTGTAAAGAACAGCACACACATTCCCATGACCACACTATATGGACAAAAGTATTTGGTCAAACCTGTTAATTATTGAATTTAGGTGTTTCACTTATGCCCCATATCCCCAGTGAAGGGCAATCTTAATGCTTCAGCATACCAAGACATGTTGGACAATGCTATGTTTCCAACTTTGTGGCAACAGTTTGGGGAGGCCCTTTTCTATGCCAACATGACTGTCCCCCATTGCACAAAGCGAGGACTATAAAGACATGGTTTGACAAGTTTGGTGTGGAAGAACTTGATTGCCCCGCACAGAACCTTGACCTCAACCCCATCGAGCACTTCTGGGATGACCTGGAACAGAGATTGCGAGCCAGGCCTTATCGTCCAACATCAGTGCCTAACCTCATAAATGTTCTACAGAATAAATAGGCACAGAAACACTCCAAAATCATGTGGCCTGTCAAAGCCTTCCAAGAAGAGTGGAAGCTGTTATAAATGCAAAAGGGGGACCAACTCCATATTGAAGTATATGTATTTGGATACAATGTCATTGCAGGTTTGGCCAGATACAGTACTTTTGTCCATATAGTGTAGATGTATATCCTGTGACAGCAAAAAAATAAAAAATAAATCATACAGAAACATACATCATCTCCCCTATCAAGTGTGATCTAACTGGCTGCTCTGTTATGTTGTCCTTTAGAGTCAAAATCCAGCAGGATGAAGCAGAGCACACTGGTTTTGTTGTCCTGTTCCACGGTTTTTAGCATCAATAAGCAGCAGTGGCATCTGTCTGTATTGGTTGATAATGTCACTGACAGTTGAAAAGACCTGTTAAAAATTTTTAAACACAATTCCGTTTGACGTTTATCTTTGATGTATGCAGTGTAAATAATAATAATAATAATAATGAAAAAAGTTGTTCTTAATGACTAACTCTACATAAAACAAGCGCATTAGTACCTCCGAAGATTTAAGGCCAGTACCAAGCAGGAAGCCTTCCCTTGTTTTGCGTATCTGAATGTTGAAGACTTTGTTCTGGTAAAGAACCATGAGTGTGTAAGGCTGGGTAGCCGATCCTTTCGAGCTATCCCGTACCAAGAATGCTCCGTCCTAATATAGGGTAGAAGAAAATATCAAGAGCTCACCAGGTTGTTTGGGTATACTTATAGGTTTATAGAAGAAGCGGGGTCAATATTAGAAAAAAACATCAATAACACCCTGAAAAAAAAAGACTCACCCTGTTTACGTGTCTCAGATTGCCTTCTGCCTGACCACGTGTAACCTGTCCCACATACCATGCACTGTCCATGCCCTACAGAATGGCAGAAAAATAAGTTCATTGGTATTTTCTTGGTTTACCTTATAAAATGCATATCAGTAAATACAGTATAATCAGCTATAACCTATATCTTCCATCCATCATTGGGTAGGAGCTACTGTAAAACTGGTAAACTAGTTATGAGTATTGGTCCTATGGTAGTGTGTGTGTGCTACTTGTACAAGTGGATTTCATGAAACTGAGTAACAGTTAAGCGATCGATAAAATCCAGTCAATTCCAGTGCTATAGTTAGAAGCCAACAAAAGAGTTAGACAATGATTAAACACATTTTATGGAAAAGGATGATCTATAATTTCTATCTATCTAAACGATTGGACTCCACCATAAGACAGAAGGGGATTACATATTTAGGTTTTCATGTAGGTTTTAACTTTAAATTATTACTCTTTACAATCATGGTGAGCATAAAAGCATTTTAGATTGCACAGTAGGTCAACCCTTGAGGGGAAATGGCTCCAACAGCAAAAGACCACATTTTGTCAGGCAAGAACAGGAATCTGAGGCTACAGTCAGCACAGACTCACTCAAACTAGATAAACCCAAAGCGGACGATTGGAAAAAGACCTGGTGATGTTTTTCCAACAACAGTTTATATTCCAAAATGAGACAATCGAGACAGAGTATTTAGGTACCCCTATGAGACACCACTGTCCTCATTTGAATATGTCACATTGTCCCCAAACTACATTGTGTGCTTATCCTTGAAAAATCCTTATATAAGGAATGTCGGCTATTACCCAATTTCTAAACTTATTCCCATTTGCAGGCATTGATACAATTCAATAGTTATTAGGTATAATACAAGGGATTGTATTAGAATACAATGTGAATATATTAGAACAAGTGTGTAACAGGAAGTAGGTGTGTCCCTTTCAGTTTGATCATAATACTTTTACTGGTTTTTTTTATTATAAAAATAGCTGACATGATGGTTAGAATAGTACATTAATTTTACATGCATTATTAAGGGCCTGAAATAAACTGCTGAAGCCTTGGAAGTTTGTATATTTCAACTCTGGTGAAAAGGCGCCACCTGCTGAATGCTTCATATAACAAGAGGTTTAAAACTCACCTGATCCAGTTCATTAGGCCTCATTGGTTGTTGTGGTGGGTTCCTTGAGCTCCCCCCTTTCGATCCTGTCAGTTAGTAAAATTGGCAGATTATTACTCAGTTAACTGGTTTATTTGGTAGAAGTCATGATTTGATGAATTTGATGGTACATACCATCGTGCAGTCTTGATGGAAGAGATGCAGTCAGATTAATACTGTAAAAAAAATCACTTGTTCAAAAATGTTTTTCAAACCATATTATATATTTTATACATAAGGAATAAACACAAGGTGTGCTGTAAAGGGGAAATAATGAACAGTGTCATGGTGTGATGCCTGAAGTTATTAATGAACAAAATTTTTTAACAACCACATGTTGCACTTTTCTAAGTTTATAATTAAGTTTTAAATGTGTGGAAAATTATACAAATAAAAAAATCATGTTCGCACTATGAAATAACATATATGGCATTAGGTAAGTAAGTAACAACAAGAACAGTCAGTTATCACCAATCGCCAGTTAACAGCACTTCAGATTAGAGCCATTAGAAAGACTTTACAGAGCGTAAGTAGCAAAGGCATCTCAATACCAACTGTTCAAAGGAGATTATTATTTATTTTGAATGCCTCCAACATATTAAAAATAATAAAAATCAGGAAAGACTATCGAATTGGAGGGCGTGTCCAAACATTTGACTGGTAGTCTACATTATGTATTTAATTGAATTAGTTGAAACTATTGAAACAGTTAGAACAAGTGCACTAATATAAATTCTTATTCTAGTTGGCACTAGAGATGCACCACCATGGTTTTAAAAAAAATTTATAAAGCAGCAAAATTTCATTAAAAAAATCATATTCAGTTTTATTTATGATGAACAGTGATGGGATTGTATGGGTCACTATAATGAGTGTAAGGGATTTACATGTATATGTTTTACACTGATAAAATTTTTTAGCATTTTTGGAGCGCGTTCCATCCAGCTACACAAGCCGTGCAATGTTTGTGAATGATGGTTTGCTGCAGTGACATATGACTTCATGCAAGTGGTCATTGCTGTAAGGGGAAGTTATATGTTATATGTTAATGACCCCAACCTTCTTGCAACATACAAACACTCATACACTATGGGCAATTTGGAAAGACCAATCAGCCTACAGGGCGTGTCTTTGGGATGAGAACTGAATTACCGGGAGGAAGCCCAACAACCACAGGCAGAACATGCCAATTCAAAAAAGATTTGAACTCTGAACCCTGGAGTTTCAATGTGACAGTGGTAAAAAAAAAAAGAAAGAAAAAGAACTACCTTTAGAGTGAAGTAAGGTGTAATTCGTAGGAAGAACCAGTTCCACCTTAGCTTTAATTAGTACCATGGTTGTTATAAAATGTACCTTAAGAACTACTTTTTAAGTATTATTTAATTAAACATTACTTTGTTGAACTTGTTGCATTAGCTTTGATACGAAGGTAATTGTTCCAAAGGAGAAATTTACTTGTCAGGTAGACCTCCAAGTCCGTGTGGTCTCGGCGATGGATTCCTAGCATGTTTGGAGTGAGGAAAGGTGAAGCTGGACCTGGCACCTGTGAGGACAAACAGGAAAGAGTGCATGCTATTGTCAAATAGTACATGAAATGTATCAATTTATATTATTATTATTATTATTATTATTATTATTATTATTAATAATAATATTATTAATAATAATTCTAAATAATATTAAATAATTATAATAATTAATAATAACAATAACAATAATAATAATAATAATAATAAATAATATTTTATTATTAATAAGAATATATAATTATAAAATTATATGTG
This sequence comes from Clarias gariepinus, assembly GCF_024256425.1. NCBI lineage: Eukaryota > Metazoa > Chordata > Actinopteri > Siluriformes > Clariidae > Clarias > Clarias gariepinus. Next base: position 7,825,431 of record NC_071118.1, on the reverse strand, counting down.
CAATGTAAGTAATTTTTAAAAGACACACTTACCGTCATCTAAGCTCTGTTAAATAAAAATAATAAAAAAGATATTGTAAAAGATTAGTATAAATACCACTAGATACGAATAAGACATAACACACAAGGTTATCACAATGCCTGGGATGAATAAAACTAGGATGGTATGTTAAGTTTTACAGAGATCGAGACCGTAAAAACACCAGGCTGGTGTTAAACTTTAAACTGATTAATGAATTACATATAAGATACCTACTCTCCAAATAAATGGCTGAATAAAATATTAAATGACATACAGTTGCAAAAATGGTTTAATAAGCTTATGACACATTTGAAATACAATATTATCTAATAGCAGCGTTTCTAATGCACTGTTTTGTGGAAATGTTGGCATGGATTTTGAATTGAAAGAAAAGAAAATACCTCATTTCTGGGATCAGGTGAATGTCTGTCAAAAGACAAGTCAGATATTGGGAAAAAAAATTAAGCTCTTCTGATTTCTATATGGTTTATCTCAGTGATCCTCGACTCCGGTCTTGGAGGACCCCTTAACCCTGTTTTCTCAGCTCACAGCACACCTCATTTAACTAAGCAGCTATTAAATTAAGCAGCCTCTTATGATTGAAGTAGGTGTGGTAGAGCAGGGAAGACACTGAAATGTGCAGGCCAAAGGGATCATCCAGGAAGAAGGTTGAAGACCACTGGTTGAAATTGTGTAAGTTAAAGACTTTGGAAGACTTACATCGTGTACTTTAACTCTAGATATTTTTTACAAAGGGAAATTTACTACACTACTGTATATGGCAAAAGTATGCTGACAACTGACCATGACACCCTCATGAGCTTGTTAAAAATAAATATACCCATACAACCGCTAGAGCCTTATTGAGGTTGGGCGCTGATGTTGGGAAAGGAGAAACGGTGTGCAGTCAGCATTCTCCACTTAAGTTCTTCAATTTCAACCCTGGCACACCAAATCTTCATGGAGCTTCTTTTAGGTACATATGCATTGTCACCATGGAACAGGTTTGGACCTCTTAGTTCCATGAAAATTGTGAAACGACAGCATACATAGACATTCTATACAATTGTGTGCTTCCAACTTTGTTGTAACAGCTCACATTTTGGGGTCAGGGTCAGGGTCAGGCGTCCACATATATTTAACCATATATTGTAGGTTTAGTTGCTTCCAGAGTGCTTTGGCAAACAAAGCCCATACATCAGTAAGAAACCCAACGTGTGTGAGATTAACATACTTGTTGTAAGATTGACCAGGAGTCACAGAGGAGGCACTTCTCCGCACCCCTCCAGCCCCTCCAGCTGGTAAAGGAGGTTTGATCATTGGAGGTTCCAAAGCATTCCTGTTTAAATGGCAGAATGGCAGTGACAAACCTTTAACATTAAAAGGTGTAACAGCCAATTTCTTTTCATTGCACTCCCTATTACTGAAAGCACAGGTCTTTGCTCGGCTAATGAGTTGAGGTTGTGTTCTGTCAGTCTTGTTATAAATACGACTCTATATATACTGATCAGCACTGAATACGCAAAACCAAGCAGACAATGGTTGTACGTGTGGTAAGTAGACAGAACTTCAGAATAGAGCTCAAATTGTCACGTTTTCTCTCCAATTTAGTCCCCCACCATGACAGCTTTCCCCTTTCATATAACAGTAACCAACTATGTGCTTCCTCCAAGTCACGTGTAGTCAACCAACACATTTTTTTTTTCTTTGAACTGCTGCTTGTGCAGCTCACAGGGCAGGGCAATACACTCAGAGCAAAGCACTATCCAACGTTTCATCTGAGCTCAGAGATGCTTATAATGGCTTGCCTTCCAATGATTGACAGGAGAGAAAGAATTTGCCATTGATCCCCCTGAGAATGGCAAGATACATTGCCTCCAATTGCTTTTTGATACTTGGTGAGCACACACACATACACGCACATTGAAACTAAGAGGCATTTAGAATAGACAATTCAACTTTCAGTGTTTTTTGGAAAAGGAAACTGGTAAACCATGACAAAACCCACAAACAAGAACACAAAAAGCACCAGCGTCACCACCGGCCTAGAAATACAATTCATCCTTTAAAACTATGTACTGCAAATGCACTTGCAGAAAGGGACTGTCATGAGATGTATAAATGCTGTGATGAAAGTGGTTAATTAACAGAAAGCCCAAACATGGCTGCAAACTGTGGTTTCGAATGAGTCACTGCTGCAGCAAGATTGTTTAGTTGCAAACACACTGCTCATGTGTCGGCTTTGCAATCAATCCTTAGACTTTGCAACAGCAACATATTTGCCGACTGATAAAACACTTATCAAATAATGATCAGTTCAAACATTTTAATTTCTGACCTTATCTATTGTTAAATCAGCTTTTCTCATTTAGCAGCACATCCAGGTTTATTACATACAACACAAGCACTGTTTTAAAAAAAAAACTCTGTGCCATTTTATATAATGCAATAATGCTTTGTTGCCAAAATTAGCAGCACACACCTAAAGCAATCTCACTTATGGTCAAATGTGTGTCACCAGAAGTGGCTTATGTTTTATTCTGAGATTGAATTATATTTCAAACAGCCAGATAGTAAGTACTAACAGGAACAGTAAAGATTACTGTAGGTCATAAAAGTTCATTAAAAAAACACGATAAAGAGTAAAATGTCTTGGATTTAACACCATAAAAGAATTTGACAGTACCTCATCGGCGGTTTGACATTCTTCATTGGACACCGTTAATTGAAAGAAAAGAAAAGAGATAACATGAAAAATAAAAGTGAGAATAATATCAAAGTTATACGAAGAAAAGCAGGAATTGCGCAACTTTCCCTTAAATGTCAGCACAACCGTTTGGTAGAGCTTTTTTATTTTTCATTTATTTTATCAAAACGTATTAAAAAGTGTTAAGCCATCCTAACAACTACAGTAAATCAGTATGTTATGACTTTTCTGTTATTAAAAAAAAACAAACAAAAAACCAACAACATATAACCAACTGTGTTTAGAATAAAATCCGTTTCCCTTACCCTCTCATTTGAGGTACCTGTGAACACAGAAGTTAGATAGTTGTCAATCTCCACTGTTAAACACAAAACCTCTAAATAAAAGTTTTGTTAAGTGATAATGAGGCTGATATGATCTCTAGCCATTTTTGTAGCCTCAGGCCAAAATATAGTTTTAAGTTCTGCTTTTCTTTGTGTCCAAACAGTGAAACTTGGAAAATGTTTTCTGTCAGTATCACCATTACTTAACATAATGTTATCATCTACTCCCCTTAGACTATGTGCTCTTCTGTTGCTGTCATGTCATTCGTCTTTAAACCATTTTGGCTTGAGTGAGATGTTTATACAGGATGTTTCAATACAGGAAAATGGTGTTTAGAGTTAAAATGTATGATATTGTGAGATGGTTACAGGCTATATCCATATAAAAAGTACAAGACACAAAATATACTAAACATTACCAGAGTTACTAAATATACCATTAAGCTAAAGGGACTTTTCAGTCCAAAAAAACCACTTTATCCTGGTAAGGAATTCAAAGTGGATCCAAAACATATCCTGGAAACATAGATTGCACGTCAGGTATCATATTGGTATTAGACAAAACCCAGATTGGGAGAATATATAACATTTCATAAACTGTGCTCAGGATTAAGCCAAGGACCCTGGAGCTGTAAGGACTTTTATCCACTACAACACCATGCCACCCTGTGTTTCTTTCAGCAAAAATTACCACGACAAAATAAACACACCGGGTTCCAAGAAAGAAAAAAAATAATTCTGACATGACATGATAAGAAATTATATCAGGTTAGTTATCTTCAAAGTTGCTCTTTATAATAAAATTACCTTTGTTATTCGCTCCTCTTTCCAGTGTCCCTGGTTTTTTACTGCGATCAGGAGCTATAAAAAAAATAAAAATAAAAACAAGAAAGTATAAATAAACGAAAAACTACTGTATAAGAACCTCCGACAAACAAACAGGATAACACAATGTTTTCTTACGTGGAGGCCTCGGATTTCGTTGAGGGGACTGTTCTTTCCTTGAGAATGCTCCACCAATCTGCAAATGAAAGATTATTAATATTATTCATAGCCTCTTTAATTTGCTTATCCTGGTTACAGGGCTACGGCGGCCTGGAGTCTATCCCAGGAGACCTAGAGCACGAGGTCGGGTACAATTAGTTTAGTCTGCATGTCTTTGGACTGTGGGAGAAAACCAGAGTACCAGGAGGAAACCCACTAAGCGTGGGAGAACTTGCAAACTCTGCACACTCAGACCCGAGGCTGGAATCAAAGCCTTGAACCTGGTGATGCAAGGCCTTAGTGCTAACCACTATGCCACAGTACCACTATTTATTGCAATAATAATAATAATAATAGTAATAATAATAATAATAATAGTAATAATAATAATAATACATACATTTGGACGGTGCATAGCAGGAAGGGGAGGACCAGCTCCAGGCCCAGGCCGTGCTGGTGGCACTGGTGGCTGGCTTTTGACTGAAGACCGGTCTAAATGCAAAAACATATGAATAAAACATAATGAAGTTTGCTTTTATAGGACAATAATCAACAATGCAAATTGAAGTATTTTCAAATGACCAGAGTTTTTCCTCATTTCTCGTACCAAACTGCCAATGCTACCCGCTTTTCATGAACTAAAGAATAGTATTTATCCATTTCCAGTACAGCTGATTAAAGGTACTGTACCCTGCACTTGTCCTGCTTGGACGATGGCTCTTCAGATGATAAACAAGAGATCTCTCAAACTGGCAGAACCTCGTAATCATTTGCCAGTCATTGAAACAGTAATCAGCATGACTAAGATCTCAAACCAGTCAGACTTGCCCCTGCCTGGAGCTGCACCACTGGTCACTAAACTAACGTTCACTTGTTTTAAATAACTTGTAAAACTTGCAATTTTATATTTGAAATTGGTAGCTATTGCAGTTAGATTGTAAGTAGAATACTGTGTGTGTTTGTTTTGGAATTTCTTCATTGTTTAATTATAGATTTAGCTAACTAGATAGCTAGCAGTACCTTTTTCAGTGAAATGTAGTTAGTTAGAAATGTAACTTGTTAGCGGCTTTTTTTTAGAGCAACATGGAAGACACTATTAATGTTGTCAACCTGAATTATTTCGCCATGCTAACATATTAGGAGAAACTGAAAAATTAACAGGGGGCAGACAAACAGATGAAGCTTTTAAAATAGAACTCACACCTAATACTTTAATAACCGATACTAGACACTTCCTCTATTTTAAAAACCAGCCACCAAGAAAATACAAAGTTGACTGAAAACTTGTAGCCCTTAAGAACAAATGGTGACAAAGGTATCAAATGTTCTGGAAAGTTCCTTATTTTGTTTTATTCTTGACTTTAACTCATGTCCCTAAGTGACATATAATGAACATCCTGTTGCAATCATGTGACAATCTTCATGTTTGTATACTCATGACATCATTTCCAAAATGGAGAGGGGCCTGAGTAGCACATGCTACAGAACAAGCTAAAAAGCCTGTTGTTCTTTCGTTGCTGAAAGTAAGTTTTAACCTGTTTAGCAGTTCTAAAGATTTAATAATTATGTACTTGACAGTTCTGACTGCATTAAAAAAAAAAAAAATATATATATATATATATATATATATATATATATATATATATATATATATATACACACAAACAACATTAAGAACATATCACATGACATATATCACTTTTTAACCCTAAAATTGACAGGGAAAATGCCATATAACGTCTTTCAAAAAATGTTCCACATGGCCTATTTGGTCTTTATTAAATCCCCCATAATTCCCTTAAAGGAAAAATAGGTCTAGTCACTTATGGGTTAAAGTTACTGGTTTAACTCCAACTGAGACACCTTGCAAAAAGGCTAATAAAATCACAGAAGGAGATACCATATGAACAATTACATAATTTTTTTTTATCCATACATAGAGCATCTACTATACAAGAGTACGCTATTAGGGAATTACTATATATATATATATATATATATATATATATATATATATATATATATATATATATATATATATATATATATATCAGGGATAACTATATATTAGAAAAAGACATTTATATAATCCTTGCAGCTGAGAGAAAACAGCAAGAGAAAATCTATCAACTAATCTACCAACTGTTCTCTGCAGCTAAAGGAGTAAGACCGAAGTGCTATGCGTTCTTTACCAATGTACTCGCTGTTGCTGTGTTTGGCAGCACAGATTTGGTGATGCTGCAGGTCATCAGACGGCTCGCTCGGAGGTGGCTCGTAGTCATTATCGCTGTCCCCTCCAGCGTCTGCTGCTGATTCATAATCTCCACCACTGCCTTCTCCTTCATCGTTTGAATTCGGACTCTCGTAATCATCATCGCTTTCCTTTATATTAACAGTAATTTGTGTAAAGCAGTCAAATATGGAAGCAACTGAAATAATCAAAGCAGGTGACGAATAGGTGAAGATCTGGACTTACAAACTCTTCAGAACCCCATCCTTGGTCCTCCACAGGCAACTCTAATGTAAGTGTGAGAAGAGAAAATGGTGTCAGGTAATGTGAAACAAATGATCTCTGTTCATGATCTAAGACTTTTTTCTATTGAGTTGTTGCAGCTGTTAGGGAAAGAAGGCATACTGAGAAATGATACTTACATTGTGTAAATTCTTATTCTTAGGGTAAGTCAAAAATTCTCTAGTTTTTAAATGCTTTTAGGTATAATTTTTAAATTAAATGTATTTGGTTAACGTCATTGTATATGAAAATTTGCTTTTATTACTTATATTCTGTATTATATTATGTTATAATATGGCTTTTTTAGTTTCTCTGGTCTTTGTCTCGCAAAGCAGCTTTACACAATCAAAAGAATTATTTGTACGGAATGTAAATGTGTATGAATCAAAATGGTCAGATAGTCCCAGATGAGCAAGCCGAGGGTGTCAGTGGCAAGGAAAAACTCCCTGAGATGCCAATAGAAAGAAACCTTGAGATGAACCAGACTCAACAGGGAACCCATCCTCATTTGGGTGAAACAGAGAGCAGAAAATTATCTACATTCATACTGCGTGTTAGGTGGCAGGCAGTTCAGCCTTGAATACAGTTGATGTTAATTGATGTTAATATGGAGTCTAGGTAGTTATTGGAGACTCAGGCAGACTTGTAGGAAATTCCAGTCCTGAACTATCGAGCAACTGCAGCCTAGTCAAGTCCTCAGAGAAACAGCTGTCAACATCAGTCGAGGCCAGAACTGTTTTCATGGTAGAGTGAAACCATCCCCAGACACATCCCAAAGAGACACAGAGGGCTTTTGTTTCTTTCTTTTCAGATTTTTATAATTTTTTGATTTTTGACACTCAGCGTTGGACTTTGCTGTTAAATTCACCAATCGAAATTTAATCAGGACATGCATATATTATTTTTATTTTGTATTCGTATGGTTTAGTGAGAACGATTAGAGTAATGTCCTCTTTTCCATATTAAGTTGACCATTGCACAGAATTGAGAAGCTAAAAATGTATAAATATAGATTATGAATTATAGTGATTTTGTGTGTAAAAATGTAGTTAGTGAAAAATTCCTCATTTTAAAAAATGCATTTGGTGTTCCTTAATACATCTATTTCTTGCTTTTCAAATGATGGTAAATGTGCAGTAATGCTTGTTGGAACCCATTTTAACTAATTACAGAATTTCTCCTTGAGGTGAAACTATTTTACTTATTGCGAGTGTTATGTGACCAAGGAAAACTAAATTATCCATTTTGGAATGAAAAATGAAAGATAAAACAAAGAACATAAAAGCCCATTATAAGCGTTTACTATTTTAAATTAGCTTTTTGTGCATTTTAAGCATGAATCTGTAACACTTTACTTGAAAGCTACAAGAAGCTACAAGATAGGTAGCTTTATAACAGCTTTATAATTAGGTATTTATTACACCTTCATAAGCATTGCATAAATCTTTTATAACGTAATGTTTGAGAATCTAGGACTTTTGTCATAATGTATGATGTGACATTGTGTTTTTGTAGTATGTGGCTGGTTTCAAAGAAAATAAAGCGAATAACAGATAAATATACTATACATATTGGTTAATAACTTAGTCCTGTTGTATGTAGTAAAAAAATCATTTATCCTATTTGGAAGAGTATATACTACATTTAGGAGCATATGGCTTCTATTCCCATTCAAAAAATAGTTTGTCAATTTTGAAAGTCCATAGTGGATGTCTGATCATTTTGAGTTATACATATTTCCTCACACATTTCATACACATTTCCATAATTTTCTTTCGATTCTGTAAAGCTGCTTTTCAATAATGACCATTGTTAAAAGCGCTATACAAATAAGATTTTATTCAATTGATGGATGCCAGACCTGTCCTCAAATGAAGTAGTAGTCAATTGTGTCATGAAACTATTTTAATAGGAATAGAGCATATACCCTACATGGTCAAAAGTTTGTGGACAAATGGACATGCCATCAGTATGTAGTTCTTCTCCAAACAGTTGTCATATGTTCAATTTTGAAGCACACTACAGTCTAGAATGTCTTGGTATGCTTTAACTTTCCCTTACTGGAGCTAATTTTGTTCCAGCTTGACAATACTACTGTACAGTGCAGCTAAAATCAAGCTCAATAGAGACAAGGTGTCCTGCACAGAGCCCTGATCTCAACTCCACTGAACACCTTTGACATGTATATTAAATCTGTATTAATGCCTATATGGAATGAGGGATTCAAGAAGTGTTTTTTTTTTTTTTTCAACATTAAATTGTGTAATAATATCTTTCATGATAACATGAAGACAGGTTTCAAAGGTAGATAGTTTATTTGGTCAGTGTCTGCACATATAATGGCTGTGGGAAAGTCTTCAGGACAGGCGCTTTGTGGTTTTGCAGTAACATGACAGAATGCATTTCTTTGTTGTTGTATTAACTTTACAAGAAAGACAAGTAGAGGCTAGTGAGGAAACAACTCATTTTAGATGCTATAAATACGTGACAACAGGAACTAGGTTATTTTGCTTACATCCAATCACATTAAATTGAACCATAAATGAATGCAAAGCGCGATGAATCGCTCATTACATTTGCATTTACATTTAGGCTTCGGCAGACGCTTCTATCCTGACTTAAAAAAGTGATTTGGAGTTTCTGTCATTGGATAGATCTTTACACTGGGTTACTAAATTACTAATTAATTACCATCAGCCATTTTTAATGGGGGAGGGAGATTAACCCAAATATTAAAGAAGTAATGATTTATTTGGGGTCAGTTTGCTTTTGAATAAGTCTAATAAAACTCGAATGATATGTTGATTATTTTCCTGTAACAGCACGCCATGATGTTTTTTGTTCCGTACTTAGAAGCGGTTACAGAATCTCATCAGGGTCATACATGCAATGCTTATAAACGAACAAATGTAGAAATTGCTCACAAAAGCTGTTCATTGTATTGTAGGTTCTCTAGTTTTAAAAATGCTTAAATAGGTCTATTAACACTGAAGATTTTGAATATAATCTGTACCTGCTTCTTGATACTTGGGTGCAGAGGTTCTAAAAAAAAAAAAAAAAAAAAAAGATATCAAAAGATGATTAAACTTCTTAAAGCTATAATTAAGCAGAGATTCATTATGCAGTATATATATACAACTGCTTGCCTTAATTGGAAAAATCCTCTCTTCTCCTCTTTTTTGTTGATTTCCCGTGAGATTTTGGAGATGAGTCTGGATAAATTTGAAAGTACAAAATATAAAACATAAAGTTATTCATCAATGATTAGCAACAGCATAGCTTTTTGGCTTCTGTCGCTGTAGTCTGTGGTCAGTACTGTAGATCGTATGTTTATTGATTGATCACATAGACAATAGCAATAATGAATATAAGGAAGATATATCCTTTAGCAGTAACATTACAACAGAGCTCATAAAAGCAGATCACATCTCATGCTAATCTAGCAGCGGGTGTAACGGGTGGGCGCACAAGGCAGAGCTTTGACAGGATGTGGTAAGTGAAACAGTTCCCCTTTCCTCTGTGTGCTTTTATAATGCTCTACATATCAACTCCCATCCCAGTGTGATCGTCAGTAATATGTTCGTTTATTCACAGCATTTGACAACACTTGGATAGTCTGGGCTAGTTTTCTGTTCCTTGAAATTGTACACATTCAGCAATTTCATATCTGTTAAATGAGCTCTGAACAACACGTGACTCGGCCCTTCGATGGTTCCTGCCACATTTGCGTTTGTTGCACTATCATGGTAGAGCAGGGCTTCCTCTTATTGTCAGTACATGCAGCGAGACAGAGAAAAGAGAAATGTATTTCGATTTTTGCCGAATGCTCAGCAACAAAATGACTCTGCAGTAAAAGTGCAAATTGATAAGATAAATTAAAATAAAGAAATTAGATGTTCTATTTCAAAGGAATAATGTTAACTTATAAACAACATCTAATTCTTTTAAAGATAACATGACAGACACCAGTAATACAATCGCAGGAATTGCCTGACTTTTTATAACTGCTATGTAGGATTCATGACCTTTAATATCGCTTTGAAAATGATAGGATTAAAATCATAGTCACCAGGAAGGTAAAAAAAAAGGGACAGGTCATACTTACGGGGCATGTAGTTTGGGGAACTTTTGAAGGTCATTATCAGTCATATTCTGTAACCATAATCAAGAGAAATTACAGGTTAAACACAAAATAATGCATTTATCGCTATTATAATTGCTATTTAGAAATGATGACATGATGGCAGACGGATGATGATAATAATGATGATGATGATGATGATGATGATAAGGAATATAGAAAATAACAAATAGATAATTAAGGTGCATTTAGTGTTTACCAACACCATAACTTCATAATTATTTATTATGTCAGATCTTTTGAGAATTCACAGTACGTCGCTGTAGTTTCTTTTTTCTCCCTGAACAAGTGATCATGCACCATTTATTTTAAAACGTTTTATCTCCTGGTATCTTTTCAGTTAGTTATTTGCGGTGTTGCACACTTAACCTTTTTATATATAGCTTAAGCTGTATATGAATCTAGATATAGATATTAGGTGAGAATGATATTATCGGTGTAACCCAATGTCACTGTCTGCATCTGCACCTGTTTGCCACTCCAAACCTTTATATATATATATATATATATATATATATATATATATATATATATATATATATATATATATATATATATTCATATTTGGATTTAGACCCTTAAAAGCCTTTTCTTTGTACCTACTCCATGATATATTTTAACAACTTAGATTTTTTTTTTTTTTTTTTTAAACAAAATAGTTGCTCATTTAAACCATTATGATCTTGACCAGGCAGTCACTAAGGATGCTGTAAATAGGTCGGTGCTGCCATTTTGACATTTATAGTTTACGCGTACAGTATCTGCTGTCTCTTGCGCCTGAATAAAAATAAAAACCTCCCTCCTGGTGTGACTGTTCTTTCCTGATAGGCTCGAATCTAAATCAGGTGACTTTTACTGAGAAGCTTTCTAAAGAAAAAAAAATGCTATGAATAGTGTATTTTTGTAGCTGTATGTCTATTCGTTTAGGATGTATTATCAGTGCGAATGCAATATATTGAGAATGCTGTTACAATGCGAATATATTTGTATGCTGTTACATTCCTTATATGTTTATTTACGCCGTATTATAATATACGTCAACGATGATTAAAGAAAGTAAATGAAAATTAGAAACAAAATGTTTTAATAAGATTGAGTCATCAAGATTTTTACTGAAACAGAACTAATTCACAATCTTTGTGACTGAAAATCCTGTATTCGTGCGCCTAAATTTGTCTCTTTTTCATTGCAACTTAGATATTTTCCTCTTGCCATCTTAAGAAAGTTTGATGTTACTTGAACCTACCCTGTAAAGCATTATAAAGACCAAAAAAACTATCTAGTTATCTATCTGTATATTTAGTTTCTATGATTTTATAAATCTTTCCATATTAATACCAGAAAAAAAAAATTCTAATAATGTCACTTCCTTAAACCATGACAACCTGCGAGACACAATGACTAATCCTACAGTACGAAGGGGAAATTTGTTCATGCACTACAAAAAAAGAGAAAAATGACACTTTTGTATCTTTTTTTCTTCTTCCTAGTAGTTCCTCTACACTTATAAGAAAATGATACTGTATGGGGAACAGTGAGGTTAAGCTTTAATAGTGTTTCGATTTTAATGTATTTTTCTATAATTACGAAAATCTATCAATATCCTTGGCCTAATAAAATAGATTTCACCTTTCAATACATAAAGAATAAAGCATGATGGGGCATGCTGTTGGGAGCATAATCTATAAGATAGTGTGATGATGAGTCCCACTACTTACTGTTCCTACGACAACGTCTACACCAGCAAACCTCAAATGTTTTATTCCTGTTATATCATAGCGATTTGCCCACAATGATACAGAGAAATCACAAAATGGAGTCTCCTTCCATAAAGTTGTTATGAAACAACTAGAAGCTTCACAATATGCTCGATTATACAGTAAGTTTGTTATTGAAAACTCATTGATAAATTTCGTTAATTATTAGGTTAGATTAGATTAGAACAGGTTCATTATTAGGCCTATAATCCTAAAAAGCGTTTTTATCGAAAATTTAATTTTAACATAATGCATTATTATTTTAAGCTATATAGCATGACATAATGTTACTGTCCATGTACCATAACTTTTATTAAATTAATTGTTCATGGTGAGAAGAGGAAAAAGTTCCCTGAAATGTGTACTCACCAGAAATCTCTGCCCATTTATTCCATGTTTCAGGATAACCTTATCACATCCAGTCATATTTTGCTGTTAATAAAGATTAAAATTTAATAAGTATAAAAGACTTAATACAAGTATGAAAAAGAGATACAATGGCATACAGTACTGTCAGTGTCAAAATCTGACCATGTTACCCATGTTGATAGTTTCTGATGTTTTACATTAAATGATTTTTATCAGGATTAAAAAAATAAATGTGTGTGCATTTGAGGTAATAACGATGGCTTTAATTTCCATGAAATGTTTATGCAAATGCAGGTACAGCAAATGAAACTTACCCGTCTCAAAAAGTCAGCTAAGTGAGGTGGATCCCAGCCCATGACATCCGATTTAGGAGGAATGCTATCAAAACTCATGGTTTCAAGTTTGACGCTTTTTTCGGTGTAAGAAAGAAAAAGAAGAATCTAAAAATAACTCGGTTTACCAAACAGCAGTCTTCACATTACAAAAATTACATGACAGCTGGATAACTGAAAAGCTGTTTCACCATCCATCGGGGGAGCAGATAGAAGCTGAGAAAAGTCTGAGACAATCTACCAACACGAAATGCTGCAAATGAGATACATGACTTGTGAAGAATGTAAAAAAAAAATAAAAAAAAACCCAGCAAGCTTGGCAATAAAAGAATGGTTACAAAGTGAAATTATTTGAAAAACAGTCCAAATTACTCCATAGTTTGATGTTTAAAACAAGCAGCACCCAGGACCTGACCGAACACACTGAGAGAAGAAAGAATAACATAACTTCCCTGTAGGTTTCCTGTTGATCACATTGGTATCGAATAGGGGAAGTACAAGTCCTTTAGCGAGAAAAAAAATTACCATGTTTCTTTTAACTTCCCTGCCCACACTGCTTCACTCAGAAATCTATTTTTCCTCTTAAACCTATGAACACAGAATAGACTTAAAAAAAAATGTGCAATCATAAATTACATGAACACAAAAGCAGACATAACAGGAAGACAATTGTGTGTACTGTATATGGTTAAAAAAGTAATTGGGGGGGGGCTTGTTCACAGTCATTTTCATTATGCACATGCTTGTTCTAGTCTTACATAAACATCTCTACTTTAAATAGAACAGATAGAGAAGTCAGTTCTGGAGGTTTAATGACCTCGCTTTAGTTTTGAAAAGATCCTTATTTCTACTTTGGGTCAAATGTGTACTGGTGGGCCAGTGAGCAAACAAGCACATGAATTAATATAATACGGTAATACCTTACGCAACATTAATTTATTTCATCACCGAAATGTAATATAAATATGGATGAAATCAAATATATCTGGCACAAGTGAGGCTACAAACCAAAAACATGCTGAATTTTATCTCTTTATTTTACAGTGCCATTGGATTCTCAAACCTGATTGGTCTGAAGATATTGATGATTTTTTTTTGCCTAATCCACACACACAATAAAATAAGAAAAGTTAATAAGTTATACCTATTATTTTTGGTGAAATGTTCTATAAGAAACAATTAATTTAAAATTTATGGAACTTGACAAGAGTCTTCAGGACAGAGCACCTCGTACCCTACAGGTTGTGTGACCATCTGCTTATGAGCCCTTTATAGCTGCTATGACTTACAGTACAGTACGAGATCAAAGCCTTGAGCCACCCCTCATATCTAAGTAAACAAATGTTTTACTGCGACAGGCTGCAAAGTGCTTAAAGATTAAGAATTTAAAAATGGGTGGTTTATGTATCAACCTCATTTGCTTTCTCATCCATTCCAACCACTCAGCATTCAGCATCACTACTATACTAATCACCGGCCTGATAGTCTGACATCATCTGCACATTTTTCTTACTGGTTCATGCCTAAACTTCGATGCTTTTTATGTGTGAATGATTTATTGGTCGTTGTGCAAAACAAAACAAAACAAAACAGTCCTCTGATCTGAAACTGGTCAGGTACAGGAACTGGACTGGGGAACTATTCCTCGAGATTATCTTAAAAAGGAAACTATGGCTGTTTAAAGGCAAAATATGAAGAAATTACGGCTGACGTAAAACTTTTGAACCCCACTGTTTAACCTTTAATAAAGCGATCAAATAAACATACAGTTGTTCAGTAATAAATTTAATAGTAGCTTCATTCCTTAGTGCTATACCAATAATCAGCATAAACCATTTTCCAACCATTCACAGCATTATAGGTTTAAAGAATATCAGTTTACATTAACAAATATACTTTATAAACTTTGTTTTGTTCATACTCACTGTAAAGTTACTGTAGCCAAGCTCTTGGGCAAAGTAGATATTGTTAGGCTTAAAACATCCATAACGTTTCATATTATATTTAAACATGATTTTTTTGCCTATTATGTGGTTGTATGAATTATATCATTAGATTAGATTAGATTAGAAAAATCTAATACTTTTTCTAACATTGTAGAACATAATATAGTTATATAGTAATATAGTTATAGTTATAGATAATATAGTTTAATATCTATTGCAACTGACAAGGCAAGCCAATTTTGGAGGCTTTTGTTCACCAACTGTAATTTTTCCTCACCTTTTAAAATTCTGTGCTTTCAATTTTTTTCCCCCTGGACCTTAAGTTTGTTATTGGAAACTGATGAACTTTATGCACAGCATTGTTTAACATCATCTACATTCATTCCCAGTGATAACATCTGCTGTTTGCGCATCCTCACAACATTCATCTCTATGATACTTGCTATACAGCATGATTTTTTCCACTTCCTTGCAACTGAAATGGTTACAGAGTGTATATGAGGTGTAAGTGGGTGGATTGTATGTGAAGTAAGACAGAAGGTAGAATCACATCCAAGTCAGAAGCGTTATACTGTACATGTAAGTGTCTGTTGACGGATTTTCTTAGTGCTGATAGCAAGCTGTTTCGTTTCTTATGACCTAGAAAAAGAGACTTTTATATTCTACTATATATATAGATTAGGTTAACTCTTCATATAATAATCTCCTGATTATTGACGCTTTTTAAATAATCTTAGACGCACCTTTGATATCACACCGATGCTGTTCTGGGTTTGTGGGTTTTAAAAGGCAGTCCTTTTAGATCTTGGTTCTAGATAACACTGACACAGTCCATTTCTAGCCTAGGGGTTACGACATACCTGTTTATATGTTCTCAGTAGAGGTTGATTGGGATATGACATGGAAAGGATAAAATTCTAATATCTGTCAATAGATTGAGGCATTATATCTTGAGTATTTCCATCCATCCACCTCGGAACCTCTGTAGTCCAACTAGGGACCCAGAAGGAAAATGGTGACTACTGTATTAATTCCCATTTTTACAACCATGGTAGGACATCAGGTCAACACACACACACACACACTTTCATTCACACACTACGGGCGATTTGGGAACTCCACTTAGCCTAATCTGCATGTTTTTGGACTATGGGATGAAACCAGAGTACCCGAAGGAAACCCACCAAGCATGGGGAGTCCAATGCAAACTCCATGCACAAAGACCACAAGGTAGGAATCAAACATGGACCCTGGAGGTGCAAGGCAACATTATGTCCAACCATTACATCACTGTGCCACCAAATCTTGAGTATTTATTGACAGCATAATCAAAAATATGCTTTACTATTATACAGTACAATAAAACACACACACACACCACATCTTTAAACACATGTAGGCAGATGCATTGCCTGTTTCAAGTCTGTAATGCCCTACTAGGTTCTCGCATCCTCTTTGAACATGGCCAAAAGAGAAAATCTCTATGTTAAACCGTGTCATTTTATTGTCTGTCCCTTGGTGTAATTTATGTTCGATTGGATGATATGTGCTTGGCCCATTTAAGTTCTCTTCCAATGCATTTTGGAGATTACAGAACAAATAACCCACATTGTTCGCTTTTATAACACCTACAACTGCCTTTCTTATATGCCATCACAGTTACTGTTAATGACATTTAATAAATGCGTCAGTGAAGTGGGCTGAAAATATTACCCGAAATGAAGATCAACTCTAGTTTCGCTCTGTATAATAATAAACAACCTGACATAACTAGCACTGGTACGCTGCATGATCCCATATTCTGGTATAGAAAGAAATCAGCTTCAGTCTGGCTAAT
The DNA here is from genome assembly GCF_024256425.1 of Clarias gariepinus. Lineage (NCBI taxonomy): Eukaryota > Metazoa > Chordata > Actinopteri > Siluriformes > Clariidae > Clarias > Clarias gariepinus. The sequence continues at coordinate 7,808,502 of NC_071118.1, read as the reverse complement.
ATCTTCTTTTCTAAATACTTAGGAAGGACCATTCTTGGGGCTGTTGCATCTGATTCCAAGACATTTAATAGCAAATAATCTGACATGGATGCCCAAACTGAAACTGTTGTCTTATTTTTTTTTTTTTAGTTTCCAGCACAGGTTTGCACTAATCATAGACTCCAACCTCCAGCCTCCAACCCATTTCTATATTTCAGTTCTGCTCCACCTTGTAAAAACAGTACATAAAAATATTAAATGCTACAAGATGCTTTTGTTAGCTTCATTATGGTTGTACTAAAGTGCAAAACATTTTAACATACAGGGGTTGGACATGAAACTGTAACACTAGTCAATTTAGTGTTGGAGGTTTCATGGCTAAACTGGACCAGCCTAGTCTTTATTAATTGCATATTCCACCAATAAGGGTGTCAAGGTTTAATCAGCAGAGTAATAGCACAGTTTTGCTTCGAATATTGATCAGTGATGGTGTGGACTGCAATATCATGGCAATCCCTAGGCCCAATACTTGTGCTAGTTGGGTGCGTCACTGCCAAGGACTACCAAACCATTCTGGAGGACCCAATGGTTCAAACATTGTATCCTGAAGGTGGTGATGTGTATCATGATAATAATGCACCAATACACACAGCAAGATTGGTGACAGAGTGGTTGGATGAACATGAAAGTGAAGTTGAACATCTGAGTCACAAGATCTAAATATTATGAGCCACTTTGGGGTGTTTTGGAGGAGCGAGTCAGGAAACGTTCTCCTCCACCAGCAGCATGTAGTGACCTGGCCACTATTTTGCAAGAAGAATGGGTCAAAATCCCTCTGGTCACTGTGCAGGACTTGTATCTGTGATCCACAAGATGAATTGATGCTGTATTGGCTGCAAAAGAAGGCTCTACACCATACTAATGAACTATTGTGGTCTAAAACCAGGTGTTTCAGTTTCATTGTCCAACCCCTGTACCAAAAACACCACTTTTTTTTTTTTGTGGTTTTTATTTCATTTTTTTACTTTTTTGTACTCTGTGTCAGAGCCATAATATTAACTTTATCAGACTTTATTATCAAATCCAGCTAACCCAAACTGTACAGTTTATTAAACACAATCACAAAGCTATGAACAGTACTCACTTGAGGTTTTTTTTTCTCATTACTTGAATTCTCTTTTCTTAGTAAGTTATTGTGCTTTATACCCTCTATCACTATACCTTACTTGACTGTTGTATAAGCAGGAAGTGAAATATGAACTAAATCAGAAATATTTACTAAAACCAAAACATTATCCTTTTTTTTTGTATTCAAAAGCGCCACCAAGTGGTCACCCAAAACTTTAAGTGGAATCAATTTATGTCAACTTTTAGATAAACTCATTTTTAAATGTGAAATGTGCAGTGACAGTGTGACATACTATCTACATGATTTGTTAATACTTCTTTGGTTTCTACAGGGACGTGTAGGCTTAACTAGTGCGTGTCACTTTAGCTGGGTCTCTTTTCAGACAGTCTGATCATTTAGCCTCAGCTTATCCTTTGGAGTAAACTCTTTCAGCTCACAAATGGCTGATGGCTAAGATCTTCAACATTATCCAATAATCAACAACTACAGAGTTTAATAAATTCTTACTTTAGCTTCTATTTACCCGGTGAGCCTTCATTTGAATTACATACAAATACATAACTAAATTTGTAAAAAAGAATTACATCACAAACTATCCATCCATCCAAGCAAATACCGCAAAAAATATGCAACCTATGACTTTTACATCAGTGGATATAACTGGGAATCACATTCTTTCGCAACACACAAGCAACACACATTCACGTATACACCCACCCAATCATAGACTATGGACAATTTGGGAACATCAGTCAGCCTACAATTTACACTACCGCTCAAAAGTTGGGGATCACTTGAAAATTTGTTTGTTTTTGTTTAGTGATTTATTTTCTACATTCTACAAACAATACATTGGGGATTTCAAAACTATAAAACAACACATATGGAATTAGGTAATTATGTAACAACAACAGCAGCAGCAACAGTCATTTGCAGTTATTTTAAGACAAAGAGGTCAGCCTTCTGAAATAGTTGCAAGAACAGTACAGTGCATTTGCAGAACCCATCAAGCACCATCATGAAACTGGCGCTTATAAAGACCGCGCCAGTAAGGCAAGATTAAAACTTACATCTGCTGCAGAGAAGTTCATTTATAGTTACCAACCTCAGAAATCACCAATTAACAAACAGCACCTCGGATTAGAGCCGTCATGAAGGCTTTACAGAGCATAAGTAGCAGATACATCTCAACATTCATAGGAGATTATTGCATATAGAAAGAAATAAAAACCAAAAACAACGATGTGATTAGAAAGTGATCCCAAACTTTTAAGTGGTAGTGTATGTTTTTGGACTGAAGGAGAAACAACAGTACTCTGAGGAAACATGCAAATACACTGAAAGCATGCAAACTCCACACACGCACATGGTGAATTTCAAACCCCAAGAAGTTGCAACGTGACAGTCCTAACCACTGAAGCCTATGTCACCCAAGAACTTAGACAAATTCATTTTTTCCAGCGTGGTTCTTGAAGACACTGGTTTAGTTAGTCATATTAGGGAGAAACAGTAAACGCATTGTACTGTAGTATGAATTTCATATGTACAGTATGTAAATCTAAAAGTTGGCTAAACAATCCCACTTTATACAGCTCATCTTAAAATATATATCCCTAAAATATTTCCAGATCAATTTTTTTTTCTTTTGTTAGTGCTATCCATTAAATTATATAACAAACATATTCCAGTTCCCACATTACTCAACCGGCAGGATCATAATCCATGTCTCTGGAAATCATGGGTTCCCCCCTCCTTTTTTTATTTTTAGAGGTACAGATTAAAAATGTATTCACAAGTTGGATGTTAATCACAAGTTGGTGCTTCTTTTTGCTAATTCTATGCTAAAAGCTTTTAATTCAAAGCATAACTGGTAATAGGAAATGACGGAATAAACATTGTAATACTGCTTATTTAAAATTAAAAGAAAATTTTTATGCTGATTTTGTTAAAATGAAAACAATCTGATTAAATGCATTTAAATATTTATTCAAATAAAAAGTTAAAAAGTTTTTAATGTAAAATAAAATGAAGTTATTTAAATGCACATTCAATTAAAAAAATAGCAAAGAAAGAAAACAAAAGAAAAACAAAATCCTGCTTTAAATGCCACATGCCTTTTTTCATTATTTAGCACATTTAGCACTTTATCAGTCTTTAGTAATGCCAAAAGACTTTAATTCCTTTAACTTTAACTCCAAATTTACAGAGAAAACTGGACAATTATTTGAATAAAAATCTACAGATTTTAACAGGTGTCAAGATGCCAAATAACCGACTGTGGCCAAATTTGCAAATTATTGAATTATTTGTTGGCTTTGTATTTTGTCATGGCGTTCTGTGAAGATGACAAATCTAACCAGTCCTTCAGCTGGACAGACAGATGAGCCTGATGAGCCTCAGCATGGCTACAGAGGTCACGTTTTTTTATTCAGTGGCCCTTTTTTGAGGAACCAAACCCTGAGAATCCCATTACAGCAGCCATTTCATCGTCTTCTTCGAAATTAAGGTCTTCCTCTGCCTTTCTTTTCTTTTCTTTCAGCTTTTCCTTCTTGTAAGCTTTTGCCTTTTCCTCCTGAAAGCAAACAAAAAGGTGCCGTTTAAAAAGGTAGGAAACAATAATTACATTTTTCAGAATCAGAATTATATTTAGGGCACTGCCATGCCATTCAATCAATCTAAATAATTTTACAAAGATGCCATTTGGATATTTTGATTGGATACCAATGATACCAAAAATATTGAATTACCAATGCCATTAACCCTAACTGATCCAATAAGTAGCTTCTCGTCACTTAATCAACCGTTACAGAGGACGTATCTTATGATCATGGAAAAGATGTTACAAACAAAACAATCTTCTGTGTTTCAGAAGAGTCAGATTTTTGGCCAGCATCAACAAAAAAGGCTTAATTTGCTAGGGACTTTGAAGAAATGAAAAAATGTAATGTTGTCTGATGAGTCCAGGTTGACCCTATTCCTAAGCAATGGGCATCTCAGGGTAAGAAGAGAAACACATGAAGCGTTGCACCCATCATGGCAATGTTAAGGTGTAGGACTGTAAGTACTTAGGGTCAACAGTCCAGTGCAATGGAGAGTGTGGAAAGGAGGTGAAGAGGCGGGTACAGGCAGGTGGGAATGGGTGGAGAAAAGCGTCAGGTGTGTTGTGCGATAAAAGAATATCAGCGAGAATGAAAGGAAAGGTGTACAGGACAGTGGTGAGAGCAGTGATACTCTATGGCTTAGAGACAGTGGCACTAAAGAAAAGACAGGAGGCAGAGTTGGAGGTAGCAGAGCTGAAGATGTTGAGGTTCTCCTTGGGAGTAACAAGGATGGATAGGATCAAGAATGAGTTCATCAGAGGGACAACCCATGTTACATGTTTTTGAAATAAAGTCAGAGAGGCCAGATTGAGGTGGTTTGGGCATGTTTAGAGGAGAGATTGTGAATATATCAGTAGAAGGATGCTGAGGTTGGAACTGCCAGGCAGGAGGTCTAGAGGAAGACCAAAGAGGCGATTTATGAATGCAGTGAGAGAGGACATGAAGTTAGTTGGTGTGAGAAAAGAGGATAGGCTTAGATGGAGGCAGATGATTCGCTGTGGCGACCCCTGAAAGGGAACAGCCGAAAGACAAATAAGATGTAGCATAAGACAGTCCAAAAAAATATTAGTTTATTATTAGTTTTACGACCATGCCGTGTATTAATCAATGTAAAAGTGTGTAAAGCAATTCTGAGACTTTCTGTGGATAGGAGCATGTGCCAAATTATATTCTTATATTTACATTTACATTTAGGCATTTGGCAGACGCTTTTATCCAGAGCGACTTACATTTTTATCTCATTACACATCTAAGCAGTTGAGGGTTAAGGGCCTTGCTCAAGGGCCCAACAGTGGCAACTTGGTGGTTGTGGGGTTTGAACCTGGGATCTTCCGAACCGTAGTCCAATGCCTTAACCACTGAGCTACCCCTGGCCCCATATATGGGGCTATTATTATTATATCATGGGCTATTTACCCAGCTATGAAGACAACTAGTCCTTACTTTTACAAACAACATGTCCACATATGAAAAGTGATTTTGTGCTCCGGATATTTCTTTCCAAAACCTCCAAACCCCTAAGAGAATAAGCATTATTCCAAAACTAACCTCTTCCCGCAGTTCCTTCATTCGCTCCTCGAAATCATACTCCTTCTGTTTTTCCTCCAGCTTCTTTTTGTTCACCTCGAAACGTTTTTTAACTTGGTCCAATGAGGAGCGTTCCACTCGCATCGACATTCCCAGGTTCCTCTGGTCTGTACAAGAAGAGAGGATTTAATTATGTATGTTACACACCTTGTTTGGTAAAACAGCAAATAAACCACTAAGATGAAATACTCACGTTTCTTGCCATTGATGTGGTCCAAAAAGTTAATGGAGTCTTTCACAACACAATCACACACATTGCAATAGTACCTGAAAGGAAGAAAGTGCAACATTAGACACCAAAGTCCTGTTCACACAAAGTATACACATCTGTCTCGGTGGTCAGAGTGTGAATGGGGTCAAAAGCATCTTAAAAGCATCTTGAAAGACTCATGACCCGATTACTCCACCTTCTTAAGTAGTGTGAAACCCACATGCTAACATTTGATAAGATCGATGGATTTACCAGCGTTGCTAGGTTTGAGGTTTGCTTCAAAATCATGTTTATGCAATCACACTGCTGATACACCTAGCATATGTATTTATTTATTCGTCAACGCCTTGGACTCTGAATAAAGTCAATATCAATAATAAACCGTGCATACGACCCATGCGAGGTTACTTCATATGCCCATAAGGAATCAATTTCAATACCTTTCAATTATTTTTTAAATACTGCTTCATTTAAAAATACTATACAATGTTACTTTAAAATATTACAGTGCATTATACAACGATGGTCTTGTTGCTGGGCTGTAAAACAGTGCGAAGTGTCAGGAAGAGGCAGACTCTGCCCAGACATGAGTGTGAAACAAAACATGCAAGGTCATTAAAATATAAACTTAATGAATATATACAGACCCAGCCAAAGATGTATAAACACTTCAACAGTTGTTATCTACGCCCTTTTTTAAACCTTAAATTAAATCATACAGCAATGTGTAGTATTATGTTTCCTCCAAAGATCTCAGTAGTCGCACCATTGTTTACATCATGTGATCGTCAGAAGAGAGGCGTATAGTTTTTCATGTTGAAGTGTGTGTACATTTTTTTGGCTGACTCTGTATATGCAATATCTGAATTTATTTTGGGTTTATAGCCCTTTGCATTGTGATTAAGTGGTTTGAGTACTGTGTACTGTGAGCAATTCCCATAATGCATTCTGATGCCATCTCTTCCTCTATTGCTCTAAGGTCCAATTCTGATGAACAGATGCACTGGGTGATCTTCCTTGAACAACACTTGCAACATTGTAACTGTTGCATACCAGGAACACCCCGTAAAAGGAAAAAAAATAAAATAAAATTCCACCGTTCTGGAGACGCTCTGCCCCAGTTGTTTAGCCATAACACTTGGTGCTCGTCAAAGTCGCTCAGATCCTTATGGTTGATTATTTTTCCTGCTTCTGACACAACAACTTTGAGAACTGATTGTCGACTTATGATTTTCACCCATTGTCAAGTGCAATTGTAATAGAATTATTAATGTTATTTATTTAACCCGTCAGTGGGTTTAATGTAATTGCTGATAGATGTAAGCCATATGGTATGAATAACTAGACTAAAATGGTTTGCTTTTAAGTATGGAGATCCCAGTCTGCCTGTTTTGTTTTCATCAGTGTGACTATAAGAAGAAGCACAGTTACAAAAATCAGGAAACCTACCCGCCCATTTCAGCCTGCGGTGTGGTCTTGGTGATGACGATGGTCTTTCCGAGCTTCGACTCCAAATCCACCTTGTAGTCTCTGTGCCGGAGAAGCTCTCGTTTGACCGGGGGGACAGGTTTGCCTAGAGAACAGAGCACAGAAGTAAAGTAAATGATTAAATTAAAAAAATAAAAGTAATATACTATCTCTGCCAACATGTGATGATGCTGTAATGCAATCCAAAAATAAATGTACTAGGTTATATTAGGAGATTACAACTTTTATAAATTATGAATGCACTCACCATCTTTTTTCTCTCTTTCCTCTGTGATTCGCTTTTGAGCCAGTTGTTCGTACTCATCTTTGTCCCACTTGCGCCGAAAATCATTCTTTGCCTGTTAAACATAAAAATTAAAACATTTTTAGTTTATAATAAAATATAATATAATAAAAAATGCCCATATATAGCTAATTTGAAATTCAAGCAAAAAAGGAGGAGGAGATTTGGAGCTGTTAATTTGGAGCACCCAAGTAAGAGACTACTACATTAACATCTTGTCCTTTAAAGTGATCTTTAGGTAACGAGGACATTTGTCCTTCCAATAGCTTTGAAAAGCTGTCTTTAAATGCAAAGGACCTAAATTGGCCATGTGGAACACATCACTCTGCTCATTCTAAGACCACAACATCTCAACAACTATTTACAGTTTAGAACAGCAAAATCGTTCGGTGTAAACTCACCTGTTTAACATTCTAAATGAAAATAATATGATATGGTTTTTCTCCGAGCTCTACACTATGACGTGAATGTAGTGTTGAGGGATTGTCTGTATTTATAACTGTAGTTAATAAGTCTTAAAAAGTCTGAACCAAGTTTAGATTCACGTGCCAATTTATGCATTGTCTGCAAGATTAATTTGTGTCTCCATATATAATAGAGATGCACCAGTCAGTGATGGATATTTATAAAATAGTGATACCTACAGAATCACAATATTAATTGGATCAGCAACTAAGATATCATATCGGGTGGTCACTGATGACTCCCAGCCTTAATACACACAGTGGAACTTCGGCATATGAACACGCTCCCTTACGAATGTTCGCCATAAGAATTGAAATTTTGCATGAAATTTTGAGGCATTTTCACAGTCATCTCAAATTCAAATTCAAATTTTATTTGTCACATACACAAACATACACAGTACGAAATGTAGTGAAATGCATTATACGGCTGCCATTGACCCTAGAAGAGAATTAAAGTTTACAAATAAGAAATAAATATGAATAAAAGAAATACGATAGAAATTAAATAAAAAATTAAATTAAACTAGGAAAAATAGAGCTAAAAATAAAAATATGTATGTAAAGTCATCTATGTAAAGTTTGTACGTATTTGTTTATTTTTCGTGCCATTATTTACTGTTAAATACTAAGTAGTACATATGGTTGTTACATATCTCAAACCACAATCGCAATGTGATCAAAATCACATTTTTATTTAATGTGACAAATTCTGCAGCTCCAACTAAACCCATCACTACACCTGTGATCAGAACACCTTGTCATTACTGCCCACATAAACAGCTCCAACTGTTACTAATCACGTGATCGCAACATGACCGAACCGTGCGCAGAGAGTTCACACTACACAACGGATCACTGCACTACGGCTCTAAACCGAATCACGACGCCGCTGCGCTCCTGTAGTGTAAACACCCAGATACATAACTACCACTAAATATAGCTGTCATAAACAACTACTGTGGGTTTATATAAGTTAATAATTGAATAAACAAACTGAATACTACATAATCGTTAACAAAAGCGTTTAGACCTAGTAAAGGACACAGAGACTGTACTATGTTATTAAACATCTCACAAAAACATTTCACTGCCAGGCAGCTAACGTTAGCAATGTGTGTTCTGCTGGGGTTTTTACCATATTAAACCAGGTTTAAACACATACGTTTAAATTAGGAACAGTAACATCTTTTAAATACGTTCAGCTGCGTAATCAATTAATGATTCTGCTCGTAAAAATACTATTAAAACTAAGATTATTCTTACACCACTACTGGACGCCATCTTGCTCCAGAGATCCACTTCCTGTCTGTGACGTACACCGGAACCTTTTCACGTTTACCCCTACATTTCAAAATAAAAGCTCTGTTGTCGCCATATATTAACACGTGACTTAAACAAGCATTTTCTCCCTGTGCCTGATGGGTTTTCTCCGGGGACTCCGGTTTCCTCCCACATTCCACAGATATACAGATTAGATGGATGAATCCTACATGGATGGATGGATCTTAATAAGATATTTGTGGCCACTGGAAGCCTGGAGCATATCCCAGGAGACTGGGCACGGGGTACACCGTTGCAGGAAACAAACACACACACACACGCACACACACACACACACACACACACACACACACACATTCATTCACACACTACAACAATTAGACTACTCTGCATGTCCAGGAAACTCAAGGGGCATGGGGAGAACATCCAAACTGCATGCACACAGACCCGAGGCGGGAATCGAACCTTTCACTTTCGACAGTCATAACAACTACCCTGCTGTGCTGCAGTGTATATCACTGAGGATCAATTTTAACGGTGTGAATCATCCTCCGGAACTTATTTATTTAATATAGCTAAAACATACAGCAGCATCACAGTGCTTGTGTAGGATTTTATTTAAGATAAGATAAATTTTTATTAATCCCAAGGGAAATTGCAGACAGTGCTTGTCTCTGCATGAAAATTAACTTATTCAATATGGACAAAACATCTGGTTTCATATTTAGACTCATACAGTACCATTAAGTAACTAGAGTAAGTTCAGTATACGTGGGACAGTTTTTGGGAATTGCCCCAGGTTTAATTAATTAATTAAATAAACAATTAATGAATGTATTTTTTAATGTACATACAGTCAAACAAAATAAATGAATGTAACTTTTTATAAACAACACATTTTTTTTTAAACATAAAATGATACCCCCTCGTACTTTAGCTATTTGTTCAGGTATTGTGGAACAGGCAAAACAGGTACTTTACCAGTTTGCAGTGAATGCACAACTTTTTATTTAACAATAAGAACAATATTAGTCAATGCCATAAAATTTTATTTAGAGCAAGAATGTGTAATTGTTGTTTTTAAGTAGAATAGCAACCATTCATTCACATTTTGGTGATATTCTTTCATTGAATTACCTATAATCATGTGGTGATCATTTTAAAATTGCATTTACAGCAAGACTTTTTAAAACACCTATTTAACCCCTATCAAATTTTTAACATTTTTTTTAACATTTCACATTTTTTTTATTATGATTTTTTTTATTGCAGATGTAATAATTAGAAGTAAAATAGTACTCACAATTTTACTAATATGTAAATGTAATGGAACATGACAAGAATAAATGGAAGACAGGAAAAAAACATGTAAATCCCAGAGTAATTGATGCCATTTGCTGGCTTATTTGTGAAGCTCCGCCCTGCAGCACCTGATGCTGATTTAAAGCTCTTTCAAACTATGAGGCCTACTATGTGGCAAAGTCAGCATGACAACACGCATTGAAACCCTACTTCAGAGTCCTTTGGAATCAAGGTCCAACTCTTTACTATTATGTTGCTGTTAAGAGTATAAGCCTTAATTCTTAAATTTGTTTTCGTTGCTGTTTTTTATTTTAGGGGTTTGTCTTTTACCCCATGGCCCAACCCTGAACTACAAGACATGAAGCTCAGGCTGCCTCTTCCCCCTGGTAGCCCAGAGCCATGGCTTCTTCCAGGCTGCAGCTCAGTATATGACAGCCTGGTCAGGTAAGAAGGTAAAGATCTTTGCCTTAAGCAGTAAGATCAAATCTTTATAATTGCTCCAGCTCAGGTTTCATGGAGGTTTAGTATTGGTCTGTTTGTGTGGTTCTGTTTATCTTTCTGTGCAATTCTATAGCTCTAGGACGCCCCAGTCACCTATGAGTGGAGATCAGAATTCCTCTACCATGAACAAACCTCGCAGGTCTTGTCCTTAGCTTTGAAGTCATGTTTACATGCATACTTTCTTTACCTGTATTTTAACTAACTTTTTCGCAATTAGATCCTCTATTCTTGAGCGGTGCATCCTGAAGATTTCTACAGCTAATGTTGCTGTAGGGACTGAGGATTTAGATGAGATCAAGAGGTCAGCTTTGTTTCCTAAAGTGTGTTGGAGTGATCATCATTAATGAAAGTTTTCTTGATCAGATGTTATTGTTGCTACTGTTTGTCCTAGATCCCCAACAAGGCACCGATGGCGTTCACACAATGTGGATCCATCATTTTTTGAGACTAATGAGTCTGTGTTGAAGCGACGGCAAAAGCAGATTCAGTATGGAAAGAATACTTGCGGTTACCAGAACTATGTGAAGCAAGTGCCAAAGTAGGAATAACTTCATTCATTCTTTTTTTTTTTTTTTTTTTACTAGTTTGTACAAATTAAGTAGAAAGTTTTATTCTAACCTTTTTTATTTAATTAGCTAATTAATTAGATTTTTAATTGCAAGTTTTAATTACAAATTTTTACAGTGGGGTCCAAACATCTGAAACTGCACTGAAGTGCTGGAATTTCAAAAATTGAAAATAACAAGGTTAGAATTTTTAAAGAAGCAATGCTTACGCCTAGATTGCATTGTCCTCCTTTTGTACAGAAGGTCAAATTTTCTTTAAGCTTTATCTCTTACTTTGATGCGCATGCGTTGTCGACACACTGACTAATTTGATCCATAGATGGCTAGGTTTTACACACCTGTGCAGGCAATTCTCGTTCAAGAGCCCAGTTGGTAAAACGAGAGTAAAATAGTAAAATGGGATTTATGTAAATAAATGCTCATCAATATTCAAATCTGCAAACTTTTTTTTTTTTTTTTTTGGACTGGCAGAATTCAGCAACAACTGATGCAAACATTCCTTGCGTGTAAGGCCAAGATGTTGGTATTTATTAGACAGAGCTTGTAGGTGTTTAACATTTTAAATTAAAATATTGCCTCAATTTGAGAAGTGCCCTCGGAGTACAGTTAAGCAAAGGGCCATTAATCAATCCCAGATAAATAAATCTTTGCATTAGTGTTTAACGTAACAGTTTGGAAGGGATTTTTTTTTTTTTAACTGCATAGTAAACATCTATGCTTTAACCCAACAAATCTTGTGTTAAAGTGTAAAAACAAAACACTTTCATCAATAAATGGCTATCTTAAATGTTCTCAATGTTGTAGGTTGAAATTATGGAAGAGCTCTTCCCATTCTTACACTGTACTTTTTCAGGTGTTTTCGCATCCCTGGGTTTCACCCATCCACTCCCAACAAATATCGCAAGTATAGTCGAAGATCTTGGGATATGCAAGTCAGACTTTGGAGAAGAGCGCTGCATGCGTGGGACCCACCTTTGACTTCTCAAGGACCTGAAGGAAATGATCCAGTTGATCAACTGTATGTATGTTTGACATTTTCAGCCCTTAAATGTATGGATGTAAGACTTTAATCAGATGTAGTCCAGTATGATGTGGTCAATACTTCCAAACTTATAAAAATAATGATGACCTGAATTTCTAAATTCTTTCTATCAAAAATAAAGAAAAGAACACTTTAAACACTTTAACAGGAGTCGTACATCTAGTTTGTCCAGTTTATAACAATCCATAAAAGCCTACCGATGCAGGTCTAGTGTTTTGGTTTTCGTTCAGAAACCAACTGATTCCTAGGATTTTTCACTCGCAATAGTCTCAACTGGAGAACATCACCTGGTATCACTTTTCCATTGTCTGTTTTCAGGGGGTGGCACAGTGGCTTAGTGGTTAGCACTGTCGCCTTGGACCACCAGGGTCGGCGTTCGATTCCTTCCTCTGGGTCTGTGTGCATGGAGTTTGCAGGTTCTCCCTGTGTTTGGTGGGTTTCCTCCCACAGTCCAAAGACATGCAGTTTAGGCTAATGGTTGTTCTCAAATTGCCCGCAGTTCATAAATGAACATTGTGTGTGTGCCCTGTGATGGTTTGGCATACCGTCCATTGTGTACCCTGCCTCGTGCCCCAAGCCCCCCACAACCATGTATGCAGCATTAATGATGAGTGCGTATAGATGTGAGTTATTTCAGTGGGCTCATGTCTATTATTGCCCAAGGTTCCCATTCCTTGCTGAAGTAGGCCAAACCCGAGGTCACTGGTATGGACCATGCACCTGGAAGTTCATTGTGGTGTTGGCTCTGAGATGCAGTTCTTTTGGCCAGGGTTAAATAGTGTGGTTATCTGAGCTATGGTAGACGTCTTGTCTGCTTGAACCATTCTGGCCATTTTTCTGCACAACTACTGTTCACTGACTGTTTCCAAATATTCAGCAGATTTTTAAATAATTAAACTAACCCATGCATGTCTGAATTAGCGTCAGTACATGTTCATTTCATCTTGTTTAATAGTTTGTGTTGATTTGCTCTTAGGCAGGGTCTGCTTGAACAAATGAACACTGACATGAGTGAAGAAGGAAAGGGGGAAAAGTCCGAAACCTTTGACCCCAGTGTTTCTGTACATGCTGAGACTTCTGAGGGCTCATCCGATGGTTTCCTGAAGCCTCTCATGCCTCAAGTGAGTAGAACCTAAATTTGACTACTTTGAGTTTTGTGCACATTGTCTCGTATTTATTTATTTATTTATTTTCCTTTTCCTCTGTAAAGGCTGAAATAACAAGCCAGCAAGGCCATTCTTCTGGACTGGGCTATACCTTTAACAGTCAATTAACTGCTGAGGAGAATGTTCTAGGATGGCTGAGGTTTCTCTTGGAGACTGACAACACATGCAGTGAAGCTGCTTTGCAGAGTGAACAGCCACTCTGGAGATTTTACTAGTGTACCGTGATTATTATTATATATATATATATATTTTTTTCCCCTACAGGCCATGTCTAAATCATGGGAAATGCTTGTATCTTTGTCTGGCATTTCAAGCTGTTGCATGCACGGAGCACATTGGTGGTAATTTAGCATCAAATTGTCATGTTCGTTTGTTAATACCACTGTTAATCTCCACAGCTGTTTTCACTACTTTTTTCATAAAAGTTCTGGTTTTTCTGTCACTAGTTTTGTTTTCACTTGCATAGCCTCTTGTTCTCAAATGCACTTTGTTTTTCTGTTAATTTTACATCCAGTTGTTTGGTTTCCACTTGTGTTTTTTGTATTAGTTGCTGGTGATTTAACATTCTTTTCCTAACTTTCCTATTTTGTACAACTTAAATTAGTGGAAAGCAAAACTAATAAAGATTTGTTAAAAGTTTGAACTTGTCATTTAATAAAAATAATGGATACCACAAGCACCTTACCCAACATTTGCAGACATTTGGCCAGACTTGCATCTTGGGGGTGGGGTGGGATAAAGAGTTCTTTGGCGAGTTAACTTTTGGAAGCCAAGGCTTTGTTTTCCTTGGAACCACTTCTGTTGGGTCAACACTGCCCAACAATTTGTTTCCCAGTGGTACAGTGTAACATGATCTTAGAATTATATTTATTATTTTTTTCTTTGAGTATGTGGTATTATTCCTGTTGGGATTTCTTTGGCATTGCATTTTCATTTTGATAAAACACTTAAATTATTACCAACCTTGGAAACTTTGCTGGTTCAGTGGTACCTTTTCTTGTCTCACATCTGCAAAGCTTGGGTTTACTTCCCAGCCAGAGGGGTTAAAGGACACCCTTAGTGCAATTCCCAAGCTTGGATCAAACTGAGAGGGCTGTTTCAGAAAAGGCACCCAACATAAACACATACCAAAATAAAGTGTGGGTTGCGTGATCTGTTGTGGAGATCCCTAACAGAGAGCAGCCAAAATAACAATGGTCAATACTATTATTGTGTGTCTAGAATGGGCAAAATATAATATAGGAAATGAGCATTACACCAGTTACAATATTTATATGTATATACTGTATATGCTCCACTATCTTGTACATCATTGCTGTGTGCATGTTTGGTGAAAAGGGACCTCTAATATAAAATGAAACCCTAACCCACTGGAACATATTGTGGCTCATTTATGCTTTGGATATTTTTGCAATTGGTTATTTAGAAAGGCTGGTTAGACCATAACACCCAACCCAACAATTTTGACCAACATAGAAAAAAATAGGCCTATTTGAAAGAACATCATATTCTCTAGGACAACACTCTGATGGTCACTTATGACTGACTCTAAGGACTTTTGAGAGGGTTCATGGCTTTGTGAATTCTATTAATTAAATTTAATTACCTGGATATGCTATTTGAAAGCATCACCTATCCTATTGGAGCAACACAGAAATGGATGCAGTAACAGTAAACCATACAGAAAACTTGCAGTGACAGTCCATCTGTGTATGCCTAGGATTTGTATAAATTTGCATTCACATATGATTCTCTACTAGCTTGAAAACAGTTTACAAAATTATTGCAAGTGCCCATTCATGTAGCCAGTGCTGTTGCATTATTGAATAAGAAACATATTTGAAAATTTCTGGAAGGAGTCTTTTGTAATGGTCTATGTTTGTCAGAACCATAACTTTTTCAAAATGGAGGTGCTTTTTAATTTCTTGATGACATAAGCTACATTTTTTTTTTGTCTTATTAACTTTGAGAGAAAGGGCATGGTGGCCCAGTAGCATAGTTGTCTTTAGGATTAGGGGCTTGTATGCCACCTCTAGTTTTGTGTAAGTAGAGTGACATTCTCCATGTGCTTTGTGGATTTAGGGATTTTTTTTTCCTGCACAGTCTGTATAATCCAAGGTTTCCTTATTGAGGGACCAGGAATAGGCTCCAAGCACCCTCCAACCCTACATACAATCATAGCAGGTAATTGATTTTGCGTATTTTGATTTGGCACAAATTTAATGCTAGAAGCCTTATGCATACGTCCCTTTTTTATTCGTGCTTGATACTGCTATATATTGAGACTGTATATGCTTACAAATTGTTAAAAGAGGAATACAACACTTTGGGATGTGCTATTAAAGTAAAATAAGCAATTTCAAATTAGTAAAAGGAAGTCAGCTTGGGCTGCATTAGGCAGCATCACACCTCACTGTTGTTGATTAATTTTCTAAAACTGCATGCCCAGCAGCACGGTAGCATAGTGGTTAGTATTGTGACCTCGCACCTCCTGGGTCGAAGGGTTTGATTCCCACCTCAGGTCTGTGTGTTTGATAAGTTTTCTCTGGGTACTGTTTTTCTGCTACAGTCCAAAGGCATGCACTTGCTCACCCATCATCTATACCACTTTATCCTGTATACAGGGTCGCATGCGGCCTGGAACCAATTTCAGGAGACTCAGGGGACAAGGTGAGGTACACCCTGGATGGGATGTCAATCCATCGCAGGGAACGGGAACACACTCAAACTCATTCACCCATTACGGGCAATTTTAATCTGTATGCCTTTGGACTGTGTGAGGAAACTGGAGCACCAGGAGAAACCCCACCAAGCATGGGGAGAACATGCAAACTCCATGCATACTGACCCAGAGGTGGGAATACAACAACTTGGCATGTGCCCTGACTCTGGAGGTGCAACTGTTTTGTCCACAGAGTCCCCTGCCTTGTGTCCTAAGTCTTCTGGAACACTTTACAGGCACCCAGCAACCCTGTACAGGATAAGTTGTGTAGAAGATGAATGAATAAACAGCCCCCAAGTGGTTCATCACTTACATTGCATGCTGTATGTCTGTCTATTCATTTTATGACCTAGATCTTTTACACATAATTTCTATAAAAGGTCCCAATACTGTATTTGCCTATTGGACCGATTAAACACGTGTTTCTCGTTTTGTATTTCGGGACAAATTGTACCGAAGCATTTCTATCCAGTACACATGATGTTTAATAATGGCACCGTGTTGAGAAGCGGGTGACATGTGCGAGCGCGCGTTCGCGTCGCGCGGTGGCGCGCTTCAGCGGGGGCGGGGCGGGGGGGAGGAGGAGGAGGGCAGCTCTCGCCTCTGCGGATACACACTACTGAATTTCTACAACCGCCGCTGTCTGCCTGTTTTACTTTTAGCAGTGCCAAAACGAGCAAATGTCCAGATTGGGATCATCCGTCGGTCATTTCTGCTGAATCCTTGACGTTTATTCGAGCGGCTTGTTTTTGAGTAAAGAGCGCGGCGCGTTCACAATAGCTCGCCATGGGCACTGGTTAGCTCGCGAGCGAGCGGGGCTGTTGTCTGAATTGTTTGAGCTCATGTAAGCAATAATAATAGCCCTTATTTTTTTGATCTCCCTGGCCTGGTGGAACATGCTGATCCGGCCTCGGATCGCGGATGATGGTGGATGCAAGCAAGGTAGATCAGAGAAAAGCAATCGTTTTAAGAGAAGCGTGTTATTGTTTGTGTATTGTTAAATCATAGATCACAGCACACACATGCTTTTTTTTTTTTTTTAACAGATTGTCATTTTGCATGAACATGCATGTTATTGTTGATGTATAGTGTGTGTCTATTTCCTGCATTATTTGGGAGTGCTTTGCTTTGCCTGGTGTCTGAGTGGGCCTGTGTCTGTGCCTGTGTCTGTGCTTGTGCTTTCTAGGCAGCAGATAAACCCAGTCCTCATCCCTTTCTTCTCCAATTTACCAACTAAAATTACCCCTCCTGTCTGGCGTGTCATATCTAGAGATCTGTCATGCCTAGCTGTTAAAATATCAGCAATCCACATTATAAGAGCACAATAATATCCTGTCTGTATGTATCTGTATATTCATATATATTCATATATACTATATTGTTGTATATTGGTCAGCCATATTTCTTGCCATCCTGATGAGAGGCATTTGGCTGTGAATCCACGGTCTATTTATGTGCATAGCTGTGTAACCGATAACACACCGACTCAGACGAAAGGTTTACTTTGGTATTGTTGTTTCTTTGCCTTAACATAACGAAAATCGCAAAATAAACGATTGTCTTATTGTAGTAATAATAACACACACGGTGGGGTGCTCATTTTGGCAAGACAAACCGGGACATGGCTTTGACCGCAGTGTTGTCGCTAGCTAGCTAGCTAAATAAATCACAGTGGAAGTGCCTAGATACGCATAGGTCAGGGGAATAAATATTAATACTAGATTTTTGTTTTTATATACGCTTAAAAAAAAAAGTCATTTCATACGACTCGGCCGTGTTTAAATATATACGGTGTTATTTTTTTTCCCCTCTAACCCGTCTATCAAGATGACTGTTCAGGCAGGCTGCCATTTGACTGGGTTCTTTCTGTACCTCCGTCACTTCCGGTTCATTAGCAGTTAATTATAGCCTTTGGTTTGTTTTTTCGAGCTGATTGTTTTTTTTTCTTTCTAAAATGTATATTTGTATATAAAATCACATAATAATAGGATGCACTGTATGGGTATCATATATGTTTTCGTATCAAGCAAGATATTTCACTCAGGTCTAGTCTCTACATTTGGCTCTGTGGCTAAGTTTAGACAGGCTGTTGAAATCCAATTGTCCAGCATGTTTAAATTAATTTTAAAATGATAAGAAAATACTCTACTTACACTCAGATTATTGTCGAAGGCCTGGGGTTGATTTCCACCCATTGCCCAAACCCCAGCCTTTGGATGCAGTGCCAGTCCCAAGCCCGGATAAAATGGGAGGGTTGCGTCAGAAGGGCACCTGAGGTAAAACCTGTGCCAAGTTGTATGTGCGGATCAGATGGCGAGCCCTTGATGGGAGCAACCGAAAGACTGACCACAACAACACCACTGCTCAGATTTTTGCCACCTTTGTATATGGTTTCAAATCTGATTTTCTGGAGACACAACTTGCCCTGACTGTGGTTTCACCCCTCTGTCATTTGGTCAGTGATCATTTTAAATCAACCACAGTGTGGTGGGATGAAAAATAAAGTCGAATTTATACACACACACACTATGACAAAATATTTGGCCCAGCTTGTTAATTATTACTTTCGGGCGTTTCAGTCAGCAAGGACTATAAAGACATAGTTTAATGAGTTTGGTGGACAGCATTCCAAGATGAGTGGAAACTGTTCTAGCTGTAAAAAGAGCACCAGCTCCATACTGAAGTATATGTATTTAAATACTTAATCACATGGGGTATTGGTAGCTCAGTGGTAGGTTTCTCGTCCCCCATGTGGAAGGCCTGGATTAAGTTTCCACCCAGCGCCCAAACCCCACCCACAGTGACAGTTCCAAGATAAAATGGGAGGGAAGGGTAATGCAACTGGTGTAAAACCTGTGGCAAGTTGTGTGCAGATTAAATGGTTCACTGGCGACCCCTCAATGGGAGCAGGTAAAAGATGAACAACGACATACACATGGTCACATAGTTACAGTTTCTGTCAGAGATGATTTAACATACTTCCATCACTTGTAAGCAGCCTCAAAAGGAACTTTCAGGCAGAAATGGCTATACAGCCATTTCAAATGTCCTTTCAACACACTGTATTTGCTTATCTATGGTAATTAATACTTCACAAACCAATCCACCATAAAGACACCTCAGAGGGTGCTTTCATGGAGCATGCCAGCATTCTGGAGTCTGAGAAGGCGTGGCAAGTAACACCTGTAACATCATGTGCGTCTAGTGTCACGTGTAGCTTAAGTTAGGAATTGTGTGCCTACCGTTTCCTTCCAAAACATTGCCATGTAAACCGATTGCTGAGGTACTTTTGCTCGCCGTGCACAATTGTATCACTCTTTAATGCAGCTTTGTTCTTGGAGAGCAAGATCTCTGTGGCTACCCACTTTGCTGCCATGTCCAACCATTACATTTATTTCATTTCATTCCTTTTATGGCTAGTTGGCAACTATTTCATGTTTTTTAAATATACTACTGAAAGATAGGACACATCACAGGCCTCAAAATATCACGCCCACTTTTCAGCATGTTCTAGCTCTCCCTTTTACATAGATCTTGTTTCACTTCTGTGACTACGTCTGCTGCGGATGAAAAGTCCATCAGGAACAACACAGTGTTTCGTCTTTGTGCCTTTCACCTTAAACAGGTAGCGTGAAAGGTCTAAAGTTAGGTAAAGATTGAGTTGAAAATAGCCCGGGCGATGTGTTTGTGATCATTGTCATGCTGAAAGACCCTTGCTGATGGAACGAGGTTTTCACTCAAAATTTCACGATACATGGCCCCATTCATTCTTTTCACCATCATGCTTCACAGTAGGGATGGTGTTCTTTGGATGCAACTCAGCATTATTTCTCCTCCAAACACAATGTTTTATATTGGGTTTTCACTGACCATATGACATTTTCCCAATCCTCTCCAGGAATCATCCAAATGCTCTCTAGCAAACTTCAGACGGGCCTGGACATGTACTGGCTTAAGCAGGGGGACACGTCTGCCACTGCAGGATCTGAGTCCCTGGCGGCGCAGTGTGTTACTGATGGTAGCCTTTGTTACTTTGGTCCCAGCTCTCTGCAGGTCATTCACTAGGTCGCCCCGTGTGGTTCTGAGATTTTTGCTCACAGTTCTTGTAATCTTTTTGACCCCACAGGGTGAGATCTTGCGTGGAGCCCCAGATCAAGGGAGATTATCAGTGGTCTTGTATGTCTTCCATTTTCCAAAAATTGCTCCCACAATTAATTTCTTCACATCGAGCTGCTTACCTATTGCAGATTCAGTCTTCCCAGCCTGGTGCAGGTCTACAATTTTGTCTCTGGTGTCCTTTGACAGCCCTTTGGTCTTGGCCAGCGTGGAGTTTGGAGTGTGACTGTTTGAACTTGTTATCCGTATAAAAGACACCTGTCCAAAACCTCAAACAGATTCCATTAATACAGGTAACGAGTGGAGGATAGGGGAGCCTCTTAAAGAAGTTGTTACAGGTCTGTGAGAGCCTAAAACTTGCTTGTTTGTAGGTGACCAAATACTTATTTTACCAAGGAATTTACCAATTCATTCTTTAAAAATCCTACAATGTGATTTTTCTGGATTTTTTCCCCCCTATTTTGTCTCTCATAGTTGAGGTATACCTAGCACAATTGGTGGGAAACCTTGCACAATTGGTGTCTGACTAAATACTTTTTTGCCCCACTGTGTGTGTATGTATGTGTGTGTGTGTATGTATGTGTATGTATGTGTATGTATGTGTATGTATGTGTGTGTGTGTGTGTATGTATGTGTATGTATGTGTATGTATGTGTATGTATGTGTGTGTATGTGTGTGTATGTGTAT
Source organism: Clarias gariepinus (assembly GCF_024256425.1). Lineage (NCBI taxonomy): Eukaryota > Metazoa > Chordata > Actinopteri > Siluriformes > Clariidae > Clarias > Clarias gariepinus. Next base: position 7,787,374 of record NC_071118.1, on the reverse strand, counting down.
GTATGTATGTATGTATGTATGTATGTAATATATATATATATATATATATATATTACAGTCATGTATATCATCATATTCCCAAGCTCATCGAAACTGTTTAAACTCATAATAAATTAAAATGAAATAGTTCTACAAGTTCTATCCAAAATTTTCACTGTAATAACCTAGTCTAAAATTATTTTGGTTTCACTGTATCAGAGTGTTAATCAACTAGGGTTCAAAACGATTTCTACGGGGCACATGCCAATACCCATATTAGTAATCAAGGAGACGGATCGCTGATATGCATTTACAGCAACAACAAAAAAAAAAAGTCAAACTTGTGGTGAAGATTTTAGAAAAACAAACTCCTACACAAAACATGCCTGTTTTTAAATGCCTTTAAGCATTATATTTAATTCAAGAATATATAATGGTACTGTAGTCCCAAATCAGCAGCAGCAGATTGTAGTGCAGAAAGCACATCATGCTCTAAAGTGAAATAGCTTCTGTACCTCTCAAAAATTGTAGAGACTTTAACGGAAACATGCTCACTCTGAATGGGGGGTGGGGATTTGCAATAACGAACAAGTTAGATACGGATGATTATTGAAAAATTCTAAATATCGGCTAGGACAATAATGCAAGCAGGTAGTCAGAATGTAGAAAACAATCTGAAATCTTTTTACAAAAGTCAACAAACTAAATAACTAACACACAAATCTAAAATCACCCTTTTTTAAATTTTCTTAGAAAACCCATTTTCTTTAAAACATTTGAAAGAGTGAATGTAAGGAAGCATGTTGTGCTGACAAATAATAAAAAAAAATCTTAACTAGCATCAATGCTTAGCCAAAAGTAAAGTTGTTTGGTTTCATTTTGATCAGCAGTGCCATACACAGGGTAAAGTTCATAACATACAGGTAGTGGCACTCTGACATGTTTAGCGCACTCATGGATTATGTAGCATAAGGGTTTTCAGTTTTCAGTATAATTCAGTTAGGGTGCTGAGCAAGGGGGTTTAGATTTTTTTTTTTGTGGGAGAGATCACAGACTCACTTAAAACAACTGGCTTGTTAAGATTAAAAACCCAACAAACAATGAGCAGACAGATGGAAATACATCATAATTTGGAGTTTGAAAAATGCACGAGTTACAGGCGCCGATCCTTTACCACAACTAACCATGACACAGCAAGTGCTCTTCATACTATTGAAAGTGCATAACTGCTAAAATTAAAACCATGAATTCAGCTATGAATATTAGAGAAAGCACAGTGACCAAATTAATCATGGCTTGCTCTCAGTTCAGTGAGGTTTCTGTTTGTGTATGTAGTTTGAAACCCAGAATAATACTCATCAAATGTGGTACGCTTCTCTTTTCCGTCTTGTGTATTGTTTGTGGTAATATTCAGAAACATAATTGGGTTTTGTGTAAAAATAATCCATGGGGGTATCAAAACAATACATTTTATTGTTTAAGCTTTATAGGACCTTATGAAGACTATTTTCCTTTAAAATAAGAATGTTGTATGTTAAGTGTTTACCTTCTGATATTTAATATAGGGGTATTTTTCATGTTCATATTTCATATTAGGTTCAGTTGATTGTGCCTGAACGGTGGCGTAGTGGTTAGCACTGTGGTCATGGACCTCCAGGAGTAATGGTCGATTCCCGCCTTAGGTCTGTGTGTGTGGACTTCGCATGTTCTCCCTATGCTGGGTGGCCCATAGCAACATTTTGTTGCTTAGAATGAGCTTTTTCTTGTCTAATGAGACTGAATTGAGCTGTCTCATTACAAGCTCGACTTTGTCTTTTCTATTTCTCCTAAACCCCACTTAGAAGAAACAAAGAGACATAACTGAGACACAAAGTGAAAAATACTTTTTAGAAACATTTGAGAAAATTGAGATGTACATGAGAAACAGAACTACATTTGAAGGAGAAGCAAATGAGCCATATATAAGCCCATAATGAGAATACAGTCAAATATAAATCAGATGTAATAAATTTACACACAATATAACAGACACCAGCAAAATCTGACAGATCAAGACACTAAATGATACAAAATGTCACCCATGTTGACAAAGATATTAACTCTGTCACATTGCTCAATTTAAAGTATGATTTATACAGGAGTTACACAAAGGCCACAGCATTGTGACAATCTTCCAGTGAAAAGAATCAGTCAAAAAGGAGATGAAAAAATGTAAAGAAAAATTGGTTGCTTGCTGTATGTAAGGGCTACGGATTGGGCCAATGCCAGGAAAAGTTCCCTCACCAGCCACATCAGTCTTGTGGTGGATGTCCAACAAGTTTGTCCAAAGTCTGCTTAGTATCTAATGAAACAAAATATATTAAAACATTTGAGATTTACCTAAACACCATTCAGCTACTCCATTCCCAACTTTCTGAAGGTTGAAAGATGGGCTTGAGCTTGCTCATGGGCTGGTGCTTACCTGACTGATGATGTGGTGCTGATGGAGACTCTGGAACATTCTCCTGCATTCTTGGTCTCTTAAGGTGGCATGCTTCTAAAAAGAACCCAGTTAAAGTAAAATGTATATAATTACCAAGATAACCATTTCACAAACAAACATATTGGTCTTAATTTATAGAATATAATTAACCGATGTCTCTAAAGTTAAATGTTCTGGTACAGTAACTACTGTTAAACACTGAACACTCTGGTTTTGTCTCTGGAAACACTCTGGAAACTACTGGTTTTCAAAACTTGATCATGCAGTAACATTAACTTACTATTAAAAAACAAAAAGCTTAATAATAATAATAATAATAATAATAATACTGTAGCCAGCTGACTGATTCTTACCATAAAAAAACAACTTCCAACCACACGTGTTAGTTACCTAGATATGCTAAACCCCATGCTAAACCACCCACAGCTAGCATGTAAATTCCTTTTGCAATTTAAGCACAAACATAAGCTGTGAAAATTTCAGCTAAGTATACCCCCATTTTTATTATTATTATTATTTTTTACCACAGACTCTGTGGTTTTACCTTACATTTTGACCCCTGGTTAACAATAATCAATTTAAAATTTGGCACGAAAAAGTAAAACCCGTCTGCTTTGTCTTTTTCTTTATTTTTAAAAAGTAGGAGTTGCGCTACCGCCACCTAAAAGTCTGAATGAATGATGGATAAAGTGTTTTTTTGCTGACAGAGGCCTTGCGATGCCCTGCACATTTCTCTAACACAGTGGCCCCTTAAAAATGTACAGGCTTGGAGCATGTGTGGAAGAAATTGTGGGAAATCATGTCTTTATTAGAATCTATATGTTCAAAAAATTTTCATGGCCTTCATGAAATTTTTTTGAACATTTAGTCTTAAATGTATAATAAAAAATAGGTTTGGTCTTAAATGATAAGTGGATACAGAAATCACTAAACACAAACATTATCTCATTGCTTTACTTCTCGATAAAAATAATAATATAGTAATATAACTGGTGGTTGGTCTTTTTTAAAATAAAGAAGCTAGATTTCGAATCTTTACATATCTACATATCTTCATTTCAGAGATCCAACCTACTTACCCTCTCTTAGCGCTACATGCTCCAGTACAGTAGGTGGCAGTATGCACCTAGTTAGTTTGTGATCCACAAAGACAAATTCACAAATATCATCAACTATGTAGAATTAATTTATGTTGTTTCTTCAGTATAGAATAGCGCGCATCACAAGATCCCAAGCCGGAACAATACAGTTGAACTTAGCACCATGGCTAATATTATTGTAATTTTGAAGACGGGGTTAAGAATGAACCTTTCGCCTTACTTATATTCAATTGTCTGTCACATGTACCGTTCAGCACAGTAAAAGTATTTTTGTGGGGTCCGAGCGCAGGGTCGGACAGCATTCTTGGAGCAGATAAAGTTAAGGGCCTTGCTCAAGGGCTCAGCAGTGGCAACTTGGTGTTGCTGGGACTCGAACCCGAGAACTTTCCAATCAGTAACCCACAGCCTTTTCAAATGGACTAAGGCATGTATGATCAGTGTTCACACCTATCAAATGAACTAGACTATGTTTAACAACATTTTTGCAGTGACCTGCATATGTATTCACCCCCTTCAGTTTTGCTCTGTAATTGCTCTGAGATACAATTTAAATATCGATTGTTTATGTGAAAACCTGAGCAGCAACCTCATTTCCACTTTAGTCTGTTCCAGCCACTCATTCAGCATCACCAGTATAATAATCATCATCCTGATCATCTGTCATCATCTGCACCTGTTTCTCACTGGTTTATGCCTTAAGTTAGATGTCTTTGATGCTTAAATGATTTATAGGAACAGGGTCTGGACTGAAAATGAGAGCCAGAAAAGTCCTTCAGAAAGCCTGGAGAAATATTCAAGCCTACATTAAAAATAGAAGAAAGTCTGTCTCTTTGGAAGCAAAATATGAGGAAATGAGGAGTGGCTCAAGATGTTTGTTCAGCACTGTAGATCATCATTTCTCACTGGTTCATGTTTCAAGTTAAAATATAAACAAAATATTCATATAAACAGAAAAGGTTTTCAGCGAAGCTTATGGTAATTCATTTTGAACCTGACTGATTTTCTGACGTGTCCTGCTGTGTGAACACTGTCTTGGTTCCAGTCTGTTTCTGCGCAGGGAGTGATTCTGTCTCGTCTGTTTTCCCAGGTGATAATGAAGTCATGACGATGTCTAAAACTGCTTGGGGATCTGTTCTCTGAGGAGATGTTGAAGAGAAGTCCATTGCTATGTGATTCTTTCAGATGCTCATCGAGTTCACTTTGGAGCTTCACATGTGCAGAGCTATGGTGATACTAATCCATAGCTTTGGCATTAACAACAGCAGCTGGTAAAATTTTATTTTACATGTTATCCTTGATATTAAACACACACACATACATACCAATCTTTTCGTTCTTTTTCAGCCTCTCTATGATTGTTACAGCCATGACGAAACCTGCTGGTTCACAGATGGATTGATGCCTGGTAAGTTTTTCTGTATTTTTCACATAAACTTTGTCACATAAGCTTTATATAAACATTGAGGGCGATTATAGCTTTGTGAGTAACACTTGGAGAACTGTTGAGTGCTAGGGATAAAACTTCTCCTGTTCCCCCCACAGAAAGCAGTTACTGGCAACTCTGCCCTTCCTCAAATTCTGGTGTGCAGGGCGTCCTGAGTTCCAGCTTCCCCCCCGGCCCTGTGCCTCTGGGACCTTCTGCTTCCCACCTGCCGGAGGGGGACAACCTGAATCGTCCACTCGCCCCGAGCACCTCTGTGACGGACCTGTCTTTTCCCGGGCCACCGCCTCCCCCCCCGCCACCCCCTAAACGCCACTGTCGTTCGCTGTCTGTACCGGAGGACCTCTCACGCTGCCGGTACACCTGGCGGCCAAGTGCCTCCAAGGTTTGGACACCAGTGAACCGCCGATGCCACAGTGGAGGGGGCGCGGGGGGGCCGTGTCCGCTGCGTGCCCCCAGTTCCTCTCTTAATTCCTCTTTGCATTCTTCCTCAAGCCCAACTTTCTTCAGCTTGGCCCTTTCCCCAGATTCCCCGCTGCCATGGAATTTCCCCTGGGACCCAAGTGAACCAGCCGGAGGCGGCGCCTGTTGCTGCTTCTTCCCTTCCGCTTCCTTGTGCTCTTCCTCTCCGTCTCCTCTTCACCCTCCTCCGCCTCCGCAGCGACGCTTCTCGCTCTCTCCTGTGCTCATACGTGAAGCTGCCGCACACTTCCTTCCTCCACCCCAAGTTCCCCTACAACCTACGTCCCATCCTCCAGTCGTGCCTGCCTCGCCGTCCTCCGCATGCAGCACTCCATCTTCCGTGCGCCGCGCTCTTCCTCCTCAACTTCCACGCTGTCACTCTCAGCCATGTGACCTCCTCCTGCTCAAGCCTGGCCTGAAGCGTCGCAGGGACCCGGACAGACCATGTGCACGGCCTGTGCTAGACTTTGCAAAAATGACACAGGTAGCTTACTTTTTGCTTCCTATGAAAGCTTTTTTTTTTGGAGAGGGATTTTTATGAAATTAGGAAGATGGGTCGAAAAGCTTCCTTAAAGCTGGCATTTGGAAAGCTGTAAAAAACATGCATGGTATGTCATCCTTTTTACAAGGTGACCTTATGAGCAAAAAGCTCAATCTTTTGTTGATCGACTCAGTTAATTGAATCTAAGTTTGTTTTTGATTCAGAATCGATTCAGACATTTAAATTATTCAGGTAAACGTACAACCGTTAAATGGTCTCAAATTGATGGAATTTTTTTTTGCAAAAAATCGAAACCTCTTTCATTATCTGCAAATACTCTTCTTTTGCAAGAGTATTGCTCCTTATTCTTTTGAGTTCATAGAATAAATTTACTAAATGGACTGGAATGTGGAGCGGAAGATTAGCAGGAAGCAATCACTTTGTTCAGGACATTTAAACAATCATCAACAAAGGTTACATTGCAATTTAAAGGTTATTAGATACTTTTCGTAGTTTTTAATACTTCAGCATGAGTAAAAAATTATAGCTGCTTGAAACGAATCAGACGAGTAACAGTAGTGCTGTTGTATAAAATCGTAAAAAAAGTTGAGAGTCTGCCTGGGTTTCACAACTCTAGTAACAGTTTGGCACTGGAACTCGACTTAGAAGTAAGCGATGTAAACTGGAAGTGAGTTGCAGCGATGGTGCTACAGATGGCGAGTAAATGTAATGAATATGAAATCAATCAGGCATCCAGAGGAACAGTGCACTATTACTGTAGATCACTGTAGCGTGGTAGAAAGAAGTTCCAGCCGTTGCTGTTGGAGCTTATGACTTCATCTGGAGTGAATTTATTCGAACAGCCAGTGTTCTGGTCAGCAGATGAAACTTTTTTAGCAGGAATTTAAGAGGATGCTTTTTTTTAGGCTGTGAACACACTATCCTTTTCCAATACAAATGCATTTGCATTTGAATTGTATTTTTAATGGACGTTTTTGTTATTTTACTATACCAAGGTAATGTAGAATGGAATTGTAGCAAACCTGCTTTAGCATTCTTGCTTAATCTTTTTTTGTTTCTTTGTTTGTTTCTTTCCTCGTCAGACCCGAAGCACAGATCCTCTCAGCTGTCTGGACCGCGGTAGACTCGCCTGTGGAGGCGACCTCTGCATGGGCCTCGAACCTTTTTTTGGGGACTTCAGAGGGTCATGTTCACCTGCTGAAGGTTTAGGAAGGACGAGTATTGGACCGCTGAGTGAAAGCGATGAGGAGGAGGAAGAGGAAGAGAGAGAAGAGGCGGACTCGTCACGTGATGGAGGACAGCAAAGTGTATTTGAGAGGGATTGTACAGAATTAGACATTACTCTCATTGAGGAGAATTAAAAAATGTGTAAAGGATGTTTTTTTTTTTTTTTTTTTTTTTTTTTTTGTCCCCCCCCTTCCCACCCCTCTCTTGCATTTGCCAGCATTCAACCCATTTGTTCATCACCTGCTACATTGGCAGGCCTCTCAGGAACTCTGCTGCTCTCTCACGAGCTGTGCAGGTGTATAAATTCTCATTGATGCATTAATGAAGATGTTGATTAGTAGCAGTTATTACAGGTTAATGCAGTTGGTTATGGATGTTGACCCAATATCATATTACATTCCAGAATCAGTTGCAAAGAAACTCTAAAGGATGTGAATATTAGACAGCTGGTGGACATTCTCTAGGAAATGTAGATGTTCTTTAAATAAATAAATAAATTGAAAAAAATCTCTCTGAAAGGCAGAACTCGAGGGGAACTGAGCGTCTTGAGCTTCTTGCTGTCTTTCTTTTTTCTGTCTTTTTTTTTTCTTTTAACATGTTTTCTTAGTAGGAATAGTCTTTCGTGGATGATAGTTATGAATAACAGTGTTTTGTTGAGTTTTAAAAATAAAAGATATAAAAATAAAAAAAAAATGAAAGAAAAAAGTCAACATGAGAGCTGTACTTTACTCTTTGGGCCTTTCTACTTCCCGAGAAACGTCCATCTAATTCAGCATAAGCCTTAAGATGCCTTTTTCCTTTATCAAAAAGACTCTCGAAGGAAATGACTTGTGTATCTGTTGTCCTTCCTACTGTTACTTTTTTGCTGTCTCTTTTTTATCTTTTAACCTGTACAATGCATTCCTCTAAAAACTGAATACATTGAGTTATGCACTGTATTTGAGGCAGAAACGGAAAAAAAAAACCCAACCACTGTATTCTGAAGGCACACTGAAATGCCAAACACATCACATTGTACAGTATTCGTTCGAAGCCGCTTGACTGAAGATGGTACCTTGAAGGGTGGAAGGTATTTTTTTTCCTGTCCTTTTCTGTTGTATGTGTAATAAGATTGAAAGTTCTGATTCAGTTTATGCATAAATAAAGTTTATTTGAAATTATTTTACAGAGAACGTCAAATGTCGGGTGTGGAGTGTGTTCTAATACTGTGGTTCAAATGGAAAGAAAAAACAAATTATATAATATTTTATGGTAATTGATATTTTACATTAAGCAACATAAATCTCTTCATATAAAACCTGTCACATGTCATTTCTTCCAGGTAAGGGTTTCTTCTTGATTTTTGTTTAGATCCCAGTCTTGTACTGACTACATGATGCTTGAGCTTGTGGCCTGTTTTTTTTTGTTGCTCTTCCAAATAATCTCATGTATTTCAATGGAATTGCATTTCAGGGATTCCAATGCTGTCTGAAAGTTCAGTCATGCTCATTGAACAGGTGATGCACAGATTTGACTTCATGTATTCTACAGATGTCATCCTGGAACATGTCACTTTTTTCTTCAACTTGGACATAAAACATAAAGGACAACCTCAAGAGTCTGACATGACCATTTGCTTATACACACAACCACTTTTAACGTCTGAAACAAAGGCCTATCAGAGAAAGTTCTTATTTATTTATTTATTTATTTTGTGATGATTTAGGTCCTACATTAAGATCTGCTAGTCATGTAAAATGGCTGATGAACACACACTCGCTTTTAGCATTTGTGGAATTCCATGATTAAAGTGCCATTTGTGAGTCACTGATGTTATATTTAGAAATAAGTGAAGCCTCCTCCACAACAACTTAAAATCTCTATAGCAAAATATATAGCAGTAAGGAAAATTAATTTGCCTGCTCAAGGCAAATATTAGTACATCTTACTTTAAGTCTTATAATTAAAGACATTATTTTGCAGTAATATGTGAATCCATTTTATACATGTTGCCTAAAAGATCATCATTGAATTATCCATTATTTTTATAGTTCTAAAAATCGTACATTTTAGTTTATTTGCCACCGATACCTGAACAAATTCTCCCCTCACATCTATGAATATTTGAAACGAACATTCAACAAGATGTTGCACCATCTACGTTTCCTGAAGATTGTGGGATTAAACAAAGTAAGTTCTGTCGTTCCTTTTTGTTAATCAATTTTGTATTTACAGTTAATGTGTAGTTAATTTTAAAAAGTGTAAAATGTACAAAACAATGTTTTTTAAAATGCATGTGATAATTAAATCAAAACACACATTTAATGATAGAAAATTATTTATTCATACTTCATTTAGCTTTTTGTAATTTGTAGATTTTTTTATGCAGATTAAAAAAAAAATCTGAAATCACTTTTCTGCTTTTGCATTTTTTTTTTCTTTCATTGGTCAACTGATTTTGGAACATAAGCTTCTTTAAACACATTGACTCTGCTAACAACAGTGCGGTCTTCATTCTGTCTGAATGCATTGCACTTTAAACTAATACTAAGTAATGAGAAATACAGGTGGGTACGATGGGGGAAGTGAATACAAAAGTGAAAATGCAAACCTCACAAACACTGCAAACCCAAGAACACATACAAAGGTCAAAGCACAAACATTAAAGAAACATGTTGCAAATAGAAAAACACAAGCAGAAGTCACAGCACAATTATTATACTGTAGAAACTGATGGAAAATCAGTTTCTACAGTATAAAAAAAATTTATACCGATAGAAAATTTTCAGATAGAAAATCAACAAACAAATATTTCAGAAACACTACAAACACAAAAACACATACAAACATCAAAGCAAAAATATTACAGAAAGACTACAAATACAAAAACACACCAAAGTCAACTCACAAATATTATGGAAACATACAAAAACAGAAACATACTTATATATTTTTTCTTTTCTACTTATTTTACTTTTAATCTTGCTTCCTTGTCACCTACAGCTGCCCTGTTACATATTATTAGCACTAAGATTCTCTTGGATTAGAATTAGAACTAGAATTACTATAACTCTTTCTGTATATAAATCAGTGACTTATGAAATTGCCATATTTTCATGTAAGATCAAATTTTCTTTGTCATCTGGATGTAACTGGAGAATTACAGTAGCCATATTGAATGTCAGGACTTTTAACACCCATGAGTAAAAACCTGCCCCAATTCTTTTTATTTGATTATTATTTTTTGCTTGGGGTGGGCGTGGCCTTCCCTCAGGAAGAGGGATGAACTCTGGGGTACCCGGATGTGATATACCGCGGGATGATCTTGACCTGCTCGAGATTTCTGCTCGAGCTTAAAAACATTTTAAGAGCTTTGAGAGTAAGTGTTGTAAGCTAATTGTTTGTTTATTATATTTATTCATATTTCTTTTCATTTGAAACATTTTACAGCGACAGTTCGACTGAGTGAAAGGAAAAGCTCTTTATCGTGCTGTCTGCTCAAGGTGTTCGCCTGAATAAATACCTGAGGTAAGTTAAACACGCGCCTCCTGTTAGCTGCAGTGTTTGGCCGAGTCACGGGTCAGTCCTGAGGCACTTTAGCGCTCAAGAGAAGATCTCCAGCTGTTCATTCATTTCTTCCAACTTTGCTTAATTGCTGATGAAAGCTCAATAGATAATTGCATACGTTGCACCGTAGTCAGTTGTCCTGGTTAATAGTTTAACAAGTTAGTTTACCAAGGTTAACACCAGGTTAATTTATATTTTACTGATAAGTTGATTTACACCTTTAACCAATATTGATATTGCTTTAACAAAAGTGTCCTTTAAACAGGAACAGCATCCAAATCCTATGTGTGTCCTCAGTTAAGGACCAAATAATTAAATTATTAATGACTTTAAATTATCTAATTGACTGTAGCTCATACTTGGACACTTAGGTTTTTATGCATGTGATGTGTTCTATAATGCAGGGCTGCACAATTCTTGCTAAAATGTGAATCACGATTTTTCTCCATGGTTATTGAGATCACGATTCTCTCACATGATTCTGTTTTTTTTTTTTTAGCTGCAAAATTAATGGCACTCTTAAAAGGTTGCATACACAGAATTTGTATGTTTTTTTTAATCTTTTTTTTTTTTTTTTTTTTTTTACAAAAAAGGTTTTTACAGGCTTGTTTACAATCCTAGATTTTTTAGTTACATAGTTAGGTTATTCAAATGTACAATTCAGAATATTGACATTATAGAGAGTTCATTTGAAATGCATGCATGGAAACTTAAGATACAAATGATCTCTAATACATTTCATAAACATTTATTATTATTATACATAGAAATGTGTTGCATTCATTCACCTTCTATACAGATTGCCTATCCTGTACAGGGTAGTGACGGGGCCTAAAGCCTATCCCAGGAGACATGGGGCACGAGTTGGGGTACACCCTGTCAATCACAGGGCACGCGCACACACACACACACAAAAAACCACTATGGGCAATTTGGGAACTCCAGTTATCCTAATCTGCATGTCTTTGGAGTTACTGGAGAACATACAAACTCCACACACACAGCCTCGAGGCTCCAATTGAACCCTGGCGATGGAGGTGTGAGGGAACAGTGCATATTTCAAATATTTTGCACTGATGAAGAACTATCAAACATCATTTTTCCAGATCTTGTATTTTACTAGATGTGTTATGAGCCAATAACTATATATATATATATATATATATATATATATATTTTTTTTTTTTTTTGTTGATGTTATATATATTTTTGTTGATAAAATAACTTTTAATTTAAAGATATTTCTAATTTTTTTTTTTTGTCGCTGAGCAGTGTATCAAGTGTATCAATCTATCACACTGTAATCAGCCACATAACATCATGTATATTTTCAGAAATGTTTTTAGAATGAATCTTCCTTAATATACTGCTTACTTTTATTTATTGGCAGGTGTTTGTACTTGACAATACCCCATGTTCAAAATTGTCTATTTGTTCTGGACTGTAAGTTACACTTTATTTAGTCATTTGACTGACCACAGTGGCTTCACATTATACATCAAATTAAATAAAAATTTTATTTGTGTACATGACTTAAATTTTGACGTTGATTTGACTTACAGTGTACTGTAAGTCGACTTACGGTATAATGTAACTTGTGTGTAAATATACTACCGTTTAGACTCTAGATGGCGCTTTTAGCACTTGTAACTCAGTTGAAAACAATTCAACAGGAGATGGACAGGACACTTTACAATGGTACTAGCCTGCTATAGAGGAGCATGTAAGACCATGAAAAAGCTGAATTCCCATCCTTCATTGTTGTGACAGTAACTGTGAGAGGGTGGATAGATGAAGAAAATCAAGGCCTGCAACTCTGTACCTACTACAGGAGTGCATGGAATTTGGTGACGTATGACCCCATTCTGTCGGGATTCAGACAGTCTGGACTATTTGGAACTGATTGCTAATGTTGAATCTAGCAACAACCCAACAGAGGAGATCACGCCACTTCATCTTCCCCCAGAGTTGCCAGAGCTATTATATTTTTATATTCCTGTGTAACATATAGTCTGGGAAATACAGTACTCTGTTGTAAAAACGATGAATGAGTTTTCCTTATTTTTCAAACCATTAAAATGATTAAGTGAAAAGCTGCTGAACATAAATAGAATGGTAACCTTAAGTAAAAATAATCAATAAATAGCACCTGTAGTTTTTGGACACTCGGCCAACCACAGTATTTTGTTGTCTTATGCGCTACTTTAATGTTACTCTAGTAGCTTTAAATTTAATACGTATTTTAAAAGCATTGAATTAATTATTGTCAAAGGTTTTATGTCTTATCTTAACACACTTAATCCTATGGCTTAATCCTTAACTAAGATTTTTGCTGATAAAATAATAATGATCTGAACTATTGCATGTGATGATAGTATATACTAGCTGCTAAACATAATAACGAAAGAAAGCATAATGTTTGGCATATACGCATTGACAACAGACATTTTTACACTCAGGTTTTTGGCATGAAAATAAGAGGATACTGCTCCAGCACCATCAAGTAAATGACAAGTCCTTTTAGGTCTACAACCTTTTTTTATTTTTATTTTTTAGATTAATTGTGCAGCCCTAATATGATGTTTATGATGAAACTGTGTTGTTCTGTTTATTTAGATATTTAGAATGAAAATGTTATATTATTTGAGCCTCTATTCTACCCCACATTATCAGTTTTTCAGAACTTTTACAATGAACCCAGAACGCAGACGGCGCTCTTTACGACAGTCTCGTAGAGAGACTCCTGCTTCTGTTGGCTCACAGGTAAACAAAAGCCTTATCAGGGCAGAACAGGGCAGAAGAGTCTGCGTTGCACATTATACTGGTACTAAAGGGCTATGTTCACAATACCAGCCTGAAGTGACACAAAAATAGGATTTAAAAAAAAAAAAACAGTACAGTGTGACAGATCTGATTTCTTTAAGGGCTGTCTGAATGGATCTGCGTCACTTTTATGTTGTATTTTATGTCTTAGATCTGATTCATATCTGATATGCGGTCATGGGACTTGAATGAGAACAGGCTGATCAGAATTCATGCTTATTTATTTATTTATTTTTTCTTTTGAGCCTTAACAAATGAAGCCGACTAACTGCTCGTCATACTCCAGAGCAAAATTCCCTAGCATGTTGAAATAAATTGGTGCTTGCAGTAACGCATGATGTGTTTTAACACAAATGATGAGTGCAAAAGATTGATTGATGGAAAATAATCAGAATTGAACGATGTGGTTTGTAATGTGAACATAGCCACAAAGTACCGCAGTACATGTACTAGAATATTGGTAACAATACCATACCAGCATTAAACTATACTTTATGTCCGTATAATCTGTCTCTAAACACAGCGCACTCAGCAGTGATGTGTGTGTGTGTGTGAGAGAAATGTGGAAGAGAAAAAACTGAGTTTGTAATATGAGCCACAAGTTTTTAATGAATCACAAGCAACAGTAGGATTTTTCCAAACACTTTTTTATTTAATTTAAAGACTAGACTTAAAGAGAAAGCAGCAGCAAAGAAAAATTGGAAAAATCTTTGGGCAAAAACTGTGCCTCTGGTTCAGAGCGAAGTTGTCACAGTATCAAAACTCATAATAGTCTCAGTATCGAAGCAAAAAAGTTCTGTATCATGACAACACTCTTAATACTTAAATGTAATTATTTATACACAGTGTATTTTTAACTGCGCTTTAAAGATGGGGTGAATATTTTCAGTTCTTCTCTTAAGTTGATGTGTGAAGGTGATTATTTGTAAAACACTTTGAGATGCTAACATTTGCAAGTTGGTTTTAGGAAAAAAAAGAAAGAAAATGGGACCTTCTTTGTTAAATACTGTTCTTTGTTTGTACTGTTTAGCTTGATAAGGAAGTGAAGACAGCGACCTATATGACATCAAGTAGAAGGACATCTGAGACAACCGTGTCCCCTGTGAACAAACAGAAGAGGCAACTCCAAAAGAAATCTCCTAATAAGCAAAAACCTAAAGGTGAAGACTGTCTCTGTAAGATAGGCGCTTGTTAGAGTGCAGCCTGGGGTTAAATAACAGGAAATCTCCATCTCACACATGCAGCTTTCTGTTAATGTCTCTTTAATTAATTTGGATATGGCTTTGAGTTGTTTTAAGTTGGATTAAATATGAGTTCATTAGGCAGCTTGCCTGCGCCTGACTCGAGTATGAGCAAGAATCATGATTCTTTCCTGTGTGAACATCATGAAATGACTTATGAGTCTCATGGGTTGTTTAAATGGGAGGGAAAACATAATGAATAATATGTTGAAATTGTTGTGGAAATGAAGAATGATTTCTAAACTCTACAGCCTGTGAGCTCTCCTTACATAAAAAAAATAAAAAATAAAATCAGGATGCAGGAGAGCATGACAAAATGTAAATATTGTAGTATTTTAAGATCTGAAGATTTAGAAAAACCAGAAGCTGCATAGTATTTACACCCAAACATTACTTTTGTCCTGGGTAATGCTTTATCGTCGCTGCGAGAGAAACTTGCTGATGTCTGGGTACATGTACAGGTAGCTCCATGTAGTTATGTCTGAGGCATTATGTGATGGTTTGATGTGGTTTTTAGATTCTTTTCGATCACCATTAAGATAAAAAACGAAGTATTACAGAAGAACAAATGGTCAAGGGTATTGCACTACTAAAAATATGCAGCGTTTTACCAGAGAGCTCTTTCTTATGCTTTATTACCCCCTTTATAGAGGACTTTTTTAGGAAGGTACCCGTCAAGTTCAGTACCAGCCAAACGTTTGGCAAAAAGTTCAGTGTTTTTGTTGTAGTGATTTATTTTCTACATTCTTGAATTTCAGTGAAGATTTCAAATGAAGATCTATGGAGACCAATGAAATAACACTTATAAAATTAAGTAATAAAACAGTAAGTTATTTTAAAACACCAAGGTTAGCTGTTCTGGAATAGTTTTTGCAAGAAAAGTATTATCGAGCACATTTCCAAAACCCATGAAGCACATTTACTGCATTTAGCAGACGCTCTTGTCCATAGTTACTTACATTTGATCTCATTATACATCTGAGCAGTTGAGGTTTAAGGGCCTTGCTCGAAGGCTGAACAGTGGTACCTTGGTGGTGGTGGGGTTTGATTTTAGGTCCTTCTGGTCAGCCGTCCAATAAGTTACCCCTGCTACAACCACCATGATAAAACTGGCTCTCATGAAGACCATCCCAGGAAAGCAAGACCAAGACTTACCTTTGCTGCAGAGGAGAAGTTCATTTAGAGTTACCAGCCTCAAAAATCACCAATTAACTCAGATTAGAGCTGTTATGAAGGCTTTACTGTGTAGTAAAATATGCAGTAGAAGATGCATCTCAATATCAACTGTTTAATTTTTTTTTGTTTGCTTTTGATACTTCTTTGTCCTTGTACAGCCCTGAGCTTTAGAATTCTGCCAGCTGTAAAAGCAGACTCGGTTGGGTTTCAAGAATGGCAGCTGTTACAGTGACCAAGAGCCTTCCTGCCTGCAGATGCACTGTTGTTTCATATGTAGTATTCAAATCATTAACGTGTCCTCATTAGCTGTACAGACCTCTGTCTTTATTAAGCACTTGAGCACAGTGCTGGACCCCATACCTTTAAGCTATCTATTGTTGCCTTTAGTTTGTGCTGTTGATGTCCCATCTGGACGACATGGCGTTTGCTTCTGATTTTGCATAATTCAAGAACGGTTTACAAATATGTTAATCACACTGAATACCCTACCTCTCGGTTTTATTTTTCCAGACCTGAACAACAGCGTCTTGCAAGTCTTCCCCTGCTCATCGTGTACGCTGTCCTTTACAGCACAAATTTATCTCCACAAGCACATCCGAGGGTGCCATTATGAGGAATATGTAAGATTACTTAAAGCAGGAGAGGTTAAATACGAAAACCTCGCAAAATCTGAGCAAAAGCTCTCTGGAACTAACAAATCTCCTAAAGTAATGAAGAAACTAAATTGCCAGTGCTCAGATTGTGGGAAGAGATTTACTCAACCAAGTCATCTGGAAATACACCAGCGTGTGCACACAGGAGAAAAACCGTATCAGTGTTCAATGTGTGGGAAGAGCTTTACACAGAAGAGTCATCTCCGGACACACGAGCGCATTCATACTGGAGAACGACCGCATAGCTGTTCAGAGTGTGGAAAGAGCTTTACGAATAACAGCGGCCTCCAATCACATCTGCGCATCCACACGGGAGAAAAGCCCCATCAGTGCTTGGAGTGCGGGAAGAATTTCACTCGACATAATACTCTTCTGATACACCAACGTATTCACACTGGAGAAAAACCCTATTACTGCTCAAAGTGTGGAAAGAGTTTCAGCTACCAAACTAGTTTGGTGCTACACCAGCGCATTCACACAGGAGCCAAACCCTACCCGTGCTCAGAGTGCGAGAAAAGTTTCAGTCGACACAACAGTCTCCAAATACATCTGCGCATTCACACCGGAGTGAAGCCTTATTCCTGCTCCAAGTGTGGAAAGAGTTTTGCTTACAGCAATAGCCTCCAAAAACATCAGCTCAGTCATGCTGGATTGAAGCCACATCATTGCTCACAGTGTGGGAATAGTTTTAGCAGCAAATCTTCTCTTAGGAACCATCAGCGCACTCACACAGGCGAGAAGCCGTATCAGTGCTCTCAGTGTGGAAAGGGTTTTGCTCGAGAAAGTAATCTTAAACTGCACCAGCGCGTTCACACAGGAGAGAAGCCCTATCAGTGCTTGGTGTGCGGGGTGGGTTTCAGGCAACAGAGTCAGCTTCGACGACATCAACGCACTCACACGGGAGAGAAGCCGTATCCTTGCTCGCACTGCGATAAACGATTTGCAGATGCCGGCGCACTGAAAATACACGAGCGCGTTCACACAGGAGAGAAACCATATCAGTGCACTGTGTGTGAAAAGAGTTTTACCCAGCTGGGTAATCTCCAAGTCCACCAGCAGCGTGTTCACATAGGAGAGAAGCCGTATAGCTGCTCTGAGTGTGGGAAGAGTTTCAGTGACGGCTATTATCTCAAAATACACCAGCGTTTCCATACGGGAGAGAAACCGTATCAGTGCTTGGAGTGTGGGAGGAGTTTTACTGTTCGGAGTCACCTTCGAACTCACCAGCGCATTCACACAAGAGAGAGGCCCTGTTACTGCTTACAGTGTGGAAAAAGCTTCAGAACACAGAATTGTCTCAAAATACACAGTCGCGTTCACACTGGAGAGAAGCCGTATCAGTGCTTACACTGTGGAAAGCGATTTAATGTCCAAAGTCATCTCAAAAGACACCAACGCGTTCACATCGGAGAGTAGCTATTATCATGATGATTCACATGACGAGGTGGACTTACGAACCGTTCGGAGCAGGACAAGGGTCGCTCCTCAGAGTGAGGACGAACCTTTGTCAGGTTGAAAATGTAAAGTTCAGTTACCTAGCGCACAGGTTTCAAAGCCTGAATCTGCAGGACCCTGTTCTGCACATTTTCTTTTTTTCCCTGATATATTTTTACACAATTGAATTCTAAAAGGCTGTTAAGTTCAATCAGGTGTGTTGGAAGCTGGGACAACTGGTGGGATCATGTGACTTAAAAGGTTTTGTGTGTATCACTGTAAAACTGTCAAAGTGCTAGCTAAACTTTAACTATAATGACTATCTCAGATTAGGAGATGCTTGGTAACTTTGGTCTTCACCTAAAGGTTATTTTAAGAGTGAGTTAAAAATGATTCGCACTCTGGCTATAGAATTTTAGTCAACTTTGTTTTGTCAAGACAAATACAAAATCTCTATGCTTTTTGACACAATCTCTATGCTTTTCAATACTGTTTGTCTATGTGTGAACAAGCTTTTGTCTTCCCTAGTTAAACATATTTTAGGCTGAGAACAAGCCACGATTGAACCGCTCTCTTAACTTCTTCATGAGAATCTTCATCCTTATAGGGCTGCTTTCAGACAAACAAACGGGTGCAAGTCTAGAGCAAGATCAGGGCTTAAAGAAAAGGATGCTTGAACGCCTCCAGCTGATGATTTAGGTTTTTGAACTTTTTCTCGATCGGCGATTGAGGATGTTTTCGTTCCATTTACTCTCGGGCTCGTAGTGATGAATCCATATCTTGTCACAAGTAATGGTTCTTTATAAGTGAGTATAGAGACAGTAGTATAGAGACAGTAGTCTTGAACGGAAAGCACTGGTAAGACAGTGCGGCCAACACAAGTTTTAATATAACCGGAGTGTGGATAATTTTTGACTTGCCCACATACTTTTTATTTTCCATTAAATCTGAACTTAAAAAGTTTTTTTTTTAAATTTACCTTTTTACGGTTACTTACTTTTATTATAGTATCTTTGCTAAAAATCATCTCTATGAACAAGTGACCTTTCCTTCTAAAAGTGGGGGGAAAATGCTGTTTTGCTGCTAAACGACAAATAAAATTTTCTAAAGCAGTTAAAATTGAACAAGGTCCGGTCTATACAAACAACAGTCTTTAATCAGTCTTTACTCAATCTTCATTTGCATGCCGTTGGGCTGTATATTAATTTAAAAAGGACTCTGGTTGTCATACTGCACTCTCAGTTCCATTATTTTGGCCGTAGTTGCCAACTTTTCAGAAAAACTTGGAGTGAGGTTCTGAAAATATGGTCATTCAACAAAGGACAAAGAAAATAACAATTTTGTATCGAGTTTAATCATAGACAAAACAATGTACAATGGAACCTTGGATTACGAGCATAATTTGTTCTGAAAGCGGGCTCCTATTTTAAAACATTCGTAAACCACATGTAATTTTCCCATAAGAAACACAAATTATTCATGTTTCCATTATTTTTCTAATTATTATATATACAGCCCAGAAAAAAAACGTAAATATAAAGTAAGCTCTCCTCTCCTCTTCTCGTCTTACACAGTTACCCTTCCTCCACTCTTTTCATGCACACACAACGGAAACACTGTTTTATCAGAAAAATAAACAAGAAATCTCTCATATGACACAAGATTGAGTGACACACTGACGAAATCACTGCTGTACAGTAAAAATAAAAAAAATTAACCTGCACTTTACTTTTAAAAAAAATTGCGACAGAGCAGTGTTTCTGTTTAGAACAGAGAGAAAGTGTGTGTGTGTGTGTGTGTGTGTGTGTGTGTGCGCGTGCGCGTCTGTGAGAAAACAAAAGTAAGAGGGGTCTGTGTGTGTGGGGTATGGTGTCCAATGATGTGCGCACGCACACAGACACCCACAGCAGGCAAAGAGCCGGCTAAGCCTTGAGCAGAGAGAGAAAATTGATTTTTACCCTCTCTAATGAGACTTGCTTTTGCTTTACACGCATACAGATACAAAATAAAATTTGTTTTACGCACACACACATGGTCAGTGTTATAGTAAACAGTACTCGCGTGCACGGATGTTGATTATACCAGACGCGTGCTAAGACCCAGCAGCGGAGTCGATTACCCACAATTCTGCAGCACAAGAAAGAGAAGAAAAAACAGTGGTTCAGTTGTGATCACATGGTGCTCGGCATCAAAACAAGAAGCGCATGCGTGATACATAATACTCGGTACTCGTAAACTAAGACTTGTTCGTTTAACCAGGCCAAAAATTATTTAAAATCTTTGCTCACCTTGTGGAACACTCGCAAACCGTGTTACTCGCAATCCAAATTCTAATTTTATTTGTCACATACACAGTCATACACAGTACCATATGCAGTGAAATGCTTAGACAACTGCTCGTGACCTAAGAATAAAAGAATATGAATAGGAAATAAATATGAAAATTAAAATAAAGGGTAAGTTTAACTAGGGAAGAATAAAATAAAAATATACAAATAAAAGTTAAAAATAAAAAAACTACACAAAAATACACAATATAAAAAATATATGGAGAATATATGAAAAAAAATGTAAAACAATAAGAGCAGTCGAATAAATGGTAATAAAAGAATGGTAATGTCCATGGTTGTGCAATCCGAGGTTTCACTGTATTATTATTTATTATATTTACGTATAAAAACATTTAGGGGTTAACACACTTGAGTTAGGAGAGAATACAACCAAATGCACAATATTATGTGAAATACAGAAGTTATGTAGGAGCCGGGGAACAAAGAGAATGTATGAGGGCTCCTGCACAAAATAAGTAGATTAAAAAAAAACAACAAATATAAAACATTTAATTGTGCAGTCATACTACACTATTGATGAAAACTACTGAAAAAGTAAAAGGCAGTGGTAATACTACTACTACTACTACTACTATTTTAAATAATAAGTAAAAAAAAAGTACAATGGAGAATCACTATTGATACAACAGAGGAGAAAACAAAAAAGGAAAAATATACCTATAAGATACCTAATATAAAGTATGATTGTGCTGCATTATAAGATTTTGAATCTCTTTCTCTCCTTCTCTCTTTTTTCTCTTGTGTGTGCGATTCTCTTTTAAGTTTGTTAGCCTTTGAGTGTTCTTATTGATAAAAGTACTACATGAGCAAAGTGATTTTGATCACTTCTTCCACAGACAAGTGTTTTGAATATGAACAATCAATATAAATTGTAAGTGTTGCATGAGGAGCGTGTGAAGATGAGTGATTGCCTGTGTCTCAGGCTTAATGCGGATTGGATTTTTCCCTGATTTTCTCCCTAATTTGGTCATATCCAATTCCTCCCATATTAAGTCTACTACTACCAGTCAGCCAGGAAGGGCCGAAGACTATCGCGACTACAGATGCCGGCCGCATCTTTTTTAACTGCTCGCTCATGCACCGTTGGAGGCGTCGTTACACACTTAAAGGGTAGCGCTATCCGCTCCTTGCGCTTGCGTGAGCTTACAAAACGCCTAAGATTGACTGTAGAGCCGTAATTAATGTGAAAGCACTATGTGCCTTCCATCCCACCCCACTGAGAGAGAGCTCAGCCAATCTCTGTGAGACACTACAGCATCTCCCGGGCATCAAACCACTGATCTTTGGATGATAACCACTGCACTGATAACCGCACTTGGCTGGACAAACAGACTTTATGAAACGCAAAGATATTGTTTAAAGTGAGTTTTTACCAATGGTCAGACACAAACTTTTTTTATTCACAAAGATAACAGTTGTATGCACCTTGTAGTGTTCTTCGTCTTGGATGTTATTCATTGATTAAATAGATAAAAAATGTATAAAAGGTAAAAAAAAAATCATTACATGCATTACAGCATGGAGAAGCTGTCCTTATATGGAAACAGTTTAGACAGTGCCATAAAAAAGTATGTCACATTTAAACGATTCAAATCATCAAACTAATTTTAAAACACAAAGATAACCCGAGTAAATATAAAATGCAGTTTTTAAATGATTATTCAGGTCATTAAGAGAAAAATGCTGTCAAAACCTGCCTGACCTTATTTGAAAAAGTAATTACCTCCTTTACTAAATGACAAATGACCTGTGATTTTTGGAAAGCAAAGTTCAATTTCACTGCCATATGCAGGCCTGATTATTGCTAGACACGTTAAAAAAAAGTTATTGACATGTCTCAGTCTTAAAAGGATTATTAAACCATTTCTAAGGCTTTGGGACTCCACTGAAGCACAGTGGTAGCCATTATCCACAAAAGTAGAAAACATGGAACAGTGATGAACCTACCGGAAGTGAACTACAGGTCTTATTTGCCTCAGTTATGGTCAGCATTAACGGTTTAACGAGACTGGACAAAATTCACTGAAGGTCGGCGCTCCCTGTGATTTACATTTAACAATGTTAAATTAGTTTGTAGTTTGCCCAACAGTGGCAACTTGGTGGTTGTGGGGTTTGAATCTGGGATCTTCCGAACCATAGTCCAATGCCTTAACCACTGAGCTACCTCTGGCCCTGATTTGTGCTGCCTTCTGTTGGCGTGTTACAAAACTTTTTAATACCCCCCTGGTATTAGGAAATGGTGTTTATAGAATCATGAGGAATCACTTTCACATGTGAATGAGCCACCACATTGCATCCTGTAATCAAAGCTAAAGGACACAGGAACAGAATTTCTCACTTGCCATAATTATAGGTGGAAATATTTAAGTTGTTCAATTCTGTCTATATAAAGAATTTCCTACTGCTATGTTTACCATTTTATCCCATTTAAGCAAATTTCAGCACATTATTATTATTAGCCTAGAAGGCACTATGGATCAAGCTGGGAAAAATTAATCAATAGAATCAAAACATTCATGGAGTTAAAAATTTATTTCATTAACTTTTACAATATAAGATTTACAAATTACCAAAATTTACAAATGTACCTTAGTCCATATTTGCATAGGTATACAGTAGGAAAACACAATTACATGTATTTTTTTTTTTTTACCCAAATCTTATCTTGACCATTGTTCATATTAATTCTCAGTGTCTAATTGGTGTTTGTTCAGACCAAGGCTGATGTCAACGTTGCTGTAGATGACCGTGGTGATTAAGCTCTGGTCTCTGGTGGGAGAATTTATTATTATTATTTTTTAACTGACCCTCATTTAACCCCACAAAGTGTGCCCTAAATTCTCTAAGAACCTGAGGCCACTTGCGGGATAAATGATGCATTGATGGATGGACACTCTTGTTATAAATGTTTTTTTATAAAGGAAAGAGGCTTAGATGGAAAATTAAATTTGACCAGGCACAGATAAAAAGAAATTATACCTTAACACAATCAATAGAATCTTACATAATGTGTTCTATGCATATTGCTGCTTGTTTAAATAATAACTTTTGCTAATAAATAAGCTGCATTTGATTGCTTGAGTTAAGTTTGTCAGAGTTCCACTTTCTCTGGTATTTAATTTTTTTTATGGATGTCCTAGGTTTATAGTTTTATACAGTTTAGATTTTTAAGATGGGGATAGCTTGCACTTAAATAAATTCTTGCATGAATGCTTGTACAGTACACAAGAGTTGATGCAAATTAGTAATAAAATATTTTTGATTTTTTTTTCATTAAGTGACCTTGTTCCCTTTCTATTTGACTCAAATGCATGTAGTTATATTTTCACTTACATTTCTAGAGATTTCCTGTTTTTTTTTTCCTTCCCTGAAGAGAGAACAGGCATACAGCAAAGATTTTAAATCAGTGTAAATGTACTTACATATCAGAAAAACAAAGGTGCCAAAACCCAGGAATATCAGCAGGATTGGTATAACAGTTATAGGAATTATATAATTCTTTTGTTTTTTCACCTTATAATGAGAACATTTAGAATTAATTAAAAAAACAGTGATATTCAGTATATAATCCAGACTTTCTGTCAAGATTTATGTATACTTACAGCTATATTATTCTCTGGAGTCCAGTTATTAGAGTCATGCCGTGTTCATCATTTTTGTAACCAAAAGAGAAACAACTTAAAGGTGACATTGTAAATGTTTTTTATATTATATTTTACAGTCATAATATGAAGTAAATAATTAAAAGCAGCTGTACAGTAAGTTAGAAGTAGCACAATGTTAGGCATGATTTTTGCTGTACCATGTGTTGGTCCAGTGTGCCATGGGTCCATTGTTACCAGCTCAGTGTGCCATGGGTCCATTGTTACCAGCTCAGTGGTACTTGGTAATAAGGAATTCACTTCAGTTTGTAAAGGCTCTGTTTAAAAAAAAAAAAAAAAAAAAACGCAAAAAAATATATAGTTACTTTTGTATTTGGTACTGTTTTAAATATATATCTTAATACCTGTGTAATCACACTTTAAACATACATGCTAGTCGAAACAGGCTTGATTGGCATAACAGAAAAATGATTGCCTGATTAGCAGGACATCACAAATCCTGACGTTTTCACAGCCAGGTGACGAGGAAACAAAATGATCTGTGCTGTCTAGGTATGAGGAATGGGTTGCATTCTCTTTCTTATGTAGCTCAGTGTGACACAAGCCAATAGTAGGCATCATGTGAGCTCATGTACTGTATGTGAAAGAGGGCAAATCTGACATTTTCTCCTCAGGATGTGCTGTTTTAGGCAAAGCATTTAATTATTATTGTCTAACAATTATTCAGTTTTATTATTATTTTGAACTGATTATGATTGATAGACTTAAAGCACATTACAGTGATGATACTCTGAGCCGCAGTAAAACGTAGGAAGGGTGCAAATGGTTTGGTACATCTGTGAATGACAATCCCGGCTCACGGTGGCTCGAACCCACTGCAGTCGTTCCCATGAACATTTTGCGAGTAGAACACCTAATCCTTGAAAAGTAACAGAAAACTTGTCAACATGTACTTTAGATGAGACACATCTGTCTGTGGGAACTGTACACACAATCATTCACAAACACCACTTGCACATTGTCACAGGAAGTTTATACATCCTCTGTTCATCCCCTGTCAAATGCATGTGTAATATTTTTTTTGAGAAAGCCAACTGAGGTGGTCTATATGTTCTTTTTTTATTTTATCGCAGTGTGTGCATGTGTTTGTTTTGTACATCATATGTCACTGTGTTAACAGCCAAAGAAACTTTTTGAGTGCCTGGTTTGATTTTACATAATAACCTGCATGTACGTGCACACATCACAACCAATGCTTCCGTTTCCTGACTCACACGCAGATGGTACTCAACATTTCATTTATGGAACTCCCCTACAAAATGCAGCCACCTAATGTCCAGCAAAGACTTAGTAATAAATAAAAGAAGCCTTTCATTTACATCCGTATCAAAATGATCAGTAGGCTACGTGTTCAATGGGTGATTTATAAGTCCCATTATATGAACTTGACAAACAAATTCTTTCCATACCTATTTTGTGTTTAAACAGGCACAATAAAATTACCACAAACAATAACCATGGCACAATAAGCAATATAAGAGTCACGACCATCAAAACAATAGCTGAGGCTTGGCAGTATTGGTGAGCCACACCAGATTGGTTAATCCTTCATTACTTTTTTTTTTTACCAAGGAAAGTCAAGTCCACTTTTCCTTCCCTTAGTATGGCTCTGACAAATCACACTTTAATGATGCCATAGATCTTTATCTGATTGGTTATTTTTTTATTTTATTTTTTTTTTGGGGGGGGGTGGACTATTTTGCGCACTGTAAAAAAAAATATTTTTTTTAGTTTGAAAAACAGACAAGTGAGCAACAGCAGAGGAGTTTAATATCGAAACAAAGCTGTTAAACAAAGTGGTTATTTCGTAACTAAAATGAGGTACAGCCATAGCCAAAAGTTTTGAGAGTGACACAAATATTAATTTTCACAAAGTCTGCTGCCTCTGTTTTTATGAATGTAATTTGCATGTACTGATCAGATGATTTGCAAGTAATTGCAAAGTCCGTCTTTCAGTAGAAAATTTACTTAATGAAAAAAAAGAAAGAAATTCCACTGTTTCGCCTTATTGAACTGAACTTCAAAATAGAAATCATTGTAACATTTTTAAAACTGTCCAAACTGATTTCTCCAGAATATTAAATCTGTAGTGAGTATCATGAAACAGTACTGTAGCAAACAAATGTTTCATAATTGTGTTATGTTTAGTTAGATAGGGAAAAATTATTTTTAGCACTGCAGTAGCACATAATGTTGATGTTGCTAAATGAATGAAATACTTTTTGAAATACTACAAAACGCACTAACTCAAAGGTACACTTCCCTTATGATTTTTTAAAAATTGCAACCTAATTTCCAAATGTATCTATAATGTATGTGTTGTATTATGGACTTTCAGTATTAAAATTGGGGTTGTTGGAGTGAATACGTACCTTTCATAATGATTAAGTTGACTATGATTTTTTCATCATTGAACAATCCAGGAACCTGCACAAGACAGCCATATTTTCCAGAGTCTTCCGGAGTAGTGCTGAGGATTGTCAAAGATGCATCTCCTCTGTGTAATTCTCCATTTAGCTGATATCTCTGTGATGCTTGCCTCACCACTACATCTCCATCCGAGGCAATAATTTCATCACCACACCCAGAATATGGAATATCTCCCCTCATCCAACATATCTCACATTTCCCATGATAAGATAAGTTATATTTGCACGGTAGAGTGACGTTCTGTCCACTAAAGACTTTAACATTGTTGCACCTGCTTGGACAGACTAAAGAGGGATGTGAAGGAGAATGTTAAGATATTGGATAGCAGTAATGATTTTTAAAATTGTGTTACATTAAGTGTAGAAAAGGTCAGAAAAAGGGTAACTGGCTGCGAAAAAAACAACTTGTTTTAAGCAGTTAATTAATATTATGGGTGCAATACATCACAAATTTAGTTTAAACTTAAAAAAATCAAAATGTTTGACTATTAATTTGCTTTCTATTGTCTGTTTAAGTAATCCTGTTTATAGAGAGCATATTTGTAATGTAACTGATTTTTAAAAATGTAGTAAGAACATGAAACTAAATAATTTAAATGAATCAGTTACTACATTTAACTTAATAACACAATCCTGCACTGTTGCTATGCAGTATGCACAGTAGCCTCGAATACTTTATTGACTTTTTGTTAAACGTGCCTACCTGTGAGACAGAGAAAGAGGCTGATTAAAATCTGAGAATATACACAATCCATGGTGGTTGCTTTGCTCTGACTGATGAATCTCTTTACTTCTCTCTTCTTTATTTGAGGGTTTCACATTTAACGGAAACTACATGTGACTTCCTGCCTGATGTCAGGGGAAATCATGTGTCATACTATGCCTATACATTCTATGCATTTTGTATTAGATTAGCAAATATGGTTAATAATGTAGTTACAAAGACGTTTTGACTTAATCAACCAAGAGTTCCTGAAACATTATACATTTTTTCCCATAAGGACGAAACATAAAACTTAAATATAAAAAAATAAATGTGAGTCATAATGCTGCTCCTCTAGATCTAAATGCAACATCAGTTGCTAGTATTAGTCTATTAAAAAAAGAAAAATTAAAAATAAAAAAAATTATTAATATTTATTTTTATTTATTTTATTTATTTATTTTTTTAAATAATAACTTACCAAAATATTTTTTTAATCTAGGTCAGGTTTGATGTTTGATAAAATTAAACACCATTAAGTCACTGATTGCAAGCGCAAGACACACTATTTGTCCAGTCTTATTAAAAATAAGCTTTAAAAGCAAAAAATATGTAATGCGTATTTTAGACAAATAAAGGTCAAAAGAAGATTACACATGCATGACTGCTAAACACAGAGTGTGAATGCTAGACCGGCCTACATGCCCCAATTGAGAATGTGTGGTGCATTATAAAGTGCAAAATATGGCAACTAAGACCTTGTACAGTTGCGTAGCCAAAGACATGCATAATGGAAGAATCATGGAAAATCCCACTGGGTACAGTAAACAGACCAACTGGTGACTTCAGTGCCTAAATACTTAAAAACACATTTATCTCTCCTTTATAACACACTCACTGTTTACAGTCATATTTATCTACTCATTATGTGCCTTAATCAAATGCATAGACTTTCATTACCTCAGTCTTGCACCACTCACTTTTTGCACTGCTGTCACTTTTAATTGCTATAATTTAATTGCACATCTCACTTTGCATTATTCTGTCCACTAATTAATTATCCATACTCATTGCCTGTATTTGCACATATTTATTTCATCTTTACATACACTAACCTAAAGGATTATTAGGGACACCATACTAATACGGTGTTTGACCCCCTTTTGCCTTTAGAACTGCCTTAATTCTATGTGGCATTGATTCAACAAGGTGCTGAAAGCATTCTTTAGAAACGTTGGCCCATATTGATAGGATAGCATCTTGCAATTAATGGACATTTGTGGGATGCACATTCAGGGCACGAAGCTCCTGTTCCACCACATCCCAAAGATGCTCTACTGGGTTGAGATCTGGTGACTGTGGGGGCCATTTTAGTACAGTGAACTCATTGTCATGTTCAAGAAACCAATTTGAAATGATTTGTGCTTTGTGACATGGTGCATTATCCTGCTGGAAGTAGCCATCAAAGGATGGGTACATGGTGGTCATAAAGGGATGGACATGGTCAGAAACAATGCTTAGGTAGCCTATGGCATTTAAACGATGCCCAATTGGCTCTAAAGTGTGCCAAAAAAACACCCCCACACCATTACACCACCACCAGCAGCCTGCACAGTGGTAACAAGGCATGATGGATCCATGTTCTCATTCTGTTTATGCCAAATTCTGACTCTACCATTTGAATGTCTCAACAGAAATCGAGACTCATCAGACAGGCAACATTTTTCCAGTCTTCAACTGTCCAATTTTGGTGAGCTCGTGCAAATTGTAGCCTCTTTTTCCTATTTGTAGTGGAGATGAGTGGTACCCGGTGGGGACTTCTGCTGTTGTAGCCCATCTGCCTCAAGGTTGTGCGTGTTGTCGCTTCACAAATGCTTTCTGACATTCAGTTTGGAGTTCACGAGATTGTCCTGACCAGGACCACAACCCTAAATGCATTGAAGCAACAGCCATGTGATTAGTTGATTAGAAAATTCATTAATGAGAAATTGAACAAGTGTTCTTAATAATCCTTTAGGTGAGTGTATATTTATATATTATATTCTGTTTTCACTTTGTCATTTCTGTTGAAGCATTGGTCATCTCCCACACCATATTAACATTAATAATTAAAAACAATAATAACTACAGTTATAAATTAATAAATTAAATTAACTTTTGCACGATATAAAAATTTTTGAGTTTCACCTGTATATAATATTTTTAAGCATACAGTAAATATAACAGTGTACATATTTTACAGTATTGAATTTCTTGTTGTCAAAGGTTTTATTGCTAATCTTAACACACTTTTAGTATAATTCTGTGTATAATCTGTTCTCAGAGTCTCAGCTAGAATCAACATGATAGATTTGTTAAACTAATATGGTAAGGTATGTTCAGTGTTTGTGTGCATGTCCGTGAGACGTTACCTTTTTCTAATAAAATAATAATGATATAAACTATTACGTGATAAAGTATATACTAGCTGCTAAACACAATAACAAAAGAAAGCATAATGATTTGACATATACGCATTGACAAGACAGATTTTTACACTCAGGTTTTTGGCGTGTAAAAAAGAGGATACTGCTCCAGCACCATCAAGTAAATGGCAAGTTTAGGTCTACATCCTTTTTACACTTCAGATGAGTTACAGCAGAATACCGTAAATGAACAAGAGGGAAAAGAGAAGAGATTGAGCTGTGTGAATGTGAACAATAAGTGTGACTGATACAGCATCTGGGATCGTTGCGAAATAAATAAGTGAGCACATGATCACCATCATTCAGTGATATTGCTAATATGTTTATGAGGAAACTTTGTTGTTCTGTTTATTTGCACTTAAATGTTATATTATAAGAGCCTTTATTCTCCAAATACACAAGCGTGTTCACATGGGAGGGAAACCGTATCAGTGCTCAGTGTGGACAAAGCTTCAGAACACAAAATTGTCTCAAAATATATAGTCGCCTTCACACTGGAGAGAAGCTGTGTCAGTGCTTACACTGTGGAAAGGGATTTATTGTCCAAAGTTATCTCGAATGACACCAGTGTGTTCACACTGGAGAGTAGCCGTTATCATGATGATTGAAGTATTTACAAACCTTTTGGAGCAGCACAATAGTCACTCCTCAGAGTCGGGATGAACCTGTGAAAATGTGTAGTACTGCCACTTAGCGCACAGGTTCCCAACCTTGAATCTGGAGGACACACTGTCCTTCACATTTTATCACTTCGTAATGTTCTTAATTTTCAATACGCTTTGTGAAGGTGAAAATATGAAAGTCCAATGGAGCGAGATCAGGGCCTGTATTCACAAAGCTCTCTCAGAGCGCTCCTATCTTAGCCTAAAAAGTCCTAGCTGGGAGGCCTAGACTAAAAGTGGTTTAGGAAACTTCTCGGAGCAACTCTAAGTAAGAAAAGTACAAAAATCTTTATCTTATTGAGGAGGTGTGGTTGACCCCGCTGCTAGGGATAATGCAGCAAATAAAGGATTATGATTGGTAGATAAAAAATAACCTCTGACCTCTGATCTTGAAATGCGCTCTTTGTGAAAATAAAATACATGATAATAGAATAGACAGTGAAATCACAATGTTTGTATATAAAGAAATTGTATAATCATGACTACAGGCTACTTTATGCAAAGTTTCTGTCATAGGCTAAACATCATAAAGATAATTAAACAGCCTAATGTTGAAAATGTGTCTACTTTTGTAACAACCAGTTTCCACGCAGTAGTTACTATATTTTAGTTCTTACATTTATTTACTATACTGATTTTATTACTTGTGATCAATTTTAGATTGATGGGAGCAAAATGGCTCAGCTTTTACTAATTTACATGATTGCAGGACAGTCAGCAGATTTAAGTTGCACTTTTGGATGGTATGTAGCCAACAATCCAAGAGAGATGTAAGGAAGTAAAAGAATAATAAAACCAAACTGAACTGAAAAGCAGTGTTTACTTTTAGCTTTATGTTTGAAGAATATTTCATCTTTGCACCATTTTGTCCTCTGCTATAGAATCTTTTAAGTCCTCTTAAAGGTCCTCCTCTCTACTTTTATCAATGTTTACCTAAGGAGCTGCTAAGATCTTTTGTGAATTATTTTATCTTTACTAAGATTTAGTCCTAAATTTAAGGGGAAATTCTAAGAAAATGTAATAATTCTAAGAATTTTCCTAGAATTTCGACACTAGGAGCAACTTTTAGAAGCTTTGTGAATACGGGCCCAGGACTATATGCTTTAACACTTAAAAATAAAGATTTTGCTGAGTGTCGACAGTGTGGGCAGAAGTGTGCGGACATCAAAGTTTATGCTTCAGCTCAATAATCATCCTAATAATGTTCCATTATTGGCCCTTGAGAATTCCAGAAAACCATAAGCATAAATTTTCTAATGGTAGACTTGAATTATAAAAATAGGTCCTAATAAATTATTTTTCATCAAAATCTTGTCTACTGCTTTCAAGATGACATCAAGCCATTACCATTAACAGAAAGAAAATAAAGTCAAGTTGCACTAATACATTGCCAATCTTGGTAGAGGAGAAGCTCTTCATGACCTGGATTGAGAGAGAGCATCACTGCCTGCCCGGGTAGGCATGATTAGTTATTGGGAGTGGTGGGTTTATTAGAACTGTTTGAGAAGTGGGTAGGTTTGGTCAGATTGTTTAGAATTTCTTTGAGAATGGGTGAGATTTTGTCTAGAGCAGAGAAAACACTAGAAGTCCTTCCTTTTAGGGAATACGTTGGAATAAGATTAAAAAATGAACAGTCTCTACTCTGGATTGTTCAGCTAACACGCTGATGTGTGTTAGTCATCTAAACAAGGTAATAATTGGGTTTTATTTGAGTCTTGGAGTAATCATTGTTTCCAGTGGGAGGTTTGGAGCTACTCAGGCTTAAGTCAGGGGTGATGTGAATGTAAAAGAAGTCGATGTTCATGCAAAATTAAGTAGATAAGAAAAAAAAAAAAATTTTCTTTTATATTTGTATTCCAAACATATCTGTTCCTTCCCAGTCATGTATTGACTCACTCACTGTCACTCACTTATCGTCTATCCTGTATTTAGGGTTGCGGGTATTGACCTTTTTGGTAATTCACCCCAAAACTAAATTAATTTAATGCGTGAGGCCCTGAATGTTATGTGTACAACAGCAATATAAATTAATTATTAAGATTATTAAGATTTATTTCGAAACATCTAGGACTGATAGTGCTCCTCAATGTAAAATCATTTAAACATACTATTTTCAGTCTCCACACTATTTCTTGCATTTAATTTAGCAGGCTTTTATCCAGTAGAGGGTGCTGTAGTACAGTTTACCAACATTGCACAATTGGTCTCTAATGTATCTCTAATGGTCCTGCTCAGAGCTCTCTGGTCCTTGACATGAAGCAGTACATAATAACGCACTTCATAAACTCCAGGCAGACTGTTTTGTATTGAATCTATGCTTTCAGGTGTTTTTTTTTTTTTGTATATTATATAGAACATAATATAAAAGTAGATCAGTTGTGGTACCTTGTGGTTTTCTTGCTTGCCGCTCATTGATTAAATACATGAAAACTGTATAAAAGGTAAAAACAAAAATGTTTTTTACTGTAATACAATTGCATTATATGGGAACAATATATAGATCCATGTCTAATTTGGCCATATAGTTGTGATTTTCCATTTACAGTATATCTATATAAACTATATTGTCAAAAGTATTCGCTGGTCTGCCTCCACATGAATATGAATTTGAGTAACATCCGTTTCTTAATCCATAGGGTTTAATATGATAACAGCTTTAACTCTTCTGGGAACGCTTTCCACAAGGTTTAGGAGTGTGTTTATGGAAGCGCATTTGTGAGGGGTGTCAACTGTGACATCTTAAATATGAATAGCAGTATTAAAGACTCCCTTTTGCAATAGAGTTCATATTATTTTTCAGGGTTAAATATTAGGTTAAATAAATAGACCTATTGATACAGTGCAGATGTCTGTGGTTTCGCCATGGCGTTTATCATTTTTAACCTCTTACTATGGGAGCTCCCTGAACATAACAGTTGTCAGCTGGGTCACAAAAAGCAGCCGTTAAACATCAAGTGAAACTATTTGACTTTAAATGAAGCAGGATTGTGGTCTAATTATGAAATTGTGGTAATTTTTTTTTTTGCATCACTGTTCTCTTACTGTGGTAGGCACAAACAAAAATGAAAACATTCTCAGTTACATCTAGGTATTTAAATATAACAATTTAGCAAAAAAACAAACAAAAGGACAGTAATATGCAATAGGAGTATCAGCGTGAATAAAAGAAAAGATGTACAGGACAGTGGTGAGACCAGCGATGCTCTACGGCTTAGAGACAGTGGCACTGAAAAAAGACAGGAGGCAGAGTTGGAGGTAGCAGAGCTGAAGATTTTGAGGTTCTCCGTGGGAGTGACAAGGATGGATAGGATCAAGAATAAGTTTATCAGAGGGACAACCCATGAGATGTTTTGAAGATAAAGTCAGAGAGGCCAGATTGATGTATTTTGGATATGTTCAGAGGAGAGATGGTGAATATATCGGTAGAAGGATGCCGAGGTTGGAAGACCAAAGAGGAGATTTATGGATGCAGTGAGAGAGGACATGAAGTTAGTTGGCGTGAGAGAAGAGGAAGCAGAGGATAGGGTTAGATAGAGGCAGATGATTCGCTGTGGCGACCCCTGAAAGGGAACAGCCGAAAGACAAAGAAAAAGACAGTAATATGCAATAGGTGCAATTTTGGGGCTAATTTATGCTAGAAATTAAAACACCACAGAAACAGCAGCTGTTTTAAAGCTTATATTAGGTTAATTTTAATTAATTTAGGTAATTGGGTTTTTCAAACTTGATGTCCTATTTTCACTGATCTTTAAAGCATCAC
This sequence comes from Clarias gariepinus, assembly GCF_024256425.1. Taxonomy (NCBI): domain Eukaryota; kingdom Metazoa; phylum Chordata; class Actinopteri; order Siluriformes; family Clariidae; genus Clarias; species Clarias gariepinus. The sequence continues at coordinate 7,753,276 of NC_071118.1, read as the reverse complement.
TAACGACTAATAAACAGACTAAGCAAAAATATAAATGGGTAAAAAAAATTGCTGTTTTACTTCAAAATAAGAAAAAGAGTTGTTGAATGCAAATACAGTAACTTATATACATGTAGTGCATTATGTAAGTTTTACAGTCCCATAGAGATGACCCCATGTAGTCAGCATATACAGTATATAGTGATGTAAGCTAAGTAAGGCTGAGCCAACCACAAGATGTTATATAAGTAAAACAGTTGTGGGTGATGCACATGTTAACTGCTTGGTAATAAATAATCAACCAATTACAAGGCAGAACATCATTAACTCATGCAGTCGTGGTCAGGATGATCTGGCAGAGCATTAGAATGGTGAAGGAAGGTGATTTAAGTGATTTTTGAACATGGCATGGTTGTTGGTGCCAGACAGGCTGGTCTTAGTATTTCCAAAACAGCTGATCATCTGTGGTTTTCATGCACAACCATCTCTAGGGTTTACAGAGAATGGTCTGAAAAAGAGAAAATATCCAGTGAGTGGCAGTTCTTTGGGACAAAAATGCCTTGTTGATGCCAGAGGTCAGAGGATAATAGCCAGACTGGTTTGAGTCATAAAGAATTCCGGCTGTTCTTAAGGCTGTGATTGTGTCATCTCTTTTATTATGGGTGCTTTCTTTAATGCAAACTAATTCATAGTGTAGCACTGTTCATATAAACACTGTAAAAGAAATCTTTAATTGCCTTGTTGCTTACAAACAAAAGGATTTCATGCAGGGGTCAGAACATGGACAAATAAACACATACAGTAATTTGACTTGTTTTTAGGAATAACTACATGAAATGTGTAAAATGATCAGCAAAAAGAATAATTTAATTGAGAAATGGGTCTGGAAAATAGTCTAATAATCTAATGTGTTTGATATTAATCTTTTAATAAATAATGAATTTCATGAGGTAAATGCTTCTATCCTCTAGATGTTTCCACTTAAAAAGATTTCATTCTTTGCAGACATGCACAATGCAACATACTGTACATATTAATACATAATCATACAAATTTACATGAACATGAATCCGTAAGGAATCTTTGTGTGTTTATGCCTTGGATACACTGCTATTCCAGGATATAAATGTTCTCCTCTACTGGTCTCCTGGTCCGTATTTCGTAAACAATGTGCTTTGGCTCTTTCGACAGACTAAAACATAAAGTACAAAAGAAATTATATAATATTGGAAACTTGCACAGTTGGTCAAAATGAGCTAGAATCTTTTTTTTTGTAACTCACCATCCACTATCTATCACCTTCGTGTGAAAGCCACCTGAATGCCAAATGATAAAAATTCAAAATGAATCTTTAAAATCACACTGAAATAATGAATTTTTCATGCAGAAGTTTTGGTACGTACGTTTGAAAGCCAGCAAGGCCAACGCCCCTAACAGAAGCAAAAGCAGACTAAGAGACAGAGACAGCACGGGGATGTTGATCTGTAATGTTATGCTCGATATGGCTTCATCAGGCTGCGATACACAGAGCGGATGAATCAGGGCAACCCAAACATCATAATGAAAGTGCATGAAGCTATACATGCCTGATGTGACTCAGATGAGTCATACTCACCACATGATTAGAATTCTGTAAAGTGAAGTTTTGTCCGGAAATGTCAAACACCGATGACTCTGTTTCTCTCGGCTGAGCTGATGCAGAAGGTGCTATAGAGGGGAAAAAATGGTATGTGCAGATAGTTGTGCTTTGAAGACCTCTTCCCCAGAAGCCCTTTATGTTTCTCAACGACAGGGTGGGTATGTGGTTTTTGATGAGTCAAAGATAAAGCATTTGGTGACATTTCTTCGTAAGGTGTGATGATGCACATAGAAAATCTTTTGTGCATTTTAGAAAAAATATATTATTAAAAACTGTCAATATAATTATACAGGTCTGTCCAGGTGTTAGTTAGTGCTTGTTAGTTAGTGGGTGTTACCAATGAGGGGTTTTCAACAGCACTGTTTTTAACAGTATTTTACAAATGATAAACAGTTGAAAAAAGTGATTAAGCATCACATATACGTTACTGCAGAGTGCAATTCTTTCTTTGAGTGTAGCTGGGAGCACATGTCCAGCCATGATAGAGAGGGGGAAAAATTAGCTGTTTTACTCCAAAATAAGAAAAAGAAAATCATCCAGTATAATGAATACAAGTACAGTATCCTATATCCGTGTAGTACGTTATGTAGGTTGAGAAATTTAAGCAATGATATGATGTTAAATATACTGTAAGTAAGAATAAATGGGTGATACACATGTTTACCTACTTGTTAACACAGTTATCTAATCAGCCAATGACAAGGCAGCAACTTAATGCATTTAGGCATGTAGACAGGGTAGACAGGGTCAGCATGATCTGCCAAAGTTCAAACCGTGCATCAGAATGGGGAAAAAAGGTGATTTAAGTTATTTTTCAACATCTGAGGTTGGTGTAGGTATTTCTAAAACAGCTGAACTACTGGGATTTTCACACACAACCATATCTAGGGATTACAGAGAATGGTCTAAAAAAAATAAAAAATTCAGTCGGCGCCAGTTTTTTGGGACAAAGTGCCTTGTTGTTGACAAAGGTCAGAGGATAATAGCCAGCCTGGTTTGGGTCATAAAGAATTATGGCAGTTCCGAAGGCAAAAGGAGGTCTAACCCAGCACAATCAATGTGTACCTAAAAAAGAGGCCAACAAAATCACCTTGGAGGAGACGAGGTTTCAAACACCAACTTTCTAATCAATAACTTAGCACTTAACCCTCTGTGCTACCACTTTAGTTTCTTCTTAGTCTTTCGCCTGCTTCTGTCAAGGGGTTGCAACAGTGGACCATCCGATCTGCACATCCACTTGGCACAGGTTTTTCGCGGGATGCCCGTCCTGACACAACCATCCTATTGCTTCCGCTACCTCGGTGTTCACATCACGCAGGACCTGTCATGGTCCTGTCACATCAACACTGTGGTGAAAAAGGCCCGGCAGCGTCTTTAGACTTCAGACTGCCCTCTAAGGAGCTTAGGAATTTCTACTCCTGTACCATAGAAAGCATCCTGGCGGGAAACATCACGACCTGGTTTGGAAACAACACCATGCAGGACAGACGAGCTCTACAAAGGGTGGTGCGATCAGCTGAGCGCATCATCCACACCGAGCTCCCTGACCTGCACTCGATCTACAGCAAGCGGTGTTGAACCAAGTCCAGGAAGATCGTGAAGGACCTCAGCCATCACAACAATGGACTGTTCTCTTTGTTGCGGTCTGGGAAGTGATTCCGCTCCCTGAAGGCCATCACAGAGAGACTGAGGAGGAGCTTCTTCCCGCAGGCGATAAGGTCTCTCAATCACACCACCACACAGGACTAAAATCTTTTCTAAACATTGACATTGACTGGACAATCATGGACACATATATGCAATAGATATTTATATATCTGACCATTGCACATGTCAATTTCTCAAGTCACTTTTCATGCATATTTGCACACACATATATATATTTATTTTTTTCCTTCCTCTCCCTATATTCCTATATTTCTATATTTTGTAATATTTTTATTATGCCCTTACTTGTACAGTTTATTTTACTAGTTAAATATTATTTTGTATTTCTTTTTATTAATATTTATTCCTTATATATAGTTTTTCTTTTCTTTTTAAGTTCACTGGCAGTCGTACAAGCATTTCACTGCATATCGTACTGTATATGACTGTGTATGTGACAAATAAAATTTGAATTTAAATTTGAAATTTTATTTTATCAGGTCTTGGGACCGGCACTGCATCACCACCAATGCCCACCTTAGGTATTAGGAAGGTCAACTCTGACGCCGTCTAACATCAAATTCAAATGTCAAATCTACAACATTGCCATTGTTACAAAACGCTCGGCTGGTTTATTTGTCTAGGTTAAAAAGATTTAGACTCGATATGTTACTCACTCATCTCTGTTTCCGGTGTTTCTGTAGACTGAAACGCAGTTGTTGTTGTTGATGCTGCTGTTGTTGGAGCTTAAAAAAAAGAACATTTGGGTCGATGAATACTCCTCATTCAAAAACATAACCCACATTTCAAGCTTTAAACCTCACCCAGGTTACTTGCCTTTAACAACCTTTAAAGTGTAGGTCATCTTCTTGTCATTGAAAAGGCCATCTATGTTTATCCTGCAGCAGTACGGTCCACCGTCTGTTTGTCGTATTCGCTGGATCCCCAGGTCCATTTGTCCAGAGAGAACATCTCCGATGAGTCTGTACCTGTCCGAGACCTTTGAGATGACCCCACTTTCGTCTGTCTGGACGATGATGTCATTACACCAGAAGGTTCCACAATCTCGACCCCAGCAGACGTGGCTCACGCCATGCTGCTTAACCGAGTAATGACAGTTCAGAATCACAGTGCTACCCTCGGTTACCTTGAATGGTGTCTCTGATAATCTGGCAACTGTTGCAACACAAAGAAAAATAGTGAATAGTGAAAATGAAGTAAGCTACAAGTCATAAAGTAGTTGCTTAATGGAAGATAAATACATTTGTCCATGCTCTTCTTAATTTCTTAAAAATAATGAATAGATTTATTTACCTGGAATGTTGAAAACAAGAAATGTGCACAGGAAAGTCAAACAACGACAACTGGCAGCCATTCGGACTAGATTATAAGATGTGGTTTGGCATGTAAGCCAGCATTGCTTTGTGGTGGGGCAGTCCTAGGCATGACAATGAAGGTTTGTGAAAATGCAGCTGTGTTCTCGAGACCTCAGTCTGTGACATCTCCAAGTGAGGCAGAGCTACTGAGTCCCTTACGAGCTCTCAACTGCTGATTAGGATTGAAGAGAGAATAAGGCTATTGTGTAAGAACTTACTGCAAAGGACATGATCCAGGAAAATGAAAACAACAACAACCATCTTAAGAGTTGTAAAAACTGGATCAGGACAGACTTTCTAATAAAAAACAAAACCTAGAAGTGTGTCTGAATTTCTTGCTTTACTTATCATATAATGCATTACTTTACATGTCAGCCTTTTTTGGTGTTGTCTAAATTCGTACTGGAGAATCATATTTAATAAAAAGCATATATATTAATCATAAACTCAATGTAAGAGGGGATTCCAAGTCTAGTCTCTAATTGTGCAGAATAACAGAACACAGATAGCAGAGTAAAACTACCTTTATTTCTCTATATAATCCCCTGCTACACTAATGGGTTTATCACAGCATTTCACTAATACTTGGATACCACAAGGTAAGCAAGTTTTCTCAGTACGCTATGATCATACTGCCTGCTTCAAGTCAGAAACTTGGGCCTCCCAGGAACTCCTTTAACCCTTTAAACCCTGCATTCAGATTGTATCTTAGCCATTTTACATACAGTAGTGTCATGCTGTACCTTAATTGCATATGTTTTATTTGATAGTTTTGCAATGTCCAGTATTGTAATAATAGAGTTTTTAAAACTTTGAAATAACACATGTGGACTTATGTGATTAAATAACAATAACAATCACATGATATTTTGAAAAATGACTTTTCAGGAAAAGTTCTTGCGAAAACAGTATCGTCAAAACCCATCAAGTACCATAATAAAATTGGCTCTTATGAAGACCTTCCCGGGAAAGCAAGGCCAAAACTTTATGAAGGCAGTTATGAAAGCCTTACAGATCATAAGTAGCACATCTCAATATCAACTGTTTAAATGAGATTATTGCATATTTGGATGCCAATGTACAGTACCACCAAATAATTTGGTCCATCTATGTAAATTAGTTAAAAAAGATAAACTAATTTTTATAACCAATGTGTTCGGTGCATCAGATCAGCAGTGAACAAACAAACAGCAAACAATAAAGTTGTGAAATTAATAAAAGTCCAGGTCAGGACATTCGTATAAAAAATGTTCGTTATAAGGACTAATATAAGAGAAAGATACAAATATAAACAACATATCCTCCATAGCGAGTACAGCCGACGAAGCATCTTGGCCGTGTACTTTTTTTTTGTAAGCGGTAGTTTGTCTATGCGCTGCCTTTAATGTGAGGATGGTCTCATTTTATTTATGCATGCAAATAAAATGCATGCATAAATAAAAAAGTGTGTGTATGTGTGTGAGAGAAAGAGAGAGAGAGAGAAAGAGAGAGGGGGAGAGAGTGCAAGATTGCTGTGATAAAAAAAAAGAATAAATCTCCAAATGCAAAACCAAACGCACGGTAGCATGCAAACACAATCTAAATCTCCATAGCATGCACCATGGTGACATTAATGCTCACCTCAAATCTACAGAGCATGCATGAAAGGATGTGCAATGCATTTTAGTGTTTTTGTTGGAAATGCATATTTATGCAATTTACGCACATGTACTAGGGGAAACAGTGTTGAAAGCTTGATATTAATGTGAAAAGTCTTTGATATTGTATCCAAAAAGAATGATCATGTCTGGTTATTTGGTTATGATATTATTACTTAAATAGAGATATGTGAATGGGATCGTAGTTTTAAAGGGATAATGAGCCTAACATGTGGAAATCACTACAGCAAGGTCAGGACTGTACGGGGGATGTGGCAATAACTCCCAGCCAAATTCCTGTAAAGTGGTGTAGTGGATAGTATGAAGTTGTGCATTGTTATGCAAAAACAAAACGCCTTTGGTGATCAAACCAGGCCTTTTTTTCACTCACCGAATGTGCACAGAAACCACTGCAGTGTATATACAGTGTATATGATTTAATATATTTAACACCAATTGCATGAATAAAGGGTTCTGATCACTTTCTCATCATAACCATGAGTTAACACCAGTTCAAAATGTGTTAATCCATCTCAAGCAACAATAATATTGTTATAAGCATATAATTGGTCTTGCACCTCCAGGGTCCGGGTTCGATTCCCATCTCGAGCTCTTAACCATTGATGAGGATTGAAGAGAGAATAAGGCCATTGTGAAAGAGCTTTCTGTAGAGGCCATGATCCAGGAAAAAAAAAAACATCCATCAAGAGTTGTGAAAACTGGATAAGGACAGACTGATGTTTTTTTCTAATGAGAAACCAAAACCTAGAAGGTTAAATTTCATGCTTTACTTACCATATAGTGCATTACTTTTCACATCAGCCTTTTGGGTGATCATATTGTGTGCATATTGTTTACGTGTTCTCTCCGTGCTTGGTGGGTTTCCTCCAATTACTCTGGTTTCCTCCCACAGTCCAAAGACATGCAGATTAGGCGCTCCCAAATCGCTCCTAGTGTGTGAATGAACGTGTGTAAATGTTGACTGGGAATAAATACAATGGTAATCACCACTGGACTCCATTTTCCTCCAGGTTCCTAAATTGATGGATGGATGGATGGACATATATAATTGAGGCTAACAATAAGGAGATTTTTTTTATCTTAAACTGTCTTTTGTCAGTGAAACTGCACCTTAGATTCCTGTTCCTGGCTGACAGGAGTGGAATCTTATGTGGTATTTGGCTGTTGTAGCCCATCCATCTCAGGATTTGGCATGTTGTGCATTATGAAATACTTTTGTGTTTACCATGGTTGTAAAGAGTGGCTATTTGAGTTACACTAGCCTTTCTGTTTGTTTGAACCAGCATGGCCATTCTCCTTTACACCAATGGAAAAGCACCATCATAGAATCAGCACTGAGCACATATTGTGTTTGGATGATTGTTCATTCTCCGCACAGCAGTGACACTGTCTGTGCGTTCGGTCCTGAGTATATGAGTGTATCAGGCACAGCAGCACTGCTTGGGGTTTTAAACATTGTTTACACACTTACTGCTGTTTTTTTTTTTATTATACGCATCTACCTTGCTGGCGCCACTTGTAGGTCTACAGTTAGAGAATATAAAGAATGATTCTTCTATACACAGTGTGTGCTATTCATCTTCCAGCTCTTCATCAATGTCATGCTCCAATAGTAATACTGCTGCTGGATGGATATTTTTGGCTGGATGACTGTTCTCAACCCAGCAGTGACCCTAACCTGCTTAAAAAAAAATTACAATAATGCTTCACTGCCTGATAGACAGGGCTGGTACGAGTGATACATCTTACAGATAATATCAGGTGAGTGGTAGTGGTGTTTTTTTTTTCACCAATGCATGAAGGGGAGGACAAATTATACATACTGTACTACAAATTGGCTACAGTTAGCAACTGTATACATATTGATAGAAACAAAACGGTTTATTTGGCTTATAGTTAATATAAAGTACAGTAGTATATACTTTATAATATTCCGCACAGTGCCTATTTCTCCAGCTAGAACATTAACAGGCCAACGAGTGCCTGGGAATTAATGAGAAAAAACCCAAGTTTGGAAGATTTTAAAATACAAATGCATCTTTGTTGCTATACTGAAACTATCTCTAATTAGACAATTATTTAATAAATATCAGTGCTTTGTATCAGTTGGTTAGGTGTCTGTTTTATGCAAAGTGGGCTTTACTCTTTGTTGTTTTTCAGTATCATGACATTGCTGCTTCACTGCTTTTAGATTGCTAACAATGCTTTCACTGAAACTAGCTTATGTGAGCTCATTACAAAGAACAACAGGACAGCAGATTTGTTCTTGATTCTTTGTGTTTGTAGTATTACAACATGAGACAAATTAATCGTTCTAGTTTTTTTTCCCCTTGATAATGCTACCACTAGTTAAACTCTAAAAGTCACTGCGGGTTTGGGGTATAGCTTAGCTTTGTAGACGTGGGCAGGAATGGCACGTGGGAGGAAAATAAACTGAACCGTGACTAATCTTGCTAACGCATCTTTAAATATACTTAGTCATAATTTTTACATGTTCAAGAGTCACTTTCAGAAAGCGCAAATTAAGAAGCTAAGAAAACATTACAGTTATCGGAATTGGGTTAAAATCTGTCCAAACGCTAATACTCTGGAAGCATAGTGCTGAACTGTCAACTTTGTAGATGAAATGTGGTCGGAAAGAAATTATGATTGTAATCAGATATCAGTTGAACGCTTGGCGAAGTTGCATCGTTAAAAAAAAAAAAAGTAAATATAATAACTATGTTTAATAGTGTAAGTAAGAACATTTCCACACACATAATGTGATGAAAACTCACAGTATTTGGATTAATCAGCTGCGTGGCCATAAGGAAATCATTTGTTAGAGAGACTAATCAGAAAAAGTTGACAAATGCTAGGCAGGATAAAGGTTGGACTTTAGAGCAATGGAAAAAGATCATGTGATCTGATGAGTTTAGATTGACCCTATTCCAGCGCATCAGGGTAAGAAAAGAAGCAAAGGAAATGATCCATAGTGCTCACTGTACAAGCCTCTGGAAGCAGTGTTATGGTCTGGGGTTGTTTTAGTTGGTCAGGTCTGGGCTCAGCAATGGTATGTGGCAATAAAATGAAGTCTGATGACCTGAATATACTGAATGAACAGGTTAACACACCGAGGAATTTTTTCTTTCATGATGGCACAGTCAAATTCAGGGATTCATATTGTGAAGCATTGGTTCTGTGATCACGAGGAATAATTTTCACATGTGAATGAGCCACCACATTGCATGCTGTAATGAAATTTAAAGGTGGTCAGAATTTCCAATTATCTGTTAAGCTGCCATAATTATAGTCAGAAACATTTAAATGTCATAAAACATGTTCAATTTTCTCTATACAGTATCTTGAAGTTTAGGCACCCCCTGATAAATAACAGATTTTGGTGATTTTTTTTAATTGAAAACACACAGTCCAAGAGTTCCAGAGTCTCAGATTCGTTCAAGGTTTCAGACCTTAATCAGCTCGTTAGATCTGATACATGGCAACAGCTGTCATTAGTAAATGCCAATTTTAAAGCTTTACAAATACTTTGACTTTTCAAACCTTGTGCACACATGCAGACACTGAACAACCATGGGTTTCTCTAAGCAGCTGTGTAAGACTACAAGAAGATAGCAAAGTGTTGTCAGCTTGCAGTTTCCACAGTGAGAAATGTAATTAAGAGATGGAAGTTCAGGGGAACTGTGGTGATCAAGATGAGATCTGGAAGACCAAGGAAACTCTGGGAGAGAACTGCTCGTATGCTGGTCAGAAAGACAAATCAAAAACCTCATTTGACCGGAGAAAACCTGCTGGCCTCAGGAGTGGTGGTGCACCGTTCCACAAGACCTTCATGGAAGTGTCAGCAGAACAAAATCTTACCTGTGTCACCATCATAAAATCCAACATCAGAAGTATACACAAGAACATCTACAGAAGCCTGATGCATTTTGGAAACAAGTGACTGATGAAGTTAAAATAGAACTCTATGGCCACAATCAGGAAAGGCATGTTTAGAGAAAAAACTGAGCAGCATTATATGAAAAGAACACCTTGCCAACTATTGAGCATGGGGGTGGATTCATTATGCTTTGGGGCTGTGTTGCAGCCAGTGGCACAGGAAACATTGCACGGGTGGAGGGAAGAATGGATTCCACTGAATACCGGGAAATTCTGGAAGCAAACATCACACCGTCTGTGAAAAAAGATGAAGCTGAAGGATGGCTTTTCCAACAGGACAATGATCCTAAGCATACCTCGAAATCCACTATGGAATACCTCAAGAGTTGCAAGCTGAAGGTTTTGGAACGGCTATTACAGTTCCCTGATTTAAACATCATTAAAATTTGTGTGTAAATGCTGCATGCATTTGTGTGTAGCTGTGCATGCAAGATGACCAAAGAATATTACAGAACTAGAAGCCTGTTGCAAGGAAGAATGGGAGAAAATCCCAAGTACAAGAATTTAAAGACTTTACCTGGCTATAAAAAGCGTTTACAAGTTGTGATATCTGCCTGAAGTACTGATTATGTAGGGTGCCTAAACTTTTGCACAGTGCCACAATAATGTTTTTATTTGTTATTTTTGTTTGCAGAAAATATTGTCCATTTTTTTTTACATTTCCAAGAGAGACTGTGTTAACATCTTTTCAATTAAAAAAATCACCAAAATCTGTTATTTATGAAGGGGTGCCTAAACTTCTGCATAAGACCGTGTAAAGAATTTCCTACTGTTTTATCATTCAATCACAACAAGTTCCAGCACATTAGCCTACAAAGTGCAATGAATCAAACTTGACAAAATGCATCAATAGAATCAAAAGATTCATGGAGTTGAAAATGTATTTATAATTTAAACTTTTACAATGTAAGATTTACAAATCATCAACATTTACACATTTACAACTGTAACATTTACAAATGTCTTAATAGGTATAGGAAAATGCATTTATCACATTTTTAAAATTATTTTTATCCCAAGCCTTAAAAAAACAGTCCAAAGCTGACACTTTGCATAGGATGTAAGCTCCTTAAATTATCTTGACCATTGTTCATATTCATTCTCTGTGTCTAACTGGTAGACGTTCTCCACAACCATTGACCGGCTGTTCAGACCAAGGCTGACTTCTACGTTGTTGTAGATGGCTGAGGCGTTTGTGTTCAGGTCTCTGCTGGGAGAGAATTGAATCTACATGTAAAACATATTTTACATACTAACTCTCAGTTAACCCCACCAAGGGAGTACCCCACCATGTGCCCTAAGTTCCATGAGTTCCTGAGGCCCCCTACGATCTTATACAGGATAAGCAATATGGATGATGCATGAATGGATGGACTCTGTTATAAATGGTTTCACATCACTGGAGAAGAGGAAAATGAGTGGGAAAGTAGATTTGATCAGGCACAGATAAAAAAAGAGAGAAATTTTACGTTAGGTCACATCATAGAACGTGTGGTTGGTTATTACCAGGTTTTACAGAGGTCCGTGTTCACCGGTACTTTTACATGTTTTAATGTATGTCCTAAGGTTTATTGGATAGGCTTTAATTTCCATAAGTTAGTTTCTTGCAAACATATTAATAATTGTTCCCCCTCTGATTTTTAAATTTTTTATAGATTCTTATTTTTCATCAAATGGCCTTGTTGCCTTTCTATTTGACTCAAATGAATGTAAATCCACTTTCACTTACATTTCTAAAGATTCCCTGGTTCTTCTTTTTTTCTTCCCTGAAGAGAGAACAGTCATACAGGACAAGACTTTTTATTGCAACAGCAAAGACAAAGATCAGTGTTGAAAGAAAAATACCGGTGCTTATGGTAAGATAAATGTACTTACATATAAGAAAAACAACGGTGCCCAAACCCAGGATAACCAGCAGGATCGATATAAGAGTTATAGGAATAATATCATCTGTTCGCTCTTTCACCTTATAATAAGAACATTTAGAATTAGTAACAAAACAGTGATTGTTACAGAATTTCTGTAAGGATTTATTCATACTTACAGTTTTATCATTTTCTGGAGTAAAGTTGTTAAAGTCATTCCTTGTGCTAGAGACTTCTAATGGTGTTCATCATTTTTTGTATCCGAAAGAGAAACAAATTAAAGGTGACACTGTAAAGTGTTGGTCTATTTTTCTGGAGTTTCTATTATTACATTTTACAATCATAATATACAATAAATAATTAAAAGCAGCTATAAGATACGAGGGTGAGTCAAAGATTAGCCACACTCTGGCTGAAGAATTTATTTAAATTAATTATAATTTTAAGACAAATACTTTTTTACATGATGTCCATGCATTTCAATACACTTTGTCCATCTGTCAACCAGCTTTCGTATTTCCTGATTAAAAATGTTTTGGGCTGAGCTGTAAGCCATGAATGCACTGCTGTCTTCACTTCTTCATCAAAAGTGAATTTTTGCTCTCAAATGGCTGCTTTAAGGGGATTAGGACAGTGGGCAGGATGCTATAAGACCTCAAAAATCTATTCATACACACTTTTTTTCACAACAAAAAGTGTGGAGTGTGGATACTTTTGTCTCACCCTTGTAAAGTCATGACTTTATGCATTTTGATGTACCATTTGTTGATTCAGTGTGCAATGGATCCATTGTTACCAGTTCTGAGGTACTTGGTATTAAAGAATTCACTTCAGTTGATGAAGGTTCTGTTTGTGAAAGAAAAAAAAATGTTGGTACTGTTTTGAATATCTGTAATACCTGAAGCTGCTCCTGTTTCCATGGCGGGAAACCTAAAGGAATAGCTTCAGTTCGGATTATTACAAAACACTCAAACTAGAGACTTCTTCTGAAAACATGAATTACTTAAAATGTTTTATAAAACTGAGTGAAAACTTAACTGTTATCGCTTTGTAAAACTGAATCAGTGGTCATCTTCACTGTACGTAATATTCACAGGTAATTATATAAAATATATATATTCAATTTACAGGTGATTATATTATTTATTTACATTTCCAAGCTCTAGAGATCATCCATTGTGGTCCTTCTAAAACCTAAAATCTGCAAATGATCTGAGTTTTTCTGCCTTCACAAGGACACACACACACACACACACACACACACACACCTACACACACACACACACACACACACACACACACACACCAAAAAAAAATCGTTCAGTTCCTTTTCTTAATAGTTTTCCATTGATGGGCTGTTAAACCACTCGTTCAAACCACACACAATAACTTCTTTAAAACTCTGAGTCTAGTTGTGCAACACTAAATTATGGATCATGTAATTCAAAATGAGTCAACAGATTTCTCAGAAGTCACTAGTGAAAGAAAATTAATCAGTGAAGCAAATTTTATTGTAGGACCATCAAAACCAACTCATGGACAATAAATGTTATAAAAAACATATTTATACAAAATATGTTCTTCTTACTACTGTTATTATTATTATTATTATTATTATTATTATTATTATTATTATTATTGTTGTTGTTGTTGTTGTTAATAGGCTATAGGATAGTAAACTTCATTTCAAAATGAATCACTACCTTTAGATGTGGTCTAAGGTTTAAGTACTGTTAACCTGTGGGCCTTTTGGAGCATTTCAACTAAGACTCAAATTAAGTAAGGGTTAAATATGGTTTCACATATGTCCCTCTTTAAAAATAAATAAATAAATAAATAAGCAGACAGAAAGCAGGCCCCTCTTTCCATTCATATTGTCCCTAGCCTTAAAAGTCATCTCATCTGCTCACGGTCTAATGAAGCCTCAGTCAACTTCCCCTTCAAAAAATCTTACCCATATGGACGGCTACTAATAATTGCTTAACATTGTGGGTAATGCTCTGCCCTCACTGTTTTGGATGGTCTCACACTTGCTTACAGTCTTGTCTCAGCAAGACTTTTCTTAGCATGTCTCAGCATTTTCTTGTATCAGCATTATTAAACAATGGGTGTTCAAGTCAAACCAGGACTTGTGATAAAATTTGTTGTGAATGAAGACGAAAAAAGTATGACATTTTTAAAAACCTCAGGCACAGTGCTGAGATGAGACTCTTAGCTAAAGTAAACATTTGAGTGGTGGTAATGTTGTAATGAAGGCCGTATGTCTGTGAATGACAGTCCTGGCCAAGTGGAGAACCCACTGCGGTCGTTCTCGTGAACATTCAGCAAGTGGAGTGCCTGATCCTTGAAAATTGACAGATAACTTGTGGCCAACTTGTCTGTGGGAACTGTACACACAATACTTCAGAAACACCATTTACAGGAACTCGGCTGGGAGTTATTCCACATCCCCTGTACAGTCCTGACCTCACCTCAAGCCATTTCCACAAGTTTGGAAAATAAAGGGAGTTCAGACATGAAAAGGTGGCCTCCAAGGAACTCCTTTAATTTCCCCCAAAACAATAATAATATATTATTATTAATTTTTCAAAAATAATAATGCTATATTACCAGATAACATGTCAGTTACACTACTACTTGGGTACCATCAAGGTAGTAAGTTTTCTCAGAGTTTGCCAGAGCCATGATCAGACATAAAGCAGGTGGTTCAAGTGTTCATGGCTCTAGTGTACTGAGAAAACCTTCTACCTTGATGGTATCCATGTAGTGGTGTAACTAACATGTCATCTGGTAATATAGCAGTCTTTGTTACTTTCATCACTCTAGCATTACAGATTTCTAAGAAACCTAAACTTGGACGATAAAAAAAAAAAAAATGTCCAAAATAGTTTCCCCAGAAGATTAAATACAAAGTGGGCGTCACTATAAATTATGTCATTGTGGTTTTAACCATTACAGTGAAAAAGCAAAGAACTATTTCAAAGTTTGGATAAGGAAGTAGTATTCTCAACATTGCAGTAGCACATGATGTCAATGTTGCTGAATAAGTGGAATCCGTTTTACAAAACACACTAACTTAAAGTTACACTTCCCTTATGATTTTTTAAAAATTGCAACCTAATTTCCAAATGTATCTATAATGTATGTGTTGTATTATAGACTTTCAGTATTAAAATTGGGGTTGTTGGAGTGAATACGTACCTTTCATAATGATTAAGTTGACTATGACTTTTTCATCATTGAACCATCCAGGAACATGCACACGACAGCCATATTTTCCAGAGTCTTCCGGAGTAGTGCTGAGGATTGTCAAAGATGCATCTCCTCTGTGTAATTCTCCATTTAGCTGATATCTCTGTGATGCTTGCCTCACCACTACATCTCCATCCGAGGCAATAATTTCATCACCACAACCAGAATATGGAATATCTCCCCTCATCCAACATATCTCACATTTCCCATAATAAGATAAGTTATATTTGCATGGTAGAGTGACGTTCTGTCCACTGAAGACTTTAACATTGTTGCACCTGCTTGGACAGACTAAAGAGGGATGTGAAGGAGAATGTTAAGATATTATGTAGCAGTGATCTTTAAAATGTTACAGTGGAATATTGAAAAGCTATTTTTAAAAAAAGAGTTTTTTTATAATATACAGTAATATACAGTAATATAATATAATATAATATAATATAATATAATATAATATAATATAATATAATATAATATAATATAATATAATATAATACAACATAATAAAAAGATCTTTAGATAGATGACTGTGAAAAAACCTTTAAAAGCCCCCTGTTTTACGCAGTTAATCTGGATTACGGGTGCAATACATCAATGTTAATACAGCTGTGTTACACCATACTGTACATAAGTGCCCGTTCTTGACTATTAATTTGCTTTATTGTCTATTAAAGTAATCCTGTTTATTGGGTATTATATTTGTAATGTAACCGATACATGAACTTTAACCAAATAATTAAAATGAATCAGTTATGCATTTAATTTAATAACACAACCCTGCACTATTGCTATGCAGTATGTACAGTAGCCTCAAATACGTTAATGACTTTTTGTTAATCGTGCCTACCTGTGAGACAGAGAACGAGGCAGACTAAGGAGATCTGAGAATATACCCAACCCATGGTGGTTGCTTTGCTCTGACTGATGAATCTCTTTACTTCTCTCCTCTTTATTTGAGCGTTTCACATTTAACAGAAACTACATGTGACTTCCTGCCTGATGTCAGGGGAAATCATGTGTCATACTATGCTGTCAATTTTTCTTAGGTAAACAAACTGAACTGTGGTTACAAATCAATTCTGACTGCATCAACTAAATCTTAAGAAACTTCATTAAATGTTTTTTTTTCCTAAAGATTATTATTATTATTTTTTTATAATTCCAGCATGTCAGCTTCATTATGTTGTTCCTCTAAATCTGATCAGTGTTGCAACACTAGGTGCCACTATTGGGCTAATTTTTTCAATTATATTGACAAACCAATATGTTTTTTAATCAATTCCTCTTTCATCTTGGTCATCTTTGTGCAAGAGTTTTGTCCTGGTGAAAATCACAATGGGTCCGAAGCCTATCCCTAGAACATTGGCCGCTCACTGGATGGGCTGCAACTGCAAACGGCACGATTTATACACACAAACACACAAATACACTACACTTTCACACACGCCTTCACACATAGGGCCAATATAAATAGAGTAGCTTTTTTACCTGACAATGAGAAAGTTTTTTGTGAGCTGGGAGGAAATCAGAAAACCTCAAACAAACAAGTACAGACATGGTGAGAAGCTCACTACACAAAGTGGTACATTATTCATTTGTTTATTGCATGCATTTAGTGATATTTATTGAAAATTAGATATCATTTATAGGTATAGAATACCTACATTATTTTCAATTTCATGAAAAGAGTAAAGTGCCTTAAGAGTTCTTTAGCTCGTTCTTCTGGAGTGAACTTTTACCTACAGGGAAGATTTTACCTACAGTGTAATGGATTTCACATTGAGAGCAGGTTCATTGCTTTCCAACAGGCTTTGCTTTCTTATTTATTTGTCTGGGTGACCTCTTTAGGATTTCTTGTATGTATAACTGCTATACATATAAAACAGAAATTTTCCAGGCATAGAGGATTCCATGCAAAACCTAAAGAACTAAAGAACTTCAGGGTATATGCACTATGTTACCAAAAGTATTCGCTCGCCTGCCTTCACATGCATATGACTGGTGCGCCGTCATGTTGGAACTGGTGTTGGTTTGTTTTTCCAGAGCTGGACTTTTGGATAATTTCATGCTCCCAGCTTTGTGGGAACAGGATTTGTCGGGGATGGCCCCTTCCTGTTTCAACATGACAGCGCACCAGTGCACAAAGCAAGGTCCATAAAAACATGGATGAGTAAGTTTGGTGTCGAAGAACTTGGTTGGCCTGTACAGAGTCCTGACCTCAACCCGAATAAACACCTTTGGGATACCAAGCCTCCTTGTCCAACATCAGGGTCTGACCTCACAAATGCTTCTGGTCAGAAAAATACAGTCAAAATTTTCCATAAACTCATTCCCAAACCGTGTGGAAAGCCTTTCCAGAAGAGTTGAAGCTGTTATAGCTGCAAAGGATGAATCAACATCATATTAAACCCTATGGGTTAGGAGTTGGATGTCACTCAATTTCATAGGCACGTTGAAGGCAGGCAAACGAATACTTTTGGCGCTATGTTGTACATATAAAAAGGTTAAATATTTTTGTTGGTGATTTAAGGCTAGTTTTTAACTTTCATGTGATACATTTCATCATCTTTTTCTCCTTTCACATGTGTGTTACCGTCATGTACAGTACATAAAATAAGAATCAGATTTGTACCCAGGTGGTAGTATTTACATTCAATTTTTTATTTTTTTGTCAAGCACATACAGTGGAAAAAGATAGAGATTTAAGGGGACAATTTTATGAAGACATTAAAGACAAGTAAAAGACCAATTAGTCTATTGATAAGATAAAACTGTTTTCAAGTGCAAAACTGTAGTACACTATCCATCCAATTAAAACAAATAAAAAAAATATGCTTTACGAACGAACAAAAAAAAAGATATACAGTAATGCATATTTCAGACAAAGTATTAAAGGGATAGTTTACTTGGAACCAGGTTAAGTTTAAGGATGGGATTAAAATTATGTAGGTGTTTTTTTTAAACTGGATAGTCTCTCGCATTAGAGTGAAAGAAAAAAAACAGTTAAAAACTAAATAATTATTACACTTGTGTTACAAAAAAAAAAAAATGAACATTCCATGTTTGTCTGAATAATGTAATAATTCGCTGTAATACATCATTACTAATGAACACCCAGATGTGCTACAGGCATATGGGAAGGGGAGATGCCGCTGCTGCTGTGGTGGCGTCTGGGGGCATTTTCCATTTCACTGCTGTCTTCACGTTTTCTGGCGCGCCGCAGTTCTAAGGGCAGAAAGACTTTAGTGCATAGCAAGCAAAGGGCCTCATGAGTCATCTTTTTCACTTCCACTCTTCCAGAGAGACACTGTCTGAGAGCTAAATTAAACTGCCATGCAGCAGAAGGAAATGTGGAAATTTCCACAACACGACAAACACAACTCTCTCGATTTTGCATATGATGTATTGAGTGATACTAGTTTTAGCTTTTAATTTGATTTAGATTTCAAGCATGTTATGAGAATTGTTGAGAAAATGCTGTATAATAGAATCAAGATTTTTAAATCTGTCAATTCAATGTCGACGCTTCTTGAATTTTGTTGAGCCAAGGGGACAGAAAATGCATAAAAATGATTTGCCATGTTTTTGTCATTCATAGAGTACTTTCACAAATGCAGGCCATATAATGTTACATCGACAAACTCCTTGTTTAGCCAGAACATGGGCAATTCAAACTAATTAAAAATATTTTAAAATCTTCATAACTTTAAACCACATTGCAATGCATGTTAATAGCCAGAAAATAATTTGTAAAAAAAAATAATAATAATTTAACATTTAACCAAATCATGGTATATAAATAGGATAAGATCTGGCAATTAAACCAAAAGGAGTCTTCTGTAAAGTTTCTTCACGTTGTAATATATTGAAAACACTAAAAAACATTATTTGATGATCTACCATATGTATTTAGTTGCTTGTTGAAAATATGCATTTATTTAAAATCTTCAAACTTCAAATTTTACAACGATGTGAAAAACACTCAGACATCACTATTTTAAAAATTGTCATGCTTCTGTAGTGGATATCATGATATGGACTTGGGAAGACTTTGGTAAACTTTTGTCCATTAACACCATTTGTCCCTGCATCTACAAATTAATTCTTAAACACACTTAAACACATCAATACTGTCCAGAGTTTTCGAAGGCTTTTCTGGGTTCTGTCTCATCTTAGATGGACAGTGGCACACTGGAAACGTGTTTTCTGGTCTGAAGAGTCAACATTTCAAATAGTATTTGGAAAAAACGGCTTTCATGTTCTTTGGATTAAAGAGGAAAAGCACCATCCAAGCTGTTATCAGTGTCAGGTCTAAAAGCCAGCATCAGTCAGGGTATGAGGGTGTGCAGTGCCTGTGGCATGGGTAAATTGCAAATCTGTGAGGGCACCATTAATACAGAAAAAAATATGCTTTTTGGAGCAATATAGCTCCATAGCTGACATCCAGATAGCATCTTTTTCAGAGACACCCCCGTATTTTCCAGCAGGACAATGCCAAACCGCATTCTGCTCAGATTACACATGGATGGCTGCTAAACACAGAGTATGGGTGCTAGACTGGCCTGCCTGCTCCAAATGAGAATGTGTGGTGCATTACGAAGTGCAAAATGTGGCAATGAAGACCCTGTGCAGTTGAACAGCTGAAGACCTCCATAATGGAAGAATCAGGGAAAATCCCACTAGCTAAATTTGACCGACTGTCGTCTTTAGTGCCCAAATGCTTAAAAAGTGGTATTAACAGCAAAAGTCATGTTACACAGATGTAAACAGTTAGGAAAATGTTGCATCTATTATTTTTAAAATGACTGCATATTTTCAAAAAAAATATTAAATTCACATGGTAAATCATCAAATAATTCAGTTTTTAGTATACAGTAGAAGAAAGTGAAAAGACGCACAACAGATGACTCCTTTTGTTTTTATTGTCCATTCCTACTTGGTCTAAATTTTTTTGGAATTGGGGTTGTATCTGAGAGCATTTAATTTAACCCACATTAGACCTTTATAGCACATCCATAAACAGTTTTAAAGCACTTTAGCAGGATTTACATAAGGCATACCAAGACTGATGGTTTTAGGAAGGTACAGTATTTTTTTTTTCTTTAGTCAAAAGAGGGAAGGAACTGAATCATAGGATCTTATGGGTCATCTGTTCAAGTAACATGTCCACATCATCAAAGCAACAGTTAAAGCTAAGCATTTGCATACACCAAGGTTTAAAATGTTCTTTGGTGGGTTTTTTTTGAAAGTCAATCTGTTTTGTCCACATCAGAATTGATTTTAGGTCAGTTGTGTTAAAAAGTGGTTCAGATATTTATGGACACCGAACTGACTGTCTTTTTAATCCTGTCTGGAAGATTCCAAAAATTGATGTAATGCCTATCAGATGCTCCTGATTGGCCTTTTCTCATAATTAGGTGTTAATTGCTATCACTTTTGTTACTGTTAAAATACCTAGTATCTAATACTGCTAGACCAATATAAATAAGCCAAAATGAAGTTTGCAGGTAATCACTGTGACAAAGATTGACCTCCTTGCAGGTTTGCTCACAAGAAACAAAGTTAAACTGTTTGGCCTAAAAATCAGTGTTATGTATGAAGGACATTGGGTGACGCATTTATTCTGAAGGATACTATTCTAGGTGTGAAGCATGGGGCGGGCAATATCATGTTGTTTATTAACACAGTAAAATTAACACAGTTACTTATCCAACGGTCAGTGGTTCAAGCCCCAGCACTGTCAGTTTGCTTAGGTTTCTGTTGGACTCTTGATCAAGGCCCTTAACCCTATCTGCTCCAGAGATGCTGTAAAATGGCTGACCCTGTGCTATGACCCCAGCCTACTTACAATAAAGCTGGGATAGTGAAGAATAAAGAATTTCACTGTGCAGTATTGTATATGTAACAAATAAAGGCTGAACTGAACTTTTCCCAAAAGCACTTTAAAACACTTGAAACTCAAGCGGCACAGATATAGTGCATGTCGGCAACTCAGCATAGGTCAATGATGATGATAAAAAAAAGTGCTTATATAGAAGCCTTTCTGTGTGTGTTAACATGAAGGATTCAGACTTCAAGCTGTATTTGGGTTTTCGTATATGTCAGGTAGAACAAAAGTTATTACTTTTTTAAAGGGTACATTTTACCAAAATATTAGAATATTTGAGAACTCTCAAAATAAGCATGTGATCATTGTTATTTTTTATACATTTTTTTGGTCATACATTAGAAACAACCACAAACAACCACAGAAACACATGATTGTTTCTTTGCCTTTGTGACCCAGTTTCTAAATTTTCACTCAGTCGTGTTTGGGGAAGTTGGTTAAAATGAACTAAAATTCAGTTCATCATATTGTCTATTTTGTACTAAAAAAGGAATATGTCACTCTATACTGCACAATCCTAAGACCTACATGTGTTAATTAAAAAAATAGCAAAATAAATAATGACTAAAATGCTCTGAGCTTTAAGGGCTACTAAACATGCTTACATTATAACTCCTTTTATCACTATGTACTGTAACGTAGTACTGTATATTCAACAACATTTTCCAAAAACAAATATATTGTATGTTTAGGTTAAACTCAATAAATATAATTAAGTACATTTACAAACTTTATACAAAATATCAAACTCATATTTTTCGCACACTGCACATACATACATATACTTAACATACAGTACATACACTCGAACTTACTCCATATCAGTGCCACGATTAAACCAGGGATGAAGACAATAGCTCCCACTCTCAGTACATTCAGGATAAAGGTTTCCAGTCCACTCTTTATAAGCAAAAAAAATATATATTAAAAACTTATAGTTTGAATAAGGTGCATTAGAGCTTGTTTTAGGGCAATATGAAAAATGCATTCACACAAACCTCAGAATGTGCCCGCTGAACAGCTGAACTGTATCCTGAGTCCTGTCCTGATCCTGTATCCTGTATCCTGACAGTGACTTCTGAAATGAGTTGACTTTGAGTTGATATAAGATTGGTTGAAATGGGTTGTTTGTTGTATCTCATTTGTTCTGTCTTTCTCATAAACTCTGCGCATTGCGAAAAACACAGCTGGACCAGAATATTGATGGCATGGCAACAGACTTGGATGCTGTCTTAAGTGAGAATAATAAGGATAAATTTATGTGTTTTTTACTCTATTTGCAATAGAGGTCTGTCTATATCCATCTATCTATATTATGTAGCTAAGTTAAGTTACAGGAAAAAAAAACATAATGTGAGGAACATTATATATATCACTCACTCACTTTATACCGCTTTATCCTATATACCAGGGTGCGTGGGTGGGGTGGGGGGCCTGGAGGGTGGCTAAAGCCTATACCAGGAGACACAGACACACATACACACACTTGCACACTCACACGCTCATTGACACACTATGGGAAATTTTAATACACCAATTAGCCTAATCTGCACATCTTTGGACACGCCAAGCACAGGAAGAACGTGCAAACAGACTCCAGACAGGAATCAAACCCGGATTCTGGAGGTGCAAGGTTAGACACTGTAAACCACTAAGCCACCGTGCTGTCCGTTATGTATATTATATAATTACAAATTAAAGAAACCTACTGTATGGTGTAACTGTACCTGATTTTGTCAATGATCCATAACTACAGTATATATTGGTATATATAAAATTAAAGGAAAAAAAGCATATAAAGCATTTATTGGGATGTTCTGACTTACCTTGTATTTGCTTTGCTGTAGAAGTTGGGAATAATTTTGTGAGGTTGAGTATGTCTAGTCCTTTAAAAAACAAACTCAAGTCAGATACTGTAACTATCCAAATTAATTATTTTTTCTAATAACTGTTGGGCATAAACATGTTATTGTGTGATAATATTGGGGATGCACTTACCGCCTGTAATGATTAGATAAACGCTGTAGCTAATGTCATTGAATAGTCCCTGTATCTCGATACGACATACATAAAATCCAGTGTCTGCTTTCTGTGCTGCCTTGATGGTGAGTGAAACATCTCCATGCCTGAGTTTACCGGGTAAACTGTATCTGTGTGACTCTCTATAGTTTACCGTCAGTCCATCAGTGGCGATGACTGTACGTTTACAGTTGAACCAGGATTGATCTCTTCCCCAACAAACATTTGATATGCCGTAAGTACTGGCATCATATTGACAGGGTAAAGTAACCATTTCCCCAACTCGTCCGACCACTGTCATAATAGATCCTTCACACACTAGAGAAACAGTATACAGGATTTACAGTAGTTGTCAGTTTACACACAGATCAAGACTAGTAGCTGATAGATAGATTACCACTAAAGAAAATGTACAGTACTTACATACAATCAAGATGTCTAATGTAATAAGAATCACGGAAGTCAGCATTTTCTCAGCAGTACAGTCTCTTAAGAATAAGCACTTGCTTATGGAGAAATGATTTGCAAACTGTCCGACTACTTCTGTTTTCCATGAGTGTGGTTCACCAGTAGGAAAGATTTTTTTTTTTTTTTAAACAGCTTGAGACATGTCATTTGAGTAGCTGTTTGTCCCAGTGTAGATTTGACTAATGGTATAACTCAAAGTGTTTTATACATTTTTTACAAATTTTTGTAAATATATAATGCAGTAATTAAAATGGCACATCCACATGTTAGAGCCGTGAACTGATTTTGATTTGGGGTGGAGTGAGTAAATACACATTACAACATTAACAATGCTTAAAGCATGTGGTCAGCTTATTAAGTGTAGATTAGGTTTTGTCTTAAATACAGTATATTTATTTATTATTTGATATATTATGCTTTTTTCTATTACCTCAAATTCCCACCCAAGTTAGATAAATTTACTGATCTTAGAATTAAATATAACAATTCAAAAACACAGTCTCAGTTGGATCCTGGAATACTTTATGCCGGTTTCATCATCGAAGAGAACCTACATTGATGTCTATACCGCTTTATCCTGTATACAGGGTAGCAGGGGGCCTGGAGCCTGTCCTAGGAGATTTAAGGTGGGGTACACCATGTACAGAGTGCCAATCCATCACAGGGCACACACACAGACACCATGCACTCATACACTAATTCACATGATAATGGAATGTAGCTTAGTTTAATCTGCATGCCTTTGGACTGTGTAAGGAAACTGGAACACTCGAAGGAATCCTACCAAGCAAGGGAAGAATATGCAAACTCTGTGCACACAGACCCGAAGCGGGAATCAAATCCTCGACCCTGGAGGTGCAAGGTGACAGTGCTAACCACTAAGCTACCATGCTGTCCTAATACAAAACAATACATCAAATTAACTCAAATCAAATCTTTTTCCTTTAATATGCCAAATAATAATTGTGCATTTTGCATACTACTGCCAGCAATAGCATTTACTTACTCACTCACTGACTCATCGGTTATACTGCTTTATCTTGTATACAGGGTCACGGGGGCCTGGAGCCTATTTCAAGAGACTTAGGGCACAAGATTTCGATCCATCACAGGGTACACACATGCACAAAATTTGGCCAATTTTGGAACACCAATAAACCAATCTGCATGTCTTTGGACTGTGGAAGGAAACCTACCAAGCACAGGGAGAACATGCAAACTCCAAGCACACAGGCCCCAAGGCAGGAATCAAATCTTTGACCCTTGAGGTACAAGGCAACAGTTCTAACCCCTATGCCACCATACCGTCACAATAGCAGTGGACACAATGGACAGTTGCATTGCATTCACCAACACATATGCTCTTTCTCTCTCTCTCTCTCTCTCTCTCTCTTAACCGGTCACTTAGTGCAAAGTATAGATTCATTAATGAATAAAAGAAGCATTAAGTGCAAGCTTAGTCAGAAGATGTTTAATTTACTTTTGTATCCAAAATAGGTACTCTGCAGACTACATGATACTTACATACAGTATGACTTACAAACCCAATTATATGAACTTGATATACACAAATACAGTACATTCTTCAATTTAATTCAATCCAATTTTATTTGCATAGTGCTTTTGACAGTGGTCAGGTTTACAGAATTAAAAGAAAATTAGGGAAATGTGTGTAAAATGTGAGAAAATGGGAATAAATCAAAATGGTCAGCTTATTCCTGGTGTGCAAGCTGAGGGCGACAGTAGTGAGGAAAAACTCCCTGAGATGGCAACAGAAAGAAAACCGTGAGAGAAACCAAACTCAACAGGGAAACAGGAAAACCAACTTCATTTGGGTGATAATGTTATTTTCTGTGTGCTAAATGCAGGCAAAGACACAATGAGCAATATAAGAAGTCCTGCCAATCAGATCAAGTTTAGAACTACCTGTTGGCCGCTCAGTGTGGACGTCATTAAACCCTCTTAATGACTTTTTTTTTTTTTCTTCCAAATCTCCACCCTCCATAATTGCACTTTGCATTAATTCTAATGCTTCCTATGCATTTACCAAGGGAAGCCAACTCCAATTCTTTAGTCCATGGCTGAAGTGGAATATAGACTTTTAGCACACATTCACCACATGACATTTACAAGAGCATTGTAAAATACTCGGTGGAAAATAGGGAATAGATGGCAGCCCGCAACAGCACAGAAGAGTTTATTAGAAAAAACAAAACTGTTAAATCAAGTGGTTTTTATTAAAAGGTCAAGTACCGTCTGACAAACAGGAAGTCAGACTTGCCTTGACCTCTGGGAAAAACCACTACTGATTAATGATTGAAGGTCATAAAACAATGATGGTCATTATAACTAATTTCTTCAACTATACATTTAACTGAAGCTAACTATAAGATTTAATTTACTGCAGCTTTAAAAATCATTGGGTAGATTACAGTTTTGAGCATATTTATCACAGATACCCAAATTCACAGATTTTTATAGGAATCAAAATGTTATGTCTAAGAGAAACCATGGATTTACTTTGCAATGGTTACAATACAGATAAGTAAAGAATGAAATATAAACACAGTATTGGGACGTAATAGACAATAGGGTGATGTAATGAATCCCAGTGGGACAGAAATGTATTGTTACTACTGTGAAATTTAAATAACTTTATAACTTATTTGCTTATAACCTGGCAATTTGTTGGATATTAAGTTGAATATCTAGAAAATACTCACTTACTCCTCATCGCCTGTACTACTTTATCCTGTATTCAGGGTGGTGGGGGCCTCTGGAGCCTATCTCAGGAGACTTGGGGCATGAGGCAGGGTAGACCCTGGACAGGGTGGCAATCAGTTGCAGGACACACACATACACACATTTACACACTAAAGGCAATTTGGGAACCCCAATAGGTCTAAATTACATGTCTTTGGACTGTGGGAGAAAACCAGAGTACCCAGAGAAAACCCGCCGAGCATGAGGAGAACCTGCAAACTCTATGTGCACAGAGGCAGCAAGTCAAACCCAGACCCTGGAGGTGCAAAGGCGACAGTTCTAACCACTAAGCCACCATGCCGCCTAATATGCAATACAACCAATTGAAAATTCTTTTACTTTAAAAGAATTACAGTAAATACATTTACTATTTAAATTAAATTATGAATGAAGTATGGCTTGTATTTTTACAGTTTATAGTTATGCATAACATGAAAACGTGAGTTCTTATCACTTATGTCATAACAGATATAAACAATTGGTCCTTCGTCATTCTTCTTTTTTCCTCTGCTATGAAATTTAGCAGACCAAATAACGAAATATGTTTGCTTTAAACACACCACAACATTTTCCATCCTGAAAACTTTTGCTTGTCTTAAAGTTGCAGCTTCATTGCTGACTGTTCCAAGTGCTGAAACTGGATGCACCTTCTGCTCACAGAAAGCATTTAACATTCTCTAATTACGCATGTTTTTTTTTAACTGTGTGGGTGGAGCAGCCACCAGCCAAGTCCTTATGTAAGTTGTTACTATAGAAATCACATATTAGAACAAGCACATTAATATATAACCCTTGCAGCTGGCACTAATTTCCAAACATCAGTTAAAGATCATTGTCAGCGTCAGAGTCAAGCATCAAACTGTGCTGTAAATGAACAATAATGCTTATCATCTAACAATATTGTCTAGGCCTCAGCAGGGAGAAAATAATACTACGGAGGCAAAACCTTATCCTGCTGAGTACATGGATGTGGAAGCCGTGAAAAAAAGGATTGTATTGCCAAGAGAAGAAATCCAATAAATCACCAGACTGTGCCATGATGTGTCAGAATACACTGGTTTTGTTTTCCTGTCTAGACATAGTTTATCTATTGCCCCAAGGGTCTGTGTTTAAGCTTACACTAAAAAACAGAGTTGTGATTTTGTATTGTGTGCAGTGAAAATAGACTACAGAATATTATCCTTAATACAATAAGTCCTCTATGCATTTTATCCAAACACGGATAAATCTCTAATGACTCTAATGCGATCCAGTTACTAGATTGAGGTACAGTTACTACTAGGGGCCTACTAGACAACTTATTATTTGGTATATGCAGTACTGCAGAGTCATGTACATGCTAATGTTTTCTTTGCTTGAACACACCCATAAAAACTGGAGAAGAACTTAGAAATGACTTGACTTCATAGTGATTACTTGGTCATGTGCTGTAAACCAGGCAAAACAAAAATAAACAGGGCATGGGTGATCAGGGTCGTAAATGACTTCACTACTAGATTAACCTTGTTCTGTAGTGTTTGGCCAACATGCTTAATTACCAGTCACTAGTCCCAGTACTGGGCGGCATTTTGGCTTAGTGGTTAGCACAGTCGCCTTGCACCTCCAGGGTCCAGGTTTGATTCACAGCCATTTTTGATTGCCACCTCTGTGTGTGTAATGGTTGTGTGCCCTGTGATGGGTTGGCATCCTGTCCAGGGTGCTCTTTGCCTTGTGTCCTAAGTCTCCTGGGATATGCTTCAGGCCCCCCACAACCCTGTTTAAAGGATAAAGTGGTGTAGTTGATAAATAAGTACGTGAGTAAGTAGTCCCAGGACTACTGCTAGTTCTCTACACTAAGTGCACTAAAACTCTGAAGTTTACCAAAGACAGTATGACTACTAAGTAGCCATCATCAGGCACTATATAATCATGAAGGCAATGCTATACTGAGATTTTGACACAGAATAAAGTTGACAACACCCTCACGCTACTCCCAAGCACGCGTGTGAAAAACTTTTTTTATTTTTTATTTTGTAACTGTGTTGCACCAACAACCTCTGTGAAAAAAAAAGTTCAAAAGGCTGTGGCCGTGTGGGAGATGAACCTGTTTAGAAGAATGATTCTGTTAGTGTGTGTGTCTCTCTGTGTGTGTGTGTGTGTGTGTGTGTGTGTGTGTGTGTGTGTGTGTGTGTGTGTCTGATTTTTTCCTCATCTGACACCAGTTTTTTCCTACAGCTTTGTTCCTTATCATAAATGTTGTGTTTTTTTTATATTAATATTTTTGGGCTGTGGAACGAATCATTGGAGTTTCCATTATTTCTTATGGGCAAATTTACTGTGATATACGAGTGTTTTGATATACAAGCGTGCTTCCGGAAGGAATTATCCAAGGTCCAAGGTTTAACTGTATTTCTCTATATAATCCCCTACTACACTAATGCACTTATCCCAGTGTTTTACTAGTGCCTGGATATCATCAAGGTAGAAAGTTTTCCCAGTACAACGGAAATATTGATTAAACTGCCTACTTCACATCTGAAACACTGGCCTCCCAGGGACTTCAGTAATGTCCCAAACATGTGGAAATGGCTTGGAGCGAGGACAGGACTGTATGGAGGACACGGCAATAACTGCCAGCCGAGTTTCTATAATGTGCAAGTGGTGTTGGTGATCGATTGTGCGTCACAGACGAACGTGTCTCTTCTGCAAGCTGATGATTTTCAAGGATCAGGTGTTCTTCTTGCTGAATGTTAATGGGAATGACTGCAGTGGGCTCTGAGCCATCTCGGCCGGGATGATCATTCATGGATGTGCGGCCACCCTTAAAAAAGTTTACACCATTCAAATGTTTTACTGCAGCCAAGTCTTATCACCGTACCATGCTTGAATTCTTCTAAATGTCAATCTGTTTTACGCGTTCATTTGTGTTTTACTTGAACACCCATGCAACTCTGCAGAGCCACCTTCACTGCAACCTTTTCAAACACTTTATACACAGTTTCTGGGCAAGGAAGTATTTGTCATGGTACCTGAACCCTTCTCCCATAACGTTAAAGAATTCAGGAAACCTACAGTACAAATATATAAAATAAATGATTATTAAAATGATCTCTGCAACTAAAACCAACTTGATGGAAAGTATAATCTTCTGCTGTGTGTGTTAAAGGATCTGGGTTGATGATCAGAAAGTCTAAAAACCAAACAAAATTAAAGTAATAAAAGCATGTTTAAAGATGCATCACTTTTCACAAAGCAAAAGTAAATGTTTTCACATAAATTCTTATTTTTTTAATTCATAATTAACTAGATTTACAATAAGCCTGCAGGTTTCCTTTGAGATTTTGTGCATCTACTGTAGATGTGTATATGCAATTCTAGGTGTGCATGCCATGTCCTACTAATGTAGAATAAATGAACATCAGATGGCAAATTTTGCAATTTTATTTTAAGATCAAAGGAGGATTCTGTTTAACTGAAAGTCCATGCCTCGAGACCTACTAAACACACACACACACACACACACACACACACACACACACACACACACACACACACACACACACACACACACACACACATTTTCTACCCAACAGTTAGCAGTATCTAACTAACCTATTCAGGACACGTGTCCACAGGTAGGAAATGTGGCCTGCAAATCTGAAGATATTCTTTTATTTTCTTTTATGTATAATGTAATAAAACAGAAATGGGGAACTGCTCAAGCATAGTTCAGATCCTTGAAAAAAGGATCCATCATCTACACTCCCTTCTTCTTTTGAGGCGTTAATTTTCATTTTAGCAATTTCATTTTCATTTTAGCAATTTCATTTAGGGTAGTTCGGTTCTCTGAGATATAATGACCAACATGTCATTTTCCTTAATGTAACAGTTAGATTTTTGTCTTTTTTTTCATGAAGCTTTTTTATAAAGACATTTTGGTTGAGAACTAATACACAGGCTTTAAACATGGTTTCTCCAAAATAGCACCATTAGGATGACCTTTAAAGATGCATCACTCCTTTCTCCTTTAATCTCACAGCTGAAATAAATGTTGTTTTTTTGTTGTTTTTTTGTTTTTTTACAAAATACATATTTATGCCATCTAGCTGATGCTTCAGGGCTTATTTTAACAGGATTTAGAAGACACCTGCAGGTTCTATGCATCTATTATAGAAGGTGTATTTGCAATCTTATGTATGCATGACATGTACTATGCATTCGATTGTAAAAATAAATAAAAAAGGATCTCTCTCTCTCTCTCTCTCTCTCTCTCTCTCTCTCTCTCTCTCTCGTTGGCTTTGTCTCTCTCCTCTGCCTTTACTTCCTTTATGCTTAATATAATGAGATACATTCAATTGCCCCCTTATGAATGAGACAGCTGTGATTAAATGGACCCTCAAGAATACTTGTTACCATGCTAGGTTCATTTCAGTTGTATTCAAGTGCCATCATCAGTATATCCAGCCATTCTTAAAGCTATGCATTATAAATTCTACACAATTGTTTGCTGCTCCTCATCTAAATTCTGAATTGTCACATGGTAAAGCTACTTCCTACCGTTTTAATGCTTGATTATATAACCCATACCCGGAATCTACTGTAATAACTGCAGTGTTGGTCGCATAGAAAGACAATAACAGTACACAATATCTTAGTGCTAATACTCTGAACAAAACCTTTATGCTTATGTAATATTCTTAAGTCCAAAGTCATGAAGATTGCCAATGGCGATGGATTGGCATCCTGTACCCCACCTTGTGCCCTCCAGGATAAAGCGGTAAAGACCATGGTGTTTAGGGCATGAGATTATACCTAAATCTGTAGAAGACTATACATTACACATTTCAAACTATCTTACTGTTATATCATCACCAATTTATTTATATGTCAGATCACTCTCTATTAATTCTTGCACATGCACTTTCATGTATCACATATGTCTCATATTGCCTATTATAACTCATTGTGATTCTTATTCTGATTAAATACCATTTAAAATAATAGCAGTGGAATAATTTGCATCAGTGTTTCATATAGGATGGGGTGCCAATCATTTCACTGCACAAAAAAATAGTACTTGTTTAAATAATTACACCAATTTGTAGATAATTTTCTTATCTTATTTAATTTGGAAAACAACTCATTATTTTTTGTCAGAAATAATTAAGACAATTTATATGAGGGCTGCCAATAATTTTCGTTGTGTGAGTAAAAACTACCTTATAATATATATACCTTATATGCCTTAAAAACCACCTTATAATATATATAACTTATATACCTTAAAAACCACCTTATAATATAGATACCTTATATACCTTTTACAGTACCTCTATATAATTCCCCGCTACACTAATGCACTTATCCCAGTGTTTCACTAGTCCTTGGATACCATTAGGGTAGAAAGTTTTCTTTGTAACCTGAAGACATGATTGGACTGCTTCCTTTACATCTGAAACACTGGCCTCCCAGGAACTCTTTAAATGGCCCAAATATGTGGAAATGGCTTGGAGTGATATCAGGACTATACAGGGGATGTAAAAATAACCCCTACCTTCTGTACGTTTCTGTGTAATGTGCAAGCGGTGTTGGTGTTGTATGTGCAGTTCCCACAGACAGCTGTGTCTTTTTGAAGTTGAAGCTGTGTCAAGTTGGTGACAACTTATCTGTTGCGTTTTTAATGTTCACGTGTTTCCCTCTCTGAATGTTAATGGTAATGACTGCAGAGGGCTCCAAGCCACCTCTGCTCAGGAATGGTCATTCATGAATGTACAGTCTTCTTTAAAACGTTTAAACCATTTAAATGCAAGAGTCTCATCACTGTACTGTACTTAAAGTAATCTGTAAATCAGTTTAGTAAATCAGAAAAATTTTATTTCAAGTATAGAATAGAATAGAATAGAATAGAATAGAATAGAATAGAATGATATACAGTATGGTATTATAGTGCTATATAATAATTTAACAACGAAGTTAGACAGTATGGAAATTAGCAATAAAAACAAAAAAGAGTCATTAGTAAAGTAGTAAATCTCTTCAGTATATTGAAAACACTAAAATAAATGCATTATTTGATAATCTACCATGTGGATTTTATTGCTAGTTGAAAATATGCACTCATTTCAAATCTAGTGGCTGCAGCATCCTCCACAAAGTTTGGGACAGGGATAAATTGAGACAAATAATATAAAGACAAATAATTCTCTTGTCTTTGTCTCTGAGATGGACAGTCCCACAATGGAAATATCTTTTGTGGTCAGATGAGTAACCAATATAGTTTTTGGAAATGACAACTGTCATGTTTTTAGGGTCAAAGAGGAAAAGGACCATCCAAGCTGTTCCAAAAGGCAGCACCAGTCATGGTATGCGGGGGTGCCAGTGCTCGTGGGATGGGTAAGTTGCGTATACTGTATGCAAGGGCACCATTAATGCCGAAAAAATTTACGCCTTTTGGAGCAACATATGCTGCCCCATCCAAAGGCCATATTTTTTTCAGTGACACCTCTGTATTTTCCAGCAGGACAATGCCAAACCACATTCTGCTCAGATTATACATGCATGGCTGCTAAACACAGAATATGGGTGCTAGACTGGCCTGCCTGCTCCAATTGAGTGTGTGTGGTGTATTATGAAGTGCAAAATGTGGCAACGAAGGGCCCATATATTGTAATTGTACAGCTGAAGACCTGCATAGTGGAAGAATCAGGGAAAATCTCAGTAGATAAATTTGACAAACTGGTGTATTCAGTGCCCAAAGGTTTAAAAAGTGTTATTAACAGACATGGTAATAATATACTGTACATTGGTAAAACAAACAGTCAAGTGTTTTCTGCTGTTTTTGAAGAATGTTGCATCCACCAGATTTGAAAACGAGTGCATATTTGCAACGAACAATTAATTTCCCATTGTCAAATAATGAGTTGTTGTAGTGTTTCTTCAAAATAGTACAAAGTTACCTCTTTTTTTTTTATTTTATTCCCAATTTCTATAATGCGCCAACTTTTTTGCAATTTGAGTTTTTTAGTTAAAATAAAAAGCAAGGAAATAATTGTAACTATTGTAAATTATATTTATTATATCCGTTTTTTTTTTCTGTTAATTTTCATAAAGAGTGGCAGTAGTTCTAGATTTGTGCAACTTTTTTCTTAGTTTTAAAAGTACTCATTCTCATTGTGTAATGTTTATAAGATTTTAATAGCTATTACTTAAAAGAAAGAGTTTTTTTTTTTTTTATTAAAACATTTTTTAAAGGGTAATATGAGATATTTGAATGGCATCCGTCTTTGTCTTGCGGGTGTGATTCTCAAGCAATGCCCAAACCCAAGCCCCTGGGTGCAGTGCCGGTCCCAAGCCTGGATAAAATTGGGAGGGTTGCATCAGGGGCATTTGGCGCAAAACCTGTGGCAGGTTGTTGTGCAGATTGGCTGGTCAGCTGTGCCAACCAGTCGACGGGAACAGCCGAAAGACTAACAGCAACATAAGATATATGAAAGAAGAAAAAAAAAAGGTAAAAACAGATACAAACATATTTTTGGGTTGGCTCATTAAAAAGTATCGGAAACATCTGGCTACTGCCCATTTAGACATTTTAAATAAATGTGTTTACACAGAATCCCTTTTTTCTTTTACGTCCACACTTTATCTCTGTCTTAACATTAAAATCAGACATAACATATTGTGACCGTGTTTAATTGTTTAGATTCAAAGAGACCTGTTGGTATGGGATCATGTTAAACCCCACAGCCTGTTGAGTCTGAAATGAATCATTGAACTCAATTTAGCTCATTTGACTGCTGTCTCTTTCTGTCCCTGGACATAATGTATTCTTAAAACCTGCCATGAGCTTGAATTAATTATGCCATTTGTGTAAATTAGCACCCACGGTGTTCAGCTGGAACATGGTGGATAGGTTGCTTGAATATTGATTTTCCACACATTGGACTCATCTGAGGTGCACAGAAAGTCAACGAAAAGGGAAAAGTAGCATGCCATATGCATAATGGCTAAATCACAAAGAGAACAAGTGTTACGGCTCCTTATTTAATAGAATCACTTCCCTTTGCTGAATACATGATAAACAATATCACACCTCATAAACTGTTTGTGGCTAAGCTTGTAATTATATAGTTCATCCTACGTATTTCCATCAATCTCATTTAATGATAGCCTGCATATATGCATCATTTTTCTAGTATGGTACATTGGAACATGCCCAGTAATCATTTTGTTCTGCGGAGTTCTTGAAACTTGGCAGGAGTGTGGACATTATAGGCAGTTGCAATGCTGTTAGTTTTAAGTTTAATCTTTATTACATATTTGTGAGGGTATTCATTGAGTACGCAGAGCACAAAAGATGACCAACACAAATGCCAAACAATGTATTTGGAATTTACTCGAGCATCTGGAATTGTCTCTGAACTGAATCTTTTTTTTTTTTTTTTTTTTTTTTTGTGCAGCGATGTGTTTAATAGCTTTCTCCTTCACATAAATTAGTGCAATGAACAATGTTAATACCTTCATTAGCATTGCTTTGGGCCAACGTCATGCAAGTCAACATTAGAGGGTAGGATGAAGCCCTAAGCACATGCTAGAAATAACATTAAACCAAGAGCTCATAACCAGAATGACTGAAATATACTGGGTACAAAGAAAATCCTCACTAGAGATGAATGGAAAGAGAGGAAGTGCTTTTGATATGAATCTACATGTCTCCTTGCCACCGGTTCTGTCATAATCAGTATAATTCAGCTACATTTTTTTTTTATTTTCAAGGTTTATTTTTCTTGTTAAAAAGTTTAATAAAATCAGTAAGAGATTGAGATCTGCATTGATTGCAGAGGCACAGATGAAGTATTTTTTAAGACCTTTTATTGCCATTTTTTTTAATCCTGTTGTCACAAATGCTCCTTACTTAGTTACTTAAATAGTTACCACTTTTAGTTCTTTCATCTCCTAACCAGACTAAAGCTTGATTAACAATGCAGATATGATCAAGAATATGGGACTGATCATACATCATTTATTTATGGGGCCACGCACTGGGAAACCTGATGTTTAGTTGCGTTCTTGGCTACAGGAATTACTCTGCATATGCCTAAAAACAATGTGCTGTTCAAAGACCATATCTTGTACACCAAATTTTGCAAACAAATCCAAGATCTTCTGGATTACAAAGTCAAGGAACTTGTTTTTATCTGATGGGGGCCCTATCGCTTATATTTCAAAATTTTGCCATACTATACATCCATTGTCTGTCATACAGTCAAGTAGTCTAAAAAATTTTTATGTGATCTTGCTTTACTTTAAATAACATGGAAAACCTACTCCAAAAAAGTTTCACCTAATCTGTTTATTCAGTTTTTATAATTTTAAATGCAAATATGTTTTGTGCTCACAAAATGTAGATGAGTCAATGTTTTACACCAATAAATGATCATTTCATTTGTGAAATCTCTTCCCAACTATTTAAGAGAGAGAGAGAGAGAGTGTGTGTGTGTGTGTGTGTGTGTGTCAGAGAGAGAGAGAGAGAGAGAGAGAGAGAAAGTGCAATATATTTTAGCCAGTGGTCTGGTTTCTAACACAGTTTATAATATAATTTGTGGCATACCCCAAGGATCTAGTTTTGGCCTTTATTATTTCTTATTAATATCAATGATTTTTCAATATTTTTAAAGTCAATTTTAAAGTCAATTTTCTCTTCCCATATTGTTTGCTGCTGCTCTTTTTTATTGAATACATATATTTTTTTTTTAAAGGTGAAGAAATAAATACAAATATTCAAACTTCGAATTTCATGATATTTGTAGAAAAGGGAAGAAAATAATGTACAGTAGAAATCATGCTAAGGTGTTGGTGGAAGAAGTGAAGATCTCCCAGCTTTCCTATGCTTCATTTCTTTTCTGGTTGATGAGAAACTGAATTGGAAAAAATGAAACATATTTGTTTATAACAAAACTGTCATATCAATCACAATCATCAGCAAATTATGTGGCTTATTTGATGCATGTTGTTTACTAGCTCTTTATTTTTCAATGATTTGTCCTTATTTGAATTATGGTAATATTATATAGGCTAATACATATCCTTCTCATCTTTATAGGCTTCATGTAATGCAAAAGCTGTATAGCTTTTTTACAAAGTTCAGTACTTTCAGTATATAATATGAACATCTTTTAGATAACAGACTTGTGACAAATATGTGCATAATTTTATGTTTACATTTAAAAACTGTAAAGCTGTCTATTGAAAAAACTGTATGTATATAAAAATATAAATGTAGATGGAAGAAGTCTGCAGCATAACTCATTATATTGTACATGCATATATTATATAAATGGGTTTATCCAATCCTATTAGGAATCTTTCAAAGCAGCATCTAAACATTCCATTTAAGCATTTCAGTTGCTGTGAGGATAAAAACTAATGATGTAAATCAAGCCCCATACTAGTGAATTATTTTGCAGGAAAACGACAGATGTTATAAAATATCCAGAAATAACATTTATTATTTATTTTCTATAGACATAAAAAAAATTCATAGAAAATTAAAATTAAACAAATATCCATACAATTAAGTATATTTCAACCTTTTAATATACGCTGCCAATCAAAATTTTGGACACAACCCTCCTGATTTTTACATTGTAAAACAATGCATCCAAAATATGCAATAATCTCCTTTGAACAGTTGATATTAAGATGTGTCTGTTACTTATGCTCTGTGAAACCTTCATAACGGCTCTAATGTGTGTGTGTGTTTTCACCATATGCTCTTATACAGTATCTCTTTTATCAGGGTTTTTTAAATTCAATTTTCAGGTTGACCTTCACAACATTGTTAAGACAAGACACTGTCAGTATTCCCTTAGATATTGTGGTGGACAAATGTGGAACGCTAAAATAAATGCTGCTAAAGAAGATTTTCAGAAGAACATTGTCATCATATTTAGTTTATTATGTGTACTGTAATTATTTATTTTGACTAGACTTTATACATAAGTTTGGAAGGGGGGTCCACTGTAAACGCCTGTGGCTTCTTGACCGCTTCTGCATTTTTTTTTTCTTTTACTGGTTCCTTATGTTTTTTATGTGTAAACAAATAAACTAAACTGTAAGTGCTGTTGTTCTGAAATGAATGCATCTACTGTACTGTAGGAGTAGCAAGAGCTTAACCACAAAGTGGTAGTCCTCACAAGCAAATAAAGCAGGCCAGACAGTTTTCCATGTTTGGTCTAAGCCCATTAGGTGCATTGAAGGGTAACACAATACAGCAATGCAATTTCAGACCATTGTTTGCTTCTTATTTTGTGGCAACAGTTTGGAGAAGATCCTGTCGTGTTTCAGCATAAGTGTTCCCTTAAGCAAAAACTGAGGTACAAGCAAGGTTTGAAGTGGAGACACTGGTGAGTCCTGGCCTCAACCCCACTGAGCACCTTTTGGGATATATTAGAACATAGATTGTAAGACAGGCTTTATTTGAAATTAGAACTTGACCTTACAAATAAATCAGCACAAATTCCCACAGGCACAGTTGAAAAATTGAGAGGAAAACCTTGCCAAAAGATTGGACACTGATATAGTAGCAGGAGGTAGGGGGGAGGTTGCAACTCTTTAATGAGGGCAATAGTTCTGGAATGTCATGTCAGCAAGCCCACATATTTGGGATCATCAGATGTCCAAATACATTTGGGAATGTGTGTGTGTCTAATCTGTAGTGCTGTTAATTGGTGATTTCTGAAAACTCTAAATGAACATCTACTTTTCAGCAGAAGTAAGTTTGGTTCTGGCTTTCATGGGATGGTCTTCATGAGAGCCAGTTTCATCGTGATGATGGATGGGTTTGGCAAATGCAGTTGACTATGCTGTTCTTGCAAGAACAAATCCAGAACAGCTGACCTTTGTGTCTTAAAATATCAAGAGATTGTTATTGTTGTTGTGAATTAATTACCTACTGCAAATCCATATGTGTTCATAGTTTAAAATCACCAGTATTGTTCTAGAATGCAGAAAAATAAATCCCAAATTATGTCCAAGCTTCTGATTGGCACTGTATGTGGATTTTGGTTCAAGTCCCATCTTTTTGCTCATAACTAGGTCTCCGTTCATTTCAGGTCATGTAGTCCCCAAATGCATTTCTTCATTTAGTGAAATTTCACACAAGTGGTGAATTGTATGTTTGCCATTGCTTCTGCTCAGTGCCAATTCTTGTCAGAATCATTGTGTAAGTATTTTTGTTCAGCAGCTGTAGCTCAGCAGAGGATTTTGCAGGGCAGATCCAGGGAGATGAACATGAGAAGCTTGTCAGTCAGCTTTTTCGTTCACTTCTTATGAAAGTAAATGCCGCAATGTGAACTTGGAGAGGCAGCTCCAGCACATTGGCACAGGGAGTGTAGATTCATTTCCTTTCATATAGAAACAGTTGCTGTGCTGCTGACCCAACCGCATAACATGCGCCTGCATTTAAATGAAGACATTTGCACTGGATGAGGACAATCTAATTACTGCTAGGTTTTTGACACCTCTTCAACAGACAAATTTACAAAGCCTTTTCTTTTCCTTTGCAAAGATTAGATCAGAAACGCTGTTTATGCTTGATTGCTTGATTGAGATTCAAGGGAAGCCTCAAGCCAAGAAACTGATCTTTAGATAAGCAGGTATGATGTCACGATAGTGGATAGGATATAACTTTTATGAGCCTAAAGGCAGTAACAGAAGCTGTTGTTAGATGTTCATAAATCATTAAAGAACTAATTACTCACAGTTGTGATGACTCTCCACTTGATTTATTTATATATACTTATAGGGACTTCTGGTTTCCATCAAGATATATATACAGTACAAACATGCCTGCACACACAGGGGGGAATCCCAAACTTTGTAATAATCCTGCTTTTGGGTAAAGACTGAAAAAGACATATATTTAAAGCCATGAGATGCTCATCAGTAATATAAACAAAGTGATTAGCATGCCCCTGTTTGCCTTTTTAAACCACTCCTAGGTCTACTCGGATGGGAGCCAGTAGGTTTTTTCTACTTGTCGCATGGGAATCCAGGGTCCTGAAGAGTTTCCCTGGCCCGTCTGGGATGATGAAGTTTTCCTGAGATAACATCCTCCTTGTTGTCTCATTCTCATGCTAAGAGATAACTCAGCACTCTAGGTCAGTAGCTCACAATTGCTCTTCATCTGCCATTTTCCCCTTGGGCATGTTTTCTTATCAGTGCGAGTGACAGTAATAAAGATTGTTGTTATGTTAACTAACCATTTGAGCTATGCTACTGTGGACACCACTTCTATTTTCAATATTTTATAAAGTGAGGTACCATTAGTTGGCTAGCCAATTCTTTTGGGCGATTTCAGCTAGCCCATATTAATTTATACATGTTTCTAACTATGCAGGTAATTATCTAGCAAAGGTGTTCCTTATGCATTATCCTGAGTGTTACCTGTCTAGTCTGTAGTGACATTTTACATAAGACACAATCACTGCTGAAATCTAAATTAATACTTTTATTTAGTCTTTGTATTGTAAAATACAAAAAAATCTATATTTATCCCAATCAATTAGCTTACTTGTACAATTTTAGAGGTCGGATGTTTGGCTCTGAAATGCTGATATCTTCACAGGTCGTTGCTTATGTAATTTTATTGCACTGTATTAGAAGTAGTAAACTGGGTCAGGGATGTAAAATAAAAACCTATAGACATATACACAACTTTTATGATATGATATGATATGATATGATATGATATGATATGATATGATATGATATGATATGATATGATATGATATGATATGATATGATATGATGTTATTAATGATTACAAGCACAGGCGGGCAGATTGACCTGCAACACAAACAGAAACTAAAATAAGACTCATAACATCAACTTTAACACCACTAGAACTAGGCGTAATGAACAAACAAAGCATACACTAATCACAGTAAAAACATGGGAGCACATTAGATGCAAGACAAAACACAATGTGGAAGGAGATAGAAGATGGAAGATGTAGTCCAGAACCTCTCTGGTGTTGCCATGACAGATGTATGATATGTTAAATGTTATGATATGATATGATATGATATGATATGATATGATATGATATGATATGATATGATATTATATGATATGATATGATATGATATGATATGATATGATATGATATGATATGATATGATATGATATGATATGATATGATATGATGTATGACACAATATGACATTATATAATAAGATATGGTACCCTAAAGGATCTATATAAAGATAATTCAAGACTCTTTTACTTGCAGTCTCCTAAGCTTGTTGATTTATGACACAGCATGAGGCCAGCCTGCCTCGAGGCCAATGCGGCATTGTTTACCTGACCTGCTATTGATTTTCTTATAGCCATAAGGAGACAGGTGGTCACCAAACACAAGTGATATTTACATGAAGCAAAACTCAAACAAAGGAAGTTCTGGGTAAATCATTAACTCATAATCTCTTTATTCATATGTCCAAATTCTTATCCATTTTTATCCTCCTAATAAAAATTCATATGCTGTTCACATGCAACTGCCATTAAAAAAAAAGGCATCCAGGAAAATGCATGTCGTCTGGCAAAACATGAAAATGTGAGGCTACTTCTAGTGAAAGTGATGAGATGTGTTTGGATAAGGTGTGCATTTGGGTAGGAGGACTGTTTGACAATGAACACTCTGTGTGACTGAGGCGACATCCGTGTCTGACTGCACTGCTGTTTCTTATCTTGATGTATGTGTTTTGGTGTACAGTGGAGCTGTTTATCAGGACAAATTAATTTATGAAAATTAAGCACAGGCGCAGCAGGCAGAGTGATATTAATACATTTATGTCGCTCTAAATCTAGACAAACAATGACAAACATGTTAAAAGCAATTAGTTAAATGTTACTTTAACAATAAACTTTGACTGGAACCGTATTAAACACACATGCATACTGTACCATATGCAGGTCTAAATGAGTAAAGGAAAAGGAAAACAGTGTGCATCGTTTTAAATAACGAACAGACAAATACCAAGAACTTTTTTAGGATGTAAACTAGATATGAAATGAGGCATTTGGGGGGTCGAAAGTTCCATCTCTTATTGCTCATGAAATTAATTTGACTAATCATCAGTGTTCTCTACAGAGTTTTAAAGATTAGAGTTAGTAAGGGCAGTAGCTGTGAAGTCTGCCGCATCCTCACAACATTACCTCTGTTCGAGGCCTATCACTGACCCACACACATCATCAGTGCGTGCCGTGGTTCAACATCAAGTGCAGAGTTATAATTAGGGGTTAAATTAAGAACTGGTGCTTTAATTTAATGGATATCTAAATGGCACAGCATGGATAATGATGATGATAATGTAATGATAATGTCATTTAGTTTCACACTCTTTTATTTTTCAAGAAAAACGCATTTCTGCTGGGAGTTTTATGGCGCTAATCAATCAAGTTACTTTGCCGCAAAAGAATCTAAAGATTTTCAGAACTGACAAAATCAACAAAGGGTGGAAAGATAGCGAAGTCCTTAGCACTGTTGTCCTCAACCTCCAGGGCTGCGGGTGTGAATCATGCATCATGTCTACATGTGTGCTTTCGGGTCCCTTCTGGATACTTCGGTTTCCCCTGCAGTCCAAAGACATGTGTTGGAGGCTGATTTGTGTTATGAAATTGCCTGCAGTGTATGGTTGGGTGTGTGCACCTGTGCCGTGAGATGGGTTGGCGTCCAATCCAATGTGTCCCTCTGCTCTGAGTTCCCTGGGATAATGACCCTATACAGAATAAACAACATGATAAGTGAATGAATGAATGAATGAATGAACAAGTTGATAAATGGAATACTGAAAATTGCCCTCTTATTTTATTGAGTTAGGAAGGATTCATACATTTTCTTCATGTGTACATGCATTGTATAAACTAAAACCACATTTTCTGCTGACATGCATGCTTCTCCAGCTCATTAATCCCAGTTTAACTCAATCTTTGCTCCATTAGTTCTGCCAAGCGCAGTGGTGCAATGTTGATAGCATAATGAAATTTTAATACTAATTATGAAATTATTGATCCAAGCAAATAATAATAATTATTATTTGTTAAATATAATTCTAACCTAAGCATTGTTGACAGACTCTTTCTTCTTTTTTTTAATTGTATCTTTACATTTTAATGCATAATTCAGAACCCTGCATGCTTTTGTGGTTTGTTCAAATGAATTAAATCCGTTGTTTACGATTTTGTCTTACGTAAGGGTTCAACCACTCAGACATTTCAGGCATCAGGCAAACAAAAAATATTGTCACTTTGTCAATGTACTATGAACTATTTTGTTCCCTGCTTTAAAAAGGAAGCTGTCAAAGTGTCATAGCTGCATTGTAAAGTCAGTCGAAATAAATGGTGAGTCACTTGTTGACGAGTTGGTGAAGGATTTTATTGAAATTCATGTTCATATGCTAAGTTACAGTACTTTCCAGATTTTTTTTTTCCTTTGGAACAACTTA
Source organism: Clarias gariepinus (assembly GCF_024256425.1). Classification (NCBI taxonomy): domain Eukaryota; kingdom Metazoa; phylum Chordata; class Actinopteri; order Siluriformes; family Clariidae; genus Clarias; species Clarias gariepinus. The sequence goes on along the minus strand of NC_071118.1, from coordinate 7,710,300 downwards.
ATTTGCAGCATTACAAAAGTTAACACCATGAAAAAAAAAACAAATTATATGGCGATCCTTGAAAACATTATCTGAACAAATATAAAACAAATGAATGTAAAAGGACTCCAAAGCATTCGATAAAGTGTAATTGCTTGAATTGAATTTTATGCTTTATCTGCGATTTGATCTGTGTGCGCCGATGTTTGTGTACAAGCTCATGGCACGATAGTTCACTCAAGAAAAAACACGATACACATTTTTCATTCAAGTAATTACAAAAATCTCTATAATTATTCCATGTCCGTGTCGACTGAGATGGCGATCATTTGTTTTTGTTTTTCATGAAAAATGACAATCATATGACAAGTTCTCAGAAATTATCTGCGTTTATCGACATGCTCTGCATACTGAACTGAAAGTTCACTGAGTGAGCTCACGAGGTCAAGGTTTTACAGCTGAGTTGTATAAATAAGCCAGTTTTAAAAGGTCAGCACCAGCTTTTGGTTCTGTTCAGCACAACACATTTAGCATTGGTATAACTGCTCGTGGAATTTTTTCCCCCCTCGTAAAGTTGTACCCACTCAGTTTTATACTTGCTTGAGTTTTATGCTGGAGATAAGTGTGCATCATCCAAGACACTGTCATATAAATGGGTTTGAAGCTGAAGCGAAGCATTACTGAGTTACGTTTACAGCACTGTGTATTGTCTTTATATAGCTTAAGTCACAATAGATAGATAGATATATAGATAGATAGATAGATAGATAGATAGATAGATAGATAGATAGATAGATAGATAGATAGAGTAACACAAAGACAGGTTTGTAGATGTCATTGCACACTGTATATCTTACCATACATTTCACATGGTAATGAGAAAGCTGGCCAATAATCACTAATGCAATGCTCAAAACAAAAACCTACAAGCTATATATAAACATAAATAAATAATACCAAAAAGTGACTTGACTTGGAGTGCAGCCTTAATGTGCAATTGTATTTATGACTAATATAATAACGTTATAAAATTCAAGGCAATTCTATCTGTCTAGTGCTTGGAACAGTGGTCATTGTCACAACGCAGCTTTGCAGATTAAAAAAGTATCCAAATAAATTAGAAGGAAAAATAGAAGGCAAAAAATATCCTTTTTCAGTTCGTCCCTGAAGAGCAATCCAGAGGAGATGGTGGCAAGGAAAATCTCCCTGATATGACAAGGAGACGAAATCTTATGAGGATGCAGACTCAACAGGGCACTCATTATTGTTTGGGGAATAACAGATATTATGATCATAGATCAGTCACTATGAGGGGGAAAATTTTAATGTAACAGGAAAGGTGCTTAAGATCATATAAAGTCCAGTTTCATTGTTGGAGATGCAGGTACAAAAATGTTACCATATTTCCTAACTATCGAGGGGTAGTTTTTAAATCTATTCATAAAAAAATAAAAAAATAAAAATTATGTTAAAAAAAACTATGATTATAATTATACTGTACAGTAAGTTGCATGGCATCACTCACTCACTCACTCATCATCTATATCACTTTATTCTGCAAACAGGATCAGGCCTGTAGCCTATCCCAGAAGACTTAGGGTACTAAATGGGGTACACCCTAGATGGGGTGGTAATCCATCACAGAGCACGCATTCATACACACACATACATTAATTTACACACTACAGACAATTTGGGGATGGCAATAAGCATAATCTGCATGTTTTTGGACTGTGGAAGGAAAACCCCAAACCCGGATCCTGAAGGTGTAAGGCGACATTGCTAACCACCGTTCCACCTGCATGGCTTCAATCCAATTCAATTCGATTTAATTTTATTTGCATAGCGCTTTTAACAATGTTTATAATCAGAAAGCAGCTTTTTTTAAAAAAAGAAATTTGGGAAATGTGTATGAGTTCGAAAAGTGTGAGAAAATATGTGTAAATCAAAATGATCAGATAGTCCCTTATGAGTAAGCTGAGGGTGACATGACGAGAAAAGATTCCCAGAGATAGCAATAGGAACAAGCCTTGAGAGGAACCAGAGTCAACAGGGAACATATCCTCATTTGGGTGATAATGGAAAGCAGGAATTGTTTTGCAGTCATACTGTGTGTTAGGCAGCTGAAGGTTCAATATTACAGGAAATATGTGTAAGTCAATATGGAGTCCAGTTCATTATTGGAGGCTCCGGTACAAAACTGTAGGAAATTCCAGTCCAAACCTTCAGATTGTGTACTAGGGCCAGTGGATAAATTGGTTAAAATTTCAATGAGGTGGGTGGGTGAAGTCATTATTTTGGGTCTGGAGACGTGGATAATACGTGAATATAAATTACTCATCTCCTCATCTTACAATATGTTATAAGATTATATATAAGGATTTACTTGTTACTATCAATGAACAACACATTGTAATGGTTTTAGTTAGATTTAATATTGTGGAGCTTTGGAAAAAGAAAATAGTTCTTGATTTCACTTACATTATATAAATGATAAGCACCAGCCTCTACTCTTCTTTCTCATTGTCATAATGAAAGAATGTAATAAAAAATATACGCTTTAAAGCCTCTGCCAATACCCTTGTTGTCATTTTTTTATTTTTGTATTGGCAGGGGCTTTAACTAGCCCAATTAGATTTTCTCCCTATTGTGACCTCATACTGTATATGAAAATACCCTCCTCCAGCTTGTTGCTCAGCGCGGCTGTTCTCTGATGAGGTTAAGCTCAGTTCTAGATCCTTTACATCGACAGTGAAATTAGGCATTTGGTGGAGGAGTGAAATAAACAGAGTTTGAGGTAGAAAGTAATGCATTATCTGAAGGATATATAAGCTAGAGCATTAACACACACTTTGGAGAATATGTGTTCACATGTTGAAGAAATAGTATAATATGGGACCTTTAAAAAAACATAGCTTGTTTAATTATTATTCATTTATCTATTTAACTAAGAAATTCGTTTTTATTTGACTTCAGCTTCTATTAACTTACATATCATTTCATCTTATAATGTCTCTTTTGTAGTACATCTTTAAGCACTTCCTAAAAGATGTACACTCGCATAGATACGTATGTATACAAAGTACAGAGGCAAGGAAATGCTTTAAGAGATTATTTATAAGCTTTTTACATTTGACATGCAAGTGTGTATCTGTATAAGAAAAAAAACTTTCACGTCTTTATAGTGATGAATTCTCTTGTTGGATAAATCCAACAAGATTAAAAACAAGCACTGACATATTTAAATATTTGTATTGTGCTGCTTGCCTGAATGTTTATATCTTTAGAGCTATCAGCTGTTGTTAGTTTTTGCTGAGATCTTAGCTAATTAACAATCAGTACTAAAAATAGGATCAGTGCAAATCCTTTATTGTTTAAGAATTTTTTTTGTACTCTCACTTTACTCTCATTATTAAAGTAATTTCTGCAAGATTTCTTTGAATTTGTGCTTCTTCTACTAGTGAGAATAGTTTATTAGATAAACCAACTGGCCATAATATAAGCACCACATAACATTAAACTGGTGATAGGATCATAGGCACCCAAAGCCAGCGGGGACCAAAAGCCAGCCTGTCTGGTTTGATCCCACACAAAAAAAAAATGCAGCACAGCTCGCCAAATATATCAATGTTGGCCCCAATAGAAAGGCACCAGAAGACCCAGTGCACCACAGCCTGCCATGCACAGGGCCAAGCAGGCAAGGATCGTAAGGCCGCCAAACCCAACTTCCAATCTCTCCAGATCTTAATCCAATCGAACACTCATGGGATGCATCTGATCCATGAAGGCTCCACACAGCAAAATGATCTGCCACCAACCTCCTAGTGCCAGACAGCACAGCACACCCCCAGAGGCCCTTCTGACTCATGCACAGAGAGACTAGAGCCGCTCCAGGGCCAGCAAGTGGATCCTACGCAATATTGGGCATAATATTTTGCATTGTAATAGAGTAGTAGGGTTGATTGATGTATTGTCCCTTAAATGCCACAATGATTAAATTTTAAAGAAGTTTAATCTTACCATGACAGCAAACAAAAAATGTAATATAGGAACAGATTTGTTTGTTTGAACTCACAATACATCCATGTCATCCAAGTCTTGCTGTGTAATGTAATAAAAAAATATTGACCAAACCAATTAAAAATGAATGAGAAATAAAAGCATTAATTCGAGCAATGTTTTACAGTATGTCCTTCTAATTTTTTATTTGTATCTATACAGTGTTTTAAAAGAATGTACAGTACTGTGCAAAAGTCTTAGGCACCATATTATATGCTGTATCAATTTTGTTATATATGTTTATCATGTCTGCATAGTATTTCCAAATATAACTTAAGAATAAATAAATAAATAAATAGCATTACAGAAGAATATATGCATGGCTGTAAAGAAAAAGACACAAGACAGACCAGTTTTCAGATGGAAACGAAAAAACAGTAAAAATAGAAAGGAGCGAGTGTGACAAAGTAACCAGAAGATCTCGTATTCTCCAGCAAGCTCAGTAAAACCTAACAACTATTTTACTTATAGTACTGTGCAAAAGTCTTGGGCACATACAAAGATATGGCATAAGCAAAAGATGCATTCGAAAACGTTTCTGCATAAAAAAAACTTCTATAAAGAGTTATAAAGAGTAATAAACTAAACAGTTAATATTTGGAGTGAAAACTCATTGCTTAAAATCAGGAGTTTTAGACACAGATTTGTGCAGTTTTATAAACATATATTAAAAAAATTTGGTACAGCATACAATATGATGCCAAAGACTTTTGCAGAGTACTGTATATATCCATCCATCCATCCATCCATCTATAGTTGGGACAGTGAAGGACAATGGTAATCATTGTATTTTATTTATTCCCATTTTTACAACTGTGGTAGTAAAAACTCACACATTCACAAACTAAGGGCGATTTGGAAATGCCAGTTAGCCTACTCTGCATGCGTGGAAGGAAACTGGAGTAGCCACAAAGCATAGAGCAAACATTCATGCAAACTCCATGCCATAGACCCTGAGGCAGGAATCGAACCCGGACCTTTGAAGATGCAAGGCTACAGTGCTAACCACTAAACCATTGTAAAACCATTTTCTAAGCAAAACCTTAAAAACACACAGTGACTGGTAGAGCTCAGGTAGAACAGACATTTCAACAAAATGACCTGAAAATATTTTATGGATCTTGCCATGGCTGTCTGCCACCAAGGGGCATGTTGGACAAGGAACCATTTTGTCAAACATAGTGGTAAAATCACAGTCTACATAATGATCTTGCTAGCTAAAATCTTTGTAGATCAGCACAATTCCCTTACACAGTGAATGTCACTTTGTTGGATCAAGCTGGTTTTAGCTATATGCCTTTAAAAAATTGGACATAAGCCCATTTGTAATCAAATCCCCCGGCTGTCAAAATGTCTGTAATGCTCCTGTGCCACATCAAGAATGAAGTCTTTAAAAGTAATTTACTTCCTACTGTATGTATTTTTGGGGTAACCAGACTTAAAAATATTTGAGCTGTTTTACTGGATGTCTCTTTTGATCATTTTTTTATGCTTAGACTTAAACTTTAATATAGCTCTTTTAAAACGGTGTATATTAGTTGTGATTTTTGCAATTATAAAACATTTTCCAAGCATAATCTTAAACACACGTGGATTGATAGAGCTCAGAATGAACTGATCCCTGCAAGTTGGTGCCAGCTGGCTTTTGGCTGTGTTTGTGAAGTCTGCAAACTGCCTGTAACTGAGAGAAACCACGGGACAGCAAGCAGGATTTAATTTAATTTCATACTTTATCTAATGGACAAATGCTTCTCATGCCATTCTCACACAGCGTTTCTAGAAAAAGGGTTATTATAAGATAGGAGCATAAATTCTAAACGCTATTAAACTGCTAATATGGTGTTGTACATTTACTTTTATTTGTACATCAGATCGTACAACAGAATGTTGTATGTATACTGCATAATGATGTGTATATGTGTGAAGTGGGTATATGTACAGACTGGTTACTGGCTCCATCCTGGCATTCATTCACATTTTACAACATGTTTTTCACTTCTGATTTATGTTGGACCTAACTCGGGATCATAATATCCTCTTATAGCTCTTGTCAGCAAGTTTGAGCTTACATTTTTCATTCTTGTCACTACGCAAATATAATAAAAAAGATAATTACTATAATTCAGATTAGTTAATACATGACATGTTTTAGGATGAATTACTGAATAGAAAGCTTTAAGAGGAAAAAGCACACGTCCCCATTTTTCACAGGAAGAAACGCTGGCGTAGCACTGCGTGAAACCTTTAAGGGTTCCCCCACAGGGACAATCAAACAAGCTAAAAGTGGTTTTTATTAGTATACAGTATTGATTGCCTAAATCTAGAGAATGTATAGCAATCTGGAAAAAGTTGTCAGATGTCACTGTGGCTGAATTCTGTCAAACAGCCAAACAAACATATTTGGACGGCTCGAATTTAAGGCGCCAAAAATATATTACGGCAAAATGATGTGAAAATATTTTATGGATTTTTTTATTTTTTATCTTGCTTTGAATGTCTCCCACCAAGGGGCCTGTTGGACCAGAAGCGAGTTTGTCAAACATGGAAGTTAAAAACATAATGATAAAATCTTTCTAGTTCAGCATAATATACTTTAACTTTTTTTTCCTTACACTGCCACATTTTTTGGATCAGTCTGGTTCTACCTACTGTACATGCCTTAATGAAATGGATATAAGCTAAGCCTATTTGTAATCAAATCCCAGCTGTCTAAATGTATGCAATGCTGACAATGGATTCTTTAAAAGTAATTTTTTTTCTTTTTCTTTATTTTTTAGGGGTTACCAGGCTTTTAAATGCTACGTATTCATGTGCTTTAAATATTTTAGGACAGAAAAGCTGCCGAAATATACAGTATTTGGGGTGTAACGATAAATAAATATGACATGTCATGGCGTGGTGGCACACTGGGTAGTACTGTCACCTTGCACCAGCATTAAGGGTTTAAATCTTGCCTCCTGTCTGTGTCTGAGTGTACTGTATCTAGCATTATACCCTGAGTTTCCTGGGGTAGGCTCCAGGACCCCAGTGACCTGACACAGGATAAGCGCTATAGATAATGGATGGATGGATAATGTCATGGTGTCTTCATATGTTACATTTGTCCTTGGCGTCCAAAGCTTATTTCTTTCAACACTGTAAAACAATGCTGAAGGCGTCCAAAATATGCAATGATCTATTTTGAACAGTTGATATTGAGATGCATCGGCTACTTACAGTATGTTCTGTAAATCCTAACAGCTCTAATCTAAGGTGCTGTTTGTTAATCAGTGATTTCTGAAGCTGGTAACTCTAAATGATCTTCTCATCTGCAGCAGATTAAGTTTTGGTCTTGCGTTCCGGTGATGGTCTTCATGAGAGCCAGTTTCATCATGGGGCTTGATGGGTTTTTGCAAATGCCCTTGACAATACTGTTCTTGCATGACCTTTTCCAGAAGAGCTGACCTTCATATCTTTAAATAACAACTGACCCATGTTGTTGTTACTTAATGACCTAATGCAAAGTTTTGAAAAAGGCAGTATTGTTATAGAATGTCCATATTTTTGACTGGTACTGAACCTGTAATATTTATATGGAACACGTGCACATACTGTACGACTATTTCCTGAGTGACTGAGCAGGCAAGATCTAAAGAGATTAAGTCAGGGTTTTTTTTTTTTTTTTGCACTTTACCAACACAATACCACAATGAACTCTGATTACCGTACTTCATGCATTTCAAAGGCCAGGTTCGATGCTACTTTTGCTCGGTGCAGAATGTTCACTGCCTACAACAGGTCACTTTCCGTTTTCAAAATCTTTTTTTTTTTTTTGTGTGTGTAATTTCTGGGCTACTTATTGCCCTAGATTAGCAAGATAAGCTAAATGTGGGGAAAAAAAAGAATCTAGAAATGTGCCTTGACCACCAGATAGCAGTGACACAAAACCTGAGCAAATCTTTAAAAATAAATAAATAAACAAAACAAGATGTATAGGATTGTGGCTGCAGAGCCCCTGGATAAGTCTTCTAGTTTTAGAGACAGATATGTTCAGAAGGCTTGATTGAGGTATTAATACGGGTGTATTTTAGGCGTATTTGGTACGCCTTCATCCGCCACTCATTCGTCACGCTATCAGCTTCACAACCGTGTCCTAAATGTATGAGAGTACATTCTATTTCCTGCTCACTGCGTGTTGTTTATCTTTAGCTAATACCACTTCCTCTTAGTTTTACATATTATTTCAATACACACAGACCAGGTAATGTTATATTCTGCTCTCACTATTTATGTACACTTTGCGTTTCACATTGTATTATATTAAAGTATTTCTTAATTTGTTTCTAATATTTATACATTATTCACATATACATATAGTGTCATGGTTAAAAGTTAGTACCCCCCTTTTAGTTCTTTTTGTTTTGTGTAAAAATATAATAAAAATCAGCTGATCATAGTGGCTGGCAGTATTAGGCAAATGCAACCTCAGATAAACAATAGTTTGTCCATTCATCTAGGAACCTCTGCACTTAAAAAAGAGCATGTTTAGGAGAGGTGTTTCCTTTTTTTCTTAAAACCTTGTAATGCCTTCCTTTGTCGAGATACATACGCATTCTTTTCTTTTCAAACAGAGCATGGAAATACAGTAGCTTTTGGGGAGTTTTACGTTTTGGTCTTGATTCCAAGCTTTCCAAAAGGTGTATGCTGAAAATTCGGTACCCCTGCACAGCTTTGCAACCCCACTGTGATCAGATTTCCCCAAACACATTAAGTGTTTCTCGCTTAAACCCTAGTGTCATCCCATATTCGTCACAAGCATTCCCAGTACAGTAGATCGTAAATGATCTTGCTTCCACTGCTTTGTACAGTACAGTATGTATTTCTAAATGCACTCCAGCACCCCCCCCCCCCTTTATCTATCCATCTATATTCATCTCTCTTTACCTAGAGCTGGTGGTTTTTGTTCCAGTACTGATAAATGTGGTATTTAAGCTCACATAAAAGAAAGGGAAACTTACAGAATGCAGTCATCAGCATGAAGTGACCATAAATCTTCCAGAGCCATCATGACGGCTCTCTCCCTATAATATACTGCTTGGTGTGACGCTGTTTTCCACTGAACTTGTGAGGTGTTAAACAGAACTGATGGGTTTTCAGACACAGACTGGGCAAAACGGTCATTTTCCATAGACTGAAAGTCTTACCATTTTTTAGCTTCTATTTATCTTTGTCATTTAAATGGTTATTTCATTTTCACCTGTATATGTCTAAAAGGGAAAAAAAAACACAAAAAACGTGGATTTAAAAGACACATTTTAAACCCATGCCATGGAAATATTTTTGATCATGGTTTATATTTTATTCAGTAGTGCCTTATATGGCAAACTTCATTACAAATAAATGACTCTCTGGGGATTATACCTAAACTGACATTTAAAGCTCTTCCAGCAGCAGTAAGAAACGATTTAGCAAGTACCAACGAGCTGTACAACGCAATGCATTTTCCTTTACACGTGAGTAAAAATGTCATTTTTTTGATGCTGAATGATTTTGACAAACAGCAACAAGATGCTGAGAATAATGCTAATCAGTGCAGTTTGTCAGCGCTGCACTCTCCCCATCCACCGTTCCGCTCAGTGTGCCACATTCTCTGCGGCACAGTGCGGCTCAATGCTCTGTGCCCCTGGCAAACGTCCAGTCAGATGAATTACGATGACTTTTATCTAGATTCCAGTGCAGGGCCATCTCAGGAAGCTTTTATTAGTTCAAAATTCCATAACAATCCCAGGAATATTTTTAGCACTGACTTGTCATGTTGAACAAACAAACCGAAATGAGCTGTACAGTCATGAATTATGCCTTATATTTACCAGGATTTATGTCTGCAAGCTTATCTTGTGGCGAATGTGAAATGGTCCTTAATATGCTAAAATAAATGAAATTTATATGTAAACCTATATTTAAGGTTCTTAATTTTAAGATATTAATTTTATAATCTGTCATAATAATAATATTCTTTTTTAAAAACAAAATTTCCTCTTAGCAAGTACAAAAGAAAGAAAAAACATGTCAAATTAGAAAAAGTGTCAAATTATTGAATTAAGTTTATTTAAAGTGCTGTTTACTTAATTAAAATAAAGAATATCTCCCTGTACACAAAACCGGTGATCTCACTAATTAGTTCGAGACTATCTGGCTGAAGACGTCTGCTAATAAGAATCAGCTGGTTTAGTAAATAGATGCAACAAACATGTGGCAGGACTTTTTGAAATCGTGGAGTCCACCTCTGCCAAATGGCTAAAACTCTCAAGTGAATTTCTGTACATGACCTGCAGGAAGTTTTCATGCAAGCATGGATTGCACAAGAGACAATAAAGTACTGTAGATGTCTTTTTGACTTTATGGCCAGACGGAACCAGCAAGTTTTAAATAATGTATACAAAATATTTATTGTTCTATAACAATTTAATTTCATAAAATAACAAATTATTCGTATTATTCCTGCTTGTCATTATTTGAAAAATTTGAGAATGTCATTGAATTTTAATTTTGTCTCAATACTTTTCACCTGATTATTTGTTTATTAATAGTTTATTTATTTGGTCGCTTTTTTAAATTTTGTATCTATTTAAATTTATTCGAATGCATCTAATTCAATAATCAATTAATCTAAACAAACAAATTAAATTATGCCTTATGTTTGCTGATTTCATATGTTTTTCAAATAATATTTTACTCAAATAATATTTAATATATTGAAATAAATATTCTTGAAACTTATATTTTTTTACATTAAAAAATATAAGTTTCAGTGAACTTAAACATTCAAATATGCTTTATAAATGTATTTAAATTATGTAAATGACACATGACATAAAATTCTTTTTCCCCTTTTTAATATAGGATATTTATTAAATTAACTTTTTTGTAAATATATATTCACTTCACTTCACTTTACATGCATTTTAACATTGGTGAAGGTTTTTCTCCTGGAGGAGGTATTAAAGGTTCTTTTTTAAGGAATTAAGGAATTATATTTACTAAAGGTAAATTGTACGTCTAGTAAATGGGGAAAAAATTGCAAAGTATTAAAAATATATAAATTCCAAAATGTAAGTTTAATTGTGTAAGGTTGGTGAATGTGTGATGTGTACTTCATTAAAATATAAGGAATATAAGCTCTATAAAATAGTAATTCATTAATTTCGATAAAAAGTTTTAAATCATTGTGACAGCTGCCACCCTATGTAGATTAATCTTATTTACTTTCATTAATCTCAAAACACTATAGGAACGTAATAATATATTGTAATTCAATACAAGGCTAACTTGTTTTATGGTGGGCTGTGAAATCTGCAGCTGTAAATTAAGAAAGCATGGAGCCCCCTGAGCCCTGGGGTTTCCTGGACCCCACTGTGAGAAATGCTGTTTTTGACATGCCACGAAAAACCTTTCTTTTTAGACTGAGTACAAGGAAATGCCTTTAAAAAAAAAGTAATTTCTATTGTAGTAAACTGCTGTATATTTAGAAAAGCACTTTTGGTTTAAAGCCTCTAATAAATCATATTATTTAAAAAAGAAATTATAGTTTCTTCATGGGTCTAAAAAACTTAACGATATACAATGATTTTTTTTTATTCTTTTGGAGATGAGAGGTTATGTAATATTGTAAGTGTCTACAGTATGAAAGGGCTAAAAAAGGAATTTTGAAACATAACGGACATTATGATGCACTTTGCGGGGTTTAAGCGATTAGTAATTTCAGTATGTTGATTATGAACTTTTTTTGCAGGGTAAATATTTACATTAAAATTTTAAAGTATTTAAAAAGTATATTTTCAGAAAAAAATATATATAAAGCTTTTTTAATCACCACTGGCTTCAAATTGTGTGCTCAGCATTTTTGTCTATCAATTCTGTATCCTAGTAGTTTGATTTATTGAACAAAATAAGTGAGTGGTGGGGGGGGGGGGGTGATTTCAGACAGTGTCATGTATAAAATTTGGCCAGCATTTCATTTTCTCCCCGGTTTAGTTTTGCCAGTTCCCACCGCCCACCAGCCAGCTCTCTCTTATCATCCAACAGCAACCAAATGCCGAGGGTGAAGGCTAACTTGTGCTTCCTCACTAACATGCCAACTGTTCAGACTGCTGCTCATGTTGCATCACAGAGCATCATAACACTCTCAAATGAAAAACAAAAATGCAATCTACCCTTTTTCATACACAGTCCATGGACCCACAGATGCCCATGACTTGACCATGTCACTCTGATTGACAGGAAAGACAGAGTGACACGGTGCCATCTGAGTGACCACCCCCTTTTACCATAAGCCATGAATGGATCCAAACTCCATAAGGTAAACACGTTTCTCGTTTCTGAGCCAAAGACTCCAAACTATTTAGATTTTATCTAACTTAATATGCGAAACATATCAGCAAAATAAAAAAAAGCACTCAAGCAAATCAGGAAACTCAACAGCAAATTAAAAACTGTGACTGCAAACCCAGATCTCACCACAGAACATCAGACAACACGAATAAACAATAAAAAATAATGACCTGCAATTTATTTTTTTTATCCTTAATGGTTTGAGAATCCAATAAAAGTATCAAGTGGAGCACAACATAAGATAAAGCTTCTTAATTTGTGTTCTTTGAAAGATTTGCCTTAAGCACTAGCCCTAGAGCAGATCTGAAGTGTGCTTCATACTGCTTCTCCTCAATCTGTCCCTGTGCATGCATTGCTTTCAAACACATGCCTGGATCATAAGGAGGTTAAATAAAAAAAAAATTTATATCTGAAACTTTAGGAATGTCTTTTTGCTATTCGCACCACAGCACTGCTTACTTTTCCTAATCTCAGCACTTCTTTATTCCTAAACAGTCCAGGACAATACAAGTTACAGGAAGTCTGCATGTGACTAATCATAACTCATATGCTTTCTAGACACTTCACGTTATGTTTCACACATTTTCCACATTCCGTATCATTTTGTATTTTTTTATGTATTGCATATGTTTTTCTTTTGCACATTTTTTTTCACACATAGTATGTGCATTTTTAATTTCCACATGGAATTATAGTCCCAATTAATTTTTTCTTATTATTTTATTATTTTTTGAACATGGTTTATGGTTTTATATTCATTCAACAATTCTTTCCTTTTCATGCATGATTGTACATTATTATTATTTTTCATTTTCTCATGTAGTGTGCAACGTAAGTAGGTTCAAACGCTGTCACATGTTCGATTCATGGCATCATATATGATTGCGTAATACATAATCATATGAACAAAAAATATATGACCACAATGTAAATGTATTTGATTTTTTTTCTCCATAAGGGTGCAAACAAACACATCCTATATCCCATAGTTCAGAGCCACAGCTTGCCTCTAATACGTTCTGGAAAATAATTTAATAGAATTAATTTATACCAACAAACATGCCATAAACAACATTTGGCTTTTTCGTAATCAGTTGTGCACGATGCAGCAGTAGTGTGTAATTCCTCCGTGAGAGTAAAAATGCTAGGCTGCTCAGGGCGCTTCTCGTTTATCTATCCTGCACCATGACAAATGCAGGGTGCAGCACTGCAAGCACACTGCGCGGCTTAGCGCGGTACAGCTCACAGCTTAGCACCTTTCCCCTCCATATCTCACATCACATCAGACACTATTCATCAGCCATGGCTGCAAGGGCTATAAAATGTAAGCACTTCAATTTACTTAAAGTGTTGGCCGAATATTATACTGCACTCATTTCAAGGGCATTCTGAATAATGTGCATATAGGTGTTCAGGTGTATTTTGGTAGAAGTAAGTGCACACACAATATGTGTATGTTTGCTTGCAGTATGTACAGTATGTATGTGTGTGTGAAGAATATTTACCTTGGCAATCCAAAAACGACACTAAATCATGTTCTTCCTGACATCATCAACCATCTGTTATGTCAAAATGCACCAATCTTGGCTCCATGCAGCCCCACCATCTATAACTTTCCCCTCGCTGATCACATGTCCTGATGGATCACATTACTCTAAGAAGCATGAGTTATGGTTGTAGTGACTGTAGTTAAAATCTATTAATAAACAAGACAGTCTGGTCTAAAATTAGCACAATGGACCAAAGTCAACTTTCAAATTTACACCACCCTGTTAAAATATGATCCATTATAATAACTCAGTTATCACATTGCTTTATCACGGTTATAGGCACGAGTTACTAGGCTTTGCTTTTTGTTGCAGCATTGTTAGCAGATTAACTCTGACCTGTAGTGAGATGGTGTTTCCAGGTTTTACAGTTACAAATGCCTAAAATAATTTCATATGACATTTTTTGGATTTTCGCCTGCTTCTTATTGCAAGATTGTGTTATCTTAAAAAAATACAGATGATTTGAGCTTTGTACTCCTTTTAACCTAGCCCCTGAGCTTTTTTTAAACCAAAACCGCATACCATTTTCTCTTATACTTAAGAGTTCATGTACTGTACAGTACAATGTAGTGCTTGTGTATAATGAGACAACAAAGGAAACTGTTTAACTTAAATGAGTATCAAGGTGTGTCCAGTATGATTGGACATAAAGCCCAACATCATAAAAGCCCAATTACGACTCTTTACTGTTTCCTAACTGTCAGTATTTTATTGTTCTCCATTTTCCCCCAAATCAGATTTTCTGCATGACATTTAAGGCCCTTATGTAACCCTAGCATGCTTTTTACACCCATAGCAACACAGCATCCATGGCATTGTTAACATGTCCATAAGATAAAACGAGGAAAGGCTCTAAGAATAGTAGTGCTGACAGACGCATTTGGCGTGTTTACCTCTGTATTGGATTACAATTAAATGTACTATGACACACAAGTAGACTGGCTTGTGACATTTTGTCCCCCTTCCCTAAAGCTAAATTGGAGTCCAAGCTGCTGGGAAAAAACCTGCTGAACCTAGTCAGAGAGGTGTACATTTTGCCAATAAAGGTACATACAGTGCATGTTTATAGATTTACGCGAAAAATAAATTACAGTTCTGGTTATGTATCTGATTTTTTCAAAGGCATGAAGACATGCTTTTTTGTGTGAGTGCTGCCATGCACCATTTTAAAGATCAATAATGTGTAAAAGACTTGTTTACAGGGTTTTAGTACTTTATTATTTTTTCCCCATTACATTACTTCTTAGTTCAGGTCCTTTTTAGGAAAATGTTTTATTGGAGATACACAGTACTGCACAAAAGTCTTGAACCAGTCTTCATATTAAAATTAATCAAATTAAAACAATGTAGATTAATTTAAAGCAATGACAACAAATGTTTTACCATGACAGGCTGCAAAGTACTTAAAGTGCTTAAATACAATTTAAAAATTGGTTGTTTATGCAACAGCCTCGGCAGCAACCACATTTCCCCTCTCGTCTGTTGCAACCACTCAGCATTTAGCATCACCAGTGTACTAATCACCGGCCTGATCGTCTGTCATCACCTGCACCTGTTTTTTACTGGTTTATGCCTTAAGCTAGATTATTATTATTATTATTATTTTTATCCTCAACACTATTGTAAAAAATAAATAAATAAATACAAGAATGTCTAGGTCTTTGGAAACAAAATATGATGAGAGGTGGCTCAAGAATTTTGCATAGTACTGAATATAAAATGTACATTTCTTTATAATTTTTTTTTACTTCCATTGCGTAATATTGTCTAAATAAATTTTCCCCTAATGCACTCATTACCTTCATATCATTTGAAACATCGTCTCCCCTAATTTTCTTGTAGCCTCTAATTTCTGTAAACATCTTGGTATTCTTGCATTCAAGATGACTTGGAAAATGTTCCCCTAACATTAGGACCACATTCTCTGAACCACCCCTATGCATACCTCTTTCCCCTATGCATACCTCTTTCTATCTATTATAATTACTGTGTAGAGCTAATTATGAGCACTTAATTTACCTAAAAGTAACCGTTGGCAAAATCTATGAACTTCCCGAAAGAGTACATTCCTGAGAAAAGGTTTGTGGTTAAAAAAATTTGTTTGGCAAAATTCCTGTTATGTGACTATGAATGGCCATATTCTTCTGGTCCTGTACAGTTGCGGTGGTTTGGTAATGTAATATTCCAAAGAATTTGATAACATTATGAATGATTTGATTTCAGCAGAATTAACCATTTTAGTTGAAAACTGTCTTTCAATATGGAGTTTGAGGAAACTGATGGAGCTAAAATAGAATATAGAAAAAGAAGAACTTATAAATTAACAACAATGGTGGATGAAAGGAGTACTGAAGAAAGTGATGATGATGATGATGATGATGATGTCTTTGTTTGGCAACACATGTTGTGATTTCATTGGTAGAGTAAACTCTTACCTTACTACTGATATGAACATTTTGGACCAAGTTTCTCTCACATCTCCTCATCTACACCACTTTATCGTGTGTACAGCGTCACAGGGGCTTGGAGCTTGTCACTGGAGACTTAGGGCACAAGGTGGGGTACACCATGAACGGGGAGCCAATCCATCGCAGGGCACATACTCACACACTCTTCCACACAATACAGGCGATTCGGGAACGCCAATTAGCCTAATCTGCATGTCTTTGGACTGTGGAAGGAAACCGGCGTACCTGAAGGAAACTCACCAAGCACGGGAAGAACATGCAAACTCCATGCACACAGGCCTGAGGCGGGAATCGAACTCGGAACCTGGAGGTGCAAGGCGACAGTGCTAACCATATGGTAATGTCGTGTTCAAATCTGAACCTTCCCAAAAGGTTATGAAATAATTCTCAAAAAACAATAACCGAAGAAGAACCAAATGCTTATGTTATGGAAACGTTCAGCTTTTGCAAGGAATCAGTTTAAAGGTTGAGAACTTGTATGAGTTGTATGAGTATGAGTCATACCAGTTGGCTTTCCAGTCGTGAGTCCGAGTCTTGACGTGTCCGGTACGGATTAGTTTCGGGGAGGGAGGAGGAGGCGGGGTTGGGACTGAGAGCGCATGGATGAACGGACTCAGGAGCGAGAACACTGCGGAGGACACCAGCAGCGACGCTAAAAATGAAAAGAGCCGCAAACAGCAAGCAACTTGGACATGTTGGGGGTGAGCGAAACGCATGATCAGTTTGGAGGAAATGGAGAAGTTTAACATTGCGCATTACGTGGAGAGACTTTGCCCGAAGGATCAAAGAATTTCTAAGCAAAGCGGTGAAACTCTGCGCAACAAATGCGACCAGACGCTGTCACTGGCTCTCTGAAAGGTGTCCAGCGAGCCCACTTTGGTATGGAGACACGGGCTTACCAGAATGGCTTCTGATCTTGGTGATGCCGCAAACCGGTGGAATAACGCGTCATTGGGACTGCACAGCGAGCTCCGATCCAACAGCTCCAACTCGAGCGCGGCAGCTCCCGGGCCTGGCAGCGCGCACTTCAGCTTGGCTCGGGCACTGCCCGTGGGCATGGTCCTGGGCGCGTTCATAGTGTTCGCGATCGTCGGGAACATCCTGGTCATCCTGTCCGTGGTGTGCAACAGGCACCTGCGCATTCCAACTAACTACTTCATCATTAACCTGGCCATTGCGGATCTGTTGCTTGGCACCACGGTGCTCCCGGTGTCCGCCACGCTGGAGATTCTCAACTACTGGGTGTTCGGGAGGATTTTCTGTGACATCTGGGCTGCCGTCGATGTGCTGTGTTGCACCGCGTCCATCATGAGCTTGTGCGTAATCTCCATCGACAGGTACATCGGAGTACGGTACCCTTTGCAGTACCCGAGCATCGTGACGGAGAAAAGAGCGCTCTTGGCCATGCTGGGGGTTTGGGTGCTCGCTTTGATCATCTCGATCGGACCCTTGCTCGGATGGAAAGACCCGCCTTCTAAGGATGAGACCGTGTGTCCGATCACCGAGGAGCCGTTTTATGCGCTTTTCTCGTCGCTCGGCTCCTTCTACATCCCCCTGGCTGTGATTCTGGCCATGTACTGCCGCGTCTACATCGTGGCGAAGAGGACGACTAAGAACCTCGAGGCTGGAGTGATGAAAGAGCGCAACGACTCGAGCGAGCTGACACTGCGCGTGCACTACAGAGGCTCGAACATCCAGGACGACTGCAGCAGCACGGGCAAGGGCCAGATGAGGAGCTCACTCACTGTCAAACTGCTCAAGTTTTCTAGGGAAAAGAAAGCAGCCAAAACTCTTGGTGTTGTAGTAGGCATGTTCATCCTGTGCTGGTTACCCTTCTTCCTCGTCCTGCCCATCGGTAGGTGCTTCATAAATCCCCCCATTGCCCCCCACATCAGTCTCATGTCCTGTACTTTATTCTTTCATTTCATGCTTTTCATTCTGTCAGGGTTTTTTTTTTTGCTCTTACACATATTATATTGATCTCATGCTGACATTTTAGCTATCAGCTGAATTAGCCACAGGTCCCTCTCCTGCACATCACAACCTGTCGGAACCTGTGGCTTAAACTTTTCCTTAATTCAGTATCAGCCAGAACATGGTATTGGTTCTAAAAAAGTGTCTCATCTAGGTTGTAGTGTTTGTAACTTTTTCAAATTCTAATCTTTCAATCATCTTAATTGTCATTAAGATGAAACGTGACCAATTTACATTTCACATTTGAAAATTTCTATTATTATAAAATGCAAAATTGTTAAGATATTGCGATATGAATTGGACATGGTTACGGACACTACAGATTTTTTTTTGGGGGGGGATCCCTATTTTTTTTCTTATGGAATGCCTTAATTTAGGCAACAATTTTTATAGGTCATATTCTTCTAGAAGCTTACATAAATTTTATTATCCTAAAGAAAAATTAACAATTACCATTTTCAATTATTATAGTTTGAAAAGAGGGTATAACACTGAAAAACGGCCATTTTTAGGGCACTCATAAAATCATCTCTCTAAAACGGCTGATGTTAGTAACTTGAAATTTTCAGGGAAGCAAGTTTGGTCTCTGGTTTCATGTTGCATAATTTTCTGAAGTAGTGTCTTTGGCACACACATTTTCTGTATTATATGTATAGCATAAACAAAATGAAATTAGCACCAATACTGTGTTTTGGCTGTATAACAACTTAGTCCCTTAGATCATGGATCGATAATTGAAAGGGTAAAGTTCAGCACAGTTTCCAGCTTTTCCATTCAATAACCAGCCTTAATTTACTTTCAGAAATAAATGTACCCAGATATACTTTTTCAGGTTGGTCCGGTGGTACCACTGAGGGTACAATTTTTGTACCTTTTTATACTTTATCATCAAAGGTTAATGTGTTGAAACTTTAATTAGGTTTTAACATAAACATTTATATTTAAAGGGACAAAGCATATTCATAGGTTCCAATAAATAAGGGTACATGAAGCTATCTTTAAAGGTGCACTACACATATATTATAGGAGAAAGCATGCTAACACAGCAACAAGGGAAAGTAAACAAGCAAACAGCAAATCAGAAACCTGCAATGGACTCTGGGTGAGCAAGACAACTGCAGCTAATGACATCTGGTTTCTATTATGTATTAGGATATATGATGCTATGGAGTTATTTTCCATATGTCCTGTACAGTAAATCAAGTGTAATAATTTACCAAAATGCATATTACAAACGTACAACCGGTTAAACCCCACAGCCGATTTGTTATATAGTACAGTATATTTTAATTTATAAGTAGCTGTGATTGTCATGCAGTGGACACCTGCACACATTAGCTTACCAAAGCGGGAAGTGGCAAGGAAATGAAGATGGAGTGGATTTCGAGGTAGTTCTGCTTCATCCAACTAGAATGCAGTTCGATAGCCAGTAAAAACACGCTGATTAATGGTATATGTCTTGGCCAGAATTGGTGATGTCAAGCAATACTATGATCAAGAAAGGCCTTTACATGTATAGTTTTTTTTTTCAGCTCACCTTAATATAAAATTGCCATGTGATTTATTCAAAAAAGGTCAAATATTTGAATATGTGCACTCAGTACTAGGATTCGAACAGAATAAATAAATGGTGTGATATATGGAATTATATATAAAAGCACGAAGCACCAATGCATATTTTTCAACCGGAATCTTCCCCTGCATTTTTCCAGTGCTTGCTGTCTAGTCAGGGGCCTCAGAATTATTCTCACCCTCTTCTTTATAGCACTCCTATTTTTAAAGGGGTGGATGATAAATTGCGACATTGGATCATTCGATCTGCAAGTTATCAGACCATGTCTTATGCCGAATGTTCTTCGTGCTGCAGCCAAACTATTTTTCCGCACTTGGGATTGGGACTGGGGGATGCCCTGCCCTGGTATGGGCACAGGATTAAAGGCCGTTTCCAAGGGCCCCAAAAGTGGCCACCCTGCAGTGGCAGAGCTTGAATTCCTGACCGCCCGTAACCATCAGATCAGCAACCCTCCTGAGCCACCACTGCTCCCAAATGTTTTCTGTACGTGTCAGAAGGTTATTAATTTCACAGATTGTTACTAATATGTAGAAATATTAGTGCTGTCAATATTATTGCATGTGATTAATTTAGAAATTCACACAAATTAGTCTTATGACCAAATTTGACCCAAATGGCTTCCCATAAACACAGCACGGTTACCCCCCCTACCCACCCCACCATACCTATGTGATAATGGCACGTTTAGCACGGTTAATAAGTAGCATCACCAGGTTTCATTATAAAAAAGCTTTTAGATGGAAGTCTGGATAAAACCAAAGTTGTGTGCTTCGAGCTACCTGTAAGAAGAACTATTATTACAAGAATACATTAAACACAAGATGTGTAAGAGGGGGTTTAGGTGGCTCATGTGTTTCTAGGTTGTTGATTTTTGGTCCTGAGGATTCGGGTTCGAGTCTGCTGTCAGTGGGTTGCCGCACCACCATACTACCCTGCCACTGCATGCAGTGCCGGTCCCATTCAAGAGATTTTAATGTAACATTTGTTAAACGTGAATGTTTGGGGTATTATAAAACTGCATAACCCGTTTCCTCTAAGCAATTTGTAATGCATTTCTTTATTCCAACACAGCGCGTCTATAATACAAATAAACAGAGTGTTTTAAAATTGTAATTAATTGTGATTAATCACTAGAATTAACTAGATTAAACATTTTAATCGATTGACAGCACTAATAACTATAACTCTCTTTACCATTACTATCCCTACTTCTCTGTAGCCACATAAAGTTATTTCACAGAAAAATGCAATGCTAAGGCAGAAGGACTATTACTGTTGATTTAGTGAGTGTTAGTGGTTCAGTGTTAGGCTTCTTGTCTGGCATGTAGAAGGCCTGAGTTTGATTCCCAGCCAATGCCCAAACCCAGCCATTACGTTGCTGGGCATCCTTAGTGCTGCTCTCAAGAATGGATAAAGTGGGAGGGTTGTGCTGTGACAACCCCTTAAAGGGATCTGCTGTTAATAACGGCATCAACTGAAAGTATTGATCATACGAAAACTCCTCATCTGGATCACATTATGAAGTGCTGTAGAAAACTCGAATCTGTCGGAATTTGTTCTTGACATAGCACACTCTTAAGAAAAATATTCCATCAATTACCTTTAGTTTGTATCTCTATGCAAATAGGGGAACCCCATTTGAGGAACCCTGTTTTTACACTTCAAAAGTGAGAAAAGCAGAAAGCAATACTATACCAAAGTTATATAATTTATAAAAAATAAAAGAGCAACTTCAGTTTTGTTAAGCTTGAGCTTCAGTAGCAGTTTCTCTTACAGCTAATCTCATCACCTACAGTACATTGTCTATAAATTATTTGCCTTTGTAATCTCTTCAGATGAAAGATGATTAGCTTTCGGGTTAGAGACATTGCGTCAGAAGTGAGGGGAAAAAAGGATACATTATTGTATCATTTTTCCTCTGTGGTCAGATTAGTGAACTGATAAAAACAGAACATACAGTATGTGTTTATCTTGTGTGGTAAAATTTTTATCTCATCTGGTCTTTCTGAAGTAGAGTGTGTAGAGTGCCACAATGCGTGACCACTTCACAGTTATGAATCTTATTTTCAGCTATGTTATTTGCTTATCCTGACCTTTTCGAAGCATGGCACTTTGATAAAGTTGGACGTCCCCTGCTTTATCAAACTAGGTATTAGTCCTGATGCATTATGCTTTATATAGGACAATCGTATAAATATTTCCTCCGTCTAACTGTCAGCGTTGTTTAATCTGCTCAGGATTAATTGGCTTGGTCCTGTAGAGCCCTGAATCTTGTTAAGGTCTCATGAAGGAATGTAGAGGAAATGCCAATGTCTTTCGGAGGGCCCTGATATTCCCAGGCCTTCTCCTCTTGTGAGCTGCTAGGAGAGTGTCGAGGTGTGGGAATAATGATGAGGTAGTGTTCCCACCACATATACGCTGAAACAGGTCAGGAACGGAGCATCTGCATTCATTTTTTTATGACTGAAATGCTCTGCTCTCCTATAGGCGGCCATCTCGCACCACGGGTCAGCTGTGTTTGTCCTGCAGGGACGATTTTGGAAGAAAAATTTTCCATGTGTGTGACCTTTGGGAAGTTAATCTTCCCTCTCTATGCCCTTTGTCTTCGTTTACCATGCTACTGCAATTTAGAAGGCTGAACATGAATACTTATTGTAGAGGAATTACACAAGGGGGCAATAAAGTACAGTATCTCAGGTCTGGCTCAGGTCCTGTGCGTAGGTTTTTTAGTTCTGGTGGCTACTCTAGGACCTCTGATAAGCACTATTTATAGATAGTGTGTCCCTCCATAGCTCTCTGCCTTGTGCAGTAAATGGATAGCAGGAAAACTGATCCTTAATATACAGTCTGTACAGTAGGAATGATAACTGGCAACCCAAAGAGAAAAGAAAGGGTTCCTTGATTTTAACATGGTCAAACTTGACATTCTTTAATTATTTACATAAAGATATACTTTTTTTGTGTGTTTTTTTTTAAATATAAATGTCTTATGCTTCTCTTTTTGACATATGCAATTTAAATATGTTAGGGATGGGGGTGGCTCAGTATATTAAGGCTCTTAGTTCCTGATTAGAAGGTTGACGGTTTGAGCCCCAGGTTGGCCCTTAACCCTCTAGCATTTTAAAATCTTGTTAAATCCAAATGGAAAAATGAATAAAATCACATTTTAAGATTTTATTCAGGTCCCAACCCCTAACTCTCCACTTATAACCAATTTATATCTAATGATGGAAAAAAAAAATTTGAAAAATATGTTTTAACCACATCATTAGGGAAAATGATACAACATCCAGACTGGTTTGAAGTGACATAAGCTGACAAATAACCACTCTTTATAACTGTGGTGAGCAAAAAAACACAGAAAACTCACAAGGTGTCTATCTTTGAGGCTGATGGACAACAACAGCAGGAAACCACGGCAGGTTCCACTTTACTTTTCTCAGCCAAGAACTGGGATCACCTGGCAGAGGGGCACCAGAACTGGACAGCCGATGATTACACTTCATTTTGAACTTTTTCCAAAAAGTTTCAAAATGTTGTGCATTCTGAGATCCTGTCCTGCTTAGCATGATTGTAAAGATTGGATATTTAAATTACTCTAGTGTTTCTGTCAGGTTGAACTAATTCGGGCTTGCTCATCTGACCTCTCTCATCAACAAGACAAGCTTTCCCATCACAGAATCCCAGGAGATTTCTGAAATACATAAACCATCCTGTGCGGCACCGACAGTCATGCCGTCATGACCAGTATCTGCATGATTTTATGCAACCTAATTGGCTGATTGAATAATTACATGCATGATTATGCGTAAAAAAATATTCCCAAGTAATTGAATAGCGGGTGTATATGGCGAATGCACTTTAGCTCCCTTTCCACACACCCTTCCTTTGTCTTGTTTTTTTCTCATCGTGCTTAAGCATGCTACTACACCCCTTCCTTAATGCATCTCTGTTCATGTTACGAATCACTAATTAATTTAATGAGTTTTATTGTGATGGTTATTTTTATTAGATAATTGATTAGATAATTGTCTAATAATGATGATATGACAGCACATTTTGATAGTCAGCTACTCAATATCTGTGTGCGGGTCGGCCGGTAAGTGTATCGAGGCGTGGCGAACACGCCAAGCGATTCATCCCACAGATTTATGCTTAACACCTGGAAATTGAAGAAATTAGTCGTGAAGATGGGTGTTAAAAATTTTACGTATTTAATGGGATCTGGGCAGGTTTTTGTGAGTGCATATTTTATAAAACTTTTAAAAAAGAAATCAGAAGAACTTACAGAAGAATACTAAATAGGTATCTCCTACCTTTGACAAGACCTATGCTGGATCAGGACTTGTAATTCTTCCGTGGAAATCTGGGTGGAATTTAATCACATTGTTAACCGTGTTTTGGATGTGAAATGTCTTTGTCTCTGTAACAGAGAATTAAGAGTAAGTTAGAGAAGGGTAAGTAGAGTAGATTTGATTGAAAAAATGCCCTTGAGTTAATGAGAGTATTTGATGCCCCCAATGTACGCTGTATTGACGCGTTCCAAGGAAACTACTTATAATTCAGCTTCGCAGATTAGGTAGGAAACCCCCTGAGCTCAACAGTCTGTCTGAGCTTTTAAAATGCTTACTTGTTGTGTGCTGTAGGATGGCATTTAATCTGTCTTGACAGGGTATTTGTTTATTATGTTAATTACGCTTACTAAAAGGAGCGAGTTTAATAATGCTAGGGCACAGTTAGGATAAAGTCCATAAAAGGATATGGGATACGCAGCATCTCAAAAACAGTTCCTATGGGATAAGTGACACACTGAATGGAAGAGTTGAGAGGCAACAGGGAGACGTTTGGATATGCCCAGTGGATTTTCATGATCTTTTTTAATCTCAATATAGGGAAAAGAGTTATGTAGACCAAAAATCTGAACGCCTTGTCAGTTCCTGGAACATCTGCTGTGTAGTTCGTACTAATAGGTTTTAAAAGATTGTGTCATTTTTTTAACGACTGTAATAAAAGAACATGAAGTGACATTCTAAATTGAAAGATACACTTTTGCACAAAACAAAGATTATGTTAAGAAATAAACAAAAAGCGATATACAGTACCATTAGGCCAGACTATTTTTAGCTGACATAGTACCAGGCTATAGTAACTCAAATATACGAACACGAATATTTCAGAAACTCAAATATTTTAGAAGATCAAATATGCAATTTTTGATCAAATATACAAACTCAAATATTTCAAAAAATTAAATATACATAATTTTTATTAAATATAAAAACTAAAATAATAAAATCAAATATACAAACTCAAATATTTCAAAAAATTAAATATACATAATTTTTATTAAATATAAAAACTAAAATAATAAAATCAAATATGCAAACTCAAATATTAAAAAAAAATTAAATATACATAATTTTTATTAAATATAAAAACTAAAATAATAAAATCAAATATACAAACTCAAATATTACAGAAACTCAAACGTACAAATTTTTATCAAATATACAAACTCAAATATTTCAAAAAATTAAATATACATAACTTTTATTAAATATAAAAACTAAAATAATAAAATCAAATATGCAAACTCAAATATTTAAAAAAATTAAATATACATAATTTGTATTAAATATAAAAACTAAAATAATATAATCAAATATACAAACTCAAATATTTCAGCAAATTAAATATACAAAATTGTAAGAAAATATAATAACTCAAATATTTCAGAAAATCAAATCTACTTTTTTTTCATCAAATATAGAACTCAAATTTTTTAGAAAAGGCTAATTTTGATTAAAAATGTCTTGTTGATGTACATGTACATGTAGGAGGTCAAAGGAGCTTAGCCAAACTGGTATGACTCTCTTTACAAACATGGTGAACAGAAAAGGACCTCACACTCTGTCAGACCTGTTGAAGAATATAAAAATACCTGTTATTTTAGTTACAGTAGCCTTCCTGCTTTTCTAAACCCCATGTGGGACCAAAAACCACGCCATGGTCCAGGTCATTAAGATCCTATTTTTTATATGTTATGTACTTATGTTTTTTAGTCATAACTAAAGATTTATGTCTGTTCAATTTTATGCATTTTGTTGCTGCCACATGATTGGCTGACAAAATAATGACATGCATGATTCCTAATAAAGTGGCCAGCGAGTCCACAGATTGCACCTTACTGCAGTAAAATTGCTGTTTCTGCTCCTTGTTCTGAAGCATGCTGCTACACATGTTCCACCTATTACTGACTAATCACTTGTTGCAACTAGATCTTAGTGTGTTGGTGTGTAAGAGTTCATCGCCTTGAGTGCTTTTCATATTCAGTGGATTTTGTGGATTAATGTAAACTGATTTTGTCCGGTTTCAAATCTTTTTTAAGAGATAGAGATTTGTGCATGATTTTTACTGCAATGGAGGACCAGTGATTGAATCTGCCAAATGAGCATGTTGTGCAATCATTAGTTCAGTTTTGTCCTTTAAAAACCCCTATGATTACCCATAAACACTAGCTGAACCATGCCATCTATTGGTCCAAAATGAAACTGATCAAGGTGTCAATGGGTTTGTGGATGACTTTACTGAATAAACTTGTATTTTTAGGTTCCTTCAATACCAGCCTGCGTCCTCCAGAGACATTTTTCAAGGTGATCTTCTGGCTCGGCTACTTCAACAGCTGCCTGAACCCCATCATCTACCCCTGCACCAGCCGTGAGTTTAAACAGGGATTTATCCGCATCCTGCGCTGTCAGTGCCAGCAGAGGAAGGGCTGGAGACCCTATAACTACCGATCTCACTTGGGTCCCGCCACCCAGATCTACATGGACAACAGCTCGGTGTGCATGAACGGCAGTCACGCTTCTCCCAGCCCTCGGTTCTTCAGCAGAGACACCGGCTCTCATACATCATCAGGTCTCTTGCCAGGCTGGAGTTCCTCCTCCAACTCTCTGTCTAGCAGTTCCTTCCCTAGAAAGTTCACAGCCAGCCCTGGCCCAGTGTGTAAAAATTCTGACAAATCCAGCAGGATAACACTTCTTATTCCAGATGGGGCCCCAGGGAAAGAACCCCAGCATATAAATGGGCAGAACATTAAAGAAGAAGTAGAACCGCACATAAAATCCAGACTCAATCCGGAAATTAAGCTGTAGTTAGGTACATGACATCTAGCATTGACATTAGTGCGCCCTTTTCGTTTCTCCTTTTTGTTATTATTGTGTACATTTGAGATTCTTGTTGGAATTAGAGTTTTGTTTTATTCTGCATGGATGCATTGTAGACAAAGTTATGACATATGCAGTGGCTACATCAGTGGAATAAAGAGTGTCTATTGGTGCATTTTACATATCTTGGATTTTACCATTCAGGTTACATCTATAGTTGTTCTGTAAAATGATTTTTAAAAATCTTTAAATTTAAAGTCAAGCCCCTTGTATGTGATAATAATAATAACGATAGTACCAATAATAATAATAATAATAATAGTACCAATAATAATAATAATAATAATAATAATCGTACAAATAATAATAATAATAAAAAGAACAACAATAAATAGCCTTTATTTTTATGGAATATTTTTTATCTGAAATCTTTCATAATCTGAAAGTTCTGTATATATCAAAAATAAGCATGATGTTGAGTCTGATTTCCAGAAGCATTATAGTACAGACTTTAGCCCTCGCTAATGTGGTCAGTGACTTACTGCTTGCCTCAGATTGTGGAAATTTGTCCATTTTGTTTACTCTTGGAATGCAGCATTTGACATCATTCATGAAGAGTGTATCAATACTGACACTGGTATCAGGTATTTGTTCGATACATTAAAATGTTTCCGAAACCAACATTGTTGTTCTGATGACAGAAGTGACAGCAATCTGGAAGTGTTTCATCAACAATATTGGCAATCAATGCTCAGCAGATTACAAACTCTATTCTGTGAAAATATCTGGAGGAAGACATGACGGCATCGTTATTAAATACAAGTAACCTGATTAAATATTTTGAACATAAACCTGAAAAACTTAGGAGTACCTTGCTAACAGCTTGCCTAAGCAACAGAAAAGTTCTATATACAAGAGACATTTAGGTCAAACCGGGACTTTTGATTATGCAGAATAACAAAACCCAGTCATGAGACTAAAAAAAACCCTTAATTTTCCCTTTATTACGAATGCACTTATCCCAGTGTTTCACTAGTGATTGGATAACATCAATGTATAAAGTTTTCTCAGTACGCCGGAGCCATGATCCAACTGCCTTGGAAACACTGGCCTCCCAGCAACTCCTTTAATGGCCTAAACATGCAAAAATGGTTCGGAGTGACGGCAGGACTTTATGCATGTATGTAATAACTTCCAGCCAAATTCCTGTAGTGTGCAAGTGGTGTTGGTGAATGATTGTGTGTATAGTTCTCACAGAAAAGTTATTGGTTGATTTTCACTAATCAGATGTTCCACCAGCTGAATGTTCAGGGAAACGCCCTCAGAGCTCTCCGAACATCCTCGGCTAGGATCATCTTTCATGGACCTATGATCTTTTAAAACGTTTGCATTATTCAAATGTTTTACTCTTAAGTCCTGTTTTGACTTGAACATCTCTTGTACAGTGCTAGGAGAGTAAAAATGACAGCCTTACTCGTAATGTCAGTCAGGATGGGATATTGACAACAAACATGCAATGACCAAATAGAATGTATTTTACACACTGCTATACAGAAGCACTTTTTTTTATAAGTTAAACAAAACTAAATCTCCTTAACAACCTCATTCAATCAAAGGGAAGTTTTCAAAATTTTCTAGCTAATACACTTATTTAAAATGAACCGACTATTGAACTTGCACATGATCACTATTAAAACATAGGGAGAGATAAACAAAGCAGAGAAAAAAAACATATTCAGTGACACCCCTGATTGATTAATACTGTACTAAACTTTAAATCAACAATCATTATTGGCATGTTCCAGTACCAAAAAAATCCTGTGCACTTGTGTTTAAACTTGACCTGTGTAAAAAGGGATTCGATACAGTACATCCTGGTTGTTAACCAGAACAATATTATACGGACAGATTTTTTTTTAAATGGTCGGTTAGACAAAAAAATTCTTGCATAGTTTAGTCCTAATTTGACACCCTTTTACGGGGATTAATAGATTCTTCAATGCCCAATAAGTGCAGTATGGTGTTACTGCACCATACTGCATTTATTGTTTATTGTTCTCATTTTACTTTTCTGAACATATTGACCATATTTATAATAAGCTGTGTTTGCCATGGTTATTATAACAATTGTTTAAATAGATTTCATGGTTTTATTGAATTTGCTGTTATCTTGTTTTACCTGTGCTCGATGTAAAAGTGTCTATAAAATTGGGAACATTATGTGCTATGTAACTGGGTTTGACATGCTGGAGTGTTTTTTATATATATATTCTGTGTATTATTTGTTTTTAAAACACTTTTTTTTTTTTTTTTTTTTTTACATTTTTTACATTTTATGTGTAGTGCATTACATCATATCCCCTTCATTCTTCACCTAAATTAGAATCTGAATTAAAGAGTCAATAAGTGCAATACTAGTGCATTTTTACCTTTATTCTGACATTTCAGCCTGAAGCTGACTTTACACTTTTTGACTTCTGTGCCTGTAGACAAAGCTGTAGACATAATTTTTTATCGCTATATACACATATCAGCTAGAACATGCATGACATAAATAACATGCTTTAGTAATTATATATATATATATTAGTAAACTGGTGATAGGATCATGGTTCGTGGGGAGCAAAGGCCAAGAAGTCTGGTCAAGTGCCACAGAAAAGCCAATGTTGCTGACAAAGGTTAATGCAGGCTATGATAGAAAGATATCAGGACACTCAGTGCATCTCAGCTTGCTGTCTATGAGACTTAGTAGGATAAGAGTTTAAGACTGTTGATCTGGCCTTCACATTCTCCAGATCTCAATCCGATCGAGCATCCATGGAATGTGCTGGACAAACATGACGGATGCATGGGGGCCCCACCATGCAACTTATAGCATTTGAAGGAGCTGTGGCTAAAGTCCTGGTCCCAGAAATCACAGCACACCTTCGAAGGTCTTGTGGAGTCATGTACCGAAGGCTCAGAGCAGTTTGGCACAAAGGCAACCTTCAATGTTTTAATGTTTTTAGGCTTTAATGTGATGATCTGTACATAAAATTTTAAATGACCATGAATTACCCAAATGCAGTATTTTCTGTCCTCTGACACACAAATCAAATATTTACCACTTATGGAAAAATGCAAAATGGGCATAATGGGCAAAATTTTGTTGGACCTTGACCTTTAATAACAGTTTCGGTTACATATACAGTATTTTACACAGAATTTGAAAAGCTTGCTGCTGCACTCTCTGTTGAGCCACTCATACTAACACCACACCCAGGGCCATATCAATGTCACTGCTGTGCTGAAAATGGTCTACCACCCACATAATTTTTAAACAGTCATGGTCCAGTGGAGGCCCTTTTTTTTGATTGAAGGGTAAGGACGGGCAAATCAATTGTCCTTAGCAATAGATGGGCTTTTGTCAGCAATTGTTCGCTAACAAGGTGACCTGCATGCAAGATATATGTGATTAAATGGCTAATAAGCAGAGCTGCAAGGTAGGTCTACATAAGAAATACAGATATCATTTTTGATGTTTTCTTTAACATTTACCCTATGTCTTGTGACTTTAACTTTAAATTAAAAGAAATTTTTATATTTAAGGATTTAGCGACTATGAATATAGTAATGATGCACAGCACATGATCTAGGGTGTGCAAAGACAAAATATTTATTTAACATTATCATTTGGCTCCAATTTTGCAGAACACCTTGGGAATTGACTTAAAAAAAAAAACTTTAGAACACAAACCTGCCTCATGGATATATGGCCTGTGTTGAAATAGGTATTTAAATATGAATTTCAGACATTTTAATTCCCTACATATATATACAGTATATATATATATATATATATATATATATATATATATATATATATATAGATAGATAGATAGATAGATAGATAGATATAATTGGTGCTCCCGAATAGCCTGTAGTGTATGAATAAGCATGTGTGTGTGTACAGTATGTGTGTCTGTGTATGCAGCCTGCAATGGATTGGTACCCTGCTCAGTCTCCTAGGATAGGCGCTAGGCCTACAGCTCTGTATACAGGTTAAAGCTGTATAAATAATGAGTGAATAAGTGAGTAGGATTTGCCCCTAATAATATATACATTTTAAAATCTTGGGTTATGGTTTTGACATGTAAAAAAAAATCCTAACTAAAAATCTCAAAATGCAAATTATATAAATTAAATAAATTATGACCAAAAATTTCAAGGAAAAGATGACGTTATTACAAACTCCACAAACGTTAAGATAGGATTTTTTCATGGTCTTATAACATTTGTAAAATGAGTATTATTTTACAAATTACATTATACAACACACATACATATATACATTTTTAGATATCTTTTCTGTATATGAAGATATATATTTAGATGCCCAAGAAGAAACAACATTTATAAAATGTATAAGGATGGGTTAGAGAATGTTTTAATCATGTTAAAAAAAAATTAAGAAATGCTACAGTGGCTCATTATGCACAACAAACCGCAATGCACAATGAAACACAGTCAGTATATTTTTGCAAATCGAAAACCTAAAAATGATCTTTGCTTAGTTTGTGGCATCTGAAAACCAATTCAAACCGATTCAAACCTACTTCAATTGTGAACATAATAGAGATAAATCCTACTTTATGAGATGTACGTTTGTTACTCCTCATTCATGTTTTCTACTAATTATCCTTATAGAGTCAGGGATGTTCCAGATCGCATATTAACATGCCAAGTAAATCCATAAAGCAGAACTGCTGGACGTCAGCAGGACTACTTGTGCTACTCTTGCAGCTTGTGAATAAATCAATGTCTTCAGAGAGAGCCAAAGAAGAGAAAAGCCTCCAGTATCCTGCAACTCATCACAAGATTACAGTCTTTGTTAATGGGATTATAACCCATAGCATGCATGTGCTATTAATGCTCATTTTAAAAAGAATTTTGTCCTCAGAGTTTAAAAACCTTTGCTAAAAAACCTTCGGAAAGCTTCTACTATTTTACTATCGGCTATTATAATTACTATTATTATTATTATTATTATTAATATAATTATTATTATTATTATTATTATTATTATAATAATAATAAAGAAAATGCTTGTTCTAATACAAATGAACAAGGTATCCAATTAAGCAATATCACACGAGGTAGAGATGTACTGAATATCAACACAGTAAAAAAGTGAGGAGAATAAAACATGAAGATGGCGGACATGTATCTCATATCACACAGATATTCATTAACAATAACCTGCGAAAATCATAAAAATAAACACCAAGGCAAGATCTGTTGACGATAAGATCGACCAGTATATGCTGATTATTTAGCATATTTTCTGGATAGCAGTATTTCTTAGCCCTAACAGGGTTAAAGGTTTTACAGTACTTCTATAATCTTCTGTGCAGTGATGTGTGAAAATAACATCCTATGTTTCCAGGGTCCTATGTTTCCCATATTTATAGGGCACATAATAGGAGCATAAAAAAGGGTCATATGTTCCCAGAGACCTATGTTCCCCATTTATAGGGTCCTATGTCAAGAACTTCCTGTGTTCCCAGGGTCCTGTGTTCCCTTGGTCTTTATAGCATATAATGGAATCTATTGGGCTATTGTGGGAATATATCAAAACTGGTACATACTCTAAAATATATAGGGTTATTAAAAGCTGGAGTGAGGTTAAGCATATGTAAGAGTTGTTCGTACTTTTGTTCATTATTTGATTCTTTTTGTTTGTTTGAAGAAATTCTTTCTAGAGATCTGCAAAATTACATAAAACAATTACTATTAATATTGGCGGAGATAACTCATTAGACAATGGACTGCTGACCAGAAGGTCACATGTTCAAACCTCAGCACCATCAAGTTACCACTGTTGGGCCGTTTACTCAAGGGCGTCAAAACACTCTAAGGAAAAGAGTGGAGGTGAAGGAGGCCCTTTACCATCCCTTTACTGGAACTGCAGTACAGCACAGCACAGGTGAGTTGCAGGGGATCGACAGTATACATTCACAGACTACCAACCCTAATCACCCAGCTGTTAGTGCGTCACTCCCCATTGAACTCAAAGCTTTTCATGCCCGC
Source organism: Clarias gariepinus (assembly GCF_024256425.1). Taxonomy (NCBI): domain Eukaryota; kingdom Metazoa; phylum Chordata; class Actinopteri; order Siluriformes; family Clariidae; genus Clarias; species Clarias gariepinus. The sequence continues at coordinate 7,677,092 of NC_071118.1, read as the reverse complement.
TTTGAGCTCAATAACAAAGACCCCCTGTTGCAAGCCCCTGCCGCATCGCCAGAGATTATGCCTGTGGTTTCTGTGAACAGCGTGAGGACAAACGTTCAACAAAATCAACATACAGAAAGCCACCAGGCTAGATGGAATTTCAGGACATGTAGAGGACAATAAAGCAGATGTTTTTCATCTATATCTAAGCAGTTCAATATGACCTATCCTCTTTCTAAAAAGTCTGTTGTTGAGATGCTTTAAAAGCCATGTCCCTGAGAATATGGGCCTAGCTCCAAAACAGGTCTACTGAGGATTTCAATATCCTTTGCACTACACGCCACACTAGCTCACCTGGAAAACAGAATTTGTTGTGCCAGAATGCTATTTGTGGACTACAGCTGAGTCTTTAACAGTCATCTACACAAGCTCGTGGAATTAGGACTAGGTCTCACCCTATGGAACTGGATGTACGTGCGGATAGGCATGAACACCTCCTCCTCCCTGGCTCTCAAACCGGGCATCCCGCAGGGTTATGTTCTTGTTGTTCTCCTTGTTCACACAGGACTGTTTGGCTCAAACAGCATCATAAAGTTTGCTGATGACACCAATGCAGAGGGGCTGATTACAAACAGTGACTAGGCAGCCTAGAGGGAGGAGATGAGATTCGTGGCAGAGTGGTGCCAGGAAAACAACCTCTCTTTCTCTCTCTCCCTCTCGCTCTTTCTCGCTCAACGTAAAACAAAACTAAGAAGCTGATCATTGTCTACAGGAAACAGGGAGTAGCGCAGACACTCATCTACATCACTGTGGGGAGGGTCAACAGCTTTAAATCACCTGGACTGACCTTTAGCTGTGTTAGGCATGGGATATGAGAACCCTGCAAAGGGTGATAAAGACAGCACAATTCTCAACTGAGCAATTTACCTTATACACTATATCAGAAAAGTATGTTGCAACATGAAAAAACTTCTTTAGGTAAAAGAAATCTCCCGGAAAGAGTCCGGGAAATGGCCGTGCCATCTGGGAAGAAAAACATCATAGATGTGATACTCTGGACATTCAGTACGTTCAGGACATTGCTGAGTCAAGACCTGACCAACTGAAGCAAACCCAGATCATAACACTGCCTCCAGAGGCTTTCACAGTGGCCACTATGCCTAATGAGCACATCGCTTCATGTGCTTCCCTTCTTACCCTGTTCTGGTACAGGGTCAATCTGAACTAATCATGACCTTTTATCATTGCTCCAAAAGCCAATCATTATACTTAGTAGCACATTCAAGCTTTATCCTATGATTAGTCTGATTAATCTAAGTTTTCTTATGGCCAAACAGATGTTGAGTCTCAATCCTGTAAGTTCTCATCACATTGTGTGTATATGAAAATTCTCTTTTTTTTCCTGTGATGAGGCATCCAAGTATGAATCATCACTACAAACCATTTTGTAGATCTAAATGGAGAACCGTCTGGTGTTATGCCAGCAAAATATGGGGTCCCACAAGGTTCAGTTTTAGGACTTCTGCTGTTCTCAATATACATGTTTCCCTTGGGTAACATCATTAGAAGACATGGGATTAGTTTCCATTGTTATGCTGATGATACCCAATTATATATCTCAACAAAACCAGACGAAATACCTAAGTTGTCTAGATTAACCGAGTGTGTCCAGGACATAAAAGATTGTATGACAAATAACTTTCTTTTACTAAACTCAGACAAGACAGAGATATTACTCATTGGCCCAAAAAACAGCACACAACAGCTTTCACAATTCAGACTGCGTTTAAAAGGATGTACTGTTACTACTAGCTCAACAGTAAAAGACCTGGGCGTAATATTAGACAGTAACTTGTCCTTTGAAAATCATATTTCCAATATCACAAAAACAGCCTTTTTCCATCTTAGAAATATCGCCATACTTAGGAGCATCTTATCCGCATCTGATGCAGAAAAGCTAGTTCATGCATTCATGATGTCCAGACTGGACTATTGTAATGCATTACTAGGTGGTTGTCCTGCATCTTCAATCAACAAGCTTCAGTTAGTCCAAAATGCAGCAGCCAAGGTTCATTAGATCCAGAAAATATGATCATATAACCCCAATATTATCATATCTGCACTGGCTACCTGTTCAGTTTAGAATTAATTACAAAATAGCATTAGTTACCTACAAGGCTTTAAATGGTTTAGCTCCTACATACCTAACCAGTCTTCTGAAACGCTACAATCCACCATGCTCCTAAAGATCACAAGACTCTGGACCTCTTGTAATTCCCAGAATTTCAAAATCTACAAAAGGGGGTAAGGCTTTTTCATATTTAGGTCCAAAGATTTGAAATAGCCTTCCAGACAGTGTTCGGGGCTCAGACACAGTTTCCCAGTTTAAAAGTAGACTCAAGACGCATCTCTTTAATCTGGCATACTCATCCCATAACCTTATACTTCAGTACATCTATCCTGAATGGCAACTACGCTAATTCTCTTCATCTGTTCTGTACTTTTCTACTCATCCCGAGGCATCTGGAGATTGTACCAGCTTCAGTAGACAAATGCCAACCCTGCGAGGATCCTGAGGCATCCAGAGAAGGACCAGCTCCAGCTGGATTCTGCTTTATGATGATTGGAGCTACACATCCTGCTCCTGTGCTCCCAGTGATCCAGACCCCATCTGCCCTCTGCACCTACTGACTCAGAGACATTTCATTCATTCATCTCATTATTATCTAGACACATTTTTCTCACACATACACAATTTTTGTTTTTTATGAATTTCTTTCATTTTTGTGAAGCTGCTTTGAGACAATTGACCATTGTTAAAAGAGCTATATAAATAAAGTTGAATTGAATCGAATTGAAAATTGAAAAAATCCTTAAACTCTTGAAAGGTGCCAGAACAAAAAAAGTTTACCAAAAGTGACAGGAAAATGGCGCCTCATTTGTACAAGACCCAGAAACATGATTTACACCCCTGGACATGGCTGATTTTGTCCATGTCAATCTTTCTTCAAAAACATTGTTGTCCTATGCCTGTGTGAAAGAAAGGTTTTGTCTGTATGTTGGTCAGAACCCACTCTTTCAATGATATCTTTATGTTTTATACCTTAGAGGACCCAAACTCATTCACAAAAAAACATGCTGTTTGTATTTCTGTCTAAACTAAATATATTGACTGGGATTACTTAATATTTCATAAAAACAGCGATTAAGTGGTGTAAGTGAATTTTAAAGTACTGTACTAGAATCGTTTTTTAGGCCAGAATTCAATACTCGAACTACATATCCCACAATCCTCTTGCTAGTGACGCGTCAGGATCCCGGAAGAACCTTCGTGTTGTTTCTAGAAGGGAGCTGGGAGACGTGGGGAGTTTCTGGTAGGTATGAATTGACATTTTAACTGCTTTGTGTATCTTTATTTAAGCATTTTAGATATTAATGTAATTGTGGGCCCTTTTAAAGACCGTATTTTAGCAGCAAAAAGCTAAACTTGCCAGGTCACGCTAACGCAAACGCAATGGTAAGCTAACAATGTGGATAAGTGTCTGCTGCTTGTGTGGTTTTAACTACTTTAAGTTTATATATTAGTTGTGTTTAGGCTTCAAAATACTGCTTGTAAGCCCTGCTTTGCTGAGTCACATTCATGTAAATATTCATGTTGCACAAATGTATATAACCCTCTCTACTGTAATATTACCATGGTGTACAATATGTTTCCTTATCCACAACCATTGCACTCAATGTACATAACCCTTTTATATATATATAATATATATATATACTCTTCCTCTTCCTCGGTAATAATGCCTTCCTATTGCACCCACTTATAACTCATTTGCACTTATTATATTACCTTCCTCACTGTATAATGTTTACATATGCAGACTTCTTTAGGATGGTATACAATACCTCCTTAACTATACCCCCTGTAATCAATTGCACTCATTGCAACTAAGCTACCTCTCTATATACTATGTATATATGCAAATTAATCAGCATTGTAAAAATTTATTTCTGGTTAGATGCTAACTCTTACTTCCTTGCCTTGTTTCTACATGCGCAGTAACATAAAGTTGAATTTAGTCAAATCTAATTACATTGCTTTGTGCACAGTCATGCTAAAATGGTGTAGGGTTTAAAGGGTCTTTAACCCCACACGGCTGCTACCGCAAAGTTGAAAGCATACAATTGACTAAAATGTCTTTATGTATGATGTAGCACTTTAACATTATTCTTCACATGATTATGTAAGTATTATTGAGTCGATGCTCAGTGGGATTGTGTTCAGCAGCTCAGCCATGATAAACCATTTTATACAAAAGTTTGTTCTGACCATAATCTGATTGGAAGAGGCGCTTTCCATGAGTAATGATATAAGACAACTGGTAACAGGACTGGGGCATTTAATTATATGTAACTCTTTTAGCAGGAAAACACATCTGATAACGTAATGTGATCTTAAACAACACTTTGTCTTCTTAGTAAATGCTACCACGTTGCATTTGTGTTGTTTTATTTGCACCTAAGACGAGATAGAAAGCTAACTAGATTCGAACGCAGTGCTGAATCCCAAATCATTCTCCCAGCACTTGATCAAGGGGTCTACTTGGTGTGTGGAAACAAGGGATTGCACATCCTACATACACTAGCTTTCTGTGTCAAATAAACATTATTCAGGATTTAACCCCAAGAGTCCTGGAATTTCACAGAGCTAATATTGTAAAGGGGAATAAGTAAAGAGAAACGTATGAGATTTACAGGACTATCCTTCATGGTTTATTCTCTTTTTTCGGCTACTGGGAAAAATTAAAAACAACTTTATCCCTGGTAATCACAAACTGTCAGTCGCTAATTTTCGGTCGCTAGCTCTATACTAGTCCCGCCAATCGCAGTTAGTTAGTTCCACCTGTAGAAGAAGGATGTGTAAAAGCTTACAACCCTGACAATATTCATCATGACTGCACTCCTTCTTATGTAATATTGCTTAATTATAAAGCTCCTGACACACAGCTATTGTGCTGATGTCTCTTCCAAAGGGAGTCTGGATTTCTGTAATGAGTTTTGCAACACAGGACAGGAAATTTTCACACACTTCGTGTTTTAGCATTCAGCATGACCATTCTAAGAGGCTGTGTTGTCAATCAATTACACAGTACTTATCAGATCGTGCTGTTTGGGACTTTTTTTTTTTTACACAAATTTTATGCACAATTTTTCTTGATGTCTTGATCAAAGTGATCACGGAAAAAAAGGTGCAGTTACAATGCAGATGCAATTACACATGTATAATTGGTACCGTATTATGGAATTGGTATCGTATTATGTAAAGTTGAATGTTACTCAAATGAAATAAAAAAATTTTGTGAAAAAATATATTTTTCATATTAATCATTAAAGGTTGCATTTGAATCATTAATGATTAATATGGACAATTGCAATCATGCTATTAATGATTCCATTTTCCACAATTCATTCATGATAGTAAAATTTTTGACATCTTCACTGATTGACTGTTCATTCTGTTACAAGTTGTTTAGGAAGAATTCCGCCATAAATGGAGGGCGAGTCTGCGACGTTGGCCGCGATGGCCGAGTCATTAAAAGTCTCGGATGCGGGAGGTCAACCGGATGGCCAGAGCGCTAGCAATCAGGATGAGGACTGTTTTTATGACTGTGAGGAGGCCTTTCATACAGAAAGAACATCACTGGCTACAAATCAAACAGAGACGACACACAGTGAAGGGACCGAGAATGAATCACAGACAGAGTCCATTAGAAATCCTGACACAGGTGAAGAGTCGGCACAGGCGTCTAATCATTTTGGAAGTAATGCTGCTGCAATGAGACATGAGCCACTGGAGGAAGATACAGCGCAGGAAGAAAGACCTTATGAAGGGATCGCAGAGGAAGATGAAACGAGGACGGACTCGGACTCGGAATTCAGGGAAGAGGCAGCAAAGCCTAGTGAGTATGATGACGATTACTTACAAGAAGCAGAGAAGAACCTGACGGAGGAAGAGAAAGAGGTGAGCATTTTTTCCTTTACATTAAATGCATTTATACAGACATTAATACACTGTTCTTTATTGGAGTTGTCTTATAATCAGTCTCCAATAATCACCATGCAATCCTTAGCTGGCTTTAAGCTACTGTTGAGTTTTATTCATTTCTTCTCGGTATCTGAAATTTGGTCCAAAAACAAGGTCATTCAGTCCTCACAGATACTTAAGCACAGGAGAAGAAAAGAGAATGAAATGATAAAAAGAATGGAAGAAAAAAAGGTTGTGTCTGTTTTTAATTTAAATCAATGGTGGATTGAACAATATGTCTGGTTTTATGAATAACCTAAAAACATTTAGGTTTATATGTAATAGGACGAATAACCTTGAGGCTGCTGATCTTTCAAAAAACCTGACAAGAATCTGTGACTGTTAAAAGACAGAGTACAAGTTTATCCATTTGGGTACTTGCTGATTGGGCTAATACTGCTAGTCTAGGATAAAATCTCATGTAAAAACTGTGAATCAATAAAAAATTGCATAATTGATTAAATCACAGCTGTAGACTCTACACAGAATCATGTGAAATGAAATGCATACGGTGAGCGTCAATGTTGTACGGAAACACCTTGTTGATGAGAGACATCGGAGGAGAAAGGCCAAAGTGGTGCAGTCATAGTGAGCAGAAAAGAAACTCTGGCTGAGTCCATGCATGTTCATGTACTTTTCTTCTTCATCCTTTAAAAAATAAATCCATATGGAAATTGTAAGCTTAAACTCAAGACTGGAAAAAAAAATTAAGTAATACTTGTTTTTTTACACTTTGACCTAAAAACAAATAACTTATGGCAGTGCTCTTACACGGCAAAAATATTTTTTTTGTTATTAAGAAGATGACGTTTCTTTATTTGTACCCTGAAAGGAGTCCAGAAAGAAAGTTTCAGTGAGCCAATACTGAACAAAAGACCAAAATGCATAGAAAAACCTGGCTTTTTAAAAATACTTGTATGTGTGTGTGGACTAGACATCAGAATTTAGAGAAACTGGGAAGATTGACAAAAAAGATCATATGGTATCTTTACAGTCTTCGACTGACCAGTTTTGGATGAGTCTGTGCTTACCGACAGGAGTGGAACACGAATAGAGCTGTGATTTTTAGGCAGATTGTTGATTTGATTCAATTTGAATTTTTTATGTGATTTTGAAAATTTTTCAAGTACTAAGTGATTGGTCAAAACATTTATGTAAATTGGATATTTTAGTCTTTATTTTTAATAAACTAACAAAAAACACTCCAAACACGTTTTTACTTAATTGCGTAATTGTGGTGATTTTGCATAGAAGTACAAAGGATTTGAATCTATTTTAATATCAGTGTAAAACAATAACAAAATGTGGAAAACTTTCAGTCGGCACTATATATCTATAACAGTAATAAAAACTGCTAAAATAAACATTAATTTAATGAACATTTTAAATAGCTTGTACTGTTTATTGTCAGGTCTCATGAAAAGTAATAATCTTTTTCCTGCTTCACACTCCAGTCCAGTGGGTGGTGGTATTACACTAACTATTCATAAACATAAAAAAACAAAAAATGATACTCCAGTAAAACACAAGTATTCGCAGTTTTACTATTGTGTTTTTTTTTTCTTTTCATTTTTAGATTAAAAAGTGTTAATCGATTCTAAATCAGAAACTGACCCATAGAATCAATGAGTCGAATTAAATTGACTCAAAATTAAACTAAATTGAGTATTTGATTTAATCACACAGCTAAAAGCACAGTGTGGTCTGTGGGCTGTAGTTTGTGCATTCTGTGATGCTCTCTGCTCGCCATACTTGTTTAGAGTGATTAAGTGAGTTCCCATAGCCTTCCCGTTGACTTGACCTAGTTTGGCCCTTCTCCTTTCACTGTTACTCAATTAAATCACAACATGCACCAACAGTCTTTGCCAAATTTGAACGATTTTATTTTGTATGCATGACTGCACTAACTATCGCAAATGTCACCCATACTTTTTCTACCACTTTTTTGTTGTTCCTGTTTTAGAGTAGAAAAGTAGAGAGTACAGCACTGAAAGAAAAGGGCAATGCACAGTTCAAGAATCGGGGTGAGTGCAGTTTCTGTTTTAAAGTTCTTACCACATGCAGCAACACGAGTCATTATTCTTTTGTGTATGCTTAACATCTGTGTAGTCCTGTAGTGAAGATTCAAATAACTAAACTCTCTGTAAGGATATAAAAGTCTGTTCTAATATTCTGTATTTGCTTGCATTCTCAGAGTATGCAGAGGCTCAGAAATCGTATAACGCCGCGCTGGCAGTCTGTCCTGTTTGTTACAGCAATGAGAGGTCTATCCTCTTCTCGAATCGAGCAGCTGCACGCATTTACCTGGTACACTTTTACATATCCTATTGGATTTTTATTACATATTAAACTTGTGATTGTATGAACCTGATGCATGCCCGTGAAATGTTATTTTTTCTGTTAAGTCAGTATTAGTCTCGGGAGAACGCTCTCAGCCTGGGGAAGTGTTAATAAATAAACAGCCTTTTGATATGGGTTTGAAGACTCGTATAAAACAATTTTTTGTAAAGGAATGAGTGAATTAAGAGGGGAATTAAATATATACATCTTATCTTTATTGTCTGTTTGTGGTTTCTCCATTAGGAAGAAAAATTAGATGCCATCAGTGACTGTACTAAAGGTATAACTGTTTCTTCTCTCTCTCAAAATTTAGTGCAAATATTGCTATACATGTTAATCATGTCTGCATTATTTAAGTACAAAATCTCATTCATTGGTTTTTGCCATATTTCCAAACTCAAGTCAAGTAGGCTTTTATTGTCATTTTAACCATATACAGTTTAGTACACAGTGAAACAAAATAACGTTCCTCCATGACCAAGGTGCTTCATACAACATAAATTAAAAAAACTAACTAATTAGCTGACTAGCTAAGACAAGCCAGATTTACGTTTTTAAATTAACAGAAAATGTCCTTATGCAAATGTGCAAACAAGAGTGACAACACAACATGGCATATTTTAATACTTTGTGGTGATGAGGTAATGAGTTGAGGTAGTCAGTCAATGTATAAATAACATTACAGAAGAATATTTGCATATCTGTAAAGAAAGCAACATACAGGTAAAACTCGAAAAAATTAGAATATTGTGCAAGAGTTCATTTATTTCAGTAATTCAACTTAAAAGGTGAAACTAATATATGAGATAGACTCATTACATGCAAAGCAAGATAGTTCAAGCTGTGATTTGTCATAATTGAGATGATTATGGCATACAGCTCATGAAAACCCCAAATCCACAATCCCAGAATATTTTAATATTACATGCAATCAATAAGCATATGTACTCAGTACTTGGTTTGGGCCCCTTTTGCAGCAATTACTGCCTCAATGCGGCGTGGCATGGAAGCTATCAGCCTGTGGCACTGATGAGGTGTTCTGAGGACCAGTATGCTTTAATAGCGGCTTTCAGCTGTCCTGCATTGTTCGGTTTCATGTCTCTCATCTTTCTCTTGACAACGCCCCATAGATTCTCTATGGGGTTCAGGTCAGGCGAGTTTGCTGGCCAATCAAGCGCAGTAATCCCACGGTCATTGAACCAGGTTTTGGTGCTTTTGGCAGTGTGGACAGGTGCCAAGTCCTGCTGGAAAATTAAGTGTGAAGGTGCATGAAGTGTTTCAGAATCTCCTGGTAGACGGCTACGTTGACCCTGGACTTAATGAAGCACAGTGGACCAACACCAGCAGATGACATGGCTCTCCAAATCAATGTTAATGTGCTTTACAGCACTTTAGGAACATCCAACTTCTTTTGCAATTACCTTTTGAGGCTTTCCCTCCTTATTGAGGATGTTAATAATGGTTTTCTGCACAACTTTCAGGTCAGTAGTCTTTCCCATGATTGTACTTCCTACTGAATCAGACTAAGAGACCATCTAAAAGCTCAGGACCCCTTTGCAGATGTTATGGCTTAATTAGCTGATTAGAGTAGGACACTTTGAGCCTAGAATATTGAACCTTTTCACCATACTAAAATTTTTTGTGATTGTGGATTTGGGGTTTTAATGAGCTGTAATTTATCTCAATTATGACAAATCATGGCTTGAACTATCTTGCTTTGCATGTAATGAGAGTATCTCATATATTAGTTTTACCTTTTAAGTTGCATTCCTTGAAATAAATGAACTTTTGCACGATATTCAAATTTTTTGAGTTTCATCTGTATTACAGGACCAGTTTTTAGTTAGAAACAAACAAACAAATAAATAAATCAACTTATGTTGGCTCCTGGGTTTTGTGGGAAAATACAAAGGAGCATTTTAACAGAAGAACTTTTATTCTCCAACAGTGAAACCTAACAGCTGTTTTACTTACAGTACTGTACAAAAGTCTTCGGCACATAAAAAATGCCTAAGCCAAGGTGCCTTTGAGAACATCTGTACAAAAGAAACTTCTACAAAAAGCACTAAAGTGTAATAAAATAAACACAATTAGTTGTAAAAACCTTTTGTTGTGTTAGATACAGGTTAGTGGTTTTTTATTTTTTTATTTTTTTTTTTTAAGTAAAACAGGTGTTAAGTTTGGAGAATATGCCAGTTCTTCTAGGAAATTTCTGTTTTCATGCAAAACCCAGGAGCCTACATTAGGTTTTTGTTTCCATCTGAAAACATGTTGCTCTTTACTGGCATGCAAAATTCTTTTGTAACATGATAGTTTTTAAGTTCTAAACCATGGTTTCAGCACAAATATAATAAGGAAGAAACCTATTTAAAAAATATTTTCAGGCCTAAATGGTAGTTTGTATTTGGATATAACTCCTGTTCGTCATGTCATAGCCCCGTATATAAACAAATAAAAACAGCATGAAATTAAACAGCATAAACAAGGTTATATTGTGCTTAAAAGAAGCAATCATAGAGTGTAAATGATTGGATGAAAAAGATATATTTTAATAAATCATGAATTTACATTGACTGGTGAGATGATCCTGGAAGTCTGGTGCTGTTCTAACGGCACAAAAGATTGTTTCCTTCAAGCAATTAAATTTCTCCACTCATTTTAAATACGCATGTCAGGTGAAGTACCAAGGCAGATGGCAGTGATTAGCCCAACAGTCAGGGCACAGGTGTACAGTGACATTTTTGAGACTTTTCTCATTCCACTTGTAGGAAATAGTTCTGTTGGTGGTGAAGTAGAGCAAAGTGTGTTCAAGCTTTCCTTCAAGAATGACACATCTCAATAACATGGCTAGCAAACCCCATGGCTAGATATTAAGCCAAACAAAAATATATATTATATTATATATTATATTATATTATATTATATTATATTATATTATATTATATTATATTATATTATATTATATTATAATTGGTAAAGTCCATGCCTCAAATAATTCATGCAGTCATATAAGCTTAATAAAGAGGATCAACAAATAGTTATGTATTGGTTGATGATTCCATCATATTTTTCCTTTAATCTAGAGTATTGTGCCATAGTTGTTTTCTCTACTTGCTCTAAAAAAGAAAAACCAATCTTAAATCCATTGTAATAATTTATTGTATTTAAGTACATTTCACAAAGCCAGAATGTGTTCTGATATTAAACAAAACTGTTTTGTCTCATATTTGTGATTTATTTGCTACAAAGTAAAAAAATCTGAGAACACTGCAAGTATTGTGATTCCATCATTTTTTTTTTCTAGTATCATATTTCTCCTTAAAGAGCTCATTGTGTGAAAGTATTTGAAAGTTTGTTTCTGCAAACAAGTGTGAAGAGCTGCTTAAGAATTGCAGTCTTTAAAATTCTGAACCTTGGGGCCAGAAAGTGCACAAAAACATCAGACTCTTCCTGAAGCTAACACTGTTGGCTCATCAAAAAAAAAAATTAAAGCCTCATAATGAATTGCAGCAACGTATAGCTAATGAATAAGTTAACTGTAAGCATTTTAATTTTACTAAGCGGTGCATTAAAGTGTAATTCTGTAAAAGGAGCTGAGAAATAGTTAAGATGTTAATACTTGCCAAATTAATACAAAGCGTATGTAAGGGAGGATACACTGGATGTTTGTTCTGAGATAAGGGAAAAGTCTTTAGAAAAAAATCTGTATTATAGCCGAGTTAGCTTTGTCATAGAAAAGCAAAGGAAAACATGTTTCCTGGTTTATAAAACCTGAAGCTGTTGGCACAAACTGCAGTTATGAAGCACCTCTGAATTGTTCTTCACTCTTTCTCTTCTCTAGCTATAGAGCTGGACCCAAACTATCTACGCCCCGTTCTGAGAAGAGCAGACCTGTACGAGCAGACAGAGAAGCTTGATGAAGCTCTGGAGGACTACAAAGCTGTGCTGGAGAAAGACCCAGGCAACTCGACAGCAAGAGAAGCCTGCTGTGTAAGTTAACGTCACCCATTCTACCAGCCGGACTCAATACATAATCCCTGACAGACTGCAAGAATCTACTGACTGTGTGATGGTGTCGCCTGGTGTACAGCAGAGTTCCTGTTTCTGTCCAAAAGTATTTTTTCCATCTAATGTGACTGTAATTTTCCAACAGTTTCCATAATTTTTTTTTTTTTTTTTTTTTACCGTCCTTTTAACTGTGTGCTCTGACAACTCCTTTTAGGGACAGTAAGTTCTGTTAAGCTCTGTTAAAGGTTTTAAGGGAGCTTGATGCAAGTGTAGTGTGATAAGTGCCTTGATGCAAGTGTAGTGTGATAAGTGTAGTGTGATAGGCAGCACTACTTCTCAGCTTTGTAGGTGGGCATCAGTGATCCGAATCTGATGTAGGCAGCTACAGGCAGCCAGGGGAAAGGAACACAGAAATGCGCTGGTGAAAACTGCTAGGTCATTTCCAAGGGTCAGATAAGTAGCAGTTGCAGTCTTAGGGTGTTTCCACATTAAGCGCGATTGATTTATACCATGCCCAGGAACGAATTCTTCCCTGTCCCAACTCCCCAGCTGTCCAGCGCTCACATTATTTATTGCTCTTCGTTCTCAGGTTCTCCCACTGATTTGCTTCCATACCTGATTTGATCCGTGCTCGAGTAGGATGTATCGTATTCAAGACCACCTTTTTTAGCCCACTCGGGCACTTTCCAGAGCGTGAAATAATTGTGTCGTCAGTGATCAAAATGAGCCAGACTTTGGGGATCAAGTGTACTTGGAAACGATCCTGGGGTCCTAATGTTAAAACGCCCTTAAGACGACAAGAGACCGATCAGGTACCCGAGTGTCTTTCTGATGTAAAAAAGAAACCTGCATGTCTGAGTAATGAAGGCAAAGAGTTCTTAAATGGAGCTTCGAACAAATAAAATAAACACGCATACTAAAAAAATCTTCTAAAAATTCTGCTTCTGCTAAATTCTGCTAAAAACTATTTGCTTAACAAGTGAACGCAGGTCTCAGAGTTTCCCCACTCTGTCCGTTAATGCCCCAGCTAATAGATTTTTTTCATAACTTATAGATCTGAGCAAAAAGCAGGAGGTGGGACACTTCTTATATGATTTAAGATTCAAAGAGCTTTATTAATCCCAGAGGGAAATTGCTTAAGATAAAGCATAACTAAGAACAATAACACTTTCAAAACGCATGGTTTAAAAAGGCGAATTAACTTGGTAAATACAAAATAAACTTATAAGTAAATAGTAGAAGGAAAGTATAATAAAAAAGTAAAAACACACGAAAACTCAGAAAGCAACCGCACCAAGCTGCTGCATGCTTGCGCATGCGACTTGAGGACACAATATGGGAAAATTCTAATCTAATTGACTTGTTTAAAGGACAAAAGGGACAAAAAGCTGGGAATGTTTTTCTTCTTCTTTTTTTTTGGTACACACACTAAAGACATCTGAATGTCTGAATTTGACTAAAAAGTTAATTTTGCATTTAAAGAAAGTAAGCGGGTGGCAGGTGTACCAGAACGCCATGTCCTTTTTTACAGAAAAAAAAAAAGATTCTGCAGAAGAAATTATGTTCTGAAGAAACAAACAGAGATGGTGTTATATTTTTGTTTTGTGTGATCACCATTTCCTCTCTCACACACCACATACTTAATGCTTTAAGAAGGAAAGAAATTATATAAATGAAATTTGGTGTGGAATAATAAAAAAAAAAAAAACACACACATTTGCATAAAATTTCAACAAGATTTTTTTGGTATCTACTTTCTTTTACATTTTGCCAAGGTCTCTTCAGAGGCTCTGTAAGTCAGCAGCGTGAGGAGAGAAGGACAGTTGGTCATCCAGAACTACCCCCAGGGTTGCACTGCCAGATGGCGTGATCCGAGAGTTGTCAAGGGAGATCACAAAATCTTGACACGAGGATGCATCTGGGATTTAGTTTCAGCTGATGAGCTGCCATGCATGACGAGATGTCCATTGTACACTTTAAGATTTGTGCAGAAACATTGATGCAGGAAAGGAAGGGCAGCATCAGTCTGATGGATATTGTTTATTGAATATATTGGTGAACACAGAAGAAGCTAAAAAAGCTTTAAAGTGTTCAATCGATACAGGTTGAAGCAGTATTTAAGTAGTGTCTAAGGTTGTGCATTCGATCCATAATGATATATTGGATAAGGTGGCAATCTTTAGGGGCCTCACTGAATCTGAGATAAAGGAAATATGGAATTATATGTGAATATTTTTTATGCATGTTGATGCTTGAGGCTTTTTGTCTTTGTTTTATTTTGAGTATGACTGCTCTCTGCTTTAGACTTTTTCCACTTCAACATAATAAGCAGTTAGCTTGTGTTGGAAAACAATTAGATTTTTTTTCTGTAATTATTATTATGACAAACATATTTTGTTTGAAATTATTAATTAATATTTTAATGTGTCTAAACACAAAATAATTTCCCTCCTATACGTGTGCGAGCCTGTGCCAGATTCAACTCAACAACTCTCGCAGTGTAAATATTTGATGATTTTTAGGACGATGCACAGCATCACAAGAACACCTTGTCCTTAAGATTTTTTTTTTTTAAACTGATTTAATAGTCATACTTTGCACACTGAAAAAGTTAACACTGAAAAAAGAACATGTAATGAATTGATTTGCAATAATATTTGTGAGAACAGAATGAAGTTTAAGCTCCTAAAATTCTTTGCTGACATTTAGACAAGCACTGGATTTCCATTTATAACTTTAGCAATTTGTTTGACACACTGTTTAGCATTTGTATCTTGCCTTTCTCATTCAATTTCATTTTCACGTAAAGAGAACGCAGTGACATAAGGAATATAAAGCTATCAGTATATTTGTTGGGTTTAAATGGTGGGCAGTGGGTAGCTCAGGTGTTAAGATGTTGGCCTATTGATTGGAAGGTCCTAGATAGACCCAAGGCCTGCCAAGCTACCACTGTTGGGCCCTTGAGCCCTCAACTCCTCACATTTGTGTGAGATAAAATGTAAGTCGCTCAGGATAAGAGCGTCTGCCAAAATGCCATAAAATGCAAATCTTATTTATCTTATTTACAAGCTTGTGTAATTCATTTGTGTTTACTGGGTAATTTAATTTGGCCTTTTTCTATCCTCCCCTGCAGAGATTACCACGGCAGATCGAGGAGCGAAATGAAAAACTGAAAGAAGAGATGATGGGTAAGATGTAAATTTTTTTATTTTTTTTTGTATTTTGTTATTGAATGTCTTCACAATAGAGCAGACCTAGTGTATTTTCTGTGTGTTTTTGTCTATTGGGGAGAAAAGGGGAACAAGATCCTCGGTTTGTTGTTTGGTTTGTTATTTTCCTTCAGCTCTGTTCATCTAATCTAATCTGCGAGTTCATGACTAGGCTAAAGGCTAACAGAATGAGAGCAGAGGGACCAAATGTGCTCTCTGTTCCCAGAACACAACATTCTGAGTAGACTGCAGTACACAACGTTTTTTTGTTTAATAAAAGAAGGATTACTGAAGCAGAGTTTCAGCTCGATAAACTCTAATCACTATAATTTGATCATGTATACAGTGACTTGGAATACGATTCACGCTGTTACAGTTCTCAAATAAAATTATTCACGTAATATAATATAATATATACCGGCACCAGTCATGGGGTGAAATATTAGGCAGGAAAAACAGGCAGGTGACTTTTAAGGGCCAAACTGTAATGGCTAGACCCAAAGTGGGGCAGAGCAATTCTAAAATCTTGTGGTCTTGTGGATTGTTCCCTGTATGCATTGGTTGGTATCTACCAAGCGATGCCAGGAAGGACGCCACTTAACCAGGGGAAGAGTCATGGCCACACAAGGCTCACTGATGTGCACGGGAAGTGAAGGCTAACCTGTCTGTTCCAATCCCACAAAAGAGTCTCTCTAGCACAAATTGCTGAAAAAGCGAATGCTGGCTGTAATAGCAAGCTGTGTATAGCTGCAGACTGGTCAGAGTGGCAATACTGAGTGAGTTAGAAAATGCACCAGAACTAGACCGTGGAGTCAACGGAAGACAGTGGGCTAGTGTGATAAATCATGTTTTCTCTTAAATATCATGTGCCCAGCAGGGTGTGTGTGTATGTGTGTCTCGCTTACCTGCGGAAGAGATGGCATCGGAAGGCACTATGGGAAGAACAGCAGAGACGGTGTAAAGCTCTGCCAATGTTCTGCTGGGAAACCCTGGGTGTTCGCACTCATGTGGGTGTTAATTTGACACGTTCCACCTACCAATGCTGCAGACCAAGTACACCTTTCAATGGCAATCGTATTTCCTAATGGCAGTAGCCTCTTTCTGCAGGATAATACACCCCTACCAAAAAAAAAAACTTCAAGAATGATAGGAATTCAAGGTGGTGACTGGCTGGGAGGGACAGCATACACTTATTCCTCTGTCAACCACATCAACTCTAGCCAGATGTCAGTGTCTGCATGCATTCAGAACAGAGCGAATAGACCGTTCCTATGAGTGTGTTATATAGCATATAGAGCTGGTTTCATGTGTCTTTGATTGCACGTGTTAGTCTTGACTCCACCCTTGGTAGCTGTTGTATGATAAGGGGGAATTGGCTAGTGGATAGGTATTGGCAGGTGACCAAATTTAGGAAGAGAGAATTTAGGGCTGGGGTAATGTGCTACAAGCACATTATCTCATTATTCACTCAATAACATAGCTCATGTTTCACCAGCACTCTTGCGCCTTCATTTTTGTTAGCGCCCCCCCCCCCCTCCTAAAGATGTAACCCGATTAGTCACACGTAATCTTTTTTCTCAGCTTTTTTTTTTCTAAAAAGTGGCTGCATTGCTCACATCTTAATGCCATTTCACCTAACATACAGTCATGTGTAAAATTTAGGGATGTTGTTATTTACATGATTGCTTTTCCTATTTGCTCTGAATTTGAATGAAATAAGTAAAAGTTCCCTTTGATATTACTAATAATGTATGAGAAGAAACACCATTCCCCCCAAAATTTTGACAATAACAGGGATAGCCCCAAATAACAAAAATCGACGATGTCAGTAGCGGGTGTTTCCACCATTTGCCGCAATGACAGCTTGACAGCGACGTCTCATGCTCCTCACTAGCCTCATGATGTTGTTCTGAGGCAATGCGTTTCACTCTTCCACAAGTGCGACACACAGTTCTGCCAGGTCACGTGGGGGTGGGGTACGATCATCCAGTCTCTGCTTCAACTGGCCCCAGACGTGCTCTATGGGGTTCAGGTCAGGGGACATTGATGGCCATACCTTATGAGGCACTTCAACTTCCTGAAGTCGAGCTGTGACATTTCTGCCATGATGTGGTGGAGCATTTTTACCCATGAACAGAAAGTTGGGGGTGTGATGGCGGAATTGGGGGATGATGATGGGTTCTATGATGTCTCTGAGGTAAGAAAGTGCAGTGACTGAGCAATGTGCAATAATCAAATCTGTTTTGCGCTGACTGGTGATGCCTGCCCAGACTGTTGCACCTCCTCCAATAAAGCAAACCCTGGGTGTTGGCCTCAGCGAATCGCTCACCTCGCCTTCTCCAGCAACGCTGATGACAATAATTTGTCAAACAGGACGGTAGACCACTGCTGCATTGTCCAGGTTACATGGTCTTGTGCCCACTGCAAACGTTCACGGCGGTGTCTTGGTGTCTGTGGAGTCACCTGCAACAGTCGTCTGGCATTGAAGCCAAAGCAGTGGAGTCAGCGTCTCCACAGCCCCTCGCATCTCGTAAACGGGCCTGCAGCTGTGTGTCAATGGCATAACAATGTCTGAATGCATAGGTCCTTAGGTACTGGTCATCGTTGTGGTCTGTCACTTGTGGGGCTCCACTCCTTGGTCTGTCATGAACTCTGCTGGTAGTTCTGTGTCTTGATGCAAGTCTGCTGATGAATTTTTTGAGACACACCAAGTTCACAAGCAACATCTGACTGCCTACCACCAACCCGAAGGTGCGCCATGGCCAGGTGGGGCTGCTCGTTAAGTGGCGTCATGTGTTCATGGCTGTTTGAATAATGAACTTGGAATGACTTACTGACAATACCAGCTTTTTATACCCACAGAATGTTGAAATTGATGCCACATTGAAAAAGGTTGTCTTTTGGGATTGGCCCCAATACAAGGCACACCTGTACACAATGAGACCATTACATGGAAAACACAAAATGAGGCATGTCTATCACCCCAATACAATTGCCTTCCTGTCCCAAAAGACAACACAATGTCAAGAAGAAAATTATCATAGAGAAGCAAGTGTTGCTGCACCTTAACCTGAAAAGGGTTTTAAATCCATTTCCAAACAATTTGGACTTCAACATTCTAAAGTGAGAGAGATTATTCACAAGTGAATTCACCCCAAGGTCAGATCGTGCAATGCTCAGAGAAATAAGAAACAAAACAAAAAAAAAAAACTGTTGACATTCGGTCATACTACATTAGAATTGTTAAAAAAAAAAAGAAAAGAGCCCAGGTTTTGGAATGGCCTAGTCAAAGTCCAGACCTTAACCCAATTAAAATGCTGTGGCGGCACCTTACAAGTGCTGTGCGTAAGCGGATGCCCAAAGACCTCAATGAACTAAAGCAATGTTGTAAAGAAGAATGGTGTAAAATGTTTGGTGTAAAAAATTGTTCGATACTGATAACGTCACACACTGTAGAAAAAAACATTACAACACATTATCGCTGCTAAACGTTGGATCCAACAAGCTATTAAATTATCGGGGTACTTTGTATTGCCCACAGTTTTTTTTTGTTTTGTTTTTTGGCCTAATTTTTGTTAAATAAATATTGGCACATTGAAAAAAATAAGTATGTGCGGTGTTCATCTGAGGTTGTATTTTCCTAATACTGAGACCCGCTACAATCACATGATTCTGATTTTTACACACAAAAAAAAGGCTAGAATTAAAAGAGGGGGCACTAACTTTTACATATGACTGCAAATTGTGCTGAAAGTTAAGATAAAATGTACCCTTTCCACAGCACTGAACTGGAAATAATTATTCAGGCAGGTTTAAAAAATGAAAATTCAGTATACTTTTAAATTCAGTGCTTTATAAAAATAGAGTGAGGACGGAACAAAGGCCAAGTTCCTGTCAGCTGCGCTGAGCTTCAGTCATTCTGCTACTATGAGAAGAATTCACTTTCTAACTTAAGCAACGGTGCTTTAAAAAGCCATAATTTGTGACATTTGACTTTGGGCTTTTTCCTCATCACTGCCAGGCATGAGTGTAGCCATTTGCATTAGCAAAACACAAATCGGATTGTAAAGTCAGTGCTTAACCATAAGCTGAGAAAAGTTTTGAAAACTAATGATGTGTAGAAGCAAGAGAAAATGTCCACCCTGAAATATGCATGTATATAAATGTGTATAAATAATCTGGTTCTAATTTGGTAACTGGTGCTGTATTTATGTCCTGTGAAAACTGTGCGTCATGTTTACGTCACTGGAAGATATTCCAGGTGCAGTTACAATGCTGGTTAATATTTGAAATATGGTTAGTGTTAAAAAAAAAAAAAAAAGCTTCCTTTCTCACAGACACATTTCCCAGTGATATTAAACATCATATTAATGACAGGTCCAGCATGGAATCATGGACAGAATGCAATGCAGTTATAGGGCCGTTATAAGAGACTTTGCATAGCTATTTAGCATCTGTGAGATGATTACTGTTATGGAATAGTTGGGAATCTTCTGGTATCTGCGAAGTGCATAAAATTACACAGATGTGGGTCAGCAGCATTGGGTTCTGACCATCAACCATGAGAATAGGATTTTCACAGTAGTGTAATTGGTGCCAGACTGATTTGAGTATTTCTATAACTTCTGATCTGAGAAGTTCATGCACAAGTGTCAACAATAAAGAAAAACATCCAGTGAGAAGCAGTTCGGCAGAAGGTAATCTCTTGTTAATGAGGGAGGTCAATAAAGAATGGCCACACTGGTTCGAGCTGACAGAAAGGCTATAGTAACTCACCACTCTAGTAAGTAGTTCACCACTCTGTACAATTGTAGTGAGCTGAAAAGCATCTCAGAATGCACAATATGACCAATTTTGGGGTAGGTGGGCTACAATAGCAGAAGTCCACACAATGTTCTTCTTCTGTCAGCGAAGGACAAACCAATGAGGCTGCAGCGGTCACTGGTTCACCAAAACTGGACAGAAAACTAAGGGTGGAAGAAAAAATAAACCGAGCATGGTCTGATGAATCTCATTTTCTGTAGAGCCACACAGATGGTAGGGTCACAATTTGGTGCCAAAGGCATGAATCTGTGGAGCCAACCTATCCTGTGCCAACAATCCAGGCTGGTGGAGGTGGTGTGATCGTGTGGGGAATGTTTTCTTGGCGCATCACTAATTCCAATAATTACTTGAATGTTAGTCTGTTTACCCATCATCCATTTCTAGCATGATAATGCATGACGTCATGATGCATTAACATGACAATAAATACAATGTTCTGTGATCTTATGAGACTGAAGAAACTGACTGCGGAGATGATGATATCTAGCAGCTACACATTTGACCCCATTGCTACGTCAACGATGCTTTTCTGCTTTAGATAAAAGCAGTGGTCAGACCAGAAAAGCAGAGAAAGTTCACTGAAGTAGAAAGGACACATTATTTGTGTCTGGTAGCACATGGTTCACTTCGAAACAGTGTTCTATAGTTTGAGCTGTTGTGTTGTGAGCCAATTGGTGAGTTAATAAATAGAGTGGTGGTGTTAAGTAAGTGATCTTCCAGTTTTTATTTTGTCAGTTGGAGAAAATAAAACAAAGCATCACATCCATGTCCGTGTGCTAGGGTTTGGCCTCTCTTTCTTCTCTCTATTTTGTGTGCCTGCTTAAATATTCCTTATTGATCAGGCTGCAGCATCAGCATCGCAGATATAAACTGACCGAGACAAATGTGATATCCTGTTTTATTGACTTTTTTTCTTTCTTTCTTTTTTTCCCTCCAACAAAGGTAAACTGAAGGATTTGGGCAACATGATTTTGCGTCCTTTCGGCCTCTCCACTGCCAATTTCCAGGTCAACCAGGACAACAACACAGGCTCCTACTCTGTTAACTTTGTTCAGAATCCTAACAACAACAACAGATAGCAGCATGTAGAATATTTCAGAATAATGTGGGCATGTTTGTCAGTGTGTTGTGGTGTAACACTATAATCCTGTTTAAGTTTTAAGTAAAAATTAATCTGAACGATCACTGCTTGGTCACTGTTTGTTTTTATTGGTGTTGATGGCATTGGTTTTAAAAAGCTTAAGCTTTCTTCCAAGTTGACTTTCTTTTTGGCTACGTTCACATCACAAGCCACGTTTTAACTCTGATTTAGATTTTTTATTTTTATTTTTTTGGTCAGATTGGATTTGTGACTTTAATCTGTCTCTAATGTGGACGCATCTGTCCTATATTGTTGTACGTATGGTCCTTTTTTTTTTTTTTTGCTTGCACCATCTGGGATAAAACATGTTATGAATTTATGCAACTACTCATTCATTTTAAACAATGCATGAGATTTTAGTAAAATTATGCTCAAATTTCTGTTCTGGAGGACGGCGAGCAGTTAGTCAGTTGTTTTTGTTGAGGTCCAGAAGAAGGAAGAAGGCCTTGCTTTAGCTGTTTTATCTGCTATTGCTAGCCCTGCTGTGAAAATCCTGCGGTCTGGTGCTGACTGACGTCATCGAGTGCCTGACACATGCACAGAGGCAAAAAAAGTTGTATGAATTCCTATCTGCTCGTTCTCATTCAAGTTGCATAACCGCATATCAGATATGTATCTGGTCTAGGACCACATCTGAAAGTGATTTAGATCCGATATGAAAAATATTAGATTTGTGCATTCCACCCGCCTTAAAAAAAAAATTAGATCCGTCATACTAGTGTAAAAACATCTGAATTGACTCAGTAGAGGTCGGTAATATGAATGTAGCCTTTGACTCTAATAAAGACACCTCAAAGTATAAAGTTGATAACCATGAAAGAAAATAGACTAGTTTAATTATGTGACTGCATGAAAATTAGAACAGTATTAAACATTAACACTAATTTATTTTTATGTAATGTAATAGAATGCATTTTAAAAGGGAAAAAAAACAGGTGAGGGGAAATGTTTGCATGCTCCATTGTTTGTGATCGAAAAATATATATATTATATGGGTAACAGAATTATTTCTTGCCATATTAAAAGCCCACTTGCCCCTTTTAAATCAGGTAAAACCTGCTCTGACTTATTATCCATGATTTCTATCCCGATAGGAGTGGTCACATCCTGGATGACCCTGCCTTCATTTAAAGAGCGCTACAGCATGCAGAAAGGTTTGATAAAAAAGGGAACAATCAGATCAAAGAATCATAATCAAACACCTACATAGGGGTTTTTAAACAATGTCTTAGACTGAGCTCTTCACTGTGGTCTTTAAATCATCACTGGAGGAAATATCGTTTGGAAGAATGGTTAGACTTGAGATGTTCTGGAGGCTTGTGGTAGCCCATAGAGTGTTTGATTTTTCCCTTAAATTATTTAACCTTCTCTATATAATCTAAGGGGTTATACAGGCTGTAAATGCAAAATTTATTTACAATTACTGGCCACGTTATTAAGAACATAAAGTTCCTCCAATATTTTTATTAGAATAGAGTAGGACCTGATGTGGTCTTCTTTCATTGTAGCTGAAATGTCTCAAGGTTTTGAACGCTTTGAGATGCTTTTCCGCTCACCATGAATGTAAAGAGTGGTTATATGGCTTGCTGTAGACTTCCTGTTTAATTATTTCCTATTGATTGATCAACAGTTTGGGCAACCATAAACTTCCTTCCATAACAGACCATACCAAAAAAAACTATTACATTTTCTTCCATTCTGTGATTATGTAAGCGTTAACTAAAGGCTTTTAAAAAGGTGCCACATGATCAGCTGTTGGGATAATTGCATGCAATAGTCATACAAGGTGTTTCTAATAATGTGCTGGTAAGTGTACATTGTTTTAACACTTTGATGGGAAAGAAACGCTGTCGAATCGAACACACTGAATACACTCATTCTGTATAACGCTTATCCAGTCCAGGGTCACGGCAGGCCTGGATCCTATCTCAGGGGACTTGGGACGCTTGGCGGGAAACACTCTGGACAGGACGTCGGCCTATTGCAGGACACAAGCGTGCACACACACACACACACACACAATTTGGAAGGAATGTGGAAGGAAACCGGAGTACCCGGAGGCTAACCACTTCACCACTGTGCCGCCCACACTAAATAAATTCATAGCATAAATTCCTTTTTATTCATAATGTCACATATTTTCTTTAAACCATAAATGACAAGACAGTTTGTGCAGTGTATCATAAACTATAACTATCATATTTATATGCAGAAAAATCATTGCTTTATAAAAACAGGACACAGATGTTATTATGGAGGGATCAGATTTATTTTATTGTCCATTTCATAAAGAGATACATATAAAGTCATAACAAAATCTCTTTGCAAGCCCAGATCTGTCATTTCCATGTATGTTCACGAGTTGTCCGATTGTACTGAAACGCATAAGAAAATTCTCCGGAGGGAAAGAGAGGGGGAAAGTGTGTATCTGTGTGTGTGTATGAGAGAGAGAGAGAGAAAGTGATTCAGTTCCTCTTTCACGCTTTTGTCTTCATGCAGAGCTCTGAGGCATTAAATAAAGCCTGGCTGAAATCAAAGAGTACCGTGTATATAGCTTTCAGTACATCATGTATTCCAGGTCAACATTGACAGCTGTGCCTTTAGAAACCTTCTAAATCCATGTAAATGTAGAGTAAAATCCTGGCTGAGGAGAGGGAGGGATGGACACATGGACAAGTATTGGTCATGATAGCGAAAGGAGACACTCTTCATAAGCTTTCAGTGGCGGAAAGAATGGTAAGTTTAATTAGTCTGGGTTTAGATCAGGGACTGGGTTTTTCCCAAAGTTCAAGTCATTTTAACAGAAAGAGAGAGAGAGTTTAAAGTGATGCTCGCTCTCCCACTGAACAGCGATCCTTGTGCTGTGACGTCTGCAGAAAGCTCATACAAGATTGTTGAGCTATTTGTGTTGCTAATGCTAAATGGCTCATTTTTTCCAGATCCTAACATAAGTTATAACAAACAAACAAAAAAAAAAAGATCACTAAAAAACGATGGCCGTTCAAGTCAAACTGGGATTTGTTTTATGTAAAGTGTATGTAAAGTGTATTCACATTTACAGAAGACTTCAAGAACATCACGGTGATGAGACTCGTACCCGCAGTACAACGTTTTAACGGTGCAAACATTTTAAAGATGGCTGTATATGGCTGTATATACGATCGTCTGCATGAAGCGCCTTATCCTTGAAAATCGACGGATGAGAGAAGAAGACGCATCTGTCTGTGGGAACTGTAGCCACGATCATTTACAACCACCACAGCTGAGAGTTATTGCTACATAGCCATTTCCACATGTTCGGGAGTTCCTGGGAGGCCAGTGTCTTAGATTTAAACCAGGCAGTCCGATCATGGCTGAGAAAACTTTCTAACTTGCTGGTATCCGAGCACTAATGGAACACTGGGATAAGTGTATTAATGTAGCAGGGGATTATATAGGGAAATAAACCAATGAGAGTTTTTACTCTCATTGCGGTTTGACTTGAACGCACCTCGTAATTGAGTATTTTCTTAACTTCTGCAGAAGTGAGTTTTATTTTCACTACTGAGCTGTAGCACTTCATTTTGTCTCTGTTTTAAAGCTCAGACTTCCTCCTCCCTTCATACAAAAAAAAGAAAAAACGCACGAGGAACATTTCTGAAGGAAACACTGGCGTTTATTCATCACCTCCGAACAGCAATCTCTCCCCAGAGCTCTGCAAGTGTCCTCTGAAGCATAGCACATGCAATATTTATTGCATTTCACATAGAAAAGGTTTCCATCATTTCCAAATGAATTCTTCATTCTTCTTTTCATTAGAGACATACATACACTCAAAAACCCCTGCGTCCACCCTAACGCCCGGACACCACTTTTATAATTTATGACAGTAAAAAAACAAAAAGACGAAACAAAAAACAACTCTGTGCCGTCCAGTATTGCAGACGTCCTTACTCAAACATGCTGTGACTGTGAATGTGCACAGGAGAAAAAAGGAGCCAAAACAATCGAGCAGGATCAGCATGATTGTTTGAGCAGGAGGTGGACAGTCTTAAATTCACTATTATAAATATATAATTATTCTTAAATAAAAAATATTTGTTTTCCATTACACCTGGTTCTCTCTTTGAGGACTGCTTCCTATCCTGCTGGCTCTCGACCAATGGCAGTGTCCCGGGTAACAGACCAATCAGCATCCCTTCACTGTTGCAGCACTGTAAGAGAGCAGAGAGAACAACAGGTCAGACGCTTGGTAGGGAGGCAACACTGCGGGTTCATTTGATGAAATACACAAGCACTCCCTTTTAATTCAAAATAGAAAAAGAATTCCTTCTCATGCACAGACAGAATGTACAGGATCTGGATCCATCTTCCAAAATCGATCTAAAAATATAAATCCTCAAACTGGGTTTCTCCGACTTACACACAGAATACGAAAACTGCCAAGTGGCGCCGTGTCCGGTTTCATT
Source organism: Clarias gariepinus (assembly GCF_024256425.1). Taxonomy (NCBI): domain Eukaryota; kingdom Metazoa; phylum Chordata; class Actinopteri; order Siluriformes; family Clariidae; genus Clarias; species Clarias gariepinus. Next base: position 7,651,058 of record NC_071118.1, on the reverse strand, counting down.
TTATCTTATATAGTTAGTGTTAATGTAATTTTGGGTTTGAAATGAAAAGAAAATCATTAATATTCATAAAAAAAATTATAATAATAATAAAGAAAAACATCAATGAAGTCTTTGTCAGAGTCTAAGAAAACCCTCAAAAAGAATTCATAAGTCTATTTCATGTATCCTTTGATTATCCAGAACATCAGAACACAGTTATTGGAGTAATACCTCTTTTTATTTCTCTATCCCAGTCTTTCACTAGTGCTTGGATGCTTGGATACCATCAATGAAGAACGTTTTTTTCACTACGCCGAGCCATGATCGAACCACCTGCTTTACGGCTGAAACACCTGGCCTCCCAGGAACTGATGGCTTAAGCAGATGGAAATACTTAAGAGTGAAATCAGCACTGCATGGTGATGTGGCAATAACTACCAGCCGAGTTCTTGTAATGTGCAAGTGGTGCATGAGGTTCTGCATTGTCTAAAGTCTAAAGTCCCGGTTTGACTTGAACGCACTTTAAACATGTAGTAAAATTTTTTTGTTGTTGTTTTGTTTCTGCTTGCAAACGTGAGTAAGGAGCCAGTTTAACAAAAAACAGCCACTATAACTAAAACAGGGTTACGTTTTTTTTCTACAATTTTAAAACTTACTTTGCTGCTTCACACAAAAAGAACACATTGCACACAAACTCTGCAGCTGTGAGCTTGATGCTCTTATAATTATACATAATGTGACAAAGTATATTAGATTTGTGGATCATAAGTAAACTGTCAATTTGATTCAATTAAGTTGTTTGGCACTGCAATTTTTTATTTGCTTAAATTCAATAGTACTTAAGTTTACTGCCTGATCAAGTTTGTATCAAGGTTTTTTTTTTAAGTATTAAAACTATTAAAAGCATAAAATAAACACTGGGACTATTGTTGACTGATTAATTGTCTTGTAAAATGCATTTCCCCCTCTGCCAATCTTCTGCTCCACACTCCAGTCCAGTAGGTGGTGGTATTGCACCAAACCACCTAAAAAATCAAAAGAAGAGGACGTGATACATAGAGCACAAGCAATTTGTATTTTCTGCAAACGCTGTGGTATATATATATATATATATATTATTTTTTTTTTTTATCCAACTTTTTTTTAAACTATTAAGCATTTGCAAATTATTTTTTGGTAAAAAAAAATATATATATTTTAATTATAAAAGCGTAAAATTATTTTGAATAATCGATTGAGAAAAAAAAAGATGGACTAAATTGCAAAATCCATTAAATCACACATTTTACAGAGTAAAAGGTTTTCCCAGGCCTCCACACATATTTATGACAAATGTCCTTGATTATGCCTCAATCACTTAATAAACTTAAGCAACATATAAATGTTCTAAACTGCAAACTGACAAAGCCGACGCAATTTCAAAACTTTAAATAATTAGGTTTGAACTACAGACAATAACTCAGTCAAAACATAACATTTAAATCCGACATGCAATCTTAGCACATTTGTTCTGTTCTAACCTTTACTCATCTGTTTGCAGGTGAGAAAATAAACTTTTATTTGCACACAATATTTTCCTGATAACAGCTCTACTTCATTATTCTGAAGTTTGACAATAGTAGCCTTTTTTTTCATTTAGGAGTAATGTATGTTAAGTGTTACAGAGTTGTGACTAATCTCGTCTATGGCTTTAGAGGTATTTTAGATGAAATGCATTAGTCAGGGAAGATACAAAAAAATAATGACAACTAGGTAAAATTCTTGAAGTTCACATTTTATTTATATACTCTTAAAACATCAGAAAACATGTACACAATATCTTCCACTGTAATTTTTTTTCAATTGTTTTACAGCATTCTCTGACCTGCAAACAGATAGAAATAATAAATGTAAAAAATAAAGAGATCGAAATGAAACAAAGCCAACCACCGAAAATAAATACCATTTTGCTCTGATTTCGACAAATAAACGTCAGTCAGTCAGTCAGTCAGTGTGGTCTACCAAGCAAAGTGTTTCCTCTTTTTTTTTTTTGCGATCAAGCTCCCGATCTCTGTCTACTTGCGTACTTGTGAAGACCAGGCTCTCCTACAGTAAATCCCTTCTCAGGTGGAGAAAAATACAGTTCAGAATGCTAGTGTAAGTGTAGGACAAACAGAGATACAGAGAAATTACACATTTCCTCTTTAACAAAACTTGCTTCATACAAATTTAAACCCTTTGTTCTCAGGTATGAAATGTTCTCAGGATGCCGTATCATCACCCCATTCTTCAGGTAAAATACATGTTGAATACTGTATATGTATTTATATCTATATACACTATTGTGTATCTCACATGTTCAGCCCTGTGATCCAAAAAAAAAAAAAAAAAAAAAAAAAAAGGGTGACACTATGACACTATGAAAAATAAAGTTCAGGCACAACAACAACAAAAAAAACACTATTTAAAACATTCCTCCAAGAGACAAAACACTAAAATCAGAAAGAAAGAAAAAATTGTTGAACTAGCAAGCCAACAATATAAAAAAAAAAGAAAAAGAAAAGAACTTTAACTTAATAATGATTAAACATATTATATTTAGGTATCGGAACTGCTGTCTTGTGCTTCAGTGCGCTAGTTTTCAGCAAGACAGTTTAATAACAGTCTTCTCTTAACGGTATAATGCAACTTTATGAATTTTAATGCTCGATTGTAACAAAGCGTGCTCATGATGAAGCACAACCATAAATAACGGATGAACAAAAAGAAACTACCACGGCCACGCGAGAGCGAAAGGACATCAACATCTGAAAAAAATATTTCAGATATCGATATAAATGTCAGAGAGAGTGGAAGACGAACACATGGAAAAGGAAGGAGGAGAGAAAGAAGATGCGAGATGGTGTCAAGCGGAGAAGAACATTGGAGAAGAGAAGAGCTGTGAAGTGGGTGAGAGGATGAAGGAGAAGTGAAGCGAGCAGATGCAGCTGTGAGGGTGGGAATCAGGGCTGCTCACTTCGACTGGCACGTCTGCTTCAGGTTTTATCTGTTAAAGTGATAAACAGGGCCTCTGCTCACTCCGCTCTCTGGCACTTGAGGCGGCTTTGGCTTGTACGCACCTCCGACAAAACCTCAGCTAAACTGCCTGCGAAGCCACCGCTGGCCAAGAACCGCACCCAGATCGAGACTCCTCTCTTCTCCTCAGACTGAGGATCCAGCATCTGATTAAATCTGATTATAAAGGAGGAGCAGCACCAGGCAAGTCTCTTCATCTACCTGAGTTAGAGACTTTGTACCCACCAGGGTCCTTTTTCACATTTTTACTGTCTTTCTTTCTTATGCACGGGCCTTAAGGTGTTGTGTCGTTCAGTTTTACAGCGAGTGTTAAAGTTAGAGACGTCTTTTGCAGAGTGGGTCGAACTCAACATGACCACTAAATCGCATTCATCAAAGCCCACAGTGCCTCCTTTCAACACACCCACAAGGAAGCTATAAACTAGGAACAACAGAGATGCCTTTAATCTGTCTGGGTCTGGATTAACATTCACATCTCCCTGAAATGTCCTTTAAGCAATAAAACCATTTATCCTGTCTAAGTCCAATTCAATAAATACTATTTAAAAGACTAGGAATAATAACATTAATAATAAAAAATAATACCATTTTTTTTGCACCAACGGACTCTTTTACTATATGACACTAAGCAAATTAGTGATCTGGGAAGGAAAAAGGGGCTTAATTATGCACTTATACAGTAATATACTGATGTTAAAATATCAAATGATAGATTCCATATGGCATAAAGAAAGTTAAATTATACATGAAAAAAATTCATCACATGAAACATGACAACCGTTTCCTATCATCATTATCATTATTATTATTATTATTATTATGATTAAGCATCTCTGTCAACTTCCAACGACATTCGGCTCCTTAGACGCCCTAATTTCTTTTTCCATGAAAATAAGCGAGTCCTGTTGACTGGCCTGAAACTTTTTTTATGCTTCTCTCTGGAAGGTGGCTGGGTACGGTAAGGGGTAACGAGTGTATTCTTTCTTTTTTTAAAAGGGCTATGGGGCAAAAGCCATGCCTGCTTTGCCTACTTTTCAAAGGCACACAGACTCACGTCTCAAACTGAGTTAGCAAGGCGCGAACCTCAGGAGTGAGCTGTTTGGCAGCCTTGGCGGCCTCTGTGATGGCTTTACGATACAGGCCCTTTCTCTTCTTGTCAAAGCGGGACTGGAAGTTTTCGAGAAAGGGAGCAAGTTGAGTAATTGCCAGGAAGGAAGTGGTAGGTGACCCAAACCAGGAGACACGGGCCTCCTGCCTGACTAAAAGCCCGTTATCTTTGCGGCTCACTGTGATAGCTAAGATGCGGGCAGGCCACCAAGGGAAGCCAAGTATTTTAGCCCACACAATGTCCCCTACACAAATGTTCCTGCCATCCAGAGCAACACACTTTGAGACATTTTTGGAAAAAACTGCAGCTTTGAGGGATTTACTGCGCTTTTTTGAATCCTTGGGAGCAGAGGCAGAGGCAGGGACATAAGTGGAAGATGTGCCAGGGGCAGAGGCAGATCGAAAATCGCCAGACGGAGGGAAGTCAAGGGCCTCGGTCGAGCTACACTCTGAGTTTGATGACTTTAAGTCATCTGCACTATCGACGCTGCACATGGAGGTACTAGAGGAGTCAGGCTGCCTGGGTTTCAGGGTCATGTATACCACCAGGTTGCCAGCCTTGCTACCGCGCATCTCCTGCCCCTGTTCCTCTGGCTCAGGCTGTGGTTTGCTGTGGTCCGTAGGTGGCTGGGAGAGTGGTTGGGGTTTGGGTCGCACCTGCCTCAATGGGGATTCCAGCTCTCTGTCTGGGCCCTGGGGCTCTGCAACGGCAGTGGCCTGGCCTGTGGAGCGTGTGGAGGTGCAGCGAGGAGAAGCTAGTTTAGGCAGCGTTAAACGCCCTCCTCCCGGCACTTTCTCCAAGCAAGGTGGCTTACATGAAGAAGAATCATTTTCTTCATTACGGTACCTTTGAGGCTTGATGCGCATCCTGGGTGGCAGCGGGTTGGACATGCCTGGTCCTCCTCCACTAATCTGCTGCAGTCGTCGGGTGAAGTGGACCTTCTGGTGTGACTCCTGAAGAGCCGCGGCCCTCGTCATGGCCTTCGTGTTACCACTGCTGCCGGTGACCGATTCCCTTTGTCGCTTCTGTGCTTTGGCCATCTTCAACACTTCACGTGCTTTCGAGTGGTCAACGTTTTTGCTCTGCAGCACTTTCTTGGCACCAAGCTGGACTCGGGAAGTGGCTGAGGCCGGTGCTGCAGCGGACACTCCTTTAATCACTCGACTCCCTGCAGCTGTTCCCTTCACGTGGCTCTGGGCCAGAGAGGATGGGGTTGAAGAAGTGACCCGTATCGCTGCAGCTTGCCGCTTGGACACGTCGGCCGAGCGGCTCCTGTCCTCTGAGCGTGCCTCGTTGCGAGCTCGCTTCCCAGCACCCGGAGCTGTGCTCTCGTTGCGCCGACGCTTTGCATCATCACTCCGGCAGTCTGATATAGGTCCTCTGCGCGTTTCGCGCTTGTCCCCTTGTACCACAGCCCCTTTGCATTTATCACATAGCACTTGTCTCGGTCGAAGCTTGATGGCATTCATAATAGAGGTGGGCTCCTCTCTGTATAGCCTGCGCTTTGGCCGTTTGATCTTGCGAGGTGGAGGCTGAGGTAACGACTGGTTGTAGGTGTCCCTGATGAACAGCGGAGGCGGATAAGGAGCCCCCTCCTGAAACAAAGGCGGGGGTTTTACGGTCCATGGGTTGGGCTCAGGGTTAGGACTAGGTTGAGCCACTGAAGACCCCTGCACAGGTTCCTCTGAAAGGATGTCAGGAGTTCCTTGAGCAACTCCTTTCTCAGTCTCTGACTGGAATGCCTCCGCCTTAAGCTGCATAGATTCTGGTTTGTCCTTGTACTCTCTCTTGGGAAACACAGATATCGGAATTCCAAAGGGTCCAAATCTGAGGACAGAGAGTGGAAACATGTAAATATTTAAAACATGAATTCAGAAAACATTTCATCTCAATTATATTCTGAATATCTTCAGAGAATTTGTTTCTTGTTTACCATCTAAAATCTTCACAAATCTTATATTATTTTATGATTGCAGCCATTGATTTCACACAGAAGATACCTGAATTCTCATTTTATAAATACCACAATTCAATGTTGAATTTTGTTCCTGATTTTGATTAAACAAACATTGTCATAATCAAAATTGTAAATCAAAAGATGTATATCTTAGCCTTATTCAACAGTTTCACAACTGAATGTACTATGAGTAATCAAATGTAGCACATTCCGTATATTAGTTGACCAGCTTTCCGCCGGTGCTGGTGTAATCATACACCAGTACCATGAGTAACGAGTAGGAGTGTAATAAGTGGAGTTGAGTTTGGAGTAAAAGGGCAGATCGGAGGCTTTCAACGCAGGAGGCGCGTTTATGTTACACTACTCTGAAGCTCATGTATTCGGTACAGAATCGTTTATATCTGATGCTGAGCCGTGGATCGCCAGTCAAAAAAAGCCAATTCTGGTCACTGGTCGATCGACTGCTGCATCTCTATTATAAATGTAAAAATGTTGTTGTTTTTTTTTTTTTATAAATTTCGGCATCAGTGTGGTGAAACATGAATCGGCACACAAAAGAATCGCGATTCATAAATGAATCGATTTTTCCCTGTCTTTAGAAGACAGTGGCTAAAAGCAGCAAAGACTCACAAACTCGTGCAAACTCAGGACATTAAATACCTACAAAATGTTCACTGCTGTTTAGTTCATGTATGTGTTTGTCCAATGCACCTTCATTAATTATATACATAAACAAACATTCTTGACTTCAATGTGGATAATTTGTTGCTTCTGATGTTCAAATTGTGAAAAACTAAACAAAACAGGAATAAATCCCCAAAACAGCTAAAGGATGAAGGAATTATGTCTGTTTTTGTTCTGTTGTTTGTTGAAGGATTGTGTAATAAGTGCCATCCATGTCACACTATTTTAATTGTGCAATGAAATTCTGTGATGCTTTTTTTAAGCTTTGCAGAAATCAAGAATCTGGTAGGAGAAGAAACTTTACGTGTCACACGTCTGTGAATAAAACACACAGCTTGCAGTTTTTCTTTCAGAAATGAATTAAAAGATCAAGTGCTTTTGAGATGAGATCTAACAAACTTAAGGGGAACCGAGGCCAAAAATGCAAATGAAGATCTCCTTCGACCTGCTTCTGACTAAATATGGCCAGCACATCATTTCAAAGCTATGATGCAGAACGGCTGGGACTGAGTGCACGAAACTTTCTAGCACAGGGTGTGAGGAAGCAAAAAATGATGATTACACTGTATATTAATCACTTATAAACTATGCATTACCAGGTAAATGAAGTGTCATATAGAATTAAATCTCCTTTAACAGGAAAACTCCAATGCCCCTTAGAGGCACTCACTTAGAGGTATACATTTTCCTCGTGGGTTACCAAGAGATACGTTCATTAACTAATGTACAAATATAACTGGAGCAGTAGGTGCTATATTACTGTACACTCTCTGCTTGTAACTTGGGTGGCCATATGGCATGTCTTATCAGGACTGGAGGAAATTGTTTGGCCAGTTACTGTAAAAAAAAAAAAATTTTTTAAAAAAAAGAAAGAAAGCTTACAGACGACAGACGGCTAGAACACGACACAACTCTCTGTAAAGAAGTGACATTTCATATCTAGTGCCAATTTTCGAAAACATCTAGGGGTGTTTACTTTCACACTGGCGTTGGCGTGCGGTGCTAGAGTGGTAAAGATTTGGATTTGCAACCCAAGTATGTATCCAACCCAAGAACGTTTTCTTTACACATTATGAACGTGCAGCATATTTACTTACAATTATTTATTTCCATTAGCAGCAAATTACTAGTTGATTGCTGATTGTTAACAATTTATATTATACAGAAAGCGAGATGGTACGAAAGTAGAATTAGGTTTCATCTACTACCCAGATCGAATACCTGCATCAGTGTGTATTAACTAATGACCTACCCTTTTTGGCCACTTTAATAGAAACAACTGTTCATCCATGGAATTATTCATGATGCGGCAGTACGTTAACTCTTGCTGACACAGATGAAAGGCTCAAGTTATGCAACGACCAAAAAAAAAAAAAGAAAAAAGGTCTAGTTTGCATATTTCAGAAAGTGCTGATAGGAGACAGGTTGGGGATTAATATAAATAACCATTCTAACACCAATGAGCATAAAACCATTTCAGAATAATCATCTCATCAGGTCACATTTTAAGATTGGCGGACTAGAGCATGTCCGATTGCAGTGTGCTTTAAGCTTTGCCTGCTCTACATCCAAGTTTAGTTCCAGGGTCTTTTTCAACATATCTCCAATTTAACAAAACATTAAGCTGTTGAATAACCATATATTTACGCTCAGAAGGCTGAGCAACAAACGTGAAGTGACTACTTTATAAAACTCTCCTTTCAGAAACATTACTAAAGTGTACAATTTACACAAAACAAATTAGTGACGTTTTATATCATTCATGCATGGACTCATTTATACCCACACATTTCACAAGGGGTCTTAGAATAGTAAAGGGTTCTTAGCTTTCTAAAAGATTTCTCTGAAAAGAAAGCAAGTTGATATTCAGGACAGAACTTTTAATCGATATTACGCAAACCTTTAGGGGTCCACATTTCATTTTTGTTAAAGCATGTGGTGCTCATTCCTGCGAGAACCTCACCAGCTGGAGTTCACTTATATTAAATATTAATATCTAGGACAAACCCACAGATTTACCCATTAGGTCAAACACACATGTATGTTTAGTGACCAGTTAGAGCATATTTAAATTATTGTTTTTCAATGGCGGAACTGGGATTTCTAGTATAAAACTAGTTAACCTATAACTTTGATATTATTATTATTACTTTTTTGTTGTTATAAAATATGAGAGATGTAATTAACGTTCAGTTAAATTTGTCAGGGCGTATTATATTATATTAAGAATCACATTTTCATCTTGACAATTCCAGGCTCCTGCAGATCTCTTCAAGATATTAAAATGCTAAACAAAAAAAAACAAAAAATTATAAGACTATCCATATGGTTTTCACAATTTTTAAATATGAATTCTTTCCCCAGATATGAAAATGATGTCCTCAAAACTCCTCTTTTTCCAGTCTTTGTGTAATTGCATTTTGAAAGCCAATTTTACTCATGAGGCATAAGCCTCTATTTGCGAAATATTAATCAAATATCAGTGTAAACATGCCTCAATCGTTTATGAGATTACCAGGTTAGGGAAAACTCAGGATGTCATTTAGCTTTTTTTTTTTTTTATACATTAATATCAAATATCTGAGTCTGATATCTTAGACGATACATGATAGTGATCCGGTTTTCACAGACTCATAAGTTACATGCGTAAGGATGATCTGCTTTAAGTGACTGTGTGTACTCATGTCATGCGCATGATGGTGCCACAAATTCACAGGACATCTGTGATGTCTAATCTGACCTGTTAAATCATTCCAGGTTAATATCAGCCTGACGTCAATACTCAGGTACCAGATCAGTGCATTTCTACATGTTAATTAGATAATTAGTGCATAATACAACCACTAAACATGTTAATGGTGCCATGTGTAGTGGGTGGAGCTTTATCCGGACCACCCCAAAAGGTAAACAAGGATTTCTGACAATGCCACTCAGGACAGGGGAGGACAGGGGAGGACAGGGGAGGACGCACAAGCCATGATCAGGTGTTTACCTTTTGGAAAGGTCCATGAGGACCCCGGAGAAGATCTTCTCGCCTAAACGAAACGAAACAACAAGTGCATCGTCGATGATGTGATCGAGTGAGACCCGAACCTCGGAACCAGGCACGAGCCCGCAGATCTGCTCGGGCTGTCTGTCCACAGTTTCTGCACACACTTTGTGCTCGGGCTCGGGGCTCACAGCCGGGTCACACACGCCTGAACTCGCATCCTCCGGCTCCGGGGGGGAGTGAGGCTGATCGCTCCCTGCTGGAAGTTGCACAGTTGAGTCTTTACTCGAGATGTTGGAAGAGTCACTGGTGCAGTCTCTCGGCGAGGTCTCCTCTGATGAAGCGGACTGCGGCTCGGGAGACTGGGGGCGTGCAGGGGAAGCATCCTGTGCAGGTTCGCAGTCGGAGCAGGGAGCAGCATCACCACCGTCTGCAGCTTCGGGCTCGGAGATTGTCTCAGGCTCCAGATCAGCAGGACGCACCGGTTCGGGATCACCGTGTGCCGGCTCAGTCACGGTGTCCGCTCGAGCGGGGAACGAACGCGAGGACGGTTCAGGATGTGAACCGGAGCAGGGCGGAGAGCAGGCTCGTGCAGGACTGACCTCGTTATTCACAGCCGGTGCGTTTGGAGGAAACGACTCGTCCGCGCGCACCTCTGCGGCCCCGGTGTCGTTATGCGTGCACTCCGTGTGCACGCGCTCGTCCGAGTCGCTGTGTCCATCCTCGAGCGCGTTTCCCGCGAGTCTCAAGTCCGGCCTTCTCATTTCCATCCGGACCTGACTGCATTCCTGAACTGCATCCACACTCTCAGCCTGGTGACACCGCTCCATTTTCGGGTCGAAGCCCGACGCAGAGTCAGGCTCTAAGCCGGCCGCATGCTCGCCGGGCTCCGCTGCGTACTCGAGCCCGTCCCCCCCTGTTGTTGTTGATGCAGCAGCAGCTCCTGGCTCCGCAGCCACGGCCGCCATTTTCTTTCCGCTTTGCAACTACTACTTGGCCCTCTCCTACTGATAAGCGGAGATCCCGCCCATTGGTCAACTAAGCGCACTAGCTATTGGTTAATAAAGCGCAATCCCTTCACTGAGTGGCTCAAATGCCTGCCATTCAAATGGATGTTCTGGAAACGCCAATGTGATTGGCTTCTGTTTTGTCAATATTGCTTCGCGCTGACAAGTTTGTAACCACAAGGGGCAGTGTTGAGTTGTGTGCACGTTGGACTCTTTGCAGCAGGGTACTTAAACTTTTTTTTTTTTTTTTTTCAGGGACCCTTTTAATTATAAAATAGATTTATATAAGAGAAGAAATATTTTGTCTGTACATTGGTCAGAACTCGCTCTTTCAATGATATATCTTTATGTTTCACACATTGGAGGACCCAAAACTAGTCTTTTACCAATGTCTGTCTGTCTGTCTGTCTGTATGTCTGTCCAGGGGACAGGGGATAAAAGGCCTGATTCAAACACCAGAATTGAATAGAAAACAGGTTTGGGCAAATACTTTTGTCGATATAGAAACAATATTAAAATGTGCACTATTATATTTTGTTGATTGATCAGACCCATGATGTTTTCTGGTGGAGAACTTTCTACTGCCAGAACACATCAGGTCCAACTTGACAAAATTTAGACCAACACGTTTTTGAGTTATTGAGCATGTGAGCAGTCAAACAGAATTATTAATAATAATAGATAAACAAATCTGACTACACAGACCTTGCTTTAGGAATCTTTTTTTTTTTTTTTTAGGTAACATAACTCCACTGCTTGTTAATCAAATAAAGAAATTCACATTGGCATTAAAATAAATAATATGATTTGATGCTTTTTTATCCTGTCCACAGGGTCGCGTGGGCCTGGAAGCCTGTTCCAGGAGACATAGGGCACCAGGCAGTATATGTATACCCTGGACAGGGTGCCCATCTATTGCAGGGCACATACACATACACACTGACACTCTCATTCACACACTACAGGAAATTTAGGAACACCAATTAGACTAATCTGCATGTCTTTGGACTGTGGGAGGAAACCCACCAAGCACAGGGAGAACAGGCAAACTACATGCACAAACCTAAAGCAGGATGGAACCCGGATCCTGGAAGACCAAGACGACAATGCTAACCCCTAAGCCACTGTGCAGCCATCCCAATAACGCAATGCTTTTTATTATATTTTGTCTATTGAAGAACAAAACTGAAGACATTAAAAATATGCAATAACCCATATGGAAGTATTGTAATTTAATTAATTAATTAGAGACGAACAGCAGTCTGTTATTACTTTAAGCCTTGAAGTTTGGTTTAGCTGAAAGATTGCAAGAACTTTGAATGTACAGTATCTTCAAGTGTATTTACAAAACAACATTAAACCCCAGGATGAACCTTGCTCCCAGGAGGACAGTGCCAGGAAACCAAGACTAACATCGGCTTTAGGGAATAAGTTCATTTAGAGTTACTAGTCTGAGAAATCAGCCTATATGGATTTTTTTTATGATGTGTTGTATAGTTTAATCTGGTAAACTATTTTACATATCATATCATAATAAACCACAATGATACCATGGTACGTCAGACATTGGCATGGTAGGCACTATAAGACTTTATAGAGTATTAGGGTCGGTATTAATATTCATATATATATATATACACACACACACATATACATAAGGGCGTTCGAGTCAACCTGGGACTAATTGTTCCCTTTATTCTATATATTTTTACATCATGATCAATCAAACTAGGGCTTTTTTTTTTGAGAATTCCCTGTTTTTGAATAATTTTCCTTTAATTGACTATTCTATTATAGTATTACCACATTATCTTTTGTTTCTCTGTTTACCTCATTACAATGTCTTATTGCTTCCACTATTCGTTCAAATTCTTAAAATAATGACCTTGATGAGCTGAAAAGGTTCTGTGTATGGATACTTCCATGTGCTCGGTCTGTTAAAAGGTAAGATTGAAAGAAAAGAGAGACAGGGAGCAAATGTACGAATGTAAGAGAGCAAGTGCAAAGTCATGAGCTCAAGATTTGCATAAGTTTCCCGTGTTGCAAAAGAATTTTAGCACAATATATTGATAGCTTATTTAAAAAACTGCTATTTAACAAGGCAATAGTCATTAATTTATAATATTACTTTCTACACTTTATTTGTTATACACTATGAAAACAATTATATATGCTGTTTTAAAAATTTAAGGAGTTTTTTTACTGCACAATACAGTGTTTGCAATAGAACCAAGTGACGATTGATACAAAATGTTCACTAAGCTATTAAAAAAGAAAAAATTGTCAAATTTACTTTAGTGACTTGTCCTCACTGCAGATTTCATCACAGTACATTTATTGTCAAACCTTAAAGAACACTTTGTATGACCGTGCTGTAAAAGTTTATGTTCCACTATAGTTTATGGGCATCAATTCTTTTTTGAGATCTGTGAAGGACGCTGGTTAAATAGTCATCCTGTAATCACGCCACTTAATTCTACCTTGGTCACATTTTGGAACAACCTAAGAAGACTCATATGTCGCTTAAAAGTTGAGGTCAATGACTTGTTGGCCATAAAACAGATAACATTCTATTAATCTGGTGTCCTTAAAGTCATACGTTAAACTAAATATATAAACATTTGATAGAAAATTTTTTTTTAGGTGTTTGCTGAACATGCCGTTCCAGAGTTTTCACTTTGCTCTTACAATAACCTTGACACTTCTCAGAAGGTTTTCCACCAGATTTTGGATCGTGGCTGTTGGGGTTTGCTCATTGAGCCACAAGAACATTAGTGAGGTTGGACACTGATGTTGGGTGAGCAGGCCAGGCACGTAGTCTGTGTTTCTTTTCATCCCGAAGGGGTTCAGTGGGATTAAGGTCAGGGTCACTCAAGTTTAACTGCAGCAACTGTGGCAAACCATGTCTTCATGGACTTCATGAACATGCTTGAGTTCCAGTGATGGAAATTAGTAATGCTATGACATACAAAGACATTCTATACAATTGTGTGCATCCAGGTTTGTGTAACACCTTGGACCATATTGTGCAACACTGAGGTTATAACTACTTAAAGCTTTTTTTTATTCATAAGCCATTTTTCTTTGCATGGGTTACACCGAACCATTCTCTAAATCTGCTGGTAAATTGTCCACTCCGTGCCGAATTTCAGTCACTTCAGAACGAGACTTCAATCTACAGTGCTATTAAAAAGTATTTGCCCCTTCCTGATTTTTTTTTTTTTTTGCATATTTGTAACACTTAAATGATTCAGTTCATCAAACTAAATTTAACATTACACAAATATAACATTTGCCAAAAAGTATCTTGATTCTCCCCAAGACTTCTGGGCCAATATTCTGTGGACTGATAAGACAAAAGTGGGACTGTTTAGAAGGTGTGCTCCGTGTTACGTCTGGCATAAAATTAACACAGTGTTTTGTAAAATAGCATCATACTAACAGTCAAACATGGTGGTGGTAGCGTGATGGTCTGATGGTCATTGTAGCTTCAGGACCTGGACAACTTACCATAATTGATGGAACTATGAATTCTGTGCTTTATCAGAAAATCCTGAAGGAGTATGTGCAGCCATCAGTTCATGACCACAAGCTCAAACACAATTGGGTTATGAAGCAGAAAAATGATCCAAAACACACCAGCAAGTCCATCTCTGAATGACTCAAACCAAAAAAAAAAAAAGTTTTGAATTGGCTTAATCAAAGTCAGGATTTATAATTCGATTAAGAGGCTGTGGAATGATCTTAAACTGGTTAAATCCTCTAATGTGGCGGAATTTAAACAATTCTGAAAATAAAAAGTGGCCCAAAATTCATCCACAGCGATGTTAAAGACTTAATGCCAGTTATCGCAAAAGTTTGGTTTCTGTTGTTGCCACCAAGGGTGGCACAATCAGTTATTAGGTTTAGGGATTTTTTAAAGGATTTTTTCCCCAAAATAAATGAATTCATCCTTTAAAAAAACTGCATTTTGTATTTACTTAGGTTATCTTAATATGTGTAATATTTAAATTTGTTTGATGATCGAAAAATTTTAAACGTGACAAATGAGCAAAGTAATAAACAAAAAAAGCAGGATGCAGGAAATATTTTTTTACATTACTGTACTTGAATGGTGTGAGATATACACTATATATACAAAACAGAATGACGGTATGACCTTTTCAACAATGACATGACTGTTAATGTTAATCTGTTCAAATGATGTAATTTCTGGCTCAAATAAAACAAAAACGGTCTTACCGCAGCACAAAGTGACCCTGATACAATTTGATGTTTCCTAGTAACGGATCTCAACCAACAATATGATTAGTGTGTTTCTTAAGTGGAGACAGAAATAGACAGCGAAAATATCACACATTAAATAATTGCAGTGGTGTTATAATGATATATTATTTAATACAGCAGTGATGAGGCCTGACTGTTTGAAGACGTCATTATGATGTAATTATTCCCTCCCTTTATGGTCATTCCCTCAGCATTACACAAGTGTTAAGAAAATAAAAACTTTATTGATCACATCAATTTGACAGATTTACAGTTATTGGGCACTAAAAAGAGAAACCTCTCATGCTTAACAAGAGCCTGTGTATCAGCCGGCTGCGCCACACAGCCAGATCTGTTCTGATGCCTTTGCACTGTTATTGCAACGTGTCCTCATTTGTGTTCAGCAAGTTAGCCTGATATTTCAGCATTAGATTAAATTTTTTCTCTATGTTTAACAATGTATAGTTTCGTATTTACGTGCCACCCAGCACTTTGAGCATGGGATATATATATATACAGTGGTGTGAAAAACTATTTGCCCCCTTCCTGATTTCTTATTCTTTTGCATGTTTGTCACACTTAAATGTTTCTGATCATCAAACACATTTAACTATTAGTCAAAGATAACACAAGTAAACACAAAATGCAGTTTTTAAATGATGGTTTTTATTATTTAGGGAGAAAAAAAATCCAAACTTACATGGCCCTGTGTGAAAAAGTAATTGCCCCCTGAACCTAATAACTGATTGGGCCACCCTTAGCAGCAATAACTGCAATCAAGTGTTTGCGATAACTTGCAACGAGTCTTTTACAGAGCTCTGGAGGAATTTTGGCCCACTCATCTTTGCAGAATTGTTGTAATTCAGCTTTATTTGAGAGTTTTCTAGCATGAACCGCCTTTTTAAGGTCATGCCACAACATCTCAATAGGATTCAGGTCAGGACTTTGACTGGGCCACTCCAAAGTCTTCATTTTGTTTTTCTTCAGCCATTCAGAGGTGGATTTGCTGGTGTGTTTTGGGTCATTGTCCTGCTGCAGCACCCAAGATCGCTTCAGCTTGAGTTGACGAACAGATGGCCGGACATTCTCCTTCAGGATTTTTTGGTAGACAGTAGAATTCATGGTTCCATCTATCACAGCAAGCCTTCCAGGTCCTGAAGCAGCAAAACAACCCCAGACCATCACACTACCACCACCATATTTTACTGTTGGTATGATGTTCTTTTTCTGAAATGCTGTGTTACTTTTACACCAGATGTAACGGGACACGCACCTTCTAAAAAGTTCAACTTTTGTCTCGTCGGTCCACAAGGTATTTTCCCAAAAGTCTTGGCAATCATTGAGATGTTTTTTAGCAAAATTGAGACGAGCCTTGATGTTCTTTTTGCTTAAGTGGTTTGCGCCTTGGAAATCTGCCATGCAGGCCGTTTTTGCCCAGTCTCTTTCTTTTGGTGGAGTCGTGAACACTGACCTTAATTGAGGCAAGTGAGGCCTGCAGTTCTTTAGTTGTTGTCCTGGGGTCTTTTGTGGCCTCTTGGATGAGTTTGTCTCTGCGTTCTTGGGGTAATTTTGGTCGGCTGGCCACTCCTGGGAAGGTTCACCACTGTTCCATGTTTTTGCCATTTGTGGATGATGGCTCTCACTGTGGTTCGCTGGAGTCCCAAGGCTTTGGAAATGGCTTTATAACCTTTACCAGCCTGATAGATCTCAATTACTTTTGTTCTCATTTTTTTCTGAATTTCTTTGGATCTTGGCATAATGTCTAGCTTTTGAGGTGCTTTTGGTCTACTTCTCTGTGTCAGGTAGCTCCTATTTAAGTGATTTTTTGATTGAAACAGGTGTGGCAGTAATCAGGCCTGGGGGTGACTACAGAAATTGAACTTTTAACTGTGATAAACCACAGTTAAGTTATTTTTTAACAAGGGGGGGCAATTACTTTTTCACACAGGGCCATGTAGATTTGGAGTTTTTTTTCTCCCTTAATAACATAATCTTCATTTAAAAACTGCATTTTGTGTTCAATTATGTTATCTTTGACTAATAGTTAACGGTTTTTGATGAGCAGAAACATTTAAGTGTGACAAACATGCAAAAGAATAAGAAATCAGGAAGGGGGCAAATAGTTTTTCACACCACTGTATATATATATATATATATATATATATATATATTTTTTTTTTTTTTTTTTTTTTTACAGGGTCAGGTTGCAAGCTCGATGCCCAATTGTATCTGAGCACTTGGAAGTAAAGAACATTGCTCAATGGTCCAACAGTGGCAACCCAGTGGCATCAGGGCTTGAACTAGAGACCGCCTGGTCAGCAGTCCAACACCTTATCCACCAAGCTATAGCATAAAACGCCAACCCATGCATTTGTTTTGTCACCAAATCACAATATTTTTTTTTTAATCTACCTTACAGCTTACTGAGGTTGTCTTTGTATAAACTTGCTTTAATACATTTTGATTTAACCAGGGGTTCCTAATATATGTCCCTTATATAAGAGACATTATTTTGATTTGAGTCAACTAAAAGACATACCTTACTGTAGGGTTGACGGTACCTACAATTAATAATATCTCAAAATATATGATCATATCTGTTATCTATATACATTTATTTTCAGTGTCTAATCTTAGATTGAGTCAAATATTTGGATATTACTTTATACATGTAGACATTCGGAAGAAGCTGAAGAACCTGTAGCATATTTGTGCTTTATTTGAGCTTATGTATTTAATATTTATTCCGGGCATAAGGAAGAAAGGGTTTATTTGCCTTAAACAAACTAATCCTGTGTTGCAATTTAAGTTGTAATCTATGTGAAGCTGGCATTGAGTTTTATGTGTTGGAGGGCACTGACCTGTGGGTCATACACAAGGTGCGACCTGTATTTTCCCTTTCAGTCTAACTGCTCTGTAATGTCTTCAAATGTTCAAAATAGACTTTTAGAATCAAAAGTGCAGAAAATAAAAAAGGTTTATAAGGCCACTTAGCTAAAAAACAAAATCCTGCTTATTAATAGAGTATTTCACTTCAGTTTAACTGATCATCATAATAAACTGATCAACTATACCAGTAAAACCACATAGGTCTTGGGTCCCTGGGAGTGTGCTATGGTGTCCAGCACCAGTGAATCTATTTCTATTTAGGCATTTGGCAGACACCCTTATCCAGAGCGACTTACATTCACACTCATTATACATCTGAGCAGTTGAGGGTTAAGGGCCTTGCTCAAGGACCCAACAGTGGCAATGTGGTGTTCGTGGGGTTTGAATCTGGGATCTTCGAACCGTAGTCCAATGCCTTAACCATATCCTTAGGGTGCTGTGAGTTGCAGGGTGGAGCCTCTATGCATCAGACTTGGTTTTACAGTGCATCCAATATTTGCTCGTTCAGATGGATGTAGGCTCACGTCCCTGGCAGGCTGGGGTGTAATGAGTGTTTTGGTGCCTTTCTATTATGGCCAGTATTGACTTTTTCAGTGGTTTGTGCTGCGTTGGCTTTTCTTGGGATTGGAACAGACAGCCTAGCCTTTGGTCCCAGCAGACATACTGTAAATGAGTCTCCCTCAAAACTTATAGTCAACAGTTAACTAATATACTGTATAATTGATAATCAAGCTTATTCATTTCACCTAGTGGTGGTGTTAATGTTATGGCTGGTCGGTGTGTAAAATAATTGAAAAGGAGCATCAAATAAATAAGCATAAAATAAGTCATGCTTATAACCAGCAAACAGAGGCTGAATGATAAAGCAGTGTAGATGCTTTGAAAGTGAAAAAGTTTTAAAGGAAAACATTAATATATATTTGATAGTTAAAACACATTCTTTTTTAATATTTATTACCTGCATACATAAAAACATTAAAAAATATACTTTCACTCAAGTGGATTTTGGTTTACTTCCATTTGTAATTAAGCAATATTTCAACACATAAATCATTCTTTAATTATAATTTCAGTTTTCAGTTTTTACCGTTGCCTCTATAAGACTTCTCTCTACAGTATAAGACCTCTCTCTAAGACCTCTCTCTATAAGACCTCTCTCTGTAAGACATGCTCAGCAAACATTCTTATTCTGATGTGGTTTAAACTAGCTGCTTTCTGCACTTTGCAAATGTGTGGAATTACAGAATGTTAGGAACAGTTTGCTCGAGTATGCACAACATGCTGAAACAGCAAGATGACCCAGATTATCCAGTGTGTTCTGTCTGCAGTGTAAAGAGCTTTACTTGTATACAAGGGCAAGGTGAGGCTTCCTGTGCAGCCATTAATATGACTGTCACAGCTACATCCCAGCCCTTTTTTGTTGACCCAACATCGGCAAAATTTTGGTAACCTTTTGTCAGTGGTCTGACGTTGTGCCAACCTTGTGATTATCTCTTGAACCAACGTTGTGCCAACGTTGTGTAAATATCTCTCTCTCTCTCTCTCCCTATATATATATATATATATATATATATATATATATATATATATATATATATATACACACACACACATATATATATATATATATATATATATATATATATATATATATATAAATAAAATTTACCAAAAACAACCATAAAAACACATGATCATATGGATCTGTGCTATTTTTTGGCCTATATGACCCATTAAAAAATATTTTGCTCAGTTATGTTTGTATAATTGGTTTACATAATATAAAATTATTGCCTCACACCTCCAGGGTCACTCTGAGGCAAGTACGCATATACAGTACACACTCACAAGCTCATTCACACACTGTGGGGAATGTGTATTCTATTAAATTCCATTTAATTTTTCTTTTATAGCGCCTTTACCAGTTGTGTATGTGTGTCTTTGCCATGCAATGGAGGATGTACCTTGTTTCATGCCCAACTCTACTGGGATAGGCTATATATGATAAAGTGGTATAGATGATGAGTGAGTGAGTGAGTGAGTGAGAGAGAGAGAGCAAAACAAAAATAGCTATCTAATATTTCTCTACATCATTACCTGTTCAATAGCTTAAGTAGATTATTCTCTCTTAGAGATCTAATATTAAGATAAGTATTATATAATGAGATTAAAACCAAATACTAGCAAGCTAGCTTATATTGTGTAAACCAGTAAGTTAGAACAATAGTTTTGCAAGCTAACATTAGGGTCGATTAGGTTCGATTGTGTAAAACCATAACCAGGTTTGCTAACATTAGCCTGGGGATTATTTTGTGTAAAATCACTGTACAAGTTTGGTAGCAGGTGTAATGCTAACTACATATTTTAATTTTAATGTATAATATGTAAAACATGTAGTATCGGCTCATTGGTGTTTCGACATTGCCTGTAGCGTATGATTAGGAGTGTGTACCTGTGCGTCACCTGCCTTGTGCTCTAAGTTGCTTAGTTATAAGATAACGAATGAAAGGATGGATGTGTTATAGGAAGGTTATGGTATACAATGCACATAATTATGAATATTTTAATTGATTTATGATTTATGATTTGGTCCTTCATACATAAAGGCCTCGAGCTATACATGGAGTTCATTTATCTGACCTTGAAAGTAAAACTGCAGCAGAGGGTACTCGAAAAGCATACAAAGCTCATGTTTTATCAGCTCCAAAGCAAACGTACAAATGTACATACATATTTTAGTGAGTAGGTTATATTTTATTTACAAAAGTGGTGTTCAAGTCAAACCAGGACTTTTGCTTGTGCAGAATATCAGAACTCCTCTATATAATCCCCATTACACTAGTGCACTTATCCTAGTGTTTTATATGGACATATGGCCTTCTTTAAAAATGCACCATTCAAATGTTTTACTGTCGTTAAGAGTCTCCATCCGGACTGTACTCGAAGTCTTCTGTAAATGTCAATCGCATTTCGCATGGTCCTGGTTTGACTTGAACGCAGTACAACCCAATGTATGCTCAAGCACAGACTTACGGAAGTGAGTGAAGTCCTTCAGTAGAGATCTCCAGGGGTAATTTAACGCAGGTGAGCAACCTTGCGGTCAAACTTTTAACAACTTGTCATTTTGCCATCATACAGTTGTACAGGTTTATGGTCTGATTATGATAGTGCTGTTCTCATGTCATAAAGCTGCAGAGTCAGCAGGAGGAGATGTGTATTTAAGCAGAAGGAACGTATCCGTGAGTACCTTCCTCTAAAGTCAGCCGTCCGTTCATACCTCACAGACAGCATCTCTATTCAGCCATGTCTTTCTCTGGCAAGTGGGAGACTGAAACTCAGCAGGGATATGATGACTTCTGCAAACTTCTCGGTAAGTGATTTAGTGCCTGGAAATAGAGGTGTGAATTAGTGATGTGGTGAACAAGTCAGCTTTTTCAAGCTGGTGCCTTTTAGCTAAATGTTGAGAGCTGACGTGCAGATATGCAGAGCTTCTTTTTTTTTTTTTTGCAGAAATAGCCAATGCCATTAGTCTTGCGGTGTAATTTTATACAACATGTTTCCCAGGAAACCGTCCTTTCAAGATCTGATTTGTTAGACGTGGTGAAAACGTACAGGATTTAATTACGTTCATTACAGGGGGTGATCAGTTGTCAGAATAGAAGAATCTTCTTGATGAAGCAAGGACACAATAGACAAAGAGATGCGTAATGTTTTTGCATATTTAAATGCACATTTGGGAGACGCCTTTATCCAGAGCAACCTACAGAAGTGCTTTGATTTTTTTTTTTAAATACAGTTTATAGTTTATAGATACTATAAAACTTATGTTAGTAATAATAAAAAAAAAACTAGATGATGCTTTTTTTTTAGTATTTCATGATTTCAAAAAGAAGGTCTTTGTTTTTTTTGTATAATTATTTGTAGACACGAGTGACACAGTGCATTTTTTGGTTTTGTGAACAAGTACCAGTGTTTTAAATCGGCTACGTGCAGCTACAAGAAGTGGAATCAGTGGATAGTGTGGAAGAACATGGAAACATTGAAAACAAGTCATGCAGCTGCAGTCTAGATCATTTGCAGAGTTCAAATGGTGCACAGTGGTAGACCTGCCAGGAGTGAAATGACAAGCATGTGAGTGGCTTTAGTGGATAGAAATGGACCGATCCTCCTGATGTCGTTAATGAGAAACTGGCAGCATGAGGCAGGAAAAAACCCATGGAAGGGATAACTATGACCAATACAAGGTTGTGTGCAATAACAAAAGATGAGATCTGAGAGTTGTCAAGGGAGATCACAAGATCATGATGTGCGAATGCATCTCCGGGGATTGTTTTTGCTCAAGTTTTCCTTGGATTAGGTTTCATGCATGTCTGTAGTTAATGAATAAAATACATTTTAGATATTTATCCCTATTACGTTTGAATAAACATTAACAGGGCAAGTGAGTGCATATGGTAATATACCCATAAAAACACCTGGGGAATTATGAACATCTGCACACTCCCTGGACATTTCCATTTTTAAATTCTATTTCAATTCAGTTTTTTTTCCCACTGTACATAGTGTAAGTCGAAAGTTTTCTATATTTGTAAAGTTAAGTTTGTTTTAATATTTTCTATAGCTAAAGTTTTTCTATATTTTATTCCATAATTTATTTCTTTTTTATTTATTTGTTTTTTGGCACAGGTGGTCCTATGCGCATTTCACAAATAAAATTTGAAATGTCTTATTCAGAATAGTTCTGGGGACAGAGCGTTATCGAAATATGTGGTTTTCATCTCTTTCCATTATTGGTTTAAATTTTGGCGATATTTTATATGGGGTCTATGGGTTAATATTCTGAGAATTTCAGCAGCACATGCAGGGGTTTTCCACATCTGTGTAAGCAAACCTTGCTGCAAGGACGAAGACACATAGCACTTAGGTCAAAGAGACAGTATTTAAACTTAAAATAGGACAAAGACAATAAATAGTCTTTTGCATTTCAGGTATCCCCGATGATGTGATTGAGAAGGGTCGTGATTACAAGCTTGTGACAGAAGTGGTTCAGAATGGCAACGAGTTCTCTTGGACTCAGCATTACCCAGCCAAACACAGCGTCACCAACAAATTCATCATCGGTAAGGAGTGCGACATGGAGACGATCGGAGGAAAGAAGTTCAAGGTAAGCCTGAGACTGTCCCTCTTGTACCAATAACAGTTCAGTCCTTGTTATAACTTATCATTGAAAAATGAACAAGATCCAAAGCTCTACTGTATACTTACACTTTGGGGGGAAGGGGGTGGGGGGTTAGAGCTCAGCAAGACATCATCACTGCACTGAATACAGATTTGATTGATTAAGATTATTTTTTTAAAGTAAATCGATCTATTGTAAGATCTGTGAATGGGATTTATTCTTAACGTCACCAGGCAACCGTCACCATGGAAGGGGACAAGCTGAGGACACAATTCCCCAACTACAACCACATAGTCGAGATCAGCGGAGGGAAACTGGTTGAGGTACATCAGTGAATAACAATGAATAGACTGTGCTAATAGACTGAACTTTTTAAGGTGATAATTATTTATGCTGCTGTTCCTAGGTGTTCTAGGACAGTATATTTAGATTATTAATTATATAGAATATAATGACACACTTATTACTTCTTTGATCTTCTATATGATCTTAAATATCATAAAAAGAATCAAATCCTTACTACATTATACTAACTCAAGAACAGCTTGGGTATTGGTATGTATTGCATACTATATTCTTATACACCGATCAGCCATAACACGAACGCAACCACAAATTGAATTGAAAAACATTGATTAGCAGCTATATAACAGTGAAATGGTAAAAGGATCATGGACACCCAAGGTGCGTTTATGCCTGTGGGGAACAAAGACCAGCCCGTCCGTTCTGATCCCATGGAAAAAAAACAATGTAATGTAGTACAAAAGCTGGCCATGATGAAAAAAAGGCACCAGAACACTCAGTGCATCACAGCCTGCCGCAATGGGCTTAGCAGGCAATGAAATCAATCAAATCAAGCATCCCTGGAATGCGCTGGAGAAACATGTCCGATCACCCAGTAACCCACGGCACCCAAAAGATCCACATCTAACGTCCCGGTGCCAGACACCACAACACGACTCCAGAGGTCTTATGGAATCATGGCCTGAGGGGACAGACCTTTCCCCCGGTGGCACAAGTGGAAGCTACACAATATTGGGTGTAATGTTCTGCATTGTGATTTTTATGGCTGATCGTTGTACTTGCATTGAATTAAATGGTAAAAAAAAAATACAGAATTTCTAGGAATTTAAACAAGACAAAAACTTTTTCCCTTTTTTTCCCAATAACATGTGAACGCACTTTAACTTTGCCATGAACGTCAAGATTTCACACACTGCTGATTTATTTCCACATGATCTCTGTATGTAGAAAATGACTAACGTGAGTACCCTTCTTTGCTACACAGACTTCCACAGCCACCTCAGCTAAAGGTCCGGTCGTCCTCATCCGGACCAGCAAGAGAGTCTAAACGCATCACCATGCTTGTGTATGACATTACCAACATATTCAATAAACATTGAAATAAAATCTCTTCATGTGCTTATCCATGTGTTTTAAAATGTAGTTTTTGTTCACATACGAATGCTGAGAAATCTAATTATCGTCATTAACATTTTCGTCACTAAATTGCTACCACTAGGGGGCAGTCAGCTTTCAGAATGTGTTCCTGCCCCGAGGGTAGGTTGTACCCCTGTTACAATCCTTGCCAGTTCTCTTTGTTTCGGAACATTGTGAGAGCATTGGGTCGACGCTGCTGAAGGATTTATTGCAGCACATCGGGTGTTTTTAAACAAAGTCTTAAGCTATGATGTGAAAAATAGCGCAACACAAACAATTAAAAGGTCAGATTGTTGCATCCTCTCAAACTAGTCTCCATGCGGAAATTCATTTTAATTTCCAACCCTTCACTTTTTTTTATTTTATAAAAAAAAAAAGGGGAAAAAAAAAGCTTTTACGCTTATGTTGCGAATGCATGTTTTACTTTGGGTTTGGAAAGAACCCTCTCTAATAATTAAAAGTGTGCCAGCACTCCCCCCCTCCCTCCGCCGTTCAAACAAAGGTTGTGAAAATGATCCATTACTCAACTGCCCCCCTACCTCCACCACCCTACAATCCTTTCTTCACACCGGCTCAGACATGTGGTGTACCTCCCTGGGCCTACACATGTACCCCCAACAGAGCACTCGCACAAAGGCGCCTCCCTCCTCCCCTCCTTCCCTCGCAGGCTTCCTCTCTGTCGTCTTCCAGCCAATATCTTTAATTACTCAGATAAGACGGCTCTCTCAACAGACCCACTAATCTAGCATGACATCCCATTCTGTGGGTTTACACCTTATCAGGCTCACATCAGCCTGCGATGTCACAATGAGAGTGTCTTGCTCATTCAAACAGTACAGATTGTCAGAAGAGCAAATAGGACACAAGATACACCGAGTTCAGTTAAAAAACACAAATACTGACTTCTAAATACAGCATTAGGGTTTTAAATGTTGTTCAGGGTTTTTAATTAAGACCTTAATGGATTGTTCTTTGATCTAGATCATCCCAAAGAGTCTTGACATCCTATACAAATGCAAGTATTTTAAATTAAACCAGAAAATGAACTCCTAACCACTATATCTAGATTTCAAAGATATTAATAGCAATGAGAGATCATTAGGTTAGATTATAAACCAATTGATTATAAGATGATTGCTGAGTGTAAACACAGCATTAACTGGAGGTAGTGTTTGCTTGTCATAACACTGACCTCTGCAGTGCATCATTAGGAAGCAATTTGGAATACATTTTCCCTCTGTTTTTTTTTTTTTTTTTTGGGCCGGTCTTCGATCCGGAAAATCTTTAGCCCATGCTCTTTATGTTTGCTCTTTATTCGCTGTTTAGCGACAGGAAAGAGTGTCATGCCGAGCAGGAATCTCCTCCATTGTGTTGTATGTAGCGCATGGGGAGGGGGGGGGTGTAGACAGAGAGAGAGAAGGGGAGAGCGAAGGGGGAGGGGGGGATATGAGGTCTTGGAGACAGAGAGGGACAGAGGGAGGGCACTGCATTCTGGGGTGGGGCTAAAGGAAGAGCGCTCCCCACTCCTTTCTGACCTTTTCATGTGCAACGACTCTACATTCATATTAAAAACACACGTGATCTATGCAAACAAACTGCTTTTACTATTTAGTATAGTATGTAACCAAGAAAAAAAAAAAAAAAAAAAAAAAGACACACCTTTTTTTTTTTGCATTTATTTTTTTTAGGGATTTTATATCCAAATGGCATATTTTCCTCCCTGTCCCCACTGGCCTTAATCTCCTACACAAATACAGGCTTTTAAATAAAACCATAGACCACTGAATGGACTCCATCAGTACTCTCTGGTCTACTAAATGTCTAGATTGAACAGACATTGGTTGCAATGTGCAACATTTTCTTGGTGGAACATATTGTCTTTTAAAAATCACTGCCTTCTAGCAGTAATATTTAGTTATAAAAACACTAAGGCTAAAAATAATAAACAAAAATGTAGTGGTAAAACAAATAATGTAACAAATCTACAGTAACAGATGAAATTAATGGTTATGTATTGCACACACAAAGGTTTCACTGAAATACAATGAACTGAAATACAAAACAGTGCCTATATCCGGTACAGTGAACACAATTAATCTACATACATAACGAGACATCAACATAAAGGTTTTTGTACATGTTCTGGGGATAAAAACTAATCCTGAAGCTCATGACTCATGAATAAAATGAACGAAAACAAAAACAAGAATTAGGAAAAAAAAAAAAAAAAAAAAAAAGCAATGGCATACATTGAGGTAGTTCAAGATCCAGGACTGTCAGAGGATGATTTGGATCTGAAGTCCAGTAAAGTGGTTAAAAAGCTTATCATTTAAGCAGGTCATAAAGCAGACACTTTGGTCTTGCTGCTGGTTGATTTTATTGTGCAGTTGACATCCCTGTAAAACTCACCAAAACCCTGAGATACATGGACTCAGAGTTAGCGTTGGTCTAATCTTTAGTGTTCTGAAGAAAAAAATAATAAAATGTGTCTGCTTCATGAATATTCAGCTTCGCTCAGAATTTCAGAACGAGCCGTTTGGAATGACAAAAATACATCATCTTTGTTGTCTTTTTACCCATCACAGTGTCATCGAGCTCACCCATGTGTGCGTATAGATCTCCCACAACCGGCGGATCAGTAGTATAGCGGATTAAGTAACTGTATAATATTATTTAATCTAAAATCTGACAAATACGTCCACGGTTTCGTAGCATGTGATTGGACAATGACTGTTTTGTCAGTCAGGACCGAAGGATGGCGTGTGAGGTAATTGGCATGCACTACAATGACTTAATGGATGAGGTAAAAGACAATGAAGTCATCTTTCTATGGTAGTGAGCTTAGCATGGGTAACTCAAGGAGCCCCCTCTCCCCCTCCCCTGCTTGGGTAAGCAGCTTGTAAAGCTCAGCTTCCTCCAGCGTGAGCTGTTGAGGCGACGGGACAGATGCCTCGTTCCCCTGGGGTTTCCCCCTCCATCTGCCTGCAGGAAGGCCAGAGGGAAGGGGCTCTAAGCCAAAAGCTGCAAGTAACCTTCCTTATAGACACGGTCACCTTTAAAGCAGATCAAATACAAACACTTCAACATACAAACCCACTTCATACAAACAAACATCGGCTGGTACTTTTTTTTCAACGGCATTTTCTTTTCCTTTCAAGTAATCTGTGCATCCCTGATATGTGTTTTATTAAGTCACTGTAAACGATAGCAAAAAGGGATACTGGTATCTCAGTCATAAAGTCAGCGTCCGACTTTTAAGGCAGCAGCATCAAGGACGACACAGTAATTCCAGTGTGAAATTTCAAGGATGCCTTATTTAAAAAAGAAAAAAACTAAACAAAAAAAACAGCAGTTTGGGAAGCTGATCTCCATCATTTCTCTCCTTAAGGCTTTGTACGGAACTAAAATGCTCCTATGGGATGTTTCTAAGTGTCTGATAATCATATCTCACAGCGCTGGCATTTTATTTCCCTCCCATCACGTTCTCAGAATGAATTAGCCCGAACACATACACAGGCATGCTGTAGTCGTTTCTCAAAATAGACAGAGCAAGAGGCACCTAGGTGTTTAGGGGGGGGGGGGGGGGAGTATAGAGGTCCACATTTGAGAATGTTTCAACTTAATACTATGACCTTTGATGAATCTGTTCGGCTGTGGGCCTTCTGTTTGGAGAGTCTGTGCCTATGGCTGAGGGTGGATGGCGCCGGGGAGGCAGAGAGAAGGGTGGAGGACAGCGGGCGCCCCGAGGTCGGTCTGTCCTCCCTCTCCTGGCGTCACCTGTCGAAACATCCGGCTGCGAAGCTGTGATGTGAGCCCAGGTAGCCGTTAGCGTAAGCCAGGCTGACGCAGGGCCGTGGTTCTGTCGCCATGCTCACCTGCATGGAAAGGGGGCCCTGCAAGGGCAAACCGCACAGCCCTGATGCCAGACTTGGGAAAGAAGGGAATGATGCAGTCGGCATGGAGGAAGAAAGCAGGGTCGTCTGGTGCGGCTGGAGGTATTCCCGCGTACTCACGGCACCCATGGCCTGGCACTCGGCCAGCATGTGGAGCTGCGCCAGAGCAGGGGAGTGCTGCGTGAGCGAGGGGTAGCTGCCAGTCTGGAGCAGTAGCTGCTGCGACGTGGATGCAGGGTGTCTCTGCAAGGCGGAGGGAACAGGGCCGGGCGAAGCGTGAGCTTGAGGTTGTGCACCCTGACTCGACGAGGGTGATGACTTGGACTTGTTGGCTTCCTTCACGTCATTGTCATGCGCACTGTAAAAAATAAAAAAATTATTAAAATCAATAAAGGTATTTTACAAATATGTATAAATTATATATATATATATATATATATATATATATATATATATATAAAATACATGTTCTATTTGCATGCTCTACTGATGGCTTTGTTATGA
The DNA here is from genome assembly GCF_024256425.1 of Clarias gariepinus. NCBI lineage: Eukaryota > Metazoa > Chordata > Actinopteri > Siluriformes > Clariidae > Clarias > Clarias gariepinus. The sequence continues at coordinate 7,622,109 of NC_071118.1, read as the reverse complement.
TTTGAAGTTCTTACAGCAGCATGAGCTGGATGCATGGAGTTAGATGATCCCAGGAATATCCTGTGAGCAGGTGGAGCACTGTAGTCCAGCTCGGGGAAATCTGCAGACAAATGCGAGAGGCTGCGATGCAGGCGGCTGCCACCTGTGAGGGTCTGAAGCTTAAGAAGGCGTGATCTGGGACAAAAACAAGTATCCAGGATGAAATGACGATCACGAGACCCACCCATATATATTATAATCTTTGCAGCCATTAAAAAAAAAAATTATCTATTTTGTCTAATTTTATCTCTAGGTGTTATTCACCATCTCTAACTGCATTCACCTTGCAGGGAAATCTCCAGGAAGTAGTGTGTGTATTTGTCCATGAACGCTTTGGTCTTGGACAGTGAGGTCAAGGGCCAGCCGTTGTGCAGGTCGCCCTCCTGCACGGCCGCGTGGAGGTAGTAGTCGATGAAGTGAGCTGGCGTGGGCATGCAGAGGTTCCAGCCGAAGGTCTCCAGCAGAAGCAATTCCATTTTGATGAGGTCGCGCTTGTTCAGGGCCAGGTTGAGGCTGCACATGAAGCCCAGCGTGTTTAACTGCTCCAGCTTAGGCACACGGTCCTCCTTCTCCTCAAACTTGCCTATACAAAAGTGGAACGGGGAGAAAATGGAAAAACTTCACAGTAAGCAAATGTACTGTACTTCATTTTTTTCTCAGTTTAATCACAAGCAAACAAGCTTAAACTAAAGAATTGATGTTGTAATCATACGGTCATTAATCATGTCATGTGCACAGATCTGATTTTCAGATCTAAATCAAATCAGCAGCGAGTCAAAACAACAACCACCACTAGCACAGAGGACAACAAGAACACTGATTATATTCAGTAAAAGAACGGGGTTATTTACACGATATTTCGCAAAACTTTGTGGAATTTTCTTTGTAACTACTCAGGAAATTAACATGCAGATGTTGGGTGTTTTAGCAGACATACGTATTCATATAAAGGACAAATGATGCGAACGTCAACAGATGAGACAGGAAAAAACAGAACTGTGCAAAGAAGATTGCGATGTGTACACATCCTTCTATGTCTCTAACCCTCCACATGTATATACTGTAACAATCTATTATTATTATTTAGAATCTGGTTCCTCTAGAGTTTTTTTTCTCTCATCATCACGGTCACACCTCTGGCTTGTTCATTGGAGGACTGAACATACAGTTTATCCCATTTTGTGATGATGCCCATTGCTGAATGTGCTATACAAACAAAACACTAATATCTGTAAGTGAAATGTATGTTAAGCAAATTTGTCAGTGAGTAATTGGTCGTCTTTTATAAATCACATCACATTTACCAGGAACTTTAAAAAAAAAAAAAAAAAAACAAGACAAGCCTAATTACACAGGGAAAAAAGCCATAATGACAGAAAGGCTGAACATGTTTGTGTTTGCTGGCTGGGAAAAGGAGACCCGAAACTCATTTCTGCGAGCCTCTATTCACACGTTTCCCTGTTGGCATTTCAGGCATCACAATCTCAGAGACGTCAGTTTGCCAGCCTGAACAAGTAATTATCACACACAGACTAGAGCCCAGATCGCTCATTCCTTCCACATACCAGAGTGTGTTTATAAAACGCAGGATGCCTGTGCAGATTCTGCTTTCATGTACAGCCGCTCCGAGCAGATAAGACTGCGCTTAAAAGCCGTATCCATACGCAAATTTGAAAGCTGTGAATTTCACGTGGAAATGAGTTAGACATGTAGCAAATAAACCCCTTTCTTTGGAGGAAATTCCTTTAAGCTGAGGCCGCGTAGAGTGAGCTATACTGGTCTAAAATGACACACCGGTGGGAATCTAAACACCGTTTGTAGTGCGGTCGAGCAAACCTACAAAGGTTGCGCTAAGAACATGTTGACTAACCAAACGTAGTGCGTGTTGAAGAGGAAAGGAAAATGACTTTGGAATTTATTGATAAAAGAAAAATGGCAGGCAAAGCAAGGTGGACAAATAAGGGAATACAGTTTGAAAATAAGTTCCTTTCAGCCTGCAGAGATGATTACATTTAAAGCTCGTATGAATATGAAGACCTTTGTATTTGTATGTATTCTAAGGTACATGAGATATTTAAGGCAAATCTGTAAAACAGAACACAACATGGTGAATGTCTATTGGGATACAGTACCATTTAAAAGTTAGGAAATTTTGCATACAAGTTTAAATTTATTTTCTACATCATTTTAGAACAATATTGGAAATTTTCCAAAATAAAAACACAACACACATGGCTTTGGGTAATTAAGTAACAACAGTCAGTTGTTATTTTAAGACATGAAGGTCAGCTGTTCTGGAAGAGCTCTTGTAAGAACAGTATTGTCAAGCACATTTGCAAAACCCATTAAGCACCATGATGAAACCGGCTTCTCATAAAGACCTTCCCAGGAAAGCAAGACCAAAACCGCAGAGTTCATTTAAAGCTACCAGCCGCAAAAAAAATAATAAAATAAAAAAAAAAAAACACCTATTAACAAACAGCACCTCAGATAAGAGCTATTACGAAGACTTTACAGATCATACGCAGCAGATACATCTCAATATCAACTATTCAAAAGAGATTATTGCATATTCTGGACGCCTTCAGCATTGCTTTCCAACGTAGAGCAAAATAAACATCAGGAAGGACCATGAAGTTTGAAGGTGTGTCCAAACTTTTGACTGGTGGTGAAAATCAAAGCTCATTATCTTCTTCGGCATTTGTCCTAACGGATGCAAATATTTGCACTCGACTGCAAGGGTCACGTTCAGCCTGTCTGGCGGTCTCTAAAATCCAAATACGGTATAAAGATTCAATTAAAAGCTACTGTGTCAAAGTGGTTTGGAGACATTTACTGTATACTAAGCCTTTTTTCAATAGCCTATTAAGGAGCTTTGCTAATTTCGCTCTGGCGCCAGCCTGGTGTGTGGTGGTGCGCTTGAGTAACAGTTCGCTATAAAGTAACGCTCCGTGCATTCGCTCTACGCTCTGTTTCAGCGCACCTCACACAGCTGTTAAAATTCTTCATGAGCCATCTTAAGTTGGTAAAGACCCTAGTGGAGGAAAAACTTGGACTTTTCTGAGTCTTTTTCAGATCATGTTTCTATAAAAATGTCTTTATGTATGTTATCCAAGTTACATGCATGCATCACACACACACACACCCCTGCAGAGAGTCCTGCTTTGGCTGGAATTCCTTTCCTTCACTTTTTGAACCCCCCCTCTCTCCCTCCCTTTTGTGCTAGGTGTTAATATCTTTACTGCAAAGACCTAGCCCTCCTGTATTACTTCCCCTGCATTTAGATGCCACAATAATAAAGGCAGGATGACCCCTGACCTCTCCAGCTCAGGCTTGTGCGTTCACAGAGGGCCCCTGTCTTCAGATCAGTAGCGGGTACGGAGGGGGACCTGGGCCGAGGAGCAGGGGGTCAATAAAATTCCCCACAAGCGGTGCTCATGCCTGCATTCTTTTGAAGAAAACAGATTGGCTTGAACACCTTGAATTTAACTGATTGTTTAGATGTTTTGTTTGCATGATGAAAGCAGGCATAAAATAGTGATTTATTAAAAGAATTATTTCAATTGTTTATATTAGAAACAAAAATGTCAAAACAATGTTAAACAAGAGTTTAACTTTCTTAATTCCCTCATCTTTTTATCACCGAGCATGGTATATTTACTAGCAAATTTTTTTTTACCTTTATGGAGCCTTTTTTTTTTTTTTTAAACAATGACGCACCAGCATCTGTAGCAAGCACACAAGGCTCTGTTTTCGCAATTATCTGTGGTGTATTAATTCTCTTCATTAGCATCAAACCTCAGGGGAACGTCCGTCACACTAATCTGAATATCAGGAACCCTGCTGAGTGTTTCAGTTCAAACATGACCCTCTAGGCTACTCAGCCCTCCCCCCTTCCTCTCGGGCCAGAGGAGGGAGAAAGAGGGAGGAGAGGATGCAGCGATATGGCCGTGGATGTGCTAATCTCCACAGCTTTCTCAAAAAACACACACAAAAAGAAAAAGAAACATGCTTGAGTTTTCTTTCAAGTCGGGAAACATTACGAATCCATCACTGTTACACTTCTGCACAGGAATGGTGTTTACTTGCCATTTCAGCTGAATGGATTCTGGATAAAAGTACACTGTCCTCATTTTTACATACTTTGTGCAGAGTCAAGCCTTAAACCCGGATCCCAGATCGAACCTCATGTCCCAGGAAAAAACTAAACAAAAAAAAAAAAAAAAAAAGAGGAAATTCGGTACGTTTCTGCTGTGAGCTGCTCTCCTCCCCCCCTCGCGCACAGCTGATAACACCAGGCACAAGAGTGCATCCATGCGTCCCCCAAACCTGCCCATGGCCACTGCTCAAGCTTTATTATCAAAACAGCAGCTCTAAGAGCAGTCCATTAGCTCTGTAATTATCTAGCGCTTGCTTAGTCTCAGCGTCAAGCCTGATTAAATTTTTCTTCTCCACATGTTCCTGGAAAAATTGTTTAGAATAAAGAACTAACCGAAGGTGAAGGACTTCCTTGAAAGCAGACAAGCTTAGACGAAAGAGTGAGTCACAAAATACGCCGGCAATTTCAGACGCGAAATTAAGAAAACGTGGCAGAGGCGGAAGGCTCTGAAAAGGCTTAATAGATTCTGAGAGGCTTATTTAAAAGGAACAATTTGTCTTGGTGTCTTTGTACTGAATGGACACCTTTAATACAATAGTTTTTTTTTTTTTTTTTTTTTAAATAATAATAATAAAAAAAAAAACTCTCTGCTTTCACGGTCATTGTGGATTGATGCATAGTTTTAAAGCGTGTCCTGTTTGTAATTTTTTATTTCATCATCGAACGAACAGAATATAAGACTGCAGAGAAGAAATCGTAACAAAATCTTAAAGAACACGCTGAAATTTTAAAAAAGAAAAAAATGTTTAATGGATTCTGAGAGGCATAATGTTTCATTCACGAAGTGAGCAATGCCCCTCCATTTGTCAAAACAAATAATGTCCTTGGTCTTTTGGAAAAAGCTTTTTTTTTTTTTTTTTCTTCACTCCCCCCCCTCCCCGGGTCTGGCCTGGAGCAGGTCTCTATAGCCCCATCTTACCCCCCCCACCCCCAAAAAAAGCCAATGCAACAATAGCGGCTGTAGCTGCAGCAGCCTGAATCAATGAGACAGAAAAAGCAGGGATACTCTAAACCTAGAGCATCAGCAAGGTCATTACTCATTCAGTCTTGTGCAATTAATTAATGTCTGTACCGCACCAATTGCCAGCCAGCCCTAACCAATGCCCCCCCACGCCCACCCCCCAGCCTTTGTCCTTTCCTGAAATCATGCACCTTTGTGAATAACAGGAGGAAGAAAAAACAAAGATCCTCCACTCAAGACAAGTCATCTTGAAAACAAACCGAGGTGTGTGTCAGAATAAATAAGGGCTTTGTCTGCCGACAGTGTTATGCTGTTCATGACGCACTGAATGAACACAGATATTCTACAAGGTTTTAAAAACGTACATCCTGGTTACACTGAAACAAAACAACACCTGCCCTAGAGAAATGTATCTGTCGATATATGATAAATAAAGAATAAAACACCTAAGGGCATGCTGTAATAAGGAAATAATCAATGACGTCTCGGCGTGATACAGATTTACTGTTTCCCCCCCCCTAACAAATTTGGATCATTTTTATCTCTTTGTAGTTATACTTAACACTGTGGAACATCTGTAAAACAGCGTTACTGTCATCGCTTCCCGCTTGTGACTTACTGCAGCTATAAACAAACAGTCGTTTCTGCACCGGCGTCTCGTTTCGCTCTCTCTCACTGTTTGTCATGTTACCGTCAAACCACAATGCCCTATGTCGAGGCAGGGAAGGGCTCTATTCATGTGAAATACACACATCCTTACAGAAACGTTCACTGTATCAACAACTCAAGAGTCTGTCATTCAAGTGCAAGTTATTATAAAATGGCATTAATACAAATTGCAGCTGGAACTACTGCCCAAGTCAAGCACTAACAGCGCTGTGGTATAAAACATGCACAATTCTGAGTTTATATAATTATACAAAAAGCCAGTTTTGCTGGCAGTTAAATTTAATTGGTATGTAATAGATCTGGGCTCAGTGGGTTAAAAAAAAATGAGATTTGTCCATAATATTAGAGATTTAGAAAGGATGATTGATAAAAAAAAAAAAAGAAGAATTACATAAAAATAATGCTTCTGTAATACATAAAAAAAAATCTTCAAATATTTTTTCAAAACTAACACTCTGGCTCAGTTAGGTCAATCAAAGTATAAAACAGAAACGTGCCTGCTTCTAAAATTCTGCTGCCAAACATCTGGAAAGAACCAACATTAACAAAGTTGTTTGCCCAAACCTGTGTATCTGACCTGTGCCTCGTTTTCACCTTGCTTTGTTTGCATGTAAGGAGACATGAATGCAACTGATAACACACCCCGTTGCATTGCTTTAAACGCTGATATACAGCTGGTTCAGCCTGCAAATTTCCTGAGTAATAAATCTCATTAAGAGATCAGACCCTGTGGCAGTACCACAAAAAGCAACTGCAGCATGATTTTATGTGTGAATGCTACATTCTCCAATCGTTTCACTAGCCTAAACATGGTTATAGTTGCTTAGCTTTAAAAAAAAAAAAAAAAAAAAAGTTACAGTCCTAGCTTGTAAATGTTGCCATGGTGACTAACTGAGGGTTCCTTTGGGGTCTGGAAAAAGCAACACTCGTCTTGGAAAACAACGCAGAGCGCCAACTACTCTGTGCGACCTTCCAGCATACAAAGGTCACACCGGATAGAGTAGCAAATCGTTATGATGGAAACTGAAGCCGTGGTTCAGAAATTCAATTCTTTAATCAGTACTAAAATCATTAAAGTAATTCAATGCTCCAACTTTGCTAGCTCACTCAATCCTTTCATGAAAAACACTAAGCACAGACTGTTCAGATTAAAAGCTGTTAACTTACTGGCTAGGAGAAGGCAGGAAAGGGCGATGACGTAAAGTTGTCTCACGGCTACGTCATAATGGTCCATAAAAAGGTCGAGCAGGTAGACAGCCAGGTGGCGTGCTGTGGGGCACAGCTGGTAGCGATTACTGAGGACGGCGAGCAGGTCGGCAAAGTAGCGCCTCATTCCGATCTGCGGCGAATGGGCATGGTATGTAGGTAACTTCAGCTCCTGGGGATGGATAAGGAGGGGAAATAAAAGAAATTAGCCCTAGGTGATGGTACAGACATGTCGCAAGTCAAGGTAAAAAAGAAGGGGAAAAAAACAAACAAACAAACAAAAAAGGGGCAAACCACTCAAAATTAAAAATTATTAGAAATATCTTACAAAAGTTACACGTTGGCCATAAATAAACTAAGTGGGATTATTCCACAACGTTCAAACATGACTTCAAGGCAAATCAGAGATTTATATTAATGTGCTGTTTTAATACCTTATCATTCCTATTATGTAGGAATGATGGGCATTATGTATTAGCTCACATAATCCAGTTTAAAGCTTTTAATAAACAAATGAAAACTGCTTTTCTTAAACAAGGACGAATTGTTATGGAAACGCTTTCAATAAGGAGACATTTATTTAACATATACAAAGGCGTTTTCAGTGTCAGCACTACGAAACGGGCAAGTTTTCCATCACAAGAAAGTCTTTAAGACAGAGGCCTTTGCTTTGCGGGAACACAACAAACTGTGTGTTTTTTTTTTTGTTTGGCTTTGTTGTGTGGTTACAACACGCATTATTGTGAGACCATAACAGATTCATATACTCACCCACTAAATCGCCAATTAGAAACATATGCATAAGCATTTTGATACCACTCTGGCCTTTGACGTTCTACGGCACATCAGACGGCTTTATGATGGCAGTTTGAAAAAGCACTGGTTCCTGTGCTGGCCCAATCACCATGTCTCTCAGCCATCTGTCCCTTAGGGCATAAAGGGCTAAGTCTCGACCCTCTCAAGCAGCCCTTTTTTTGTGTGTGTGTGTCTCGGCTGGCCACAATTTAGACGACTCTACAGCTGCTGCTCTCTCTGAATGTCCAATGAGATTGGTCAAATACACGTCTCTACACTGCTACAGGCCTCTTAAAGGCTCTTCGTCTGTAAACCCCTTGAGTTAGAAGAACTCACCAGAATTCACCAATAAAATACAATGACAAAAGTAGAGGAAGTACATCCAGCCAAACCGGTTTAATCAATCGCTGTTCTTTCTTATGTTTGTTTTCACTCCGCTGCTTCCAGAGTGCGCGGGATCGGGAACGTGCTTTTCACACATTTTAATGGCACGTAAAACAAGAACAAGCTCAAATGCTCCAACTTTGTTTAATTGATAGCACATGCAGTGTGACATTATACTGCACATACCATACTTATTACCAAGTTCGCTGGAAATATTTATATTTGTCACTAAATAAAGCCGTCAGTCTAATCTGGCATGTTAAATTAAACACCATTTAAACAGGGCTGCTTCTCATTACAGCCATGTGCAGACAAGACCCTAAATCTCACAAATTCAGAAACGAGAGGAAAGCAATAAAGACAGCATTGGCGGGGGTGGCGCGTTCAAGCAAGCAGTCAGGCATGGCGAAACAAGAGCGCAAACTTCTGCTGATCTGTTCAATGATTAAGTTAATAATTCTGTATTTCATTCCTGAATAATACGCACAAGAGGACAGATTATTCTTATTCAGCATGCTGCCACTGCAGTAACAATGACTCCTGTGTATGTTTTCACTCGGTTCTTACAAATAGCTGCATAGACAGATTTAATTCACTGTATTAAAACTCTGTACAGGGGTTTTACGAACAGAGGCGGTAACTCAAACAGAAATCTTTTGTGTATGTGTGTATATATAAATATATATATATAAAGATACTGTGCCCAGAGACATAAACAGTAAATCATAGCTCCGTAATAAATATCGCAGCAACAAAAGTGTTGCATTCATTTTAATAATATTTTTCACGCCATTAAGTATGTATGAACTGTTATTTTTTTGCTCGACTCCTATGAAGTTGAAAGCTAAGTTAATAATGGAGGTTGTTTTCAAAGCTCTGCTGGTCTTTAAATAGTCAAACGCACACCCAGGTTTAGGTATAAATACTGCTTTGCTTAGGTGTCACTAAAGCTAGATATTACAAAATGTAAATTTAGGCTTACCTCAAAAAAATACACACTGATGTTCACTATCTAGACATATGCATTATTATATTGTCTTCAAAGCCCCACAATAGTTACGTAGATCCGCTTAAGTCAGTGTAACTTAATCAGCTACATCAGATTTAAAGCTAAATTTAAAGCGCATTCATTAACTACTTAAAACATTGTTCCTTACCCTTGCACTGACATTACTTCTTGAAGTAAAAAGAAATGTAGATATATCTTTAACTATTAAGTGCTAGTTTCAATTTGTGCCAACAATTAAACTTGTTAATAGTCAAACTCAAGTACAAACAAACAAACGGACCACTTCCACTTTGCATTCCTAGCCGGATGTGTGATTGAAATACAGCCCCCTCATAAACAGGGCAGACAATAAAAGAGCGTCGCACATGCCCACTCCACAGACAACAGGCCAGACTGAGAAAACACACACTTTAGCCTTCACACTACTCTTGGCAAACTTAAACACAGGCCCCAGCTGACAAGCTCAGGCATACTGAAATCCCACAGCCCTCATATAGATCAGACTTCTTTTGCAATTCTTTCAAACAAATTAAGCATGGAGGTTTTTACTCAAACGAGACATGGCTGTACAAAATAAAGAACATTTCTTCCTTTTTTTTCTTTCTAAATGAAGACAATGATGCTTTTATTGTACCTTTTTTGGAGAGCTGTGCAGATCTTAAAACTATTAAAGAGTTTTTAATAGGAAAAAAGGAATATTACACATGTTACACATCCCTAATGCTGACAGTGAGGAAAAGAGCAGGGTAATGTAGTTACGCTGTCCACTGAGTAACCTTTTTTCTACAGGACATGCAAAATTTCACACCTTTGCTTCGAGGACAGATGGGAATCAGACCTATCCAAGTTAACACAAACCCTGTAACACAATCCATGCATCACAGTGTAGTTTCAGTAAAAACAAACAGTATCAAACATTTCTTGGATGGGAACAAACTTTGGGACACTTTTTGCAACTAGTCACCAAATGGATAAACTGCTGTGAAATTAGCCTAGTTAAAGCTAAAAGTTTGGTAGTAAAAATAGATGATGTTGAAAATTCACCTTAATTCTTAGAGCTTGATGGATATCTGAGGCGAGCTGGCTTTTCCACCACTGTCCCTCTGCTTCCATCTTTCCATCCAGGGAGGCCCTCAGCCTTAAACCAAGAAAAAATAGAGGAAAAAAATTAAATACATTTAAAAAAATAAGACCAGCATTGAGACTAATGAGAGAGTAGACATTTAATAAACATTTTCTCCATTTGCTTGTTCTTTCAAGAATCTCCTTAGACGTGTGTTTCATCACAACAATAAACACTTAAACTTGTTTGGTACACGAGGTGGGACGAGTTTCCACATTTAGCCAAAGTTTTACAAGACTTACTGATTTAACCCTTCCTGAAAGTAACACTGGAGTAAACTCCAGGATTAAATGGACACACTGGTTCGCGGACACCAAACACACACACACACACACCACGAGTAAGTAGCTCGTTACAGCCACAACTGCGAAACTAAAAAGAGTTGCGACGTTAAAATGTAACTCTTCTCGCCGACAACTTTAACAAAGAGAGACGGAGAACAGGACCAGGATAAAAGCCTCGGTGTTTAGTGAGTGTTTACCTCTCAGCCCGCGGTGTTTGCAGTGAACAGAGAACGACGCTCCGAGTCCCTTTGTCTCAGAGCCGCTGCATTTTTTTTTCGGGAGCCGCACCACACACACACACACACACACACACACACACACCGCGCGCACACAAAAAATAACAGCCGGCTTCACGCGCTCGTGTGCATGTGCATTCCGCTCAGAGCCAGGTTTCCCCCCGACCTTCTCTCACACACAAGTTGGACTTTCTAGAAAGATGTGTATGTGTGGGTGTTTGCTTTCTTTTTTTTTCTCTGTCTCTCTCTCTCTCTCTCGGGCGCGCGCGCGCTGTCTGTCATGTGCGGTGTTCCCCCAGCGGCCGGAGCGGAGCGGACCGCCTAATGATACTGTAGAGTGACTGAGTGAGAGAGAGAGAGGACACAGCTGAGGAAGGGCAGGGGGGGGGGGGCGGCGATGGTGGAGCAGCTCGAGAACGCGCACACAACTGCGCACGCGCCCTGATTTGCTCGTCCACGTGCTGCACTGTGACCTGTGATCTGTTTCCCATACTTATTCATTTAATCGTGTAAACACACACACACACACTCTATGGGAAATTTGGGAATGTGCCGCCTTATTTACTATTAATAATTCAAATGCCCACTATATATATATTATATAATAACTGATTCAGGAATGATTAAATGATTGCATGAATAATCGCAATTAACCATTTTAATAACCTAATATATAAACCTATATGTATTAATTTAATTATTACAATTTTTAATTATAAAAAATGTCATATTTTATATATAACGAAATTAATCATGATTAAACTAACCCACGAAAAGATTTAATAATATGTACAAAAAACAGTTTTATTTAACATCAATTAATTGTTTTCTTTAAGAGCAGCACGGTGGTTAGTGCTGTCGCTTTGCATCTCCAGGGTCCAGGTTTGATTCCCTACCAGGCTCGATTCCCGTCTCTGTTTTCATGGAGTTAACTTGTTCTTCCTGTGCTTAGTGGGTTTCCTCCGAGTCCGTTCCCAAATTGCCTGTAGTATGTGTGTGTGCCCTGCAAAGGATTGGCACCCTGGGACAGGTTCCAGCTACACAACCCCGACCCCCAAAAAACAATATTTACAAAATATCTATATAAAATTTAAATGCCATATGTTAATGAGTATAAATAAACAAAATAGCAATATGAAAACAATTATATTTAAATAATATCTAATTGTCATGTTTTAACAAGAATATACTTAAAATATTAATTTACCAATAATATTGGTTTTCCTTAACTTAACCTAATTAACATACCTATTAACTGGTAGTAACAACTAGTATATTGGTATATTACTTTAATATTATAATAATAATAATATTAATAATATTATTATTTTTTATTTTTTTTATTTTTTAAATAACATTTACAATCCAGTTATATTATTTTTTTTGTTTTTTGATTAATCACACAATTAATTGTGTGTGTGTCACTGACTGTGTGGTTTAGATCACACGTGTATCTCATATCAATAATGTAATGACGCTAATGCATGTGACGTCACAGTTTCTGTTGTACAGTTTATCCGGGAGTCAGTGCTTTGCTCAGGTGGAGTCGGAGCTGACTACTGAAAGATCTGCGTTTAATAATCTGATGATTGAAGGCGTGGCTTCTGGTTCACTCACTGTTGATGAATGGAACTAAACAATCCCGAGTCTTTTCAAATTAAGAGACCCCGGCATTTTATGACGCTTTATACACGTTCGACCACTAGATGGCCACTTGATTTTGAAAACTCCACGAAAAATACAGTGAATTTCTTTCATACATTTCTTTAGGGGGAGGGACTTTTACGAGTTATTATTTATATCACATTATTTAAAAATTATATAATTTTGAAATAATGTAATATAAATAATAACTCGTAAAAGTTACGAGTTAGTAATTATAAATGAATTTTTTTTATTATATATATATATATATATATATATATATATATATATATATATAATATATAATTTTTTCTTTTTTATATATATATACTCAGCAAAAAAAGAAACGTCCTCTGACTTTTATTTCTGTTTAATGGAAATATATGTTTCGTTCCCTGTACTGTTTCCAGTTCTTGAAAATTCATTTACACATTTCCGAAGAGAAACTCCTGCAGATATCCATTTTACACTTCATTCTTTTAAATAGACACATGATGAGGTGATATGGAAGTCCAAGTTTTACAATGACACAGAGGGTATAAAAAAGGGTAGAGGCTGTTGTTAATTAAAAGAAGAGATCATTTAAAATACATTTACATTTTCAGAATTTGGCATTACATTGTATGTCATTATAACATCTGAGCAGTTGAGGGTTAAGGACGTTGATCAAAGGCCCAACAGTAGCAATTCAGTCCGGGGGTTTCAACATTCCGACCAGTTGTCCAATACCTTAACCACCACCAGTTATTCCTGCACTGTTTGTTAAATTTGACTAGACATGTGAAATGTATATTCAATTTTATATCTGGGGAAACAAATTTCGAAATGGAAGTGCAAAGTGTTTTTTACCTTTTTAAAATTTATTAGAAGTTATTATTTATATCATATTTGGGGGAAAATATGCTTTAAAAAAAAGAGTTATTACAAAATACTTTGTAATAAAAATGTTACCTGGTGTTATAAAAGATCTATGACTGTGTAGACTACGGCCTTACAAAATCATATTTGTAGGTTTGTATGCTTGTTTTTTTTTTTTTTCGTTCTTGCCTGACTGGATTATTGTATTGTGTTGTCTTCTATTTAATAATAAAAGAAATGTAATAAAAAATTATTAGAAATTATTAACTTAATACAATTATGACAAAATAATAGCATTATTGTAAAAATAATTGTAAAAATCCAAGAACATCACTAATGCTGTCACATTTTTATATATATATTCTTATACTGTATGCATAATTCATTTTATCTATAGATCATTCTTGAATCTGTCTGATAGGTAGCTGTCTCAATAATTTATAATTACATTTACATATTACAATTATATATTATAGAATATTATATTTTTCCAATAAAATAGAAATAGATTTAATAACTGCAACTGTTGTACTATGTTTTTTTTTTATAAATTAATATAAATATATAAAATAAAAGAATAAGAACATAAATGAAACACTGACAAAATATTTCACCATAGAAAGGAAGATTTCTCTGTTTTTAGCAGAATGTCTAACGCCTTTCTGAGGCTATTATGGAGGCTGTGCATTAACCTTCTGTCATGTAAAATAGCATTCAGTCACATTAGCACCACGGTGTTACTACAGCCCACTAATCTGCTGTAAGCATGTTATGTATATCTGGCATATCTAGAGCTGCTCGTGTGCGCTGATATGACAGGCTCATGTTCAGCCAGCATATTATATCATGTTATTTAAACATTTGCAAAGACCAACTGGTTCACATGCTTCAGCTCTCATAGCACGCATGGTCTTATTTCCTTCGCTAGAAGTCCAAAAGAAAGCTGGCACAACACAAAATAAACCTGGAAGCCACACATGTACACTTGCTTTTTAATGACCTCAGTGCCTCCAAGAGCTATGATAAAACCTGAAGCTCTTGACACACAGCGACCGACTAAATTCAGAGTCAATTTATTTGTAGGTGTCTGGAAACTGTATTAAGGCTTCTGATCTAAAAACAGTCTAAAATTGGATAGTATGAATCACACCCTTTTAACCACTCTGTTCTGAAGCTGCTATTTAGACCGTTAGATGTTCTTCCTGAGCCTTCTCAAAAAGTCCCTAGCTCTATCTCTCTGATGATAATGTTATGGGGCTGAGGGAGTTATATATAACTGGCCCTGTGACTGGACTGGCCATGCAAACTGAATTCCAGAGGCAAGCTCACCACACAGCCAGAACGGCACCTGCTGTAAAAGCTAACTGCCACGCTCCTACATCAACTTCTGAGGGGCCTGCATCTTTTAAACTGGGCTAACTCGCAACAGCTAAAAATTAAGGTCTGATTCATTTCCTTTTGCAAACTTGTCTTAACACAGGTTTCAAAATGGTCGTTGCTCTAGTTTCTTATTTTAGCTATCTAGATGTGTAAATGTAATATCCTACGAAAGTGCGACATATTTTTGATTTTTTGATCAACAATACTTTAAAAATAACAGGCGCTTTTGCATAAGCTGACTTGAAGCTTTGCAACAGGTGGGTATTTTTGGATCATCTTGGGACACCGAGAGCTTCTTGTATATAACCAGCAGCTGTCATTCTGGGATATTAAGTTTTTCATATAACCAGCAAAACAAACACTGCAAGAGTCCTGGATGTTTTAAGGTGAACATCATAAATGAAAGCAGGAGGAAGCACTAAACTAAACACGACAAAGTTTGAATGAACATGTCTTTGTTTTACAGTGTTTGTAATGTTAAGTGTTAATGTGCTCTCTATATTCTCTGCACTCTTTTTTTTCAGAGAACAGGAAGAAGCAAAAGTGACTTGACGTACCAGAGCATCTTTTGTGACCCGGAAACTTCAGAGTCCTGCTCATCCAGCTATAAATCTGTCCCTAGAGCTAGGGACTTTTTTTTGCATATACTTTCCAGACTGTTGCTTCTTGACAATGTCAGAGGGCACATTTCCAAAAGACATTTTAAAATATGTGGTTCACTCATCGTTTTCCTTGAAAGAAAAAGCCTTTGAGCTTCATACAGCGAGAGAGGATGAGGAGGAAAAGAACCCAGCACTGTCTGATGATGCCTTGGATGACTCATCAAGTTCATATTGCACTGCCCTTTGTTCACTCAGCGAGTATAGTGAGGCTTTAGAAGATGAAACACAGACAACCTTTACTGATCCACCATGCGAGAATGCTCTGTTTGATTCCTCGCAATCTTTGGCCGATTCAGGTCGAACCATGACAAACTCTTCACCTGAGAACAATGATCTTCTTCAAGACCTTAAAACGAAGCAAAAGGATGCTAAATCATCCTGTGAAGACTCTTTACATAAGGAACCACAATATTGCAAAAATAAAGCTTCTGCGAAAAATCCTATTTTTAAGTCATCAAGCCCTAAAATAACAATTTTAAATGTGAATCTTATAAATATAAATTCTGTACATGGTGAGCAAGACAGCACTACTACCAGTACACCCAACCCCACACCATCAGATTATTTCAAAAGTAACAACAATGCTGGTCAAACTGCTACCAAACCTGTTCACTATGTTGGCTATCTGGAACACAAAATTTCCCCATGCACTATTTTAATGAGAAGTAAAGGTGACAAGAACAACCAGGAATGGAGCCAGGAGCACAGTGATATTAAGGCAGAGGAACACACCACAACACTTCAACAAATCTCCAGAAATGCTCAGTATGAACACAACACTGAGTTTAAACTAGACAGTGGTGAATCTATCATCAGAAAAATGAAATGCGAGGGGGAGGAGCAGGGTATAGGGGTTGGAGGAGAGCAGGCAAAGCTGTCACTCAATACTGGAAATAGAAAACCGCCTGCAAGCTGCACCTCAACACTCACAGCCAGCAAGCAGAAGTCAGGAATCCTGCCACGCTGTTATTCAAAACGTTTCCTCGCAACCAGGAACCAACACCAGCCCCAGAGCCCTCCTGTTCCCCGGAGGTTGAAAAAGCAGAGCGGACAGGGCATCGGACTTTCAGCAGCGCTTCCACCAGCACCCTGCAGTACTTCAAGGCAACACTGCAGCTCTGCAGATATTACCAAAGGAGAACTCAACATGGCTACAGATGTAGCTGGGACAACAATGGAAGTAAGGAGCCTTGCTGCACTGGAATATACTGGAACATCATGCCCTGAAATAAACTACCCAGATGCTTTCAACTCCACTTGTTGGTCCTCAACTCAGCTGACTCCTGATAAAGATTTTTATGATTGGTCCAAGGATGTCTTGTCGTTCAAGATGCCAATGATTTCAACAAATAAGAATGACACTTCAGCATGCTCAGTGGCTAGCAGTTTTGAATGCATTGATGTGGCCTTGGAAAACCATGAAGAAGTGGACAAAAATGCAAAGATGGTACCAAAGAGACAGATTCAGCTGAAAAGACGGGATAAATCAGTCCCAGATAAATCAGAGTTTCAAGCTAGTGAGAAGAATATTATTTCATCTACACCCATCCGGCCTCGGGACACTCTCCAGCGTCAACATAGTACCCCTGCTGCCTTTCATCAGGACTCGCATGGAGCCGAAACAAAGAGTGGGCTACCTGAGCAAAAGCAGAAGCTTCAGAAATCATTATCATTGGATGAAACATCCACCAAAACTAAAATGGCTTCCTGCATCATTAAAAGTGTTCTTTCAAAAAGGATGCAACATGAACAGAACCTTAACAGTGATATTCCCGATCAAACCTTTTGTCCTATAAAAGCAGATGACACAGGCAATAATATTGATTTCCTGACCACTTGTGCTAAGGAGGAGTGTGTTGAAAACAATATAGTGAATTTGACTACAGTTTCCTTTTTAAGCTGTAATACTCCTCAGACATCTCCAACGCTAAGGACTGACTCCCAGACAACAAACTATATCAAAGAACATATTGGTGTCAGCTCCAAAATACTTCCTAAATTGATAACCAAACACAGTTTCAACCCTTTGCTTGGAAGCCTAGGCAAGACACAGTTTCAAGGAAGTGGTACTGAAATAGCTGCCTATTCTGAAGCTGAAAAAGAGAAGCTGGGTCTCAGTAAGGAGGCAAACCAGGGCAACGGAGAGAGGCTATTCTGTGACTCAGCAAAGGGCAAAGCATGGAACTTGAGTGCAGTGTCAAGCGGAGCTGCTGGCAAACAAACCACAGTGAAAACTACACCTGAGGAATGTGTCAGTATGCAGGCAGCCCAGAAAGACCATTATGTCAAGGATCAGTCCATTGAGGAGCAAGAGAAATCAGGTGAGGAGAAAAAAAGTAAACAAAGTCCCACAGTGTCTACCTGGTTAAACTGTAGTCCGGATGCAAACACAGTGGATAATGTCCTGTCCCAATCTTCTCAATGTAATCTGGAAAAAGATCAGGAAAACAGTAGGGGAGATCTTAAGGCCCTTGGGCAGTCATTAAATATGAGTACTCAGAGCCAAGGAAAATTCAAAGCAATAGCCCCTGTGCATGTGGTGAGGGATATGCGAAGCCTAGTGAAAAACACATACAGTCTGTCATTCAAGGGGCCCAGTGAGGCAGTACAAGAACTAGAAGACATTGTCCCTAGTTTTGCAACAGCAGCACCTCATCCAGTTATCAGTAAAATGGAGAACAAAGTAAAGGGCCACAAAAAAGATGAAAAACTACATGTACAAAAAGGAATTCTACCACATACATTGGACACAGTCATCAATTTGGCCTCTACTTCCAGACAATGTGCATCGAAGGCTGACACTATCCTGGAATCAAATGACAAAATTCCCCACACTGGATTTACAAAGGTCAGCTCAATCATAGCAGCTCACTCCAACAGTTGTGGACTATCCAAATCCCCAGATGCACATGACAGCCTAACATGTATCAGCCTACCACGTCTCCAATGTAGCAACAACATAAAACAAACAACTTGCCCAAGCACACCAATACAAGCTCATAAGGGGACCATAAATAACATCTGTAAAAACGAACACTCAACAGACACCAGAACCCCAGAATGCAAGAAACCTAGAACCTTTGCCCTGCATTCAACTCAGCCACTGGAAACTGCATCATCATATTGTGTACCTGTAGAAAGTTCTCACCGGCAGGGCAGCTGTAAGATTTCCAACCTAGTATGTCCTACAGACAAAGATGGTCAAGAATCCCCAAGTCTCCCCATCCAATCACAAAGCACAACTGGCCTTCCCTCTTCCAGTATCTTAACTGTTGCTCCAGCACCAGTGTTCCCATCGTATTTCTACAAACCTAACCTATTAGGCTACCAAACAATCTCTCCAAACATTGGGACAGTTAGTTATGTTCAAGGTCCTCTCTTGCTGCAAACACAACCATACAACCAGCCTGCTACAGCAAATTGTCCGGTCTCTTTGACAAAATCGCCATCTCAACCATGCACAACAGATGGCCACCCAGTACCAAAAGAGTTAACTAAGCAGATGGAAAATGGAGTTGCTAGCCAGAAAATATCTTCTCCAGATACCCAGCCATGCACAGCTTCCGTCACAACCTTGGGTGCTGAGGGTATACATGGAGGTGCTAGTATGCTGTATCCGGAAATGAGTGGAATTCAGCACGGGTCAAACCCTCGACACATGTTGCTAGATCCTGAAACCGGACAGTGCTTCTATGTAGACATGCCGCAACTGCCACAACGCAAGATGCTCTTTGACCCAGAAACTTGTCAGTATGTTGAGGTCGTGGTTCCACAGCAAACGTTGTCCAGTAGTGTTATGACGACTCCCTGTGCGATACCTCTCTCCTCCTTTCCCATCCCAGCCATGTATTCCCCCCATTGCCTGTCTTACATCCAGACACACCATCCGGTGCTGCCACCACCAGAACCTTGAGGGTTTATTTTGAGGCTTTTTGAACTGGTTGCCCAGAGGACTCCTAGCTCTGGTCACAGAGCACATGAATAATGTTTAATAATGTCTAATAACAATGCATCATGTCAACATACTTGAGCACAATCTCATATATCTACCTCTGGAATTAGTTGCTGTCACTGTTTAATTCTGAAGCATGCACACATACACACAAGTGCAATGGTAAATGAAAGCCATGAATGTAAATGTTACTCTAGCTGAGTTGTACTAAATCTAAATAAAACACAAAATGTATTTTTTAAAATGTATAACCTTTCTGCATGAGTACCAAGAACATCATCTACTCTTTTACTAGAACTGTTCACATTTTATGGCGTTTATGTGAACATCCGGTCTTCACAATGTTTTGTTTTCTCACAAATTCATCAGTGAATTTATGAATGTAATGGATGAAGGAGCTTCAATCTTTTCCAGGTATTTCTGAGTGTTTGATGTGTTAAGCATGAATAGTTAGGGGTTTCAATGGGGCTTAGATCAACGGATGTACATTATTAAATAGACACACAGATAGAAGTCTAGAACTTGCTTTTTACCACTTACTGTATAAGAAAATGAAAATCTTGCACATGTGTTCTTTGTACCATAAATCATTTTTATTGTCTGTGTCCTTTGTAATAGAAATGTTATTTTGAAAAAAAAAAATTATGTGTTTGGTCTTTTTTAAAACTTGCAGATGGGTTTATTCCTTTCGAGAAGCCAATAGTCTAAAGGCAAAACCAAGGAAAAATCTCAGATCTGTCTATATTTCTTTTACATCAATATAATCAGTCACAAAGGAACGGATCCACAGGCTAGAATGCGAACAGTCGGGTTTTTGCTGCAGTTTTACATATTTGCTCACTCATTTCTATATTTTTTTATTCTGAAATTGAATTGGATTAAATAAACACTGCATTAAGAAAAGGACTAAATGAAAACAGAATGCTAAATATTTTATTTTATAATAAGACATCAGGAGATTGTATCGGCAGGTCAACCTTTTTTAAGTCTTTCCCAATTTCAGTTTTTTTAGTCAATAGTGATTTTTAAATAATTAAATACATAGTTCAGTACAACAAATATTTATTAAAAAATGTTAACTTATTTTTGTTACATTTTTGTTAAAAAGAAATTACCTGGTGTTGGATTCCAGTATGAGGTAAAAGTAACTTAATTTGGCTCAGGTAAAATAATATAAGCTTTAATACAAACATTGTTTATTTTTATATAGAGTTAGAGGTTTTCTCTTCTTAAAACACTTAGTGCTCATAGCATAACAATAAATATATTCTTTAACCAAAAAATTATATATATAATTTTTTGGTAAAAAAATATATTTATTTTATTTATATATATATATATATATATATATATATATATATATATATATATATATATATATATATATAATCTTGCAGTGTAATAAATGTATGTTACAATGACACAGGAGAAAACAAGCTTACACTTTGGTGCAGTTTTCAATCTCTGCGGCGTTCTGTACTGCACTTTCATCATTCTTATTGTTCAGTTCCTCACACAAGTTTCTTTTGCGCCGACGCAACTTAAAGCCCTGAAAAGTGGGGCAGATGGGCAGGTAGCGAAGACAACCAAGCCGCTTTACCATCCCCATGCCAACTGGGAAATTATATGTGTCTGAACTGACACCGCCTTTTCCTGAGGAGTTCTCAGCCTTCCAGTCTGTGAGACCGCGCTCTTTTTTTGTGCCTGGATAAAAATACAGATCATCATTAGCCTCGTAACCAGACGTGGGTAAAAGCACAGAAATCCTATACTTTAGTGAAATTAGAGACACGTTTAAAAAAAATATATGATGCATGAGGAAATTTAGAAGTTAAAATGCACAAGTAGCTGTAATAGTTATATTGTTCTTGGTTGCCAGTTTCTAGCCTGCTTTTCAACTGCAGACTAGTTCAGAAGTTTAAGAAAAAATGTCATCATTTGGTTTATTCATTAAACCAGTATGAAATATTTCTTCAACTCAAATGGTGAATTTTTGAAAGAAGAGATACTCAGGACCCCATTGGGACACAGTGTGCATTAAAAAAAAAAAGCATTCTTTTGTCAAATATTTCAACCATATCTCTTCTAGACTTTTTTTTTTTTTGCCTTAATACCAAACTTTTACTGTATGGTAAACACAGCGTTCCCGCTCAGTTAAAATGTGTGCTTTATTAGGATCCATTTTTAAAGTGCATCATAATCAGGTTTTATTCCTCATTCCTTATCTTCATTTTGGCTATAATATAATAATATACCTGGAATTGTGTTGTCCAGCAGAAACGCTAAGAATCCTCCAACAAACATCTCTGTGGTCAGAAGCACTGTAAGGATTTGATCCAGCACTGGTTCACCTGAATAAATCCAATCGGGGAAAAAAAACAACAACCTGACATCACTGTTTAAACAGCCATTTTAATATGTTATATACAATTCTTCTAAACTATAACTCCGTGGTCCTAGTGCAATACTTAACACTTATTATCAAGTAACTACTATAAATCAATCAGTAACTACAGTGAACGTAGAAGCAGGAGGAATGTCCCTGGGAGTTTACGAGATAAAATACAATTACAGAATACACAGACCTGTCTTGATGCTGCCTGGATGAGTGTCCAGGTAATTAGGGAGCATAAGGCCAGAGAACATGGAGAACCCCAGGACAAATAGGTTCCGTGAGGAGTTTAGATCCACGCTCTGCAGGTTGGACAAACCCACAGCTGTGATCATACCTGTTGAAAAAATGTACAAAAATTATACATTATACGTAGCACTGTATATGTATAAAAGCTACACTTCTATTATAATTATGGGTAACAATTTATTTTCACAGTGCTAAAATAAAAACAAAATGTCACTGTGTCCGGAATACAGTAAAAGTACTGTAAAGTGAAACACATAACAACTCATTACTAGTGACCGAAGGGTACTCATGTGACTTTTTTAAGAGATAATGACGTTCCACCACCTCCCGAAGGTGCTCTGTTGGGTTGAGATCTGGTGACTGTTAAGATCTTTTGAGTACAGTGAACTCCTTGTCATGTTGAAGAAACCAGTTTGAGATCATTTTTGTTTTGTGGTATGGTGGATCATCCTGTTGTCACAAAGGGATAGACATGTCTGGTACAATACTCTGGTAAGCTGTGGCACCTAAATGATGATCAGTTGGTACAAAGAGGCCAAAAAAGTGACAAGAAAATATCAACACAGAAATACACCTCTCCATCCTGAAGAGTTGATATGAGTTCTGTCTCCATCATCTAAATCAGAGAAGAAATCAAGACTCATCAGACCAGGCAATGGTTTTCCAATATTCAACTTTCCAAAGTTGGTGAGTCCATGTGAATTGTAGCCTCAGAGATTTTAAAGTGAGATGATCTTCAGGATACCTTGGTTGTAACGAGATGTTGTTTGAGTTTCTATCAACCTGAACTAGATTGGCCATACTCCTCTGATCTCTCTCACCGACGAAACATTTTCACCCAGAAAATTGTCGCTCACTGGATATCACTGTCTATAAACCCTAAAGATGGTTGTGCCTGAAAATCCCAGTAGATCAGCAGTTTCAAAAATACTCAGACAAGCCTGTCCCGGCACCAACAACCATGCCACGTTCAAGGTCACTTAAGTCACCTTTCCTCCCCATCCTGATGACTGGTTTGAACCTCAGCAGACCGTCTTGATCATGTCTATATGCCTAAATGCGTTGTTGAGCAGTTGAACACCTGTTTCAATGAAGTGGCCGATAAGTGTAGTGAAAAGTGTGAAGGAAGTGTGGTGAAATCATTAACATGCACATACAGTACTGTAGCTAATGGTTGTTCAGAAGATCTATAAGAGTCTGATCAGTACAGTTGACTATAAATTACAGAACAATACTACCCAACAATCTCTGCTACTAACAGCCTGTTCTACAGAAATAAGGTCTACATGACATGTAATCCCAAAACAAATCATTTGAGCCACAGAGCTGTCTGACTCCATACTGCCCCATTGTGGACACAACGTGCCTCTGAACAAACTGGCTAAACACTTACCAAACAAGGTGCAGAACATGCCTCCAAGCACTGGATCCGGCAGCGATGCGAACAAGGCTGTGAACTTCCCAATGGTTCCCAATAGTAACATTATGATCGCCCCATACTGCACCACTCGCCTACTGCCCACCTGTACAGAAACAAGGGACGTTTTTTATGATGCTTTTTTCTTCGGAAAAGAAAAACATTGCATATGTGGTACTGCATATCATTTTTGTTCCACCTTGGTGATCCCAAGCACCCCGATATTAGGGCTGGAGGAAGTGGAGCCATTTCCTGTTCCTAGTAAGCCTGCTATGATGCAGCACACGCCCTCTGTGAAGATCCCTCTAACACGAACAGAAAGCAAAAGTATCCATATCAGTGTTGATATAAAGGCATTTATGAAATGAATACTATTCATAAGTGTATAGATCTTCTCTAAAAAACCTGTTGATGGCATGAACAGGAGGCGGGGGAGCTCCAGCAAGACGGGCACATGCATAGTAATCTCCGATAGACTCCACTATGCCAGCTAAAGTGGCACTGAACATTCCCAGCACGCCAGCTACTGTCACTGTGGGTAAGCCCCATTGACCTGGGTCACATAATAACCGTCAGTGTAGGCGTCTGATTGCAGCATAATGATCACATAGCAGCCTGTATACCCTGGCATTATGAATAAACTATGAGTATCAGAGAATTTTCCAAAAGTCCATTATTTCTCAGAAGCACAAGAATGTTTTTCAAGAGTTTTTATGATCATGGCAAATGGTTTATATTACTTAAAGGTACAGTTTGTATTAAACATGTCTATAAAAGTCTCACTCATTGTCTATACGACTTAATCCTGTCTTCAGGGTCGCAGAGGGACTGGAGCCTATCCCAGAAGACTTAGGGCACGAGGCGGGATACACCCTGGACAGGGTGCCAATCCATCACAGGGCACACATACATACTCACTCAAACACTCATTCACACACTATGGGCAGGTTTGGGAATGCCAATTAGCCTAATCTGCATGTCTTTGGACTGTTGGAGGAAACCGGAGTACCTGGAGGAAACCCACCAAACACCGGGAGAACATGCAAACTCCATGCACACAGAGGTGGGAATCGAACCCGGACCCTTGAGATGCAAGGCGACATCACCGTGGCACCTTCTTTATAATCATAGACCTTGAAATAATCTTAGCCAAACTGTTATGGATACCTTCTTTATTTTAGGTTTCTCTTAACATTTTTCCGGCACAAGAACGAGCTCCAAAGCTACTAAGATCTGATCCTTTAAAGTCGGTAAAGTTGGTAATAGGCTTGTCAATTAGTGGTTTAACTACAATATGCAGTTCTCCTTTAAGGCAAGAGAAGGTTCAACCGTGCAAACTGCCCTTAGAAGAAGGTTCAAAAATCCAACCCCCTTTAAGATTCTTTATGGTTAACAGTGTGCAAGAACATTATAATGTACTTATGAATAAAAACATTCCCTGTGCCCGCTTTCTTTACATTCTACCCAAATTGATTTTATACTTACAAGGATAGGGCATACGAAACCATGGTGCTTGGGACATGATCTCCCCCCTGGCATCAGTTCGAGCCTTGTACCCATACTTCTCTGGGTCATTGGGGAGCACATCCGTCAATGTGAGTATATAACACACCAACCACACCAGCATGATAGCCATGATAATCTGACAAAACAAAGAACGACAGTGATACAGAGCCTTTTAATCAGTCTCCGCACCAATAACCTGCTACCTTGCCTTTGCAGCTATATCTGAAATATGATATGAGTGTAACAAACTCTGTGCTGCATTCCAGTGAGACAGGTTTATGGCCTACTAGGTCAGACTGACAGAGACCAGAGGAGAAGTTAAGAGCAATTGTGAAGGTTGCCAAAAAACTATGACTATGTTAAAGGGTAAATGTTGCCTCATACCGGAAACATCTTGAAGATCTGGAAACGGGAGGTGTGACAACCTTTGTGTCTGGAATAGAAGGGAAAGGGTACGGCCCAATTCCTGAGATACTGAGCAAAAAGCACAATAAAGAATATGCATCTGGAAAGACAAAGCACACACACACGACCAACTGATAAGCCTTTGTGAAACGATGACAGTGAGATGAGTGACAGCATGACTCACATCTTTGTCCATTAATTATGAGGCTTCTATAGAAAGAACATGATTCGCTGAAGTTAATGTGTGAATACAGTACTTAAGGTGATATTTATCCCAGCATTAAATAGTATAGCATGTCAAGCCATTCACTGCTCATTCGTCATATTTTCATTCATGCAAAACAGTCATTTGTGCTAATAACCTAGCGTCATTCTTAAAACATGATGGTAAAAATACTATTATTTGAAGTCTAAATGTTCTTACAGCAGCGAGAGGCCCCAGTGGCTGCCTGCACGGTCTCCAGCAGTTTGGAACACGGACAAGCCGATCAGAGAGACAGTGGGGGTGACGGTCAGAGGCCCGATGGCGTTGAGCAGGAGTCCAGGAATTCCCACCAGCCCGATTACCACCTCCACCAGACTAGACACAATAATGGCGCCCTGGATCTGTAGGCCAGAGTACATATATAATGAAGGTATATGACTCCATTGCATTGTTAAGGTGCTCAAAGAGCATTAAAGTCTAACATCAGGGAACGATATGAATGAAACCCAGGTGCTGATCATATTTTTAGATCTTAGTACTAGCAACGGAGATCGGGACATTGTGGCTCAGACGACTAAGGCTCTAGGTTGTTGGTTTGGGGATCTTAGGATTTGGGTTTAAGCCCACTGTTGATGGGTTGCCACACCCAATAATACCCAGCCACTGCATGCAGTGCCAGGATAAAATGGGAAGGTTGTGTCAGGAAGGGTATCTGGTGTGGTGTGGATTGGATAGCGGCTTCTTGACGGGAGCAGCCAAGAGAAAGTTGTAAGTAATAGGAACAAAGATTTATTGCAAAGAAAATAATATATTGTAATATTGATGACCATGTAAATCCATCCAGGAGGCCAATGGTGATCACCAGTCGTATTTACCTTCATTGTGCGACCATGGTAGGACCTCCGGTCAACATTTACACACTACAGGTAAGTTAAGAACGTCAATAAGACTAATCTGCTTGTCTTTGGACTGTCAGAGGAAGCCCACCAAGCACAGGGAGAAATTGCAAAGTCCATGCACACAGGCCCGAGGAAAGAATCGAACCCAGACCCTAGGGGTTCAGGGCAACAGACACTGATAACCACTAAGCCATTGTGCCGCTGAACATAGTAGCTATATAGTATATTGTAGATATTGCGTTTCAAATTTAAAATTGTAAAAAGCGTAGAAGGGAATAATGGACACATCACAATGCTTGTCACTTTCTTAATAGTTATGATAGTAATATTTTAAAACAGTTGCATAGTGCTGTTTGGGATTAAGGGTGTCAAAAATGTGTAATAAAACTACTTTATGGGCAAATAAAACATTTTAAGGTCCTGCAGAAATCTCCAATGTTAAATGATGACTCACATGGAACAACATGATTTAACTTCTCCACACTGTGCATAGGACATGGTGATTAATACCTCTCTTATCCGTGGATGCCAGATATGTGTGGTATTCAGGGGTAGGGTCCAGTTTCCATAAATCTCCTCTGCAAAATATTAACAGCATGCAGCGCCAATCCCATAAGCATGTTAACAATGAATATACATAGCAATGGCTCTTAGTAGTATGGGGTAGTAACCAACTCAATGGGTTGTTCTTGTACCTTCAGGAGGACACTTCCACCTGTCCAGTCTTAGAATGGCCTGGGCAGGGATGAGGAAAGCAAACGCACTGGCCTGAAACAGGGGTAACCTATAGGCAAAGTGTATGATATATTGAGACAGATGAAAAAATAAACCAGACAAACCAACATCTAAGAACTGATGTTTTCAAGACTAACCTGACGCCAAAAGTGGTTTGTATAAGAGTAGTAATGCCCACGCAGGTGAAAATCGTGCCGACTAGCTGGCTTACGGTGTACTGATCCCTGCCCACACACATGGCATCGGCGAGTAGGAAGGGCACAGCGATGGTGCCACTAAAACATGTCAGGTAGTGCTGCAGAGAAACAGAGGAGATTTATCAGTTACTGTGAGTTTAAGATAATGAGCTATAAAAGCTTCAGGGCAAAGGGCAAGGCTGAAAGAACTACCGACTATATTTTACATTAAAGTTCTCTTAACTGAAATAATCCAGCGCATTAGTCTACATTAACAACCCACCTGGCTTGATGAGACATTTTTGTCACAAAGTTGGTTTCAAACATGTGCTAATTGAGGATTGTTTGAATGCAACAAAAACACACCTAAATTATTTTATCCATAAATGCCGAGAAGTCATCATAAATGCATACAAAACGTTTACTGTACATTTTCTCATTTGACTGACAAATGAGTAAGAGGTTGGAGGTTTTAAGGGTCTTGTTCAAGCACTCAGGAGCAACAGCTAGACATTCCTGGCATATAACAGGAACATTCCAGTCAGTACCCCAGAGCCTTAACTACTGATCTACTGCGCCTGCATTTAATCAGGTAACAACTGCAGACATATTAATTAACGTATTGGTTCATGTTGGTTATTGTAGATTCAATTTGGTTTATGGTCGAAATAAACATTAGTTAATGCAAAATGTTAATGATTTTATGGTTTACTAAACAAACATAGATTATGTGCTTGTTAAGTGTTTGAACATACTGTACTGTTTAAGCACATAAATTCATATTTAAGGCAGCATATAATAATTCACATATAGCTATTTGGAGGAGTGGTGGCTCAGGCGACTAAGGCTCTAGGTTGTTGGTTTGGGGATCTAAGGATCCAGGTCCGAGCCCTACTGTCAGTGGGTTGCCACGCCCTATAATACCAAGCCACTGCATACAGTGCCGGTCCCAAGCACGGAGAGAATGGGAGGGTTGCGTCAGGAAAGGCATCTGGTGTAAAAACCTGTGCCAAGGTTTTGTGCGGATTGATGGTCCGCTGTGGCGACCCCTCGACAGGAACTAACGACAACATTTACACATACTGTATAGCTGGTCACATGTCTTTATCATGTTTATAAGATCGGCTTGCAACTTTTGTGTTAAAAGGCAAATAGAACCTTGTACGTTCCAGTATAGAGGAAACAAAGAGAGTGGGATACAAATGGTAATTCCCTTTGATAGTGTTCGTTCTTAGGGCATGAAATCTATCCTATACTGGAGGTGCTTCTTGACTAATGTCATAAACCTTTCTTAACATTTAAGAAAGCTTTTTCTAACAAGTAACAGCTTTTATGACTATCAGTCTCCTGATCAAAAATGAAGTTAATTGAACAGCTGACATAGGATGTCATTGTTGATATAGGATTGTGTTATGACACATTTCTGGATGACCTATGTTGTAATGACATTGTGATTTGTTTGTCAGGGTCAAACATCAAAGCCGTACTCACTCGATTTTATATTTAAAGAATACCGAGTGTCATAATATGCCATATATTTCTTCAAAAACTATGTAACTGGTCAAATAATATACTGCTAAAAATGTGTCCTAGTCTGACTTGAATGACTCTCATATGTCTATATATGGCGAACAGGGACTAAATGGGCTTACGGTATAAATGATATTTATATCACTCATGCTCTATACTGCTAATCCTATACAGGGAGGCCTGGAGCCTATCCCAGGGGTCTCTGGGCATGCACATGAGGCACACACTACATTATATACACTATTTCCATCCATCCATGCATCTAGGAAACTCTGTAGTACAACTAGGGACAGTGGATGCCAATGGTGACCACTGTATTTATTGCCATTTTGTACGACCACCGCTCAACATTCTCGCTAACCTGTGTCCGTCGTACACAGGTTAATGCCAAGCATTTTCTTTTTTCTTCTCTTGAGGTTGTAAAGTGTGCTTAAAAAAAAGTATACTTCACTATACAGTGTACTGTACACACTTTCTGTACCTGTAATCCAAGCAAAACACACAAATACCAAGGGGGTACATCCTCAATTCTGTAGATCATTTCAAAGCCTGGTGTTTGAGCATCCGCTCCAGGGAGCTGCTCGATACCCTCGACTCCCTCAGCAGGCAGGTCCTGCACACAGCCATCTTCAGCTGGCAACTGGAAAAAATGACGATGTCAAAGCTTTTCATAAATTAAGTCTTTACTCAATGATTGACAGTGTTTAGTTAGACTGTAACACTGAGAAAAAATGTCACGTTTCTGTTTCATATTTTCACATTTCCTGGACATCCATTGTTCACAGCGGTGGTCTGATTTGCAAGTTTAACCTACTAGATGTGAATTGATTGGAAGCCAAATAAAAACTTGTACCGCCATTCTTTTCGGGAAATCCAATACAAGCTTGTGTTGTCTCTTGATTTGATTTAATCACCCAGTGAACCATTACATGCCGTCATTCTGACATGATTTTAAACAAACAAACAAGTTTTTAACTGATTACTATACACTTAACATCCAATGTTTTCAGTTACTCCAGAAGATTGGAGGCATTTATTTTATTTTATAAATATATTTAATATATATATATATATATATATAACATAATATATATATATATATATATATATATATATATATATATATATATATATATATATATATATATATAATACATTTATATGTATACAATTAAAATACAATTATATGCAATATATGCAAAAAAAAATATTATGACATATATTAATATAATATTAATAATATTATCGTACAAATGTGATATATAAAATGTATAGCAATACATTTAGTATTTAAATATTTTTAGTTTGTATACATTTTTTGGCTTTCTCTCTCTCTCTCTCTCTCTCTCTTTCTCTTAATCTCTTTATATATGATCAATCTTAAACTGAAATAAATTAGGTCAGAAAGTCAGGACTAAAATATAATTATAGTAGTATAGATTTTGGGAATTAAAAAACTTTACACCAAACATCAGCATGACTTTAAATTTCTGTTCTTTATTCTCTTAAACTGTACCAAAGAAAAAAAAAGTAAAAATACGTTAATTCTTTTACATTTAATCTTTACCTTTGGTAACTTTTGAGTAAACAGTAAATGTCTTTATCATTAAATCACAGAGCTGAATTGATTTCCTTCACAGTAACAGTAACATCTGGACAGATGACCGCGAGGTGTCTTGCCTTTACCTCAGGCTCAGCTGCAATGTTGGAGTGTTTCCTCGTCCTGTGGGCGCCGGATGTGAGCGTGGGCTCTGCAGGGCCCATATTACTGAGTCCTGTCTTTACATGGCGTCCACTGTGGAGCCAGTCGGCTTTATAGAGGAGAGAGGAGAAGAGACAGATTATGCAGGTTAATGATCTGCCTCTGGCTGGACTTTACTCAGAGCGTCTCATCAGCAAGCATTCAAGAGCTGCTTTCTCAGAAAGCAGAGTGTGAAGTGACAGTAGATGCTTCACATTCACACACACACCAAAACAAGGTGAATGATAAAAAAAGTAAAAAAAAAAAAAAGAGTATGAGATTAGGCTTGCGTGGTTATGTGGGAGTAATGATTGGCTCGGGGAAGAGGTTTCACAAAGCTCTTTTATAAGTCTGCTCAACTCCTCCTCTTTAAACAAAGAATTCTCTGATTCCTCATGCCACAAGAGAGAAAGTGTGGAAATCAATGTCAGTATTAGTGAAATAAAAACCTGATTGCATCACACCCATTTAAACCTACACTCCAAAAATATTGCCCCCCCCCCTTAATATTTTTTAACTAAAACATAATTTTTTCACTATTCATGCTCTTATACATAAATAAAACAGTTTATCATTTAACTTGCTCACAGTTATCAGGAATTATATATTTTCCTTTGACCATTTCCTCTTTCCTTGGGTATAAACATGATGTGAAACGTAAACCGTCTTTGGCATTCATTAAATACGCACACACAAAAAAAAAAAAACACGTAAAATGTAAAACCAATAGAAGTCTCTTAACGGTGCAAATGTTTTAAAAAAGCCCCATGTCCGTGAATGATGATCCCGGGTGAGGTGACTCGGAGCTCGATGTAGTCGTCTCAATGAACATTCAGCGAGTGAAAAGCTTGATGGTTGAAAATCACTGACTGTACACACAATATTCACCAACACCACTTGCGCATTACAGGAACTCGACTGCAAGTTATCGCCACATCCTCAGTACAGACCGGACCTCGCCCCAAGCCACTTACATTGTACTGTAGGAGTTCCTGGGAGGCCAGCGTTTCAGGCACGAAGCAGAAAGTCCGACTATGGCATTGGTGTACTGAGAAAACTTTTTATCTTGATGATATCTAAGAACTAGTGAAACGCTGTGATAAGTGCATTAATGTAGCAGGGAACTATATAGAAAAATAAAGTTTTTGGAATTACAAATACAATTGGCCAAAAGATTGACAAAACCAGGAACGTGATTAGCAAAAGTACAAAAGGAATGCATTCAAGAGGAAGAATTCAATATCCAGTGTAATGGGATTTCCTAGTGGATCACTATTGGTTTGTTATGCAACTGGTTAACCCTTTAACATCCTTGCTAAGAAAAAAAAATCAATGGACATTATTCTCTATTTTGGTCTCTTCCAAACAGTTGAGATATTGCTTGTGGTAAACATATTAGATTATATAGATCTATCTAGATCTATTTTATTTCTCTTGCTATGCTACAAAGCATTTAAAGATCCACAGCATTTAAAGTATCATGTAGTTTTTCAAATTGATCCATGATTCCTAAAATGTGATAAATAGGCCCAATACCATAGTACGAGAAGCATCCCCACATCATGCTGCACTGTCTTCACAGTGCACTGTGGCTTGAATTCAGTGTTTGGGGGTCGCCTGACAAACTGTCTGCGGCCTCTAGACCCCCCAAAAAAATCTTGCTTTCAACAGTCCACAAAATATTGCACCATTTCTCTTTATAGGCCAGCCACTGTGTTCTTTGGCGAACTGTAACCTCGTCAGCACGTCTTTTTTTCAACAATGGGACTTTGCAGAGGCTTCTTGCTAATAGTTTTCTGGTTTTGGTCTAAATTATTTGATATTTTAGCAGAGCAGCCCATCATTTTCTGCACTTCTTTGTTTTCCCATCTCAAATCAACTTTTGAATCAAAGTACACTGTTCTTCTGAACAATGTCTGAAACGACCCATTTTATTTTTTAGAGAGAAATGCACAGGACAACCTTTTCTGCAGTTATCCTTGAATTTTTTGAAACCTGTTTTTCACAGAATAATTTACCTCTCTAATTGAACTCCACACTGCTATTATTTTGAACTCACAATTATATCAATTAACGATTCAATTACACAGAATCAGGTGCATGCAAGTCATGACAGTTGGGTCTGTTGTTTTCTATTACTTCACTACACCTACAAGTTAAATATTTACCATGAAGAAATAGAATTTTTCCCTAAAAACAATAATTAATCTGTTTAATGATGTTCGACTGCTATAATTTTGAATACTACTGTATGCAGTGCAGTACTGTATTCAGATCAGAATATCACAACTTGTACATGGTCAGTTTCATAAAGGTTTAAGATATCTGAGTTTTATTGTGTTTTATCTTACACTAAGGGATTCTGGGATAATCTCCAGATTAAATGCAATCCAAACCTGGATATACTTGGATATGATAAGTAAGTGTTGTTGAGATGCGAACCTGCTGCAACTATGACTACATAACCACCAGAGGGTGACAAATGCTAACGTTTCCCCTTAAGATCTATGATAACACCTCTTTCTCTCATGTATGACTCAGGCTTTTTAAATTCAAAGAGAATTCAAGCCTGGATATAATATACTTACAATGTCAGAGAAATATGCTAAAGCCTTTTAAGTGAACCAGAATAGCCCACAGGGAGGGATGAAGACAACCCCATTATTACACAACGTTACATTTCCTAGACAGGCCTAGTTTGGTTGTGTATATACATGCCATGCATGCATGTCTGCTTACTAATGCTGTATCCTCCCTGACCATTTTAATCTGAAGAAATCAACATTTCATAATATATTTTTTTTTAAAAAGGAAGAGAAAAAAAAGTGTTGTACAGAACAGGCTGAGGATCAAAAAGTAAACTTAGTTGGAAGACATTAAACAGGAAATTATCAATATAAATAAACAACTATAAGACAGGAAACATAAAATAAACAAATATCAGACAGGAACTGTTCGTCAATGATTAAAGTGCTCTGATAGTATCTCAAACACCACCTTCCACACTTACAGTCTATAAATCACACAGACAGTCATTTAAACAAACACCTTTATAAGTACACCAACACCTTCTTAAATAAAGAAAAAACATTTTTATTACACTCCAGTGCAAAAGTAAACATGACACGTCACAATATAAAGAGCAACGGTTAACAACTGAGTGACCTACATGCTATGCCCGTATTCAGGCCTGTGTTGAAAAGAACAATGATTCATGGGTCATGTTCCTAGAAATAACTGTATTCCCTAGGAACATGCAAAATGTATTTAAATGAATAACAGGCTGAGAAAGGGTCAATGAAAACAGAACTATATGTGCACTTTATTGGGCCCGTCTGGACATGAGCATTTCTCTGATGTTGTCCTCTGCCTCTTTCACACTGCGCTCCAGGTACGTCTTCTTTTGCTGTAGAGATAATGGACACAGATAAGCCATGTGAAATTATTTGAAATACCATGAAATATGACTGATATTATAATTATGGTGATAATTTGCTGATCAGTGATCTGGTGAGGTACATTTACTTCGTTACTGGACTTAATTAAATATTTAATGTATCTGTACTTTAACTTAAGTAGTTTTATTAGAGAATATACTTTTTAATTTTACTCTGCTTAAAAATACAGCATAAATACAGTATGTACTTTTACTTAACTACATTTCTGCATGCTGTTGCGATACCTAAAAACTAGGTGTGTAGCACTTAAAGAGGGGAATGTAGCTACTTGCTGACTATTATATGTAACTGCGTGATTTGCCTTCCCTTCGAGACATGCCGTATGACGCAACAGGTGTTAAAATCAGAAGTGGAACTGGTTGCAAACAGTAACAAAAACAGTACGTTCACAATCGGGAGAGCGAGAGATTTTTTTTCCCCTATGCAAAGGTAAAGAAAATTTGAAGATGAGTACTTCTGTACTTTTACTCAAGTACACAAGTAAGTATAGAACTTCTAATTTCCGGTGAGGAAATATTTTTCCTAAGGAAACTCTACGAGATTCGAGTATTTTCTTTTCTTTTGCTGCTGATATTAAACTACAAATCTTCCAAAAACTGTGGCCACAAAGTTAAATGCTCAGAACTTCGACCCATCCAACAGTACACCCACCTACACACTCAAGCATCCAACCTTCACATTCATCCAAATGACAAACCATTTCAAATGTACTTCCCTCCAAACAAATCCCATCTAACCACCCATTACATCAACCATCCACCCATCCAATTAACCCTCTATCTAGCTGTACATGACATTAACCAACCACCCATTTTATTAAAAACTCAGCCAGCCATTCTAATAAACAAACACCCAGCTAATCAACCTGCATCAAATCATTCATTCTATTAACCAACACCCATTCTATTAAACAACAGTCCATCTAGTCAACCATCCATCCTATTAATAAACAACTCAGTCTATTAACCTAACACTATTCATTCTATAAACCCATCCTCCATTCAATCAACATTCCCTCTTTTCCTCCATTCTATCCACCACCCATACCTCCAATCACCCGACCATCCATCAACATCAGTCGCAAAGCACCAATTCACCATCGAAAAATGAATATAAGAGGATGTAGTTTATACTCTAGAGCTACTTGTTCTAAGAAACATAGCGTGATGAATCTATGTATGGAACACCAGGTCAATCATTAGTGCTTCTCAAATCAAATTCAAAAACCTGTGGTAATGTTAAATATGATTTAAATAACAAATTAACCTATCTGGAGTTATTTGTTCCGCATCCTCTGAAAGTAATGCTACTTACCTGCATAGCTGTATATGTATTTTAAATCATGAAAACTCAATATTTCATGATAATATTTGCTTTGCATGCATTTTACCATTATCTCATTATGCCTACACGATAGACCTTTCAAGTCTCAACATATCTTTAGGTATACACTAGAAACTAATCTTCTGGATTAGTACTCTACACTGTAAACACTTTTAAGTATTAAGATCATCGCACGTGTGCTGAGACAGATGACAATGGCGGAAAGCTTCAAAGGGGTGCTAACAAAACTTGTTACGTTTGAATGACGTCTCCATGTTATCCCGTAGCGACAAATATGCTACCCAAAATAGCTGGTCATAACTACTTTTTTCCAGATAACATAGGTTAGCATGTGAATATAATCATGCCTAACTAATAGCCAGGCACGCACACAAGTGTAATGCTAATTGTGGTCTGGGTAATAAATCACATTCACATGACTCTCATATGGGTTTACTTTTATTTGTTGAAAATTGGATACAAACAGCTTTCCAGTATTTGACATTTACATCTGAAACCAAATCTGAGGCAAACTGGTATAAAACATTCCCTGCATTCTGTTGATGAAGTGACCTTTTGAAAACTTTAAATCTTTTAATAGATACACTAGCCTATTCAGGAATAAAGGTGAGAGGGTGGGGCAGGTCTGAAACACCTGAATGGGCAGCTAAATTAAAGTGGTGTCTGGGAAACGTGCTGTTATCTGAAACCTCCCAAATGCATCCTGTGCCTTGAGTCATTACTACAGCATACAAACACGCACACAAGTTACAACAGTGTACATCTGGCTTAGAGGCATTATGACCGTATCTCAAATCACCCAAACCAAGGTCGCATGAACAGCGATGTTGTGAAACATGTGGAATCATGCACGTGTTTACCTACGAGTCTTACTCCTGTGGACGCCGGTCTTTGGGGTTATGACCAACATTCTTTTCACATGAGTGAAGATTTGCAGCTTGTCAAGTTTGGCATGTGCTTTCTTCAATGGTCTTGTCAAAATCTTGTTTGAAATATTATTATACATTGCACACACAACTATAATACCAGGCTTGTAGGAAGTCAGATGAGGAAGCATCTTTGTGGAAACAATAAGAAAAGGAATGTCTGAGGTATGTTTCCTTTAAAAAGACACTCTCTAAAAAGTCGGTATGCAAGGTGCTGTATATAAATGCTTCTGCTGATCTGTCGCACAAATCTCGGTCAAAGGTTTTCCGTTCACATGATGCTTATAAAACAGCAATCTGTGTAGTCTTGTTTAGTTTTTGTCTAATTCAGGGCTTGTTCATGTCTAAACTCCATTCTCTGGTCTGGAAAACATCCACCTAAGTAACAAGTCTTTATATAGTAATGTTCAGTGTTGTAAAAGCTTGTAATGTGTGCAGCTATATTTGGGCGAAAAGTAACCACGGTCTACCTGTTGGATTAGAATAATAAACGTGCATATGATAATTATGGTAATTTATAAACATAACTTATCCTACATGACTGAAAGTATGCAGACAACCCTTCTAATTAATGGGTTTGGCCATGTCAGTTATAGCTGCTGCTAAACGGAGCAAGATGCGTAACCGCCAAAACCCAGTACAATCTGCACAAGTAGTACTGAAGAACACTTGGCTTTTCAACGCTTCTTTTTTTTAAACAAGTTAAATCACAGCCCGAGTAACTCTTAGGTGTGGTAATGTGAAAAAGGAACACCAAATCAGTTCAAATGGAAAGTGGATTCTACACAAGCTTTTGAAGAATCAAGATAATTCGTTAAAATCTTCGGGAATTGGATTTCCAAGGGCTAGCAGCCACACACAAACAGCATCATCACGTACACCTGATCGGTCAAAGATAAAGCATACCAGGACATTGGACTTTGGATCACTGGCAACACCTAGTCAGGTGTGATAAATTACATTTAATCTCTTTAAATGCAGTATAGTCCAGGTAGACAGATAAATTACTGTGCAAAAGCCTTGAGTGACCCCTCATTTCTTTATATTTTGCTACCAAAAAGACTTTCTTGAATTAGTCAATGCAGTCTTGAGGAATAGTTCTCCAGGCTTCCTGTAGGGCTTGGTTGGCTATCATTATTGGAAAGTTTTTGGCTCTCATTTTCAGTCTAGTTCCTGTACCTGACTAATTTCTGAGGAATGTTTTTTGTTTGTTAAGCCACACAGTGACCTATGAATCATTCAAGCATTGAAGAAAAATTTCAATTAAGGCATTAAGTTGTGAGAAACAGGTGCAGATGATGTACAGTATACTGGTGAATGCTGAGTGGTTGAAACAAATGAGAAATGAGGGTGCTGCTAATGTTGTTACATAAACAACCAATTTTTAAATTGTACACTCCCTGGCAAAAAAAAAAAAAAAAGTCACACAAACACTAATATGTTGCTGGAAAGACTTTGGCACGCATTCGCTACGGCAAGGTTTTGAAAAGTTTATGCAATGGAACATTTATTTTGGTCCAGAGTTGCAGCAAGTTCTCTCTCTCCAAGATGATGATTGATGATGGGAGAAACCTTCTCCCCAAATTACGAAGCTTATTAATGGGGTTAAGGTCTGGACTCTGTGGTAGCCAATCCATGTGTGAAAATGATGTCTCATGCTCACAATTTCACCCTGAAGAATCCCATTGAATATGATTGTGACATCAGGGAGAAAAAGTCAATTGTTGGAAAAACATGGTCAGTCAAGATATTCATCTAGTCACTTGACCTCATTTTGGGCACAGTATGTGGCTAAACCAAGACCTGCACAAGCAACTCACTTCTGCCTCTTTTCCTTTACGTTCTCTAGCAAACTGAGGACTTTCCCCCCCAATGAGCCTCAATGATGAGTGGTTTTCTTAAGGCTACACAGCTGTTTAGTTTCAATCCCTTGAGTTCTCTTTGCATTGCGCATGCGGAAATGCTCTTAGCATTAAATACAACTGGGGGTTGTACTGTTTTTTCACAATTTGGTTTCAACAAACATTTAAGTGACCTCCAATCATGACCGGTCAAAATTTTTCTTCAAACACATTTTTTCTTCAAAGATGATGGTTCATCACTATCTTTTTAGGTTTTAATAATGCGTTTTAAAATTCCTAACCCAAATTAAGCAATCTCCTTAAGTCTTTTCTTGATTTGCAGGACAATGCAGGACAATAAATTAACTCTTCTTAAACAGAGTATAATCTTTGCCATGACTATATACAGGAGGTGTTTTGAGATAGCTTTTTATGAAACGAGAAGCTACTCACTATCAGTTTGGGTTAAATAACTTGTTGCCAGCTGGAACATATCAATCCCACTGCAGGAACTATACAATGGAAGGATCACACCTATTTTTTTAGTGAAATCCATTTTTTTTTAGCAGTACATCTTTAAGCACATTCCAGCCTGTCGCAGTAAATTCATTTTGTTCCCAATTCGTTCATTTAAACCACATAATTAAATTTAATATGAAGAAATGATGGGTGGCTCAAGACTTTTGCACAATACTGTAGATTCCTGTCAGTGTCAGTTTGTGATTGTGGTCAGCTGTTATATGGTTTTGGGAAAGAAGCTGTTCTTAAGGTCATTGAAAAAAAAAGTTTATCAATCAACATCCTTATGTCCCATTATGTTGCTTGACTTTTGAAAAACTTTTTCAAAAAAATTAATGGTCTTTGGACTATTCTGTAGTTTGTGACTGGCTGGCTTTGACTTTTACCCCCATGATCTGAAACACTGCCATGTGGCATGGTTTTTTCCAAGTTCTTCTGAGTTTTCCCAATTTCCAAATCACCCTACTGGCAGGTGGACTTGCTTTGTTAAGAATGGTTGGCATTATATTCAGGGTAAATTCCCAACTTGTGCCTGATGTTCTAGGCAAAGGCTCTGGGGCCACCACAATCTGAATGAATACTGAATCACTGACTAGTGTGAGGGCAGTAAAAGCTTTATTTTTAGCTGATGCTACTGTGGTCTCATAACTAGCAACATGAGCTTGTTGAAAAGAAGAGTTTTTAGAGAATCATTTAGAGCAATTAGAGAAACATTGTTCTGGATGCTACAAGGCTCCTTTGATGCT
Source organism: Clarias gariepinus (assembly GCF_024256425.1). Classification (NCBI taxonomy): domain Eukaryota; kingdom Metazoa; phylum Chordata; class Actinopteri; order Siluriformes; family Clariidae; genus Clarias; species Clarias gariepinus. The sequence goes on along the minus strand of NC_071118.1, from coordinate 7,582,659 downwards.
TTTGACAAAATGGCATCAGATAAACTCTAAGTCATTGTTCATTGACGGGAGGATTTAAATATAGCAGCTTGCTGATCCTGTTCACAGACACAACATTGTCCAAAGGCATTAGAGCATGAAAGACACCACGGTTTAACCACACACCGGGTAGCATATGAGGGGGAACCTTTTTTAGCATTATCATGTCTCCCGTATGCATGTATGTATGTTTACAGACCAAGAACTATATTTTCTGGGAAATCCTGATAAGACTTAAGACTACAACTGCTATCCGTTTTATTTCACACATTCTTTCAATCTACAGGCTAATATACAGTAGAACAGTTTCTTCTAACTTAAAGGTCATTGTGGACAAAATAGTGTTAAAATGACAGTGAAACCCAGGAGGACACCAGAAGAGGAATGTGCCTGGAGGAGTCATTCCTAAGGATCCCTAGCATTCCACAGCTAGATCATTATACGTCCACGTCTTATTATTAAACCAATCATAATCGCAAGATAATTGCTGCATACCTCCTTGCAGAATTTACTGAAATGCAGAAAGGGCAGAGACCAATGTTAGGTATTTCCCGCATGCCTGTGTCTATTGCGACATTACAAGCGAATACGCATTATGGTTTATGGAGATCAGAAAGTTGTTTTAAAGAAGTAAAAGAATTAGCCCATTGTGTGCAAAAAGGGACAGTGACGATATCAGCGCCATTTACATCATTATTCAGGACTCAACTGGACTGGACCAGACTGGAGAATTTGTGCGCAATATGCGTGATTGGTCAACCCAGGGCATTCAACAAATATCACAATATTTATTTCTTCCTGATGACCACTAGAAGAAGAAGAAAGAAAGTTTATGTATCACAAAAACTAAATAGCCATAAGATTTGCTTCTCCTCGTGCCACCGGGGTGGCTCTGTCCCCTTGTGATGTGGCTCCACAGAGAATCTACGGTTGTACTGTGGTGTCTGGCATCAAGATGTTGGAAGCGGATCCTTCGGACTCTTGTCTGTCACAAAAGTTGTATTCTGATTAAATGCTTTGCACATGTAAACCCACTTATCAGTTTTGTTTAAACTAGTTAAGTTGGAATCTGTAATTGCATTAATTTCAATAGACTAGGGAAGAAAAACAAGGCTAATGGGAGAGTGGGACTCTCCATCAAGCAGCAAGCGAGTAGGGAACACCACCACCACATGGTTAATTCCCATTTACCGCAGCATGAAACTCTCTTTACCAGACGATAATGATACCTTATAAAGCTGACCTTTACAGAACAATGCAGAAAGAGACACAAAGACACGGTTTCTGACGACCGGTGAGTCAAGCCGCAGAACCTCTCATTGTTCGAGCCTCAATGGGCCTCTTATGGCAGAGCTCGGTGCTCGGAGAAAACACACGACAGGTCGGATAGACTGCACACATCCTCCTCTAAATGGAGCCCTTTGTTGTTTGTTGTTTAAATGTTTCTATTTTGCAAGCAGACACGGTGTAGTGCTGACCTGCCGGGAATGCCGGCACGATCTCTAAGTGACTAAAGAACGACAACAGACCCTAATACAGCACTGCTTTGGCAAGCGTGAAGAGAATGTGAGCAGAAATGTCTAAATCTTTTTTCCCCCTCCATGCTGTACTAACCTCCAACAGCTAACAGGGTTTAGCTTGATGGTATTCTTAGACTGTGACCTGCTGGATTATATTAGGTTATGTTTTTGATACAGACTACAAAGCATTTCTGTAGTCTGTCTGTCAGGTTTGGAACTGTCCATCAGTAATGTTCAGCAAAAGAACTGACGAGTTCTGTTTCTTTTTTAAAACATACCGTCATAGAGTTTTTTTGGACATGAGTTGTGCGTCAAATTGATTTGTTTTTTACTCTACATGCAAACGTGTTTGCTAATTTATAAAATTGAAATGCAGGTTGAAAAGAAAAAATAAATGTTGAACTGGGAACTGTGTGGAAGCAGAAGCGTCAAGTGCAGGCTCCAAGACGAAATACAAAAATAAATTTGTCGCGGTCTAGAGTGCACACAAATCAAAATCCAAGAAGTTAAAACAATCCGAATCCAAAATCCAAAAAGGAGATGGTGTTGATGTTTGCTCGTGCATATAGAAAGGTCAAAAGAAGTGCAATGCTGAAGTGCAAAGCACCAGATGACTTTTACGTGACAAAAAAACCCTCACCACTAGAATCCTTTAAAAGGTGGTATTAATGGTCTGCACCACAATTGAAACGGAGCGCATGCTGCAGAGAAGCTTAATGCTATCTGTTATAACGTTAACATGTGAAGACGCCTATCAGATGTCAAAAAGCATCAAAGTGCCTTGTAGGGACGTTTGTCCCCAAGCTCACATGCAGCGCTGACACCCAAGCCTCGCAACTAATCCTGCAGACTGTCTCACGCTGGCCCCTTGAGTATTAATAACGGCCATCACCCATCTTTTCCTGTCAGCAAAGCAAACAATGTTTTACCCAGGACGAGACCGAGGAGCTGACAGGTCCATTAATTGTTCTGTCATCAAACCCGGTCTCGCCCACACGGCAAAGCCAAGCGCCCACCTGCATCGTGGGCCAATTATGAGTTCATAAAGGAATCATCAGCTGGCGTATTGTCATCACTCATACACGGCGGTCACGAGGATCACTGAAGGGGCAAGCGGACCGCCGGGATGCTAATGACATCATGTTACCTCCTAAATCACTGCTCCTTCCAGGGTAGCGGGTGTGGTGGCCACCAGAGCCATGAGCTCATGCGCACCCTTCGGTCTAAATACAGTACGGTCACGTCTTACCCAAAAAAATGGCAGCAATGCCATCTCAATGTACACACCATTTTAAAAAAGAACCCAGTATCTCAAACGACGGTGTGCCCTTAGGGGGCGAGTTGAGGAACCTCCTCGGTTTGCATCACGTTTTAGTCCACAGTCTGCAAGCATACGATTAAAAATGCATGTTCTTCAAGATCTTAAAGCTTTATTATGAAACTCTTTATTATGAAATATAGCTTGCTGGACCTTTGGTCTTCTCTCTAAGCAAGTCTTTTAGGTACAGGAGAGAGGATAAACACAGCTTGGTCACCGAGAGGAGTGTGACAACACTTATGTTTTGTTCTTCCTCTGAGGAAAGCCCTCGAATGCTTTCCTAACCCGCCACCCTGCACATCATCATCAGCGGCGGCCCAGCCTGGGATCACACCCAAAACCATCATCTAGGCTGCAGCTGCATAAAAGCCCAGACGAGCGTCGCTAGAGATGAGCCAAGAGTTACACTTACACAACAGTGATGTTCATTCAATATACAGGATGTAATAATGTAACTGCCTATCAAGTTTAGTCATGAAGTTCTCATCAGCTGTAAACCATATACCAATTTCCTTAAAGATAAGCAAACATTAATTAAACGATCCATTTATTCCACGTTATTACTGTACGATGGGTTATTAAACAACAGGTCATAAACTGTGCTGTCGTGCCAAGTAGGGGAGAAGGATAGCTCAAAAAAGAAGAATGCAGGGGCTAAAGTGGTAGAAACTGGAGCTGCATGAGCATTTAATAAAAGTATGTGTTTCGATCTACATATAGTAACAGGGTACAAATCATTTTAAAATAATGACTGACATCACCTGCGATAAACCTGCGTTTGTTCTTTTCGGACAAATCAAAATGACTGGGGTAAAGACCACCCTTGTAATAAAGACCACGCTTGTAATAAATATATATGAGTATCAACACATAGTGTGATGCAACATTTGTTTGAGCCAACTAGGGCATATTAGAATCAGCTACGTGCAGATAATTAATGACACCGGTTTTCTTCCATAATAAAGTCTGCAAATGTTTGCTCACCCCTGCAAAATTAACATTTGATTAATTTTTGTTTAACATATTGTTTAAGGATGCTGTGCAGCGTTGCTTAAACAAACAATCTACATGTAAGAGTCATCAAAAAAGTCTTGAGTCATTTCTTCATAATGAATTCAAATGATGTAGATTAAATTACAGAAACGAGAACGAAAGTATTACTGTGAAAGGATGTAAAGTGCCTAAAGATGCTATTTAACAATGGGTTGGTTATGTAACAACTTCAGCAGCAACCTCATTTCCCCTTCCGTCTGTTTCAACCACTCAGCATCACCACTATACTAATCACCCATCTGTCATCATGTGCACCTCTCTCTCACTGGTTCATGCCTTAATTCTTATGCTTGAATGATTAATAGGTAAAAATAGGAGCCTTGAGAACTGTTCATCAAGACTACATTCAGGGGAGTCTTTTTTAAAGAATACCTACATGAAAAATACAGGAAAGTCTTTAGAAGCAAAATATGAAGAAATGAGAGGTAGCTCAAGACTTGCACAGTTCTGTATGCCTCACATAACATTTTTACAACAATTAAATTACCACATACCAATGCTGCTAAACAAAGCCATTCTTTCAATTCCACAACAAAACACGTTGCATAAAATTTTTTATTTACTAAACATTATTAATTACGTGCATTATAACTTTAAATGGCCAAATAATTCTGTTAAATAAAATACAGGAGAGTCTGGAGTCTTTTTACCCAGATCAATCTGTCCAAGATATCTGTGTGAAACAATAATTCAATTCAATTCAGTTTTATTTGTATACTGCTTTTAAAAACGTTAACTGTCACAAAGCAGCTTTTCAACATTAAAAATTTATAAATTAATTAGAACATAAAAAAATCATACAGACTAAACCAATCAGTGTGCCCCTGATGAGCAAGCCAAGGGCGACGATAAAAGGGAAAACCTCCCTGAGATGACAATAGAAAGAAACCTCCAGAAGAACGAGACTCTACAGGGAACCCATCCTCATTTGAATGATATGCTGAGGCAATGACTTTGCTAATGGAAATTAGACAGAGGCCTGAAGAGTGCGTAAAAGATTTTCCCCTTATGCACAAAGTAGTAAAAAGTTACAAATTAGTTTAAGATGATTACAGGATAATAATTTGGATATAACATTAAACCACGATTTAAGCACCTTCACTGAATTTGCTCATTTGAGGAGGGAATAATTACAAATTCTCACATCACACAGTAATTAAAAAGATCTATCCATAGACAGAAGTAACAGAGATGCTACATGATACATGATTTTTTTGTAAACTATGATCTCATTTTTTTTTTTACGTTAACTAAGCCTACTCTTGATCTGGTTTAAGCTTAATAACTTGTCGACTTGGTAACGAGCCAAACAACAAACTTTGAAGAACGGAAATGAAGGATCATGTCAAATCGTTAACAATCCAATCCAGCTAACACAGTAATCCGTGTGTGAAGAACAGACCTCTGACCTGTTAGACTGACTTGTAGACATGACATTAGATAGAATTTAGATTTGGTGTACTGGCTGTACCATTCATGTGTCTAGACTTTTGACTTAAGGTAAGGCAAATGTTGCATGTAAAAAATAAATAAAATACTGACAACAAAACATATTAGTAAGGTGTTAAGCCAACACCATACATTTCGCTGAAACTGTAATGATGCATTCATGATGTTTTGAGACTAGTGAAAGCATGTGTAATGAGACCAAGTCGCTCGCAGTGTTTGGAGAAAAATATTTTGGAGTCGGTGTGGCGATACATACAGGAATCAACACACAAAAGATCGGAATCGTTAAGTTTGGACCACTATGCCAGTCATAACACGTGATTTCTTATTTTTCATCACCATCATCATACCATTCGGTGAGCTCTTGTGCTTTATGGATGGAGGCGGATAATCCTGCAAGACACCACTCTTATCAGAGTAGAAATCTGCACCACAGGATAAAGGTGATCAGTCACCAAATTATTATATTGATCTGCAATGACTAAGGAGACAAGGGTATCTGCCCTATAACGGCTAAATAAATATAATAAACGCCCTGCCCAGCACAAAGGGGACAACCACCTGTTTTTTTTCCCAATAATTTGTCATCTGTTCTTCCTTCCTTCCTGACAATTTCCATACACTAATAAACTAACGTCACTCCCAGGTGAAAAAGACATATCAATTATATACTAGGAAACTGGGCTCTATGCCCAAGGGGACCAAAGGCCAGTCTGATCCCACAGAAAACCAACGTAGCAGTAATTGCTGTTAAAAAAAAAAAAAAAAAAATACTACTGGCTATGACAGAAATTTATCAGAACTTTCTGGGCATCACAGCCTGCCTTTGTTTTAACCTACAAATTCCCCAGATCTCAATACAATTGATTATCCACTGGAGTCGTGAACAAAAAAGACTGATCCATGGAGGCCCTTCCACAGCATAAGATCTGCTATTAAGCATGTGTAAAATCTGCTAAGTCTTGTGGAGTCACACCTTATGGTGTCAGAGTTATTTTGGGGGTGCAAGATGGATCTACACAATATTGGGTTTAATATTTTAGCTGATTCGGTGTATATAAATTTTACTACTAAGCAGAAAACATAAGGACGATTCTTCTTAGATAAGATTATGTTGCATTACATTCTAAACCAGGCTGGCATTTATTAATTTGGCCGAATTACAAGTGGAACAATAGCTCAAAAAGGAAAAAAAAAATGCAGAACTAACTCTTCTCCAAATGACAAAAAGCTGCCAAAAGAACAGATAATTAGAATGTCTTAAAAATGATAAGACTGATCTACACTTAGAAGTGAACACACGACAACATCTAGGATACAAAGAACAAACATTTGCACAAACTTGCATTCAGATTGCTTTGACGACGACTTCAGACTCAGACTTATAACAGAAGGTGGATTATGAAACTACAACTTTATGACCCATCCCACCCAAACAGATGGAAGGTGAATCGACGCTGTGCCTCATTTCCTGTACTTAAGTATAATCATCCATGCCATCTGCACGGTTCTTCAAGTGATAATATTCACTTAGGATCAAAACCAAAGACTTCTGAGGTTCAATTATGGTTAAATTCATGATCCAAAAACACAATACTGCAATTAATATAATTCTTGTGTAAATATTTGCCAGCTATAATTCCAACTCCAAAAATATAGGCACTAAGCATGTTTTATTCAAACACTTAAAAGAAACTATTTACCTTTTCTTCTAACAAAATAACATTATAAATTTTAAGAAAAATTGCAAGCTTTAGACATTTCAAATTCCTTTCATGCATTTTATCTCTCTGGGATGTAAAGTAGATTTTAAATTAGATAATGCATACACAAAAAAAATACATTAAACTTGCATTAAAAAGGGCATTAACCACAATCAGGACCAGAACAATAAAAGCTTCTTAAGTTTGGAACAGGAAGAAGGTGCACTAGCACACAAACACACACTCTGTTAAGAGGATAGTGTGGGAGGTACAGAAGACACACTATCGCAATTGCAGGATTTCACATGTTTTGTAATCACATCCAGAAGAACAGGCTGTTTGCAATGTTGAAAGGAATCTATTAAAAGCAACTGCTACATTTTTACCAAGCATTCATTTATTCATTCATTCATTCATTCATTCAATTGTTCCTTCAAGCTGTCCTCGATGAATGATATTTGCCTACAATGACTTCTTGTATGTTTTCACCCTAGCAGTTATTAATGTAATACATGTTTTCCTGTAAACTACAAGTGTACACACACTCAAACTATGCACAATTTAGAAAAGCTATTTAGTCTACAATGCATGTTTTTGGAGGAAAACATGCATTGTATGTTTTCTGTGGAGGAAACCAGGGTTCATGGAGAAAATTGACCATGCATGGAAAATCCACACACAGACCAGAAATGCAATGATAAACTCAACCATGTGGGCACAGGGTGACGGGGCTTCAGAGATGGTGTGGTCTGAAGAGAAATGTTCAGCTGACATGTACAAATACTCATGATGACAGATTTTCTTTCACAGAGACAAATTCCTTCCACGCTGCTGAACGATTGCTCAATTTTATTGTGAACATTGGGTCGGTGCAACTCTCAACTGTTTATAGTTTTACTTTGGTACTAGAACTTAAATGGAACAAAACATCATGTCTTTGTACCTTGTGTAGAAAGATTGATCGGTTCAATACAGCCAGACATGCATGTTTCATGACGTTCTCAGTGCCACCACTTGCACCACCACAATGGTGCCGAGTTTCTATGAGGGTGAGTCCATTTGCATTTAAACACCTTACATATATAATTGATATTGCATCCCATCTCCTCTGCTGACCCCAACAACCTTTTCTTCTCTGTCACATAACGTGAAACAACCGGCACCCTGTAGGCCAGTGCATATTTAACAGGATCAGAGCTTGGTTGTCTGGATTTTTCCCTGGTTCATGAAGAACTTTTACACTTAAAACAAAATTACCGAACTCCCTGGATTATTTTCTACTGAAGAGGCTTCACCAGTTAGTACCAGCAGGGGTACAGATGATTTTGAAAACAGTGTTTTATAGAATAACTTTTCCTATTTGGAAAAAATAAACTTAAATACCTTATTATAAGCACCTTATGTTCTCCAGGTTTTATGGAGCAATTCAGGTTTAAAATAAATCAGGTTTAATACTATACCACTAGAGACTTGAACCAAGTTAACCAGGGAACCACAAGACGACAAAATGTCAAGCAGTTAAAACTATGGTATAGAACAAAACCATTAGAAAATCTTTTACAAGCATTTTTACAGATAGAGCTGGGTGATGGGCTTGAACCATGATGCAATATCCTACATATTCTATGCAAATATGCATATTCTATGCACGTAGGTTGTTGTGTCAGTTGAATTACATTTAAATTTCCGAAATTTTGCAATGTTAAGGATGGAGGTTTTATGCAATCAAGAGAAAATCAGGTAAATAAAAAATTTATTTTATATATACTATAAAATGTTATTATAAAACATTTTATAATATACATAACTTTTATATATTTTAAAAAAGTTGTCACCTAAAGCTAAGAAACTTTACAATAAGGGATTCCCTGTTTGTTTTTTAACGTAAAGAACCATGTCATTAGTGTGAAAGAGCAGACAAATACCTGGCTGACGTGGTCGATTACAAAACGGACGGCCACAAAGGACGCAGCCAATGCCATTACTCATTAGCTGAGAGATTTAGGAGAAAACACCAACAAAACGTTACAACATAATAGTCATGGGAACATACAGTAGCAGTGTAAACCCTGCAGGCTTGCCGTCTGGTATGATGTCACTGCATGAACAATTATTCTGTACATTTACAATGAGGGCCTTGTCTTCTTTTTCGTCTGCGGGTCAGTATCCAAAATATACCAAAATAAAAGAATAAAACACATGACGGTTTTAGTAAAAACAGTTGGTGTGATGTCTTGTACTTGGGTTTTTTTTCATGCATGATGAACGTAGACATCTAGACACAAACTTGTACAAACTTGTAAACTGAGGCAAACTGGAAGAATAAATGGGAAGGTTGTTTTAATCCTAAATGTGTAGGATCAATCCTAAAAGTGAAATCTAATCAACATAGCAGTCCACAGCATCGGCAAAAATTCTTCCTGTTAAATTAATAACACTGTACATAATCAAAATACAGACAAAAGACTGAATATACTGACTTCATCTGTATAAGGAAGAAAATATATGAATATCACTCATCCACATTAGCTGCCTAGCACGTTGGTACAGAAACCCAAACACAGGGGCATCCAGAAGCCCATTTTATCTGGTGAACATAGTGATGTCAGAAATGATGCAGTTCTAACCAGTGAATTACTGCATAGGATGAAACCCTGAAATATATTTTAAACAAACATACACAACCGATCAAAACTTTGGAGACACCTTCTAATTCCTGAAAAAAAATCTTTCCTGATTTTTCTTTCTGCATTGTAAAACTATTCTAAAGGCATCCAAAATATACAATCATCTCCTTTGAACAGCTGATATTGAGATGCATTTGCAACTTACTGTATGCTCTGTAAAGCCTTACTAACGGCCCCAATCTAAGGTACTGTAAATTGGTGTTTGTTTGCAGTTGGTAAATAAATTAACAACGTCTCTGCAGCAAAAGTAAGATTTTGGTCCTGAATTCCTGGGATGCTTTTTTATGAGAGCCAGTTTCATCATGGCACTTGATGGGTTTTGCAAATTCACTTAACAATACTGTCCTTGCAAGAACTGACCTTTCAGACGTGTACAAACTACAAAAAAAAGTGATAACTACAAAACTACAAAAAGAAAAGTGATATTTGAATACTTTAGTACAAATCCTTAGTGATTTTCTACCTGTTACAATAAATTAAATGACTTCATAAAGAGAATCCCCCAGCACTGGTTGAAGCTAGAATGTATTCACTCAGACCACAAAAAGCACAGAACCGGAAGTCCTGTACGGAAGGGTAGGGTACAATACGCATGCCTCATTAGTTATACTGTAATTACAGTTAATGCTGTTATTACTCTTAACTTCACTGTCATCACTCACATTTCAGTTACTATGAATATCAAATCAAATAATCTGCTAAATTAGGACCGTAATTTTATGTAAAGGTTAAAACAAGTTCCAATTCTAGTAATTACAGTATTTAAAGCCACAAAGATATGCAAGTTCATTATAACGTCAATAAGCATTAATCATGCACCAAATTATTCAATTTTCTCTTCATTTCCTGACAGCTTGAGTTATTGAGAAGTTCTGCAGAGCATGATGCAAGGCAGGGATTTGGTGCCAATGAAATCACATGCATCCAATGCTATTTATTTTTTATTGTTTTTGAATTCCCCAAATTTCTGTACAGTGCCGCAAACCAAGCAACTAATGCCAAGACAGTACTCAATGGATAAAATATTCACCACAAAACATTTTCAATATTGTTATTATTTTTAATATAATAATTACTGCTTTGGTTTGTGTCCCTGATATTAACAGTCCTGATTAATGACATGATTAATCTTACATTATGACATGATATTATACACCACCATCAAAGAGTTGATCAGAATGCTGTAATTATTGAGCTGAATCAAGCCAGGAAAACAACTAAGGATTTAAAATTACTGAAACTAATTTTATTAGGACAGTAGTAAACCTTTGTGAAAGAGATGTGGTTGGGAAAAAAAATAATAATAAATGGGGATCATGTAAACGCTTGGTGAAGTTGCAGGGTTAAAAAATAAAATAAAATCAACAGTATAAACTATACATAAATACATAAGAGTATTTCCATACACACACAACGTGATGAGAACGTATAGGATTGGGACTAAACAGCTGTGTGTAAATAAGAAAACTACTTTTTAGTGAATCGCATTAGAAAAAAGGGCTTCAGTTTGCATCAGGGTAGAAAGGGCAGAGAATAAAGTGATGCACCAATCACTCGTAGTAGTGGTCCCTGTACACGTCTTTGGGAGACAGTGTTACGATCTGGGGTTGTCTCAGTTGGTCAGGTCTAGGCTCAGCAATGTGGCAATAAAATGAGATTGGCTGAAGACCTGAATGTATTAAATGACCAGGTAATCACACCAATGATTTTTTTTCTTCCCTGATTGCATGGGGATATTTCAGGACTCAAATTGTAAGGGAGTGGTTCTGGGAGCATAAGAAATCATTTTCACACATGAACCAGCCACCACGTTGTGTGCTGTAATCAATGCTAAAGATGATTAAATGAAATCTTAGAGTAGGTGATTTTTTTCAGGCCTGGCAGGGTATTATATATGGAATGGATTAAAAAAATTTTTTGTTATAAGATGGAATCTGTACACATTTTGGGAAGATTTTATTGTCTGCTATTGGGACCAAATTTGTCCCAAATATGTCTGCTATTTGGACCAAATATGTCCCAAATATGTTTGCTATTGGGACCAAATATGTCCCAAATATGTCCCTACAATGATTCTGAACGATAAATCCTGATTTGGATTTATTTTATAAATGTGTGATTTACTTACCATCCTAACGGTCATCACGTCCTAAGGTGTTTTATTCCACTATCACCACAGCAAAATAATGCATTTCTAACAAATGCTGTAAATGTACACTTAGGTTTATGTGGGAATGTGCATGAAAGGCTGTTACCTCCAGCTCCTTGATTTTGTCATCTGCAGTTTTCTGCTTTTCCATCAGCTGATTATTTATCTCATCTTTCGACTGCAGGATAAACCTGTAAGGTGGACAGAGTGACTTTCAATCTCTAAACTTTATTGATCAAATGTGCCGGCGTCTGCATGGCAAGCGAGATACATACATGCGTCCTACTCCTTCGTACATCCGAGTGCTATTGGGGAGTGAAGTGATCTCTGCATGGGTCAGATTAGCATGCTTCTTCATGCGGCTCAGTTGCTCGATTTGCAGGTCTGCAAGCTTAACCTTCTGCTGCGTATCGATCATTTTGGCTTGCAATTCTGCAAAGGCCTGCGAAAGGACAAGAACAGACACGTAAACAATATATTTTAATTAAGTATGGCACTAAAATTATGAAATATATTATAGAAACAAAAGGCTTTGTTGTATTTTGCATTTTAAAAAAACAATACTGTATATACACACGCACACACATAGATCAGTCATAACATTATGACCACAGTAGTTTTTCTATTGGATCAGACAGCAGTGAGACATGACAGTGTTGCCAGTTTACGGTGTTCCTCCCTAGAATCACTTTTGGTATGTCAGTGACCACTGCAGACCAGGAACATCCCAGGTTTCAATGAGGGCTAAAAAGTGGGTAGGATATATTATGCAGTGAAGGAACTTTTTGATGTGTTGGAAAAAAATGGATTATCGTAAGGATTTGAGTGACTTTGACAAGCACCAGATTGTGATGGCTAGAGGTTTACGTTAGAGCAACTCCAAAACTGCAGCTCTTGTGGGATGTTCCTAGACTGCAGTGGATAGGACGTACCAAAAGTAATCCAAGGAAGGAAAACCTGTGAACTAGAGACAGGGTCATGTGTGGCCAAGGATCACTGATGCACATGGGATGCACAAGGCTAGCCCGTGTTGTTTGATCCAATAGAAACGCAAGTGTAAATCAAATTGAAGGAAATGTAAATGCTGGCTCAGACAGAAAGGTATCAGATCACACAGTGCATAGGGGGAGACCTACTCAATATTAGATGGGTGGTGCATAATGTTGTGGCTGATCAGTGTATATTTTAATGGTGTATGACCAGGAAATTACGATATATACATATTACAGAAATAAAATATCATTACTATATTTTGTTATATAAACAAATAAAACAAACAGCAATATTACCATACACACTAACTTGCTGACTAACTATTATGTCATTGGATGTGAGCTATCTGGGTACAATGTGAGTCAGCTAAAAGATTAGCTAGCGACATATCACAATAATCCGCACTAAATCATTCCCCATATTATTTATTTCTTACTGTACGCGTTATACTTGACCATTAGCTAGCAAGTCACACCACGACGCTATCCTTATACGAAAATATCTCCTCTATGAAACATTCTAGTTCAGGAATTTTGACACAAATATACAGTTTATACCGTAAATCAGCGGACTTGCAAAAATAAACAGGGTTTTAGGACGAGGTATACATTCAGCGGCTAATTTTATTGGGATTTACCTTCTTCAGTTCAAGGTCTACGGGGGCCGCCATGTTGCCAGAGAAAGGCGGAACGACTGCGCATGCGTACTGTTAGCTTTTTCCTCCGCACTCCCATATTGGGCAAAGCAGCTTTTACAGGAATAACTAAAATGCTTATGAAATGTCATGCTGATTTAGAGACAGTTATTATAAGAAGACTCAGTAAAAATGATTTACAATCCACTCATAAAATGTAACTTGAACTGAATTGTTTAACCATGCTGTGTGCTTGTATGTATTTTAATTAAAGAAGTGCTACTCAAAATATGAACACTAAAGGAATGGTAGAAAAAATTATATATATAGCCTATATATACCACAACCCATCTTTATTTAAGCTTTTATAGTTATTATTGTATTATTATAGTTTTATTATTATTTGGGTGGTTGCTTGAAGTGAATGGGTTTAAACCAAAACTAGCTTAAAAACTAGCTAGCTAACTGACAAAGGCAGCAAACAAGTTAGCTTAGCAGCTTTCCCTCATTCCCAAATTTGTACCCAGATTCCTATAAACGCAATCCTATGGAGATCATCATGTAGTTAATCAGAGTTCAATATTTCTCAGCACAGTCCAGGAGAAATCGTGACTGTCAAAAAATATGTTAAGTATGCCCAAAATTGTTTTAAATGTACTCACAAGCTAAATTCTTTTGAAATGTAGACACCGACTAAATGCTTTTGAAATGCAGTCACACACTTAATGCTTTCGAGATGTCCTCACAGACTAAAAAAAACACTGCAGCAGTGTGGAAGTTATTCTCGGGTGGATCCCAGTGATTCTTTTGCACTTTATAGGTGGTCCTTGCCTCTTTGTAATGCATCGGTGGGAGCAAAAGTGTGCCGGATTCCTACAATTTACGACTTTCTAACTACAAAGCTTCACAAACTTTCACAATTTTAACTCACAACAGTCAAGAATTGCTTTGATTATCATGTGTGCCCTCATGATTAGATCATTTTAGGAGTGACTCTCAACCAGTACAAATTATTGTTTGCTAGCTATCCTAAAATATGTGACGTGAAATTTAGCACCATCTGGATCTAAATGTGAGTAAGAAGGATGATCATAAGAAGCTACCCAAAACTGGCGTATCCACATGACCTGACAGGACATGAATGAAAATCTTGGTTGAATGCTCTGACCACAATTTGCCATCCTTGACAGATTGTATGAGGTTTAAAAGTAGCAGATGTTGACAAGCAATAACTAATTGTGAGGTGTTGTAGGAAGTCCATAGATACATTTGGATGTTCTCCCAGTGCTTGATGGGTTTCCTTTGGGTACTCCCGTTTCCCCCATAGTCCAAATACATACAGATTTGGTTAATTGGCATTTTCAAATTCCCGGTAGTGTGTGAATGAGTGTGTGAATGTTGAGGTCTTACCACAGTCATAATAATAGGAATACAACACAATTGTCACCACTGGTCTCCACAATCCCTAACTACAGATGTTCCTAGATGGATGATGGATAGGTACATTGTGAATGTTTGTGGATTGATTAGTTCGTCATGAGTTTGGAAAGATTTGTAAAAGAGTTAAATGTACATTTTAATGATTTGCATGTGTGCATCATTGCATATGAGTGACCAAGAACAAAGAAGAATTTAAATTCAGCACAGGACAGTGTAAGAATATTAGAATGGCCCCTATGAATAAAATTATCTTGTCTTCTGTCAGTGGAAGGTTTGGGCATAAATAGCCTAAACTAATATGTCTACTGTATATCTACTACTACAACTGTTACTATTATTATTATTACTACTACTACTACTACTATTAAATGGCATTTATCTATGGATGTGGGTGGGTATTCTGACCCACCCTGGACTGCCACCCTAAAAATGTCAATTGATAAAAGCTGTCCACACCAATGTGGAATGTTTGGCTTTGCCACCCAAACTGCAATGGTTCCTAATTTAAAAATTGGAGTCACTGAATTAGGAAGAGTTTTCTTAAATGAGGATTTGTTCTGTTGGTTTAAGTGACATATAATACCCTTCTACAGGTTTCTATTAGGTTTTATTGCCATGGTTAGGGATGCTATTATAGTATGTTTCCAGTGGGTTGTAACAGTAAAACAGCTAACAAATTTGGGATTATTTATGCATTTAGTGATTTTTCTAAAGGAATACAAATGTGTACTACAAGTCTCTGATGTTTTTGATTAGTCACAATAGGCTGTGATTTAATGAAACTAATGGCAAATGTGGGATTCTTGCATCTGCTTTAATCCTGTATTTCAGGATTTTCATAATAAATATAAAAACACTGTTTAACAGTAACTAGGCATCATTGATTGAGGATCCAAAGACGTACAGTAACCTACAAGAATGTCTACTACTACTTCTACTACTTTTACTACTACAAACTCACTCATCTTCTATACCACTTTATCCTGAATACAGGGTCGCAGGGGGCCTAGAGCTTATCCCAGGAGACTTGGGAGGGTGGGGTATATACTGGAAACGGTGCCAATCCATCATCATTTAGGAACGTCAATCAACCTAATCTGCATGTCTTTAGACTGCAGGAAGAACCCGGGGTATCCAA
Organism: Clarias gariepinus; assembly: GCF_024256425.1. NCBI lineage: Eukaryota > Metazoa > Chordata > Actinopteri > Siluriformes > Clariidae > Clarias > Clarias gariepinus. The sequence goes on along the minus strand of NC_071118.1, from coordinate 7,566,557 downwards.
AGAAAACCCACAAAGCATGAAGAGATCATGCAAACTCCATGAACACAGACCCCAAGGTGGGAATTCAACTAGGACCCTAGAAGTGCAAGGTGCCAGTGCTAATCACTAAGCTACTGTGCCATAACATCTACTTACAATTAAATAAAATCTGGGAACTAGGTAAATTAACATTGCAATTCCCACAATGATGAAGTCAAACGATATTCCCAATGTCCTTTTTTTCCCTGATCAAGTTTTGGTATGTTAATCCCCGGGTCGTGCCAGTACATTTCACATTAGTTTTTCCCCCCCTAAATTGACCTAATGAAGGATATTACAGCATTCTTGTTCTTGTTGATGGGTGTCTAGTTATAGTGTATGCAGGATCTTGTGTAGATATAGATAAATAAATTCGCTTGACTTAAAGCTGAAATGTGTAGAAAATTTTATTTGGCAAATAGCAAAAAAGACAAAATATTAACCACTCACAAAAAATGTCATTGTAGTAAAATTTTATTTTCATTTTATTTGACAGTAATGAAGTTGGCAATTATATTGTGTAAATATATTTGTATTTGTGTACCAGTGAAAAAACTAATACTGCTTAAATAAACCAATACTGTACATTACGGGACAAAAGTCTGGAAAAAAAATAATATCCTTTGGGTTCGACTCTCAGTGGTGAGAGAACCGGTGATTCTAGGGGTCATTGTTTTGCTAGCTGTCAGTAAATGTGTTGCATCGTATTGGATTGTGTATTGTGTTGATAGATGATTGAATACTGTTGATGCTTCCATATTTTTGTCCAGTAATGTACAAAGAAAGTTCCCACCAATTATTATTAATTGGGCTCCTTGTTTCACATTACCGTCTTAAAAATCATTAAATGGTTTTCAAGAATAATTTGCAAACTAAACTTCTAAATTTGAATGACAAACTTTTGTATACATCAGCATATAAAAATGCAAAACAGAACGTTTGTGGGTTATATTACAATAAATATCTAAAAACTTCATAAAAAAAAAAATTAACCTTTAAATCAGAGAACAGTGATGATTTTCTAGTTTTGGCTCGGCACTCCAGTTTGAAATGAAACAATGACTGTAAATGCACAATCCGCTACACTTTGTAAATAAGCAGATCTCTACAAGACGATCTTATATAGTACAGTACTTGTGGTTTTATTAGTGATTTCTTTACAGTTAATGATGACGTGAAATGTACACGGCATCGGAGACATCACTTAAATGCTCAATATTATCCTTAGTGATGCTGCCATGATAATTGATGGCATGATGGTTCTTTAAATTCACACTCATGGTTTCATTTCATATCCAACATGCTGGAGTACAGGGACAAATCCACTGACAGTACATCGCTGTTGCATTGCTTACAGACTGTACTGATGCACTGATGTGACAAACCAGCAGTGCTTTCAGTTAATATACATAATTATTACATGAACAAATAAATAGTTAATAGATAAATAAATACACCAACATGACTGACCTCATAGAGCTGAAAAAAATCTTTTAAAAATAAATAAATATTACGTTCAAACATTAAAAAAATAATTATAGCGCAACTACATTCAGTGATTTTCTTAATTCCTACTGTATATTCTTTTATGGTTCGGAGAGACTCAGACCGTGTTCTACAAATCTCTGTTCAGAATATCCTTTAAGTCGTCCTTTGGAGACATACGATGTTCTGGACACTACCGTTTTCCTCTTCAGCATGGACAGGGTGTCTCCGGATGGTAGCCATTCTGTCCACTGAACCACTGGATTGTGTCTCTGTTATGAAATGATCATTATTAATGCTTCCAAATGACAGTATAAAGATTTCCATGCATGAATTTGTGGCGTTTCTGTTCCTATAATATGAACTCGATTTAGACTTACTTTGCTTTTTCTTCATCACTATGCAGTAACTGGAGACGGATCTTCTCATCTATACTGATGTCACTCTTCTTTTTAAATCTGTAAAGGTATATGTACATATGTTTAAACGACTGTAGAGATGGATTACAGTAAAGGTGCACGTGTTTAAGCAAAAGTACTAACCTTAAGGCCAGTAAGACACCAATTACAGTGAAACACAATAAGGATAGACCCGCTGCCATTACAGCCAGAGCTGTGGTGTGACTGTTGCCTTCAGCTACTTTGCCAACGGGCAGGATGAACAGGTGGCACCTATCGCCTGAGTATCCTGTCTCACATCTGTAAATATATACAACGTCAGACACGACTGATGATAACACAGGGGCAAAATGTAGTATTTTATCCTTTGACCAGTAACCTTAATCATTAACCTACTTCGTGTGACTTACATGCAAGAGGTATGATTTAGTTCCGCCAGGTACCGGCAAACGCCATGAATGCAATAATTTCTGTATTGTTCCGTCAGGCAAGAGTTCTTCTTCCTGGCTCTGCCCTTCCCTTGACCTTTTATTGCTGTTAGTACGGAATCTTTAGACATAGTTGAAACTGTAAAGGAAAAAAGGGAAGAAGTCTAAGTCAAGAGATTGCAGGAGAATATACAAGGTCTAAATACAGTTTAACACAAATAAATGCTTCGTTCATCCTCCAGCAGCACGCACGCACCTGCAAATTCACATATGAAGTACAATAATATTTCTGTAAGATGGAAAGAAACCCACAGGAACCCAGGGAGAACGGACAATAACCGTAGAGATGTGAGGCATCGCCGAAACCCACGTAACCACTGAGCTGCCCCACAAATAAACACTGTGGTCGTTAATCCAACACTGGGGACACATCAAATTACCGACATCTGGCTTATTACCAAAGTGAAGAAGGGTGGGGGGGGAGGAATTAGATCCCTGGCAGTCATTCAAAGAATTTCCATTTAGTGCAATTAATGATGCCTACTTAAAGTAGCCGCCGTCATGTCATTTTCATATCACACATATCGCCTTTCCCTCTGATTTAGCAGAACATGAGCTAGAATACGATGTTTAACAGAGCTTAGATTACTAATCCACTTAATCCACAAACAAAAAAAACAAACAAAAAATAGGGATCAAATCTGCATGGTGGTCATTGAACCCTTTTTAAGTTAATACACCTCTGCAGGTCAAACTTCGTTTATTATAACTTTGGAATTAAGTCAAATGATTGCATTCATAATTGTGTAGAATGTGTTTACAGATATGAATGAAATAAGATGTTATCAGCTGTATGGTGAAAAATCTGGTGTTTCTTTAAAAAATATGGGACTCTTGTATTAGTGATCAATTTAAAATGGGATAAAAATGTCAAATAATATAGTTTCTGGCCATATGGGTCCATCAGAGTTTTGACCATCTGTCACAGACTGGTGGATCAATCGATCGATCGATCGATCTATCGATCTATCTATATAGGATAGTTAGTCTGATTGTGCATCTACAGATAGATAGATAGATAGATAGATAGATAGATAGATAGATAGATAGATAGATAGATAGATAAGAAAGATAAAAAAATTAAAGAAATAAATAAACAATCTCAGAATTGGATGTTACCTCTGGTATCGTCGTCCTCATATTCCGCAGATATGTAGTCTTCGTTACTGTCCAGAAGTTGGTCGTCCGTTCTTGTGTCATTGTTTGGAGTCTGATCTCCAGTCGAAACGGGCTGAGGTTTCCTTGCTGTCACTGCAGCACCAACATCCCGGGACGTGCAGCCACATAGCTGGAGGGAAACTGCAAACACGGGTGTCAGTTAGCATTTGGAGAATGATTGGAAATATCAGACAGACAGTTTTGACCATTTCGCTGGTCCTAGCAATGGAAGATTTTTTTATGCAGCTTTTATTATTTAAAAAAATAATAATACAAAATAAAAAAAATGATATATATATATTATTTAAAAAACTAGAATAGAGCCAAGGTTTGGTGCATGGTTATAGAAGCAGAATACCTTTATTATTAACAAAACTGCATGAAAGGTTATGCGCATTCTTATAAGTATAGAAAATCAAACATGTGTGTGTGATAAGCAATAAGCAATAAGTTTTACATCCCGGTGATGATTTACCAAAGACACAAAACCCTGGTGAACTTCAACTCAAAACAGCACTATCAAGTTGCTGCTATTTTTTTTTTTTTGTAACATTAATGAAATAAAAAGTTGTGTTAAAGAAAAACACTCACCAATACAATAAAGGAAAACAAGTCCTAGTCGAAAGGTGTTCATATTCCAAGTGTGTGTGTGGTATCCAGTCAAGTGGTCCAGGTGTCCACAGCTTGCAGTGTGTTCTGCTGACTGAGCCGAGAGGAGCAGAAAGAGTCTGTCAGTGTCAGTGGGAGAGCTGCTGACAGAATGCAACACTGCACCGCCCCTGCTCTTACATAGCCACACTGTACACTTCCTCAACCGAGCCTGGACACACCTGAGTAATCATTACGCAAATGAAAAAACAGATAAATAAATAAATAAATATCTTTTTTAAAAAAGGCGTGTTTCCAAAGGTCCTCCTCAGGGTAACTGGCGCACAGCAATAAAACCTGCAAAGCCATTTAACCCAGATGTATCAGCAACATTTACAGTATAATACAGAACAGTAGCGTTAGTATAGAGGGGTGTGTGTGTGTGAGAGAGTGAGAGTTTGACCACAGAGCGCCATCTTGTGCTTAAACTACAACAGAATGCAACAAAAATCATTTTTATTTCAATTACAGGGTAATTATTATAAATTGTCTTAGCTTTCTTGAATACTCAGCACATCTGTAAAATTGTCAAATAATATAGTTTCTACACTGCATGGCCAAAAGAATGTGAGCCCCGTAGCGTTACACCCACATGTGCTTTATGAATATGATTAGGATTGAGATATGATTAAATATACTGTACATAATGATCAGGCGGCACTGTGGCTGCACCCCTCCAGGGTCAAGGGGTTCGATTCCCGCCTCAGGTCTGTGTGTGGCGTTTGTATGTTCTCCATGGCTGTCCTTCGATCCCCTTGAGCATGGGTGAGCCTTGGTTGCCTCAAGTGATCATGTCACCAGTTTACTGGTATACAGTTGATAGTCAGCATTAATCTATTAATGTCATGCTGATGCTTGTACATGCTTGTACACCTAAATGCCGTGAGACACAAATAAACGCTCCTACATCAGTAACTATTTTAACCTCGTCATGTTTCTCAAACAGTCGTGAAATGAAACATTCCTTGTGCTCCTGGCTCAGCAGCCTGGGGATGAACTTGGAAGCAACACGGCTCATGTTCAAATCACATTTGTGTGAGGATCACCTGGGCTGTTCTGTATGACGCACCGACAACGGCGGAAATATTGTGGAATGTTTTTAGACGAACATCATGCACAAGGACTATCGAGAGCATCCTGAGCGGCTACATCACTATCTCGTTTGGGAATTGTGCCATATTGGACAGCAAGACCCTACAGCAGTTTGTGAGGACAGCAGAGAAGAGAATCGGGGTCTCTCTCTTCTCTGTTGAAGACATCTACACCACACACTGCATCCGCAAAGCCACCAGCATTGTGGCTCATCGGACACACCCGTCACTCACTCCTACCGTCTGGAAAAAGGTACCGAAGCATTCGGGCACACACATCCAGACTTTTTAGGTGACGATAACGTCTACTTGACTTGAATTGACTCAAAAAGGTGTTGAGTAAACCTGAGGACAGGCCTCTGTGCTGGACATTCTAGTTCTTCCGCTCCAGCCATGGCAAATTATATGCTCATAAACATTATTTATCTGCATCACACTTAGTCATATCAACAGTGAAAGAAGATTAGATAAAAATAATAAATCTAAACTTGCAGATAACCTGTTCCAGAGCCACTTAAAACAAATGGACAGGTAAAGTTTAATTAAGTGAATAAGCAGTTACCAAGCATGCCTATATCTTTTGTAGGCTCAAGTTGGAAGATGCAGAAAAAGTTGTCCTCGGTGTACCAATGGCAAAAAAGCCATGTGATCCGATACATCAAGGAACTTAAGTGCAAGTTCAGTTAAGTGTAAACATTAACTCAACGTTATGACATCTTTCAATGTGACATTAACATGATGGCTGTGCTGTTTATGTAACTCATTTATTCCTACAACAGCACATTCCAGAATGCTTTATTCCCGTCAGATTTATAATGTAATAAGGAACAATTATACTTAGATCCTGTTATGACTTGTTATAGCAGCACTGATAGCATTTTTTTTCTCCCAATGAGTTCCTTGTTTCACAAAGCTGTTCCTTGTTACACTAAATTCACAAAGCTCTCAAGCTTTAAGTCACAGAGCTTTACCTCCAACTGTTACTGAGACTCCAAAAGACTAAATGACATCATTAAAAAATATTTAATATCTGCATTAAGTTGAATTTCTGCATTAAATAATAACCAACATCGTTCCTCTCCATCTTAGACAGCTGTTGTAAGGAAGAAGCAGACTTGGTTATAACCACAAACATGTTTATTTCAGAAATCAGTGACAGACTATGGAAAAGGAAGACATGCCTACAACAACTCAAAAGATTAAAAGATCTAGATTTATATCAAATTTGGACAAAAGAGATTTTTCCAGTTATCTTTTTTCCATAACTCACTTTATAAAAATCCATAGTCAAAACAGATGAAGGCGGTCTACAGCCTCCGTGCTAGACATTATAACGGTAATATTTACAAGCATAAACTTGGCTCAAAGGTTAGAGCACAGTCAGCATGAAGGCAGAAACCCCATTACAGCCTACTGGTTTGGCAGATTCACAATACAAAGGACGGAGACACTGATTGCAGTGCGAACACTCAAAACAAAGAGACAGGAAAAGGGTCCGATCTTTTCCTCGTTTCTCACAAAGAACAAAACTTGAAGCCATTCTGGCACATTTCATTTCCCAAAATGTCTCTTTTTGTGGGCCTTAGCAGTTGTCTCATGCAGGTTTTTACATGCCCCAGCCTCCGCCCATGCTCATGCCTCCGTTCATGCCCATCGAGCCACGACTGCCACCATAATAACTGCTGCTCTGGTTACCTAAAAGAAGACATAAAGAATACAAAGGGAACGATACATTACACCAAAGAGGCACGTAACGAAGCTGGTTAAACTAGAGCTTTAGACAATTGTTCTATTCTGATTAGGTGTATAAAAAAATGTGTTTAATGGAAAAAACAGTATTTACTCCACACTTACCATAGTCATTGTATCCCCCCATGCTGGACTGGTTATTATATCCTCCACCGTAGCCTCCTCCCATATTCTGACCGCCATGCCCATAGGATGATTGATTACCTAAAATATACAGCAAAAAAAAGACTTTAATAAACAATCTTACTAGTTACATCCACCCCATCACACGTTGAAAAAGAACCTCTGTCTAATAACGGACAAACCAGCAATGCTAGTCAAAGATTTAGATACACAACTTACCCATGCCTCCCATGTGGCCTCCATATCCTCCGTTACTGCCCCTTTCTGTTGAGTTTAAAAAAAGCTCAACGTAACGATGCTCTGAAGAGGTAAAAATGAAGCAAGTTAGTTGAGAAAAAAGTAAGCAAAACTTAAAAACAGATAAATCATTTAAATCCGATCCTATTTTAGCAGCACGTACGCATATTAGCCTTATCCTTGGACATAGCAGCTACAGCATCCTCATGTGTAGCAAACTCAACATCAGCTTCTCCAGTCACACGCCCATCTGGTCCCACCTCGATGTGTACGCGCACTGGGTTTAAAGGAGAAAAGAACTGCGAAGTACAATAGGACATTTAAATATATTATATTAATAACAGACAGAATAATAAATATCTCCCGAGCAATGAATATTTTTCATTACTGGAGAGTGATAAACACTACTTTATCGTGTTCACTCGCACATCCTTACAGTGTAGATATCGTTTTCTGTGGCGCGGTACGGCAGCCCTCTCATGTGCACGCAGTGGCCAGTCGTGCTTGAGAAGTTGGAACCTCCGTCTCGGTAGTGTCCATCTGACGACATTCCTGAAAGAAAGAAAAATTGTAACCTTTTACAAACTCTGAGCAAATAAAGGTTAGTAAATAAAAAAGAAAAAGCTGCTAAATGCTATAAAACTTTGAGGCTAAATTGTCAAGATGATCTGACCTCCTCCGTATCCTCCACGACGTGACCTATCGAATGATCCTCCTCTGCTCATGCTGTTATAGCCGCGACCACCCCCGCTGGGCCGATCGTACGGGCCGGGTCTCTGCATGCTCATGCCTTTACGAGGAGGCTCGTAATGTGTACGTACTTCAGCACGGCTGCTCTTGAAGATCTCAATGTACCTACATGTCCATAGGAAGATGTCAGTGCAAATTTTTTAATAACAACCTCAATAAAAAACATCATAAATGCACATGTTCACCTTTTTGGAACAGAAGTATTTCTTGCTGTTTGAAGTTTTTTTGAATACCACCTTTTGCACAAAACATCTCCAGATTTTAAGGAACGCATCAATCAGAAAAGCCGTTTTGCGGCCCTTATAAACTGCCTTTTTCGTTTAACGCCCAGAGTTTCAAACGTGCGTAAAAAATGCACGATGTTGAAATGTGTTTTTTTTTTTTTATGTGGCATTTAATGGGAAAAAAATTAATTGATCGGCTGAATTCTGGTTAACAGCCCCGTACATCAAAATAAAACAAATCAGGTTTTGTTTTATCCAATACTTCAGTTATAGGGGGAAAGAACTGTTTAGGCAAACTAACACGGAACTTTAATTCTCATCCAGGCCTTTCTGTCTGCAAAGATCACGTTGATAAGAGACAAAAGAAAAAAGATGCAGTCTGACTACATCAAGCAACTGGGATTTTAGGTGTATTAGGTCTTTAAAGGAGGCACAATGTTAAGTGTAACAAAAAAAAAAAATAAATAAATAAATAAATAGAAATAAAAAATACATATATATACAACCCATGAATGTGGTGAAATTCCTCTTCTGGAGACGTGTGCATGTCCATGACACTTGTGTGGGTTAATGATGGATAGTGTTAACACATTGCTGGCCAGTTGTCCAGGCACAGGTTAAGTCAAGGCTCTGACTTACCTTCAGAAAGTGCACTTTAGTCACGACTTGTCTTAATCTGTGTCTGGCAAACAGGCGTCATTACTGAAGTCAGTGAATTCCACAAGAAAAGCAGCTGAACCCGCCAACCATCCCCACCTGTGCCCTATTCTTTCCTTGTGTTTCTTTAGAGCCTTTTCAGCTATTTCCTGTGAAGCAAACTGCACGAAGGCCTCCCCCGTACTCCTCCACATGTAGTCCACCGGCAATGTTATCCCATTTGGCACGATTTCCAACCCTTCAACCCAAGGACAGATAACCCCAGCGGGGGACACATTAAATCACATGCCCATTCACACGGTTCTTACTTTTCATGTTTTCTTTTTTTTTTGACATTAACATTAATAATAATCATCATCATAATAAACCATACACACTGACATCTAAAAGAATTGAAATTGATTAGAAGGTTATAATAGGTTGATCAGACAACCTAGCATTTGTATTGTGTTTTGATTGACATTATGAACAATTGTCCAGCTCAACGGCTGGAATCCGCAAAATAAAAATAAATCTAAGGAAAATCAATGGAGTTAAAACATGCAAATGGTCAAATAAGTATCTATGTCAGTTAAATCAAACATTACTCGGTTATTAAAAATATCTAAGCATTTAGTCAACGGCAGCAATGAAACCAGGACATACCCGAGAAGAACTGTACAATCTCCTCCTTGCTGCAGCCAAAAGGCAGGCCACGCAGTCGCACCAGTCCGTCACCTTCTGTCTCTGGACCATTTGGACCAGTGTGCTTAAGAACCCAGTCCATTTCTACGTTATTGGATTTAAATACTGTATGGCGAAGAAAAAAACAAAAACAAAAAAAAACAGCAAAGTTTATAAATTGAACATATAAAACAGATGTCAAATGAAGCGCAGGCGCTTCCAGACGGGAGACTTTTATTGGGACTGACAACTGTGGTCAAGAGTCCACTTAACGTGTGAACTAAGGGTTTAATATGTCGGACTACTTGTTCACATGTAGGAATGTCTAGGAGTGTTAAACAAAGCAATTACAGTACACACAGTATCTGATTTTACAAATATTTTAATTTTACATATTTATTTAAATTCTTTACAAGCAGCAAATTATTTACTCCTACATATATATCGCTATATGCAATTATTTAATCTCAAAAGACTAAAATTTATTACAAATAATATACAAATGGTCAGGATATTGTGTAGAGTCAATCAATAATTTAAGCATTTGTTTCATGATTTTGAGGCTAAAGACAAAAATACCAAATTGTGCATATCACAGCTTAAGTCACAACCACAATGTATGTGTGTTAAAAATACTTACCGTGTGATTAAGTTGCAACTAGACTTACAACTTTGATTAAGTGTAAACGTAAACATATGATAGCAACGTAATATTAAATGTTTAATATGTAAGGTATAAAATATAAATAATATATAAATATAAATTATAAGTATATAAATATAAAGGAAAAATATAAAAGAAAAAAGAAAAATCCAAAAAAAAAAAAAAGGCAAACGAACCAGGATCTAATAAAACTCAATCCTGGGTAATCTTTGTAATTTCAAAACATGTTAACAACATGTAAATAAAATAACATCAAAATCCATTACAAATAGTGAACAGTCAATAGAATAATCAATTAGGAGTAATTTTTTTCTTTATCTACAAAGTAGCTGTCTAAAGTAACTCCTGTACAAAGATTAAGCAATTTTGCAAATACCTTCCACATATCGGTGTCCCATTGTTTCTCTGTCTTTTTTTAGAGCAATCTTGAGGTCATCCTCAGTCTCCAGTTCCACAAACGCCTCTCCGCTTGGTCTGCCTTCTCGAGTGTAAGTGAAGTGGATGCTCGCCCCATTATTAGCCACTTTGCAATCTGGAGAAGAAGAAAAAAAAACGTGTCTTAACCTACTAATTATACCAATTATTTGACCTGTTTTATACACACAGATAATTGCCCAAAAGTTAAGGCAAAGATGTGACTCCCATGCTACCACACCATGCCCCCCCGCCCGGCCAGAAATTGTGCTGCTTATTACATAAAAAAACAAGTGAAATGCTTGAAATGTATAAACTATATAAAGAGGTCATTCACATGTTCTTACCAGAGAAGAATCTGGCCACTTCATCGACGGAGCAGGACCAGGGCAGACCTCGCACTCTCACCACAAATCCCTCATCTTCAGCCATGATTACCACAACTCTGTCAGCAAACACACGTCACAAAATTGTAAATAAATTAATTAATTAAAAGAGGAATAAAAATAAATTAATTAATAAAGATCCCTTTTCTATAATTAGACAGGACTAAGCACGGCTAATTAACACACCAACCTAAGAAGTTTTGGTTTTAAAGTGCTACCGTAGCTAGCATCAACAGAACAAAGGCTAACAGCAAATGGCGCTAAGCAGGAAAAAACAAAAGCCAGGCCTCGAAAACGAAACAAAAACGCAGCGCTGCTATCTTAATAATTGTTCAACACGACACGCATATATGTCTTAATTAAAATTTTTTGATACTAATTCCAGTAAATAAAATTATATAAATATTAAATAAAACAGCTTACCTTAGCTGTTCGCTCTTGTTCGGCGTGCTCGACTTCCTCTCAGATAACACTTCCGGTTTGAGATGTTCTTCTTCTACGCCTTCTGTGCCTCGAGCACGAATTGCATCCCCTCCCCTCCCCCCCTCCCCCATTCATTCATTCTATCACCCTTTAGCTTTGATTAAAGCAGTGTGAAGATGATTCCTTATGCGCCCAGAACCAATCTTTCACAATCTGAGTCCTGGTATATTTCTGTACCATCAGAAAAGTAAAAAAAAAAAAAAGAGAGAGAGAGAGAGAGAAAGAGAAAAATTCAGTATATTTTCCTTTTTTCCCCTCTTTCATTTTACCTGACCAACTGAAGCCACCCCATTCCTCTGAGTTCCTATCACATTACATATGAATAGAGAAATGCTTTTACTTTTACTATTCAACAAAGCTCTGTTTTTTACTGTTGATTTTTTAACCATGCCACTTCACCAAGTGTTTAAGTAATCCTCATGCATGATTTTTATTTATCTTCCACAAGTTCGATGGTTCAGCACCATCTTTCCAGATTCTAAAAATGTGTTGAAGGATTCTTAAGTCAGTTTCAGTCATTTCAAATCTCCTTAGTTGTTTTAGCTGTTTTCTTGATGCAGCCCAGTAATCTGACCCTTTTGAAACTGTGACTTTTTTGTACAGAAAAGACAGAGCAAACGATTTACAGTAGGGTCTCATCAAAACAACGTCAATTTTGAAACAAGTAACCATGTAGAAAAAAGTAATAAAGATAAAAAATAAAAAAACAATAACAACATGAAAACAAGTTGCTTAGGTGAACTGAACCGATTGCACAGATTTATTGCAAAAAGAGCCGGAAAAATCCTAATTTTAATAAAAAAAGCTTGGTTGGTAGAGTCCTTTCATCCAAAGCGGATGAAACTTTCTCATTTTGTTTACCTGTCTCTCTCTTTTTTTATTAATGAATTATTTATAAATTTATTAAAGACATCAGTAAAATGTCTTTGATTTTGTTAATTTTGTTAAACAAACCACATAAACTTAAAAAGGATGTGCTTTCCAGCTGTAAAACTCAATGATTTATTTGACTTTGCTGACACCATACATACTTTTAGAGTTACCTGAATTAAAAAATGTCTTACACACATGACCTTATGGTTCTTTATTCCAAATAATATGTTTAACATGATAGGTGGCCTCTCCTTTGTTTTAAAATGTAATTATTCCTCTTCTAAATTACCAATTAATTTGTCCAAATTGTATGTTGCGTACGAGCAGTTTCTGACTCTCTAGGGACTTCTAGTAACTGCTAAAGAATTTTTCAAACTCAAAGAAGAACTACTTTGAGAGGGAAATTTTATTGGAGATCTAATATTCAAGATGCCTAATAAATACTGCATCTCTAACAAAATAAAAGATTTTATTTTAAGATTCTCCACAAGATTTACACTTTAACCATGTCTAACTATTTAGATATTTGGAGGTAGATAATAGATGTTTTTTTCTGTGATGCATTAGATGAAACTTTGAATCATTTGTTCTTTGAGTGTGAGAAAACAAAAAGATTCTTAATTCTCCTAAAAGACCACCTCTTGGACCAACTCACTGTATCTCACGTCTTTAGTATTAAAGCATTTTTTTTTAATGAGAATTTGGAAAATATACCTCTTGAATTTGTGATACTTTATTTTTTTTATGCAAAACACTTTATACATAAACAAATAATTAAAAAGGAACAAATGTATTTCCCCTTTTCATAACAGAAATGACCTCTTTTTAATTGTCCTAAACTAATTCAATTAAATAAAAATAAGAATAGACGTCTACATTATGACATTGTTTTTAATTGAAGTAATGTTTCTTGCTACATCTTTTCCACTGTTTATACATCATATCGATCCTCTTGGCTTTTAACTTTACTTTGGAGTCCCACGTTTATAGTTCTTTATCCTTTGTGTTCGATTTGTTGTTATAAATGTTTTGTTGTTGTTGTTGTTCACGTGTATTTAATGTGTTTTATATTCTTTTTTTTTTTGGATTGTTTCAAGCTTCCAGAAAAAAAAGGATTCACATGTCGGATACACAGCGCCCCCTGCTGCACTGATTGAACAATTTATTAAGTACATTCAGCATTAAGAAACTAATTGTAGATTATTTGTCCTGTGTCTGGTGTGACTGGAGTGGTGGAAACCTGTATACAGTAGTCTTGTATTATGTTGCATTCCATGTGATTAAAGATATTAAATATATGTATATATATATATATATATATATATATATACGTGTAAACATTATACAACCATATATACATACTATATTCATGTAAACAAACGCACAGATACGAAATGCATTATGATGTTCAAGTTTAATGATTATACATGTAAATAAAAAACACTTTTGGAGGATGCGGGCATCGATCCCGCTACCTCTCGCATGCTAAGCGAGCGCTCTACCATTTGAGCTAATCCCCCGTCTCTGAAGCTTTGTCCACAAATACTTAAATATTCTATTCTAATGTATTTAAGTAAGTTTTTTTTAAAATCACTAAGGCTTATTTGCTGTCTTTTCATTTCTAAACAAATGTTGAACCTTCGATCTCAAAGCTCCTGATATAATTTAAAATTAGATAAATATTCTGAAATGTATTTGACTATATTTGTCTATTTTTACAGATAAGGGAAATATACTTCACCAATGTGTGAGTCCTCTAGAATTAAATATTCCTCTCATACTAGTTAGAAATATTCACAAAATGTCGAAAATTAAACATTATACCGCGGGATACGATATACTGACTGGTTTACATTTTCGTTGTATCCATGGCAACGTCATACTTACTTACGTCATTGTCCAGTAATTATGTATCGTGCATTCGTTTTTAAAAGATTCTTGAAAAAGTACCTCTTTGGAGGATGCGGGCATCGATCCCGCTACCTCTCGCATGCTAAGCGAGCGCTCTACCATTTGAGCTAATCCCCCACTGAAAGGCTTTTTCTTCAGGGTTCATGCTGTGGCCTCCAGATTACATACTCGTCCTGAAGAGAGATGAAAACTGGAACACATGGAAACTTCTGTCCTCCTCATGCTTTCCACTCAGTGGCTCCACAAAGAATTCATCGACATCAATTTAACCTGCTGTAGATGCATATGCTGCTACGACCCAGCTCAAACTCCTAAAGTTTGCAGACGACACTACACCAAGATGGCGATTAGTCTGCATATCAGCAGGAGGGGGATTGTCTACTCCCCCTCACAGTAACCAACAACCCTGTGTCACCCGTGGAGACCTTCCAAGTTTTTGGGAACCACCATTTCCCATGGCCTAAAATGGGAATCCAACATCAACTTCATCCTCAAAAAGGCCCTACAGAGGATGTACTTTCTGCACAAACAGAAAAAGTATGGTCAGCCAAAGGAGCTGTTGATACAGTTCTATACTATACCTGTCCTGTGCACATGCATCACTGTCTGGTTTGGAGCTACCACAATACAAGACAGGAAAAGACTGCAGCAAACAGTAAAAACGACAGGAAAAAAAAAATTGAAGCTCCCCTTCAGGAACAGTTTCTTCCTGCAGGCAATCGCGCTCATAAACAGTTGAACTGGACTGTATGCAATCGACTGTAAAAAACAAAACAAACAAACAAAAAAAACACCACCATGCTTCTTACAAACTCCTTGCATCCTACTGCACATTACTGCTACTTGCTATTTTGCACTACTTACATATATGTGATGCACACTTCGACTACTTGCACACTTATCGCACAAGGTCTTTATTTAACCTGTAGTTACTGAATGCTATCTACGCACTGTGTATAGTGCCATTTCTCAACTGTACTTTGAGAACCACAAACAGCCGGAATCAAATTTTGTATGTGTGTAAACATACTGTACTTAGAGAATAAAACTCCATTCTGATTCTGATAAGAGTGATACTTAAGCATTGCTGGCTCAGTAAAAAGTTCAATGCAAAAGGCCCAGTTTCAGTTCCCAACCCAAGCCCATGGATGCAGTGCCTGTTCCAAGCCCAGATAAAATGGGAGGGTTTCATTAGGAAGGGCTGCATTAGGCATGGCATCCGGCATAAAACCTGTGCCAAGCCGCGTGTGGACCGCATGGTTCGCTATGGTGAGCACTCGATGGAAACAGCTGAAAGACCAACAACAACACAAGAGTGATACTGCAAATTTGTTTTAGAAGAACCATGTGGTACTTTATTATAGTAATTATGAGAAAAGGAAAATGTTTATTATTTTATTTAATCAGAACATCTCATTCAGCACCAACCAACCAAACACACTGGTTTGGCTAAATACTGATATCACTGATATAACTTCTCCATTACCAATAACACTCAGTTCATTTCCTTAAGTCATAAATTGTGTTTTGCACTGTTAAAGCATTTAGTATAGCTTTTAGGCCCTACTCTGCTGGGTTAAAAAGGTTTTCACATTAAGAATTTTTTTAATTAGTGTTGACTTAATATGAGGTACAACATATTAACATGTCTTTAACAGTAAGTGTGCAGCTAAATAAAGTTAAAAGCATGAGGTCCAAATTAAAACCTTAAAACACAAAGCAAAATAAAACTCCATTTGGATTGCATGCACAAAGATGGGTGGGGGTGGGGTATATGGCCTCAAAAAATTGGTAATATAGATTTTTTTTTTATTGACTAATGTAATGGCTTTTGGTGTAAGCTTTTCAGAGCATAATGTCTTTTTTTCTCTATTCATAGCAAAAAAAAAAAAACTATTAAATTTGAATGCCCTGTGACACCAAGTAATAAGCTAAATTAATACATTGCTTAGGAAAGTAAATCCAACAAAGCAATTTCACCTTCATGTGGAAGTCTCACTCTAATCTTGGAGAGCCTTTAAAACCAGTGGTTTGTGGCTGTGTATTTTATAGTCAGCATGAAAAAAAAAATCCAGTGTTCATCTTAAATGTCTTTAGTTTGATGATCTCCAATTAAATGTAATTCAGTGCACTTAAAAAGAAACATAAATAAAACAAATAAGTTAAATAAATTAAACACTGTTTTTAGTGATTATGTACTATACTAGTAAACTCAGGCATATTAAATTAAATAACAGTGTGTATAGACATATCTAAGTCTAAGTGCACCTAGAGCCTAAACTCCTTAATTTAAGGAAGTAAAACCCAGCTCTTGCACAAACAAACACAAAAACGCCCCCTGCGATGAGGCCATCTTTCATTGTCATGAAAAGCTGACAGAATTGGTTACTTCCAGCAGCTCCAATGCATTTCGGCATGCTGGTGCAGGACCAAAAGGCACCGCATTTCCAATAAACTATCTCTCTCTAAATAAAGTGATTAATCAATGCACAGATTAATCACTGACACTAAAACCTTTTATGTCTGGGTAAGACCATGTTGTTTGACAAAAGATTGAAGTCCACTTTCAGTTGCCCCGTTGGCGGCCAGCAAAGCGGCGCAGCTTCTCGCAGTGGTCTAACTTCATGGTCTCGGCTTTCTGCTTCAACCGCTCATCGCGATAAAGCTGACCCAGGTTAGCCAGGTCTAACTCTGAGAGGTACACAAAATCAACATTAGTATAGGACATGGTGAGCTAACAGGTTGTCAGACAACCTTATCATCAACTCATAAATATATATATAATGTTTGGAAACCCATACAATATAACTGATATAATTGCAGTACAGTAGTCTATTTATTAATGCAATTCAAGTCATACAGCAGTACCACAATTATAATGATACTAAATGTATTTATACCACAGCGCAGCATTTTACTAACTAATGGGCCAAAAGCCATTTAATTCTCTATAACAGCAGGTCTGACATTAGTGCTGACTGCAAGGTGAGGGCTTTGTGGTGTTCGAGAAAATGACAAGCTGTTTTACGTCTTAATGACAGAAAGAGAGAGAGAGAGAGAGAGAAGTTGTAACAGAACAGTCTGTTACCCTTATTATTTACTTATTAAGAATTTAGCTCCCTTCCATGCTCCAAGACATATGTACTAGTAACATAATATCTTTCCTTTGGGCTCATATGCTAAGCATAACAAAAACGGATCTCACTGAATAACATCATACCTTCATCACTATTTAACAGTCAATACAGGGACATGTGATGTGATATTTATTCAGGTGCACTAAATAAAGTTTAAGCCTAATCAATTCTAATTGACAATGAAATAGATTGTCATTATATATTAAATGTATTGTAAGAAGGTGCTTGATCCACATGCAGATCCTGCTTCGCAGAACTTGGTTTATACTGTAAGTGTTGTGTTGTTTGAACCATAGCATTAAATCTTGTATATGGCTCATCTAAAATATTAAGTTATTTCTCTGTTTTTTAAATGATAAAGTTTAAAGGGGTTTCAAATACACTGACATTTCAATGAGAGTACTCACTCTGTTGTTTTTCCTTCCAGCAGTTGCTCTGTAGATGGTCTATGTAATCACTCTCGATGGTCTTCTCCAGCTCATCCAAAGCCGCTCCATGATATTCTTTCTCAAAGCTCTTATCCACATAATACTGTACGCCCAAATGCTGCGTCTCCCGGGACACCACCAGTCCCATAGACCTGTAAAATAAGAGGATGTTGTAGCAGTGTGATCACTACTGAAAACAAATCATTCCCTAATGCATACAGTAGCATAGACTGATCAGCAATAATATAATGACAACCTGCCTAATACTGAGAGTTGCTCTGACTCCAAAACAGTAATGCTGATTTTCATAGTAAGGTGTAAAGAGGGACTTACTAAATATTAATCGAGTGGTCATAATGTTATGACTGATTGGATCGTACAACATTCAAAATTCACAATACGATAACTGTCTGTATTAACCATGTATGCTATAATCCCATTGTCACTTAGTGAGGTCTAATGAAAGATCAGACTCACGGTTTGTAGAAAAGGCTGTAAGGAGGGTTAGTAGCCATCAGCTGGGTTATTACAGAGATGAGGATAAGCACCAGGACAGGCAGAAGCTGGAGGAAGACTGTGAATGTATTCTAAAAAAATAAATGAAGTATAAAATATCATAAATATTAAAGAAAAAAAAAGGTATTGTAATTGATTGTATAAAGAAGACTCTGACCATGCCTTAGGACTGCTTTTCAATCTGCCATACTAGTCATACAAGTCACATAAAAAAAAAAAAAAAGTATTTGCTCTGTCACAGCTCCTCATACACTTCACCCAGAAATCTGCACCTGGTACAAACACCTGGTACAAACATAAGAATTGTGAGGTGTCTCAAGGGCGCCTACAGACTGTTTCAAAGCCAGAGAGAGGCATGTCACTTGTTTCATTAGGAAATATTTCTAAACAGTCTACGGACTGGAATGGCACTTGGAATAGATCGTAAGTCAGTGCCTTGTGTCGTGCCTAGTTCAAGCCAAATATTTTCCCTCCTGTGACCCTCTAGGAGGCTTTGAACTCTGGATGTAGGTGGGGTAGAGCTGTCAGAGCAAAAATGTTGATTGCTCAGGAAGCTTAAGGACCAAGATTAAAACAGAGTGATAAAGAACAGGAATAAGCTGGTAAGGAGATTTATTAGTGATGACACGGAATGTGACTGACCTGACTCCGGTTTTCCTGTACTTCCTCCTCCCGCCTTTCATATGTACGGCGTCTGCGTGGCTGGTAGAAATGAGAATAGGAAGCTCCTCTGTTTGTGTACACATGAATGTTGCCTGTAGAAATAAGAGGAATTTAATTTACAATATTAAACAAGGTTCATGCACCAAAAAGAACAATATTCTTGTGCTGCAAAAACTGCATTTACATAAAAGATGGTTTTATTTTGCAGAATGCTTGCACAGCAGATAAAATACACCACTAAGATCCAAGTTTAAATGTAAGTATAATCCAGTTTGGTTTATGTCCTGTTAATCTGGTTGTAGCTCAATACTGCATAGTTTCCTGAGCGAAAAGCTTTTTTACAGCCTTGATCAGTCACCTCAGATCATAAAGAAGGCATTATATACCTTTTATGTGGTGTACTTTATATGTAAATTATCCGCACTCTGGCTGTAGACGTGCAACGTGTGGACGTGCATTGTAATGCAAGATCACAACGAACTTGGATAGCAGTCCTATGTCCTATAAGCACTGTTGATTGTTGAAAAAACCTTTTTTTCTAATAATGTTCCAAGACTGGCCCTTGAGAATTGCAAAAAACTGTAAGCAAAATTCCAGATGATGGTTGCCTTTTCATTTTTAATCTCGGGCTCATAATAATAAATAAATGTTTGTCACCAGTAATGATTCTCTAAGAAACCTTAGAGTATCAGTTCAAATTTTGTTTGCAGATATCCAAATGCTTCTGTTTATGATTTCCATGAGTTGTTTTGGCACAAAAAAAAACACTGTAGGCTGCTCTTCTTTTGTGCAAATCATAAGTGGGGAATCCATTTGCTTTTAAACGGATATCGCTGCCAAGAGTGCGGCCAACAGAAGTTTTAATATAACTGGACTGTGGATCATTTTTAGCTCATCCTCATACATACAGTATAGATTATAAATCCAGTTAATACATTTTGGACTAACCTGTTGGAAACCTGCCACCAAAGAAGATGTTAAAGAGCTCTTCTGGTGAGATGTCGGCCTCAAAGTCCCTGTGGAAGGTTCGGTGGTGTGCGTGAGTATAGCGAGGCTGGGCTGAAGATTGACTAGCTGTCTCTGCAGCACCCTGGTCTCCATACTGATCATACTGCTGCCTCTTCTCTGGGTTACTCAGTACAGCATAAGCATTACCGATGGCTGTCGAAAACAGTGATACAAAAAGAAAAAACTAAGACTATAGGAAAAAACTAAATAAAATTTACAAAAAATATATAATTTTTATCATACAGGGTTTAATACAATCTATTTTCATGCATTATGCATAAATCAGAAGGTGGTCCCTCTTGCCTTGTACAGAGTTAAAAAATAATAGGCTAACCTACTTTTTATCTGCAGCACATACTGTACAGATTGTGATTGCGGAGTGTGATTTCTCATCCGTAGTAAAAAGAATTGCTTGCACATGTTAAAACCTACACTTTAACAAATAGAGTTGTGTAATGCAGAGCCATACCTTTAAAAGCATCAGTGGCTCCAGGAGCACAATTCTTGTCCGGGTGAAAGCGTAGTGCGAGCTTGCGGTACGCCTTTTTTAGATCTTCCTCACTGGCATCCTTCGGCACACCCAGAATCTCATAGAAATCCTTACATCTCTGTATCCTGCCAGTTAAAATAATAATTAAAAAAACAGGCTCTGACTCACTAACGAAAAACAAGGCAATGCTATAGACCAAAATCTGATATCATCTTTTATCATGTTTGATGTAAAAGAACAAACCTTAGGACACCCTGTCTCTGCTCTTCAGTATAGCTCTTTTTGTCATCTCGGGGTGTCTCATCAGTGTCACTTGCACTGTAACGCTGCTGCTGCCGCCGCCCAGGGATGTCCTCGTCTGTGTTCCTCCACCCAGGTGGTGGTGTATACGTACGCTCGAATTCTGGGGCGGCTGCACTGCCATTCTTCACGATAGCATCGATGAGGACTAAATGTTGATAGAGAGGAAGTCAATGACTTTGCACATGAAGTGAATGAGATGTTTTATCCTCTTTACTTATCATCATTATTATTACTATTAAGCTTAACAGGACATCTCAAAAACCAAAAAGTCTAAAAAGGCAATGGGTAAATAATTTCCTCATTTGAACAATTAAATAATAATGCCAACATATAAGTGCTTATACTCGTGCTGTACAAGCTCTTATCCAGCCCGTTCGATCATCAGAAAAGTCAATGTAGCACAAACTGCTAAAATTTTTTAATGCTGGTTATAATAGAAAGGTATCGGAAGACCTATTGCATCACAGCTCACTGTTTATGGGGCTTAGTAGGCTTAGAGTTCAAGGGTGTTGATCCGGCCTTCAAATTCCGCAGATCTCAATCTGATTGAGCATCCAAGCAATGTTCACCAAGCAACTTAGAGAATGTAAAGGATTTTCCACTAACATCCTGGTGCCAGATACCACCACACACATTCAGAGGTTTGGTGGAGTCATGCCTCGATGGATCAAAGCTATTTGGGGGCACATATGGAGCCTAAAACCTAGGTGGTTTTAATGTTATGGCTGATCGGTGTGTATGTATAAACTACATTTCATTTATTTATTTATTTTAAATCATGATGGTGAAAAATATATACTATTATTGAACTGAAACTGAATGGGTATCTAGTGTTTTGAAGCTTTAGGGTGTGTTCACAGAGTTCTCTTGGACCAAGGCAAAAATGATCCATTAATTTTGGTTGGCTAGTATTAAGTCCTGGTCGCGGGCGTTTTCAAAATCGGACCAAAAGACACAACAGTTGCCATTGGCATTATACTGTATATGTGGTGTCTTTACCAGCTAAAATCTCATTAGGAGTTTATAAAATGTATGATAACGCAATAAAAAAGAAAAAAATACCAAGCAGATAATAGGAATTAAAAAAAAAACATTGCCAGTGTATGCTGGTAAGGATTGATTTTTTTTGGTACTTTGTACTACAACCCATTGTTAGGTTGACACAGCTCTGAAAATTTGCATAGAGTCGCCTTTCAAACATTTCTGATTTGCTTGCTAGCGCCTTACAAACTGCGAAAATTTTGATTCAGAATAACATAGGACCTGCTTGAATCTTTTTCAGTCAGCAACTACATTCAAAATTGCTGAGTGGCAGAATTTTTTTAGGGACAGTTACGATTTCTTCTAAAACTTGATTTAACGAATCACACGAATAACAATTTTCTATAATGTTAAGATCATATCATATTTTATCATTGAAAAACCTAATAATGGATTATGAATAGATTCCTATTTATGAATGTACAGAGGTCATTTGTGTGTTCTCTGCTACATCAAGCCAAAATATTAGATCAGGTAACGGTACCGGTTCATTAGTTTACTTAACTTATCGAAAAGAGTTACCAGTTCGTTTTATTAACCATAGGGGATTAAATATACATCAGATCTTAAATGTTTGGCGATTAGAAACAAGTCTGAGGACCTAGCGGACAGCTGAGAAGCGCGCTGATCATGAGACATGCCGTAAATAATATCCCGACGCTGCACTTTCTATTTCTGTGCCAGCATGGAGATCCTGAGGCTACTCACCTCGGGCTCGGGTGCTGGGGTATATTTTCTGTGCTTCGTATAACATCTGCAAGGCTTTCTCCCTCTGCCCTGATCTTAGACATAGCTTTGCTTTCTCTATCAGTCTATCCGACTCCTCTTTATCAGATGAAAACCCAGGCATCTCTATAGCGGCTTCAGATAACGCTGCTGCTCAGCTTGCTGCTCTGTAACACGGACACCCGGATGACAGCAGCAATGACAGGGTGAAGAAAACTAGCTCGAATTATAATATCACTGAAACTTAGGGAAATGTTATTCCCCCTAAACCAAGTTAACGTTAATAAAGTTGTACGTTAAGTGATATGTACTAACGCGGGTGGATGTAAGCAAAGAAATGCTGCGCGGAGAAGCCGAATAGCTTACAGGCTAATATCAGCTAGCTAGCAAGAGGCTAGTTTCCGAATTTCGGAAACATTACAACCGTTTAAATTGCTGACACTGTCACGCATTTCACTCCACGTATTGTTACGTAATCTTCTACGAATAAAAATAATCTAAAAAAACCCTCTATTTTACATCTTGCTTATTTCTCTCCAAATATTACCGTCTTTTAAGCGAGACTATGAAGTGTCTTAAATAGCGGTAGCTAGCAACCGCCATTGCTAACCGGAAAAAATGGAAGCACCGTAAAGACCAATAGGATGTTTTAGCGTATGACGTCACTTCCTTTGCGTTGCGTGGTAACGCAAATTGTTACCCGAGGTCATGAAGTCAATTTCTACATATGGGGCACTCTTACTAGCTCTCAGAATGCACATGGTTTGTGTGTCTAAGATTGTTTGGATGTTGTTTTTTTATTGTTAATTTTCTTTGTTGGAGTCGACCAAAACACAGTATTGTTTTCAGTATTCTCTTTTAGGGTCACTGGCAGTCGTATAAACATTTCACTACATTTCGTACTGTGTATGACTGTGTATGTGACAAATAAAATTTGAATTTCAATATTGATGCTGATTTTATGTTATAGATATAATACAGAAAATGAGGGTGCCAAAGAAGCTACTTAAAAGAAAAATTATCCAATATTGAAGTGACCTGTCTTGCTTCCTTAAAAAATTCTTCCTTAAAAACTTTTGGAGAGATGATTTTGAATGTGCCCCCAAAATGGGCATTTTTTAGCCTTATACAGTCTCGCTTCGAACAATCTAAATTAAAATGCAAAGTATTCATATTTCAACGCAACTTGAGGTTCAGCTGTATTTTGCAGAGTTTATCTGTATGATTGTGTGTCTGAGAGAGATAGACGTAAAAACCTGTGCCAAGTGGTTGTGTGGACTGGATATTTCGCTGTGGCGGCCCCTTGCTGGGTGCAGCCGAAAGACCAACAACAACAGAACACCACTACTTCTTCTTTGTTGAAATCCAGTAGATTACATTACCGCCAACTCTAGGTCTCATTCTCCCTTATCTTCCCGGTCTCTTAAAGCCAATTTTCCAGACCAGGTTTCCTCAGACATGTCTTATGCTTCCTCCCCTGACCTTTTCCTCCTGCATATATTTCCTGCATGAGAGTCTCACATTCATGACATTCCTTACAGAGTCCCGTTGGGAGTTTACCTCCTATAACTAAAGTGCTATTACAGTCTGTAATTCCTAATCTGCTAATTAATACTTCCTCCTTCCGATTCCCTCCTTCGTATCATATCTTCTTTGTCCTGTATTGAATGCAAATGTCTCACTTTTGGAAATTTAATTTGACCCTAATATCTATTTTTTATTTTGGTCGCTTCTTTTGGCACTTCGTCTGCTCTTTCATTTCCCCTGTGGGGACGCACAGGAAAGAGACATTTTACCCTTGCCTAAATATTCTTGAGTTAGCTAACAAGATTTAATACACAAAATCCTGGTGGCTTCTTGCTCACTCACTCATCATCATTACCGCTTAATCCTGTATTCAGGGTTGCAGAGGTTGCAGAGGGGCCTTCCCTATCCCAGGAGACTTGGGGGACAAGGCAGGGTACACCCTAGACAGGATGCCAATCCATCGCAGGGCACACAGACATACACACACTCATTCACACACTATGGGCAATTTGAGAACACCAATTAACCTAACCTACATGACAGTGGGAGGAAACCGGAGTACCTGGAGGAAACCCACCAAGCACGGGAAGAACATGCAAACTTCATGCACACAGAGACAGGAATCGAGCCCGGACCTTGAAGGTGCAAGGCGACTGTGCTAACCACTACACCAACATTAATGCATTAATGTTTGTAAGTGCTGCTCCTGGGTCATTACAAATGACTGTATTTCGGTGACTATCCTTCTCAGCCCATTCTAGTGGGCTCAGTAATACATACAGCTCCACAGTACATACACTTAGACAGACTTTGTCTTGCCACTGTTTAATTTGTAACTTAGTACTGTAACTGCAGCTCCGGTTTTCTCTGATTCCTGGTCCTTATATGGTATCATTTCCTATAGTCCACGTTCAGATGAATACACATACAAACAGCTCATGCCTGCTGGAACCCTTTGTCTAACCGGAAAAGGCTAATGTGTTTCCTATCGCCTGTCTGTCTCCGGGTCTCTGTAAGACTTCCGTGTTAATGACTGGTGTACCAAACAAAATTATTCTTCTTTTAACTCATCCTAAAACTAAACCATTTGTGCACTCTTTTTACGCCTACCAACAATTTAGTTATATTTACTGCCTCAATAATAGGTATCCAAAATTGTAATCTTCTATTTATACCAATTACTGAGAATATTATCTAAACTAGCACAATATGGACTTTCTCCCATCTCATCTATTCAGTTTCACTTCCTGCCCTCCGGATTGATATATGTCAGTCATGTGATCGCATGTGTGTCATGTGATTGCATATGCATATAGAAAAGCCACCATTGCCCATATGTTGTATTTCCAACTGCATGCTGTGTTCAATCACAAATTCAGATGTAATATTTAAAACTAAATCACAAATATTTAAAATGTAACAGAAAATGTGGGGACAACCTGCAGCTTTATTATCTTTTACTTTGATCTCTGAGTCCAGACAAATGCAGTCACAGGAACAGAGGTAATTGGAAATATTCAGCTTATTCTTTGCAATCTTGAAATTTTGCCTATACAATGCAACTGTAAGACAAACTGTACGAAAATATTCTAATGATATTTTGATCTGTTGTTGCTGAAAAAAAGAATGAAAGGAAGCGTCAAAATAAGTCCTAGTCTGATTCCGATCTACTAATCTTCATTATCAAGTGCTGTACTGTAAATGGAGGAGATCCGTAGTGAATCCGTGTCTGTAAACAAAAGAGAACAATTCATTGATGGATCCAGTTATGTGTTAGCAATAAACAGCATAAATTATCCAAAAATATGAGAATAGGTGAAAACATCTCCGCACAATCTTAGCAACAGACAAATATACATACAATATATACACACATATATATATATATATATATATATATATATATATATATATATATATATATATATATATACACACACACACACAAATATATTGTAAAGAATAAGATGAATATGTGCAAATAAACACAGATAAAGTTACACTTTTCCTTTATGTGAACATTAAAACTGGACATTTATCTGCATGATTTTATGCATTATATGACTATATACAGTATTGTATACAGTATGACTGTGCATGATGGTCGTCATGAATCCTTACCAGTGTCTGTGTTTATTGTTCTCATGGAGACTAGCATGATGCTTTCCCTCTCTCCGATGTTGCTTATATGGCTATAAACAAAAAAAACAAAACTCGAAAATAATTACACTAGAACTGTTGATCTGCTTTCATATATTGAAAATGCATTTTAAAGCATTAGTTCATACCCCTCGGATACCACAGAGCCATAGCTTTTGACACCTACAGGGTAGATAAAAACTCCATTATTTTCTAATATACAGTACACACACACAAACACACATACACACATGTACTTAGCATCTCACCCTCTTCTTTTGTATCATGACACCGTCCTCTGAAGTTAACGGCTGTTACCAAGATTACCATAACAACAATAAGAATGAGAATGAAGCTCATCACACCTGTGCAAAAAAAAAAAAAAGAAAAAAAAGTTACAAAAGTGAGTTTAAAAGATATCTCTGAACAATCCTGATTCCATAATGCCAGGTGCAGCCTACCGAAGGCCAACGTGGTGAGCCCATCGCCTGTCGTGTTTGAAGCATTACCTACACATAGATCGGAATACATTCAGTACAGTGGACGTACTTGCAGGACTTGATTTGGATTTGACTTGACCAGCCTAAGCATTTTTTGGAAAATAATAAACACAGTTCTTCCTTATGAGTCATTCATTACATGGATTCCCCAGTAAGTACAGATTATTTAAATTTAAGTTATCAACATTATTATCTCTCTGTAGAAATTACATTATTCCACTGCATCCCACTATAATAGCATTTAAATTTCCAATTACTCTGTCAATTTGCCAATAACCCCTGTGGCACAAGGGGAACACAACCTCAGGTTAATGGTTTTAATGTTAATGTTTTTAATGTCATGACTGATCAGTATACTTATCTTTAATTATTTACATGTATCACATACATGACCCACAACTATTTAAAAATGAAGAAGCAGACCAACCTGTACCAACTGCAAAAATATTTTCGAACAACAATATAAGGAAAGTGAAGACTATTTTTTAACACTATGTTAACCTGATCTATAATGACTAATCTTAAATCATGTAAAACAGTACCCTAGTACTGCATGTTGTATTACCTGCTTTCGCAGTTGCAGGACTTTCAGTTGAGATTTTGCTGGTCGCTGTAGAAGCTATAAAAACATACAATTCAATTAATTGTAATATGGTCATTCGGAAAAATTACTGTAAATAAGTAATATGGCATCTACCCATGACCCATGTGACGTTAAACATCTTGATGAAGGTTACATGTGATATTACAAAATGTTTTTCAGCAAGATCTTATTTCTAACAAGATATTCTCCAAATTCTCATATGGCTTCTTTAGTCTAAAGCTGACCACACTCAGTTCACCCCCAGACAAACTAATTCCTCTAAATTGGGGTCAATCTGGACTCATCAGACCACTCTTTATGCTCAGTTCTACAATTCCAGTAATTGAATGCACGATTTCAGTAAATTTAGCAATCTCCTTAGTTTTTTTCTTTGCTGGATTTGGTTCAATAATTTGAACTTTCTAAAACGCAGTAATATCTTTCCCATGATTCCCAGTGCATCAGTTTGGTTTAAAGAAACGCATTGTTCTTTCACTCACTAGTTCATTCTCTTTACTGCTTATTCTGTACAGGATCATGGGTGGCCTGCAGCCTATCCCAGGGGACCTAGGGCACAAAGTGGGGTACACCCTGTTCAGGGTGCCAATACATTGCAGAGCACACAAGTGTGTTCACACACACCACAGGTAATTTAGAAGAATTTATCTTACTCTCCAGAGTACCCAGAGGAAACCCACCAAGCACGAGGAGAACATGCAAATTCCATGCATGAAGACCTAGGCCGGAACTCGCACACTTGACCCCGGATTTGTGAGGCCACAGCGCTAATCATTACGCCCATTGGACACCCATTTATCCAAATATTTCCTTCAGTATTTGCTTATTTAAATTTAATTAGATTCCAGATTTTACATTTCTAAAATTTTTTTAAAGTGACAAATATTTCACTTGCTACTCAGCCAATCTAAGGCTCCCATTAATATTACATCAGTACTCATAACATACATTAATAATGTGTGCATTTGTGTCATATTCAAAAACTGAAGTTGACGTTTTTTTGAAACATACTTAAATGAAAGTTCATGATGCTTTATAGATTTATGGATATAAATCTTGATTATTGATATGATTTGTTATTAGCATACAGAAACTCCACATCCAACCAGCTTGTCCTTGCAAATTAAAATAATAATAAAATATTTAAGAATAAAATTAAAAAACTAAATAATTATGTAACTCTTAAATTTAAATATTTTTAAAAAATATTTTTGTGAATTCTTTCAATAAAATATCCATAAATTAGATACAAGAAATTTGATCTGGATTAGATCTGTAAATTTGACATTTTAGTGCCAGAGATTAGTGTAAAGCAATATAATAAATTTCTGTCAGTAAGTATGTTTCAGACTTACCTACAACAAGTGACACAGGCACACAGAGGAAAATGAAAGGAGATAAGAGCCGACCCATGGCTTAATCCACAGACTTTCAGTGTTCCTATAAAATGCTGACTATTAAAGGTCACCAGTCATAGATGTGCATTAAAAGAGACAATAGAGTTTAGTTTTTAAAGTGTGCACACGTGAACGAGCCCACCACAATGTGCAGCTCCTGAGAAACTGTTTCCTGTGCTTATAGGAGGAATAAGATGGTGCAAAGTATGGTTGTATCCTGGTGATTTACTGTTTGTGTGAGTGTAATTGTGCCCAATCCTGGTTTGAGCAAGAGACTGCTATGGCCCTGACTGTGACCCACACCTTCCTGCGAAAGAATAGGAGGAAGCAGATGTCGTGTTCTCATGGAAAAGCAACTCTCTGGCCTTGTGTTTGTGTTTCAGCCTGGCTAAGAGGGAGTGGTTTCTCTGAAAAATAGCAAAACAGTTAGGAGCGGCTCATGCTCATAGATAAGACAACACTAATACGGATGAATAGCTTTAAACTTAAGTCAAGGTGGTGGTGTTTTTAGAGTGACTCAATAGCACATTGTTTAGACTCAACAGGTTGTGAATGAAATAAATGATCACCAATTTTCCAAAAAAGAACAGAAAAATATATTCTGGTTTAAAACTCTTTCCCTTATTTGAGCAAACTGAACATCTCTGGAACACACAATAGCACATTTCCATCTTACAAATGTACAAATTCTTCTTCAATCACAGCTTTAATTATGATGCTTTTTAGTTGCTGATATTTCCAAGAAATTAATAAATAACAGTTGAGGTCAAACTTACTAATCACCTTGTTTCTACTCATGAAAAGAACTGAACCCTAAACTATATTGAACCATAGACATAACAGTGTTCATTTTGATTTCAAGTCTTTCAAACAGCAGGTGTTCTTCCAGCCTCAGTTTATCATAGTGTGTGAGATAAACCCCGAAGTGGTATTATTCGTTACTGTCCTGACACATGCCCTGCCTCACTTATATACAAAATGTTCATACTGCAAATATGGGGCAATGTTATACCTGCCCAAATGGGCCCCAAATTAGTGCTTCCCTTTTTAGATCATATTGTCTCTGTTTTTTTCTCCCTAATTTAGTCATGGACAGTTCCCACCTGTCAGACAGCTGTCCCTTATCACATGACAGCTACAAATCAGAACCAAGGAATGTAAAGTCAACCAACCAGTATTTTTTAACTGCTGCCAATGCAACCACAGGGATCGCTGTAATACACCCGGAAGAGAGCTGTATGTACCCACTTGGCTAGAGCAGGGGCTCTTTCATCCCTCTGCTGCGACTCCCTGTGGCTTTGGAAAATCATAAATCATAAATATTTAATTTGAATGTATTTCAATTTAGTTAATTATCATTTTTTAATTAAAAATTTTAAGATTATAATGATCAAATAAAAATTGTCACAACCGCTGATATGCGACACCCGGTTAAAGGTGACAGCATTTTTGGTTTCTGCAGGTGAATAATTTAAGTTTGGCTTTTTATTTTAAATAGACATTGAGTATTTTATTTTAAACTAACTTTCAATCCAGCATTTTTTTTTAAGTAAAAAATGTTTTTTGTTGCATGCAGAAATAAAATTTTATTTTCTTTGTAGCAGTTAATTGAATGCAACACAGTATAGTTTTTTTATACATAGCATCATAAAGGTCAAATTTTCATTTTAGATGTCAAACAGGTTTTGTGGCTCCGAGTGTTTTCTTTTCTGTGGGAGACGGGTCCAAATGGCTCTTTGAGTGTTTTAGGTTGTCACCCCCTGGGCTAGTGTCACTGAGAAAGAAAGTCTGAAAGTTAATGCTTTTTCTTTTGAAACACTTGGGAAGTCAAATTTTCAATTTTGTACCCTTAACTTTCTGGCTCTATTGTAGTGTAATATCTAGAAATGTGAGCTGTGAAGCATTGGCTTATAGCAGTACAGTTGAAAAATGTAGGTAATCATTTAAATAAAGATGAAATGGGTGGGGTTGCCAATAAAGACTTCACATGAGGAAGTGCTGCTGTGCTGGAGATAAGCACGAAAGCACAACTAACATGAGGGCTCAGCCTAAGTGGCAAAGGCATCACAGCCATGCTGATATCCAGCACAACAGCACTCTGTCTCATGTGATGTTTTTTTTTTTTTTTTTTTTGTCAACAGCTTCACAAACACTGTTTATTATCAACAGATTATGATTTGTTTGTTTGCTTAAAGTTATTTTGCTCTGCAAATGCGGGGCTGGCAACATACAGTTAATTAAGATTAATCAATCAGTTATTGGTTAATTAATCAGTAATTAAGAGAAGCGAAAGCTTAAAAGAATAAACCGTGGAGGTGGTGAACACTCCTGCAAATCTTGTAAGTTTCTCTTTTTCGTTCTCACTTATTTGACTTTAGAGTATCAGCTTTGTTAACTTCTGGGTTCCGGAGTTAAATCCTAAATAGTGTTAAATGGAAAACTAGTGAGTAGGGTGTACAATTCCTCATTCCACACACTATGCATGACACTTGATTCGAGTTAGAGAGAGATTTGGGATTCAGCCTTTAAGTGTAGCTCAGGGAGGCAAATCAGGTTCAATTATTAGGGTGTATTGTGTTATTTAGGATGACTTATCAGATTAATCGTCCTGCTGAAAATGCTTCCGTGACTGGTTTTGAATGTGAGTTTTGGCAGCTAAGGTCTCCTCGGTATTGCGGACCGTGCTGACCTACTTTCACATATGCTATGGCTGACAGGCAATTAACGTGTAATTTATGGTTATTAGATCACCTGGGATGTGGAGTGATACATGGAGTGGGTTTCACATATAGTTAAACATCCCAGTGCTGTTTCCATGAGTGGTGATAATAGACAGTTATCCTCTCAATTACTCAACCATCCAATTAGATTATTCAGTTGGCATTACCTGTTATAATATAACGGTTAGTTATAGTATAATATTAAATATGGTTGTCCTGCCCCACCTGTCCTTATGGACAAACCACCACTGAAAACAGCTACACAAACGCAGAATTCTTTAGATACTGTAATTACATTTGGGCCATAATCTCTCGGGGCAAAATAGTTTATCCACGCTAAGCAAAATACACTCCACAGAAATAGAATGGTGACAGACACAGTGGTTCATGCATATTTTATTCAAGAGTAAAAAAAGTGATTTGTCCCATAGGGCATGCTTACAATGTGTGTTATCATTTAGGAAGTCAAATGCCAAAACTTATTTCAAGAGAAAATTGCAAGAAAAAAATAGTCACAAGTTAAAATCCAATAAACTCCTTCTTTGAAATAAACCACGTCTGGACCAAACAAGGATCAGAAAACAGTGGAGAAAAAGAACTGTAAGCTAAATCGTAAGAATAAGAAGTATAAGGATATCATCAAGAATTATAATGAGAATATAGTTTTCCTTCAAAGTGAGACACAGGATTTTTCAGCGTGTCCAATTTGTTTACATGTGAATAAACCATGCGATCATGCTTTGGCAGCCTGAATGTTGCTTTTCACTGAGTAATATGTTCATTCACACTATTGAACACACTCTTTACACCAACTGAAAAAAAAGAGTGAAAATAAAATAAATAAAAAAATCCACATAGGCTTAACACCTCAAAAAGAGCATTGGTGCCTGTACAGCAAAAACAATACAAAAATAAATTAACTAACAAAATAATATTAAAATAAAAAAATGAAAAAGAAAATAAATTAAAGACAAGAAAAGATTACCAAAAAAATCATTTATATATATATATATTTATATACTGTATATAGATATAAAAACAAAGTTGAACTTTACAAATATAATCTGAAGAGGGAAATAATTCAAATCTAATATATTGAAACACATCACAATTATAATTTCACATATCAATAAGGAACTTAATTGCATGCATTGATGCGTTCCATACCACAGATGCTGTTAAAAATTGTCCTCGATATTGTCCATCATTTATTAATATTATATTTATATATGTATATATTTATACTTATATATAGGTTCATTCGACTTGCGAAACATACTATGTGCATTCTCTCTCGAGTTACAGGCAGGTGAGAAACAATCAGGTAGGTGGTGCCAAAAGGTCAAACTCCAACTGTATAACCCCTCCCCCCATGTCCCCTTCCCTATCATCGAGTGGGCACCCCACACAACAGCTGCTAGTGTAGTCCACATCCAACATATGCAAGCTCCCTACACCTTACATCCACGCAGCGTTATGGCATCTTACCAAAATAAATAAAATAAATAAAATAAATAAATAAATACATAAATACTCAGGTAAGATTGCATTGCAAGTAATAAAATGTACATATTTTTCTCTTTAAATGTCCCTTCGTAGAAACATTTCATTTTTGCATCATTTCAAATTTCAGATTTCGTTAATACTAGTAGCAAAACATGTCAAACAGTGCGATCGTTTCATTACGAGATGGGCTCATGAAGAAAACTTATCAATTAAAATATAAATGTGTATATGTGTGTGTGTTTGTGTGTGGCATTGGTACTGGCTGCCACCCCCACCAATGAGCTGCGATGGATCAGGCTAAAGAGTTCTTAAACCCTAGTCCCCGCCCACTTGGTGAATGGGTAGAGTCAGATAGCAATTGATAAAGACACTTTCAGCCCTTGACCGACATTACACCCCTCCCACCCTCTCCCAGGCAAAACCCCACCCCTACCCTGTTCGTCACACCCAGAAAGCGGCAAAACTCTTCCGAAATGGCGAGAAACCCGCTTACGGTAAACTGGCAGCGAAAAAGAGCAACGCCTTCCACCCACATTCATGACATATTTGAAAGTGAATAGTTTGCTTCCCTAATTTTGACATAGCAGTAGTGGATGCATACATATAGTTATGTCGTTTGGGTTTGGTTGGTATCAGGAGGCTTTAAAATTTTTCAGGTGTTGGCGCTATCCTGCCAACAGTGGCAAGGGTTTGGGCATGCGGTCACTGCATCACTGGATGTTGCTGTTGTCATCAGTACCATTGGCTTCGGACATGTTCATTTTGCCCATGGAGTGACCGACGTGGTTAACGCCGTCTTTACGGGGAGGCATGCGCTCGTTGATGCGGTCTAGACCTTTAGCCTCCTCAAAGCTGCTGATCTTGTGCTGTGGAGAAAAGCCGCGGATGGCTGTGGAAAGGCACAGATTACAATGAACACCAGAACAATGGATGTTTCATGGAACCATACTGTCAAACTTGCATTGTGTAAAATATAGTGCAGTATATAAGGAATAAAACATGACAGGGTGTCCTGATATAGGAAGAAAAAAGCCATGTTGTTAATTATAAAGGCAGGTTTAATTTTATTGCATTAAGATTTTTTTTCATTCCAAAAATGCTAAACCAACATCTTCTCACAAGTGCCTCATCATATCAATGATTACCCGATATTTTAAATTGGTTATGCATAGCCATATCTGCCACAAAAGTCCATGTGAATGTTGTTAGTATAAAGTTATTACATTTTAAAGAAAGTACATTAATGTAACGCTTGCAACAGGAAATCTTGTCAGAGCAGCTGTTATAGAAACTGAATCAACACCTTCTGACTAATCAGTATAGAGAAATCATCAGTGCTGTTTTTTTATGTATATACTGTTTATGCATATAGAACTGTGCAGAATTCTTAAGCCACTCTCTTTCTTCATGTTGAATTATGCAGATTAACTTAAACAAATGGGAACAGGTAGGACATTGGTTGCTCAGTGGTAGGTTACTTGCCTGCCATATGGAGGGGAGTGGAGGGGAGGGGCTGGGTTCAATTGCCATCAAAACTAAAGCAGGCAGATAAAATGGGAAGGCTGCATCAGAAAGGGCATGCGGTGTAAAACCTGTGCCAAGTTGTGTAAGGATCGGGTGATCTGCGGTGGCGACTCCTTGACAAGAGCAGATGAAAGACTAACAGCAGCAACAAATGTTTTACTGCAACAGGTGGAAAAGTGCCTATAGACACAATTTATAAATTGGCTGTTTATGTAACAACCTCAGCAGCAACCTCATTACCTCTCTCGTCTGTTTAAACCACTCAGTATTTAGCATGACCAGTATACTAATCACTGGCCTAACCATCTCTTATCAACTGCACCTGTTTCTCACTGGTTTCTGCCTAAAGTTAGCAAACAAAGACCATTGTATTAAAAAATATATAAAGAAATTAGGGGTGGCTCAGGAATTTTGCACAGTACTCTATATATTAGAGAAAAAAAACACTACATTATCAGTCCTAAATTGTTATGTTTTGCAACTAATTTACTTCAACAGTCTGTAATTTATTAAAGTACATTGGATTTTATGAATACCCAAAGTATATATACACAGAAACCTAGTAGATGAAATGTTTTGACATGTTTATTATATTAGTAATTATATTATATTATACTAATCTTACTTTTACTCTTAATCTTACTTTTTTTCCACGACTATCTATCTTCAAGAATAAAATGTTATGTACAGGCTAATTGTAGAAGAAAAAAAAGAATGGAGCTTTCTAGACTCACTGAACAATCGTTACTCAGGATATTAAACCCATTTCCCCTCTATCATCTGTATTCAATCAGGCCTTTTTCCTTTTTGGAGAGGAAATAGCCATCAGTTCCCTTTCCATGTGAGGTGTGCCTGCTTTAGAGCACGAGAGGTTGTGGAAGAGGCTAACACACTCTGGTTGGCTGGGAGGTCCTGAGAGGTCCAGTTACCACATGCTACACTCACAGTTGCCTCATGAGAGGATGAGAGAAATGCAGCGCTTAACATACCGGCTCAAGTAAATCATGCGTCTGTGTCAGACACCATTTCAAAACATCATGCATTCTTTAGAGTAGATGTCCCTATTTTGGCTACTGTTATCGCCGAGAAAGGGCATTGCAAATATCTGGTGTTTAATTCCTTGTACCACGAAAAAGGAGGTCTGATATATATGCTTGTGCACAAGCACAATAGACTGTACTTAAGTAATTCTTAAGTAATATTTTACTCAAGACTCACTAAATGTACAATGACATAAAACATCAGAAATTGTATGGATGCAGGCAAGCTTAAAGAAGCAGTTTGCAATTCCTCTTCTGTCTGTAAATGAAAAATAATAACAGTTTTCCTTCCTCTGAACCAACCCCACCCTTTGTCCTGGAAACTTTGCCTTTTAAGGAAACGCGGTACAGCTTAAGATATTGGTGTGGTTATTTTCTGGACCTGAAAAAAGTCTGCAATCAAGAAAACCAAGAGCTAGTCTATGGCAATATCTTAAAGTGCTGCTTTCCTAGAAAGTAGTAGTGGTCTTGGAACACTTAAAAAAAAAAGTCACAAACTGCAACTTTAAAATGGTTCCCAGATATGTCCCTTGCCCTTTCTTGGACCTCAATGCATTGCTCTTCTCTGTGATTCCTCTACACCGCTTGTCCTACTGTATGAATGTAAGTTGGACACTAAGCCCAGATACATGTCCTGGATTTACCTTCGCCGTCACTTTCTTCTGTCTCGATGGCTTCGATGGCTTCAATGGTGGCTGGGGGGAGAGGAGGGGACCTGGTTACACTCGAACAAGCCATGCATACGGCAGTAAGGCACAGGCAGCAGTAGTGCACCAGTAGCGACGACTCTGTGAAATGCATGCACGCCAACCAGACTATGGAGCACAGAGCCAGTCAACCCCTCAGGCACACACACGTGTTCCCGGACGCCTGGCCG
Organism: Clarias gariepinus; assembly: GCF_024256425.1. NCBI lineage: Eukaryota > Metazoa > Chordata > Actinopteri > Siluriformes > Clariidae > Clarias > Clarias gariepinus. The sequence continues at coordinate 7,529,994 of NC_071118.1, read as the reverse complement.
TCCTTCTTAACCTGCCACAGACTCACAGACGCTCACCTCAACCCAGTTTACCCACTGTGGGGAAACCGACCCCCTGCCATCCAGGCTTTGGGGTCACTCATAGTGCACGTAGTATAGACAGAGGAGCACCCCAAAGCCTGGAGTCTGTCAGAGGATACAGAGAGACAGATGGAAAGACAGGTGGAAGAGACAGGGACAGGTTTAGAAAAGTGCCCAGAGACCCCCGTGTAGGGCTTGTATGCTCACCGCTCTGCAGAGTTTGTTTGCCCCCGGACAGCACACCACTGGGCAGCATGCCAGTTGGGGTCAACCCCTTCAGCGTCAGTACATTCTCGCTTTCCTCTCTGTATACAGCCAAATAAATATACACAAACTCCCATAAGTCTCTCCCAGACCAGAGACATTTCTTGGACATTAGCATACTGAAAGTGACTCAATTACTGAAAGTCCTTCACATACCTGAGCACCGAGAACATCTTGGCCATCTTGCCGATGGCACGGATCTTGTTCCTAATCACCTCTTTTCGTGCAGCTGCAGCGTTGGCTGTGGGCGGACAAAAGATTTCACACTATATTGCCAAAGGGAAAGTGATTTAAATGCAAGGCTTGCTGGGAGCACATCGTGAACTCCTTAAGAACACTGTGAGCTTGCGTTGTGCTCAGGAAGTTTCTGAATACAGAGCTATAAAAGTCAAGACGAACATGAGGTAAGACGGAGTGCAGGAATTTAATGGCAATATCTTACCATCAAAGATCTCGTCTCCATCGTTCATTAGCTCATCATCAGAGCAGATGCTCAACACATTCACCAGCATCTCTGTGACTGCAGGAGAGCGTTAATGGATAATCGGGTCATATATATATATCGTTTAGTGTTTTTCATTTGTGCTGTAGATGACTGAGGGAGAAGATTTACCTTTCTCTCCGACGAAGGGCAGAGACCAGGTGAAGACGTCCATGAAGTTCGGCAGCCAGTAGGGGTGGGGGGAGCAGTTAAACTGTCGAATGTTCATCACGTTGTTCTCGTATTTCAGGACAGCCGCTGCCATGGGAACACAAATACCCGCATTTACACATTGAGAAAAGTGAACTTTCTGAAATCACGAGTGATTTGTTCTCGATTGTTAGGAAGCAAGTGACCGGGCCTTACAAAAAAGATCCAGTTCGATCCTAATCTTAGCGTTCTCTCCCTGAATGGTGTGTCATATGTTCACCTTGTTCCCATAAAACAGTAGCTATTGACCCATCTTTGCAAAATGTATGATTATTATCTATTATTAAACCATGACCAACCATGACTTCGACTTTATACGTTGCTTAGGATCCCAACATCTTGCAACCAACAAGCGCACACGCTCACACACAACAGGGTATTTCGAAACATAAATCAACCAACAACATATCTTTGGAGCGTGAGGGATGTGAGTTACAAACCCCAAATCCTGAAGGTGCGAGGTGACTGCTGATCATTAAGCTACCATACTGCAATACATATCATTTATTACTAATGCTAAATACAGACATAGAACATGTTGAGTACAGTATTAATTACAGGAACATGTTAACATCTCTGTCCCTGACAGTTCTATGAATATAAGTGTGTGTATGTTGTACTGTAAGAAATATCCACTAGATGGCCTCTTCTGACGCCTGAGCTACTGACCCTGTTCCATCAGGAGAAATAAAGCCACATGGATGGAGTCAGTGAAGCTGACAGCCTCTCCCACCCACACATCTCCTCCATCCTACTCTGTTTATTGTAGATAACACTACATGCACACACACACACATACAACACATCGACTGCAGTCAGATTTGTCAATATTATCCAGACAACTTGCTCCGACTTGGTGTTTCTAGCACTTTATAGATTCAATAGAATGTCGAATAGAATCTGAGAAACTGAGAAATGCTAGTTCCATCCACCTTTGTTGTTGTAAACATCAAGGTAGTTTGGTGCGGAAAAGATGGTGATGAGGGACGGGAAGCCGGTGGTCTGACTCTTCCTGTACATCCGGTATCTGTGACAAAACAGACCACACCAAACCAAAGATAGAGTGGCAAGATGCCAGGGGGGACTAGTCACCAAATGAATGAAAATAATCATAGATTGAGGAAAGGTGTGTGTGTGTGTGAGTGAGTCAGAATGTGTCTGCATACATACCCTGCATCTTGTGCTTCATGTGCTCGGATGACTGATAGCAAATTATTATTCTGTAGGAACTCACACACTGCTGGATAACTGTAAGGCAGAATGAGAAACAGAAAGAGCATGCATGTAGTTTAGGCTGCAGTCAGCAGGAGCACTGTAACGTGTGGACAAGTTTCCAGTAGGGGTGTGAAAACACCGGACAAAATCCAGAGGTAGAAATATCAGCACTGTCAGCATGATCTGCTGAAGTCTGACAGTTCCTCACGTCACACACATTACTCAGGGTTTAACCGCTCTCCAATATAAACACGCCATGTCCATATCTCAATATGTATTTTTTAGAAAGGTTTCCAGAAAGATAGTTGTTGTCGGTCTTCCTCACACAACTTGCCAAAGGTTTTACGTCGGATGCCCTTCTTAAAGCGACCCTCCCATTTTATTCGGGCTTGGGACCGGCACTGCATCCAGTGGTTAGGGCTTGGGGAGGAATTGAACCCAGGCCTTCCACATGGCTGGCCACCAATGCCCATAATTTCCAGAAAGATAGTATTTCTGGTAATTAAAGAATTACAAAATTTGGCATAGACAAAACGGAAGTAAAGGATTTGATATGTTTCGGTGTTGATCTTGACTTAGTTTCACTTTCCTTTGCACTTGATATTGACTTGGCCTTGATTTCCTTAATTCACGGTCTTGTATAGGATCTGCTACTTTAATCATAATGGCCCCCCCGGGCAAACATAATTTCTATACAGTGCTGTTATTGTATACAGTTGTGGGAGATTTAAATTCTTCAAAATGCAAAAAGAACAAAAATCTAACCCGCACTTCAGAATAGGTGTAAGATACCGGCTAGGTTCTAAATTTTACTCTTTGCTCAAGACATATAGAGAGTGTTTTAGTGGTGATTAAAAGATTTGACATCAACGTTGCTAAGCAACTAGGGGGAAAAAACAGACACCAAGCATAAACTACAGTAACTATTCGCTCACTGATTTTGCTAGCTACTGTAGCATCACATTTCATCATTAAGTTTTATATGTATTTAAAGTAAAGGCGAAGCGAGAGCTGAAACATAATTCTCCACCAAAATGTTCCTCATCTACATAGACATTTTTGCGTCAGATTTAGTGGTAGCACTGAAAGCAAACCTAAATCCTGCTGTTACCGCTATACCAAAAAATGTACACGATGGATCCGATTTGGGCGCTATCAATAAATCACGAATAGTAAAGGAGGAATCTTCTTTAAACACAACGAACACATCCAGTAGCACATGACACAAGCACAGAAGGAACACACAAATAATTATACATATGCTGACAGTTATATTATAGCTTAATGCTTGAAATGTCTTCACACACACACACACACACACAATAGACCCTGCAGATTGCTCACATGCTTTTGTTATAATTATTACAAAGTGTGCCAGATGTTATGGTCAATATCTATTGTGAACATATGTGCAATGTTTTGGGGTTAAACTGTGAGTTTTTAGACCTTTACATAATAAAATGCGGGTTCGCCATGGAGAGTGCACATAATTCTGCCCTGTCAAGAGCTAATGGAGCGTGCAGTATGATCTAATGGAGAGGAGCTCGTCCTGTGGCTTGTGTGTAGCCTACAGCCAGATTTCCTCCTTTGTGTGCAAGTGAGAAACGCAGCAGCTTGGAGAAAAGCAGGTTCTACACCAGGAAGCCAACGTGAAAAAGTCCTTTCTAGCACTCTGCTTTGAGCTACAGCATCTGCTAACGAGTGGCAACCCCATCGCGATACTACTGCTATCCTAGACAAATCAGTGCTTCCTCTGTCTCTGTCTCCTTCTTACTCACTGTCTTGCTCGCTCCAATTTGGGCTGGAGGAGTGGGTCGTCATGGCAACACCACACTGCAAAGCCCCAGGGGATTGTGGGATAGATCGCAGAGCTGTGTTGACGCTGCTTCTGGCCGCAGTGTGGGCCTTGCTCCCTTTCCCTCCCTCCCTCCCTCTGGTCTTTCTTTCATTCCTTAGCGATCCCTCTCGATCTCTCACACACATTATACGCTACTGCTGAGTAAAGCATTATTTAGGCCATTTGGCGTCGTGGCGCACACACGCCTTCCTTCCTTCTCAAAGATGTCTCTTTAAAGACTCGCATAACTGTGGTGTAGAAAACCGTCACGGGAATCCTAAGCACTGCACAGATCAATGAAATGATCAAATAAAAATGGCACACTGCTGAGGTAAGGTGCCACTCTGTAGGAGTCCAGTGACACAACATAATACGAACATCTGAAAGCATACACATATTGGAGACCCAGATAACCTAAAGAGGATGTGCTATTGAAGCCGCCACTGCGGAAACAAACATTCTCAGGTATCCTACGTAAAGTAGCTTAGCATTAAATTTATTTTCACAGCTTTTTTTTTTTTAAACCCACATCACCGATTTTTTTTTCACCTATAGTGTACTAAATGTATTGTGTATATAACTCTTGTACCAAGAAATAAATAATCTAATTTAATTCTAAACTCATAGATGATTAGGCTTATATGGTTTTATCTGCAAACTTGATTATGGAGCTTGAGTCATGAACCATTATGCAGTCGTGGATGAAGAGAGTAGAGAAGAGGACTAAACATACAGCCCTGTGGGATGCAGTAAGATAGTGGAGGACGTGGTTGTCAACCTAACAGACTACAGTGTGCTGACAACAGCACTCAGTTAACTTCATTGTGGGTTACTGGTGGACTAAAAGGAGACATGCTTAGCTAACTCAGTATGATGCATGTGGCTGACTATAACCAATATACAGCCAGTTTTTACAATATTTACAAGATAACTGGTGCAGCATAACCTTGGGGAGTATTAGTAGAGTGAACTAGCTAGCTAACAACTTGGTAGCTAGGTAATTTAAAATAAACACTTTTAATTATAACATTACTTAAATGTTAGCAATTAGAAATAAACACTTAATTATAACATTACTTAAATGTTAGCAATTAAAAATGAACACTTTTAATTATAACATTGCTTAAATGTTATTTAGGTAATGCTGGTGCAGAAACCTGCCTAGCTAGTAAGTTGTTAGCTAGCTAGGTGACTCAGCTAATACTTCCCAAGGTTATGCTGCACCAGTTAATCCTGTTACTTTCAAACTTTTATAGCAATAAGATGAAACTTGTATAAAATGTTTTAATGTTATGTGGTACCACATGTATATTTTAAGTTGTATAAAGGGATCTCTCTGCCTATAGGGTTTACCCCCCAAAATACAAAAAAGATACACAAGGAGTATGTGTAAAATGTTCACGTCATTTTGTTTTATAATATAAACTTGAATTATTACTTGGATATGATATATCAATATATAGTACTCTAATTATTTATTATTATATTCAGTATAACCTAATCTATCGGCGGCATGGTGGCTTAGTGATTAGCACTGTTGCCTTGCACCTCCAGGGTCTGGGTTTAACTCCTGTCTGTGGGCATGGAGTTTACATGTTCTACCCGTGCTTGATGTGTTTCTTCTGGGCACTCTGTTTTCCTCCTAAAGACAAGGAAATTGTGGTAACTGGTGGACCGAAATTGCCTGTATTGTGTGTGTGTGCTCTTTGATGAATTGGCATACCGTCCAGGATGTACCTACAGTATATATTGAAGCAGATATTCAAGTATCAAGATATGCCAGTGCAAAACTTTCAAAGTTAAAATTATAGTAAACTTAGACAATGAACAGCTACGCTAATTTAATATTAACTTTTATAAATGATATCGGTCCCCTGAGACCAGTCATAGTGGGATATAAGTTAATGGAAAAAGTTAATGCTGGTCATGATACAAAGGCACCAGTACACCTAATGTAACATAGCTTGCCATGCACAGAGCCTGGAAGGTAAAGAGCCCAAGGCCACTGACCTCCACACTACCGAGATCTCCAGTCGCGCACCAGACTGTTCCAGTTTTGGCTTACTGTTATTAAAGGCAACTGTCCCCACACCCTGCTTTGCTCAGTAGATTTTAAACCACAATAATTTTAAGCGTTTTTTTTTTTTAGATAAAGTACATACCACATTTCCAAACATCCCCTGTAAGGTGGGTAACTCAGACTGCTGTCGCGTAACTCCTCACTTGATTACATGAATTTGCATGAACGCTGAAAGGCATGCTCAAGATTTTGATTAGCTATGTTTGATCACAGGAGCTAGGAATAAGTTCAAATAGCTGTCCAATCAAGCATAATTTAATGTTCCACATCATTGTACTAACCTGTAATCTAATTTCTAATGATGATTGGATCTCTGGTGTTCTGTCACGTAATAAGAACTTGTTACTGGAAGTGCTTTTTACCAACGGCGCTTGGACCCTGCACATATTTTAATTGTAGTTTACACTGCACTGAATGGGATGCATCCAAATAATGTCAACCTGAATCCCAGTAAGACTTTAGGAATAGTGCTTTTGATATACTTTTTTGATGGCCTAAATCTGCCTGGTTTGTGTGAGTGGGTAGAAATCTCAAGCAAAGAATGTTAATACACCAGTATTATTATTATTAGGGCTATCAATATTAACGCTTTAACCCATGTGATTTTTTTTTTTAAAGCAAATTAATCATATGACAAAGTTTGACCCAAATGGCTTCCCATAAAATGTTGCACGGTTACCCGGCCGAGTGTGATAATGGGAATGACAACTTGAGAATACCAATTAGCCTAATCTGCATGCATGTTTTTGGACTGTGGGACGAAACCCCAAGTACGAGGAGAACATGCAAACTCCATGTACACAGAGGCGGAAATCAGACTTGTAATGTTTAAGATATTATAAAACTGCATAATGTTACCTCCTATAACAGCATTTTTTTTTCAACATTGCACATTTATTATACAAGTAAATCTGTGATTAAATAGATTAAACTTTTTAATCGATTGTCAGCACTTAATTATTAAGTACGTAGTAGTCAACAAACCGTGATCGTACTGTAAATGTTTTCATGCTGGAAAGGATCCGATGAGAACCTGTGCCTTAATAAACATAAATGCAGTTGTAGACTCATGCTGACTCTTCATAACCTGGCGATTAAGGGGGGAAGAAAAACTGCTGCTGTGACTCTTACATAATAGACAAGATTAATGGAAATACACAGAGCATCGTTTGCGCTTCAGAAGCAGCCTTGGATGAGGAAGAGGAGCATCACTACTGCGGCGTGAAGAATGAACACAGCTCATGCACATGGACACACATTTATGCAGCCACCCCCACACACATCCACACACACACACACACACACACACACTGCAGACTGGTCACTCCCTGGAGCAGGGAATAGAAGGTAATGAAAGTGATGATTGTTTTGAGAAAGAGAGAGAGAGAGAACGAAAGAGCAAGAAAGAGAGAATATTAGTCCAAATGGCCTCAAGACAGGCTTTGGCTCTGCATAGTAACCTAATGATGAATCAAGCACTGCAATTGATTGGCCCAAATCTGCTGCAGTTTTCTCCTGGCTCACTGCTGCACTGATTCCTTCACTGTGTCTCACCCACATCCACATCAAGATTACGAGGGATAGAACCACAGATGAATACATGTGTGGTGTGGGTTTTTGTGTACTGTGCAGTCTGGGTCTCTGCAGCACTTGAGGTGATGGTGGTAATGAGTTTCTTGAGGTTGTGTGTTTCACATTACCATGACCAGCCATCCTTCAATCTATCAGAGAGAGAGAGAGAGAGAGAGAGAGAGAGAAAGAATACTCCCCACCCTCAAGTAGTGCAACGTGGGAAGCCAGCCATCCATCATGGCAGACCAAGAAGCACAGCTCAGAGGCTTAAACACACACACACACACACACTTCCAGGGGGCTGTAGTGTGTGAAACTGCAAACCGGATATGTGTAAAGACTATGGTTTGTAGGTCTACACATGCTTAATGAGCCTGCATTGGATTTTCCCTTAAACCAGGCGAATGTATAAAACATGAATGTGGGCGCACAGAGGCTCTAATGTGTCCAAGAGGGGGGTAATGCAGTGTGTGATGTGATCTCCTGCAGTGCGAGATAGTCTGTGGGTGTACAGAAGCGCATTCGTAGATCTCCGGACTGTCACAATTCCTCAACCGTAATCCTGTAAAGTTACTACACGAATGTGGTTTAATATTAATGAGCCTCTGACATGATAGATAGTCAGATAGTCAGATAGACAGCGTATACCGTGATAGATAAACACACATTAGCAGACTATGAGTTCATCTCATTAATCATGGAGGATGAAAACGATGACCGTCTCCTTTCTGCTGGATACAACACAACGTCTACCGAGTGGAAGAAAGCCATTTAAGTGCGAAACCAATAAGCGAGTGTGAAATGTATCATTATTATCGCATGTAATATCATGTTTAGCACATATTTTTTTTGTTCAGTGTAAAATTTATCTGCAAATGTACGGTATGCCTAACTTCAAAATAAGGTGAAAATGAGTACGCCACAAGCAAAGTGCATTTATGCGGTCCATTTTCCGGAAAGAGAAAAAGTCTCAATAGACTTGCACTTGCAAATGTTGTAAACAACTTTTTTTTTCGTAATTTTTGAATGAATTAATAATTCATAAAACTTTATTTAAATTAGGAATAAAACATGCCATGGGGTGCTAGTGATTATTCCTCTAAAACAGTACATCATATAAAGTCATTTTTATTCCTTCATACATCCTCTACAGGTTCGTGGAAGCCTGGAGCCTATCCCAGGACACTTTGGGTACATCCTGGACAAGGTGCCAATCCATCACACTGTTAATCCACATGTCTTTAGACTGTTCAAGGGAACCCACCAAGCATGGGCGGATTGTGTAAACACAAACTGAGACGGGAATCGAACCCTTGACCTTGGGTAGCTCTGGCCCCTTAGGGCAGGACTCCTGGTGTGCTGTGGTGTCTGGCACGGGATGTTAGCGATGGATCGATTGGGTGCTGTGGGTTGCAGGGTGGGGGCATACTAATGCTTGGGCTTGTTTGTCCTGTGAAACCTTGGTCGGATTGAAACCTGTTGAAATTGAAGGCCGGATCAACAACTTCAAACTTTTGGCCTGTTTTTATTTGTTTTACATCAGTTCTGTTGGATCGTGCTGGCATGAATGAGCCTGGGTGCCAATGATCCTGTCACCAGTTTGCAGGTACATTAGTGATAATCAACAAAATTCAATACACCTGCTGGTTTATGGCTGATTTGGGTAGTTATATTGATTGATATGGAAATTCCACAAGATAACCTTAGTTCCTGTTATTACTTTCATTAGGACAGCTATAAGTGCTCTCTCAAAATCATCTTTTACTTTCTTTTTAATAAAAAGTTAATGAAAAACCTGGCATCATGCCATCTTAATTTCTCTTCCTGAACAGTATAAAGTGGAGACAACTTCCATAAAAGTTAAATAAACTTCTGTCTTTATCTTTTTACTTAAAGCTTTACCATATTAACAAATTTATTGTAAGTGTCCACCAAGTATAATAGAAACGACAGCGCATTATAGCTAATTACTATAATCTTCTGCTTTAAATTACACTAAGGTCGCAGCTGCTGGTATAGAAAATTAACTAATCAGTTTCAAGAATCAACAGAGCTGTGGTGTAATATATAGAAATTATTTTGACCGTTTCATGGATCATGAACCTTTACTGCTCAAACACACAAAGCTTTTTTAAAATTAATTTTTAAAATGATATCCCTTTCCTCCGGGAAACACACAAATACCCTCAAGGAGACACACATGCCCTCGATTGTTCCATCAGATATTCAGCGGAGAGTGTGAAATATTCACGGCCTGGTGGTACGTGTGGGAAGAGCAGTGAGAGAGAAAAAAAGAGTGAGAGAGAAAGAGAGAGAGAGAGAGAGAGAGAGAGAGAATGTTATCAGCCTGCAGAACCTGGACAGACTGTATAGCTGATGATGATGATGATGATGATGATGACTGATCTCGCTCTCTCTCTCTCTCTCTCTCTCCATAAAGGAAAATGGAGATGAGAGAAATGAATACAAATTACATTGAAACAAAAGAAATTATCGTAAAGAAGTCTCTCTTTGTCTCTCCCATCAGCACACACACACACACACACACACCTCTTTATCCTCACACTCATACAAACTCAAACAAAACATAATCCTTATCGACACATCACAAAAGCAGGTTTACAACGCCAGAAACAGTGTGTTAAACAAAAGCCTGTTAAACCCAGAAATGTGTGTGTGTGTGTGTTTTTTTCTTTTTACCTGTAGAAGTAGGAGCAGCCTCTGACTGTATTATGGCTGAAGTACTCCTGGCTCTTCTCATTGCCAAAATCCTCCAGGGGGTCTGACCACAGGAGATCACACATGGGCCCGAATGCTGGGGGCTCCTTAAACCGATCCAACTAGGCCACACAGAGATGTATAGTGATGAGTAAAGAAGAAGACGTTAAATGATCTGTTGCCCAGTTCCCCCTGACTGCAAAAGAAGTGGAACTGAAAGGACTTAGCACCTTCTTAATGTCATCTAAATTGTGTATTTCTGGGGACAGGCCACCGTGAACACACAGGAACTGCTGGTTCATGAGAGCGGCCAACGGAAGGCAGTCGAACGCATCCATACAGGAGTCATACACCTGCTCTGAATACTTGATTTTACCTGAGAGAGAAAACATCGGCACAGAGAGTTCTGGGTGAGAGATATTTTAACCACATAGAATAGTCAGTTTCAATCATATCTGATATCCACTCATGGATCACTTGAATAGGAATTCATGCAATTATCCAATCAGTCAGTCATATAGTAGGAGTGCAATGGATGCAGCTTCTGGTCAAGAGCTTCAGTTTAATATTCACATTGGAAATCAGAATGACGGAATATGTGATCTCACTGACTTTGACATTATCAAATACCGTGCCGGTTGTTAGTGCCAGAAGTGCTGGTTTATGGCAGTGGTACGTGTGGGAAGAACAGAAAATGTTTTTTTTTTTTTTTTTAGCACAGAGTTTCCAAAGAATGGTGCAAAAAAACAAAAACTGCAACAAAACACATTCTGTATTTGGCAGATATATGTGCAAAAAAACCGAGAAAGGTCAAAAGAGAATGGTCGGATTGGTTTAAGCTAAGTGAGTACAGTACACTAAAAATTCCACGTCTCGCAGTTGATGTTCTCCAACTGTGCTACAGAGTAATTATGGCGAGAAATGTGCGGATGGAGAAGTTTAAAGAAGGAGAAACCAGCAAGAAGACAAATCATGCACTCGGAGACCATCAACTGTGACAAAGGGGATTTTCAAAGAGGATTCAAGAGTTGGGTTCAAATGCATTACTTGTGATGGAGACTATGTTGAGTAGTACACTCTAAATCAGCCATAACATTAACACATTAACCATGATTATCAGTTATATACCAGTAAACTGGGGACAGGATCATGGGCAAACCAGCCTGGTGGATCTGATTACACAGATAAAACAATGCAGCACAAATCACAGGATACAGAAATGAGTAGTCACCTCTCGAGTTTTTCTAGTCCGAATCATTCATTCTTTTGTCATGTGACTCCCACAGACGTTATGCAATGCAATGGATTCAAAAGAACGAACGACTCGGACTAGAAGACTCATGAGAAGAACCGCTCAATTCGGTTTCCTGTGTAAAGCACTGCATAGCGTCTATGTGGCAAAGGAACGAACAATTCGGACCAGACGATATGAGAGGTGAACATTTTATTTTATTACTAAACAAAAGAATTAAATTAACTAAATGACTCAAAAACAGAGTCACTAAAATGATCCCATCACTACCCATCAGACAAAGAGCCCAAGACAGCCACGAGTCCTTCAAACTCCCTAGATCTCAATCTAATTCAACACTACTGTGATGCATTGGACAACAATTCTGGGGGCCTACCACACAACCCACAACAACCAAAGGTCAATGTCCTGGTGCTAGACATCACAGCACACCCCCATAGTCACTGCAGAGCCAAGCCACAGGGCCAAAGCTGCCAAAGCCTTTGTTAGAATCTTAATGGTTTTAATATTATGGCTGATCAGTGTATATAGTTTTTTTTACTGTTCTTACTCTGTAACTTGGCTAGATAACATTTGCCCAGTAAACATGTCTATTCCTTAAACTCTTGAAACCGTGAAACAGCTGCTGATTTTTTTTTTTTTTTTTCGTGTGCTCTCATTCTTCCAGTTGAACTTTTCTAGCCCTCCTGGGTGTCTCCCTGCATTACAAACAAACCAAAGTAACACTGCCGCGAGTCTGGTAAAGGTCCCTCTCTGCGTGGGACGACGTGTGTGTTCCCTTTTTTTTCATTAAATCTTAATTCGCTGCCTCTCAGAGGTATTGGTATCCATGGTGACAGGTCAGCAGAGTAGGTACAGAAATAGGTTGCCACCAGCTCGGCACTTGCCCCCCTTCACCTGTGTCTGTATTCTGTCACTGGCCCTCATGGGATAGGTCTACTTGTGCGCATTATCTCATCATGTGTTTTGCAGCCTTTACTTACAGTCAGTTGCTTCTCCCTTAAGAACAAAGCTATTTTCACATTATGCACCTGATCGAACACTTCTACTTACTAAACTCGCACAAAACCTATTATGTCTCCTGTTCCAAACAGCGCACTTACGATTCTCTTTCAGGTCAATCGTGCCAAGTTCTTTCATTTTGAGGTTCTCTATGGGTCCTTAATGGGGCAAAGTCTTTAGTAATGTAGAATTAATCAAACATCGAAATCTTACTCACTATAAAACAAAAGTTAGGAGGATTTAAAACAACATAGGCCAAAAGTATTTGGACAACTGCTTGTTGAACATCCCGTTGCAGATTTAGTTACTTTGCTGTTATAACATGAACATGCAGGCTTGGATATGAAAACGCAGAGCATTCTTTCATTTCCTGTGGAAACGTTTACCATTCCGTTTGTTTTATTATTTCTTTTTTTGAATGACATACACTTTACTGATGATTGGATTGTCAAGCACTTATAAAATTCTTAAAAAAAAATACATGACATTTAGGAATTTCTTTTCTCTTCACCTGGCTAGTGTGTAAAGAACTACATTTATGATATATGTTTGGCCATATAAGAGAAGTGCATTAGTGTAGCAGGGAATTATATAGAGAAATAAAGGGAGTCATAACCATGTTCTGTTATCCTGCATAATGAAAGTCCTGGTTTGACATGAACACCCATCGATAGATGATATACAGTAAATGATTATAGGAGGTAACATGTTTGGAAGGCGGTCCACTGCCATACATGTTACATTATACGTAACAAGTAATTATATTAAGATTCATCATTGGTGACTTGTTGTAGTATAAGAGGAACAAAGCATTTTGGGATGTGGTCTGCTTTGTGTTGGACAAATTATTAATAACAAAATGGCGCGATGTATTTTACTCACTCATCGTCTATACTGCTTTATCCTGAATATAGGGTTGCGGGGGGGCCTAGAGCCTATCCCAGGAAACCTATGGCACGAGGTGGGGAATATCCTGCACAAGGTACCAATCCTCCGCACAGCACACACACATACTACGGGCAATTTTGGAATGCCAATTAGCCTAATCTTTCAGTCTTTGGGAGGAAACCCACCAAGCACGAGGAGAACATGCAAACTTCATGCACACCGGAATCGAACCCGGACCCCAAAGGGGCAAGGCAACAGTGCTTACCACTACACCACTGAGTTGTATTTTATTCCTTACAGCATAATGTATAAGTCTTCTCCCAGCTAATCTACTAGATAAGGCAACCTTACCTCTAATCTATGACGATCCCAGCTTTTGTGTTTGGTGGCCAGAATAAACCACTCATGATCATTTCTTCTCGAAGAGACATTTGAATAACTAAAACTCAGACATGCTAATCAGTAATTGCTGGGGACGGCATGCTCTGAATTTGAGGACAAACTGCTCGCTCTCAAGTCCCTGAAGTAGAACATGCAGAATTATGAGTAAAAACAGAAGCTCTTGTTCCGAGCGCTAAATAATACTGCAGAATGCTGCATGGGTAAGAGAAAAAAGTGGCAGGAAGGAAGAAAGGAAAGGAATAAAAGCATGAATCCATACTTACATTCTTGTTTGAAGGTGAAATATTCTGTCAAATGTCTACATTCATGATTTCCTCTCAGTAAAAATAGCGTCTTTGGGTAGAGGATTTTCAATGACCAAAGATATAAAACACACTGCAGGCAAAAACAGAGGTGCAGAGTAAGTGGGATGCATTTGTGACAAATTGCACCATTACACGCCATTACAGTACATCAATCGTCATCCTCTATAACTGTTACTATAAACAGTCTCAACAGAGTAGGAAGTAATAATGGAGGCATGCTTGCACTTTTGATTGATACCCGTAACACCTCAGTAATCAATATAATCAATATAATCGCTAACCATCATTGATGCATGTTAATGTACTTTAAAACCCTTTCATTATTTTTTCCCCCAGACAATATATTGATCTGGAGCTGAATTAGACGACAAAATTTTAAATAGACTAAAACCTTTGAACTGAAATCATTATATATAACATCGAAATTATACATATTGTTAAATCATATATATCACTCACTTACCATCTATACCACTTTATACCTCCTGTATAGAGGGTCACAGAGGGCCTGGAGCCTATCCCAGGAGACTTAGAGCACAAGGAGGGGTACCAATTCATCACAGGGCACACACATACATGCTCATTCACACACACTATGGGAACGCCAATTCGCCTAATCTGTATGTCTTTGGACTGTGGGAGGAAACCGGAGTACCCAGAGGAAACCCACCAAACGCAAGGAGAACATGCGAACTCCATGCACACAGAGCAGAAGCAGGAACCTAACCCGGACCGTGGATGTGCAAGGCGGCAGTGGTAACCACTACACCACCTCATATAACGTTTAAATAAATTTAGATATAATAGGGTTAATCATAAGGTTTTCTATTTCACCGAATGTGCAACTGATTTTTGACCCACTTTGTGTTTCTTTAGTCACCTGGTGTACTGGATTCACAGCCTGTCCTAGGAACACTGGGCAGGAGGTGAAGATTCACAGGGCGCCATTCACACACTCATTCAAAACCAGGGGCCATTTCGAGTAGCAGCAGGTTTTTGAGATGCTGGTGTTTGACATGTGTTGCTCTCACCTCGATGCTGAAATATCCCCGGTCCACGTAGTCTCCTAGGAAGAGGTATCGCGTTGTAGCGGGCGAGCCCCCTACTTCGAATAGCTTCATCAGGTCAAAGAACTGCCCATGGATGTCCCCACACACTGGCAAAGAAAGAGACATGAATAGCGAGAGAGAGAGAGAGAGAGAGAGAGAGAGAGTTAGGGAATAGAGCCTATTAATCTCTACCACCAGGAGAATCACTCCATAGAAACCTTGTATGTAGTTTGTTACAAGTCTGTAGAGGCACTGCATCACTCCCCCTCCAGTCTACTTATTGACTGCATAAATGATAAAACTGAAAAAAGAAACCGATGTACAGAAAGATTTTGTGAACTCGAGTGTATACGTGGGGATTGGCGCGTCTGTGTGTATTTATGACGGTAAGTGCAGAAGATCCTATGGCCAGAAGATCACTGTTGTCTTTCAGTTTGATGATTTTTTCCCTGAGGAGGAGGAAGCGAGCGAGCGAGAGCGAGAGAGAGAGAGAGAGAGAGAGATGCAAACTCCAGTTGCCATGGTGACATGAATTTGATGAGGATAAATAATGAAATAAATGAGGAGTTTTCATTTCTCTTGCCTTTGCTCAGCGTTGGCATGGAGATGCTGCCTAAGCGTTTACCCAAGTGGCCCAACAGCCAGTTTATATCTGAATGTAGTTGTGGCCTCAGGACATATTAAAGAGATTGTATTTACAACATACGAACATACGATACACTATGGTGCAATATACATCCAAATCACAGCACTCTTGTGTTATCAGTATCAATGCATGTGCTTGGTGAGGTGGAACAATGTGAGTTGTTGTTCTATGCAGCTTATATTAAATACCAGCTAATACAAGCTAACAAGTGAGTTATGCTAGAATGTTTAGCCGCTAGCAAAGCCGGTTTTGTAAGCTAATCATGATATTTGTTTATCTTACCATATCCACATTAAAGAAAGATAATATATTCATATAAAGATAACAGAATTCATATTTGAAACCCAGCACCTTGTGTGAGGTGACCTACTAAAATTGCATCAGTCTGCTTTAGATCTTTAACAAAACCGTGGTGCACAAGACTGCATTCGGCTTCCTCCGTCTTCACTACCCTCCTTCGCCTCTTTCTCTCTCACACTCACACACACAATCTCTCTCCTTCCCTCCCACCTGCCATGTCTGTCTCTGCTGATCTGCTCCGTTGTGGCCTTCGCCCACTCAGGGCTCGGAGCAACACCAGTAACGCTTTGCAAAATGCATCGCAAAAACACAAACAGTGCCAGTCGACCCTTTCAGCCTCGCAAACGTTTGCGACCTAAAACACTGACACAGGTATGTGTATTTTAGGCTCGATAAAATGTACCATATGAGCTTCTGCAGATGCCCGGAGGGGGGTTTTGTCATCACAAAAAAAAAAAAAAATTCAATACATCAATTGCTGAATCCACTGAATCCCTCAATCAGACAAACAAAGCATTTAGACCATGAATGGTCTTCAGGGACGCAGCTGAAGTGAACATAAGCTGTGTTAAATGGACGGCGGTCTTATCTGTTTTGAGGTAACTGGAGCCATGGGCATTGTGAGCCTGGGCTGGGCCATTAGGATGAGCCATTAACACATTTTACCATGACAAGCCCCTAGCAGCAGTGTAGCAGTGTGAGACAGCCAAGTAGTTTTGTCCTGCCTTGGGGATATCTCCGAAACAGACGGAGAAAGATAGATAGAAACAGAGAGACGGAGGCTATCGTGGTTGGGCATGATGTTATCTTGGAAGGCAGAATATCTATCAATAGCTCAATAACAATGCCTGACAATTTATTACATTACAAGTGTCTCGACCACATAATGCCCGACTGGCCCCATGCCCCGTTTCCTCCAAAAGCCAAACATCGTAAACAAAAGGGATGCAACCCTTTCATTTAAACAGCAAATGAGAAACACTAAACAAGCAGTTCTACCATCTGTAGTTTAATTTGACTATATGGCATTAATCTACCTACATTTGGGTGAAAAAATATATCATCAATTACATTTTATATAATATGTAATATAATATAATAATTAATATAATACACTGTGTTGTCATTAAAACGAATTATTAAAAATAATTGTTCAAGCACGTTGTAAAAATGATTAAAACCCATTCTTTCGGTAATCCATGCTGTATGTCATGATAACAAAATTCGGTATGCCATGATAACACAATTTATTAGCTGACAAGGAAACATTTTTACAGGATCTCAAATGTTCCTTGGTTGTTACAAGTATTATGCTTTAACAAAAACATGCATGATAATATAAACCTTAATTTTATGTTGAACTTTGTCAAATTGATGAAAAATTGTGGAAAAAAGAGATATTTCCTAAAAAGACAATTTTTTTTCTAAAAAGGTTAAGTAAGTAAGCTTCCTAAATAAGTTCCTCCTCAGATTAATACAGTCCTTCGATTCATGACTCTTAAGGGGCACAAACTTTTATACATAACTCCATGTTTGGCATTGTCAATCTGCATATTTAGCATCATTGCTTCCTATCATAAATATGGAATCTTGTGTGATAAAAATGAGGTTAAATTTTGTAGAGAATGAATTTGAACCTGGATACATTTTCCAGAGCCACAGAGGTGTCCTCAACTTATCGTCTATATCGCGTTGTCCGGTATACAGGGTCGAGGGGGGCCTGGAGTCTGTCCCAGGAGATTTGGGGCACAAGGAGGGGGTACACCCTGGATAGGGTGCGAATCCATTGCAGGGCACACACTCACATGCTCATTCACACACTATAGGCAATTACAATTAGCCTAATCTGGGAATCGAACCCGGGCCTTCCGCATGGCAGGCGAAACACCTACCACATATTAATGTAATATTATATATAATATAATATAATAATAGTACAGTAATATATACATTTACATCACAGTACCTACTTCACATATCCCAGTGTAACTGGGGTCAGAGTGCAGGGTCAGCCATGATACGGCGCCCCTGGGGCAGGTGAGGTTAAGGGCATTGCTTAAGGGCCCAACAGTGGCAATCTGTTGGAGCTGGAGATCAAACCACCGATCTTCCGATCAATAACTCAGTGCCTTAGCCCTCTGAGCTACCACTGCCCACTGCCTGGGTATAAGCACCCTTGGGCCGTGTGGTTCAGAGGATGAGACCAATGGGTATAAAGCAGCCTTGTACCTGTGTTAAATTGACTTTGTGAACTTGATCAGTGTAATTTTTAGAAAATATCATATCATCATGATACAAACAAAAAAATTAATTTAAAAAAATATTAAGTCAGGTACACTTCCTTCGCTGAGATCAACAATGACGTTCAGGAACTATTAGACCCACAATTCACACACCATCCTGATACTGCAGACATTTCTAATCTTTCCTAGTGTTTCCCAAGGTGAAAAGCATCCTAAAAACCCCACTGATTTACACCACACCTCCTAAATTTACTCATGGGTATTCGGAGATAGACACAGATACTTATAGTGACATTCTGTTACATCTCTAGTGCCTTGTATCAGACAATGCACTATGCTCTCATATATACTGAAAATGAAAAAAAAAAAAAAGTGATCTGTGCAGCGCTGTCTGGGTTGCCTGTATCCACACACCCACATACAGGAACTCGAGCTGATGAATGACAGCGATGTGGCAGGATGCGGGTGGATAAGTGGATGCACTCCATCATCTACTTGCACTCTTTTTTTTTTTGAAATCCCCCTCACTCGTTCAATGCTTTTTAGATGTAAGCATCTCCATATCCACTGATCATTCAATTGCAGTCTGTTTGTAACTGTAACTCCCTCTAACTGTTTCAACTAGACACCTAGGATGAAAGGTAAAAAAGGAGTTTTTTTTCATGGTCTAAAGAATATTCAGAACTCAACTATTTCAGGAAGCTGTTACACAGCGTCAAATCTTCAAAGATATTATACCAGCTGTACTCAAAAGAAATACTCTTCGATGACAGTATGTCGAACAAAAATGCCCATTTCTTTAATTTCTGTAATTTTTTTTTCAGTCCAATTGTTACCGCAGAGAATCATGAGCAGACCTTGTGAAGCACCTTGAGGCTGATATGCTACTCCTGTGAGCATCTCCAAGCACGTTTTTTCCCCCCCTACCACCTCCCGCAGAGCTTTTCTGAAGGCAACTTCAAAACCCTTCCAGCCAGGCACGACTCTGCTGCTTACTGTCAGACATGTATTTTAAAGCCTGTGTAGAAAGGAAAAGGTTTATATAATCCCTTGTCCTTTATCCTTTGAAAACTAAAAAAAAGCAGTCACGTTGCATGATAAGTGCTGTACAACGTATGGTGAAATTAAATGTACATAAGTGAGCAGGAAAGCAGGAATTAGCTACTGCTGCAAAAAGGGATGCAGTGGGTAGCACATTGTGAAACACATCATTGTCCACAAAGATGCCAGGATTTATATAAATATTGATGTACCGACTGTAACAGTGAATGCAACAGCATGTGGTACTGTACATGACTACAATGTAAAAGTGGCTACTATGCATGATGTGCTTCCATTGCTCCCAGCGTAACTGGGGTCAGAGCGCAGGGTCAGCCATGATACGGTGCCCCTGGAGCAGTTAGGTTTAAGGGCCTTGCTCAAGGGCCCAACAGTGGCAACCTGGTGGAGCTGGGGATCGAACCGCCGATCTTCCGATCAGTAACTTAGTGCCTTACTATGGTGGCCCTGAAGTGCAAAACAAATGAACAAAACTGAAAACAGAATAACAAAACCCAATACAAAATAACAAATTCTAAACCAAATTAACAAATTCAAAACCAAATAAACAAATTCAAAACCAAATAAACAAATCCGAAAACAAAATAACAAAAACAAAACAACAAAACTCCCCCCCCCTCCAAAAATAGTTTTGGGTTTTGTTATTTGGTTTTTAATTTGTTTTCCGTTTTGTTAATTTGTATCGCACTTCTCGGCCAGTCAGATATTAGTTACTTTGTTTTCCACTGCCCATTTATATATTTATGTTGCTACTGTACATCTCTGATCACGGTCATTTATGTTTTTTTTTAGGATCACGTTACCTTCGCAATATTAACAGTTTAAGCCCTAACTCAATTCTATCTAGATTAATGCTTTCTTTGCTTGCTGCGGACCAATAATTTGACCCTTTCGACCACCAACCTATTAAATAGTTCACAATCAGTATATTCAGGTGCAGTAAATTCTTTTAATTATTCTGTATAATTTTAAAACAGTGTAAAACATTTAGGTAAACCAGAAGTAAATTAAAAATTGATAGATTTCCAGATCTTTGGATAAAATATGGAACAACTACTACTACAACAAGTAGCACCACCCTTTAACTTATTAACAAAAAAAATGCATTATATTATTCGAAAAGAATGCAAATGTACGGTAGTTAATGTTAAAGTATGCACATGTATTTTTTTTCTAAGCAACAGCATTTTTTTCTCAAGTTCCTATTGGCTACAATGAACCCCTATATATGCATCAGTTTCTCCCTGGCTGGCTTGACCCCTGCTGTATGATGCACCTTGTTGAGAAATGTGCCAAACACATCAGCTATACAGTATGGGAAATAGACACCTTACCATCACATCTATATGAGCTTGTTGGAAATCTCATTCCAAATTCCAAGGGTATTAATAAGGTGTTGTCTCTACGTTTGAGACTATGACAGTTACCACTATATGCTCAAGATTGTGGTGAGTGTCTGTAGAAATTTCTGCTTAATAATAATAATAATAATAATAATAATAATAATTGAAAAATAAATTAGTGAGGTGAGGCACTGATGCTGGATGAGAAGGGCTGTCTCGCAAACAATGTTCTAGTTCATCAATGTTCTAGTGCCACTGGAGTTCCTCCACACCAAAGTGATTGAAACATGTTTTTTACGGACCTCGCTTTGTGCACATGCTGCAACATCAAAGGACCATTTTCTAAACTGTTGCCACAAAGTTAATTATGCTATGGCATTAACAGTACCCTCTAGAACTTAGAAGCGCAATCCCAAAACAATAACATTACTATTGTCACTATGCATTGGCAGGTATCATTCTCCTTGTATCCCCCAAACCCAGATTAGTTCATCAGACTACTTGTTAACCAGTTCTCCGGAGAACACGTTTTTACTGCTCCAGAGGAAAGTGGCAGCATGCTTGATACCCCTCCAGACAATACTTGGCGTAGTGATTTTGGGCTTATGTGTAGCAGCTTGGCCATAGAAAAACCATTACATGAATGAGCACCTGAGGCACAGTTCTCACACTGATGTTGCATCCAGACTCAGTTTGGAAGTGAGAAATGCAACAGAGTGCTTTAGAACTCTTTAATCGTGCTCAAGTGAATTTGCATGGTTGATCACTTTTTGTCTAAGCTATTTTACATTAATAGCACTTAATGCCCACAACTGACCAGAGAAGATCTACACAGCAGAGCAGAAAAAACAGATAGTGTACTGTAGGTTAACATCTGACAACAGTATTGTCAAGTGCATTTGTAAAACCCATCATGTAGCATGACAAAACTAGCTTGCATGAAGACCTTCCCAGGAAAGCAAGACCAAATCTTACCTCTAATGCGGAGAAGTTCATTTAGCGTAACCAGCCTCAAAAATCTTCAATTTTCATCCAATTTACCTTAGATTAGAGCCGTTATAAAGGCTTTACAGAGCATAGGTAGCAGGCAAATCTCAAAATCAACTGCTTAAAAGGAGTTTATTGCATTTTTTAAATGCGTTCAGAATTGTTTTACAGTGTAGAAAAATATTAAAAAATCAGTAAAGATAATGGAATTACATGTGTCCAAAATTTTGACTGGTACTGTATGTTGTGCACTGTCAGCTGGCACAATATACAGTACACACGGTAAATAATTAACTATGAGACCATGAAAGTTACTCCAAATTATAAAACACTCTAAGTAAAAAAAGTGTTTCTCAAGGGTGCTTTGTCAAGTTACTTGTTATTATTCCTAAACAGGTTCTACATGGAGCCTTCTCTGACATTCTGTTGTAAGCGTCTATAAAGGAACCTTTCCGGGTTTCTCCAGCGGGGCAACAAAAGAACTCCTAAGGCTTTAAAATTGATCCTTCTTTTCTAAAACTGTACATACAAAACAGTGCAAAGGTCTAGGTCCACGTTTTGTCTTTTGTATTTTGTGCGAACAGATGTCTGAATGTTAGAAAATAAAATAATGATAACAGATCTCTTTAAAAAAAAAAAAAGAATTAAGGTAGTCAGGTTTAGCTGCTGGGACAGAAGCCTGAAGTGTGCAAAAGAACTGCGGCAAGTTCTTCCATATGAAATAAAACTTGATCACAGTGCACTTGAGAGAATCTAAGCTTGCAGTTTTTTTTTAAGTTGTAGTTATCATACCATGAATTTTTCATATAGTTCCACTCCTACATTTAAACCTAATTTCCCTACAGTTGATCTTGTTAATGTCTTCAGAAGTAGAGGTTAGTTTGCTTGCTCAGCAGCAACACAGATCCCTAGCAGGAGTGTCGGTGACCACTGTAATAACTCAATCCATCAGCGCTCATTTCTTGGTTTGTTCAGCTCCGATATCAGGTCATTAATCTCCAACATACCTTACCTTCTCTCCTGAATGTTGCTGTTTAGATTCATTTGCTTTCAACTCATTCTTACAGATCACAGCTCCACTGCTGCCTACAAGCTCACAGGAGTTTCATCTCATCAAAGTCCTCCTGCCTTTTTCTCTTCTTGCTCTTCAATAATCTCTCTGTCTTAGAGATTAATTTCAGGACAGGTGAGAACTCTCTTAAAGCGTTCCACTGTTTGGGCTGGATGTAATGAGCTCAGTTTCAACTCACAAAGCTACGAAAGAGAGACTTGAAGGCAGAAATCCAGAGCTGAATATAACAAGTCAAATTTATAACAAAATCGAATTTAACAAGTCAATAATAACCTAAATGGCTGGATTGACTTTCAGACCCATTGTTTATTGCAGAAATGTAGGCAGTCTGATGGTAGTATTAGTACAGTAGGCAGTATTACTGTATAATATAAATATAAGCCTGTAATTCTATGATTAGATTTGTTTCGTTTTTAACCGGTTATTTCCTGATGTTTTATCTAATCAGGGTATTTTTTTGTACCAACTGTGGACATATGACCCAAGTTAAGTCTCAACAATGCTGACAAAAAAAGAGAAGTTATACTGAAAAAATATATATTTTAAAGAGAAAACGTGATTGAATGACACAAAGTGGCACATCATTGTGAAGTGGAAGGAAATTATTTAAAATTAAGGGAGTGGTAGCTAAGGCTTTGGGCTGAGGATCCGGGTTCGAGCCTTGCTGTCGGTGATTGCCACACCCCATACCACCCAGCCACTGCATGCACTGCCGGTCCCAAGCCCGGTTAGAAAAATGGGAGAGTTCTGTCAGGAGGGGCATCTGGCGTAAAACCTGTGCCGAGTTGTGTAGGGATCAGATGATCCACAGTGGCGACCCCTTGACAGAAGCAGCTAAAAGAAAAGTTTTATTATATATTTTAAAATATCCCAAGATTTGAATATCTCATAGGGCACTGTTCATCCATCATCTGAAAATGGAAAGAGTATGGCACAACTGCAAACCTCTGAAGACATGGCCATTCACCTAAACTGACAGGGAGAGCATTAATCAGAGAAGCAGCCAAGAGGCCCATGGTAACAGATCCACAGCTCAGGTGGGAGAATCTGTCCACAGGACAACTATTAGTCGTGTACTCCACAAGTATAGACTTTATGGAGGAGTGGCAAGGAAAAAGCCATTGTTCAAAGAAAACCATAAAAAGTCCTGTTTGCAGTTTGTGACATGACATATTAAACAGGTTAAATCAATGAGACTGGGATTTTTTTCTTTTTTACAACTTTAGTTTAGTTTGTGGTTGTAACATGGCAAATGTGAAAAAATTTAAGTGGTATTGTATGAATACTTTTAAAAGGCACTGTACATAACATTAATCCATTTTTAATCTATTTTATTTATAATGCACTTTATATTTGAAGAAAATCTCAAAGTGCTACAAATTAATTCGACCTGAAAGCTCTGATAAAAAGATAAGTTTTAAGACCAGATTTAAAAGCGCCAACAGTCTGTG
The DNA here is from genome assembly GCF_024256425.1 of Clarias gariepinus. Taxonomy (NCBI): domain Eukaryota; kingdom Metazoa; phylum Chordata; class Actinopteri; order Siluriformes; family Clariidae; genus Clarias; species Clarias gariepinus. The sequence continues at coordinate 7,505,579 of NC_071118.1, read as the reverse complement.
GCGTCCTCAGATGCTCAGGGAGAGCATTCCACAGTCTAGGTGCAGGAGAGCAAAGGCCCTATCTCCCATAGTATGAAGTTTAGTCTTAGGAGGTTTCAAAAGATGTACTGATGCAGAGCGGGGGTTGCATGTGAATGTATGTAAGGTAATAAGTTCTTTGAGGTAGGGAGGGGCATCCCCAAAAAAATACAGTACACTGGTGGGTAAGAAGGGCAACCTTGTAATTAATTCTAAATGAAACAGGGAGCCAGTGAAAAGATTTAAGAATGGGCGTAATATGATCATATTTACGCCCTCTCTTTAGAATCCTAGCAGCACTGTGATGAATATACTGCAGCTTTTGAAGGGTTCTTCCAGTATTCCCAATGAGAAGTGCATTGCAGAAGTCCAGCCTGGAGGAGACAAACGCATGGCCAACCTTTTTGCGTCAGCAAAAGTGAGTGCTGGACGCAGTTTCGCAATATTCCTGAGGTGGAAATAAGATATTTTACACAGATGTTTGACATGACCCTCATACGTCAAATGAGAGTCCATTTTAACATTTTAAGGTTTATAACGGATGTTGACAATGGAATATTCTGACCAGAAAAGGTAATACTGGTGATGTTAGATGTTCTAACCTGGTGTGGGGTGCCTAGTAAAATAGCTTCGGTCCTAGAGCTGTTCAGCTGCAGGAAATTTGGCTTTATCCACGACTTTATCTTCTCCAAACAGATGGTCAAAGTGGATGATGGCAGAGTAGACGAGGAAGGACAGGGGAAGTATATACAATATAAACAAAACAGGACTGAGCACAGAGCCCTGAGGAACACTACAAGTGACATTGTGTGTAGCGGATTTAGCCCCTCTCAGGGCAACATGCTCTGTTCTTTCAGTAAGATAGGATTAGAACCAGTTGTAAACAGAGTCAAAGAGTCCAACAGTGTGACGTAATCTGTGAAGAAGAATGTTGTGATCAACAGTATTAAAGGCCGAAGACAAGTCCAACAGGATGAGAAGCGATGGAAAACCAGCATCAGCCGACATCAACATTGCATGCCTCTCACACATTAAAAAATAAACTATTAAAAAATTCTAAAAATGGCTGGAATATCAGATGCACAAGTAAACAATGAAAAAACATCAAATGGCTATTGGGCAAATCTTGGTGTCAAATCTTGTCTCTGTTCTGTTTGCATGGAGTTCTCCCACAGGCCAGAGACATGCAGTCTAGGTGTGTATGCATGTGTCCATCAATGGGTAGGTATGCCATTTTTGACATCCCTCACCTTGAGTGGTCCGAGTTCCCTAATTTAAGTTCCAGGTCTCCAGTGACCCTACAGAGAATATGAGGTATAGACAGTGGATGGATTGTATTTGAGAAGTACTTTGAAGGTCAAATTCAAAATGTAAAGAGATAAAATACGCCTTTATCCCCTTCTTGATAATTTTCTTGCATTAAAGTACAAGGATTCAATTGGTGATCAATAAGGCTTTTATAATTAAAATGAAGTGAAGTACAAATCTTGCAGTAGCTCACTAAAAACTAACCTGTACTTAAAAAATACTTAAATATTTTCTATCCTTGGTCTTAATTTTAAAACATGATTTTATTCATAGACTTTTCAATTCGGCCCTCTCGCACTCCAGTACAGTATTTTCCAACCTTGAAAAATGAAAGATAAATAAATAAATAAATAAATGAACACTTCACTACATAGTAAAAAAGGGTAATAATTATTTATTTTTGCCAAATCATCCATCATTAATAAGCAGCATGGTGACTTAGTGGTTAGCACTGTTGTCTTGCGTTGTCGTCTTCAGGGTCAGGGTTCGATTCCTGCCTTGGTTCTGTGTGCATATGCATGTTCTCACCGTGCTTTGTGGGTTTCCTCCCACAGTCCAAATAAATGCAGATTAGGGTAACTAGCGTTCGCAAATTGTCTGTTGTGTGTGTGTAATTATGTCTGCATGCATTTGTGCCCCACCTTATGCTCTAAGTCTCCTGGGATAAGGTCCAGGCCTCATGACCCTGTATACAGGATAAGTGGTATAGAAGATGAATGAATGAATCCACCAGTAATGACGTGATTATTATTACATTCATATTAAGAAGAATTACAGTCAATACAGAGTCCTTACAGGAAACCCTTTTAAATGTCCTTTGCAATTATTGGAGTGACTGATCTGGTCGGTATTGGTATTGATCAGTGCTTACAGGATTATGTTGAAAACAATATAATGGAAGCATCCAGAAAGAGGACAGTCAGCACAAAAAAATAAATAAAAATCGAAAGAGGCAAAATAGAGATTTTCTGGTGACAGCAGCATTATGCAGATGTGCTTGGCTACAGCATTATTGGACTTAATGAGAACCAGCATGAGAAGCACACTGAACAAATCAGCCTCAGATTGAATTGATGATCCTGACCTTAGCTTGAACTGGGAAACAGCATGCGTGTATGGGTTGTGTATGTGTGAACATGCAAATCTGTGCACCCTGTTTTTTATTAACAATAGCACCATTTCAGGTACTATAGAGCTGTTTAAATGTATGACAAGCTTGCACAGAGATTACTTTTGTTTTGCATATTTGTGGATCACAAAAGAACGCGTCCCTATTCACAGGGACATCTCCTGGGATTCATGTCGCTTCCTGCATATTTTATAGGCTCTTGACATCATTAAGACATGCTGGCACAATATCTATATAAAAAAAACTTCACTTGTCCTCATTTTGCCTGGGCTGAGGAAATAATCAGGGCTATCCAGACAAGCATACATGTTTATGCATACGAATGCATTCACACAAGCACCATTTCACATATGTATGTATGAACATGGATGAGTTATGAGCATACACAGGCGCGCACACACATACACACCCACGCAGATATAAATCACCCAGCAGCCGTGAGAAAGAGAGAAAGCTGGGCTGTGAGGAGATGACTCAGAGGTGTAGGTGTGTTCTGCTCGACAGATCTTCTCTCTCCTTCTCTTCTCCTTTTTTTTCTCCTTCTTCTTCTTCTTTCCTCCCTACAGTTTAGATATACTGGACGGGTTCAAGCCGCTGTGCTAGAATTAAGCCTGAGAAATCTGAAGAGATCGAACTGTGCTAGTGCACTCACTTTGAGTGGCACAGACTGATACTGCTTTCTAAAGCACAGCTGCAAGTTTCCCTTTGGTTAAAAGATCATTGTTTATGCTATTGTTAACACTATCTCAGATGGGGTGACAGACTAATTAGAAAAGCCTTGGGTCTTCAGTACCTTTAATGTCTAGTGTCTGCAGTATACCTCTCTTGGACATGGACAAATCTGTTTGTGAAATTTTGGGGTTCATCCATAGGCTTATAGTGCAATGATGAAAAGTTTGTAATTTACACAAGATTCAAACGCACTACCTCTGTGCCTGCCAGCCACAATTATCCTCAACAGGAGGAAGTACCACACACTGCGACCTGGCTGGATCTGATTGGCATGCATAATAATGCCTTGCACATGTTAGGATGGCAGGGTGACTAGCAATCGGCAATTAATTGCTTCAGTGTTAAGGAGCTCTTTTCTGAACTCGCCATGGGGCCAAGTGTCACAGTGTGTACAAGGAAGATTGATGTGTCCACAATAAGTGGAGCATGAGAGCCAGCTATATAAGTATAATATACCCTGGCCAAAAGCCTGTTCTTAGAAGGTACATTTTTGCCTGTTGAAAAAGAGAGTGTTTAAGAATTGGTTCAACTCAAATCTAAAAGAAAAAAGAAATACGTTAAGTAAAACATAAATAGTCCTTGAGTTGCAAGAAGGTTTTGCTGAGCCTCAAACTAGAGAGGAATGTACTGGAACCACTGTCTTCAGAACTCTCTTCAGATTAGATCTGTACCTGCTGCTTAATAATTCATGGTTTTCCACTTTGCATGACACAGGTGGAACTATTATGAGGAGCCAGGTTGGGTGACCTAAAAGTGCTTCCTTGGATGGTTTGTTTAGCCATACTGGGTTCATGATTGTGAAACCTGCCCTCTTCTTCTCACGGTACCCCTGACAGCAGACCCAAAGGGCACCCCAGTACACAGGTCACCTTAGTTTGATTTTTCTGTTTTTTTTTCTGACCATACCCACTCCCTGTTTGTTTACCATTTAAGCCCCCACCACGAACATCCTTGCCAGATTTGCCTTTGTCAACATGTTTCTAGAGCTCTGGCATTTTCTATGCATGTGAAGTCTGGTGTTCTTGTGGTTTTATTGTCTTGTCTAGCTAATGTTTGTGAGAAGAGACTGTGCCTAAAGTTATAGAACTTGTGTGGATTATCCTAGAAACATTAGTTTTAACGAATGTTCTGGAAAGACTGTTTTGGAACTGTGTCTGTTAATAAATCCTTTTTTTCCCTTTTAATGATTGTCATAGTTGGGCATTCGGATCCTTGATCTGAATGTTACATCAGTATGTCTATGTAGAGGGAAACAAATCTAATTTCATGCGATAACTAAAGGTGTCCCCCAGGGTTCTATTTTGGGACGCATTTTGTTTCTTATTTTTATAAATTATGTGGACCAGGATATTTGAGCAAAAATGCACCTCTGTGCTGACAATAGTCATTTGTATGCATGTTCTCTCACAGAACAGACAGTAAAGCTTTGGAAAGCATATCAGACATTACAAACTGCTCTACTGAGTTTAAATCTGCCTCTAAATGCTCACAAACAAAAGGAGTTTAAATATACTTTCAAAATCTCATTTTATGGGTTTATCAAAAGCTTTTTTAGGGGTGCTTAATAAGTTTAGTATTTTTACACCTTACAGTAAATTTGAGGCTATGGGTAGATAATAAGCTTCTATCTAATGTACATATTGATTATCTAGTTAGAAAGCCCAAATCTAAGATAAGAAAAAAGTTTTTTTGTTTTTACCGCTAAGAGAAAATTTCTGCCACTGACTGATTTCAGTACTACTATTGCCATATTGTATATGCACGCGGCTTCCTCCATTTTATAGAGCTGTGATTCAGTGTTCATCATTTCTTTTTTATTACAAATGCAAAGTCCCTTATTCACTATGATTTAATCATCAACCACTCGTAGACAACAGCACTGGTTGTTGTTTTTTTATTTATAAAGCAATTTTGTCCAAACGTCCATATTATATTTGTACCCTTTTTTTCTTAGCTCTGGTGGTTACCAGCTGTGCTTCTTCAGACAGTTGCATTGCAATACACCCAGAGATCAAAGGAAACTGCCTGTTCTTACAATGCACCCCGAACATTTAATAACTATTAAAATTACACACATTAATATTTATTAATTATCCATTAAAAATTAAAGAGGCATGTAGTTTTCTTCCTTTTTTATTTGTGAATGAAATGGAGACATGGAGTCATAGTGATTTGCACAGTGGCCTAGCACTTCCACAGTCAAGTTTACGATTTTTGACCCTGGATCTGTGTCTTGAAGTTTGGCCGTTCTCCACGCGTTTGATGGGTTTCTTCTACAATTCTATGTAGTGTGTGTGTGTGTGTATGTGTGTGTGTGTGTGTGTGTGTGTGTGTGCCCTGTGATGGACTCTGTCCAAGGTGTACCCCGCACTGTGATCTGAGTCTCCAGTCTCAGGCCCCCATGACCCTGTACACAAGATGTATAGAAGATGCGGTATAGAAGATAAATTAATCATTTCCTAAATTATTTTTTTTATTGCAAATGGATTCTGGAATGGAAATATTTTTAATTTATAAATGTTTATCATGTTGTACATGTTAAATTTGTATTTTGTGAAATTAAATGGCAGCTACCTTGGCCAGGTCTTCCATGTAAAAGTAATTTTGATCTCAATGGAACAACGCGGTAAAATGATACATTGCGCTAAAACAGGTTGGTGATTCCTTGCCCCAAATCCTGCCATTAGTTCCCTCCTATTAAGAGTGAGGTGAGAGTCAGCTCCCCCGACAAAGGGATCAGATTGGGTAAAATGTTCCAATGGCCAGTGAGTGTCAAACATGGTGCAACAATCATCAGTCATCAGGGTTGCTGAATTTACTTCTTTGGCATTGTGTTTATTGATATATTGACCACCATTAATGAGAAAGTTAAGTCCTAGACATAGCAAACCCATGTTCTTTTGATGTGGAAAAGAAAAGATTATCAATACAAGTAGGTCTATGTTAAAACACATGAGCCTCCAAGTTGCATAGTCCCAGCTCCTGAATCATCTACTGAGATCAGCCATTTCTGGCACCAGGTAACTAATTCACCTAGAAAATAACTGTAAGTTGGCTTTTGTTGGTTTCTGACCACCTTTTTCAGTTGTTGCCGAACATGCATGTTTGCTATCAGCAAGTTACTGTTACTGTTCATACTGCAGGGTTGGGGTTAGACTCCAAATAAGGGGTGTACTCAAAGGATATAGCCCCAAGGGAGAATCCAGTCTGGTGGGGATAACGAGAAGTGGTGTTACTGGGCAACGGCAAAGAGCACGATTTGTTGAGATACTAGAACTAGCAAACCGCATGGTGTAAGACAGATAATAAGGCTAGCAATGCTAATGAGAGAGAAAATTCAAGGCCACTGAGCTCTTTAATGTATCACTAGAGAAATGCTTGAACTGTATGAAAAAAAAGACACTTCCTGGGGTCAAAATGAGTATATATATAAAACTCTATCCGATCATAGTTACAAATTGCTACAGTAAGTGGATAGCTTCATATTTCCTAAATGGTCTAACGTGTACCAGGGAATGCAACAGTACAACAGTAAAGATCCATTGTAAACAGGGAAACATGCTTCGTTTACTAGGACTGTCAACTGAGTGGCAAAGGAAACATTTAGAAATATTAAATATATGGATAATGTTTTCAGTAACACTGCACTTGTAACACTGGGCTCATCAAATCCTGCGGATAAAGTGCAGTATTGGGCCCATTTGTCCCTGAGAGAATGTGAAATTGTTAAGGAAACCAAGTGTAAGAGTCGCCAGACAAGCACACGCTGCCCGCTGGCTTCCAAACAGCTCAAGCAAAACCGGGTGGCTTCTCCAAGGTGCAAATTAAGTAGCACTAGCCACTAAACTAATTACAGGAGCAGTGCACATCAAAAGGTCAGAAATATAGGAACTTCAGAACATTAGACTCAGCACAAAGAATGCAGGGGTGATGCGGGAACTCAATGTGGTTTTCTCATTGGGCCGAATGTAAATTTTTACTAAACCTTCTTCACTTAAGGGACTTAAATATCCATCTTAAAATCAGGTCCTCTCTTTTTAGAGCTCTCTCCCCCCCCATGTTTCTTTTCCTTAATCTACTTTCTCTGTACTTCTGAGTTCCCTTTCGTCCCTTTCTTAAATCTCCATGCTTTGATTATTTCTAAGCTCCCTCTTCTTTGTTTCCTCTTCTTTCTTCTTCTCTTTAATTCAGAGTTCCTCCCTCTTTTAGAGTGTCCTCAATGGTTTTCCTTATTGTTTCTTTTCCTTAACGCTGTCTCCAAATCTGTAACATGACTCCGATTTTTAGGATGGTTAAACTCTCAGACAATCTTCAACCTTTTCAACCTTACATTTGTGACAGCATTATGCACTTAAATGCCATAAGCAAATCACCATAAACCTAAATAGGACAAAGTAACAGCTGTCTTTGATCTGGAAACATTGCCAAAATAGGAACAAATTCACTAAGTTGCCTTTTGTTTTCTACCTTTGTAAAACTATCACTAAGGTGACTTTCTTTATACATTTTACATCACTATTTTTTGGGACTTAAACCCTTTGTATCTTAAACCCATCCCTCTTTGTGTTAAATCTACAGTTCCTCCCTTTTATTTATTTATTTTTCAGAATAGCATGATGCTGTTCTGTTACATGGTGCAACTTTGTATCTGCATGCAGAGAGACATTCGGAGGACTGATAAAGAGGTGTGGCCAGGTGCTGCGCATCTAGGCTGATTACCTGCACAGAGTGTTGCCTAGCAACGAGTGCAAGGCCTGTGATAAAAGCCATAGGTGGCTAACGACTTGCCTGAGAGGGTATTGGGGGGGGGGTTATAGCACTTTTAATAAAAAGAGATAGTGCACCTACAGTAGACACCAAGTTGCACCTACCTTATATTGTACAGTAGATGACATGCCTTAATTGAGCCTGATGCATACTGTCATACCTGAAGGTGTATCATTTAAATTATGTAATAAAGTTTTATTTTGGCATCTGCTGTAGTAAGTACTGATGGTACGCATTCCAGTCCAAAATATTTTTGTTTTCTTTTCTCAGCACTTTACCTAACAATTATTAACCACTGGTCCTTTCTATTTTCTTTTTTTGTCTTTTTGCCCATAGCATACCCTGTCTAGCATGTCGCTGTTACTGAATCTCAATGAGCATTTTCTAATCCTTCAGTCAAATGTCTTTTAAAGATAGTTAAACATTCTCAGACGCTGAATCTTTCACCCTGCATTTGTGACAGCATGGTTACATACTTTAATGTCATAAGCAAATCACCATAAATTACTAACTAATTAAAACTAAATTGAACAAAGTACAAAGAACTGCCAACATTCCTGAGACTTTTTTTACTTAACTGCTTTTTTATTTTTTATTTTATCTTAGTAAAACCTTCACTCAGATGAGTTCCTTTCTATATCTATCTCACTCATTGTATTAAATCTGCTACAGGGAACAGTACAGTGACATGTCCTCTACAAAGAAAGTATATTTACTTGCAAACACACATTACTTGCTATACACTCTGAATAAAACCACCTCAGTCCTAATAAATAAAATGCACTAGGATACATTATCATATTTTTATATACCTGGTCAAATGTGTAACAGCTGTAAAAAAAATACGGTATACGTTACAGTACACCTGAATGTGCAGTGTATAGGAGTGTGAATGGGAGGTTAATGGGATCCCCAGAGCTGAGACAGAGAAACAGCATGCTGGGCATCCACAATACACTGGGGACCCGGGAGGAGAAAAAAAATACACACAAAGTAAAGGAAAAAGAATATTTACTCTGTCAAAATGTTACTTACTTAAACTTAGATGCATGGAACACTTGAGTGAAAGTCTGCCTTTAAATAGAAAGTATTGACGAGTAAAAGCCGATATGTAACTGATGAACAGAGCTCGATACCCGCATTGGGTCTATGTGTAGAGTTTGCATGTTTTCTGCATGCTTGATGGGTTTCCTCTGGGTATTTTGGTTTCCTCTGACCAAAAGTCCAAAGGCATGCAGATTAGGCTCATTGGCATTTCCAAAATTGCCAGCTGTGTGTGTGTGTGTATGTGTCTGCCCTGCAGTGGATTGGCACCATGCCCAGGGTATACCCTGCCTCGTGCCCAATGTTTCCTAGAATAGGCTCCAGGCCCCTGCACCCCTGTACACAGGATATGCGGTATGGAAGATGAAGATAAATGAGCTAACCTAACAAAATAACTTACCATACTCAATTAGCTAGCTAATTTATTGATCTTAAAGTTACCAAACAAAAATATCTATATTTATGTAATCATATTCATGAGATTTTTCACATTTAACATGAGCTACAAATAAGATCCATCCATGCAGCAACTTCTGTAGTCCAACTGTTGAGGTCAATGGTAACTATTCTATTTATTTAAATTTTTATGACTGTAGTAGGACCTCCGGTCAACAGTCACACACGCATTCACACACTATGGGCAATTTGGGAACGTCAGTTATCCTAATCTGCATGTTTTTGGACTGTGGGAGGAAACCTACCTGGAGGAAAACCATCAAGCACAGGGAGGACATTCAAACTCTATGCATACAGACCCAAGGTGGGAACCAAACCCTGACCCTGGAGGTGCAAGGCGACAGTGCTAATCAATAAGCCATCGTGCTGCCTACAAATGATTTGCCTGAATTAAAAAAAGATTACACTTTAACGATTATGTTGATGTTCAAAATGCAAACTCCTGACCGCAAAATTCATATGTGCTTTTTAAAAATCCTGTTCCAGATTTAGAGCTCCTTTACAGTTGTAATAACCTGCACTCTTTGATGAAGAAATTCCTTTAAAATTTAGAGCTTGGCTGTAGAGTACTTTACAGTGCATTTAGCTACAAGAGCAGTAGTTCAGTTCAGGGACTGATGCCAAATGAGAAGGCCTGTGGCTCACTTGGAGCTCTAGTTCATCCCAAAGGTGTTCAGTTCAACAGTCAGGGGTGAGGTCAGAGCTTTGTGCAGGCCACTCGAGTGCTTCCACTCCGACCTTGAAACATCACGTATTGATTTGTGCCCAGGGGCATTGCCATGCTGGAACAGCTTTTGGCTTCTCAATTCCAGTTGAAGGGAAAAATGCTACAGCATATGAAGACACTGAATTGAATTGGAGTAATGCTATAGCATATGAAGACACTGTAAATGGATTGGATTTCTCCAACTTTGTGGCAACAGTTTGGGGAAGAACCATGTGTTAGTATAATGTAGGGCTGTAGTCAGTAAACTGTGAATTATGTGATCAAGGTAAGCCACCAGTAAAGAAAAAAAAAGGAATATTTTTTTTTGGAAAAGAATGTACTGTAAAGCTGAAATTCATTGTTAAACACAGCACGAACATACTGTATTTGAAGTTGAAAAACAGTATCTAAGAGTTTTTTAAACCTAAGCCATTAGTGAAAGAACTGAACAATCCATGATGCAATATATATACATTTTACATAAATATATAAAAGAATATTCACAGCGCAGTTTTGTTAGTTTTTCCCCCCTTCACTTCGTGTTCAAGGAGGAGGCTTCCATTTCTACTCTTTCTACTCTTACTTCAAAAATCATTGGAAAACCATGAAGCCAAACTTTAACTGATCAACTAGCTGATACATCAGATTATGTGGGTAAACGCTAGTCAAAAGTGGATAATGCTAGATGCTAGTCTGAAGTTGTTAAAAGCTAGTCAAAGGTGGGTTAAAGCTAGTCAGAGGTGGGTTAAAGCTAGTCAAACGTGGGTATAAGCTAGTCAGATGTGCGTTCACACTTATCAAAGGTGTGTTAATGCTAGTCAGAGGTGTATAAATTTTGGTCAGAGGTGGGTAAACACTATTCAGAGGTGGATAAATGCTAGACAGAAATAGATAAACTCTAGTCAGAGTTCAGTTTAAACGCTAATCAGAGGTATGTCGATGCTAGTCAGTGGTGGATAAACACTGATCAATAATAAACTGGTGAATAAACTTTAGTCAAAGTGGATAGAAGCTATTCAGAGGTAGGTAAACGCTAGTCAGAGGTGGATAGATGCTAGTCAGCAAGTCAGAACGTACAATGATATTTTAGAAATTTATGAGATCTGTAAACGGCATTTATGTGCATTTAGCTTATACTACAGCCATGGTTTAATGTACCTATGATAAAATAGAATGTTTTGTCCCCTCTAAATTATTCAAATTAAAGTTGAATTATACTTCAGGCAAGTACAAATCTTCCAAAAGTGTACCTTGCAACCAAACAAATAAGAACATCTGAAGATTTATCCACTTTGGAGAGTGGATTTAAAAACATACCTAGTGTGGCTGGAAAGGCAACCACTACCTTTTTACACATTCAGGCATCTGAAAAATTTATGGTTACCTTCAAGAAGGTAATATTTGATTTATTTCATAGAAAAATACATTCACACGAGAGACCTAAAAAATTTGTTCGATCATAAACAATGTACTACAACTAGAAGAATAATGGTGTTGTTCAGTAGGATGTGATTTTTTAAAATGTTTAATGGTACACCAGTTTTTTTTTTTTTTTTTTTAAATATACTTCTTCTAATGAAAATGTTTCAATTTTATTTTAAATTGTTCATGAAGAATTTATCTACATGTAAACACACTGTTGTTTTCAGACACTTATTTCCATGTTTCAATGCTTCTGCTGGTGAGTCAAAAAGAAAAACACCAAAAAATGTAGCAGCTTCCTTGCAATTAAGTGCTAATTTTCTCAGTACAGCTTGCTACTGCAAGCGCTTGAAGCACGAGAGTGATAGCCAGCTCACTTTTACCCCTTATCCAACCGAGTAAAAAGCTTTAAACCATAAAACCACCAAACCCTCCCGAAAAGCAATAAGGGGAACTCTTGAACACACCTTCAAATCATACAGGACTAAATCCTGAAATGGAAGAACTTCAGGCATGTGTCCTAGGTATTTCTGATCAGATCTCATGTACAGTAATTCTCCATATTGCTGAACTTTGCACGGTAGGTTACGTGTACAGTATGTGGTAGACGAGGCACAACATAAAGTTCCTCACCTGTCACTGGTGCCTCGATGTCTAGCATGGTCTTCTCTTGGCGTAAGATGGCGGCGCCCTCGTTGATGATGCGCAGGGCCACGGCTTCCTCGACTCGACCCTCTTTGGTTAGGTGGGCTTTGAGAAGGTCCACACGGGGCTTGCCCTCACAGTCGAACACCTCCTTCATGGTAAGGCGGTGGCTTAGAGGGAAGGGCACGGCTAAAAAAAAATGAAAGAGGGAAAAAAAAATAAAAGAGGTTATCTATAAAATCAAACTGTGATTGTGAATACAGTGAGCGTCCGGAAACTTAATTGTAATTATATGTCACGTAAATATTGGAAATGGGGAAAACTCAATACCAGTTCTCTTACTAATTCTTTTTTTTATCTGGGCATTGATTTTTCATCACAGTCATGGCTGTGCAGTAGTCAGTATGTAACTTCTAGGCAATAAAATGCATTTAAATTAATTTGAGATTTCACACCAATGGGAGGGATCATTTTCAGGTGATTCCGAGTTCTACCATGTTTATTTGTTAGTAATTTAGCAAAAATGATTCGATTGGACCAGTATCGACCCATGCCTTTCAGACCTGGGCGTTCACTTAGCTCCACAATAGTTATAATCTAAACAATATAGCTGTAGAACGTTGACTATAAAAGGTCTGTTTTGCAATTTACTGTATGTGGGATATGAAGTACACATTATTCACAAACAAGCATTATATTTATAGGTATTGCTTCTGCAGCATTATGGGGTATCGGTTTTATGACACTTAATAACAACTAAGCTCAGATGTTAAAACCTTGAAATGTAAATAAAAAAAAGTAAGCTGATTGCAGCTATGCCTCCCAATTTTTTCTGAGCAGTTGGGCAGTGGTACCTCAACAAATTAAGGCTCTGGGTTACTGATCAGGAGGTTGGTGAGTCAAACCCCATGCCTCTTTTACTCAGTGATATGTGCTACAAATACAAGCCAGTCATGTTATTCTAGCAAATCAAATCACTATAAAAACGTCATAGGTAGTATTTATTGCTGGTCTCAGTTAGACCAAGGACCGGTTGGAACTTGCTGAGCCAAAGTGACCTGCAGAACAAGGATTAAACTCATATAATCCATCAAATGCTATAATATTCCACCTGTGGTCTCGTGCTCTCTCAAAGCGCTTGGTTATGAGATAAAAACCAAGACCAGAGGAAATACAATTTTCTAGAAGAAGGAACAGGATGACAGCTTATTTTCTCATGAGAGGCTAAAGAGCTACATACTTAAAAGCTATGGGACTGAGGGGCCAAATAGAACCAGTCAGGTAAGTCACTAATGAGTCCAACTCATTAAAGACTGAGGGTTTTGGATTAGATTGCAAGCCTTATTAGCTTAAACAAAAAAAAAAAAAAGCCTGCCTCTCAGTGCATGCTGTGCGAGTGACTGCCATTTAAAACTCAATTGCTTTTTAATACGGCCTAAAACATAGATGATGGAAATCTTTGGAACTTAGATACATAAACACTGGAAATGAAAAGTGCAATTACAAACCAGGCTGAAACAATAGAAGAAAGAAGCAGAAAAGAAACTTCGCCGGAAGCAACCACTATAACTAACACATCATCTATCAATGCCACATAAAATCTAATATATTCAAGCATCCTTCTCAACATAATGATACAGTGCAAAGCTAAAGCAGGCCATTTTTTTTTTAATATACTTGTGATCAAAAGGGCGCTTTGTCATGAACGGCTCATTGCCTAAAATAAATCCTTAAAATCCTGGACTACTTTAATTATGCATGCTTCATTAGTGTTATCGTTTATTCATTGACATAAATTAACAAGGTAAAATGGCCTTTCAGCATTTAAACAATAGGAGTGCTTCAGCGAACAGGGTGAATGACACTCCACAACAGTCGCGTAGACTGCCACCACATGAATTATTGATAAAGCAGTAGTAAAACTGTATACCGATCCTCAGCCGAGTAACATTTCCAGTTCCTAATCAGACACAGAGCACAATGTTGAACATGGTGCAAAGAGTGACTCATTATAAAATGTGTGCAGCGATGATGGAGCTTTAACAAAGCATCGAAATGGTGAATTATTTATGCGTGTGTGCTGGTGGCGATGAGCCGCACTGTAATTACAGAGTGTGGTTACAGGATCGATGAACAAGAGACAAAGCATCTTTGAAATGGATGACGCGGACACCATTCGTATAAATGGTATTGGCAAATCCGTATGAATGAAATGATGTTAGACCGCAACTGTGGTCTTTATATCTCTGAAGGGAAGTGTGTAGATATCTTAAGCTCCCTAAAGGAGTGAAAGGAGAGCTAAATTTCGACAGTATTTGCTTCCAAATCTCTCAATATTCAATAGAGCTGATAATACGGAACGCTTAAAATTGCCATCTCATAGACAGGACTCGACCCGCTGTCACTTTTACATGGCCTGGAAGTAAGTTAGAAACTATGACGGGAATGCTTTAATAGGATAATCATCAAGTGAGATGACATCAAATGGACTTACTGTTAACACACTGAATAGGTTTATGATGTTCCATAACAGTCTACCGGAATCTTTTATTGCTCTTATAAAACAACCACAACAATTACCACGTTTTAACTTATAAAAAAGAATGTGTCATGCTTTCACCTTGTATAGTTACATTTAATGTTGCGGAACATCCCCAAGTTCATATTAACGGTTATTTTATAGCAGCTATAAACTGTTGTTCCCATCCTCAGAAACAGAAGAGAAAACTATATTGTGGTGAAAAACTGACTGTTATACAGTAATAAAACTGTATAACATCTACGATTCCATGTTTTTATTGATTAAACAAACAAAAGAAAGCCCTCTTCGTTCTGTGTGCATGGAGTTTGCATGTTCTCCCTGTGCTTGGTGGGTTTCCTATTGGTATTCCAGTTTTCTCCCACAGTCCAAAGACATGTGTTGTAGGCTGACTGGCATTTCCCAATTGACCGTAGTGTATGACTGAGTGTGTGAGTGCATGTGCTTGGGATATGTGATTAGCTGGTGCTCCATCCAGGGTGTACCCTGTCTTGTGCCCTAAATTCCCTGGGATAGGCTCCATTTCCCCTGGATAAGCTCCTGCCCCTTTTTAATTCTATGTTTTTTTAAATTGTAAAAACATGATTTAAATCAAAATATTAAGTACTCAGTATTCAGAATACAACCTTAAACAACATATAACTTTTTTCACCGTGCTATTATTTATTTAACAACAATGAAGGCAAAAAGAAAAAAAACATGTGGCCCATTCTTCCTTAGAATATTGCTTTAATTTATTGGTTCATTTAATTCTGAAGGTTTGAGCATTCGCGGTCCCATTTCAGTTGGTGGGAGTCTGGACTTTGACTAGGCCAAAACCTTAATTGTTTTATTTTTCAGACATTCTGATACGGCTTTACTGGTGTGCTCCAGAGCATTGTGCTGTTGCATGACCCAATTGTGACCAAGCTTTAGCAGTTTGACAGATGACTTCACATTTGCCTCTAGAATACTCAATGACTGCAAGGTGCAAAACAAGCCCAGATCCGCACCCCTTCAACCCACCGTGCACGACACTAGGTATGAGTTTTTTTTTTTTTTTTTTGCTAAAATGCTAAATATGGCTTGTGGCTTGTTCGGATGCAGTTTTCTGTTGTGTTTCATGTTTTTTTTTGGAGAGAAGAGGATTTCTTCTCGCAATCCTTCCAAATTAATTGTACTTGTTTAGTGTTTTTCTAATTGTGCTCTCATGGTCTTTAACATTTAACAGGCTCAGTGATGTCTGCAGGGTCTGAGATGTAGCTCTTTTATTTTGTATTTTTCTGAGCATTGCACGGTCTGACCTTGGGGTGAATGTGTTGAAACGTCAACTCTTGGCAAGATTGGCAACGGTCTTGAACGCGTTCTACAAAACCACAACCTGGCTGTGACTTACCCTATTAAATCCTATGGAAGCATTAAGGGGTATTTAGTATTGCAGACATGTTTTTTCTCTTTGGCTTAATTTTTTTTAAGTAATGACTTGGTACTGTAAAACAAGTTACATGTTGCAGTTCATCTGGGGTTGATCCGATGATTTTTATGATGTTTTTACAAAAAACGCATAGCATTAAAAGAAGTACTACTTTTTACACATGCATAAATATTTGCCCCCCATGAACTTTACCCATACAATCTGGAATCCAAATGGAATTATATATATTTTTGTACTTAAAAAAAATATATATATCCAGCACATGAAGGTTTCAAATAAAATACAGATATTTCTTGGTTGCATCATTATTTACTCCTTGGGTCAATACTTGGTATAACAACCTATGGCTGCAAATACGACTTCTATATGTCTGTATTAGCTTTGCATCCTGATATTTCTGTCCAGTCTCTTTGGGTAAAATTGCTTAAGGTCTGATAAAGTCAACAAGTTTAAAGTTTTTGCCAGCCCTGCTCCTCTTTGCAGCATTACGAGATATCTTTTATTGTAATGCTGCAAAATGTGTAAAAGTTCAAGGCGAGGAAAGTGCATGCTGCATCTGCACTGCATCCTCACCTACTGTAAATCTTAATTTTACTGTAATCCAACTTACACAACCCAGATAAGTTATATACACTGCAGCAAAATAAGTGTAACGGAGCCACTTGATAGGACAAGTTCCAGTAGAGGAGACGCAACGGGATCAACACACAAGTAAATAATTCATTATTTGTCTTGAGGGGGAAAAATCCCAAGGAATTTCGAGCATCTACTGGTGACATAATGGGCCCAGGTCTAGTGCGTGTGTATATGTGTGTGTGTGTTTATAGACAGAGCAGAAGTATAATATGTATATTCATATATGTATTAGATGTACATTATATGCATAATATGTATATATATATATATATATATATATATATATATATATATATATATATATAATGTTCTCATATTTGTGTTACATATACATAAAAAAAAACTTGCTAAGGTGAAAGAGCATTAGTCTCTTCTTTGTCAGTCACCACTCCACAATCCCAACATATGCAGGTACTCATACATAAATGTAATTTTTAGACATATATGAGAGGCGTTCAAGTGAAACTGGGACTAAACACTATTTTTTATTATTCTTATTTTCCTATACAATGCCCTGCTACACTGATGCACTTATCCCAGCGTTTCACTAGTGCATAGATACCATGACAGTCGAAAGATTTCCCAGTGTGCCGGAGCCATGAGCGGTCTGCCCGGTTCATGTCTGCTAATCTTGCTATTCTTCACCCTTTACAGTTGGTATACCGAATGGTATATATGGGGTGAGCTAGCAAGTACGGGAAAATTGGTGAAATGAAGAAATAAAATAAGAATAAAATGGTGCAAAACAATTAAAAATGGATTTGGAAAAAAAAAGACTCAGTGACATCTATTAAGCATTTCGTTCAATACCAACTGAATTCATACTGCAGGCAGAGAGAGGGAGAGCGAGAGAGAGAGAGAGAGAGAGAGAGAGAGAGATTAAAAGATAGATCTGGGAAGAAGCAGCAGTTTAGCACACTGTCTCATGCAGTTCCAAAGGCACAAGCACATAATTTGCCTATCCGTCCCTGTCTTTTCCAGCTCTCCATTTCCTGGAGGCCAAAGGCATGAGCTCACACACACAGACACAGACACAAACACACACAGTGTATATGTGTTTATTTGTTAAATAATGAAACTGACAGAGCGGAACAGAAGGAAGCCTGTAGGGTATTTGAAGGTTTATGAACTCTAATAGGTCAAATTAAACAGCGTGACAAACACGGGCATTTTTTCTTTACTCGTCTGCACTTATTAGATGCAATGTTTGCTTTAAAATGCTATATACACTATTACATATTTCATACATGAATGCAATATTATTCCTATGTCAAATGAACTGCATTATCTGGCCACTTTATTAGGAACCTGATTACATTACGTTCAGGCGGTAATCCAAATAAAGTATCATGTCGTAGCAGCACACTGCATAGAATCATGTGGATCCAAGTCGAGCGAGAAATTCAGCTCATGTTCACATAATATTCAGGGACTTTCTACCCTTCTTCGAGGTTGGGTTCTAACAGTACCACTGCTGCTGACTGACCTTATTTGTATTGATGGACTACTCCTCATCCCAACAGTGACAAGACAACAGTTATCTATGTAAAACACTCAAGTTAATGCAACACACACATTTCCATGTCAGTGTTAATGCTCTACTGTGAATAATGCAACACCCCCCAAAAAATGTCAGGTCCCATGCTAGTCTGTTGTTCATTAATGGAAAGGTTGTGTAAAGCTTTATGACACATTGTCATACAGTCAGTAAAGTAGGTGCACTCAGTAAAGTGGATACTGAGTGGTTATGAATGGTTTGACTGCAAAATGTGGTAAACACTATTTTCAGACTTTCATTCATTCTGGCAAATTATTTTCTTCAGGCAAACAAGGTTATGTGTAACAGAATTTAAAATTAAAGAAAACATTACATTCTTCTACAAGAAACTGTGGTTTTTGGCAAAACACAACAACGAAGATTTTAAAAGTGCAATGCCTCCACAAAAAGCCAACTGCATCACTTTTTCTGTCACATGATAGTACCAGAAATACCATGTGGGCAAAACAGCAGCTACTGTAAGTAACCTACTGTAAATGTGTTCAAATGATTTTGGGACACTGTTGAAGCTAGGAAAAAAGTGGTGTTCACTGTACTTCTGCCGTTGCATTTACCCCAGCAGT
This sequence comes from Clarias gariepinus, assembly GCF_024256425.1. Classification (NCBI taxonomy): domain Eukaryota; kingdom Metazoa; phylum Chordata; class Actinopteri; order Siluriformes; family Clariidae; genus Clarias; species Clarias gariepinus. The sequence goes on along the minus strand of NC_071118.1, from coordinate 7,486,642 downwards.
CATGGACTTCCATAATAAGGTGGTGTCATCATCTACAGAACGCAAACTGAAATTACAGAAGAGTTAGTTTCAGTTTAAAATGTTACTTTTAGTAGCGTTTATGGCGGCAAGGTGTAGTGGTTAGAACTGTCACCTTGCACCTACAGGGTCCGGGTTCGATTCCCAGCCAGGCTCGATTCCCGTCTCTGTGTGCATGGAGTTTGCATGTTGTTTCCGTGCTTGGTGGGTTTCCTTCAGGTACTCTACAGTCACAAACATTGCAGATTGGCTTTCCTAAATTTTCTATAGTGTTTGTGTGTGTGCCCTGCAATGGATTTTCACCCTGTTTAGGGTATCCCCCACCTCGTGCCCTAAGCCTCCGAGTATAGGCTCCAAGCCCCCGTAACCTGGTATACAGGATAAAGTGGTATAGATGATGAGTTTGTGAGTGAGCACTGGGTTTAATATTTCCCACTATCCTAACAGTTTTTATAATTCTAATGGTTTAATCTGATACCATTTTTTTTTTACTTATTCCTATTTGCTTCCAGTAACTCACTACAAAAACACAACCAAAGTTGCTTTATTGGTATATGAAAATTTCATATTTATATTTCCACAAGCAAGAGTGCATATTGATTTCTCAATTATGGCAAAACTTTGGGTGGCTTTTTGTGAAATTTTACAAAATTCACACAGATAAAAACACCACAAGTTGGGCATGATATTTCTTTTTAGCATTCTTTTTGATATGCTACAATATATTTCCAAAAATGCAAAATAAGATAAAACTAGTGGAAGTCCAAACCAGATACTTTCCTTTTTTCCCCATGTTGGATGTTACCAGATTGGATGTTACCAATAAATAAAAAAATTAAAGTATGTTACAACGAGGGCATAACAGGCAAGGTTCTATATTATATTTTAATATTTTAAGCTTCATACTGAAAATATGATTATTATAGATGTTTATATATGCATGTATTATTTCTTATTTTGGATTCAGCAATACTGAGATAATAAAGAATGATGAACAAATCACGATTATCATATAACCATTATACTTATTATTGTTGCTTTTATTGGCATTCTATAATTGCTCTGGGAATACAATAAAGAAGAGCATCCATGCCAATAATGCAAACTAGGAACTGAAATGTCGAAGCCTAAGAACGAGCCGGCTGCACTGGAGAAAGTGGTCACGCTTGAGAGCGCTCTAGCAGGCCGAGGCGGCCGACAGCAGCTTTGCTCCTTACTTACACCCAAAGCCGTGCTGTTGAAACTGTGGTGTGTTGCTGAGCAACAGCCACCGACTACTGGAGGGTGGCCAGCACTGATACACTATACATTGTGATTGGGGAGTAAATCTCAAACATGCAGGTCTGCTCGCATTAACACAAGCATGCAGCCCACAAACCCTCCAACACACACTCTCATCCACTGACAGACAGAAAGGAAAGAAAAAAAAAACCCTCATTGTTCCGCTCAAACAAACACAAACCAATTAGACAAGGCAGGCTGAAGTGCGAGCTGTTCCTGAGCCTAAAATCCACTACTTTGGCTCTGTAAATCATGGTGTACAGAGTCTTCCTCTATAACTGCTAACATCAATGCGGCTTTGAATCCGCACTCACAACCACAGCCTGGGGCTAAAAACAGAAAGCACTCATCTGGAAGGAAAACATTATATTTTTTATTCATGACACTGTGCCTAATATGTTAAACTATGGCTTTTGGCTTATTGTCCACCAATATGATCATCTGGGTCTGTTTGTGCTCCATGTTGTGCACTTATTCAACTCTAAACTTCAAGTGTACATACAGTATATCATTGATATATAGCTAGTCGGTCTGCCATTTTGTCTATTATCTTTCCTTTTTGGTAAGCTATTTATCTTTATTAGGGTCATGGTGTCTTCTGAGTCTATCTTGGGAACAATGGGCTTAAAGTAAGAATACACCATGGATTAGAATCCAGACCATTGCAGGCCACAAAGAACACACACATTCTCTTGCAAACAGGGCAGTGGTGGCTCAGTGAGTTAAAGCACTGAGACACTGATCGGAAGGTTGGTGGTTCGAGCCCCAACTCCACCAAGTTGCCACTGTTGGGCCCTCAAGCAAGGCCCTTAACTGTATCTGCTCCAGGGGTGCTGTGTGGTGGCTGATCCTGTGTTCTGACCTCAGCTATGTTGGGATTGTGACAAGAATTTCACTATATTTACAAGCCTAACCAGTTTAGTGTAGCCAGTCCATTTGCATTTATAATTTTGGATAAATGAGATGAAACCAGAGAACCTGGAAAACTCCACACAGACACGAGACGAAAATGGGAGCTCAGGACTGAACCAGGGATTGGAAATCTCCTGAGAGGTGGATGTGCACCATCCAAATATTAATAGGTTGAAACTAATTACAAATAATCTATATCAATTTGACTTAAAAGTTGAATAAAAACATGAAATGTGTATGGGAAGGTGGTGAAAAAAACCATAGTTCCAATAAAAAAATATATAATAAGTAATATTTATGACAGTTTCATTTTTTGGAAACCAGACATACAGTATAATTAACTCATAAAGCAGTGACTAAACAAACGTCTAGCGTGAAATCAAATACCCTGTGGATGCTAAGCTTTCACACAATTGCCATGCCTCTTGGTGCACACCTTTAATTATGCTCCTCCCCAGCACTATTGATTTCTTAAAGGTTAGTAATTCAGCGGAAAACATTTTGGCCTTGACAGATGGCAAGAAATGCAACAAAAGAGAAACGATATGTTGAAACATACCAAATGGGTCTAAAACCACAGCACAGTAAAGAGACCCAGAAGCTTTGGATATCTGTATTTGCACAGAGCACAAACAACATCACTACCAGAAGACTGCTCGGTCAGTTGGGAGATTACATCATTAATCTCGGTTAGCCTGGGAATGTATAATGTAAGCTTAGAGAAAATCAGCAGACCAGAGCTGGCTGGTATTAATGGGCTACAAGGGCCAAGTCTTCCCACTATTTCATGGACAAATATTTTAAAATACACTTCATTTTCCAAATAAATTGATTTTTTTTTTTTTTTTTGCACATTCATGAAAGCAACATCGATCAGCCATAACATCACAACACAAAGCAATATGCAGTGTAGTATTGTGTAGGTTCGCCTTGTGCTGTCTGGGCAGCTCTGGCCTTATGAGCCATGAGTTCACCATCTGTGGGTTTGTTGTGGTGTCTAGACACCAGGACGCTGATAGCAGATCCTTTGAATTGGCCTCCATGAATTGGACGTATATTTCCAGCATATATATATATATATATATATATATATATATAAATATTCCATAGGTGCTTGATCAGATAAGGATCTGTAAAGTGGCCTCGGGCTCTTTGGGTGTTCTGGTGCCTTCATCGTTTTTCATTAAGTTAAGCCGCTTTGGCTTTTCTGTGGGATCGGACCAGACGGACTGGCCTTTGATCCTCACAGGGTGCTATTGATCCTGTCAGCGGTTTACTACTATATAATTGATAATCAGTATTAATGTGTTAATTACGCTAATGTGCTAACCTCCTAACCCTCTAAACCTTCTCCTCTCAACTTTACAGTTTGTAAATGATGATTAATTGTTTTTAGAAAATTAGAAAATAATGCTGCTTAAACCTATCTGGCTTTATGTGAAAACCTAATATATGCCCTAAACCTAATCAACCGTCAACAATTGCAGTCAAGCATTTGTGATACAATGAGTCTTTCCCATCACACTGAAGGGTTTTCGAACATGGCCAGTCTGTTTAAAGTCATGCCACAGCATCTCAATCAGATTTTGGCCCACACTCCAAACCCTTATTATTATTGTTATTATTATTAGTAGTATTGAGCTATTCAGAGGTGTACTTGCTGGTGTGTTTTCAGGTAGGGGCAACTACTATTTTACAGAACGGTACTACTGATGCAGGATTAAAACCATCACAGAACCCTAGCAGAATTCATATCTACACTGTACAGTACAATAGCATGCAGTATTTATCCAATTAGAATCCCATCTGGGTGCCGCTCCTCTTTTTCCCTCCCATTTATTTGGTTTCCTGGGCAGCTTCCAAGCAATCCACAGACAAAGATATAATTTCTCTAATATACGTGACAAACCTATCATCTCACACCTCAGGTAATCTGATATAACTGAGGATCTTGCCGATTGTTGCATCTGGTTGCTGGATAGAGCTCTGAGAACAGAGAAAAGTAGACACGTTGTTAGGACATTATAAATAACTGCGCAAACCAGGTTGCATAACCACCTCCTCACTGTCTAACACATTAGCTGTGGCTGGATCATCTGTAAGCCTGCATAGACACTACAGCTGGACATAAGAAGAAACATTAGCTCTGGCTGCTGAGGGTTGCGTGATTGTATTAGAAAAAGAACGAGAAAAGCTTTAACACTTCTGGGAGCCAGAATCCACCAGATTCATTTGATGTGTCTGCTCTGACACATGTGGGTTAATTTAAAAGCGAAAGTGACCCAAAAAAGGCGAGAATTATACAAAACAATGTCCGTCAAAAACTAATGTTAAAAGACAGCATTGACGAGCGATGCTGATCTCTGTTTATTGCAATATTGCCTCTAGCATCTGTTCTTCCAATGTTTATGCTTCTCTGTTATGCCAAAGATATTTTGCGCCAGTATGTAAATGGAGCCCAGTTCCCTCTGTCATCAAAAACACATCTACAGGACAAGCGAGACGGGCAAGTGCCTAGAGCCCCAAATCATTGATGTAGTTCTATAGACGTCAAATATGAAAACGAACAAGTAAAGGAGAGTTTACTTAAATGACTCTACGTGTGATACTTGACCGACCTATATGGAAGTCGGGAGGAAAAAAGAACACAACAAAAAAGAAGAAGCAGAACAGTGCTAAGTGTCAGAGATAATCACAAATCGATGTTTTTTTTTCCTTTTCTTTTGTAGAATCAGCAGCTTCTCAAACGGTCTTGGATGTAATGACAGACTAGTGAGTTGTAAACAGACATGAACACCACACTGTTCACCGAGAAACACACATTATACCTTGTACAGACTAGCCATGAAAGAAATTTTGAGTGTTAATGCTATAACTATGGTATGTGCTCACTGGCCACTTAATCATACAATTGTCCGCCATCCACAAATTGGCCTTGTTTCCCACAATAGGCCTATTTTCGGGAAGCATGTACCCATTGCAGTGATGGATTTATGATCTTGGCTGCCAGACCACTTTTGTGTTTGCAGCCCATCCATCTTAAAGGGATAGTTCAGGTTTTTTTTAAGTCCGACTTAAATCGAAATTGAGGTGCTGTGCAAAAGTCTTAGGGAACAGATTATGTTTAGTACAAATTTTGTTATACAGTATATGTTTATCATGTCTGAATTATGTACAAAACCATTTAAGATTTTCAAACATAACAAAAATATTAAATGAATAACATTATGCTAGTAATATGCCAGAATATTTGTATGCCAGTATAGAAACATATTACATGACAGAACAGTTTTTAGATGAAAACCGCCTAACGTAGGATCCTGGGGATCCGCCAGGGGAGCTGTATGCAACAAATAAACACAAATATTGACTGTGTTTATTTTATTACTTTCAATTGCTCTTTACAGAAGTTTCTTTTATGTAGAATTGTTTCCAAAGGCATTTATAGCTGTTAGATTTTACTGAACATGCTGGAAAATATACTGGAGGTCTTCTGGTTACTTTGTCACATTGGCTCCTTCTTATTTTCATGAAAAACCCAAGAGCTCACATTAGATTTTTTGTTTGCATCTAAAGCCGGTCTGTTTCCATCTGAAATCTGCTCAGTTACTGGGATTTTCACGCACAACCATTTCTAGGGTTTACAAAGAATGGTGTGAAAAGGGAAAAACATCCAGTATGGGGCAGTCCTGTGGGCGAAAATGGGGCCAGGGGTAGGTTAGTGGTTAAAGCATTGGACTACGGTTCGGAAGATCCCAGCTTCAAACCCCACAACCACCAAGTTGCCACTGTTGGGCCCTTGAGCAAGGCCCTTAACCCTCAACTGCTCAGATGTGTAATAAGATAAAAAAAAAAAAAAAAAAAAATGTAAGTCGCTCTGGATAAGAGCGTCTGCCAAATGCCTAAATGTAAATGTAAATGTAATGAAAATGCCTTGTTGATGCTAGTGGTCAGAGGAGAATGGGCCGACTGATTCAAGCTGATAGAAGAGCAACTTTGACTGAAATAACCAATCGTTACAACCGAGGTATGCAGCAAAGCATTTGTGAAGCCACAACACGCACAACCTTGAGGCGGATGGGCTACAACAGCAGAAGACCCCACCGGGTACCACTCATCTCCACTACAAATAGAAAAAAGAGGCTACAATTTGCACAAGCTCACCAAAATTAGACAGTTGAAGACTGGAAAAATGTTGCCTGGTCTGATGAGTCTCGATTTCTGTTGAGACATTCAAATGGTCAGGAGTCAGAATTTGGCGTAAACAGAATGAGAACATGGATCCATCATGCCTTGTTACCACTGTGCAGGCTGGTGGTGGTGGTGTTATGGTGTGGGGATGTTTTCTTGGCACACTTTAGCCCGCTTAGTTCTTCATTGCCAATAATGTGTTAATGTTGAGCAGTGGTCCTACCACGGTCATAAAATTGATATAAATACAATGGTTATTACCATTGGCCTGAGTTCTGTAAGACTGTAAGATGCTTTGGTAGAAGATGTCTTAATGCTGATTTGATTAGTAATGATGAAATAAGAAATTAGACGTCCAGTTATATGTGCAATGGATGCATGCATGCACAAATTGACTGCTTGCAGTTCAGCAAGGCAGAAGTCATACATAAAAAGGGAATATGCTAGAAACAAAAGAGCTCACATGACTGCAGTATGTTTGTGGCTTTGTGGATCTGATGCTGGGGCAGGATGGTGCCCTGGTGCTTTTTAGGTTGGAGGTGAGATCTACGCCCTGAGAAGTGAAATTTCAAGGTGAACCAACATATTTTTCACATTATTCAGTTGTAAGCATGGTGTGATGCTATGTGCCTTCTCCTTCCTTGTGTACTCAGCTCCTGCAGCTACATCTCCATTTTCATGCTTCACCCCTTAAGCTTTTATATTCAAAACCTACAGTTCTCATCTCTCCCCTCCCCATTTTATTCTTTCCTCTATCATACAGCATTTATGCTCCGTTTCTCCCTGACTTTCCCCGGATGCATCTCACAGATCTCGGAGAAGTTTCATTATGTAAGAGAGCAGTGTGCAGTAAAACACTGCTGCGAATCAATGCTTAAATAATTCACCCGCACTGCTAAATAAAGCCGGCGAGCGTATATCCTGCATGCAGATCACCCCGGCTCCCTGCTCGCCCTCCCAGCCTCCCAGACAGCTATTACACCTTCCCATTCACCTCTTCACCATTCACCTCTGTCGTGCCTGCTGGAAGCAGAACCTGAACACGTGGACACGTCTCTGTTCTGCTACGTGGCTATTGTGTGCGGCTAATTTAGTATGAGATTACTCATAGTGTGTTTTACACACAGCGGCTCACTGCATAATAGGTGGTTTGTCAGAGCCTAGCACATTAGATAGGCCATTAGAGCTGGAGTACTGAGTGAGCAGAACCATTCAGTGCTATTCAATCTCCTACATTTGATTAGGCAAAACACATGCATTTAGATATTGTACAGTCATAAAAGAAAGACAGATGAGACCATTTCAGTCATTAAAGCCTCGAAGCAAGTTATTGCAGAATGATGTTTGCGAACAAAACATGCGTCTAAGCTAATGATCATCGAGGAGGAGATATCCTATAGCTTTCCACGTAGGATAATTGTCTCTGAAGATATGGGTAAAGATGATTATATACAGTACTACCCTTTTATTATTGGTGGAGCATGCTGAGACTAAATGTCATGAGAGCAAAATACCATAATTATGTTGACAGTGTTCATTTTATTTCTAGCATTAAATAGTCACATAGAGTGACTGACCTGTTAGTCTAAATTAAAGAAAATTAATATGTTTAACATACTATTTGATTCAAGCAACAAAAAAAAAAGGTGAATATTTTACTTTTGAAAATGTCCAAAATCTGTCCCAAGAATATGTGGCTAAGTGGCGTCTGCAGCACACTAAACTCCTGTCACCAGACTAGGCCGTTTATTTCTGAGCCTGAGCGAGCCAAGCTAGCCGTTGACCTAAATGAAACCAGGTGCCAGTGTGAAATGATATTACTGTCACCTATGACATAGATTTCCTGCTTTTAAAGGAGCTGAATGCCTGCCTGAATGTGAAGACATTATATTACATTCTAAACCCAAAAGAAGTTAAATCTTGAGAATGCATGATGTATAATGATGTGTGATGTGTGTCTGATAATAAGACCATGTACAAGAGGCATGACTGTGGATTCATTCCCTTCTCAATAATCAATAGAAAAGCCTTTATTGGCTATTACAGCAATCAAACGCTTTCTATAATTGGTGACCAGCTTTTTGCATGTCTCCTCTGGTATTTTTGCCCATTCATCTTTAGCGATGAGCTCCAACTTTTTCTGCATGTAGGGTCTCCTTGCCGTCACCCTGAACCCTAACCTTTTCCACAGATTCTTATGTGGATTTAAGTCAGGACCTTAATGTTTTTGTCTGATAACCATTTCTTCACCACTTTTACTGTGTTTTTTGGGTCATTGACATGCTGAAATGACATACATGTCGTGTGTGTGTGTGTGTGTGTGTGTACACACCTAAGGGGCGTTCAAATTAAACCGGGATATGTGAAATGAGGCAGAAAACTGATTGAGATTTACAGAAGACTTCAAGCATAGTACTCTTAGCCGCAGTAAAATCTCTAAATAGTGAAAACATTTTGAATGTGCGTATATGCCAATCCCGACCAAGGTGGCTCGGAGCCGACCAAGGTGCCCGCAGTCATTCCATTAAACATTCCACAAGAGGAACGCCTGATCCTTTAAAATTGATGGTGGCAGCATATTGACAAGCTCCAAGCCATTTCCACATGTTTTGGGCCATTAAAGGAGTTCCTGGGAGGCCAGTGTTTCAGACTTGAAGCAGAAACTCTGATCATGGCACCAGCGTACTGAAAAAACTCTCTATTATGATGGTATCCGAGCGCTAGTGAAACACTGGGATAAGTGCATTAGTGTAGCAGAGAACTATGTAAAAAGAATAAAGGGAATTTTTCTGGAAATCAGGATCGAACGCTGGTACTACATGAGGATCCACGAGGTGATGAAGAGAAACACAATAATGTTAAGTGCTTTCATTTTATCCCATTTCATTCATGTTGGCAGTTACTTTAAAGAAAAACTATGATAATTAAAGATTAACTGTAACATCTTTGATAGCAGTTGACAGGTTCTGTTCTTCACACCACAAACCTCCCTGTCCATGGACTCTGCTTTGAGAACATAACAGACTTGAAGCAAGTGAAATACAGTATATTTGCAGACACAAAACCGTTCTGAAGAATTGATTCAACACTAATCTATAGATTGTAAACTTACATGTACAGTATCTCATACATTAATTTATCTGACGTTCCAAAGAACAGGTGCACGACTCCCCTGAGAATAAAAACTAATAAATAGTGATTGACTGCATAAACTAAAAACAAACATAGGGTTAAGGCTGACATGCTTGAGCTTGTCAAAAAATATCAAATGCACCTTGCACAGACCTGCAAAAATCCTTTTAATGTTGATCGGCTTTGTCCGGACAATATGGTCTTATTGTTTTTATCTGCCTTAATCTATCGAAGTAGTTATTAATGGTGCTTTTGCTCATGATAGAATCTTTTAATTACACATAATGTACGATCGAGCTTGCATGGCATTGAGGTAAGTTCAGGAGTGTGTTACCAAACGCTCAGTCTATCAGTAAGGCCGAGCTAAAAAAGTGCATTCCCACCGATCCAGCTGTAGGGAGGAAACAGTGAGTGGCCTGTCAGAGTGACTCTGTGGACATTCTGTTAAGCTGTGCTGAGTGAATATCCTGAGGTCTGTGTGTGGGTGCAGGCCACCATGACTCACTACTCTTAGTGACTGTGTCTGTACAAATAAGCCTTCTTAAGGTTACTTTGGCTTCCAAAATTGATTTCTTATGGTTTCCTTTCTCCGTAGTCTCACAAACTGTAACAATGAAGCTGAAATATTGATCCTTCCTGTTAATAGTGCATGAACTTGTACTCTTGGCTACAAAGACATAGATTGAAATCCTTTGATCATAATGTTTTTAAGAGACTGGTGGAGTTTCAATGTGTGAATCAGTTGTATAACTAATGGAAGGCATACAGGCATGTAAATAAAAAAAATATATAACAAAATTATATGTCAAAATAAGGCCTGCATGATGGCTCAGTGGTTGCGTCACACCTCAAGGCAGATGCACTGTAAAGGAGTGTGTGTATGGCAGAGTTAAGTAAGGATGATTCCAAGGGCCCCTGAGTGGGCCCTTAAAAATGCTATGGCAGTTGAAAAGGGTTGGCTTTGTTAATGTTGGTGGCCCAGAATCTCAAGTGGCGCCTTTGCCTCCATGTTTGGGGGTTCCAATCTTTCTTCTCTTTGTTTGGGTTTTGCATGCTCTCCTCTGTGCTTTGTGAAGAGTACCCTCTGTGTTCCCCCCTCCAGTCTACAGACATGCAGTGTACGCTGAATGCTGTTTCCAAATTGGGGAATGTAAGTACAGGCCCCCTGTGACACTACAAGGGATAAGCGGTATGGAAAATTATTAAATTCTTAAGTAGAGAATATTGTTAGTGTCATCTGAAAAGAACTGGCCAACAGGGAGCGTACTGTATATCCAAGCCAAAACAAAGAAAATAAACAAACAGATGCAGGTACTGTATAATCTGCAGGTTATGCCAAAGCAGAGCCAGAGCTCTCAGGAGGCAGGGATTTGCTGAACAGGCTCCCCAAGAGACTTCCTGATGACCATGATTATATCTTAAACAGAGTACAAATGATAAAATTAGGATTTACAAGAGTCATATTAAAAGGCAAAGATGAGTCCCTGTTGTAAAATGTGCTTAACCCTTTAACGTTCTGCTCAACCTTTTGGTCACTACAGTATATCTTCTTGAAAAAAAAATGTTGAGGTTAACCTGACTCAGCCATTTCTACCACTTGGTTGTGGTATGTTATGCTAAAACAAATCCACCAGATGTCACTGTGTCTTTAAATAGTATGACTTCAATTACTTTGCACCAAACCACAAGAATTAAAGCAGATCTAATGGGCAAAGATTTTGTGCTATTGCACTAATAAATAAATAAATAAACAGCATTTTATTTGATCTTCATGTGACCACAGTTTTTTCATATCCAGTTTATATATATGTGTACAACAACTTGACATCTCAACCATTTGGGGGAGGTCTATACTGCTGTTTCTTAAAAAAACAAAAACAAACCAAAAAAAAAAAAAAAACAAGCTTTGTTGTTATTATTGCACCAACGAAATGAAAAAAATATTATTTTTTTTTTGTGTGTGTGAATGTTAAAGGGTTACGGTCCTTCCGCAGGGGTCAGTGCCAAACTTATTTTTGGGAGTGCATGGCTCAAATAATACTCGATTATTTGGCACATAAAACAGATGACGCAAAGTTTTCAAAATACTGGCAAATGTGCCATGAGCATACATTTGCCACAGCATTTTTTTCTTTTAACATTTTATTGTCAGTCTAAAAAGAAGACTTCTAAATAAACCATTGTATTGTAGACCAATCAACCATTAAAAGGACATATCATTAGCAGGTGCACCAACACCCACACACTCAGAATCTTAATGGACCTCTGTAGACTATTAAGAATTCCCATTACTAGTACGTAATATAGACATTTCAGCAAAATGTTACTCTAAATAAACATAACATATACCAGATGAACCCAAAATATTAGCAAACGTGCCAAAGCTTAAATACCACATAAATGCTGCTCTTCATTGCACTGTCATTCTGAGTAGACGACTAAAGAATAAGCTGTTCTATTATTCACCAATCAACCGCTAAAAAGACCTAGACATGTCATTAGCAGGTACACCATGGAGTATACACACACCCACGCACTCAGAAACTCTTGACACATTTAGACTAGAAGAAATCCAACGGCAATATAGATAGCACAAGCTGTGTTTCTGCAAAATGTTGCTCTAAAGGAAAATAAGCCTAGTGGTCTATATCTAGAAAATATTACACGAGCATCAGTGCATTCACACAAACACAATCATTTAAACCCAAGGGATTTTTTAAACGCACAACCAAGGGAAACCATCCAGGTGGGACATTTATTCAGGTCTCCCTATAGACTGCATTATGCATACAGGGTGTATAGAAGCCATTATTTCATATTTGGAATCACATGACCCTCAAGCTGGAAATCCCCCCCCTCCCACTTTTGTCCAAACAAAAGACAGAAAAAAAAAGAAAGATTATCAAACACAGGGCTGTTACACTTGTTCTACTGGAAGGAGATTAGATCTTAGATGTTGCTTATTTCTTTGCAGGGTATGAAAACCCAGAAGCGCCCTCTACCACTGTGCCAAACGCAATCCTGCTGCATCACCGCCTCCACAAAAAGTGTCTGCCTCATCCATCCATCCATCCATCCATCCTTAGCATTACTGTGCAGTAAATTAGATCAGACAGAACTACACATCCTGCACACACACACACACACACTACTACTAATCCGACTCCGTGAACCTAATCCGATCAGAGAAAATACCATTATCAGACATATGCATCATCCCGTGTGCGTATGGCGCGGCCCCTGTCGGTCGCCAAGACGCGCAGTTTCTAACGCAGATTTAAACACCGAGTGTCGGCAGAACTAACACTTACATTTCACTACCCGGTCGGAGGCGTTGAGGACCATGTCGGCGTTAGACATCTTCCTGTGAGGTTGATGTCTCTGGGCGAACGGTTATTGTCCCTCCTGGCAGACAAGAGGAATCGGCTTAGGCTCGGAGTGCTGGCGCGGTGGCGAGCTGCGGGTGCTGCAGTGGCATCACCTTGGACACTCTGCAACGCCGCTGGACAGGACTACACCACTATCCAGCTAAAGAGTCGCGCTAAACTGGGGAAGGAAAAAAAAAACGGGTGGATGCTTCGGGCTGAGGCTGAGCTGAGGATGCTGCTGCTGCTGCTGCTGAGGATGCTGCTGATGATGGTGCTGCTGCTGCTGCCTCCGTGATGTGGGGGAGGATGGAGGGAACGAATGGGGAGGGGGCGAGAGCGCGCGAGAGAGAGAGCGCGCGCGCGAGAGAGAGATCGGGACAGCCGCGAGCCAGAGAGGAGAGGGGAGAGGGGAACTCCTACGCACCCGTGTGAAGGGGCTGCCTGATGCTGCCATCAGGTGGATGTGAAGAGGGGTTTCCCGAGAACGAGACACGCCATGTTTGCTAATCAATATCCACTTGACGCAAGAGTCTTTGGCATCCGAGTTTGTCTACCCTCCTGTTGCGCAATGCTGATTGGCACCTGTCAATCAACCGTGCGCTCTAAACGCTCGTTAACTACAGCTATATAAACCAAGCCGACGATTAAAAAAACTATTAATATATAAAAAAAAAACATGATTAAAGAACTACAGAAAAAATCTACATATTTGATCATTTTTAAAGAAAATTCTAAACAGAAGGCCTGCAATAAAGCAACCTATTTTAAAACAGTAAGTTATATACAGTAAAAAAAAATTAAAAAATACTGCAGAATGTGTCCTGTTTTTGCAATAGTCTAATTAGCTAATCTAACTAAATCTAAGGTTTGTCTGCAATTGATTTTTGCAACATTATTATTATTTTTATTATTATTATTATATATATATTTTTAAATATATTATTATAGGCTATATTATTATTATTATTATTTATTTTTTAAATACTGAGTTGCTTTATGAAGGGGCTTTTGCTTTGAAGGCTAGATATTAGTGTAAGCTGCTTGAAACATTGTTGCTGCTTTCACACATTCAGCTACAGTATAAAAGTTAAAAAAAGACTTATAAGAGCGCATACAGTTTGATTTTAGAAATATATATTTTTAGAAAAAAAAGAAAAAAAAAACCCTAAGGATTATTTCTTAATTCTAAAGTGTTCCATGACAAACCGTACACATGATTACTTGTCCTGAAAGGTTTCCAATAAGAACCATTATCCCCAGACAAACAAGTGAAGTTTACACAGGAATGCGAGAAGTAAATAGACAAGCATACGAAAATGAGTCAAAAATTATATGCACTCCGGTAATGTTAATTCATACATTTATTTGTAACTCAGGTATGAGCAAAAATGCACTTGTGATTTGCAGGAAGGAAGATCAACAGCATGGCATCCGTGGCTCACAGCTCAGCCTAAAAAAATTTTTATGAGGGGAATATGAAAGCTTGTTGACAAGCTGTAAGACTTAAGTTTGACTCGGGAGGCACACCACAGACACTCAGACACAAGGCGAGGTCCTATGGGAGAACTGTAGTTTTATTAGAAAAAATGTGGTAAGGAAGAGAGTAAAGAAGTGAGGGTGTGTACATGTGGTTTTGAGGCTGTGCCCATCTGGCGATCAAGCGGTGGTGCTCAGTCCACCTGCCTTTGAAGTCCTTGGGGCATCACCCTACTCGAATGACACTCACAAGGTTAGCGTGAGCCACACTTTTATCTTGCTTCCAAACTCTGGACCTTTAGCTAACCCCCACGCCTCACTTTTAGAGAGTGGAGCAAGCCTGAGATTCATTAACAATGATCCTTCACCAGCTGTGCCCAATATAGCGACCGTTCACACACCTGTTGAAGGGGAGGCTGCATGCCAGGTGGCCTCATGCCAGGAGTGAGTAAGGGGCAAAATACATTCATGTACACGCCTGTCACTGATCCATCCAGGACACAAGTGTATTTCAAAGCAAGGGCATTATGTCCTTAATTATATATTTGTCTTTTCTAAAAGTTTATTCTTTAATAAAAAATATTTCATTATAATTATAATAAATTCTACAGTCAGAGTGCTGATAATTTTGACTAGTTTTATGATACAATGTATGCACTAAAATATGGGCGTCTATTTACTTCTTGCACATCTATGTGGTGTGTTCAAAATTGCATTTGTCTCAGATTGAGTGCTACTTTTTAGTTGTAGCTTCTCACACTGGTAAAAATCTTTCTTAGAATACAGATGCAACCACACAACCTGAGCATCCACATCCACTGAGCATGTTAAGACCTCCAAAAAGACAATGCTGCCCGGGTGCAAGCAACGATGATCGGCCCAATTCAATTTAATTAAATTTATTTATCACCAGAATCATTGCCAGCTGTTTGCAACATTATAACCTGTGTGCCTTTTGAGCATGTTAAGTCCTCCAAAAGCCTCAGCTGCTGATCTCACTCAATGTGAGTCGGGTTTGGTGATCGTAATGGCACGGATTTTCAGGCCGGTCATTGTTTGTGTACAATGTGTAGTGTGTGTGTATGTGTGTGTGTGTGTTTGTGTGTACGATATGCTTGTGTAGGATGTGTAATGTCTGTGTGTGTGTGTGTGGAGGATGTGTGTTTAGTACAGTATGTGTGTAAGAGTGTGTAGTATATGTGTGTATAGAGTGTATATAGTGTGTGGGTTGGTTTTGTGTGTATTGTGGGTATATGGTGTTTAGGATGTGTGTGTGTAGTATGTGTGTGTATTCACTTTCAGATTCCAACCTGTGTGCCAATCTCAATAGGTTTTTGAGCATGTTAAGACTCCCAAAAGGGCCCAGATTATTAAAAAATATAAAAATAAAATATAATTGCAAGCAGCGATGAGCAGGCACAAGAATCATGCGCCATCGCCGCCCGGGCACACCAAAAAGACAGCGGGCACAGTGGGCACATGCATTTAAAGGGGATATCCCAATACCATTATGACATAATTTTAGATAAGGGGGAATTTTATGATTAGATGACCAAAGAGCCACAAATGTTGGAAAAAAAAGCATCACACTCGCTCAATGTCACTCAATGTGATGTCATTGAACGTGATATATATGGTGTCACACAGAAAGTTATTAACCACTTTTCAGCATAAGTGTAAGACATCGTCACAGCTGACCCGTTTGAGATATCAAAAATCCCTCTGCAATTTTGTGAAAGTTGTCCAGCTCAATAAGCTCCAAGTGTATACCAGGTTTAGCATGCATATGTGCAAGTGTGTGTGAGCTATGCAGCAAAACCTCGTGTAAGGGCCGGAGCCACACCTGGGGCCCAGACTCTTAGGCATCCTAATGGCAGCAGATTCCAACCTGTCTGCCAATTCGGGGAAAAAAATCCTTGGGAAAACAACAGGGCCTTTCACACACTATGACAAACATAGGGCTGATGTCATAGTGCTTGAGCCCTAAAAATAATAATACTTAAGAAAACAATAGGGCCCTTCATACACTATGACGACATAGGGCTCGAGTCATAGTGCTTTGGCCCTAATAATAATTTGAATGATTATATTAATTGAGGTTCTTGAGATCCTCATGTTCTCCTCACTTCCCACATGTTTAATGATGATGATGATTGTTAATATTGTAATAATGACATCTTTAGACAATAGAGTAAACCTATTGACAAAACTATATATAAGTAAGTGTTTTGTATTACTTATATTTTATGATTTGCATTATGTATAATTTTAATCAAAGAAATTTACAGATGGTGAAAAACGATCTAAGTCTGTTCTGTAATGGTATAGGAGCATTTTCTTATATTGTTTGGATGTATTTAACCCTTTAGAGGAAAGACTGACTGTAAAACGATGCAGTTATTCCGACACTTTTATCCAGTAAAACATTTCCATACTGATGGAAGTGATCTATTCCTGTCTGACTTTGTCCCTGTCAGTGGGGCACATGGGCTTAACCCCTTAACGATCTTTAGAATTAGGTCTACCATACACTATGACCTTCAAGGTTATCATCTCAAACCAACTGAACTAACATGTAGAACAGCACTTTCGCCCATAACCATCAAAATAACTGAAGGAATATCTTGAGAAATCCCAGTGTCCATCAAATTTTGCTTATTTAAACAAAGTTGCCATTGGCAGATCTACAAGGGCAACTTGTTCGAACTTGTGTGTCAGTGGATTGTTCATTCCAGTTCCAAAAACCATAAAGTCCTTTAAGGCGAGCGTTGTTTTTGTCTTTACTATTTGCAATACTTTGGCTTGCCTCCAGAGGTCACCCAATAACTATTAAATAGGTAAATACCCACTGCTTTAACCAGGTAATTATACACTGCCAGGTGAAAAAAAAAGAAGAAGAAAAAAAAAAAAAAACGGACACATTTTAACACCACAGTAGACTTTAAGGTGACACATATTTTTACAGGATAATCTGGTGTGCAATATGGTAGCCAATTCACATGTGAGAATAGAATAATAGAGTAATAGAATTCCCCATGCTCCCAGAACCACTTTATCACAATTTGAGTGCTCTAAACAAGGAAACTCCATTGATGTGATAACCTGGTCATTCAGTTAATTCAGGTCGTCAGCTGACTTCATTTTCTGTCATATAACGTTGCTAAATCTAGACCTGATCAACTGAAGCAGCCCCTGATCATAACTTTGCCTCCAGAGGCTTCATGCACTTCCCTTCTTACCCTGACGTACCCATTGCTCTGTTATAGGGTCAATCTGGACTCATCAGACCACACAATGTTTGTCCAGACTTTATGCCCCTTGGCAAATACAAGCCTTTTTTTTCTGATCTCACTGAGAAGTGGTTTTCTTTTGACCACACAGCTGGTAGGGAGTACATGGACCCGGCAGTTATCTTGTTATCTTAAACAGTTTGAGAATACTGGAATGTGAAAACAATCACCTAAATCACAATATGTCAGTTCTGGCCTGACAGTTTTCCTTAGGACTCTTAAACTTCCTATTTTTCTAACAGAAAGACTGTTCCGCTCCTGTCTGTTTCTATCTGAGAATCTGGAAATACCTGTGCTTGTCACCAGTCAAAGGTTAACATCAGGCTTGTGTAGGCATGCATACACAGGCAGTATACTGTAGTTAGTTACAGCTTCCCTCTATTTTTTCCTTAACTTTATTTATTCCCTCATGTTTGATTCAAACAAAGTGCTGGAAATCGTGTGCCTCTACAAATCAAATTAGATTTCTATAACTTTACTTGATCAAACATATTTAGCTTTGTAATATTAAATGCATTTCATTCTCTTCCCTTCCACTACGGTGGAGCCTCAGAACTGATGCAACTATGTTAATGTTAATGCGAAAGTGCTGCTTTGGTGTCAGAAAAATCGTCCTCTATTGTTTTGCACACTTGATGGAGAGAACTGTGAAAAAAACAGTTTGCCCTGGTGTGCGTTATTTGAGCACAACCAGATGCACTTTGCATTGTCTTTTTTCCTGCTAATTAGCACATATCACATTTAAAGGTGTTGGAAGAAGTTGTTATTTCAAGCTTCTGTGACTCTGGAGCCAGAATATTTTATTTTTTTCCACCCTATTTTCTGCCAATTTGGTAAATTCTGATCAACTACTGTACATAGTTATTTCTCAACCAACTGTATTTATGCTGTAATCATATTAAAGAACAATAGAGCCACCATAAGTTCTGATTTTAATACCACTTTCCTATGTTTCATTCAGATATGAATAAAAATGTATTTAACCTTAACTTTAAATAAGCCAAATTAAGACCATCTTAAATAAGAGTACTTCTTCCAACGGCTCCTATAAGAGTTGAAATTTCTTTTCTGCATATTTGAGTTGGCACAGGTATTTACGCCAGATGTGCTTGATGATCCTTGGAACTTCTAGTGCTCTCATTCGTGAATTTCCAGTGGTTGAATTTGGTGCATTGGAATTTTCTTATAACAGGTGAGGATTCTACCGCTGAACCTCCAATGCCCTAATTTCGACCAGATAATGGTTGGTTGGCAGAATTATTAAAATAAAAATATATATAATAATTAAATACATTAAAAAAATATATATAAATAAAGGATGATTGAGTGGTTGTAATCAATGTAATCAAAATTTAACAAAGCCAATGAAGCTATTGTAATTTTCTTCTCACTATACTGTATGGACGAAAGTATTCGGTCAAACCTGTTAATTGTTGAATTCATCCCCAGTAAAGGGCAAAACTTAATACATCAACATACAAGACATCTTGGACAATGCTTTGCCTCCAACAACAGTTGACTCTTTTCTATTCCAACATGACTGTTTCCCAGTGCACAAAGCAAGGACTACAGTATAAAGACATGGTTTAATGAGTTCAGAGTAGAAGAACTTGGGTGGCCCACACAGATCCCTGTGACCTCAATCCCATCACACCCCTTTGGGATGAACTAGAATAGAGATTGTGAGCCAGGCCTTCTCGTCCATCATCAGTGCCTGACCTCATAAACGCTCTACAGAATGAATGGGCACAAATTTCCACAGCAACACCCCAAACTCTTGTGGATAGCCTTCCAAGAGGAGTGGAAGCTGTTATTACTGCAAAAGCACCGTCATTGCAGGTTGGGCAAATGTGCTCTCCTGTGCTTTTTAGGGTATAATATTTCACATATTTAAAGTCTAATATCTATATATAATTTTTCAATTAGATTTTTATCTTCTCTAAACGTTTATGGTGATTTTAATGAGCTTGGAATCATTATATCGTTTATCATGTTAGTGTTGAGCTCCATCCTTTAGTTGATTGTTATCTGTAATTCTGCCAAGACACCACCAGATGGCGGTCGATTACTGAGAAATCATTTCCTAACATTTTACTCCCAGTTACTAAGAACTCTGGTTATTCCTTAGAATATCACCTACCTTGATGGCTCATGTCTCATATTTGTATGAAATGTTCTTGGACAATATTCTGGTTGGTTTCCTCGTTAAATGCTTCATACACATTATTCGAATGGTGAATGTCCACTTTTGGGGACGTCCTGTCAGCACCTCGTGTGTGGATGTTTGTGTTGGCCGCACCTGTTCCTGCCCTGCAAGTTCAAATCACTCAGGTTAAGACACTGAAACCTTGTCTTCTCTGCGGAGACTTGACAGTGCTCATGGCTCTCAAAGTTCATATGTGAATGACCTCACTCACCCCTTCTCCTGTGCTCACTCATCCTTCCGAGAAGCTTAGCACAGACTGCATAGTGCCGAGAGAGCGACAGGGAAAGAGAGATAGAGACAGGGAGAGAGTATATACGTGATAAACAGACACCAGAGGTATAGAGGAAGAAATATTAAGGAGAAGAGGCCATACTGTCCTGCTGTCTTGTTGTACGTCATAAGGACATGGTGAGGACAGAAGCAGAACCATGTGTGCTGTGGTGGAGAGAGGGGAGGGGAGCACGGCACAGCGGTGTTTGTTTGGAAAGCTTACGCAGCTCACAACATTCCTCAGTGTCTGAGAAGCCGTACATCTCCCACCACTCCCTTTCTTTCTGTGTCTCTCGCACTTTGGGGCAGTGTTTAGGAGCACTCCTGCGGTTCGGTCTTGTGTGCAGCTGGAGAAAGAGGCATGGAACACTAATCCGCCCCCCTCCCCTGTCAGGAAAAGCGCTCTGCCTCGTCTCGCACATGGAGAAAACAACAAAGATCTGAGTGTGGCCGCAGCCGTGAGGCTCAACGTACCCACCCGAACCTCTCCTTTGTCACGGCTTACTGCTCTCTCTCTCTCTCTCTCTCTCTGTCTGTTTCTCTCCCCAGGAGACAAACGTTCTCTCCACCTCACTTGTTCTGATTTTCCATTTGGTCCTCATTCCAGTGGCTCATGCGTAAACCAAATATCACTCTCATATGCAAGTCATAAAGTTATCAATGATTCAATAAAGTCATTTTCAATAAATACTTCACAAAGCTCTAATAATATGTAATAAATCATTATTCCATCATTTATAACCATGTTATAACATCCGAGTCACTATTCTTTAAAACACTGTGTAGTTCTCGGGAATCTTTAAAACTAATTGTAAAACCAAGTGTAATATTTGTCAGCAATTATCATAAGGACATGCACCTAGTTTCCTTTTTTTTTTCTGAGGGGATTTTTCTATGATTTTCTCCCTGGTTTAGTTGCATGCTAGAGGGCTTCCACATTAAGGCTACTACCAGTCAGTCAGGGAGGGTAAGTGACCATGTGACCCAGCTGACCGCATCTTTGTGTTCGCGAACCATTGAGGGGCAGCGTAACACACTCGAAGGACGGTGCTTTTCACTCTTTTTGCTTGCATGATCTCACAGGCACCCGTGATTGGCTGTAGAGCCGTGACAGATATGAGAGCATTACGTGCCTCCCATCCCACCCCGCTGAGAGAGCTCGGCCAATCAGCTCTCTCTGGGCCCTCGGCTGAGAGAGACTACAGCATCAACCGGGAGTTCGAACACTATTCTTATTTTTATCTTGTTCATTTTATTTGTTGTTGTGTTGGGGTTGCATCTTTTTTCTATAAATTATTCTATAAATAGAAAAATATATTTTTTTTAGATTTAAAAGACTGCCTTTTAAATCAATAAAACAACTCAATATATCATTTACTCATATCATCAATATATAATTTCTTATATTTAATTAAATATGAAAATATTAGCTGTACATTATATAGTAAAGCACTATCACATGTACAATAAACAACTGTAAAACATATTAAGGTAAAAAATATTAAGGTATTGTTGTAATTTAGGTACGCAATTAAGCATCATTATTTTTTTTGTTTGATGTTTTTTTTACAGCCAAACCTGTAGTAGTAATAGTTCAAGGCCTCTAAAATAAGAATACAGTACACATCCAATACAATTATTTGCAAAAATTAGTAAAAGTAATGATAAATGTTTCCTATGCTTTCTGTTAAGATCAGAAAATGGAAAGAGCTAACAAATGCAGAGGTAAATGTAATCAGTCTGCCCAAAGATGTCTGAAAGCTTCCTAAGTGTGGTTTCCTGCCCCAGTGAATGTCAGAATTTGATCAGGTTGGATAGCTACATGCTGGAGCGAAACAGATATAAGCCCAAACAAATCAACATATCCCTGATCAAAATGAAATCTTTAAATGCAATTTTCTACTTCACTTTTTAAGGGAACCAGATTTTTAAAATGCTAGAACTTTATATCTGATTAAGATACACGTAAAAGCGAAAGGTATTTTCGTTCACGAATTCTTGTAGTTTTCATATATAGAAAATGTCAAACTTTTTCAGAGATCACCACACATATACAAATTAAAAACCTAGACCAGGCATGCCCTGAAATAACAGTTCACTAAAAATAATAATTAAGTTTTGGCTTAAAGGCTTTTAATGGACAGAAATTAATTATTTTGTTTAATAAAACAGCCCTCACTCACTAAACGTCTATACCGCTTTCTTCTGTATTCAGGGTCGCGGGGGGCCTGGAGCCTATCCTAGGAGGCTAAGGGCATGAAGCAGGGTACACCCTGGATATGGAAAGATAATTACATTCATTCACCCTAAACATTTCTTTGAACCATCCAATGAGATGGGGGCAGCTCAATAATTAAGACATTGGCCTACTGATCAGAAGGTCACAGGTTCAAATCCCAAAAACATCCAACAATTTAAGTAAGTTGATATTGAGTAGAAAGAAACATTGAAATTTAGGGGGAATAACATTTGCTCAAGTCTGATTTATTTAAGGAAAGAATCAAGTGGGCCATGATCTCTCTTTTCACTACACACATTTCCTGCAGACAATAGTAAACTTGGCAACATCAGCGATTTATATTCTTGACGTTAAAAATACTTTGCAAAAAAGTGCTCATTGATTGAAGATAGGCAGCCTGCTAACAAGCTGTATTAACGATCTCTATGTTTACGTGTATGTGATTTATATGAACTTAAGGTAATTAATTTGCATTTGTATCGATAATAGGTTCTCATTATTTGCAGAAGCAAAGGAAACTGGCTTATTAACAGTTTCCATCACTATTTTTTTTATAAATCATGTACATTAATTATTTTTCAAAATTTAATTTTGAATTTATAAATCAGCTTTATCTCTTGTCAGATGGTTGATTATTAACACAACAATTTGCTCACAAGTTAATAAGACTGTTAATTGTTTCGTTCTCTGAGGTCACACTGATGAGCACAGCATTAAGACGTTGGCAACTTTATTTTTAAGTTGTACTCCTAGTTCAAGGTGATATCACAACACATGCTATAAATGTGAAATTTACCCATAAAATTTAAGGAAAGCCAACGATGTGTGTCTTAGCTAATGGAGTGCTTATGATGAGAATTATCGTAACAAAACTTTTAGGCTTTGCATTAAGACAAGAAATACAAATAAGTCCCATCTACTGTACATGGCAGACTTTGGGCACGTTTCTGTTGCAAAGTTATGCAAAACATCACAGGTGTGATGACAAAGTACTTTAGAATAATTTGTTTATTCTGCGTTGTACCAGGTAACATTGTGTGCCTTGGTTCATTTAAAGCAAACATTGACTTCTGATATTGGATTGTATGAACTCTAATCTAATAAATGTGCAGTACTGATGTTCAGCTTGGCCCATCAATACAATTAAATAAACCATGAGTTTTCAAATGGCTTTAATAATTTTCTTTAAATAAGAGATCAAAAGTGAAATAAAGGGAAATTAATAATTTAATGAATGTCCCTATGATCTTACACTCTTTTTAAAAATCTAAATACCTTTACTATAGACTTTATACAGGTGTGCAACTGATTAGTCCTCCATGAATTGCCGTTTAAAGTCTTAGCAATAATTGAATTCAATGCACTTGCCTGTGTGAGCTCATTGGACTATGGAACCAGACTTGTGCTTTTCCATTAAATGTCTCCCACGTAGCTTCTTGCAAGCGAGCTTGTCAAATCCATTGCCACCTTTACACTTTTCACCTGCAGCTGAGCGCCATGTGCGTAGCTTTGTGTACCTGTGGAATTTCACACATCTCAGGCCCAAGGTGTCAAAAATGACACTCCACTGTATTCACGCGTCTTCTATGACTTGGGCATTGGAGAAAAGTAAAACTAAAAGTAGATGGAGTATGTGTCATGCAAGTGGCAAAGATATCCAAACCAAGTAGGGAATTTGAGCAACATAGAGAAACTGCAACACATATTCATAAATTATCTGTAAGCGAATTTGAAGAAATTGGTTATTACAACTTACAGCCCTTTCTATTAAGTTAATAAGAATTGTCTGTGTGTGTCAGTAACCAACACATTTATAGCATTTTATGTGCATATACAGCTAGACAGTGCAATGAAAATACATTTTGTACACTTTTGTATAAAGGAGCTGCTAGAGTTTCTGGGCCCCTTACAAGCCCAACCCGGGGACCATGCCAACAACTTTCAACAGTCATAGAATTTTTAGGGGGCCCCATTGACTTGAGGGCCATTCGAAACATCAACACTTACCTTTACGACACCCTTGCCTACAGGAATAATTTATAACTAAATGACAAAGAAAGCTTAAGTTAGGGGTTTTAAAAGAGTTTTTATTACCTAATAGTAACTATACAGGGACTAATTAGAAATAGATCAGTGACATTTAAACATCTACATGACAACTTTTACTTGCTAATGAATACTGCATAATTCCTAAATAAGTAATAATAAAGACATGTGTTGTTAGTTTATTAGACACTTTGCAATAATTAATGACCTCAAACTAACGATGATGTCCAGACATTCCTGGTAAATACATCTTTACTCAAACTTATAAAGTAATAGTAATAATAAACTGATAATGGTCTATGTTTACAGATTCTGATTTATAATGATAAAATATACTGTATGTAGATAGATGGATAGATAGATAGATAGATAGATAGATAGATAGATAGATAGATAGATAGATAGATAGATACAGTAGATAGATGTTATGGTATGTATCTAATAATTATTAATTAATTAATAACTTTTTTCCCCTCACTCAGTTGTTATTACATGTATTTCTGGGCTGTAAATAAAGCATTTTTGTTCAGGTAGTTAAAAAGAAATTCTGACAAAGAAAAAAAAAAGTTATTTTACATTTAGAAAATGTCCTTATGCAGGGCGACTTACATTTTTATCTCATTATACATCTGAGCAGTTAAGGGTTAAGGGCCTTGCTCAAGGGTCCAATGGGGACACTTTGATACTTTATATATATATATATATATATATATATATATATATATATATATATATATATATATATATATATATATATATATATGACAAATGTGAAACTCTGGAATGAACATATTAATTGCGATATTTGTGCAAGGTCAAAGTCAGATAGCAGATTATTAGATTGCTTATGTGTGCTTTTAGATAGGCATCTCTCATCCCGTAGGTTACGATAATGCTGGGTGACATAACCTGTATATTGCTGGAAAATATAACACATAAATGCTGTTCTGTTGATTTTTATACCATAAGCATAAAAAAGTCCCTCATAGACTCTCATATTTCACTAGTACAAATAAAAAGTAAATTTTCTTTATTCAGTGTTTTAGCTGTAACTAAAAAAATACTTAAATTTTACCTGGCTTTGAGGTATTTTTTTCCAAACTCAAAGTAAATTCTTTTGCTTGTATACACAGAAAAGGGACAATGATATAGTGAACACTTACACTATGTACCAATGAACACATACAAAAGTTTTTTCTTTTTTTTAGCCTCTACAGCAACGTCAAGCTCATTACCTAACCCTGTAAAGTCCTAGCAATTACACTATTATTATTATTATTATTATTATTACTATGATGAATTATCCATTAAATGAATGAAGGCAAGCTACAACTGTGAGACTAAAGTGTCGACACGCCAATAAATCCTGTGAGATTTAAACCTAATCCCTTTAGCATTAGCTATATAGCTTACTTGTAATTGCTAGGAAAGTGGAGGATTTTCTTCTTCAAGCTTTAGATGTCATCCAGTCTTGGCACTGGACCAACAGCATTTTGTCATCCCTTTTGCAGGAGTAAAGTATATAATAATTTAAGATTAATCATTAGCTCTGGAAGCACACAGAAAAGCCTATTTAGGACCATTGTGACAGAATAAGTTATTTTTCAGGTGGATTAATTTCAGTCAATACTAATTATGATTAAATGAGAACCTTAAATGTAATATAACGTGTTTACACTAAACATTTGGATTGAGTTTTTTAGGGTTTAGTGGCTGAGTAGTGTAAAAGATGAAGGACTCTGACTCATGGGTACTTATAGTATAGCTCTTTTGGTGAACTTTAGACACTTTTAACAGCTATTATGCAGTGGTTAATATTATAAAGTAATGCAATGGGCACATAAGATAAGGAATAAAACACAACAGATTGGAATTGAATTGGAGGCCTGCTACCACCCAATAACAATAACAAGTGTTTTATTTCTCTTACACCACAGCAACATGTCAGATTTTTAATATGATTACTTACATACACTGCTAGGAAGTGTCTATGAACTGAGTTTCACTTATGATATTTATTTAGCAGCCACTTCTTCACCAGCCTGTCTTTTCTCTTTTGAAAAGAAAAAAAAGGGATTACTTTAAACTACTAGCTTGCAGTGCGGTTTCTATGCCACTGTATGAAGTCTTTTCGCCACTCTCTGGTGAGTTTTCTTGGTGTTCTTCAAACAATGGCGAATAAAATTGAGTAAATTGTGTTGGAGTTCGACTGTAGATGTTAAACAACGGTTTCTTCTAAAGAAACAAGTAGTAGGTGTTTTGCCTGCTATGCGGAAGGCCCGGGTTCGATTCCCAGCCAGTGCCCAAACCCCAGCCACTGGATGCAGTGCCGGTGCCAAGCCCGGATAAAATGAGAGGGTTGCGTCAGGAAGGGCATCCGGTGTAAAACCTGTGCCAAGTTGTACTGCGGACTGGGTGTTCCGCTGTGGCGACCCCTTGCCGGGAGCAGCCGAAAGACCAACAACAACATGTACAGCTAAGTCAAACTATGGTTATAGAACAATTAACCTATTTAATTGGATTGGTGTCTATTATACAGCCTTATCTAGTTAAATGTGTCAGACTGGCCTTATGCCCACTTTAAGTACTGGAATACATTATGGCATTTGGCAGATAAGTTGGGCCTTTGAGCAAGAACCCTTGGTGGTGGGGTGGAGTTTGGTGGACCTTCTGAACAGTAGTCAGATGCCATAACCACTGAGCTACCCCTGTCCCTATTGTGTCATACACCAAACACTTGAAAAACAAGTTAGCTATAAACGACTAGTAGCAATCTGGTAACATGCTGAGCATACTGTATGCTTTATCTTTTTGTACAAACAAGATTCATAGTAGCCATCGTGGTTATGGTTCAACCTGAAGGCAGATGACACTGCCATATTTTAAGCCGCTTCTTCCCTCTGTTATGCATTTTGTTTAATTTCTGGAGTTGGAACTGTGAAGCATGCAAAGAGCGTCTAGGCTGATTCCTGTGTCCGATCCAGTCATACTTGCGAGGAGTATCTCGACTCCTGACCAGATTATTCCAGTGTGCTAGTCAGACTTTGAGAAGTATGATTTAGTATGATCCCAGTTGAACTGAAAAAGTCCAGTTTTAGTCAAGCTAACACAATAAGTCTGACTAATACAGTGTCATGTAAACACACTGATAGTTACATTTCTGTGAAGGTTCATGTCAGGCTACGTCATGGGCTACAAAGTATGATAAACTGCTACACAGAACCTACAGCGTAGACTTGATGCAGAAACATAAATCAGTCTTAACTCTAGCTAGGTTTCTGAAATAGCTAAAACAGCTAGTTGCCCATGATGCTTTCTTTTTACTTTGCTTTCTAACTTTTTGTCTGGCACAGACAGTGTTAGCACATTAGCGAAAACACATAACAAAAAAGTTTTGTAACTTATCTGGGTTATGATACAAATTGTTCAATGAAAAAATCAACTGATTATTATTTATCATTCGCTACAGAAGAAAACAGTAACTACACCAATCCTAAATCAGTTTTCCTCTTATAGCATTCTATCAGACTTTCACACTCCAGTTTGCTTTGTTTGTGCTCTCGCACTCTCTCTCACTTCTAATTGGCGGCTGGCTCCTGCCCATCGCCATGCAGTTTACTTCTTTCATTTCTAAAACTAGGCTATGATGACTTTTGATTGCCTGTCAATTCCAACCAGACACAGTTGGCTGCGAATTCCTTTTACAGGATTGTCAGGGTGACTCAGAGCAGCTCATTATATTATTCAGTATTTCCTATCAGTTTTAGATCAGTTTGCGTCTTGACATGGAATAGACACATAGTCAAAGTGACAAAGTCTGCATTAAAAACCAACAGCATCTTCCTTATTTGTTACTATGAATGATCCAGTATGAACAACAACACAAGTAAGATGATATGTTTAACAACTAAGTGAGAATGAAGTGAGGACACCCTAGTGAATCTGGGGAGATATGCAGGCTAAACCCATTAGCATTAGCGATACAGCTCAGTTGTAATTGCCTGCAAAGTGGTAATTTCCCTCTCCAGGTCGCTGACGTCACCAGTTCTTGGCTTTGGTCCAGCACTTTTCTGTAGTGAAGTATGCAACAGATATAGAAATAGATAACACAGTTAGGGAGAGAGAGCAAGTGAGACAGAGAGCGAGGACTGGGGTCATGAGACAGGTTGAGTATCCATAATCAGTGTGACCATTTATAGAGTCACTTGATGTGTTCTATTGAAGCAGGCTGCGCTACCCATTCAGTTCGTTCAGGTCTACGGTAAACAGTGACTAAAAATGGCGTCAACAGTGCAGCAGTCCACGCCAACTGTTTTTCTGCCTCCCTCCCCCCTCCCAAAGAGCGCAGAAAGCGGCCGGCCACTTAGGCATGGAAGTGATTTTGAAAAGCTAAAAGAGGACGCGCAGACGGACGTCTGCTTAATGTAAGACACGGTGAGGCCTGGCCGGGAAATGGAGACGCTCCGGGGATTTTAGCAAGCAATGCGTGTCCAATGTTTCCCTCTCGTGAGAGGCTGCACGCAGCTTCGTTCGGTGAGAAAGCACACAAACACCGAATACGTCAGCGGTGAAACAAATACTGTCAACTTAATGATATAAAGTTTTATGATACATTTCTGCGGTCTTTCTTTTGCTGTGAATTATCCAGTCTCGTCGTTTATAGATTTCCTTAACCTTGGGCATCCAGTTTTTTATTGATTCTTTTTTCTTTCTCTTTTCTTTTGAAGCATCTTGTGTGATAGTTATCTGGAGAATATCTGCTATCATCACACCTCACAGTATTTGTGAAACATATTTTTTGCACACAGTAATTGGTCAGTATATGTACTGTACGTGAATCACAAACCTGGCATTTATGTGAATTCAAACTTTGCCTTGTTTGAGTGGCGCTTTCGTGGATTTTGCATTCTGTATTTCTTTGAGCATTCTGCATGGGTGACGTTGTTAAGGGAAACTACAATATGGACGCCAATCATTTTAAAAATATGATTAGAAAAGAATTTCAAAGTTATAAAGTTTCAGTTATTTATGTTATTGCTGCATTTATGTTATTTGTTTCAGCATAGTAGTTTTCTTAGCATATAAAACTAAACAGAAAATTAATTATTGATAAATAATTGACCTTAGGGTGACTTCTAACCCAAAATTAAATACTGTATATTCCAGTGCCTGGAAGTGTTTTGCTCCTTCTATTGACTTAATTAGGCACTGGGTAGCTCAGTAGTCTAAGCTTTGAACTACTGATTACTGTAGGTTCAAACCCTAGCGCGCCTATGTCACCACTGTTGGGCCCTTAAAATAGGCCCTTAACCCTTATATACTTTATATGTAATTGTGGATTATAACTGAAAATTATCATAATTGTCATAATTTGCCATTTACATTTAATGTTGTGGAGCATAAAACAAACAAGCCTTGTGTTTTTTTTCTTGCTGTCAATATGATAAAACCAAAATACAGCTTGCTATGATCCTAAGAAACCTTTTGATTATAGCATAAAGGGGTTATATAGAATCAAGACTTATAGCATAAAGGGGGAATCATGGTGGCATAGTTGTTTCCTCCTACAGTCCAAAGACATACAGAGTAGATTAATCATCATTTCCAAATTTCCTGTAGTATGTGCTTGTGCCAAGGATTGGTACCACGACCTTGCCTCATACCCAGGAGGCATAGTTCCCAGGAAAGGCTCCAGGCTTCCCCGGACACGTTACAGGATAAGCAGTATGGAGAATGAGTTAGTGAGCGAGTAATAAAATGTGAAAATAAGTGTTTTCTCAAGAAAGATTCATAAGATCAGCAGTTACATCTTGTTCTTTGCTAAATAGAACTACTTTTATCTTATTCGATTTCATTTAATCTAGTGTCCACGATGTAAGTCCCTGTTACTATACAAACAATAATGTATCACAGTGAGTGCATTAGCATAAAACTGTCACATTATTTTCCTCAAGCACACAATGTTGTCTATAACCAAATTTTTTTTTTATTGTGATATTTTTTAGTAGCCTTTAACATACATGTATTAGGCTAATCATGACAGTAATTAATCATAAAAAAGTATGACATCCAATCACATTACTTCTTTCTGTCACGTGATTAGTAAAGCAAGAATCACAACTAGGTCAAATAAAACCACAGCTGCTTAAAATGAATTAGACACATTTATTGCGATTTGGAGAATGTTGAATGTCATCGCTGTTACCCCGACATTCATGGACTTCTATATAAATAAAAGAAAGGTTTTGACTGTACATTGGTCAGAACTGGCTTTTTCAATTATATCTTTATGTTTCATACATTGGAGGACCAGAAACCAGTCCAATTTTCTTTAGATGTCTGTATGTATGATTGTATGTCTGTCAAGAGAAAATTTGTCACAGCATCATGCTAAACTGGCTGGACAGAATTTAATGAAACTTTAGCAGTATTTGGGTATTTGCCTGAAGTTAAACCTGCGCCATAAATAAAATAAAAACATGTTGAGTAGAAGTAAAGTTAGAACTTTTAAAATTTATTTTTACTAATTTAGCGTTTTATCCCTTAAAGTGTACTAGGTAAGTTTAAGGGTAATACAGTACATGTCACTCAATAGAGGTAATCAACGTGAGACTTTACAGTGTATAGATGGATTATGAACATTCAAAGATGAATGAGTTTGTCTCATATTTTCTGAAACTGTGGCACTAATAAAAAGCAGTAAAATTATCACTATGGGATAAAACAGCAAACATATCCGCAGCAGTCTCAAGTGAGGGTGTGTGAAATACCTGAAGTGATCCCAGGTTCAAGCCCCACAACCATCAAGTTGCCACTGTTGGGCCCTTGAGCAAGGCTCTCAACTCTTCAGATGTGTAATGAAATAATAATAATAATAAAAGTAAGTTACTCTGGATAAGTGTCTGGTAAATGTAAAATGTTGAGTAAAAGTGATGTTATAAATACTTATGCGGTGAATCTAATAATCTACTTTAAAAAACTTTTAATAACTAAAAAATAAACTACTTGCTCAATGTAAACTAACAGCTACTTTAATAAATAATAATAATAAAAAAAAATTTTTGCAGTGAAACCCACTTATTAAATGTCTGTTATTTAAACTAATATAATTAATTAAGCTTGCTTGCTCAGTTAAATGTAGTAATGTCAAATATTTTGTAAGAAAACTAAACTTCTCATTGGCTCATTGGAGCCACAGGTGGAACAGATAGGACAAAGGTGCAGTTGAAAACATACAAAGAAACCACTTGATCTATGAAGCTTTTTTATTATTTTACACTATGCATACATATTATTCATAAAATAAATGACATAAAGGCATCAGGTCAAATTTACTGTTGGGTAAGTACACTTTATTAAAACAGGTGAAAGAAAATAGCTAGCTAGCTAAGCCAGATAGTCTAGCTAGTCAAACAAGCAGATGTTTTCAAGTCAAAATTTAATATATTTTGCTAAATATGTGAATACTGTATTTACATAATTTTAATATAGTTATATAAATAATTTTTTTTGTATAACATATTGACTTTTTATTGATTCTGAGTTTATTATTGTTACATTTATCAACATGAGTTGCTGGTTGAGAAGTGTTTTTACTAATTACTTGAATTATTAAATTGAATAGTTGGCTATTTTTTCTAAGTAGTGTAAATGGTTACAGTTTAAAGTGCATTATTATTGTTATTATTATTATTAATATTACAAGGGCATTCAAGTCAAACCAGGGTTTTTCTATTGTGCAGAATAACAGAGAACAGTTATGAGAACATAAAGTACCTTTCTTGCTCAAGGTAAAAACTTTTGAACTTATGATCAGACTGTCTGCTTGACGTCTGAAATGAACTCATTTAATGGCCCAAACATAGGGAAATAGCTTGGAGGGAGATCAGGACTGTACGGAGATGTTCTTGTAATGTGCAAGTGGTATCCATGAATGATTATGTGTACAGTTTCCACAGACAGATGCATTTATTTCACAAGTTGGATGTCATTTTTCAAGGATCAGGGGTTCCACTCGCTGAATATTCATGGGAATGACTGCCGTGGATTCTGAGCCACCTCGGCCAGAATCTTTATTAACTGACATATGGCCTTCTTTGAAACATTTGCACCATTCAAATGTTTTACTGCGGATACGTGTCTCATCACCATAGTTGAAATCTTTTGTAAAGGTCAATCTGTACGCCTTCATACACAGATGAAAGTAATTTCATTTCAAGTCCCGGTGTGACTTGAACGCCCCTGACAATAAAAATAACTATATTATTATTATTAGTAGTAGTAGTAGTAACAGGGGTGGCTGGTATAAATGGGTTAGCAGTCCTAGGCACCCCTGCTGATTAAATGATAAAAAGACATCAATGTAAGTTTTTATTCAGGGCACTTAACTCAGATTACTTGACAACTGCCTCAGAATTAATCATTAGAAAAATACACAGAATGGTATAAAGTTATAAGGCCAGGGCTGATTTCTTCCTAGCCCAGTCTGCGAATTTGGTGATTCACTGATAATCGTGTCAGGTTATTCCTCTGAGTAAAACACCCCCTAGATCTGGACTCCATGTTTGAGCCCGCTCTGCTGACACATCCTTAACACGTCATCAGCGGCTGCTGAGAAAGCGCATGTGAAATACATTCGTGGGTGTAATGAACACAGCATGAGGCCAGTTAGGCATCAGGGACTTGAAACACTTAATTAGAAAATATTGAAATCATGAATGCAGCTGCCTCTCTGTCTTTGAGCGTGCATGTGTAAGAGTTTGTCTCACGTTACTTTTATTATTCCTTCGATGAGACATCAATATAATCCATTACTTAACCTTAATATTGTATCATAATTACAATATGGAATAATAAGATATCGAGAAGAAAAGGTGTAAGAAGACATGCTGACTTCTATATAATTCAATTATAATAAGAATTAATTTCTATTATTTGTCACATCTAGATTACAGCGCAGTAAAAATCTTTTTTTTTTTTTTTGCTTCAAATATCTCAGCGTGTTACGAAACTGAGGTCAGAACGGAGGGTCAGCCACCCGGGGAGCTGAGAGGGTTAAAGGTTAAGGGCCTTGCTCAAGAGCCCAACAATGGCAGTTTGGAATGTTAACCTGGTCAACCACATTTCTAGCATCCTAATAACTCTATGTGGAAACTTTGGTCTTATATATGGTTTGTTTTTAATTTATGTTTTAAAGAAATAGCACATAGGTGGTGAAATTAACCTTCTTTAGATGTTCGTACAGCCGAGTCTCCGGCTATCTTTACGCGAACAAAACAATCCTAAAACAATGCCCATCCTAAACAAACAAACAAACAAACAAACAAACAAACAAACAAACAAACAAAAACTTGCAGATAGTGTTTGACTTATGGTATTTAGTAAACTAGTAACCAGTGTAAGGATCTATCCAATTATGGAAACCTCAAAGCACTTCTGTACGTCCCTCTGGATAAGAGCGTCTGCCAAATGCATAAATCTAAATGGTTTACATGGCATAATGGAATACTTCCACTATTTTTGCAAGAGATTTTTTTTTTCTCCCTTTTGTGATAAAAGTCCAAAATACCACCCTTGGTCAACCTTGTTTTTGTTTTTCTTTAGTCTAATTTATACTTTCCTGTGAAGCATGTTGAGATTTAAAAATCAAAGTTGCTATGCAAAAAGCAACAGCACCCGATACAAGCTGGATGTAGCCTACCATCCTGTATAGTGCGAACTGGCAGCTGAGTGAACTGTAGTTTAAACCTACATGACATTAAACTACACAACACGAGTAGTGTACCTGTGCCTACAACAAAACAACAACAACAAAAAACCCTACTACATAAAGATTGTTAGCCTGGAGTAAAGAATAAAAGCTTATTTCTAGTAGAGATCGTGTGTCCTCTATAATCAAACACTGATTGAGCAGTTAATCAAATATTGAGTGTTCTCAAACCTCCAAGGTTTACTTCCTAAGTGGATTTGGGAACAAAATGTGGTATCCAAAAATCCGGTCAAGTTGTGTGTGTGTGTGTGTGTGTGTGTGTCGGTGCAGTGAAACGAAACGGAAGGCATTCAATGGAAGATTAACGCGGGCTATAAACGCGCAGTGAGCGGCGTGTGTGTGTGTGTGTGCGAAAAAAAAGAAAAAAAGAAAAAAAAAAGGTTGCATGCACCGCTGTCGGTAGAACATCCTCTCTCATCTCTCTCTCTCTCACACACACACACACTCTCTCTCACTCTCTCGCGTAATTTTCCAGCTCGGAAAGCCTCGAGCCGCGCGGCCCGATCGATTCGCATCGATTGTCCCTGACGAGCTGCTCCACTTTCTAGCCAATGTCAGCCCGTCTGCGATCGGGAAGGAGAGAAATGAAGGAAAATCTCTGCCGCCCTGGCGGTGTCATTTCCACACACTCGACTTGGCCGCCTGCCAGCGTTGCGGACACTCCAAAGAGCCGGAGTGGACTCGAGCTGAGCGCGGAGAGGAGAGGAGAGACAGAGCACGGACACCGACACATCACCAACCAACCAAATAACCACCCAAACCCGGGAGTGCGCACAAATGAATATATATATATATATATATATATATATATATATATATATATATATTAATTTAATTTAATTTCTAAAAATAAAAAAGTATCCCCTACATACGAACGAGTTCAATTTGTCTGCAAGTCCAACATACATTGCCTAAATACTAGATTACTAACACAGTTGTCTATATATGGATGGTTGAACGATTCATGCTAAAAGAACAAGCCATCTTTTCACCGTGCTCCATTCTCTTTTCACATTTGTCTCCATCCTTACCGCTTGGAGCTTCTTAGCAGAACCAGTCTCATTACCGCTGCTTTTACACCTGCTTCCATACATCCTGGGCATGTGACAATGTACGCAGGACGTGTGATCTAACTTCCGCAACTGAATGGGCGAACGTTCGAAAGTTTGTAACTCAAATGTTCATATGTAGGGGACTTACTGTCATAAGAAGTGTCCATGCACCCATGTACCTCTACATTTCACTTAGGACAGTGGAGGCCAATGGTGATTACCATTGTATTTATTTCCATTTTTACGACCGTGGTAGGACCACCGGTCAACATTCACACACTACGGGCAATTTGGGAACGCCAGTTAGTCTAATCTGTATGTCTTTAAACTGTAGGAGGAAACATGCAAATTCCATGCACACAGACCCCCAGGTGAGACTCGAACCCTTGACTTTTATAAAGGTGGTGGAGGTACAAGGCGACAGTGCTAAACACTACGCCGCCATGCTGCCAGTAAAAAGTGTAAATTGGCAAACTGTCAATGCAAATGATTGCATTATTTTCCCATATTGTGTATTTTTTTTATATATATGGTATATTTTATGTATATTTATAAAATATTGCATTGTTATGAAAATGCATAATTATTCCTCATTATTTAATATTTTTTAAAGTTTTTTTCCTTCAAAACAAAGCATTCCGCAAAACAAGGCGCTCGAATAGCGCCACCGGTAACCACGTGCATCTGAGTTTGACATTGTTTGACTGTAAACATGAATGTGTTCAAAGAAAGTTCAGTCTTAAAGAGGTATGAGGACATATCAACTTTTGCTCATACAGGAAGGAGCTAAAGCCCATAGGCTGTGTGTACTGCAATGGCAGGCGAAAGCAACGTCTTGCTGATCACGCACAGCTCAAACAGCAGCGCGTAAACCTTCAAGCGCGGACGTTGGCGAGCAAAAAGCCTGCAAGAAGTTCAAGCTTTCAGAATCGAACCCAAATTAAAAGCAGCGTTTAAGAAACCGCGGCGTCTTTGTCACGGTTTGTGCGTTTTTTCTTTCTTTCTTTCTTTCCTTTCCCTCCCCTTTCCGCCCTCGTGCGTGCGTGGGGAAACTCCAGTTCGGTTTTTCCGTGAAGCTCCAAAAATCTATGAAATGTGTTTGCATGCTCGTCTCCGCGAGCGGGGATGTAGAGGTGGGATTGCGAGAGCGGAGAGGTTCGAGAGCCCACGCGTTCAGGCGTCCAGGAAAAGTGCGTTTGGCCGTAATTCGCCGCCCGGTTCGGCGCGCTCTCGCTTTGCTCCAGGGGCTCCGAGCTTTCCGGGAGCGCACCGGGAGCTTTTTTTTTTTTGGTGGTGTTGCTTGCTTTCGCTTTGACGTGGATCGGATCAGATCGGCGCGGCGGGGATCGGAGACGGACCGCTCGGACGGACACTCGGAGCCCTCCCCACATCTCAGCTCAGCTCGAAACCGCCTGGGTAGGTGCGAATAAAAAAAAAGAAAAGAAAAGAAAACCAAAAAGAGGAGAGGGACGCGTTTGCGAATATGCAGATTTATGGAAAGGGCGGGTGGACAGGGAGTAGAGGGGATCATAGTTTGTTGAAGTCTCAAAAGTTGGCGTGTCATCTTTGCTGATGAGCAACTGGTCTGGGGGAAAGGCGGCCGGGCACTGCGCTTTCACACCGCCAAGCCCTAGACAAAAGGTGTTTTTTTTTTTTTTTTTTTTTTAAATGTCACTAGGATTCGCAGCCTGGGTGTTATACCTGATGCGTTTGGCTGTACGTGAAAGTCATTTTCTCCACGGCTCTTGGGTATTCAAAGTATGAGATCATTACAGAACATGCGTTTGATGTTCCTTTTTAAACGATTATCGCGACGGTTTGAATTTTCTCCCGTGGATTTTACCTTCCAGAGGACACGGCGCGTTATGTATCACCGTTCTGATGAATGAGAATATATGGGGCCAGCGGAACTGCGTGGAACGGATGAAGCCTGCGTGTACGCACAGGTGGGCTCTGGGGTGGACTCGCTCTGGGTGATGAGTCGCTTTTATGGCAGAGGAACTTTATGGCAAGCGCACCTGCGCTCTATGCTGAAAGCCGTATAACGCAGGAAGCTGTGCGTCTCAGCCTTTCCGACTAATTACGCATTCTGCTTAAAGCGCAGAGGAAACGTGTTGCTGAGCGTGTGTGTCTGTGGGTATTGTTCGCCGCTCATCTCGCTCATCACTCATTCAACTTTGGTCATTACTGGACAAGTTTTCATTTCATTTCAACTTGAGGCGCACGCTGGATGGGGCAAGTGCGGATGTCGCTGACGCCTGAAAGCGCGTCAATTTCTCCTTAACATCAGCGTGGAGGGGGGAGACTGCGTGTGTGTGTGTGTGTGTGTGTGTGTGTGAAATTGAGAGTGTGAGGGAGTGGAGGGGGGGGGGGGGTGGTGGTGGCTGGGGAGATGTGTGTGTGCGTGCGTGCGTGTGTGAAATTGAGAGCGTGAGGGAGTGAGAGAAGGGGGGCATTGAGTGTCTGTGTGTGTGTGTGTGTGTGTGCGCGTGACCGCCCGTCTTTAGGGGAGTGATGCGTTAGATTCCGCATTACCTGGACTAATAAGCATCTGCCTGCGTGACGTCTCGAGGCAACCTCAAGCAGATTTTTTCCTCCTGCTTGTGCTGTCAGGCTCCCAGGCGAGAGGGCGTCTCAACTCTCCTCTTCCATTATTGTTTTTGGTCATTTTATTCCGCCAATCTGCTGATTAAAAAACAAAAAAACAAATCTCAATCACAGAATGATAAAAACGTTAAAATGGCTTAATATTGACTAGAAATTGGGAAATTGTTAAACAACCCAAAACCGGAACACACACTTAAATCATCCCGGTATTGATTTCTGGCTCAAGCTGGAGATGTTGGGATTAATGTGGCGCGTGTACATGGATGGCATGGGGTGTGCAGAGGGACCGGGTTCGGATGGGATGGCTCTTCTTCTGCAGAGGAAGACCAATTACAGACACACACACACACCTCTAGGGAGGAAGCGTGAGCCGTGGTTACGAACAGCTTTTTCTGACGGAATCAGTGTAGTGCTGAAAAACTGCTACAGTAAACAAGGAAAATGTTTCCGCAGAAGTGTGCAGGCTGCTTTTTATAGGCATGGGCACATGTTGTAAGCATGTAATATCGCTGTTTATAGACTGGCAACTAGAGTTGTAAGCTGAAGTATTACATGCGTACAACATGTGTACAACGAATAAGAAATAACTCATGTTTTATAAGAAATTAATACAGAAACTATTACGTTCACATAGTATATTCATGTATTTTCTTCTTAGTTCATCGGTAATTTAAAGGAAAAAACAAACAAACAAAAATGTAATAATTGATCTATTTAATTACTTTAATAATTAATAACTGTATGTCTACACGGCCAGTTATCAAAGTTTTCTTTTCATGTCTTTTTGAAATGCCCAGTCTTATTTTCACCACTTTTTTTGTTTTTAAATGAAAAAATCTTAAAAAAAAAAAAAATGTTTATGCCATTGCTTGAGGCATCAGCTTAGCTGTATTTATTTGTTAGCTTCGCACGTCTTTCCTATGATCAAATTCGCAGTGGCTTTAAATGAACATGAGCCAGTTTCTGTCAGGGTTTGTTTTCTAAAACCTGAATATTTGCACCAAAAGTCGCG
The DNA here is from genome assembly GCF_024256425.1 of Clarias gariepinus. NCBI lineage: Eukaryota > Metazoa > Chordata > Actinopteri > Siluriformes > Clariidae > Clarias > Clarias gariepinus. The sequence goes on along the minus strand of NC_071118.1, from coordinate 7,447,773 downwards.
ATTATTATATCATGGTTTACTCATGGTTTTCCCCTCTTACAGACTTCCAGTGAAGGCACAAAATAAATGATGCAAACCATAGCAAATAAATGTTAAAATACTTCAATAACAGGCATAATTTCATGGGCACATTAGAGTTGATGGAGTTAGGAAGGAAGCCCATCTTTCCAGTTAAAAGTTCTTAATACGGACGTAAAAAGATTGATTCCTAATTGATCATGCTCTGTTTTTTTGCCTCATCATCATTCTTGTCTCCAGCACTTTTACAGAGTTACTCCTATGATGGAGACGAACTTACTTTTCTACGACAGAGACTTTAGTCTGTGTCACAGATTATACTTGAAGGTTTTGTTCGACACAGTTTAATTGGGTTCGGCCTGAAGGGGTTGTGATATAATGACCTGTTACCTGAGAACCTTAGTCTGCTTAGGTTGCTTTGCCCAACTCTTATGATAATAGTAAATATGTGCACAGCTGCTGAGTTTAATGCCTACACATATTATATAATAATATGTATAATATGTATAATATAATAATAATAATGATATACTGTAAAAATGCAACTTAATATCCTTCTGGTTTTATTTAACACTTTTACATCCATATTCTTTAACCCTTAAAACTCAAGCAGTACAGATACATGCCAGCAACACAGCATTGGTCAATAACAAAAGCAAAACAGCTGCTTATATGTAAATGCTGCCAGTGCGATTCAATGGGAGGGCTTCGAACATCAAACTGTGCATTTAGATTTTCAGATATGCCAGGTAGAACCAAAGTTATCATTACTTTTAAAGTGCATAATTTTATTTCTATCGTAATGACGCTACAAAAATGTCAAACCCACCAAATGCTTGTATTATTATTTTTATAATAATAATTATTATTATTATTGTTATAGAAACAACAGAAAAACAATCGTAAAAACATGTGTTCATATGTATCTGTGCTATTTATTTTTTGATGTGGCACATAGTTTTTTGCTCAGTCATGTTTGTATAGTTAGTTAAAATAAAATAAAATATCATAATAAACAATTCATAATATTGCCTAGAATGTGCTGAAAAAAAAGATACATCACTCTATGTTTCACAATCTTCATCACTGTATGTATAAGATGTATAGCTCAACACATATTAATATAAACATATAAACAATGGTTAAAATCTTCTGGGTTTTAAGGGTTACATACAAAATAATAGTGAAAGACATTTATTTCACCCTCAAAAGTTATGTTTCCTGTAATTACGCTTCTCTTAGAAACTTAGTATGGCAAAGCTAGTTTCCCAATTACCACCCAGTGGCCTCTAACAAGAAATCAGTGACTTATTATTTTAATTCTTTGTATTTAATTATTTCAAGTCTATTACAATGGATGATGATTCAGATTTTTTTTTTGTTCCTTGACTTTATAAAAAAAAGTGCTGTTTTAGGTGCCAGTACAATAGTTTTTACTCACATTGTGTCTTTTACCTTAGTCATCTACCTACGTTTTTCTCAGTTAAATTCATGGTTTATCAGTCAAATAAATGTTAGTTAAGGGAGCCATACACTGCTGACCAATAAGATAACCAAGAAGATCAATTCCAAAGGTTTTATAAAAATATTGACCCATGTGTTTGGAAGAGACATTAGTTGCCTAGTAAACATGCATTAAAACAACTTTTTGTTAATTAATAAGGCGATAATAACCATATAATTACCATTGTAGTTGCTGAGTAATTCAAACTAATAATGCTAGTTAACGCTTGCTTTATTTGTTAATATTTGTCTGACGACAGAATGATTTAAGCAATTGAATATCTACTGCTTAATGAGTTACGGAAAAGCGCTGAAGCCACTGTACTGTCGTTTTACACACTCACGTAATCTATAATGGACTTTATAATCCAGAGCCCAGGAACTGGCTTATCTTTTATCTTCATAAGTTAAGTCTTTATTTGTCACATATACATTATTGCACAGTTAAATTCTTTTTTCATATATCCCGGCATAACTGGGGTCAGAGCGCAGGGTGAGCCGTGAGACAGCGTCCCAGAAGCAGATAATAATAAGAGTCATGCTTAAGGGCCAACAAAGGCAACCTGGTGGAGCTGGGGCTCAAACCACAGACCTTCCGATCTTTAGCCCTCTGAGCTACCACTGCCCCCAGTAAAACATTGATACGCAGCCATCTGGAACCTTAAAAGTTTTACACCGGAAGAAGATGTAAAGGCTGTAAAATCACCCCTAAAGAGCTATGTCATCTGTCATCATCCCAGCTTTCCTAGTGCTGTAGTGAATCACAATGTTGTCACAACGCTGTTATTCATCGTAGGATTACAGCTGTCTGAAGGAAAAAAAGAAAGAAAAAAAAACAACACTGTTTACTCAGCAGCCGAAACCCTCAGTATATCCTCACAAGACTGATTTAATTTAGACTGTAAACAGGAAGCTAGGCTAGGACAGTTCCCCAAACTCACCGCTGGAGGTAACATGACACTGAATCAGCCCTTCTTTTATGTTGTTTTGCCTCATCATACAACGATGATAAAACTGAAGTGCAGTTGGCTTGTGGCGCCTCATAACAAGATATTCGTATCTATTTTTATTTATTTTTATTCTTACTCTTCTGTCTTCTTGCTGATTATGCCTCACGTCAAACCCTCTTTTCATTTCAATATGGATCATTCTCTTAGATTTTGACAGCACTGTATGCTTTAATGAACTATTTTCCTGTCCAGGCTGATTTTTGAAAAAATCTTTTTATTCCAAACTTCGTCTCGTCTCTCTTTAATTCAGCAACGCATTTATCCGTCGTAAGTAATCGTTATAATGAATGTTAAACTCTTTAAGCTGGTTCAGCAATCTAGGACTAAATGTTCTTTCTGATCACAAGCACACACTAATATTCTTCTGCGCAAAAGTCTTGTCTTTGTCTTTGACCTTTTACGACCTCTTGCTATGAGTCACATGGTCGTCCACATGACTGCACAGTTAATAACTGCTAAAAGGCATTTATTCAGCTCACGCTGGATTTCTGCACACAGGTGGGCTGAGGAACTAGAGGCCCTGAAAGGCACTGACACTATCACGCAGACTTTGCTCTTACTCTCATATTGTGTAGGATGTTGCCTGGTTCATTAATTGAGCACGAAACAGTATTAGTTGTGATAGAAGACTGCCAACGAGAAGGCAAGTTTTGCCTGATGCAACCTTCAGCTGTCCGGTGTGGGTGAACCTGGGCCCAGTGTATCTTCAGATTCCTGAAGTGATGTGGTCTTCTGTTGCTTAGCTTGTCCCCCTCTAGATTCAGTCTCCTGTGCTTTATGAGATGCTTTTTAGTTCATCATGGTAGTAAAGAGTGTTTTTTTTTTCGAGCTTCCTGAAACATTGCTGCTGTCTAAAACCAGTTTGTCCATTGTTCACTTCTCACTTCTCTTATCAACCACACAATTTGGATTTTGTCTAAAATCCAAAGTTTCTCACATCTAAATATAAGTTTGTAAATTAGTTAGTCTGTCTAAGACCAACATTCAATATTCATTCTGAGGCTTGACCTGTGCTTCGTGCCGCTGCCTCATAATTGCATAAACGAGCAGGTGAATGGGTGTTCCTAATAAATTGCCTGACGAGTGAGCAGCATTCCTAAAAGACAAAGACACGACACGACTGGCGAACACAGCGTGTGCCCTTCGGAGGCTAGAGATACAGAAAGAAGCTGTTTTGGAGAGAAACAATTTCTGTCTCTGTGAGAATCGGATCTAGAAGAAGTGTTAATGGACGGAGAGAAATCGAAAATTACTCGCCGCTCCGCGTGGCTCTTAATAACTGATGGATGTCTGTCAGACCGGGCCAGAACTCTCGGCTGCATATTTACAGGTCTATTTGAGATCCTACTAAGCTTTATAAAGGGTTATATGGTTGTGTTGGATTTTCTACACAACACTAAGAAATAATGGGCAAAAAAATAGTACATAAATAGTGGTTCAGTTAGTCTCTTTTATGTTGTTGTTCCTGATGTTTTTGGAGCAACAAGCACCATTAAGAACCCAATGATTGCTGGTGATTCCGATTCCAAAAAAAAAAAAAAAAAAAGAGAACACGTCTTTATTATTAGTTTTGCTGTAGTTACTAAATATTATTTATTAGTTATTTAACCGTATGCTTTACACTGATGGCGAATTCCGTTTTCACATTTAAGTGAATCGTTTAAGTGAATTCGATTTTCCGCCATGAAAATTTTATCCGTCTTAGTCTGACTGCTGTTTTATTCTAAAAGCCTATTAGAGTATAAGAATGGATTAATGAATTAATATACCTTTTTATAATCAGGCATTTTATAGACTAATGTCTGTACATTTTTAATAATTTAAATCTATTGCTTATTTGAATGGATCTTATCTTGCTGTTTGCCTTTTCATGTCTCCTCGTGGCAGGTTTTTTTTTTGTCTTGTCATTTCATTTAATGAAGTATGGTTAGAGCGAGAGCATTGCATCATAATGTTTGGCACTTGCCTTTGCATTACACCTGTGCTGTTAAAGGATTGAACTATAAATACAGCTGATGGACCAGAATCTAATCACACCCCGTACTTGAATGCAAGGCTGAATGTTTGTCCTGTTGTTTGAGGCAAGGAATAATTTAAATCGTGACTGGTAACAGCATACTTTAATGTAGTTCCTAATGAAGATACAAACAAACCAAGATAACCTAGATAACGGCTATACTTTTGATGATGGTACGAGTGGTGAATGTTTTTGGGGGGTGGTTGGTCACTGATGGTGTGTGGCCAATCTTTGGCTCCATTCATCATCCATGCGAATGGAAGGGATTTTAAATGTGCCATGTTGTTGTTCTCAGCCAGAATGAAACAGAACCCAAAGGCTGCCAGGGATGAGCTAGCAAGGTCTGGGTAAGACGTGATTTTTCTGAAGTTTTGAGCATCCAAATGAAAGTGTTGGCGTGCAGAGCGAGTTGAACGGATAAGAAATGTGGTGGTGGGGTTGTGCCATGGACCCGTGAGATCTGTGTGTGATGGGGCCGGCTTGGCAGGCGGGAGGCGAAGCTGCCTGGCTCAGCATGGCCACTGGTCAGGAACAGAACGAGGGAGAGAGAGAGAGAGAGAGCGAGCGAGAGATGGACTGGCTGTGGTCCACTGGCGCCACAGACCCCTGAGCTGGGGAGAATGCGGGGGCTGCGCTCCTGCCTTTGAAGCTTTACCTCCCACTAATTCTGGCCTTCCAATTTCCACACACTGCGTAGACACCCCCAGCCGCTTAGCCCTCCCTCCCCCTCCCTTTGTTTCCCTTATAAGGCCAGGCCTGGCCATTTCCTCAGCGGGGTTGTACGTCTATGCGTGTTTGTGGTCATCGTGCATGGCAGTTACTGATGAAGATGAATAAGTCTTTTTAATGAATGAAACAGTGTGCGGTATTGGCACGCAGAATCTTTTCGGTTTTATTCACCTTACAGATGTTACAAACAGATGTATACCAATAGTTTGGTAAAATTGTCATCTGATTTGTATATGTTTCTATAACTCTTAGATCAGATGATAAGTATTTCAGTCAGAAATGTGACTGACCGATCCACAGTGGACTGATCTGCTGACGGGAATGTGGGTAGACGACATACATGACCTCATTAGAGGTGCAGATTCTAACATGATGAAAGAATGCAGCGAGCAAGACGTGACATTACACCCGTGAGAAGTCATGAAAGAGAGTCCTAGTACGTGACTACAGAGAAGAAATCGTGGCATATTATCAGGAAAGAGTGCACCGACATTATATTCTAACGTATGTGAATGTGCATTCATGGGAAAACTTCAGCAGTTAATACTTGAAATGATAATAAGTATGATCTTAGACCATGTTTAATTTTACTTGGATTGTTACAGATGGCACTAATTAAGTACCTTTGGAGAGTGTTGTCAGATATCGTAATTTACACAGTGACTTGGAATCTAAAGCAGAACTCCTCCAAACTCCTCCTTTGTGCTGTTGCTTATGAACATACAGTTTAAGCTTGTTTCTAGTACTAGCACTGTTAGTTAGGGAAGGTTAGTAAATGTGTAGTTGGTCTTTAAACTTTGTGGCCTACTTTCCAAAAGAACTGCTAAAGTGTAAGAAATGATACTTGCTTCACACACATGTCCTGAATTGTGTATTTTATAGCCCGACTTTACTGGTTTTACCCAATATCTTCATTTAGACTAGCATATAATGATAAAGGTCATCCTAGAGGCAGAGAAATAGATCTGACTGAAGAGCTGTTAAGTTATAAACCTTCCTATTCAATACTGTCTAACAAATAGTTTCTATCTATTAGGCTATCTCAAATAGTTTAGCAGTTTATCTTTGGAAAACTCTAAAATCCATTAAATGAGCACTTGAGTCTCTTGATGCTTCATGATGTTGAATGGTAGATCAACTAACATTTGTCTTTTTGTTCTTCCCTTCTCACTTTGTCCTTCTTTGTGGTAGTTCACCGGTTGCCAGTAGGAAGATGATGTCTGAGGTCTAAAGCTGGTTCTGCGGTGCCAGGGCCTGCCTGCTATTGGCTGGCCAGTTTTTCAAAGAGGAGTCTCCTCCCTTACCTGAGTATCCGGTGGACTGAGATTACTGCCTGGCTCCTCCTTTTTCAATCCCCTGTCCCCTCCCCAACCCCACCCCCTACCCACCCATACACAGATACACACACTCACACCCTGGGGCTGGACCATGTCTGGCGGACGGCCGGAGGGCAGCCGGACACCCGAGGCCCAGGACAAGGACAAAGATAAGGACAAGGAACAGGAGCAGCACAGCTGCAGGGAGGACAGCCCTGTTGTTGAGCGCCGCAATCGCAGCGGCATCATTAGCGAGCCCCTCAGCAAAAGTCTGAAAAGGTCTCGCACTCTTTCCCAGTACACCGCTGCCTGCCCACAAAACACCAACGGACTGAGCCATAACGACCAGGCCAAGGCAAAAGTCCGGCCTGGTCAGAACAATCAGCAACAGCAGCAGCAGCAGCAGCATCCATCGTCCACGGCTTCGGCCCTGGTGCCTGCCAAAGCGGACCGGAGCCTGGAACAAGCACTTGAAGGACACAATGGGCTACTACATTTTGCTCAGGCAGCAGCCCTGCTTAAGCGAGCAGGCATGGAGCACATGCTGCTGCCTGGGGGCATGGGTGTAGGGGCGGGAGTGGGAGGAGTGGGCACTGAAGCAGGGTCAGGTGATCTGGAGGGCGCATCAACAGGCGACACTGTGGGGAGCCACACAGACTTCCCGTATGGCATAGGTGGTGGCTTTCCCTTCAACCCAGCTGGGCTTTTCATCATGACGCCGGCCGGTGTGTTCCTTGCCGACAGTGCCCTGCACATGGCCGGTCTGGCTGAGTATCCAGCACACAGTGAGTTGGCCTCCGCCATCAATGCCGGCAAAAAGAAGCGTAAACGCTGTGGTATGTGCGCGCCCTGTCGGCGCAGGATCAACTGTGAGCAATGCAGCAGCTGCCGCAACCGCAAGACGGGTCACCAGATCTGCAAGTTCCGCAAGTGTGAGGAACTAAAGAAGAAACCATCTGCTGCACTGGAGGTAAGACCAAAAACACTACTTGCCCTTGGGGGCAGTGGGGTGTAGTCTTAATTTGTATCTTCGGAGAAGAAATGCATATTTTTGTGTCATACAGTACAAACAAATTAAGTCTGACCATTTTGTAAAATCCTCAAAAAACTGCAACATGCCAATGTAAGAATGGTAGCGTAACCATGTTGGTAATACTTATATTTCTAGTATGTTATTGATATTTCTTAATGCAACAAGTTCTAATAGACAACACATTTACCTTTTTAAGATGCAAGGCTTCACATGGTAGAGGTAACTGAGCTGTGTAAAGAGCACATTCCCTTCCCGGAGGTCCAGATTGTTGGGGTTAAAGAGGCAGGTGATGAGGCTTTGGGGTGGCAGGTGGCAGTGGCAGGATTGGGGAAGTGGGTGGAAGGACAGATATGCACCATGGAGACTTCTCTAATCTGTCCACCCACTGTGCTTCACGTCTCTCCACAATCCACACAGCCTGCCTTTCAGAGACTGTCTGCTGCAAAGCTTTTGGGATACTTCTTCAGTTTGCATATAAGTTCAGCTCCATTTTATGACTGTGGGAATTATATATGTGAAAAGTGTGTATGAAGTAATTATGACTTCGGGACTGAATTTCTCTTATACATGTGTATGACGATATGCAGTAGGGATAATGTAGGTTTACAGTAGAAGGAGTGAGATGCACATTTTTAGGTTGTTTGACAGGGTCCATCTGGCCAAAGGACTGTCATCTGGAGCTCCAGGTGCCCAAGTTGCTCTCTTTTTACCTCTCTCCATCCCTCTTTATTGCACATGACCCTTCAAACTTTTTTCTGAGGTCATCTGAAGTCAGGTTGACTATGTTTGACATGTATCATTCAGTTATTAATTAAATCAAGTCATTCTTGCTTTAATCGTAATCGGTATTCCCTTGTAAATTGAATTAGTTAAATTAAGTTCATTAGTTGAATAATCTTTTGCTAAGAATGCATATACATCCCTGCAGCCTACCCCGGTGTTAGCAAACAACCAGTCATAAAGAATGCAGAACTACTAACCAGTGGAAAGAATGAAAACATCTGTACTGTAAAATATGATTTAATTTAAACATCAAAAACATAACTTAAATTTTTTTTTATGGGCCAACGCTTCAACGAGCCAAATAGACAATTCTATTGTCACTTTGTATAAAAAAAGCTCACCCCTAGGATGTGGCTCAGTAACAGCTCATTTACATAGACGCTGAAATGGTGCGTTCGAAAGAGGAGTGAAAATCAAAGGAGTTCGACGTGTACAAAATGCATTATCGGAGAATATTTCAGCTGAAACAATAACAGATACATTAAAGGGGACATTTGAGACCTGTGTTAACTTAGACCTATATTAAGAAAAAGTAAAATATAGGACCTTTGATGTAGCATTAATGTGGCTGATTTCTTTTTGTTTAACTGTAATTTGTCAGCATATGTCTGAGAATTGGGCTTGTTCGTTGAGGTGGTATCATGTTGTCCTCTGGCTTAATTTATGTTCACACCAGACATGTTTATTTTTTTTTGTGACAGTTTGCTTGAATTTTATAAGTGTTTCACTTCATGCCAGCTTTGTTGAGGTCGTAGGACCTGGCCGTAGTACATGTGCTTATTGCTGTCACTATTTTTTCATTCGCGCACATAAAAGTGACGTGTAAAACGCCACCGAAATCGATATAAATCACATGCTGACACTTCCTACATGCTGGGAAATTGAAACTAATGCTGTTTTTTAGCAAGATAGTAGTTTGGTTCTGTAGCTGTGTGTTCTGTGGTAGTCATGTATAAAGAAGAATAATAGGAGCCCATATGAAGTGCTTGTACACAAAACACTGGTAATTTTGCAGTTGAAACAATACCTAACTGCTAATAGAATGTATTTTATAGGTCAGTATGACTGAAAAATAGACATTTAAACGGACATTAGCTAATAGAAAGTATGTTATCAATTGGATCAATGTCAGGCTGTCATTCGCCATTTCAGGTAATGCATAAATGCAGATGCATAAATGTTTCTGGCCTCCAAGGTTGAATAAAATTTTAAAGAGATCCTAATAGGCATGTAAGAGTAACGTCACTATTGCTTGTAAGGATGATAGAAGAAAACACCACAGTTATGTCAGGCTGATCAGGTAGCCAGATGTTTTCCGTATAGGATGCTTGTAATGAGTAATGAGTGCCTTACAGCCTGTTCATTTTAGTATCTGTTTCACTAAGGCTGAATTGGATGCACCTGGTCTCTACGACTGTTTGCACATCACAAAAGTAACAGAACATCAAATGAATGTAAGCTAACATTGCGTTCAGGATGATTCTTAAGGTATAAATTTAGAAAATAGCACCATCGTACCTAGCTTCTCTATATTCTGACCTTTGTCTTTCTTATTTTTAGTTTATTTTTTAGTTGCTTATTGTAGCTAAATGATCACTAAGCCATAAGCGTGCATAATTAATTGATTTCTAATGACTTTCTATTGGTTTAAAAAATGATTGGACAGTGCAAGTACTGCCAGGTCCCATGTTTTGTTTGCCCGTTAACCTAACATAACCTATGTAGCTAACATAACGTCATACTGTAGTGACCTAGTTCGCTAAGGGAAATAAAAGTGCCCATGATCATAATCATCATCAGCTAAAACTTGCAAGTCTTTGGTAAGCGTTTCTGCTACAAGCTGTGTTCTGTTCTCGCATCACACATAAAAGTCATGAGGTCAGGCTAGATTCTGTTTATGCTTCATGACATATTTAACTGAGAGGTGACTAAGTGTAGTAATCAGGTTAGTTATATGATGGCTTCGCCCTGCTCGGTTTCATCAGTGTTTCCACAAACTTTTTGCACCTTCTGTCAAATATAGTCAGCCACATCACGCCTCAGCTTATGTGTGTGGTGAATTTGCTATAGTTAACATGTGTTGTAGTTTCAGGATTGAGGTGAAGTTTGAAATTTTATTATACATAGCAGGTACAAACGTTTGTTTTTGTAGATATTTGAAAAAAGTTATGTTTCTTGAACTATAAATAAAAAATATATATTTTCCGTGGACTGATTTGTCCTCTCCTGCAGTAATTATAAAAGTATTTAAAGTATTGATGAGACGATCATTGGTTAGATTTCTCAGTCCTATACATTTTAAGGTCATTAGCTCAGTGGAAGTGCAGAAGCTTCATATGAGTCCCTGCTGAACTTTGAAATGCACAGAATGAGGGTTGTGGAATTTGGCCCGTTTCTTACTCAATGTTAAATTGTACTCGCGTTCAGGGTGTTAAAGGTTGGTGTGTAGAGCAGGAAAATTGATCACAAACAAGGCCTATGGTAATGGGTCAATAGCTTGACTAAAAAAAACAACAACAAAAAAAACTAATATATATAAAAGAAGCATTGTACTGTGGGGTTAAACCGATAATTAATCGATTGTCAGTCGGTTTGGTCAAACTGACAATCAGTAATGGAACAGTTAAGCCCTATCGCTAATTTAAAGCCATGTACTAGAGAATAAGTAACAATTTCTGTTTAAAAGTAGGATTACATTGTTATAAACCTATTATATAGGGATGGGAATCCCCAGTCAACATCCGATACGATATTATCACAATAATTAGATTCCGATTTGATTAATATTGAGATTAATATTTCTAAACAAACTTAGTAAATCATCTGCTCCTATCACACGAGAAGAAAATGTCTAAATAGTTCAGAGTGCACTACCTGTTGGATTAGGAGAAGTTAGGAAAAGGAAAAAAAGGCAGATTGTAGGCTTTAAATGAGCAAAATGTTTGATAATGTAATAACATAAAATGTTATCTGTTGCGTAATTGCGCTAACTCTGCGCTCGACACAGAATCGTTTATATCTGAGGCTGATCACCAGTCACAGCTGATTAAACTTAAAACCAGCCAATTCCGGTCACTGTTCGATCAACAGGTTCACCACTATTATACCTGTAAAAATAGCTTTAAAAATGTTTTATTTGGGAGTCAGTGCGGCGATACGTAAATCACTGCACAAAAAAAATTGCGATCTCTACTATTATATTGGAAAAAATATAAATGAGTAATTTAAGATACTTGCTTAATACAGGGTATCTCTTCATACTCATATTCACATTCATATACAGTGTTACTTTTGTTGTGGCATCGTCATATTTTTTCAGGTATCACTGGAAGGTAATATATTCAGATTTTTGTAGTCACGTGTAAATAGATCACAATGTATTGAAGGTGTAAATGAATGATATTCAAATGAAACAGGTTCAACGGTTTTGATATGCAGATAATGCGTTATCTCCTCTCTGTGAACTAACTGAAGTTGATTTAGTATTGAAAAGGTTGTGAATACACTAAGGTGCAAAGGCAAGTGTATTGTCTCATCCAGAACATGAGCTATGTGATGCGTCATCATTTTGGCACTAATTAATGGTTTTCAACAATTACGAGCTGATACAGATGGGATGCCAGTATATTAACATGCCTCCTGGGATTATTCCCCTTTCAAAATGTATTAAAAGGCCTTATGTCATTCAAATGGTAAATTAATATATATATTATAAGGCCTATTACAAATGCATTATAATTTTGATCTGTGTAATGTACGGTGTAATAATACAGTATAATTTCTTCGGATTTTTTAAAATTAAATTGCCACCATTGATTATGATAAAACAATACTCTTAAGGTTTATCGTGCTTCACTTCCTCCTGATTTTGCAGCTATTGCTCAAATGACTATTTCAAAGAAAATCTAATTATTTATATTTTGTCCACATACAGTATATTTTCATTAGATGAATATGTTGACTATAAGTAGGTAAGGTTGTCAGTTTTAGAGTTCTTAGTTCCTGCAGGTATCTTGGTGTCTTCTTGGTCGTTTAGTAAAGGAACCTCCTTAATATGGCTGTTTTATGTCTTTTTTATATAACAGTTAGTTCCAGCCGAGTAATCTAATTGGACGAGAAGTATTTTAAGAGTGGTGATATAGAGCATAACAGCACTGGGATGTTTAATAAATGTTTAATATGTGGCACAGGTGTTCTTAATTGGTAATTACGATTTTTACGTCTTTATGATTTTGAAGTACTTAATTCTCATTGTTTTTACCACTATTATCTCAATAACAGGGTAACAGGGTTGAGCTTCTTAGCAGAGAAATAGAAAATATGCAAAATATTGTTACCTAGCATCTACACTAATGGCATGATGACATTAAAAGTGTTCATAGGATTCACTTAAATTGTATTTTTTTAAATGACAAACTTGTCCAATGAGGTTGTACGATCATAATTTAAAATTCTATTAAAAGCCAACTATCATGAATAATAATGAAAAAAATATATATAGTGATAAAAAGTTATTTTTTTCTCCCATGATATTCAGGATGATGCAACTGTTGAAAAAGTGACTTTTCAGATACTTCAAATAAAATTTTATTGGGGTAAATGTCCAACCCAAACTTTTATTGTTAAATATTATGTGCATTTTTTACAGCCAGTAATGGATGACAAATGGATAAAGTCTTTTTAATTTTAAGCATGTGCTTTTTACATGAATGTAAAAATATGATTTATAAAGCATCTTAATTATTACATTTGGAGGTACTACAGTATGGTTACGGTGAACACATTTATTTATTTTTTTTTACGTCTTATAAGTTATCTAAAGCATGTGCACAGGTTGTTGTCAAGGACAAGTTAAAAATGTCTTTTACATTGACTTTACATAGTTATTTGTAATTGTTATATCAGCGGGACACAAACGGCTCTTCAATCGTGAGACGATAAGGCTGTCTCAGCACTTTACATTGTAATTCCGCCTGCCACAAAACAAGGTACTTGTAAAAATGCATCACTTTTCATGATCTTGTGTCAAGAGAGGGTTGCTCTGCAGGATCCTGATAAAATAATGTGTCCCTAGAGATGTTCTGATACACTGATACAAAGCTATCTGAATAACAAAAGGTTTGGGATAGAGAACGCTTTTTAGCAGACCTTTTTTTTTTATTGCTTTTTTTCATTTCGTCCTGGACGCAGGAAAGTAATTTAATTTGATTTATTTGTTTTTGATGACGACCATTATCGTTACCGTTTACGTTAACTGTTAGCTAACAAATTTAGATGTGCTGTATTGAGTTGTCAATGTTTTAAGAAATCACAGAGAATAGGATGGTGCCCTCATGTATCACAGACAGATTTGCCACATTAATATCGCTTTCATTTCCTAAGCTGGTCTAATAGCTGTAAAATTGGGTACAGCGTGAAGCTGTAGTGCTGCTTGAGGGGCCACTTTGTACGTGCATGGAGTCAAACAAGGTCATGGTGTGCAATGGGATCAGAGTGCCATCTTACATTACAGTAATTAAACTCGTGCTACGAGCCTTTTGTAAAACAGGTGACAGGAACGTTTCATTCGCTTTACTCAACATCTCTATGAAGTGCATCGCAGGTGCGCGAGCTTTGCACAGGTCTCCTCGTTGTAATTCCTGCTTTTCCCACAGCTCATCAGAAGTGTTACCTGTTAGAGTAATTCCATTATTAAACTGTACAGACTGAGCATGTGTTTTGACAAGATGCATAATTGTTTGGCTCGCAAACGGCAGTTTCGCTAAACAAACACTAATTCCAGCACAAACCCAGAGTGATACAGTTGGCATACTCGCAGACTCTAATTAAGACCGTTCGAAGCTGAAATTTCCGAGTGCATAAACATAACGCATATTGATTAACGTGGTTGTGGAAATATGTTTTTTTCTGTTAATTTAATATGTAGCAGGAGAAATGGTAACATTTTGAGTGTAAGAGTGGATCAGGGCTTTATCCATCCATCTTATATGATATTTTTATTTTTTGATAGTAACATGGTATTTATTTGCTGATATAGTACACGTATCACACTATGGTACATGGTTCTACCAAGCACTGCAGGATAGTGTCAGAAACATGTTTATGTTCACTATTATGGAAATATTTTACATAGTACCCTCTGTAGTGCAATTTTATCTACAGTATGATGGAACCCTACATAGTACTTTGGTCAATACCATGGGATTTATTGGAGACGGATGTGGCTACCAAAGTTCAGCAGTTTCTTAATATGGTACAGCCTGGACTATACAGTAATAATATTATGTATTAGCTTATTAACATAAGTTGTTACCCAATAAGTTCCATGGTATTAACCAAACTACTGGTTTATATACACCTTAAGTAGAACCACTGTACCCAATGCCACAATGCCACCATACCTATTATGGTATTCACCAAAGTACAGTGGTTCATACCCTAATATTTGCCATGCTACCCATTGAAGTACCATGTGTGTAGTACCACACATTGTTTTGGTAAGGTTTTACCAAAATAAATAGACCTAAATGTCATATTTTAGCAGCTCAAGACTAAAAACTAAATTCTGTCCTGTCTGTCTTAACCATAATGTCTACTTTATACCAATGTATAAAATGAAGGACTTGCTGCAGTTGGGTCAACTCAGGATCTTAACAGTTCCTCATTGAAATCAAGACGTGCTAAAGTTTGCCGGAAACCATCTTGCTCACCTGTCCGAACGAAATGCGGCAAGGGTTTGGAAACGCACTAGTTTTCATTCAAACAGAATAAATGCTGCATATGTTGAAGCACCCTATATGGTCCAAGGTGCCGGGTTGTAAGTCGCACTTGACTGTAACTCCTCACCTGCATGGATCCATATGGATTCTTGTTTTTGTGAAACCATGTAGAAGCGTGGGCTTTTGACATTTGTAGCCTGTGTATAGGACCCTGTGTAGGTGTGTGTGTGTTGTGTGTGTAGAGCGGAACTGACGTCGAAAGCGGGTGTATGTGAGTGTTGTTGCAATGTTTGTGGGGTTGGTGGATCTGCAGGTTTCATTGTAGGTTACTGTTGCCTAAGTGAGGGCCATATAAAAACACACAGGGAGAGAGAGAGAGAGACAAACAGAGAAAGCATGTGTGAGAGAGATAGTGAAAGAGAGAGGAGGGGTAGCGTGTAGTGCACCACCTCACACCTCTCTGATGTGTCTGAATTTATTTTAGGATCACTCCATTTAAACAGCAATAGGAGACGTGCAGGAGAATAAGGACTGGCCAGGATTGCTTGACACACTTATCCCGGTCTTTACCATCTTCACTTGTAAACTTACCCCAGCACTTTTTTTGTGACCTGCCTTAAATTTACCCCGTAATATATTTTGTTGCCTAACCCAATACTTATCCCATGTGTCACACTGCTTATTCAAAACTTATTCCAGTACTTGCCATGCTTGTACCATTACTCATTATTGGACCATTATTAGCTTAGCTTACCACCTATCTCAAGGTTGATCCCAAAGCCTAACCCCAACTCTGGTTCCATGGTTTTTATACCAATTTTTGTATCCCAACACCCACTTTTTTACCTGGTTGGTTTTGCCCAAGGACCCAACAATAGAAAACTGATGGTGACGGGGCTCAAACCCACAAACAAGACTTTCTCAACAAATATCGTTTATGATGTTGAATATAGAAATATTTTTACTTTAACATTTATCCCAACCCTTAGCCCGAATCCTAAACTGATACCTACCCTGTTACTCCAACTCTTAGGCCCACACATTCCCTATCATCGTCATTGTCTATACCGCTTTATAGGATCCAGGAGACTTATGGCACGAGGCAGGGTACACCCTGGATGGGGTGCCAATCCATCGCAGCATTCCTGTCATTTATCCAATATATATATATATCTCAGCACTGAGATATTCCTGTGCTAAAACATAAACTTACCCAGCACTGGAACTGGCATTTATCACATAAGTTCTTAACCTTATTCCTGGATGACCATTTCCCTGCATATTGTAGTGTTTTTCCTGCTGTACCACACCCACCTTAATTTAAAAAAGGCTGATAATTAGTTGATTAGCTAAATCAGGTGTGCTGAGAGCTGAGAGAGCCCTAACTTTGAAGGGCAGTGGTTGTCCAGGACTGGAGTTGAGAACCAGTGATGTATTACAACAGGGACCTGTAACATAATGCTTTTGTGAACGTCGAACACACTGCTTACGCTTATTATCTCAACATTTATCCAGGTACTTGACCCAATGGTTGACCAAGTGCATATCATGTAACCCAGTGCTCACCCAAACCACTTATTCCAAATCTTCAATATCATAATTACACCATAACTCGTAATTGAATTCGTATTCCATAAATAAGTATTTAAATAAGAATTTCTCCAAGTGCTTAATTCATTATTTACACCTCCTCATGCTTATTTCTAGACTCCGAACAGTCTCAAAACATCTCCTAGTCCTCAGCTGTACTTTTACACAACTCGTCTTCCCTCTGACAGCGCAGCTATGCTCATGAGTATAAGTGTGTGTATAATGTATTGTGTTCCTAATGGGGTGTTTGCTTACTTTTACTCTACATTAATTTCATGATGGGTGCTTACTTTCTCAGCTACGTCCAAGCGCAGATATTCAGGCACCGGTGCTCTGTTTAT
This sequence comes from Clarias gariepinus, assembly GCF_024256425.1. Taxonomy (NCBI): domain Eukaryota; kingdom Metazoa; phylum Chordata; class Actinopteri; order Siluriformes; family Clariidae; genus Clarias; species Clarias gariepinus. Next base: position 7,430,714 of record NC_071118.1, on the reverse strand, counting down.
GTGTCTGGCTTTGTGTCTTGACACCTGCATTAGAAAGGGTGATCGATGTAAGATTAGACTGTATTAAGACCTCAGGGAAAAAGACAGCAAGCAGTCTCTTGGGTGCATGTATAAAACAATCCAATGTATGTTTATATCTTGGTCTCGTCTGTGTATGAATGAAAGTTTCATTCATTAGTGGGTGCCCAGTCTCAGTGTGTAAAAGCACTGCTGCGTTCATAGTAAAATCAATGAACAGGCATTTAAATGGGGAGATTCAAATTAGGAAACGAATAGGTTCAAACCAGCTGCTGCTACGTCAAGAACACGTGACTGGCTTTGCTTTAAGCATAGGTCAAAGATCATGGGTCATGGGCCCTAACTAGTGTCTTGTAAGAGGTTAAGCCATTTTTATGCTGACTTTTTAAGTTCATAGGTTGCTATTGAGACAGTGATTGATGCCTGACACTCGGAAATGTCACGCAGAATTTTATAATACCCTAAAAATAAGAGGTTTGAGATGGCTACGCATTAATTCAACATAATTAAATACAAATAAATTAATAATAAAAATAAGACACTGGTTTTACAGCTGCAGCTTTGAAAATAACCATTTTCTTCCTTCCTATCATGCATGTCAGGGCTCATTTGTGTCACGTGCAGTGTGAAATTAGTTAGTAGGTCATACTAGTAATAATCCTTCATGCCACCGTGCTTCATTTCTCACTTACCATTTCAAAAAAGTGGGGTCTACTAAATTGTTTTAAGATGAGGAATTGGTTTTGGGGTCACTTGCTAAGATATAATACCGATGATTCTGGCCGGTGTAGCCGAATTCAACACGAGTTTAAAGTTTATAGCGCTTGTGTCTGTTTGTGTACTTATTTGTGAATGTGGGTTACTCTGACTGAGAGTGAGATCGTGTGGGCTAGAGTGTGTTTGACTCTGTGTGTATGTGTGTGCGTGTGTGAGTGTATGTGAGTGAGCGCAAGAGGAGACATGTGAGCTCCTCCTGGCTCGGGGCAGTGTTGGTGAATGTGTGAGATTCTCTGCCGCAGTAGTGTTGCCTTTGGGAGGGAGGCGACAGCTCATCTCCACAGCCATGCCTCAGTACACACAAGCCCTGCCCTAGTCTCAGTACCAACTACCGTACCTACAGACAGCCTCAGTATCGCCTACTACACTCAGACACAGCCTCAGTACAGTCTACTACACCTATAACCAGCTTACTGTACCCTACAACATCAGTGTATAGCTTGGATACATCTACACATAACTGTATGCATATGTATGTATGTATGCGTACAGCCTTAAATCTTAATACTACCCCTATATACAAACCACAACACCTACATGCTTAATATTCAATATCCCCTACACCTACACACACCCTCAGTATACCCTACTGGACTTTCAACCCGCCTGAGTACTCAATACACTCAGCATTAAGTCTCGAGATCTCATTTACATAAAGCCTCAATACTAAGCACGTCCTTAGTACACAAGAACACGACTACAAATAGACAAAATACTCAATGCTGCACCTATACACACCTTCATTACATCCTTTACTCGATACTGCATTTAAATACAGCCTCATTACAGTCTACTACATCTACAGACAGCTTAAATACAAGATACTGCACAGTCACATCTCTTCAGTACTTCTTACCTCACCTACACATAGTCAATCCAGAACCTGCGTTAAAATGTCTCGCGGATGAAGGCGTAAAACAGATTGACATTTACTGAAGACTTCAAGCACAGCACGGCGATGAGACTCTTAGTCGGAGTAAAACATTTTAACGGTGCTAACTTTTTAAAGAAGGCCGTACACTCGCGGATGCCGATCGCGGCCGAGAACTTTCAGCGAGTGGAACGACCTCATCCTTCGAAAATTGACAGATAACTCGCCAACTACGAGACACATCTGTATGTAGGACCTGTCCTCACAATAATTCACAAACACCACTTGCACGTTGCAGGAAGTTATTGCCACATCCTCCGTTTATATCTTTCTGGACCAGGTGTTCATGGGTAAAGTGTACGGTATCTAAGCACTAGTGATATAAGTGCATTAGTGTAGCAGAAATAGAGGTCGTTTTTGTCGTCGCAACTGTGTTCGGATATTCTGCGCAATCAATAGTCCCGGTTTGACTCGAACGCCCTCTTATAATTAATACTACACTTACAGACAGCATTAATACTCAATACAGTGTGTACTGTATATACAGCCTCAGTACTCCCAATTACATCATTAAACCATCTCTGGGTACACCTACAAACAACCACCCACACCACTACACCCACACACACACCTTCATTAGAGCCAACTAAACCTGCTCAATATTGCACCTCAGTGCATCATACTACACCCATATACAGGCTCAGTGCATGACACTACACCTACAGACTACCTCAGTTAGCACTGCTACACCTACAGGTAGTCACAGTAATCAATGCTACATCCATACCGACTCTTTCTTTTTGACTCGTTTTTATTGAGTACTTTTAGAATAATAGTGTAAGAATAAAATTTTCATCAGATTTTACATTATTGGCCATATTTGCACAAGAAATTATATAACAGCTTTTTATAAAGATTTGAGTTGATGGTTAATAATATCAGGCTTATATTTTGTATGTGAGAAGTAAACCTCAGGAAGCACCTTATGCTTGATTGGTCAATACTAACGCAATCAGTTTTTAACAGCAAAATACACAAAAACAGATGTGTTCTACATAGACTTCACAGGAATGACCAAACTGCACAGCGCTCGTCTCAATACACACCTACAGCTTCAAAACTTAATAATGCACCTACACGCAGCTTCTATACTCACTATACACCTACACACAGCACCGCTGCATTCATTTAGCTGACCATGTCCTTGTCCCAGTCTGTCTGAGCTTCAGAAGCAGACTCTGGTAAACAAGGCGGGAACGGAGGGAAAGTCAGAGCGAGACAAAGAGACACAGATAACGTGAGGGAGTGTCATGAGTGTGAGTAGTGGGGTGAGAGCTCGACGTGTCTGCGTGGTGACTAAATAATAAATGTGCCGTATCGGGTTTCACATGGAGCCAAGGCCATGGCCTGTGGCTGGGGGGAAGGAGGAAGGACAGGAGGGGGACAGCACATATGAGATGCAGAGGTTTTTAGCAGAAAGGAACAGGAAAGTGGAGCATAGGCAGAAGATACAACCAACTAGCTGCCTGTTTGTCGGTGTACATGACTAAATTTGACCTGTCGTATCAAGTCCGGTATTAAGTCACATGGGTTAATTTTGCGTTATAGCCAATAGAGTGCAGTAGGTGAAGTGTATTACTTCCGGGGTCAGGGGTAGCTCAGTGGTTAAGGCATTGGACTACGGTTCGGAAGGTTCCATGTTCAAAATCCCACAACTACCAAGTTGCCACTGTTGGCCGCGTGAACAAGGCCTTTAACCCTCAACTCCTCAGATGTGTAATGAGATAATAATGTAAGTCGCTCTGGATAAGGGCGTCTGCCAAATGCCTAAATATATGAAGTTTTTAATTTTGGTAAAAATCGTTTTATAAATGCGTTATAAATGCGTTTTCTATCTAATCCTTCACCAGAGAAAGTTTTAATTAAGTACAGTTTTAAAGCACTTATTAAACACTATCCAAAAAAAATGGGGAAAAGAAATCAATTCAGTTACGTATCGCGATTCTTTCATGTGGCAACTTATGTATTGCCACACTGACAAATATATATATATATATATATATATATATATATATATATATTTTTTTTTTACAATTTCTATCTAATCTAAGAATTGTAACAAAATAAAAAAAATGATCAAATCACCACACAGGTATCGTAATAATATCATATCGGGTGGTATTGGTATCCAAGCTGGTTACTCCAGTTGTGATAGAAAACCATTCATTTTTTCCACTGCTGGCGAAGTTATTCAAAAGGGTAGCAGGGAAATCCTGGTGCCACAGTTAGCCAAAGGATTCCCTCTTCAACTGTATATGTCATGTAATCCTTATATAAATATTCTTAAAGTGTTATTTAGACTTTTTATTTTGCATGGAACTCCATGTAAACAATTTGCACTGTCTATATCTCAGCAACCGGACGTAATACAGTAATAAACTTGTTATCAAGTCGTAATTGATCATGATAAAGCACTATCTTAAAGTATGATGTCTTAACTGTAATTCTTGTCTGTCTTCCCTTTTGTCTCTTCTTTCTCTAAGAAGGTGATGCTGCCGACGGGCGCGGCGTTCCGGTGGTTCCAGTAGTGCCGTGATCGCCGACCTCCACCCAAAGCTCTGCCATCAAGTGCAATGCTGACTCTTGCTTGGACCGACTCCAGCACCTACACTGGCTAGCAAGCATACAAACCATGAGAAAAAAAAAGAGGAAACAACCACCTGAAACTTCATATAAAGACAGACACACACACACACATACACACAAAACAACAACGCTACAATAACATAATCAATCAAATAATGGATGCACCTACTTATTCCTTGAACCAAAAATTAAATATAATGAAAAAAAAAATTATGGCAACTTTCATTCCCTTTTATATGTTTCCATTTTGGTACCTTTTTGTCCTTTTTCCAGCAGGTTTTTTCTCTCGCTTAAACATTGGAACAGTTCATTGCCAAACAGAAATGACAGACTGAGTGTGGACAATCAACAAAAAATTTCTGTGTTTGGTGTTAATGTCGTTCACGTGTGGAAAGATACAGTACTTGTGTAGAGAATGTAAATTTTACAGCTATATTTTAAAACTAGTGGCTCATGGCAAGCACTATTGTAATTTAGCACCGTTGTTCTTACTTAAACTTCTGTATTTTATTGATTGTTTTCATTTTTTTAAGTTTGATTTTAAATTTATAGATTGGAAAACCTGATCAATGTTTGTCATTTAAGGAGCAAAAAGAAAAAAATAATTCAAGATGTAAAAATCCCATTTTTCTGAATGGAATGAAAAAACAAAAAAAACAAAACAAAGATATGTCGAGACCCCACGGTAGTTTATAGTCAGGATAGATGATGATCTACTGTACATGTACATGTGGGGTTGCTACTACTGGAAGCTCACTGACCGCCAAACCATTCATCTATCCAAACATTTCAGTCTGCACTGTTTTGCTGTAAGATCGCGGTCATATTATCACTAAGATGTCGCCATTGCGCAGGTGTGGATTTTTGTTCCTTCTGAGCACCTGAGGACAGCACTTGTTCTATCCAATTAAACGCACTGAAAAAAAAGTTTTTTTTTTCTTTACATTTTTTTTCTTGGTTACGTTTTATTTTCCATGACATTGCCAGTAGCTACATCTTTTAAAATGAACAGCGATGTTTGTATTGGAATTAGAAGTATGGGCTGGTTTTGTGAATAAAAACAAATGCATGTATTTGTGTCAAGAATTTACAGCTCTGATGTCTGTCTACTTGCATGTTTTTTTACGAAATGACCAGAAACCCTTCAAAAAAAAAAAAAAAATTACAAAAGTATGAAAATGTTCACAAATCTTATAGGTTGTTCAGTTTTCAATAAGGTAAAAAAAAAAAAAATTATAATAAAAACACAATTGGACAAGATGTCATTTTCAAATGCAGTCAAGGTCTGTGCTGTTATTTTGGGAAGGGGAGGTCGAACGAGGAACGTTCAAGTCAAACCGGGACTTAATGACATTTCTTGTGATTGAAGGCGTAAAACCGATTGACGTTTACAGAAGATTTCAAGCACAGTACGATGATGAGACTCCAGTTCGAATGGTGCAAAGAAGGCCGTATGTCAATGAATGATGATCCCGGATAAGGTAGCTCAGAGCCAACTGTACTCATTCAGTGGAACACCTGATCCTTGAAAAATCCGCAGATAATTTGTCAGCAGCTTGCAGAAGAGATGCATCTATCTAAGGGCATTGCACACACAATCAGTCACCGACACCACTTGCACATTACATTACAACTCACCTGCGAGCTACTGCCACCACATCCCTTGTACATTTTTGACCTTGCTCCAAGGCATTTCCACATGCCATTTAGTGGAGTTCCTGGGAGGTCAGTGTTTCAGACATGAAGCATTATCATGGCTCTTGCGTACTAAGGAGATTTTTAACCTTGATGGTATCTAAGCACTAGTGAAACACACTAAGTGTGCATTAGTGTATCAGAGGATTAGATAGAGAAATGAAGGGAAGTTTTTACTCTCATAACTGTGTTCTATTACTCTGCACAATCAAAAGTTACGGTTTGACTTGAAGCTCCCTTGATTACAACATATAGGAAGAATAAAATAAAATACCTTGCACATTATAAAAGAGACAGATGTTAACTGAAGACGGAAATCCACGCCAGAAACTAAGGAATGTTCCTTCTGTAGCGAACCACCAAGGATCTTCAAGAATAAATCTCTTTCCGTGACACAGTCTGACATTTACAGGTAAAAAACACAATTAGAGACGGATGAATAATTGATACTGAGCCAGTATCTCCAATCCACAGCCGGGGTTTTCTGAGCAGGGCTGTGAAGCCGGATTTGAGGGGAGGGTGCTGGAAGGGTTTGAGAGCTTCAGCAGAACCTAAGGAGAGACAGTAAAGAAGTATTTCTCCAGTTCATCTTCATACTTCTTATTCACCAAGCACCATCTGCTCTGCTTCTTTAGTGCGTCCAAATCTTATAATAATAATTCAAACTTTACACGTTTTAATTATTTGACATTGTTTTAATGACAAAAACAAAAAGTAGAAATAAATAAATAAATGATTGATTCATTTGCATTTCGAAAAAGATGATGGATATAAAAGTAGGTAAGTGGTTACAAATCATACTTCTGGTCTTAAGAAGTCTTTTTTATCTCTCAACCAACAAATCACTGTAAGCTATATCAATCAAACTGACTCAGTTTAGCACCTAATCAAGTTCATCAATGCAGATTCCTTTTTTTTTAAAACAAGAAACATACCAATTCATCATGGAAGCTGTGACCTTCTCATGCTACGCCATGTATATAATGCTGTAGCAAGCCGCCTGTATCTGAGGTTAGACACACCACCCGACTGCAGTGTTGAATTTAAGGACCGGCCCAATCTTAGTAAAATCGCTCAAAATGCTGAAGAAAAGCCAAGACTCGTATGAAATGAGGATCTCTTTACTTTTCTAGAGGGGGTGAACCCCAAGTAATTTGCTGGCATTCACCGATATAGTTATCTAAGGGAAGTCATTCTGATTTCTTCGAACGCCAGGTTAGACTAGCATACTGTATCATTATACCATAGCAGGCAGCAAGTCAAACTCTAGATAACTGTAAATATTTACATAATATTTTATGACTGATTAATTCATTAGCAAAATGTGCATCAATAGTTATGCATGAAACAAGCAAGCTTATAGGGACTGGAAGATGTTTTTAGGCAAAATCAAAAATCATATTTTTTTAATATATATTATGAATCCATCCATCTAGGAACCTCTGTAGTCCAACTAGGGAATGTGGAGGCCAATAGTCATTAGCATTGTATTTATTTCCATTTTATGACCATGGCTGGACCACCGGTCAACATTTACAGTACCCACGCATACACCCACTACGGGCAATTTGGGAATGCCAACTAGCCTCATTTGCATGCCTTTGGACTGTGGGAGGAAACTTACTCAAGTACCCGGAGGAAACCTACCCAGCACATGGACAACATGCAAACTCCATGCACACAGAGCCCAAGGCAGGAACTGAACCCAGACCCTGGACAATGCTATATATTATGAATGAATACATGCAAATATGATGTATCCCAGCTTGCAATCCTTGTAGGGTGCCACACGTGGTCTTCATGAATGATGACATATCTAGTGAGATAATAACATTCGAAGAAGAAGGATAGTCTAGCTATCTTTAGGTATTATGATTGATGTTATATGTTTACTTGAGTGTACATGTACCACTGCAGGGAGCATGTGTTATTCAATAATATTCATATTAAAAGAATTGACTGTAAGTCAATTTTTCTGTAAGGAAAGATCAGGAAGTGTAGATTGTGTGCAGGGCGATCATGGGATGGAGGGGGTCATCCACAAGTATAGTGAGAGTCAGAGTGACAGCATAGGTCTATGCTGCTCTGTCCTGGATTGAGTCCTCACACTGTAATGAGCACAGGTCTGTGGTGCAGCCATGGCAGGGGGATCGGTAATGAAGTGAAATCTCTGGTGGGGACCCAGTTTGTTGGGGTTCGAATGTGCGAGAGAATGTGTGCGTGTGTGAGTTTGAGAGAGAAAAAGAAAAAAGATAAAGCGAGAGAGAGAGAGAGAGAAAGCGAGAGTAAGGGAGCGTTCCCAGCTCCCCCCTGGTGACAGCGATGGGCCGGTGCCATGGCCACGGTGCTGGGAGGAAGCTGAGGCTCTGCATTATTAATGTGCACCGCGGCGTCCTCGCTCCTCCCAACCACACTGCCTACTGCCCAGTCTGCCGTCACACAGGGAGAGAGAGGGAGAGAGCGAGAGTATGGCGAGATAAAGAAAGAATGCAAGAGGAAGCAGGGATAGAGTTTAGTGGTGCTCATTAGTGCATACTATTTGTGCGTCTTTGTGAGCTCGTGTTTGCGTAAAGGTGAGCAAAATATTGTGTCAATGTGCACACGTGGATAGAAATATAGATGGATGTGATAGTTGTCTAGACAATGTATTCATAGACACTTCAAGTGCAGCCCATAGGATCACGTACATTATTTATATGAATATAAAGTCGTACTATATTGTAGGAATATAAAGTTTGGTTAGAAGCAGTCCCAAAAGAATGCACGCATATACCTCTTGACACTACCAGTGCCATCATGCATATATTCTGTGCATCATCTTTAATCAGAGCTATTATTACTGAAATCGAAACATTACACTCTTCTTGGTTGAAAGGATTGGAGCTCGATGTGAGCTTTAACTGTTGCGGCCCATCCAGATGAATAATCCATGTGTTATGCATTGTGAAATGCTTTTCCGCTCACCACGGTTGTGGTAAGTGTGTTGATTTAAGTTACCATAGCCGTCCTTACAGCTGAATCTAGTCTCTGCACTCTCTTTCCACCAGAGGCGTTTCCACCGGCAGAACTGCTGATGCTTTTTGTTTTCTTGCACCACACAGTGTAAACTCTGTAGAAGCCTGAATGAGAAAATGCGAAAGAAAAAAAAAAAAAAACGGACATCTGGCATCAACAAACATGCCATGGTTAAAGTTCCTGAGATGACAAACCTCATGATTGGCTGAAAGGATTATTTAAGGGGGTACAGGCATCTTACAGATACTATGAACTGTTTGAGGGTAAGCATTGTTAAAAAATAAATTACAAATCATCAAAAACAGCAATAAATATGTGGTGGCTAACATATGAAAAATGCTTTGAAGATATAAATAATTTCAATAAAAAAGAAAAGCGGTGGACTAGAGTAAGGTATGGTTTGTTAGGAAGGAATCAGTATTAATTAAGAAAGCAGAACCAGCACTAATGATTTTAGATTGTTTGAGATGAACACAAAAAAAAAATCAGATAATAGTTTTGGATTTCAATTGGCATCCTAAACAGATTTCACACATCCTGTTACAAAGGTTACGGTTTATTTCTAAGCATATAGTGCACTTGTTCAAGATCAAATCTTGATTAAGAACATCTAGATGGTTAGAAAAAAAAAATAAGGACTAGGTCAATATATATGTGCATGATACAGTATAATGAATGAATATTTTGTTGTATATACTGCAAACTTATTCACACTTTTCCTCCATTTTCTGCTCATCAATTCTACTCTTCTCTTGCTGTTATGTTAGGTTACACCTGCCATAAAGAGGAAGTAGCTGCGGTTGAGAAGAAAGTAAGATAGAGTAGATGTGATGGTGAACAGGAAGGAAACGTGAAGCTGTGCTGGTTGCTGAGGCAGGGTTAGCAGGGTTAGCTGTGAAGAGGAAGGTCAGAGTGGCTGAGCGGACTGTCACGGCGTGAGAATCCTGCAATCTTATCAGCACCTCGCAGACATGGAGCGGCGCTGATCTGCTCGTCCTCTCGGCCAACACTCGCACCCTGCCCCCACCCCCGCGCTCGCCTCCTTTTCCCAACCCTCGCCAGTACCGTAGCCACAGCCAGCACAGCCCAATGCTGCTGCTTAACCAGGCCAAGAGAAAGCATTCACTGTAGCATGGAGCCAATGGCGATTTGACCATGAGTGGAATAAAGAGCTAACAAAACTAAGAAAATGTTTCTGAATCTTGGTGGTTTAATTGTTGTGAAAGATTCCCAATGAAAGAGGTTCTACTTAGGAACTGTCTCTGATAGGAAAACCATTAGTTAAACAGACCCAAGAAGGACAAGCATAAGAGATTCTCAATGATTGTTAAATACTAATATTGTATTATATTGGGTGGATGGGTGCCTCACACCTCCAGGGTTGGTGGTTTGCATCTAACCTCTGGTCAACAGCAGTTTGCATGTTATTTGTGGGTTCGCCCAGGTACTCTGTTTCGAGTAAGTGTTTCCAAATTGCTGGGAGTGTATGATTGGGTGTGTGAGTGTATGTGCCTTTTCCCTGAAATGGGTTGGCAATCCATCCAAGGTATCCCTGCCCTGAGCTTCCTGGGATCGGCTCCAGACCCCCTGTACCCCTAGACGGGATAACCATTATGGGAATAATGAATGAATGACATTCAAGCCATACAATTTAGTCATTTTAAGTCACCTATATTTTCTTGGCTGCAAAATCAGTGCTTAGAAACTCTTGCTATCTGCCAGCTACTACTTTTTAGCTTTACTTTATGTGAAGATGTACTGTATCTGGAGGAAAAAAGCAACATCTGGCACCCCAACAGAGAAGAGGATCTTATTTCATTCTACTTTCCTTTCCAATAATAATCATAATAAATACAAGTACTACTTCTACCAATAATAATAATAATAATAATAATAATAATAAAAATCAGTTTTTAATTAATGTGTGTAGTAACAGCTATCTCGTACCATTGGCAGGACATGAACACCATAACCAAATCCCGCTGTCTAATTATATAAGCAAATAATTTAATGAATCATTTAATTAGTACTATAAGTGCATCTGCTAAATAAGAATGAAAATGCTCTTTGACCTTAACCCAAAATAATCAAGGTTAATTAATTTGTTAACCTAACAAAATAATAAAATAAAAAATTTTAAGCACATGTATAAATTTGTCTAAATACATTTTAATAAGCGAGGCATGGTGGCTTAGTGTTTTGATTTCCGCCTCGAGTTCTGTATGTTTGCATGTTCTCCGTGTGCTTGGTGGGCTTCCTCCAGGTACTCCAGTTTCCTCCAACAGTTCAAAAACATGCGGGTTCGAATAATTCATGTTATTTAATTACCTATAATGTGTGAATGAGCATGTGAGTGTGTATGTGTGTGCCCCGCGATGGATTACCCCAACCCGTGCCCTAAGTCTTATGGGATATGCTCCAGGCCCCCACGATCCTGTATGCAGGATAAAGCAATATGAAAGATAGACAATGACAGTAATGCACTTACTTAACAACAATTTACACCTACTGTAAGCATGGCCTGAAGTGTTTATTCCCCTTATAACACAATAGCTTGTCATATTACCAATAAACCTGAATGTATTCTGTCCTGAAGAATCTCCCATGGGGGAAACTTTGCACCTTTGGTCCCTAAATGTTATTTCAACATTTAATTCAATATGATACATTTGACTGATATTTTCACTACTGTAAAGTACAATAATAAGTTTAAAATGTTAAAATAATATAATTATGTAAACAAATTTATGTCAACACCTGCCAGAAATAAATTACGCAGGTCAAAACTCAAAAGCGTGGTAACAACACCATCACAAATGTGTGATCTGTTTTTTTCCATTAATCTTACGTGTACCTCTATTTTCGTCCTCTGTTCCTTATCGTATTTCAAAAGGAGAGGCAACAGTTGATGTGCACTCATGGTTTCGGTGCTGAAAGCACAGAGCTCCAGCCTGAACTCCAGCAACTCTGGACTATGACCTTGCTCTTCTCCTCTGGCCACAGGGGCAGGAGCAGAATGGCGTAGGGAAAGGCAAGTCTCAAGTGATGTGGGGAGCAGCAGCAGAAGGCTCAGTGCCTGAGGGTACAGGGCTGAAGCTGAGGCGTGAGGGGGCAAGCGCAATGAGCTGCTGCAGGCGGGAAGAGGCTGATGTGTCACTGTCACGGTGGGGCTCTTATCCATGCGACTGCGTGCGTGCTGTTGGATAATGAAAAACACAAATGTCAACCATCCAGTTGATAAAAGATACTGTTTTGCGAGTTACGAATGAAATAATCATTAGTTTATTTATGATACTAACTTAAGTACGGAATTAAAGTTTGAAAAACTGCTTTCAGCAACTTGAGATTCTGTTGTCCAAAATATATATTTTTTAAAGTAATAAAATTGTCTGTTTTGTCAATATCTAAGATAAAAGTGAATAGCCTGACTGATTAGAAGTGTAGCTCCTCAAAAAGCAAAAGTCTGACTGATCAAATCCAAGTGTGCTACCAACATTTAAAGTTGACTATGTATCAGGTGCAGAAAATAATAAAAGCAAAAGTAAGATAAGACAACAAAATGTGGTTTATATCTCTGAGTGCTCTGAAAACATATAAAAGCACTCTTGCTAGCTGTGGCCAGGTATCAGTGATAGAGTGGAAACAAATGTTTTATTAGCTTATTAGCAGATAAACAATTAGTAATTACAGTAACTGAATATGGTAAGATAAGGCTCCTCCATTGTTTGTAGTAAGCTATTTAACTTCACATTATTAGCTATCATGTTAAGCATTTTTAAATACATAGCTAGCTAGTGCATACTGTGCCATTAATTGTAATTTAGATTCTTGAGCTTGATTTGAATATTAGGATACTAGAATATCTAGCATAAAATATGTAGCAAATATTTTAAATTGGAACGGTAAATACAAATATAAATGGAACAGCCATACCATAAAATCCAATAACATTAAAACTACCTAGGTTTTGGGGTCCTTATTTGACACTGGGGCAACCCCGGCTCCATGGGGTATGACTCTGTGGGCCTTCATGCATCTGACTTAGTTCGCCGCCTTGGTCTCTTTGCCTTCCTTTATCGGAAAATCACATGTAACTCTCTCTAAATACCCTGAACAAATTAGTACTAAGAAAGCATAAGAAATTTTAATCTATTAAAAAGACTTTACATTGTTTGGAATATTGGTGCATGTTGACTTTTTCGCAAATTTGCTCTGTATAAAGAAAAACAAGCCAAAAAAAAAAAAAAAAAGTGGCCAATGGTTGTTTGGCAAAAGACCTAGGGCATCTTATCATTGAAGGATTCCTACAGGAAAGCTCATTGCTAGGAACCTCATGCTGTAAGGTACTTTCTCTTCACCTGAGACAGGCCCATTTGCCAGGATAGACTACAAGATAGATGGTGCAAAACATAGGTGCTTTTGTGAAGAACCTGCAACTCTCGAAGACGATTCACCTTTCAACATAACATGAAAGCCTACCACAACTTTAAAGCGTTCAAGGACAGAAGAAGAATGTCCTCTAATTGCCTAGAGTGCAAAAACCCCAATCAAAACTTTTTTGAATGACTTGAAGAAGGCTATCCATCAGCGTTGTGGTTTGACTGAGCTTAAACATTTCTGTAAGAGAGAATGGGCAATTCCTTTTTATACATTGGTAAAAGTGCATCCAAACACAATTGAAGAGAACAGGTCTTCTAAAAAAAAGCTCTTATCCAGTTATCCAATGCATTAATGTTCTTCATCCTTTCTTTTTATTTTTCCTATTGTAATTCACACCTTATACTTAAAACACTGACTCTTCTTATTTCTCATTTAATTAGATAGTACTCAAATATAAAGCATTAGGGCTTTTATTAGCAAATTGTTAGAGCATTATTAGCAAAGAGCTTAGAGAATTTCCATAGCATACAAGGTATTTTCCATATCTTCATATCCTAACCTTTTACTGTTATGGTGGTAAAACAACATTATGCTGTATGTTTGCTAGTAGTAGTTTGTGCTCAGCATTTGAGTTGCACGTGTTACCCTGTGATTTGCCAGCTGGCTAGTTCAGTGGCTAAAAACACCAACCAGGCGCTAATTTGCTACTAGGGTCACTAACTCATCAAGCCAATTAGAAACATGAGATGTGATGATTTTAAATGACATTACCTTGAAATATTACTGGATTTGATTCAGACACGGGGCTTCAAAGTGAAAAAATAACAACCCAAAACTCTGCTTTTTGGCATGTGTTAGCATAGTTTAGCAAACGATTACGGAACTTTAAAGCTCTGAAGTAAATAAGATACCAAACAGTCAATGTTAGAAAAATATTGTATATAGCTTAATTAATAAATAAATAAATAAATAAATATATAAAATTCTTTAAGTATTCAAGGAATATAAGTTGTTCTAAGGGGCTAATCTCTCTGTGAATTTATGCCACCGCAGGTTTGAATATATTTGACTCTAAGTGATGTTATGTTGTTGATGGCTGAGGTGATGTTATATTGTTCCCTGGCTTTTTAAAGTTGCCTAAGAAACATTGTATGCATTATTTTTGTTTAAATTTGTTTCACGCACATACGCTGTGTTAATGCCACAAGATCCTGCATCTCCATTTTTCAAGTAAAATGTAAAAGATTCGCACTTAAGTTATGCACTCTTGATGGGATCATTTCAGTGACAAGTACTTCACTTTTACTTTCTATAAGTTTACCAAAATGTACAGGTATGTCTAAATTATTTGCCTATTTATGTTTTTTGACTGTCATTTTAAGTTATCTTGGTTAAAGTCTAACTGCCTATTTTTCATTAGTTTAATTGCATTGTGCTGTCCTAATTAGTTAGAAATGCTGCCTTTTCTGTGGCATTTATTTTTATTTATTTTTTGTCCAATATGTGGCCACGTGACTTGAGTGAGAATGATCAGATCGCAATTCATGTCACTTTTTGCCTCTGCACACACTCATAGGTCGCTGATGTCATCAGTCAGTACCGGCAGCACAGGGATTTCATAGAAGTGCTAACAACAGCTGCTAAAACAGCCAAAGTGAGGCGTCTGGGTTTCTTTCTTTTTCTGGACTTTCTTGTGGGCAAAATCCCAAAAATTATTTTTGCTAAAATTGCATCCGTTGTTTAAAATTAATAAGGGATCACACAAATAGGTTGTGCTTAAACTCAGATATTGTGAGGACAGCCGCACCCAAGTTGAACGTCATGACATCAAAGTCTGATCTGAGCCCCCAAACTTTTTTGCTAATAGAAACATTCATGCCATCTTTCACAATTGTTTTTCTCAGCTTTAATCTACTTGTATATAAATAAAATGCTGCGGTAAATCAAGTCCGGGTCACCTGCAACACTCTTTGGACCCCACTGTGCGGCAGTTCTGGGGGCAGAATAGTTTATAGCAGATGTGGTCTTTTGCTTTTGTAGCACATCTGCCTTAATCATTGATGTGTGGTGCATTCTGAAATGCTTTTCTGCCCATGACAGTTGTAAAGAGTGCTTGTAAGAGTGTTTCCCTTTAGCTAGAAACCAAACCTTGTACTTCAGTTTGGGGATTTTACAATTTGTCTTATAGTCTTTAGAGTTTTCACGCACAACTTGTGTAGAATGTTCTTCTTCACCAGAGTCTTCACCTTCTTGGTCACCAACCTGTCTACACACTTTGCCACTGCAACTACAGTAGTAAAAGTTTCAAGCTACATTCCTGTTAAATTTTTATTTTGCCCAGTCATTTTGGCTTACATTTGCATTTTGTAAATAACATGTTTGTGTCATTAGTGTGAACAAACCCTTGCCTTCAAATAACATGCACCCATGCATTTTCCATTGCATGATGCACATCATCATAAACATAACAAATAGTGATGCTGTATTTCAAAGACAAATCCATCATTGTAGTAGCACAAAAATTAAACAGCACAAGCCTTCATCATAGAGATGGTGCTCTGGAGGTCGGCTGATAGCTCAGCAGTGGTTTGTGATTTTATTGAGAAGTTAAAAAAAGGCCAGATGAAGAGTGTTTATGCGGCTATACTGCTGTGCTGAGAGATGTCCCACACATCACACTTTGAAACCATCTATCTGGACTGCACATAAAAACACTGCAGTCACGAGACAGTTTGTGAGTATAACTGATTACAGTACATGCACACTAACAGGCATCGAGTCACTTGTGTCAGTTGTAGTTTGTCACATGTTGCAGTTTAATGGCCGACACTGTTGTCGCTTGTGGGCGTGTACTGCCCAGCGTTCCCATGGGAAATTTATAGACCATCCAAAGTGATCTTGTTAAACACAAATTAAATAATGCACTAATCAGTGTGATAATTGGTTGTTTGATTCACAGGTTATGTGTTAAACAAGGCTGCAATAACCTCTGTTACTTCCTTCCAAGTGTAACTTTTCTTTGTAATATCTCTATGCATGTTTAATGTGAATTTGTCTGTGATAAAGAAAAGATTAAATGATGTTTGTTTTTTACATTTTTCACCTTAGGTAATAAATGGGAACTAAGTACAGGTAAGAACTAAAGGTGAGAGCAGGGGGATTTAAGTGAAGTCAGATCAGTGCAATATAGGAGTGTTCCTAGGAATCTGAAGTAATCCCGGGTATTTGTCATATGCAATTTGTATGCAATTCATAAAATCCTATTTGTAATGGTCCTTTTTATACTGCCTTTTTTTTCAATAGTTAGTTTGTGCATATACCTGTAGTTAAGTACAATAATGAAGCGTAAAGGTTATGACACATAACGACATGAATGTTGTAGAGGAAAAAAAAACAGAATGGATTTGGATAACTTAAACCATATAATGTGAACACAGCCTCAGTCAAATCCCCAGAACTGCAATCACGCACGCGATTTCCAAATCTTACTGGATGGTAACTATGATTGACAGTATGAGGATTTCTATAAAATGTGCAGATTGATGAATCTGATTGAGCATTAAGAATTTGAAGGTCACCAGATTATAATTTCGTTGTTGCAATTAAGCCTTGCAGAACGACAGGAGAATAACTCGCTCACAATTTCCGTCAAGAAAAAAAAATGTCTTAGGAAAAAAAAAAAAAAGATGCTTCCTCGAAATCCCAGCTAAATAAATGCCACCTCTCACGCTTGCTCACGCTCACAACGCCCTTCAACCCCCAGGAATCTGCCACAACACACACACACACATGCGTGCGCACACGCAGAAACAGATTAAGCACAAATCAATGGCTGCGGCTGAGGCGGGGGAGATTTCACCCTGGCTTCTCGTTAAGGCCTGGCTGAGGCGCGCAGGCTCGGGGGAGTGTTATTACCGGGGTGATGGTTGATAAGACGCTCGTTCCTCCACGCTGCGTCCCGTGGGACAGATGCATCGCGCAGCCATGGTAACCGTAAGGCTAGGTGTTATGCTATAATTGGGCCGGCGCTTTTAACAGCACAGCCACACAGCCAGGTACGCCGGCGTCTTCAAATGAGAAATTATACCACGGTGTGCAAAACGTGTGAGAGAAGGAGAAAGAGACAGATAGTGTGTGTGTGTGTGAGAGAGAAAAAGAGAGAGAGAGGATGAGAAGACTGCAGACTGTTTTCCTCATTGCGTCCACTTATATACCAAGCGACATGTGAAATGCTGCAGTTTTACCCACAGTGCACTGGGGTCAAAGAAGACTGGGATTAATTTAACTACATGCCCAGAATAGGTGTCGTTCTCTCCTCGCAGCATATGCTCATAATGCTAATTACCAGTTTAGTCCGATTTTATATATAACGTGTAAAAAACTAGCACGAGATGAACCAGTTCAAAGGATGCGCACATACACACACACACACACACACACACACTGAGCTATCGTATCTACTGCTTCTTCTCAGCTTGTTTACATAGGCTTTGAAAGCTCCACCAGGGGTTCGGTGAGGCTGTTTTGAGAGATAGATTCAAGGTGCAGGGAAGAAGGGAGACGAGCCGAGAAGACGAGAGGCGAACAGGAGAGGAAGGAGCTTTGACGAACATGGCGCTTGCTCTGCAGGCACTGTTGATTACGATCAATTTCCCCCATATCGACGCTCTCTCTGGCCCTGAGCAACACTCCCTCCTGCACTTTACATGCTACGTGCTTTGTGTACCATGACACTCCCTCCCTCTCTCTCTCTTTCTCTCACTCTCTCTCTCCCTCTGTGAACTAACCCTAGTCAGGACTCTGGTGGGATTGTTTGCCCATGGCCCCTGGAGTGAAAGGGTCTATGAGTCATCCCACACTACATCTGGTCTGTCTCCTGCATGAGAAAACTAGCCCAGCTAGTCAGGGCTGGCTGTAACCCAGAAATGGTGCATTGGCAGGCAACTAATCCGTGGGTCTGATGCTGATGATAATGTTTTGTCGGTACATCAGGTTGTTCAAGGCGTAGCTGTAAATAGGTGCTATGATAATCACAAAACAACTGGTGAGAAGGTATTGAGTGAAACATGCTAACTTTCCTGTATTGATTGCTTTCTTCTTGATCGAAGGTTCCTTTCATTATTTGTCTCCTGGCCGATCTGTAGTTGGGCTAATTTAGGGTTCTGGTGGTGATTACTAAAAGGAGACATAAGGCCACAAACACATGGACTGCAGACTGCCGTAATGGAGGAAGAGAGTGCTCGCTTGCAACAGAGCACCCCTCATCCCTCTATCTCTCTTGGCAGCCTCCATCCGAATTAATTGCATCTCCGAGAGAGCAGGAGAAAGTGCGAGAGAGAGAGGGAGAAGAAGAGAGAGAAAGAGGGTTGCTGGGCCGGTGTAGCTGTGGGGGAATCATTTAAAATTCTACCTCCCGTGTGGTTCCTGGTTTCCAGTTTAATGACCCCCCTCCATCTCTCCACCGCCGCCCTCCCCACTGTCTTCCCTACTCTCCGAGCTCTCGCTTTCCTCGTCCCTTCGTTCTTTCTTTCAGGCGTCTTCAGAGAACGCCTACCCCACCACCACCACCCTTCCATCGCCAGCACACACACACACACACACACACACACACACACACACACACACACGAACCAAACCTCATGCTGCTGCAGATCCGCGCAACGCTCTGCTCTCCAATTACCAGCCGCACATCCACAATCCATGCCGCTGCCCCTGGGAGCTGCTACACCTGTTGTCACCAGCACCAAGTGAAAGCTAATATCACAACCTCGCTGGCACAGCCAAAAAAAAAAAAACACAAAAAAAAACTCTGCAAGCAGCACCAGTTTCAAGTAGCAATGCACCTATTAGACTTTTTGTCCTGACACTTGGCTGTCTCGTTGGAACAGGCCTCGTCTGGGCGGACTTTTTCTGCTAAGGTTTGGCCTTCACTGGCATTTACACAGAGACTGGTAACTGCATGACTCATTTGTGATTAGAAGGTCTGGCGTAGCGGGAAGAGAGAGGGAAAAAAACAGACCGGCAGAAAGAGATAACGAAAGAGATAAAAGCTAGAAACGATGAGGTAGTGGCGCTTGGGTTCTAGCCCACCTTAACTGTCACTGGGGTCTGGGACCATCTGGCCTGTGTGTGTGTGTGCTAGTGTTGTGTGTGTTGTGCGCCCTGCCAGGTCTCTGGGCTCCTGTCACCTGCATCACTGGAGGATGAGCAGGAAGGAAGTGCTCCCAATCACTCAAGAGTGAAAAGAGAGAGAGAGACATAGAGAGAGAGAGAGACTTTTCCTCCAACATGGTGCTGGCATGGGTGCTGACACGGATCAGGGAGCTAGTAAACCTTTTCCAAAAAAATTGTCCCACAACCCAGGTTTCTACACTATTATATAATCGGATGTAAGAATTCAAGATTAATAAACAGTTTAAAGAAAAAAACATAATCATAGATAACAATGCCCGCTACATGTTCATCATGGGAGTGTGTAGTTGCTAGCAAAGTTTTGCTAGCATCAGCTAAACATTTACTGTTTGTTTGCCGTGATACTTTGAACAATAACTATTTCCACCATTGATTTTTAGAATAAGACAGCCATTTAAAAAAAAAAAGTTAAATAAAACCTGTTGTCTTTTTTTCAGTCTGGATAAAGTAAACAAATTGAGTCCTGATAGCAGAACCACACAATAACATACAGTATGAAACTGTTAACTTAGCAAAATAGCAAGAAGATTTTCAAACACTCTTTTCATATATATAAATAAAAATAGTATATACTAAAATATTAATACTATCTAAAAATATATATTTTTTCTTTTTGTAATTGTACCCAGCTACCTTTACCTTTAGTCAGATATCAAACGTGGGGGAAAGCTAAGCTAAGCTAAACTGACAATTCTCTAGTTAGCTAGCTAGCAACCATGGCAAATTAGCAACTAGCATGTGTACAAGAAAAGTAAACTATAATAGCCTAAAGTAATTAAACTAATTTTGAACCTTGTTTAAAAACCAGGTTAGTTCTGTCTACATGCCTAGGTTTGTCTTCACATTGAAAGAGTTTACAACGAGGAAGGTATGCTGGCACGCTTGTCCCAGCCTTTAACTATACATCTTTACTTTTTTTCATGGAGGTGTAATCAAGGAGGTCAGATCATACACAAGGTCAGAGAGTGCGTGAATAGGTGCGTGCTGTGTATGTGGTTGATTTTATTCCACTAAGGCTAGGCACAGCGTGTGTTGGCTCCCTCGGTCTCTCCCCTGTGTGGTCAATAGCAGTGCGCAGGCTGCAGATCGATGTGGGGTCAATACCTCTCAGACGCCTGCCTCTTTGTGCCTGCTCTGATTTAGCTAGCGTCCGGCCGGGCCCCCGCTCGCGCCGGCTCTCTGCGTTTTTTTTTTCCCCTCCTTTCCTCTGCTGTCTTTTACGAGCAGCCCTCTTAAATACGTCGGCCGGCTGAAATTAGAGACGCAGCAGTAAATCTGTGACGCGCAGAGCTGAGCACACTCTCGCTCAGCTCTCCTGCTCTCCCTCTCTCTCACCAAACACAATAAAGCTTGCACGGCACACAGCCATAAACCCCCTCACCTGTGCCGCTAGACACACTCCAAATGCGCGCGTGTGTGTGTGTGTGTGTGTGAGAGAGAGAGAGAGAAAAAGAGAGAAGGAATCACATTGTGTGGCTTTCGCACAAGATTTTCCGATCCATACAGCGAGAGCTAACTTTGACCTTATTCGATTTTTGTTCTTTGGTGGTAAGACATCTTTTTTGCTCAGTATCTGTCTACCGATAAACTAATGTAGAAAACTCCGCTCTTCTCAGGCATGGTGTTGTGGGAAGGTTTTGTCTACATTCTTAAATTTCACAGCCCGTTTGTCGTGGACGCTATGGATCAATGGTCTTAATGTGGGGTTTGTGTTACACAGCTGGAACGCCAGACCATAAGCAAAGCGATTGGAAGACGCATAAGTGGAAGTTTGGAGCAACCTTTATTTTGAACGTAACAGACTTACGCCTATTGGACTGAAATGATTATGTCCTGAGTGCCAGATCAATGGGTCAGTTTTGCTGTTTGTGAAGGACAGAGATAGTGTTCTGAAAATTGATTGGCTTATTGATTAATTAGAAAGCTTGAAGCAGCACTGACTTATTGGTCTGCAGCCAGGTTGGGTCCGAGGACATGAAACAAGAAGCTTAATTTCTACTTAAACACGTCCACACAGGGCTGATTCGATCTCCGACGCACAGAATGGTGTGTATTCTGGTCTCGCACGTCAGCGGTCCAGATCCCTGGCTGAAATGCTGTGTGATTGAGAGGCTCCCACGAAGCGGAGGAACATTATGGTAATTGTCATTACTAGGGCTGGGGCGAGTGCGTGACTGACGCCATTAGAGAGAGTGCAATTACAGTAGGGTTTGGCGACCTTGCTGACTGGAGGAGGTCAGGGCTTCTCATTAGAGTGCCGTGGAAGACAGCCCAGTGTCTCCACCATGCCAATCAATACCCACATCCCCCATGGCCTGGTCTAATCACAGTCCAGCCGCTGAAGGCCCACCCTATTTAGAGCCTCACCAGGGCCCAAAGAATGCTGCTGATGTGAATCTCCCACACATGCACATACACCCCCCCTGTGCGCACACTTTTAACTCATTCATGAGTGCATCCATGTGGTTCAGCAGCTGAGGATCTTCAAGTGGCTTCAAGATTTCTATTTGGATATTTATTTATTTAGTTATTTATTTAAGTAGTATTTTATACTGTCGATATGTCCACAAGGTTGAAGTTTTTCTGGTGAAATTTTACACCAAAGGTGTTAATTTTATTATGTTGCACTGTACAATATACAGTAGCACTGTGGGTTTTTAAAAAGCCTAATGTCACTAATAAGATGAGAAAAGGGACTCTCATGATGCTAGGATGCAGTGAATTGCTAGTCTGTGATATTGTATTAACATACAGATAATGGTTGATAGGCTAGATAGTTAATGTAACCTAGCAAGTTACCAACCAGGATTGGTGAGGGCTACCACATGACTCCTCTGAGATATCTTTTTTATGAACTGCTATTCATACTACATCACAAGACAGACTCCAAGTCCAACACACTAGAAACACAGCCCTCTTTTACAAACATGAGTTCACAGATGCCCATGATTGGTTGCAGTTGCTGTGATTAACTACACTACCATCTCTCCAACCAAAACAGCATGGGCTTTTTTATTCTCTTGGATTTCTGGACACCATCAGGATTTAGATCTCTTTTACCAGTAGGGCAAAAGCTTTTTTCCTCAAGCCAATCAACATGTTCATAAAAAATCCCCACACTGTCTGCTCAATGTAAACAAAAACGGCGAGCAGACAAAATTATGGATTAATCCGGCAAAGGCCTACCGAAATATAATCCTTGTAGCTGGAACGACGCTGCAGAGCTGTTGTTATAAAAAATGAATTAACATCATCTAACCATTTAAAATCATGGAAAACATGAGCAAATCACAAATGTTTGTCGTAGTTTTTTTATTTTGTTTTTATATTTGCACGTATTAAAAATGACAGGATCGCATAATCTATTACATTTATTACATAATAAAACTTTAAAGTTGTTGTAGTCTGTACATTTAATGAATGTTTGCGGAAAAATTATTTTGATAGTAATAGAACTTTTGGAATTTTTGTCTGTCTGTTTGTTTGTGCATGGATCACGTAAAAACTACTAAACGAATTTTAATGGAGTTTTCACAGGTGTATTTGACCAAACTTGAGGTAACATATATGTGTTGTTTCATCGCTATTGGCTTATGGGATGAGAAGATATGCTAATTTAAAATTTTAATGGAAAACAAAATCGAAAAAAAAAATCATTGGTTCATATCAAAGTTTAACAGATGGCGATGTACAATTTCTAATACACAAAATACATAAGTGGGCAATTGAAATCTATTTAATAAACATGATCTCACACCTTCATTTGGCGCACTTCACAGTAACGCATAAAAGTTTTAGTTCATTCCAAAATTCAACAGATGGCGTTCTGCGTACATTTTTAAAAACATACTTATGAGTGTGCAAATAAATTCCATGTAAACGAAGTCACGTCTAATATCTTAAAAACATCGACCTTGAAAAAGTCATTAGTTTACCCTAAAATTCAACAGATGGCGCTGTACATTTTTTAATACGCGCTTAAGTGTGCAATTGAAATCTACTTACTAAATGCGATCTCACATTTTTATTTCATGCACTTCACGGTAACGTGAAAAAATTTTGGTTTGTTCCAAAATTCAACACATGATGTAACTTTTTTTAAAACGCGCTTATTTCAAGGGAACGAAGTCTTGGGCACATCTAGTAAATAAATATATGTTTATAATTCACGGTGCACTTCCTGTTGCTGTAAGCAGTGTGTGAATCCAGGCAGCTTTCGTGTCCGTTGTCTTTAGAGACTGAGAGGGAGGGTGGAGAGGAGGAGAGAGAAACAGAGAGAATTAGCGAGGAAGAGGGGGACGGAAGGACGGAGGAAGGGAGGGGGAGGGGAGCCAGGCCAGAGGGCTCCAGGCTCCAGCACATTTCCGCACTGTTCGCACTCCACTGCCTCAGTCACCAGCCGTGCCTATTAAATCAAGGGCCCCTCTCTACAAAGACTGCCAATTATGCCCGACTGAGCTGCCTTTCTACCTCTCTCTCTCTTTCTCTCTCTCTCCCTCCCGGGTAAGTGCCCATCCAGGAAAGCCTGATTTCATCTCCAGGCCCACTGCCCTCTCTGATGCTGGTGAGGCCCTGATCAACATGGAATCAAATTAAACCTAAGCTAAACAAAGCTAGCTACAGGACAAGGCCATTTCACAACTAAAGACTCTAACATGACGATCTAACATAGTTAGCTAGTTAAGTTATTTACATCTTGGAAACCAAGATTAAGAAAATGTTAAGAGAAGGTACAAACAAATATAATAACTGTGTGAACGGGATTTAGAAAACAGTCCATCATTATTTCAGATGAATTATGAAATCAAGTGATGTAGTTGAGGCTGCATAGTGGCTTAGTGGTTAGCACTGTCCCACCATCAGGATCCGGGTTTGATTCCCATCTGTGTGCGTGGAGTTTGCATGTTTTCCTTGTACTTGATGGGTTTCCTCTGGGTACGCCGGTTTCCTCCCACAGTCCAGAGACATACAGGTTAGGATATTTGGTAAGAATGTGGGTGTGTGTATGTGTGTGTGCCCTGAGACTGACTGACACCCTGTCCAGAATGTACCCCTCCTTGTGCCCTACCGTACTGTAAGTCTCCTGGACCCCCCATGACCCTGTATACAGGATATAGCGGTATAGACGATGAGTGAGTGAGTGAGTGAGTGAATGATGTACTGTAGTTGAGGCTGGAGAACTGTCCTTACTAAAAGTCAAAAGCCTTGTGGACCAAGTCTTAGTGCCTGGCCATAATCCTGTATACACTGTGTGTGCATATGATTATTATAATTATGGTAAGCTTTTATGTAACTGTGACCTGAGGGTCAATGTATATTCCTATTTTCACATTTAGCTTATCTTATGTGTAAGCAGGCAAATAAATAGCCTTGAAATGAGCAAAAGAAAACTACTGAACATTTTTAAGCTCTTGAAAATAGAAAGCGACCTGTTGCTCGAAGTGAAATCTCTGCTGAGAGATTGGCCTTTGAAATGTATGCAGTAGGGTAATCAGAGTTTTATGGTGGTGTTGTACCGGTAACATGAGAAAAGAAAAAAAACCTGAATCAATCTCTCGTGCTCCTTACTGTGCTCGTATTTCAACTTCAGTTTTTTTCTTCTTCAAGTTTTCAAGTATGTGTTATCAGTACGGTTAAACCCTTAAACAAATCCCAGTTCTGGTTCAAATCCAAATATAGGCACAGTATATGAATATTTGAAAGAAGCACTAAGCAGTTTCAGATACAGGTACAGTATATGTAATGGCACTGCAATACATTACAAATACAGTGCACTAAATCACAATCTTCCTAAAATATCTCAGTCACCTTATCCATTTTCCTCTCACTGCTTCTGCTTTAAAAATGTCGAGACAAAAATGATTTGATTCGACTACACCGGCAAGACCAAACAGGATCAACAAACACCTAAGCAAAAACTATGATTGTGTACCGTTATGCCTCATTTACTCAGATTTTGGTGTCCGATAGTGTTTATATACTGTAGTATACTATTGAATTAACATCCCCTGCACCACTGTAGTGTTGACGCCTCACAGCTGCAGGGTGTAAGGAGTTTTGCTTCTTTTTTTTTTTCAGTCCTTGCGTGGGATTTTTTTTTTCCGTGAGGTTTCCTCTGGTTAGCTCCCACTTCCAAAAAACACGTAGGTGGATTACTAACTTGAAATTTGTTACAAATGTGTTATGGTCTGTAATGCCTGTCTTGTGTCCAGTGTTCTCATGAAAGGCTTCAGATCCAACATTACTCTCATTAGGATGTTACTAAAGTTAAATAAATAAGAAAAGACTATTTTTTCCCCTGATAATTTGCTAGAATAGTGCTGATGACAATGTATAATTTAAGTTAAAAGACATAATCTATATTTTTCTCTTTTTGGGGGGAATTGGCTGTAATGCTCATTGGAAATGTGTGAGGGCTATATAAACCTCAGCTGAATAATAAATAACAATACAATCAATAGTATATTTATGAGCATGTAGGCTTCGACGTAACTCTAGGAAGACTGACAGTGCTTCAGGACATTCTGAAGGTTCAGACACAGATCAGCAAGGTCACAGTAACTCTCCGCTCCTCTCTATCTTCTGAGTTTTCATCTATTCAGCTCTGAGGGCACAGATACAAATTTTACAAGCTTCACCTGTAGAGAAATCGCTGCGGACAAAACAGCACCAAGGCGCACAGCTGAAGTGCTGGTTGGAGTGTTTTGATTACATGGAGCACAATATCAGAGAGCAATATTTCTGAGAATGATAATATGTACAAATAAATGCTGCTTAATGCACAGAAGTGCGGGATCATGCACTCGAGCCTTTTCGAAAGAATTCCAATTGACATTTCATATTGAACTTATTTTTCCAAGGAAGATTTTTCTTTGGAAGATTTTACTTGAGCATATTTGAAAACTAATACTTAATATTTACTTAGATTTTTCCAAAAGTCCTCATTACAATTTCATTAAGTTAATTTGTTCATTTTAATTAAGCACTATCACCCAAGCAAGCAAGAGTGCTACTGTAATGAATATGCAGTCCTCCTCCTGATTTCTCAGGGTAATATTGCTTTTATATAAAATCTATAAACAAGAAACTAATATGGTGTAACTGACATTTCAGACACAATATGGCGAAATATATATATTTTTGTTTATTTTTGTTCCGTCAACAAAAATAGTTCCCAAAGAAGCCACAGGTGGATAGAGCTTTGCGTGTTGCCGTGGTGACGCACCGACTGACTGAAAGCCTGTAGTGAGTAATGAGTGTAGGAACGGTTTCAGTGTAACAAATTACTCCGAGAATCGTGTACTTGAGTGAAGATAGTGAACACGGACCAGTGGAGTGATAGAAAAAGGTGAAATGTAAACTTGGGCGCAAGACAGGGTACACTCTGGACGAGGTGCCAATCTATCACAGGGCACAAGCACATAAACATACTCGCTCACTCACACAGTACAAGCGATTTGGAAAAGCCATATAGCCTAATCTGCATATCTTTAGACTTTGGAAAGAAAACGGAGCACTCGAAGGAAACCCACTAATCATGTGGAGAACATGTAAACTCCATACAGACACAGGTGTGGCTCATACAATCAACCATGGAGTTTTGAGGCGACAGTGCTAAAAACTTAACCACCATGCCACCTTTAATAGTACTTTAGCAATGACATACATTTTGACATGCTGACTGCACAGTACAACACACATTAATTCAGGCATAACAAGGTGTTTTTAATATTTATTACTGTAAATAATGTTTAAATTAAGTTGCATGATTAGCTTCGTAACCTTTGTAGCATGCATCAAGTTTGACTGCATGTCCTGTTTGTTGGTGTTTCCAGATTGCCTGTAGTGTATTATCCAGTGGAGTGTCCTTGAGTGTGTGCTTGATCCCAATGATGGCTTAGCACCCGTTTACATTTATGGGATTTGGCATTCACTCTTATCCAGGGCGACTTACATTTTTATCTGATTATACATCTGGACAGTTGAGGGTTAAGGGCCTTGCTCAAGGACCCAACGGTGGTAGTCGTGGGGTTTGAACCTGGGATCTTCCGAACCATAGTCCAATGCCTTAACCACCGAGGTACCCCTGACTCCAGACGCCCCACAACCCTACATAAGATGTAACATGGATTAGAGGATGTAAGGAATATAAATTGTCTATCCTCTGCAATTTGTCATAAATGGTGTGGAATATATTAGATATCTGTTTTAAAGTCACACGCCAAAACTGGGTTACACCATCTGAATTTTAGTATAAGATGAGAAACAGCTTTTGAATTAATAGACAAGATCTGAATTACAACCAGTGACTGCACTTGTAGCGCTCAAAGCTCAAAGCATTTTAGCCATTATTCGTTTTGCTGTTTTTTTTTAATAAACAGATTTATGGCTCAGGATTGTGCACAATAAAGTGACTTATGCTTTTATTTAGCACAAAATATGAAACATGATTTACTGAATTTTATTTAACTTTAACAAACTATACAAACATGATTGAGCAACAACAAAAAAAAGGGTCACACAGGCAAAGATATAGCACAGATACTCTTGATCACATGTTTTTATGGTTGTTTCCTCTTGTTTCTACAAAAAATAATAATATGCTAGTTTTGAGAGTTTTAGGTTTTTGCCACATTATTCCCATACTGTATTCCCATATTTTTTCCATATTCCCATTTTTGCGACGCCATTCCCATATTCTCATATTTGCTTATTTTGGTAGTGTTAAAATAAACCCTTAAAATCATAAAAGTAATGATAACTTTTAATTAACCCGACATATCCGAAAACCCAAATCCACAGTTTGAAGCCCGAAGCATCCCCGTTAACACACACCGGCAAGGCTTCCATAAAACCACATATTTATATTTTAAATCATCATTGACCCGTGCGGTGTTGCTGGCACGTATCTGTGCCGCTTGAGTTCTACCTTTATATCTGTACTTAACCTTTTCGAGCTCAGAAAAGCCATTCCTTCTTGCTTGAAACATAAATGTATTCTGACTTCACACCTTTAATGTAGAAATGTCTGTTTTTGAATTTGGCCTGTATTTAACCTGTTACTGACCAAAAGAACCATTATGTTTTTTTTCATAGAAATCACAGCACAAATTTTTTGGTGGATTTTAACTAAATACTGTATTATGATTTGATTTGTGATAAAAGTATATTCTGCAAGTGTGTGTATGTACCCGCACATTAGTACGCAGTGGGGTGTTGTGTGTTTGACAGAGAAGCCATGGGAAGTGACCTCATGCTGTGCTCTTTCTCTCTCTCTCTCTCTCTCTCTTTTTCTCTCTCTCTCTCCTTCTCTGCACAAGACTGCATTCCCTTCGAGACAGAAAGACCAAGCACAGATCTCAAGATCTGTCTCACATACTCATATACACACACATCATTCACCAGTGTAACACCTGGAAAAGGGGAGAGGAAGGGCAGCACCGCCCAAATCTGGCAGCTGTGCATGTCGTTGCTCTTAACGGTTTTAAATTCCAGACCTGCATGGCTTGTCTTGCACATCTCTCCTAGTGAGAGAAGAGATAAGGGTGTTGTGTGTTGTGTTTGTGTTTGTGTGTGTGTGTTTGTGTGTGTGTGTGTGTGTGTGTGTGTGCGTGCGCGGCACACGGTCGAGGTGACGGCCACTTGTTTACCGGCCTCATTATGTCAGGCTGCTTCCTCAGAGGCTGTGGCAGGTCACGCCATGGCCTTCTGTCCACCTACACACACACTCACACACACACACACACACACACGCACATCAGGTGTCGTCACACTGGGGTGAAGGACAATGCAAACAATTATTCGGAATTGGGCACCCCAGACAGGATGCTGATCTGCCCAATTTCATCCAGTACTTCTCAGAAAGCATATGTATTAATCCCTATATACAGTTTCCTATCTCTGTGGGTATGTGTGTGTATGTCCGGGCCTGTATGCTGTGATGAAGTTAGTTTGTAAACAACAATCTCTTATTGGCTTTGCATTTACACTCTTCCCCCTCCATCCCCCTGCTCCAATTATAGTGAACTGTATGTACAGTCTGTGACAGGGCTGCTGTAGCAGAGCAGGTAATTGGGCCAGAGTTTTGCAGTGAACTTTTAAAAGCAAAGGAATAACCAGCTCATGATTTGCAGATATCTTTCACTTATGCTGCTACTTATGAGCAACAGCACATGATCCGGAGAAACACAAACACGGGAAGGGTTTAAGTGCTGCTTGAAAACATTATGGCCAGTGATTGAAAATGCATATTAGATATACAGGATGTCCTTATTAGTGTCCCTGCCTCAGACAGATCAGGATTTTATAGAACGGTATACAATGAAATCTAAGTCAAGTTGGTCGATTGGGCTCCAGTGTTCCTTTCAAAGCCACGCCCCCAAATATGCATGGTCTAAATAAATTGCAAATGGTACTAAAAGTTGTAAAAACCTAAAAAAAAAAAAAAAAAACTTAAAACCTAATTAGGGACTTATCTAAGTTTTTCTTTCTTTTTTTTTAGTAAAACAAAATATTGATAAAGATCATGTGTGAGTACATTATGATTGTTACTTTATTCCTTTTTTTCACAAAATTTTTTGGAAACAATAATATATTGACTTGTTTTTAATTGTTCAAATAAAATGTTTTATTTAAAATAGTTAAAAGGTCAAAGCTAAAAATAAGCTGACCAACTTTAACCTAATCAGTGATATTATTATTCCAAGTTAAAGCCCACGTACAGGTCTACCTGTCTTCCGTAATACACAGTTTATACTTTATTAATACAAATTACATTACATTACATTTTATACAAATTATACATAAATTAATACAAAAATTACACTTTGTAAGGTTGAGTATCTTGTGCCTTGTTTACACTAAGTTGCACTTCTTTTGTCATCAGCCAAATACACTCTCTGTTCTGTAATCAGAGATTATTATTATTTATTAATAAATCTCAGCAAAAATATTTAGTTCAGCTTGTATAATTAACATATATTGGTGCAGGTGTTTGTTTACATTGAGCAATTAGTTTATTAGTAGCGTATTCTAAAGTAGATTATTAAATCCACCACATAACTAGTTATACATCTACTTTCACTCAACATTTCGATTTCACTTTTGCTGCAGGTTAAACTTTAGGCAGATACCAAAGTACTGCCAAAGTTTCATTAAATTCTGTCCAGCCAGTTTTGCTTGATGCTATGACAGACATACTGGTTTCGGGTCCCCCAATGTATAACATGTGAAGATATAATCGAGTTCTGACCAATTTACAGACAATTTATTTATTTAATTCATATTGATTATTGCTCTTGTTTGTGTCAATATCATCATCATCAACATTATCATCATCGTCATCTATCCATCCATTATCTATGCTGCTTATTCTGTGCAGGGTCAGGGTATGAAATGGGTAGTAGGGAGTGCTATCCTAGGCAACTTAGTACACAAGGCAGGGTACACCTGGATCCATTGCAGGGTGCAAGCACACACCCACACACCCAACCACTACAGGTGATTCAGAAATGTCAATCAGCCTACACTGCATGTCTTTGGACTGTAAGAGAAAAGCCACCTTATCGCACATAAGAGCTTAAAGCCACCTTAGTGACTTAGGAGTCCACTGGTCCACCGCTTGTTTTTCATATAATTAAGACCTGCTTGTGGCTTTACAAGAGTTATTATTAGAACTTACACTTATTTTCCTTATTGAATGCATATTGGGAGTCCACATCATTTCTATTTTTATTTCTTTTTTTTTTTTACCCTGGGGTCCCACAGAAAGTAGAGTTTTGCCTCTAAGCAGATATATTGTTACTGCACATGTGAAGGGAATAAAATATTACAAAAACCTTACTGTTTTAAAAATATTTAAATGTTGGATTTATTGTCCAGTATAGTTTGAAAAAAATATGCAAAAGTCTTGAACCACCCTTATTTCTTCATCTGAAATTAAATTAAATGGGAACAAATGTCTTTCTGTGACAGGCTAAAAAGTGCCTAAAGGCACAGTATATAGCTTATAGTATATATATATATATATATATATATATATATATATATATATATATATATATATATATAAATATATATATATATATATATTTTTTTTTTTTAATTGTTGTTTATGTAATGATCTGAACAGCAACCTCATTTTCCTCTCGTCTGTTCCAACCTTAGCATTCAGCATCACCAGCATCAACACTGTCCTCTTGATCTGTTATCATTTGCACCTGTTTTTGAGGGGTAAAAGCATTCAAAGATTCAAGATTCAAAGATCCTCCCTACAGTCCTGTTCTTGCTCCATCTGCTCAGCTGAAAAATAATGGATTTGACTAAATAAAAAAAATTAAAAAACAGAAATTCTTCAGCAAGAGTGCGGATAAATTTTGACTCATCCTCGTACATCACAAAACAGCAAAATGTGCTGATCAGACTGAAATGAGAACTGTCTGGGTAGACATTGATTATTATTCTGATTAGCAAACTTGTTTGACACTTTGTTGAAGAGCTCCAGCCATCTCCACCGCTCATGCAGAACGAAACACAACCGTGCAAGAAAGGAAAATCAAGTTTGTTCAATTCTGCCAGTTTACTGAATTTAAGAATAATTACAGACAAGCTATAATTGCTAGTTTCCTCTTGTTAGGTCACTTATAGGGTTTTAATAAGAGGTCTTTGTGCAGGACATCAAAGATTGGTTGCAATAAAAATTCAGGGAAGTGTTTGGCACAAGTATAAAGTAGATAGAATATTTTGTGTGTGTGTGTGTGTGTGTGTGTGTGTGTGTGTGTGTGTGTGTGTGCACGCATGTTCATACTCTCATACACATATCTGGAGTAGCCACCTCTATAATCCCTCTTATCAAAATCCATATCACATGCTAGCCTGCTAGCCGGCTGGCGCACCGGAGGCCAGTGCTGTAACAGGAAAAACAGGCAACCAGACAGACTGGGGACGAAACAGACAGACAGACAGACAGTCAGAGAGACCCACAAATGTCGAGCAGTGAAGCCAAAACACACACCATGCTGATCGCTGGTATATGAAATAATCTTAGAATTCAGGCTCAATATATTGGACTGTGGAGGAGTACGATTCTGGAGGAGATAAGCTGATCACGCTGTTGTCATTGCTCAAAAATGGCTTTAACACCAGCATGACATAACACCAGTTGTATGAAATGCAAATGCGACATCATGTACATAAACATATATGAAAGATATGATGATGTTTTTTTCTAAGGAGATGTTCTGGTTTGTCTGGATGCATATGTTTTTTTTTTCTTTGACTAACTTGTGTGGTGGATGTTCCACAATATTAAATGTAACCAAAGACAGTTAAAAAGCCTGATGTGCTATTCATTAGTAATTAAGAGGAGGAATAAAACACTTTGGGATGTACTGTCGCAGGAACATAATCAACATCTCAACAAAGTAATAAGGGCTCTCCGACACTCCATTGTTGATTATTTTTCCTTCGAAAGCACGTTTTTACATAAGAAATAAGAACATTTCTGTTTTGGCTACCAACTGAGAATCATACATTTGACATATTCAATTCAATTTTATTTATATAGCGCTTTTAACAATGGTCATTGTCCCAAAGCAGTTACACAGAAAAACATTATACATGTAGCAGAATGGTGTCTTTTCATTAAGGAAGGAGAGCCCTAATTACATAGAAGCGGTTCTGTATCTGATCTGTATGTTGATGTATCTCCCTTTGAAACGGGAAATCAAAGTGACAGCATGTTGAAGCAGTTTTTTAATTATTAGTATTATTATAATTTTTTTCGAGTTGTGAATACTTTTCTCCCTACATGTTTTAACACTTTTTTTAAACATCCTCAGTAAAGTGTCCTAGACAATAAGATGCCATAAGTTTTGATGATACACTGGGCAAAAAAAGTTTCCGATGACCTTTTAATCCTAACTGACTCTGTGTTCTCTGCATCAAGCAAAGAAAACAACTATGGAGATTAATGCAATGAAAGAAAATTGAGTTAAGAACTGTCCCTTGCATTATTTAAACCTGAAAGGATAGTACAGAACCATCAGCTTCGCAGAATGGTTGGAATAAAAGCAGGAATGACCTTGATCGGAAATCGGAAACCATAGCCATGTTGAATAGTGAAAGTAAAAGCATTTCTATAAACACACAATATGATGAGAACTCGCAGGATTGCGACATACTGTATCAGCTGTGTTGCCAAAACAAAACCAGTTGTTCGTATGACTAATCAGAAGAAAGGCTTCGGTTTGTTAGGAAGCATAAAGATTGGACTTTGGAACAATGGAAAAATGTCATGCGTTCTGATGGGTCCAGAGCGATCAGAGTAAGAAAAGAAGCGCATGAAGCGATGCCCCCATCATGCATAATAATCATTGTACAAGCACCAGTAGGCAGTGATGTCATCTGAACAACGTTATAACGTTATGGGGCAGTCCAGTGTATATGTTTGACCTACAGTGATACCACCAGGATGTGGTGAGAAATGTGCACCAGACCTCGAAGACGAATCTTATTTGCTGTTAGCAAGCCAGTATGCCAATGTATAGGAAGACATGCCCTGAGGGTTTAATGATCCCACTATGGATAAGACACGATGACTCATCAAAAAAAAAGTTTTCAGGAAGTGATAAACTATACGAATCAGGAAAACTGTTTCGTTTAGATATTCTGTACTATCATACTAGTCTTCATAACACTAAGGGACTGGTACCGTAGTGTTCAGGCTCTGAATCACCACTTTCCATTTCAGTCCGACCGTAAGTACGGTATGCTTGCTTGTGCTTGTGCTTCTCTGCTGTTTTTGGGGAGGCCATTTTGCAGTGTGCTGTCCAGTCCTTTCCTCCTATATCAGCTCAGATGTTTCCACTCGCACTAGCGCACACCTGGGAGTCACAGCCATGCATCTGAGCACACGGAAAGAGAGAGAGAGAGAGAGAGAGAGAGTGAGTGTGAGAGAAAGACGAGGCGAGATGCAACCCCCCTTCAAGCCTGTGACACATTAATTATTAACAAACTCCGAGTAAACGTGCAAACTCTCCCATGTCCTCTCCTTTACTCTCATCTCTCTCTCTCTCTCTCTTTTTCACTCCTCTCCATTCCCCTTCACCCATATCTGCCAACGTCCCTCCTTCTCAAACACTTCAACCTATCTCTCTTTTTCTTGCACTCTATCTGTCTTTCCACCTCTCTCATACGCATGCATGCGTAGTCACTCACTGACAAACACACACACACACACACACACACACACACACACACACACACACACACACACACACACACTCTTTTTTTTTAGTTTTCTTTACTGCTTTTTTTCCTCTCAGTGAGGTGCTCGTAAAATGAAGTGGAGCACATCGGGAAAAGGGTGGGGGTCTTCGGGGAATTGGGTGACAACAGTGTCAGGCACCAGGCCCGGGGAGAGAGAGAGAGATAGAGAGAGAGAAAGAGAGAGAGGGAGAGAGAGAAAAGGAGTGTGAGAGGAGTCCATTCCCAGCGGCATGGTGAGAGACAAAGATGGAGAGTAAGAGGAAGAAACTTGGTGACAGTCAAGAGGTTCAGGTGTTGAATCTCTGGAGAGAAAACTTGAGAGAGAGAGAGAGAGAGAGAGATGGCCACACTGACTGCAAATCAGCACTTGCTGAATCCTTTAGTACACCTCAGTGGACACAAATCACTGCGGCAGTCTGGGTAAGGCACTGCGATATATCATTAGCAGTACGTGCCGATTGTGGCGCTCAGTGGCGTTTGTTTGTGTACAAAAATGATGTCCTGCAAGAAATATTATTTCCCTTTCTATTGTAAATTGGCCTGTTGGCTTCCATTAAACCTTTTCGTGACAGGATTTAACCGCATGTGAGCGTCCACTTGCTCTTTACACAGGTACTTATACACCGGATCAGCAATACCATTAAAACTCCTGAGAAGTGACATTAATAATAATAATCTCATCTTATTGTGCTGGATATGAGAGATCTTTGACAAAGGTTAGGGTTAGGGTCATGAACATGGGGTCAGAGCAACCCAGGAAGACAGTGGTTGATACCTACCAAATGTGGTCCGTGGTAGGACAATCCTGGTGACAGGGTCACGGGCGCACAAGGCTCATTAATGCATATGAGGAATGAAGGCTAGCCTGTCTAGTCTGATCTGACATAAGAGCTAGTGTAGTACAATATAAAACTGAAAGAAGTAATTGCTGGCTGTGATAGAAAGGTGTCAGGACACACAGACGGTGCATTATACTGTCAGAAGCTGCACATGGGGTTGTGTAGCTGCAAATTCAGCCCTTATCAAGAGCGACTTACATTTGAGCTTATTTTACATCAAAGCAGTTGAGGATTAAGGGCCTTGCTTAAGGGCCCAACAGTGGCAACTTGGTGGTTTGAACCTGAGACCTTCTAATCAGTAGTCCAACGCCCTAACCACTGAGCTACTCTTACGCGGCCTATTTCAGGAGGATATGAATCTCTGCTCTGCTACACTGCAAAATCATTTTAAAATGGGTTGAGCAACATAAAAGAGTTCAAGTTTTGTAAATCAAATCTGTTGGACAATCAGTAGGATGTACTGGACCAACAAGTCCAATTCATAAAGTTCGATCAAATCAGATCTGAGTCACTTTTATACAGTATGTGGTTCTAGATCAGATACGTAACCGATAAGTGGTCATGTGACTTGAACGGGAACATGCAGATCGGAATTCATGAGACTTTTTCCCTTTTCCCCAAAGGTATCAGCATACATTTATTGTATTTTATTTTTTTGCTAAAATTGCATCCATTGTTTGAAACTAATGAGTGGTCGCACAAATATAATGTGTTTTAACACAGATGGCACAAGCAAAGACATACCATGTGTGCATATGTACTGTACCATTTCAGAGGAAAGATAAAAGTAGGGTAAAAGTCACTTGGAATTATGAATGTAAACCGTCATCATATACAAATCTAATGTGACAAAATTTTAAAATTTTAAAATATTGAGAATTCAGCAATGTGGATTGTAATGTGAAATGTAAACAGCCTTATTTATGATGCCATTCATTAAACTCTTGTATCTTAAAGGGAATGCCACTCTGAAGATTTTATGACATCACAGGAGGACAATGTTATTACTAGCACAATCACACTGGTGTTTAATAGAAAACAAAATGAAGAGATGTCAAACCAAAGTGATAACAGTCAGGTTTTGGTGTTAGATCCAAAAAAAAAAAAAAGGTGAAAGATTTTTTTCTTACATATCATGTTCCAGTATATTAATGATCGATCCAAGGTGGAAATGGGGGAGACATACATTTTGTACAAATGTCATGTAACTGAAAAGATCCTGTTTTTTTTATGTCACAGTGCTTTGTAACAGGTAGAAATGCATTATTAGGATAGAATTATTAGGACATGTCAGAACAATAATTAGATGCCGGTGTGGCAATGTCAGGTTAAAGTTGCTATAAGGTAAGTGTTGACAGGAACTTAAAAAGCAAATAAAAGTCATAAAAGCAGTTAATTTAAATTAGTATAAGTAACACACTTACTATAAGACTACTATAAGTCTTAGATGGATGAGACTGACTGGGTTGCTGATTGGAGGGTTGAGGATTTGAGCACCGTCACCTCTGGGTTCCCACTGTTGGGCCCTTGGGCAAGGCTCTTAACCCTATGACAAAAACTGTTAAAACCACCATTGCTATAGAAATTATTGTCATTGTCGTTTCCTTGCAGATAGTGTGACATGCAGGACCTTTACAGATGTGAATGTGACATAAGTCCATTTAAAGTCCATTATGTCCCAACTAGCTTCATCATTGGAGACCACTACACTCAGGTGGTACACTCGTTTCCTGTTAGACAACCGTCTAACATGTCTTCAGTCTGACCAACTGTGAGGATACTTAAATTGTGGTATCAACCCACATGAAAAAATAAAGCACCCGCAATAGACGTTATTAAAAAATAATGTTTATAGAAGGAGCATCTAGAAAGACAAACACAAATGCAAAACTGTCTCAAAGAGTTTCCACTACTCGGTGACCTCCTTGGCCTCGCTTTACTTGGACCCAGTCGTGAATGTAGTCTCCATGGACACAGTCTCCATGGGCATGGTCTCTATGGACAAAAATCCCTGTGTACTGCTGTATGTGAGTGTGTATATAAATCTGTATACGTGTGTGTGAGTGTGTATGTACGTTAGCAGATGACAGGAGCTTCTCAGACCACTGCTGTAAGCACTGTTTGTACATAGCCTCCAGCTATGACTATGAGTGCTGTCTACATGCCCCTTGAGTGGACTGTTTTTACTCGGGCAGAGAGCAAGCCACCTAAATAGGAAACACATGAAGGGAAGGACCTGGCATTGGCACAGGAAGTCCAGAGATTGCAGCGATCAGCTCATCGCTTCATGCCTACTGAGGTTTGGAAGATTGATCAGAAGCCACTGAGCCGAAGGACAGGACAGAGACATGCGCTTTAGGATCACTGTGCTTTTGTGTGTGTGCGCTTGTGTGTGTGTGTGTGTGAGTGAGATTGGACAGGAGTTGTTCTGCTGGTGCGACAGCATAGTTCCAGCCATTACCTGAGGGATTCTGGCGATGTGAAGATACCTCAAGCTATTTGTTCCTCACAGGTGTGAAACTCTCCCCTGTCCAGCAGCCACACAAACACACACTCACACACATGCAGGGACTCAGGGACACAGACTCACATCCTAATCACTGATTGAAAGGAAAATGCGTGTCGTGGAGGACACTGGCCCTGTCTGTCTGTCTTCACTCACCATGGCAACACTTTCTACTGCGCAGGCCCTGCAGCAAAATCAGCGCCTGCACGCTGCATGCAAACAAGTCCTGCACACACACACACACGCGCGCACACACACACACTGCTTTGCTTAAAATCTTGTAACGCTCTGTCTATGCCTCAACAGGCTTTAAAAACTAACATACTTAAGTCAGTTAAGTGTGGTCTAAAATATAAAACATCCCCAAAGACTTTGCTATGTCGCATTAATGGACTGTGCCGACATTTTACATTCTTGCAAATGTAATCAAGCGGCCAAGACCAATTTGATGTTTGAAGTGTGCTTCTTTAAATTTTAATTTCTTTAACAAGTTAAAAATGTGTGTATTAATCCTCCAGCTGAAATAACCCTCAGATAATGCACTTATTTATACCCTATATCACTTAATGCGCCATTTCAGTGTTTATATAAATGAGCTACTGCAGAGCCACGCTCCAACAGAGAACAGCAAAGCTGAGCAACAAGCCAGGGAAGGGGATCTTTTATATGACATCACAAAAGGGAAAAAAATCTAATTCTCTTGATTAAGTCCCCAGGGTATTTATTTATTTTTTTTACATT
Source organism: Clarias gariepinus (assembly GCF_024256425.1). Classification (NCBI taxonomy): domain Eukaryota; kingdom Metazoa; phylum Chordata; class Actinopteri; order Siluriformes; family Clariidae; genus Clarias; species Clarias gariepinus. The sequence goes on along the minus strand of NC_071118.1, from coordinate 7,391,767 downwards.
TTGAGTCCTTTTACGAGCACCACATTGGTACAGTGGTTAGCACCGTTGCCTTGCTCTTCCAGGTTCCAGATTTGATTTCTGTCTTGCGTCAATGTGCATGGAGTTTGCATGTTCTCCACGTGTTAAGTAGGTTTTCCCCGGGTACTCCAGTTTCCTCCCATAGTCCAAAGACATGCAAATTGAGGAAATTGCCCATAATGTGTAAAATACAGTGAGTGTGTCTGTGCCCTGCGATGGATTGGCACCCTATCCAGGGTATACCTCGCCTTGTGCCCTAAGTCTTCTGAGATAGTCTCCAGGCCCCCTGCGACCCTGTAAAAAGTAATAAAGCGGTATAGATAGTGATTGAGTGAATGAGTGAGTGAGTGAGGTTTCCTTTAAGTTTGTCATTAATCTATGATATTAACCTACATAAGTTTAAACCAAAGTTAAAAAGCAGGATTTAATATTAGAAATGATTTCAATAATAATACAATTTCAATTTCAACTGACCCTGATTTGTGCGTGAGAGTTATTATTCTGTTTTGATTCTTATTCCCTCCTTCTCTAAAAGGAACTCTGACCAGTTCCTCCTGCTTCCACAGAGACTCTTGATCAATCCTACCCACAGTTATTATTCTTCACACTTGATTTCAATAGTTCCTGAATAACTTTTTTTGTTCCTATTTTTTAAATTATAAACAAATTAATATTTCAACCACCATGGCCTATGATGTATGAATGAAGAAGATCCCACAAATGTCATAGACTACTAATGTATTACAAATCTGCATCTTTTAATGTAATCAGACAAACACAGTTATAAATTTCCCACAAACAGTATCGCAACTGCTATTTCCCTCATCCACATACTGTACATGAGCTCAGTGATGGGTACAATTAAAGCACAGTTAGAGCACATGGCCAATTTAGCTCTCTTGGATTTCTGGCCATGAATAGTAGGAACTTGTGGTTTGCTGGAATATGCTTTTCAGTTGCGCCACTCAGGAGCTGAAGCGAAGACTTTAATATTCAAAACAAGTTTTTTTTTTTTGTCACAGGTATGCTATATTATTGTGGTTTTAGTGTAAGCCACTGTTTGGCGTTTACCTACAGGAGCTGTGATGTGATGGGTTAAACCTTGCTACAGTAGCTACTGGCCGGATATTCATACTGTATGTACAGTACCAGTCAAAAGTTTGCACACAAGTTTGGATTTATTTTTTCTACATTCTAAAACAATACTGGTGATTTCTAAACTATGAAATAACACAAATGGAATTAGGTAATTAAGTTACAACAACAAGAACTACAGTCAGTTGTTATTTTAAGACATGAAGGTCAGCTGTTCTGGAATAGTTCTCGCAAGAACAGTGCTGTCAAGCACATTTGCAAAACCAATCAAGGACCATGCAACCATGTAGAACATGGCTTTCATTTAGACCATTTAAGGAAAGCAAGACCAACACTTACCTCTGCTGCAGAGGAGAAGTTCATTTAGAGTTACCAGCCTCAGAAATCAAAAATTAACAAAGTGCTCCACAGATTAGAGACGTTATGAAGGCTTTACAGAGCATAAATAGCAGACACATCTCAATATCAACTGTTCAGAGGAGATTATTGCATATTTTGAACACCTGCGGCATTGACTGGGAGGTTAACTAGGATTATATTCTGGGTTGTGGTGATTGTCGGGCACTTGTCTACTTTTATGCACCAGACATATTCTGGCTTTCTGACTACTTTTGGAAAGAGGAAATTTTCTACCTAATTTGGTTTTGGCCAACTTCCACCCACCACTAAGATCTCATCATAAGGCTGCTACCCATCAGACACAGTGAAAACTATCATACGCTTCCTGCAAGGCACTTGAATCCACAGGGCAGCATAACACACGTAGAGAAAATGTTACCCACCTTCTTTCACATACATGAGATCATAGATGGACACAATTAGAGTTCACCAATTATCTGGCCATGGGTATACTGTATGTAGTCTCATCGGCATTTGAACTTGTGATTTGCTAGAGTACGTGTTTGTGCTACCAATTTGATGTACAAAGCTCTTTAGTTTTGTCGAAGGTTCACCATGTGTCAAAGGTTTACCATATTTTTGTTAACATCGGTTTTAAAGCAAGCCAGTGTTTTTTCTTTGCCTTAGGTAGCTGTGATCTGATGGGTTAAAAGCTAGTAAGTGGATACTGTTAATGACAAAATTAGGATGAAATTTCATATACAGTTTTTATTAGGAAATAGAAAGATTCAGATTTTACTGTATTGATCTGCTGTCTGGTTTGGTAGATGAAGTTGGTAGTGAAATTCTCTTTGGAATTTAGCCAAACTATCAATAATTTCTTGAAATAAGATTACAACATACCAAATATAAGATTATGAAGCCTATTAATAATTGTAGTAAAATTATATTTAGTTTGTTAAAAAAAATGGTATATATATATATATATATATATATATATATATATATATATATATATATATATATATATATATATTCACACACACACACACACACACACACACACACACACACTTTGGCTAGATATAGAATATTTCACGTGTTAAGATGTCATTGTTTGCAGTGTAGACACTTGTCTTGATACCGTATATAAACTGATTTACGAACAGTATCTCAGGAGGATTTCGTCTTTCTAGCAACATGTAGAAACTATATAGACAATTGCCAATCATATCATGACCAGCAGTATTTTTACTGAAAATTTTTAAACTACATCCTATGTTTCAACCTCTCAAAATGATGTCAGAGTTAATATCACTTCACTTCAGCGCGGTTGGTTTTATATTCATTAATCTATGCACGTTTTCGCCTTCAAGGCTAACAGCATTCAAAGCTAAACATCTGTCAAAAGTCTATCCAACACTAATGTCTCCACTTTTGATAAACTCCTTTGGATCACACTTTAAACTTGAACCCGCTTTACACAGTGCATGACACGTAACGCGTTCTCGTGTTTCGGCTTTACTCTCCTGAGAGGTGAGTTATTGCTGTGAAGAGTAATAAGCACAAGTGCAAAAAGAAGAAAACAAAAATTGAATGTTGTTTCATCCTCCTGTCTGACATTTGCACAGTAGTTTTAGGAAAATGACCTGCCACAAGGCCAATACCAAATTAAAGACTCCACACACAGATTAGCCTCATTATTTGGGAGCTTAGAAATCAAGGCCAGGGTATATTCTTCTGTGAAAGTTACACAGTTCGGAGCTCTTAGAGGAGATGTAAGAGAGAGTAAGCATGGTGTGTGTGTCTCTGTGTGTGTGTGTATGAGTGTGTGATTGTGAGCATGATTGTAACTGGGTCATCTGTTGCATAGAGCAGGTTTCTCACCTGTACACTAGCTTCCTGTCCTTTCCACTCCTCCACCCCCTCATACGGCCTCTTCCTTCCATTTCCTTCACATCTATCAGCCTTCAGCTCCTCAGCAGCCGTCCCTACCTCACAGTCTTCCTCATCTGTCACCGCTGAAAAAACACACACACGCACACACATGCACACTTAGCAGATTAGCATACGCTCCTCATCCACACCACTGATAAAAACAACATGAAGTAATAAAAAAAGCTCTGCGTACTGTACCTATATATTCACTTTTTCTAGTCTGGACATTTTAAAGAGACTACATGAAGTAAAACTGGACAGATATAAAATACTTTCATATATTAAATATTCGTTATAATTTATACAAGCAAAAAAGTCCTATTTCCACTGTCATACTGCAGCGGTTAATATATATATATATATATCAATTAAATACGCTTCAATTGAACAACATTTTAAACCCCATACACAAAACACAGGAATTAAATATATAAGTATGCTTTCTGTTATTCAAATATTAACATAATTCCATTTTTTTTATTATTTAATAACTATAATTTATGGCTTTTCATGCCATGGCTGAATTTTTGTTTATAGAATTTTTTATGTATTCATAAGAAACGTATTAATGTAGATTCAGGTATACACACACACACACGCACACACAGACACACACACTGAGTTTCTCCCCGTTGCCACTTCCTCTGCAGCCCATGGTGTTTCCGTTGGGGTGAGGGAGTGCCAGCTCTATCCCCCCCGCTCCCTGGTGGGGTCCTGCCTCCTGGCATCTGTCAGGGCAGCTGTCTTTCTACCCACACCGAGCACGTCCTCCACGCAGCTTTGCACTCACACACACAAACAAGTCAAAACAGAGGCACGAATAAACCAATGTTGGGCCTGGCCCTTTAATAAAACTGCACATAATCGTAGATGATATCCGTGTATAAGTTTACACTACGAGTCGTGTTAAAACAGCCAGTACATGACACTCCTGATTGGCTAAAAGACTTCAACGCACCACTGCCAGTTAGTTCTCTGCTGTCAGCCTAATGTTATCTCAACGAGACATTTTTAGACTGAGCTGTAGCCCTGAGAGGGGTGGTACAGAGCAGGCATGTGAGAATGAGTGTGTGGTGTGTGGAGTGTGTGTGTGCGTATGTGTGTGTCTGTTCAGGTGTGTGTACAAGCTCACAAAGTAGAAAAAAAAAAGAGGGAACGTGAGCCTCACAGGTGTTGCCGAATACTGATGTTCTCAGTTCACACACATGCACACACTCTCTCTCTCTCTCTCACACACACACACACACACGCACACACACACATGACCACACTCCCCTCATCCTCTCATCTGTTAACAAGCACTGGTCCACTTTAAAATGGATAAGTTATGGACTAGTTATGAAAAACAAATGTAATTAATGAATCCATAATGTAGCATTTGAGTATAGATGGTAGTAGTAAAAGGGCTTTAGTGAGTATTACAGAAACTCCAGATATCCTGGCATTTTCACCAAAACATTATTCAAATGTCCAAAACAGTATTGGTTCAGATTTTTCTTATGTTATGCATATAATGCAGAAAATGTGTGTGCCAAACAAGCTACTTCTGAAGTTTATGCAAGCTGGAAGTGATTAATCTTTCTTCCCTAAAAACATCAACTTACAAACTTCAGCCGTTTTGGAGAGATGATTTTATACGTGCCCCAAAAAGGGCCATTTTTCCAGCGTTATACTCACTATTATGTCTCTGTTATACTTGTTATGTCTCGCTTCAAACAATAAACATTTAAATGCAAATTATTCATAATTCTTTACGAGAATTGATACTAAAATTGGTGTAAGCCTTTAGAAGCATATGATCTGTAAAAATTGATGCATAAATTAAAAGCATTCTGTTTTTTTTTTTTTTAAAGCTTAAAACGCAAAGAAATCTGTAGTGTCCGTAACCATGTCAAATTCATATAAATTTAGCATTTTAGAATAATGCACTTTTTCACGGTTATGTCTTTTTATGTAAAACCTAAATTGGCCAATTTTGATCTGAATGACAATTAATATCATTGAAATGAATCATGTAATTGAATTGACATTTGAATTTAAAAAAAGTTACGGACACTAAATAGGGCTAGGCTGTTTTCTGGTTTGTTTGTTTGTTTGTTTGTTTGTTTGTTTTGTTTTTTATTTTAAAAATCAACTCTTAAAATTTTAAAATGAGATGCCAATAACTGCATTACCAAAAATCTTGGCTACTATAAATTTTCATGTGAAACTTATGCAGTCTCACTGCGCAAAATCAAGTTGGTATCTTTTAAAGCTATGGTGTACAGCCTATGGTTTACTATTTAGTGCAAATTTAACTCTTTTCCCCCAGAACTACAATCCATACAAGATAGCCAGATGAGACAATTCCAGTCAGCCATACAGCCAGTTCCAGTAACCCTGATAGCTTGTTCCATATAGCCATAGATATGAAAAATATGAACAAAATTTTGCTAGATTTAGTCTCAGCCAAACTGTAGAATGCATTTTTTGGGGATTGTGGAATTTGGCTCCAATTACTTACATTGTCATGCTCTCTAGGTGATAAACTTCATGGTCAGTATGCAGAGCAGGAAGGTTTATATCGACCAAGACCTATTGTAACATACTACAGTAAGTATATGCACCTTAACTTTGATGCAAGACATGAAAAGCCCAAAATATCCCATTAAAATTTCTGCAGATGAAAACACCTTGTCAATGAGAAAGTTCAGAAAAAAACACATCATATAAACACCTCAGTCGGAGCAGTCTGACCTGATCTGGTCCAATCAGAATGAACTTTCAGCTGGAATGAGAGGCGTGGTTTAAACATCGGACAATCTGTTCAATATATAAATGTTAGCCTTGTAAACACTTGATGTGATTGTTTGTCTTTTGCCCCATAGTGCATGATTAGTTAGGAAAATTTTTCCCAAAAGCCCCTACTTTGGACCTTCATCCACTCTGGAAAAGGAAGGGGTACTGATGGTACACATGCACTAAAGCATTTAACCTTGAAGTTAAGGCTGAGATTAAATTCTTGTAGCCAATCATAAGGTACGAGGTGGGATTCATAAGGCAGGAGAAATAATGGTTACCCTAGTGTCAAGGTTGTAGATCCTTATCAAATCTGTGTCCAGGTAAAAAGTTAAGTTGGAATCTCTAAGCAGGATCATTTCAATCGGATTGACGAAATAGTGTCCATATGAACATAGCTAATGCGTCATGGACATCCTAAGAGTGTGAGTCTAAAATTATTCGCACTCTGGTTATATTAAATCTTCTTCACTTATCTCATCAGCAATTTCTTTTCAGCATTCCTGTATCCCCAGTCACTGTTGTGCAGGTGTGACCATACTATACCAGTTTATTTGTATCTGTGGTGCGAGCAAAAGTGAAGGCCCTGCTTATGATTTAACGAAAGAAGAGCAGCGTGCAGTGATTTGGTTTTTTTGTGGCCTGTGGTACCCAGTCCTGTTATTTATTGAAGACTTTGTAAATAGTATAGAGAAATTGTTTTGTATAAGAAGTAAAAAAAATAAAAGTAAAAAAAAAAAAAAATTGTTTTGAGGTCTTTAAGCATCCTCTTTATAGTCTTGATCTCGCTCCATTAGACTTTCATCTGTTTGGTCCTCTGAAGGAATTCCTACAAGGAGGCAGATTCACTTCTGATAAAAAAGTAAATACAGCACTGCATTCGTGGCCCGCAGTTCAGCCTAAAACATTTTTTCAGTTAGGGTATATGAAAACCTTTTGACAGATGGACAAAGTATATGGAAAAGCAAGCAGATTATGTCGAAAAATTCTGTATTTGTTTAAAAAACAAAAATTCTACAACTAAAGTGCAGATCATTTTTGACTGTCTCTTGTAAAACATTAAACATAAGCGCTCAATGGTAAAAAATAAAAGGGTTGTTGTTTAAATAAGTACGTGCACATGATGTTGTATGTTATACCTGTACGTATGATTTATTTCCCTAAACCCCTGTAGTAGTGGCTGATTCTCATGTAGTAGAGATTCTTAGTATTTCTTAAAACTCACACCTTCTGTTAATGGCGTTGGAGAGTCCAGCATGGATGGTGATACTGATTAATTGGGCACGATGCAGGGAAGTGGGTCTGGACACTACCTGGCAATGTCCTGCAGCCCTCCCCTTTCTCTCTCTCTCTCTCTCTCTTTCTCTCTCTCTTTCTCCCTCTCTCAGGGCAGGTGGGCTGTGGGAAGGAGTGGCGTGCACTCTGCGTTGATATTCTACTGGCGTCCAGCTCGCCAGGCGCCCTACATAGCAGGCGCTCCCGCTGGCAATGCCTGGCTTGGCTCTGGGCTCGACGTTCTTGACGCAGCCTCTCCACATGCGATCGCATGCACCGATGAACACACGTGAATACAAGCTCATAGTGACACGCATATGCATGCAACTGAATCACACCTGAATATTCAAAGATACAAAAGCAGGCCAGCGTTGACCAAACACCAGGCTCAGGACACAACGATATTTCATGGTGCTGTGAATGCTGCAGTGGCTGTATGCCGGAGCTGGCTGCATCGGCCTGGACAGAGAGAGAGAGAGAGAGAGAGAGAGAGAAAATGCAAGAAAGCAAGCAAAGTCATAGCCAACAAAGTCAGTCGCGTAGATACATAAAGACTGGGAGACAAAGGAAAGGGAAGGGAGAATAAGGCAGACTTAGAGACAGGAGTGTGAGGCAGAGGTGTGATATAACTGTGGTGCGGTAATGTGTGTGTTATACCCCATGGAGCAGGACGAAGCCTGCTTTAATGAAAGCACAGGAAGAGGGCAGCAGCTGGTGGCGTGTGCTTGAGCCACAAGGATAAGACCGTCGCACTGGGCTCGCCAGGGTCTCTCTCCAAGCCCACGCTCTCTCTCTCTCTTTCTCTCTCTTTCTCTCTCTGTCTTTTTCTCACACACACACACACCAACACACACACACTGACACACACACACATAGACTGAGCTCCTTTGTCCGCTCTGCTGCCGCCCATGCTGGAAGAAGGCCCAGGCCGCGGGGGCCTGGCTGAGTGTGCAGGAGCCAGCAGCAGCAGCAGCCCAAACCCAGACCAAACCTAAAGCCGGCACCGACGCCACTGCGGCAGCACCAGAAACAAACACGAAGCAGAAACAGACATGGCAGAAGAAGGATTAGGCAGTGCAGGGAAGGACGAAGGTGGATGTTGAAAGCATTAGTCATGGAGGAGATGCTATAAATAAGCATGCTAGAAGCCATTAGCTTTGCGCCATTGTGGTTTGGGGGTGCCTAAGCTCGATTCACACAGCTGCACTCAGTTCCCCTCAATAAAACTTATTGCAGCATTCATAGACATAAAAAATCTTGTTCGATTTTTTCGTTGTTGTTGTTATTATTGTTATTGCATGATTATGTGTAGTTCTGGAAGGCAGATTTGTTGCACATTTTGTGTGTTTGCCAAAATCTGTCTGTTCTACTGAATAATATGGTGAGTCATTTTTGATTAGACAATAACTAAATGTGCATTATTAATTCCTTTAATTTATATGCATATGATATTATAGCTTTGAAAAAAGCAATAATGCTAATCAAGCTAATGCTGCAATCAAGCTAATTGCTACAATGTAAGAAAAGTGTATAGCTATCATAGTGAATGTAAAAATATAATATGAAAAAAAAACACATATCTAAATTCTGTAATTCAGAATGACATCATTTCATACTTAAGAAAAAAAATATGGAAAGCTTGTTTTTTGTTACTTAGCCAGATAATGTTAACAAAATACAGTATATTTACTGTCCCAAACCACTGCATGACCTGCATGGTTAATGTTGTACACTTACTCACTTACCGTCAATACCGCTTTATCCTGTATACAGGGTGGCAGGGGACCTGGAGCCTATCCCAGGGTACTTTGGGCACAAGGCGGGGGACACCTTGGACAGGATGCCAATCCATCACAGGGCACACACACACACACTCACGGTCATTCACATACCATGGGCAATTTGGGAACACCAAATTAGCCTAATCTGCATGTCTTTGGCCTATGTGAGGAAACCAAAGTACCAGGAAGAAACCCACCAAGCATGTGGACAACATGTAAACTCCATGCATACAGACCCTAGATAGGAATCGAACCCAAACCCTGAAGGTGCAAGGCGACAGTGATAACCACTAAACCACTGTGCCACCTAATGTTATACAGTACAGTATATTTAACCAACTGCTCGGACTGTATGTTGTTTGAGCCCAAGAAAATACTACTGTAATCTCATAAAAAAGTACAGAATTGGTGGTTTACTGCCTGAGCAGCCGTCTTGATCATGCCATCATATGCTGAACTTGAAGCTGATGACACCTTTTTCTAGTTCTAGTTTGATGAGCTTTTGAGTTATCTTTGATGAGTGTTTTCCTAGTTGGGATCAATCTTTTAAATAAATTTTTTTTTACAAATGTAAAATTGATCTGTGTTTAGTGAAAAAAAATACCATTATTTTAACTTTAATCCAGTTTTATGCTAATGCATGATCTTTTTATTCCAGGTAAGAGCAAGGACCATTCAACATGACCGTGCATGTCCCTGAGTAGGTCATTGTGAGTTCAAATCTCAATCATGCCACAGGCATCAATATTCAGGACTCCTTTGAGGTCTCTCTCTCTCTCTTTCTCTCTCTCCCTCTCTCTCTCTCTCTCTCTCTCTTTCTCTCCCTCTCTCTCTCTCTCTCTCTCTCTCTCTCTCTCTCTCTCTCTCTCTCTCTCTCTCTCTCTCTCTCTCTCTCTCTCTCTCTCTCTCTCTCTCTCTCTCTCTCTCTCTCTCTCTCTCTCTCTCTCTCAAAAGGTTGGACACAAGTGTGGATTTATTTTGTACATTCTATAACATTACTGAATTTTTTTTCATCAATTTACAGGAGCTCAGTTTAGAGCATTTATAAAGGCTTTACAAAGCATAAATAGCAGACACATCACAATATCAACAGTTCAAAGGAGATTATTGCATAATTTGGATAACTTCTTTAATGTTTTACAATGTAGAGAGAAATAATAAATAATAAAATAATAATTGAATAAAAATATTTTGACAGATGATCAGGCCGATGATTAGTATACTGGTGATGCTGAATGCTGATTGATTGGAATAGACGAGAGGGGAAATGAGGTTGCTGCTGAGGTTGTTACATAAACAACCGAGGGTGATTCTCTTGAAAGAGGACATAAACAACCAAGGGTGATTCTCTTGAAAGAGAATTTTCTGTAATAACTCCCGCTAGTACAAAGCAATCGGAATGAAAAAATGAGCTGCAATGAGCTGCTTAGTATATGGAGTTGAGCCAATAAGGTAGGCACCATACTGTAGATATTGTGCCCATGGAGATCCGTGGAGAAAAGAGTCAGAAAAATGGTTCAGGAAAATTCAGTGCAGCATCGAAATGTGTCTGGCAGAAAACGATCACTTCCAGCATAGCATGTGATACAATTGATTACACATACAGACACAAAGGTATGTAGCGTATTTTGTTTTAGTTACATTACTATAGCGTAGCAAGAGTTATTACAGAATATTTGGGGCCTCGCTCGAGTAAATCACCCTGTATATTGGTTGTTTATGTAACAACCTCAGCAGCAACCTCATTTCTCCTCTTGTATGTTCCAACCATCAGCATTCAGGATCACCAGTATACTAATCACTGGCCTGATTGCACCTGTTTCTTACTGATTTAGGGCTTAAGTTGTTTTTTTTACTGGTTGAATTATTCATAGGTCACTTCAGGAAGCCTAAAGAACTATTCCATAAGACTACATTGAAAAAAATAAAGAGAGTCTAGCTCTTTTAAAGCAAAATATGAAAAAAATGAGGGGTGGCACAAGACTTTTGCACAGTACCAAAGGTTAATTCATCTTCAGTGTGATGATGCAGAAGCATGAACAGGTATCTTTAAATGCTTTAAGTATAATAGATATATGGTAGTTAAGAGTGAATCTAAAATCGGTGCAATCCTCCATTATGCTGTTCTAACCAGTTTGTTAGATACAAACGATTGCTATGGGAAATAAACTATCCGGCTGTCATGCTGTTTTTGTAATCAGTGATCTGAAACACCTTCCTGACGTAAGTTTTTGGAGCAGACTGTTTACAGGATGAGAGGTGACAGCAGCGATTTTTCCTGCTCGCCTTCGCATTCCAGAGACGTCCAGGTCATGTGCTGAAGGCAGATCGCAGCCAATGATGTTCTGAGCTGTCTTGACAACGCGCTGTAATTTCCTTATTTCCTGTAAGGCAGCCGCACCAAACCAGATGGTAATGGCTGAAATAAAGGTACTTCCAATGGTGGCAGTTTAGAATTGCACCAGTATGGCATGGAGTAGATAAAACGCTGGCAGCTGTTCTTTGCTTAGCCTACTTATTAAGGGAAGACTTGAGGTCCTGTGTGACTGTGGTCCCCAGATATTTGATGAAATAGGGCTGATTGTTGAATTGTTAGTAATGAGTGGTGGAAATGGACAAGTCAGTTTGCATTTCCTTGGTTAAATGTGGTTCTCAGGGAGCTGGTGTTCTGTATGATAGATGGACACTAACAGGCTGATGTATATTAAACTTGGATGTAATAAGGGATTTTAAAAATAAGTTTCTTACTAAATCAGAAACAGCAGTAATCTAAGGGTTTCTGGATTGGTGTTTCTGGGAAATGCCAATGCAGATTATGAGTTTATTTTTTAATAATTGATGTATTTTTTATTTTTATTTTTTGGCAGTGATTACTCAGGAAGTGGTCATGAGTTCAAATCCCAAGACTTTTCAGCAGCCAGTTTTTGCTAATTTGTTAACTCAGTTGTACACTTTAACTGTTTAGTAGATTGATTTAAAGGTTTGAAGAAAAGCCTATAATATGATATACTATGTCTTTGCACTTTTATGTAATAGCTTAACAAAGCAGTTTGCTTCATTTAATAAATTTTTTTTTTTTTTTTTTTACATCTGTACATGATAATTTATTTAAATGCATACTAATAAAATTATATCAAAAGTTGACATCATAGCCTGGAATTGCTAGATTAACTCCCACACATTATCAAGTAACTTCTTAATCTTGTTATTTATAAGAAAACTAAAGTATAAATCAGACTTTTAATCTGAGCTCTAATCTGAGGTGCTGTTTGTTAATTGGTGATTTTTAAGGTTGGGAACTCTCAATGAACTTCTCCTCTGCACCAGAGGTAGGTTTTGGTCATGTTTTTATGGGATGGTCTTTATGAGAGCCAGTTTCATCATGGTGCTTTTCCAAATGCACTTGACAATAGCGTTCCAGAACAGCTGACCTTTATGGCTTAAAATAGCAACTGACTTTTGTTGTTGTTGTTGTTGTTGTTGTTAAATAATTACCTAATGCCATATATGTATTTTTTTTAAGTTAAAAAAGATATCCAGTACTGTAATGTTCTATAATGTAGAGAATAAATCCAAACGTGTACAAACCTTTGACTTCTACTGTAATTTAAAATGATATAAAATATCTATCAATATCAATAACATTGATAAATGCTATATCTAGTTGTATAACATACAGTACATGTTCTATCTATCTATCTATCTATCTATCTATCTATCTATCTATCTATCTATCTATCTGTCTATCTGTCTATCTATCTATATACATCAGTATATTCTGTTCATCATTTTATGTTGCTGATCCCTGTTTGTTAATTATAAACAAAATCTAAGGACATTACTAACATGCTAACAAGACGAAACCATTTACAAGAATAAACTGTTTTAGGTAGGTAGCTTCTTTTGATTATCCACTATCTGCTATACTAGAGCACAAATGTTGCACTTCGCTCGTGTAGTGCTCTCAGTAAAATGGCAAGCTGCATTTTTTAAATTCAATTTTAGGTGAAGTTAGTACCTGACAGCAGGTTGAAACTTTTTTTTTTCTTTTATTGATGTTCCACAAGATTAAATGTACCTATAAATTGTTAAATGTATGGCAAGTTGTTCTTGTTAAATTAACAACTGTTGACATATTGTTGTGTTACAACCACACTTCAGGACGTTGGAAGCTGATTCCACATCACAACACAATTCAGTATTATTTCCCTATAACAATCTGCCAGCTGTGTTATATTCCTTATAGATTAGGTGGAATCGTCACATCAGTCATAGCCCCTAGCTTTTCCGTAAGGTACTGTACGATTAGATAGCTCTACTAAACAGAGCATTTTCATAACTTTCATCTTAATCGTCTAAAGAAAGCATGCACATTGTGTAAGGTCCAACTTTTACACAGTTTAAGTGTAATGCAGAACCTTTTTTTTTCACTTTGTCAACTGTTTATGTCTTTAATAAGGACACAATAATAAATGCAAACAATGAATCTAATAAAGACCATATAATGCATGGCCTGCAAAAAGCTTATTTTGTCACACTGTAGTTAAATGTTAATATTACAAAGTGAGAGAAGTCAGCGCCTGACCGTGGGCAACATATCCGCTCATGTCTTCGTGCTTGTGTGTGTGAGTCAGGGCATGTCTGCGTGTGCTCATGCAGCGTGCTTCCTGACGCACTGAGCCAGCGGAGATAATGGTGAGATGAAAGAGGGAGCGGGTGAGTAACAGCAAAGGAAGAGAGAAGGGAAAAGAAGGAAGGGGGAATTTGGGGAAGGAGGGGGAAGTCAGGTCTTAGGGGCACCGGCGTGTCGCAGATCCAATTACCGGCCCCCACACTGAGGCCTTTGTGCGTGCGTCCTCGCTGATAAATGGAGCCGTGAGCCAGGTCTCTGGCCAGAACGAGTCTTGCTCTATCCCCTCCCCGATGCGTGGCCCCTATGGCGCTATAATATACGGCATAGTGCTATCTTGATGTAGCGCAGTGCAGTGCTCTTCACGGCGCAAGGAGCGATTTTAGGAGAACTTTCTAAGGAGGACACGCGGTGGATGTAGGACTACAAGCTGAGGCTTTCATTCAAGCATATCTTGCTTGCTAATTAAACAAACAACACAACATGTGGCCAACACAAGTGCCCCTGATTTTTTTTTCTCCCCAACTAATATATATAGTTCGTTTACATGATTTGGTATACTTGGATATATATGACGGCTTTACAGTTACGCATGATGGATATACAGTACATAATGTTAAACACACAACTTGAAACAAAGAAATGTTGGGTGAAAAGTGCCAACCACTGACAAGTTGGTACACGGCCCCAGCCCAAAAAAAAAAAAAAAAGCAGAGCTAAGGCGGAGCTAGTCAATATGAGAGTATCTTCTTATATGAGGTCACAATAGGGGAGAAATCCAATTGGCTTGCTTTGGGCAATACAAAAGCGGATAAAGGACAAAAAGCTGGGAAAGCATGTGAAAATAGCTTAAAAGTTAATTTTGCATAATATATCCCATTCATTTAGTAAATAAAGGTAGTCTAGCTTGCTACACTTTTTAATAATGCTAGAATTTTTTGGAAGGTGGGAGAGAATTAGAGAAGCACAGAGAACATGCAAATATGACTGTCTACGCCACCCTGGCTCTATTTGTATACATGTGTATCTCCCTAAAATACACTTTTGTTTGTGATCAGTCAAATGTCATATATGTACACACTAAAAAAAAAATGTGTGTTCATCATAGCTGTAGATGTTATGAGCCATACCTGCCATACTTTTGCCAAGTCTATCATTTGTATTTACTACTTTCACTGTTACAGCTAATGGACATGAACACTGTTAAATTAAATCTTAAATTGTATCGTGGACCACAGATTGACCTGCTGCACAATAACAGAGCATATCGCTGAGAAATGTATCTCCTTCTGCGTGTACAGATTGTAATGCTGAGGATGGTTGTGTCAGCTAGGCATGATACGCACTTGTTCCCTGTATGAGCCCATTGACTCAGAAAGTCCTTTGTCCTTTCCTTGATAAGCGCCTCTTCCCTCCCTTTCTCCATGTCTCCTACCCACAACTCTGACTTGCTGGTGGCATCTCTTAGCAACGGTGCCCTTGGTCCCAGTGGTGACGCCAGTCCCTGAGTGCCACCACCAGCTCCCACTGAGCCCCATCACTTGGCAACAGGACTGAGCCTCAGACACCAGAGGCCTCTTGTCGCTTAGCAACTACGTATACTGTTGTAATAACAGCCCATAGTGCATGCTGCTGTTGAAGATGGTGTGGCTGCAGGTACTAACTTCACCTAGCCATCAGAGAAAAACTCCAGTTATTTGGATGTCACGGATTCAGAAGGGCTGTTTTCTCACCACACGGAGCAGGACCCAATAGAAAAAGAGGAGTCAAATCTCATTCCACCAGCATCTCTGGAGGTCTTCATATCCACTTCCATCTCGGGAGGCCAATCTCACTTTATCTCTTTCTCCAGTTCCAACCCTGAGGGCCACCAGAGGCTATTTTCTCTCCACATGCATTTCCACATCTGGAGGCCCACCTATCTACATATACATGTTCATTGTAGGAGGTCTATCTGTCTTGACCTGTGTATGAATCTAAAAAAAAAAGCTGTCACTCTCCATATCTGCGTCCACCTAGTAATCCCAATTTATCTCCATTATATCTCCAGAAACTCTGTTCCTTGATTCTGGCTTTCTTCACACGAGTAGCAATTTTCCATCCATCTCTCAAGGCTGGTTGTCATCTACCCTTATTTTGAGAATCCCACTCTTTTTACCTCTGAAACAAGAGTCTCTCTTTAAATCTTGAGTCCAATCATTACTCATCTCCATCCAACACTATGTCAAGAGGACCAGTGCCACTCCACCCTCACATCTGGAGGCCAGTCTTTCTCCACCTCCAATTAAGTCAGACGTCATCATCCATGCATGGCTCCACTAACCCCCATAGCAATCTGTTACCTAGCAACGTTGACTGCGTTCTCCCCGGGAGGGATCCGGAAGTCCACATTCTCACACGGCGCCATTCTTGGAGTGCATGTCAATGCCTCTCTCTCCCCTTACCCCTCCTTTCCTCACTCTCTCCCTCTCTCTCTATCTCTGGTATCCTCCAACAGGCTCCCACGCAAGGATTTGGAACAGCTCTCACATGCAACGCTGTGCCTAAGCGGAAAATAACAAGGCCACAAAAATCTCCCACTTTTGCGAAGCCGTCCTTTTTGCGTGGCTGAGCATGTCTCTCTCTCTCTCTCTCTCTGCGTTATGAAGGATGGCCTAATGACCTCTGACCATTCGACCTCTACCAGTAAAAATCCATAAATCCATGTGGTCTGAACTGAACTTTACTATAACTCAAGACTCTCTTAAAAATGTTGTCCACATTCTATGATCCTCAGTGCCTCTGAAAACTAGAAGCTCAATATTCCTATTTCACTCTTCAGCTCTCAGCTAACAGGACTCATAAGTTCGACATCACCATCTCCTGATTTCTCCATCCTCCAAGGGTGAGATCGTCATGCACAGAATTACTGTGCTTCCCACTGCCCCTTTCTGACCTTACTGAGTGCTGGAATATCTACTGCTCTTATCACTTTAATGGGCTTAAACTCAGTTGGAGAACTTTGACAATTAGTGTAAACAAACCCAAACTGCTGGTGCCTCTGGAGTGTTGGCGAGCTCATTAAGGCTCATATGGCACTTCTCTCCATTTTGGTGAGTGTGAAAGTCCCCCCAGCCCTCCCTGCTCTTCAGCTCTATTCCCTGAGCTGTGTTACAGCGTCAGTGAGAAGCTCTAGCCCACCTTGGGCACATGTGAGAAGCTCGGTGAAATCCTAATCCCTTGAGCAGGGTGAAGCACAGGCCCGGCTTGCCTGACCCCTCTGGTTACCATGGATACAGCGCACTATAAATAAAACAGAGGGCTTTTTTAAGCAGTTTGGCAGGGCTGGGCGGCCTGCTCACTGGTGGGGTTTATTTTCTCCCCCCATAACCCCCCTCTCTCACTCTCACTCTGTATCTCTGTTATTTTCCCTTCAGTCTATTAGATATTTCTCAGAACTATTTTTTGCCACTGTATTTGACCTCCATCAGTTTTGCCATGATTTTTCAATGTCCAAAAACTTGATCAGTAATTATTCATAAAATTTATTCATTGTTGTTTTTTTTAGTTTTTTTTTTTTTTTTACTAAGTGCAGAGAAGAAACCTGATGGAAGAACAAAGAGAAAGAGTAAGAGAGGAGAAAAGTAGACAGAGGAAGGCGAGAGAGTGAGGGACCGTGAACAAAGAGCAGCTTCTTGGATTGGCCCTCACTCACAGAGGAAGCCAAGTTGTTTTGTGGACGCTGTTTTTGGGAGCGTTTAAATCTGTCGAGTGTAAACAGACGGAGCTATCCTGACGGAGGCCCGTTAAAGAAAGGAAAAAAAAACGGCAGGCCCATTTTCTTCAAAGTGGCGGCGGAGAGGCGTTGAGAGAGGAGGGAGGCTGCGTGTTTGTGCACTGAATCAGGGCTGCGCTGCAGATTTTTGTCTGGCGAGGCGAATCTCTGGAGGCTAGAAAATAATTTGGTCACGGCTGTGGGAGGTTGCAGGGGTGGGGGGGGGGGTTTGGAGGAGGAAGGGTTTCGGGCGTCTCACGGCGGTGAGAACACGCTTGACACTTCATTCCTTTCCAGTTAATGCAGCGCGGACTGAGGGCAGTTAACCCTCCACCTTCCTGGGAGCCTATCAAGTTAGGGGTTGGTCTTTCTGCATGGCCTAAGCAGGGGACCAGGTAACTTTTGCACTGCTGGGATATACAAAGACTTCCTGAAGAGTGGGAAAAACACACAGGCCTGGACAAGAAGTTTATTTATTACTGTGGGTAGGAGGCGTCTTCAGGTGTCTGTTAAAATGAATGGAACCAAAGGCATCATGAAGAAAACATCTTTTAAATGGCAGTTCAAAGCAGATGTATGAATTAGTAAAGCTTATTGATGAGTGGCCAGATGTCTTCCAGAGTACATTAAATTAGAAGTCTGTTTTTCTTTTCTTAATTTAACTAGTAATTTAAAAACTACCTACAAAAAATACCTACAAAAAATTTCTAAGTAAACGATGGCAACTGTAGGACTGGTCTAGTCTGGACTAGTCTAGCCAAAACGTGATTAATGGTTTGTTTAGGGCTTTTGTGTTGACCCACCAGTCATGTGGGACTTTCCTCCCAAGATCAAGCAAAAAGTCAGTGTCCATTGACCATGTCCAAGCAGCGTGACCACTTACGTTCTACCTCTCATGTGACTCGGCCGAGACGGAGCCTGTGGCGAGAACAAAGACACAATGGCTTGCTCTACTTTTCCAACCCAACCACGCCGCTCCTGCTGCAGGTGGACACTCTGGCACGCAAAGCAGCCATCAACCCAGATTTTTGGTCTGTGGATCCATGAAGACGCACTTGTGTGTGCGTGTCTTTGTGCATTTGGCTGGTGAGCAGGGAGTTAATACGGCAGGTCTGAGGCAGCCATCCTGCCCCTCAGCCAGATTAATCATGCAGGAGAGACGCAGCAGGCCTCGTTCTCTCCGCCTGGGGGCCGAGCCGGGCCCGCATGCTTCCCCATATCACATGGCCCAGGCCTTGTCTTTTCTCTTTCCTGTATCCAGGGAGGAGAATAAGAGCAAAAGCCCCCTGAACGCCAGGCATTTCTTCCTTTCCTCTCTTCCCCTATTTCTGTTGTCCCTTTTTTCCTCTGTCTGTGGGCGTCAGGAGATAGAGGCAGGCGGAGAAAAACAGAGGCGTCCATCTCCCATGCGTGCCGACAACAACAACAGCCCCTTTTTATCTCTCATCGGACGGCACGGTCGGCAATGGCCAGGCTGAGAGGAGGAGGAGGAGGAGGAGTAAGGGAGGGGGGATGAAGGGGGCTGCCAATGGCCTCCCGTACTCTTCTGGAAACAGCTCGCCAACGTCTCCGTGCGTCAGAGAACAGCCGCTGTCATTGTTGCTTTCCCAAGCACGGGACTCAGATCCAACTCTCATTCAAGCGTGCATGTGTGTGTTTGAGTGTGCGTGTGTGTGTGTGTTTGTTTGTGTGTGTGGAATGATGTTGAACTGAAGGATGGTTCTGATGATCAGGGAGTTGTCACATTTTACTTTATCCCACTAAACCTTGTGACTCTTGCATTTCTCAGCAACGCGAGTATATGTAGTGCGAGCTGGTTCATACCCGGTAACAATCAGTCCTTTTGCATAAACAATACGCAGATGACTAATTACAGATGAATAATCAGATAAACAAGCTTAATCATGGGCAACAAGAGGTAATGCTAATGATGCTGAGATCAGTTGTAATTAGCGTTACTGATCTAAACATTGAAAATAATCACACTATAAACATCTGACATCATATTCTCACATGGGGACAGTTTGACTTTTTGTTGTTGTTGTATTTATAGTCACATGAAACATGTTTGTCTATTAAAGCCTGGTTACCACCAAAGAAGTGAAAAAGGGAAAATATTGCATATAAAGACTAAAGGCAGGAGGATTTTGGATATTTTGACAGCGATTATCTGATTACAACATGAATCGATTATCCATTTACCCATCCAACAATTTGATGAATGCATGGCTTTAACCGTGTGAGAAAAATAAACTTTTCTAGCAGGATTTTAAACATCTATAGGCAGGCTGACCATGGCTTACAGTGGTACAGTGGTTTTTACGACAGCTTTTTTTTTTTTCAAACTAGTCTCGAAATGTTAAGAGAACATGTAAAGAAAAATAAAACTAGGCATTGGTTAAAAGTGAATTAAACATGTCCATGTTGTTTTGGTGAACTTCGATACTGTGTAAAAGTCTTGCAAATGAATGCTGTAGAGCAAGGACGTCTTCAGAAAAAAAAGCCTAGTAAACAGTGATTAATGAATCAAAGTTAGTTTTCGGTGTGACATTGCTTTAGTCTCAGGTACAGACAAGGTCTCAGATAATTTTTACTGAGCATCACACAGAACCAGCCATGGTTCTTTTAAGGACTTTGACTGTTGCACCTGCTTCTTTTTTAATTGTATAATGTGCTGCTTTTTTTTCCTGACATACAAATATTTTTCTTTAATTTTTTTTAAAGAATTAGGTTTTTTTTAAAACACTGAAATTGTTTTGTTCTATCTCAATAATAAAGTTCTAAAATTAAATAATAATAATAATAATAATAATAATAATAATAATAATAATAATTATTATTATTATTATTATTATTATTATTATTATAATTATTATTATTATAGATAATAATAATTTAGGAAATGTTGAAAAATCCACAGAAAGCTTTGTCAACGTACTATAAAATGTTCACTATTGTCCACCATACTGTACTCTAATCAGCCACAACATTAAAAAACATACATTATATGTATACATTATAACCCCTTGTGCAACTGCAAGACCTCTAAAGGTATGCTGTAGAGTCCAGCATCAGGACATTGGAAGTGGATCCTTTTGGTGCTGTAGGTGGAGGCCTCCATGATTTAGACCTTTTTGTCCATCGAATCTCATGGATGCTCTGAGGGAGTTCTGAGGAATTTGGAGGCCATTTTGGGGCTCTTTATCCTTTGGTTTTGGTGCACTGGTCTTCTGGTACCTGTCTGTCATGCCTTTTTCTTTCAGCACAGTGGCATTTGGTCCACTCAGGCATGGGTGAGCCTTGGGTGCCCATGATCCTGTCACCAGTTTACTGGTACAGTATATAATGGACACTGATAATTGTGTTGATGTTATGTGGTGCTAATGTACTGTATATGTCCAAATACTAGCTTTTGTCCCACTATAATGAAAAAAATGTTTCACATGTTCCTCAGACTCAGGTTTTTGACAGAATTTACATTTTTACATGCAACAATGTCCAGGGACCACAAACACGCAGCATGGTTTATGCAAATACAGTCTGTCAGGGAACCTTTGGAAATCCCTATGCAATCACTCAACCCAGACTGCTGGCAAATAATGTATGGTGTAATAGAGCACTTTAGTTATGCAACAAGATAACTTTTATCTGTATTAAAAACATAACTGTTTGTAGAATGAATTCCCAAGTGGAAAATATCAAAAGGTAGAAAAAAAAGTAAGCTTAAGGCAGTTTTCACCATTCAAATTTGTAATAAACGATTGGCGAAAATGTCTAACATCATACATAATATTGACCTCAGCAATATATATATGTCTTATACACCTTTGACACAAATATATACAATACACAGGTTTGTTGTTTTGGTTTCACATCGTACTTTTGCGAGACTGCGCCTTTAAATCGCAAGGGGAATACGGTGACGTAGCAAAGTTTAAAGTGACCCAGGAAGATGTAGAGGGGAGGATAACGCTACATGGTAGGTTAACTGCGCACTTGAATGTTGGATTTAATTATGGATTTTTTTCAAAATTAGGATTATTCGCCATCAGGACAGCTTTACAGGACAGCCATTTTCTGTTATTATGCTCCCGGACTGATAAATTGCAACAGGTGAGACTGACTTTGGACATTTTATACATCCATTACAGACTGAAAATATTGGTATCTGGTGTACTGCAGTGTCTATTTTTTTGTACAATACACATGAGCTACTTCCACAAGTGTACATGTTTGTAGATCCATGGTCGTTTCAAATTTCTGGAAATTCGTAACTCAAATGTTCACAAGTCTGGGACTTACTGTAATGTTATAGCCCCAAAAACAATTATTTAACACTATCACATTAGCCTTATGCTATACACTAATCAGCTATATCATTACAATCATTAACATTAAAAGCATTTAGGTTTTGGGTTCCCCTTATGCCACCAAGGTGGCTCTGGCCCCTCAGGGCATGGCTCCATGCGATCTCTGCATGTGTGCTGTGGGGTTGGCAATGGATCATTTGGGTGCAATGGGTTGCAGGGTGGGGCCTCTGTGGATCAAACTTGTATGTCCGGTGTATCCCTGTATGTCCGGTGCATTTGCTTGCAGGGCCCCTTGCATGGTGGCCTGCGGTGCACTGGCCTTTCATTCGTTTTCTGCTGCATTGGCTTTTCTGTGGGATTGGAGGAAATGGGCTGGCCTTTGGTACTCTTACCTTTGGTAACAGCAAGTACTTCCAGTATAAATGAAGAACTTACAGTAAAAAAGTCAAACAACAGTTTGCTAAGGGGATTAAACTCAACAGCTCTAACACACTGCTTTCATCTCACTGTTTAATTTGCCTCATTTGTAAAGTAATTTAGCTTGTCAATCTTTCAGTCGTGGGTTTAATGAAATCAAAACCTGTGATTTTATTGGTGTATTGAGGCATGATGCGTTCCTGTAGCTGATAATTGCACTCCAAAGACACTTTAACAACCTAAGTAATTATGGAGCTAACTAGATAAAACTTGCTAATCACATCTTTTCTATTCAAGGAAAGAGCTGAAAACTATGGACTAAAAACATGGCAGAAAACTTATTTTAAAGACTTTAAAATAAAAAGTTAAACTGTGTTTTATAAAGCATGTGTGGTTCTCAGTATCACAGTGTGTGTGAGATGAATAATATTATTAATACCAATGATATCATGTCCTTTGCCCCTCCTCCACCCAGCACAGAGAGAGTATGGGCAGTGTGATATCTGCCCCAAAGGACCAACGTTAGCCATTGATGTAGTTCATATTTCTGGCCACTTTGTACAATAATAATTATAGACCTTTTGCAAGCAAGTGACTACAATGACCTCAGTCACAACAGGATGGCAGAAGCACCGTTATCTGACATTAGGCTATTATGCATTATTATTGATAATTAGGTGTGTTTTCTCAGGCAAAAAATAACAGAAAGATTACCTGATTGAATAACGGATTACCTGATGATTTGTCACACTAATAAAAGAATAACCTAGAAATTAATAGCTTATATTCTGCTGATTATTTTGCAGTATCTTGTGGTGGACTGATACAAAAAAAGAAACAAGCAGTTGAAAATGGATTGAGAACATTATTAATTTATTAATTTGCAGACGTTTGATTTGTAATAATAACGTGATACATGATACTTCTGACAGTGTACAAATGGTGGTACTATGGCATATGAATTTAATCTGTTCTGGAGGCAAGTTCTTGAGGCGAAAATTTGTATAGCAAAACGCATTTTCCCGTAGGAAATAATGTAAATGTATGATGGCACAGTGGCTTAGTGGCTAGCCTTGCATCTGCAGTGTCCGGGTCGATTCCCGGCCAGGTTTGATTTACGCCTCTGTATGCATGAAATTTGCATGTTCTCCTTGTGCTGGGTGATTTTCCTCGGGGAACTCTGGTTTCTTCCCACAGTCAAAAGTCATGCGAATTAGGTTAATTGGCGTTTCTAAATTGCCCATGGTTTGTAAGTGTGTATGTGTGTGTGCCCTGCAATGAATTGGCATCCTGTCCAGGGTGTACCCTGCCTTGTACCCTAAGTCTCATGGGATAAGCTCCAGGCCCCCCACGACCCTGAATACAGGATAAAGCGGTATAGATGATGAGTAAGTACTAATGTAAACGAAGATATTCCGTTCCAGACCCAAAAATATTTATATAAATTATAAAGAAAGTTTTTGTCTGTACATTGGTCAGAACTCAGAGCTCTGTCAATAATATCTTTATGTTTCATTTATTGAAGGACCCGAAACCTGTCCAGGTCTTTCCAGCCAGATTATGTCACAACATCTAGTAGTTGTTTTTACTCATTAAGCGCTTATGCCTCAAGGTGGGCGTGGCTATAGGCATCACTCAACAGAGCCTATCAAATTAATGCTTTTGCCTCTGGTGGGCGAGGTACCATGTATATAAAGAATATGTGGAGGACATTGAAACAACCATAATGCATCTAGAAGCCAACAAAATCCTCAATACAAAATACAACAGCACTGACTCATCATGACTTAAAAACTGTACCTTGCTTTATAATTAAAATAAAAAAATATATATATATTTTAATTATAATATAAAAATATTAAGTAGAAGGGAAGTAATTGACAGCTGGACAAATTGACTGCTGGACAGAATTTATTGGCAGTTTTGAAGTACTTACAGTAAATATCTGCCTGAAGTTAAACCTGCATCATAAATTGAATAAAAATTTGACTAAAATTTAAGCTATGAAAAGTTATGTGCTGAATTTAATAAAAATACTTTAAAATAAGATACTAATAAGCTACTTGCTCAATGTAAACAAACACTTGCACCAAAAAGCAAAACTGAATATTTTTACTGAAAAAACAGCGCAGAAGTGGTATAAGTGAATATTAACACACTGCAGTTGATTTAAGACAAAACTTAATCTTTATTTGATCTACGTTTTTTGATTTCTCATTTGTGATTAACTCAATGAGGGAGTGTATTTGGCTGATAATGAAAGGAATACACCTTAGCGTAAACAAGGCGTAAGATACTCAATCTTACAAAATTTAATTTCTTTGCATTAATAAGTTAGACAGAGTTCTGCTGTACAGAAAGACAGACAGACCTGTACGTGGGCTTCAACCTGAAATATTAATATCACTGATTACAATTAAGTTGTACAAAACTATGTAACCATTATTGATGGGTACTTGTGCTAGTTATCAATATTACCAATTTCCAACACTATAAGCATTTTGTATATATAAACAGTAAAAACATTTAAAAAGACATGTACATGAAGTAAAATATGGAATAATTAGCGATTACACCTTACTTAACCATAATTTATGATTCCTCTTGGTACCAGCTGCTTTAAAAACAAAATTAAAAGTGGCTCCCTTTTCTTCTTGCTATTGTCCTTGATAACATTTTTGGGATTAATGGCACGAGGTCTTTAGAAATTTTTTCACAAAATACAATAAAAAACCCACAAAAAAATATGTAAACTTTGCTTGACTTTCTACTGATGCAAACAAGCAAATGGCTCTTGGACATACAAGCAACTTAGTCAGCGTTTGATCTGGCTTGGTTCATTTGCTCGTATGCCAAAAATGCTTTGTGTGCCGAGGCAAATTTCTTGCAAAGTTTCAGTTCTTAAGGTAAAAATGTATAAGTTTGTAGGCCGAGGTCACACTTTATGTGAATGAACCTTTATTTAATGGCATTTTCTAGCAATAGCATTAGCTGATTCAATGCTTCTGTTGCAAATGATTCATCAGTGCTATGTCATGGAATATGTTGTGCTTTGTGCTACATGAAATGATGTGCAGTACACTAATACTGACATTTCAATCTTTCTAATTAATATCTAACTAGCTGGTAAAAGCTACTGTAGCAAGCCATGTAGGGTGTTGAACCATTGTTCCACACATAAAGTAATGCCTTTGTTTAGAAGTTAGAGATGGATTTGGGATTCAGCCTTTCGTTAGATGCTCGTTAGCGATGTGGCTCGAGTTAGAGGCAATTTGGAAATATTTACTAAGGAGAGAAAGTGTTGTTTAAGATGAAGTACACTTCATCTGATGTATTCCTTGAAGAAAGTGCTTTAGTGACTAGTGGGTTTTGGCACTGGCTTTATAGTGGGCAGGACGATAGCGGACAGATGTCATGATGTCTGGTGCAAAAGGTCCATACTGAGCTAAACAGGGGATCTCAAAAAGCTGCCTTATGATTGTGCAACTTCTATAAATGTGGCCAAATTGATAGCGAATTTACATGCAGTATGTATGGCAAAAAGCAACATTTTTAAAATAGTTAATTAAGAAGAAGAAGTAATCACTATTAGAGGTAATCAGCAACTGTAACTGAGGACCTTATGAAGATTAGCATTTGTTGAAAGGCTGACGCACTGTACATGGATGGGCTCTGCTCCAATTGCCACTATGGTTAACTGTGTAGGAGGGCAGCAGGCCTACAGATGTATTAATGTTATTTTTATTTTATTATATTATGTTTATTTTATTTACTTTGTTGGACTATTCTATGAAGTAAGTTAAAAGCAAGCATGTATGTATATACTAAATAATTACTGCTTCAAAAATAATGTATTGGCTGTTATTTGAACTGATTGTTTTGTCTGTAGTCTCACTTTCACGCATTCTTTCTTCCCATGTATTTTTGAATACAGCAAGCAGGGGGCAACCATGAGGACGGATAACTCAAGGCATGTTAAGGTTTGTTCATGGGTTTAGTGATCCCTGCCATCATCTTTTTATGGAACATTTCAAATTAGAAAAAAAAACACAATAAGCAGATTTGGTAGCACAGACAATGCACAGAAATGGAGAGATTTACTTTAATATGGATATAAAGTGAATCACAAATTACTTCCATACACCCCCAAGCAAAATCTCTCTCTCTCTTACACATGCAGGAACACACACACACACACACACACACACACACACACACTATCTTTGTGAGGACTGTCCCATAATTGGTAGCTAATTAACATTATATCTAAAACTAAATCTAACCATAATCTTAGCCTCAGTAACCTAATGGAAATAGTTTGGCATTTTAGGCTAAGGTTATTATTATTTTTTTGTATTGTAGCTTTTGTTTTTTTTTATTTATTTTCTTTGGGGACCTGCCACATGTTCCCACACTGTCTCATGTAGGGACATTTGGTCCCCACTAAGATATCAAAACCTTCCCACACACTCACCAAATTTACCAGGCCAGTATAAAAAAAAAGAAGGAAAAAACAGATGCCTTGGAGGATTCTTATAATTTTATTGCTGAACTGTGAGCATTGCTCACAGAGACAATATCTAACACTCGTCCTCACATAAAATCACTCAAGTCATCAATCCATAGCGAGAAACAATAAACAACAACCCTCTCAATGGTGCAAACGTAACACAGCAGAAAAACAAGTGCAATCAAATATTATACTCCCACAGTAAACTAGTAACGGTGCGGGAAGATATCAAAGATGGCTGACATCTGAATGGAGAATAATTAGATTATAAAAGCTGGAAGAAAAGCAGCTTGGCTTGCCATATGTAGGTAGGAAGTTAACTTTGTACAAGCAGACAGGATTGCATGGAAGAAAACAGAATCAGACACAGAACAATACAGCTTTTTCACTCTTGGTGTTAAACAATAGAACAACAATTGTTGATGTTGTAGAGTAAAGGATGATAAAAATTTTGATCTCTGAAGATCGGTATGGTATAAAGTACCACTGGGCTAATAAGAATAATAATAATAATAATTAAAAAACAAACAAACGTAAAGTTCAGCATGGTGCACCAAACTAACATGGGCAGTAAGGATTATTGACTCTGTAATTTCTTTGGACCAGCATGGGATTCATGCTGTAAAGCGATGAAGAGGTAAATCTTAACGACCATGCTGGGTGTTTACTAAAAGGCTGGTCATGCTGGTCATGCTGGTGCAATTAGCATGGCCTTGCAACCATCATACATTATTTTGTAGTCCTACTAATGACCTGCAATGCAATGTCTATTGTACATATACAGTATGTACTATGCAAAAGTCTTTAGCCACCCCTGATTTCTTCATATTAAACTAAATTAAATGATTTACATGAAATTAAAAGAACGTAAACAAAAGTTTTACTATGACAGGCTGCAAAGTGCCTAACGATACCATTTTAAAATTGGTTGTATATGTAACAACCTCATTTCCCCTCTCGACTATTCCA
The DNA here is from genome assembly GCF_024256425.1 of Clarias gariepinus. Lineage (NCBI taxonomy): Eukaryota > Metazoa > Chordata > Actinopteri > Siluriformes > Clariidae > Clarias > Clarias gariepinus. The sequence goes on along the minus strand of NC_071118.1, from coordinate 7,363,953 downwards.
ACCACTCAGTATTCAGCATCACCAGTATCTTAATCACTGCCCTGATCATCTCTTTCTCACTGGTTCATGCCTTAGATGGTTTTTTCATAGGTCACTGTGTGGATTAACAAACAAAAAACTCTGAAACTAGTCAGCTCCTGGGACTGGACCGAAAATGAGAGCCAAAAACAAGAGACAAAAAAGTGCTTCAGGAAGTCTGGAGAACTATTCTTCAAGACTACATTAAAAATCAAAGACAACCTAGATATTTGGAAGCAAGATATGACAAAATGAGGGGCAGATCAAGCTTTTGCACAGTACGGTATTGTTCATTTGCTAAAAAAAAAATAATAATAACTGTAATTCATAAGTAACAAATGAAACTGAACGTAATTCCAAAATGTAAATGCGGTGTGAACAGTTAACTGTTTTCAATTTTTGTACCCTATATATGTAAACTATAGATGGAATCTTTCATTACAGATGTAACAACAGTTCTACATGTTTACTACAGTAACAGAACATGTACAGTATCTACAGCATCTTGCTTTTTAGAGTAATCTATGATTACTCTTTGATCATTATTACTATTAACATTAAAGTATCTTTGCATGTATGTTTGTCTGAAAACACTGAAAACATTCTTGAATAATTTAACCATCAACCCCCAAAACTGTTTCAATCCTACCAGCTCTCTCTTACATATTCTTCAAATGACCCTAAAACAAGATCTACGATTCTGGATCTTATTGATGGATCTTTAACACACCATGCCAGGGATTCGAATCTGCAATAATGTGCTTATCACTGAGCTTTATTTAAGGTGCCATCTTGAAATAGCCCAAGCTGATAAGTCCCCATTTTATTGAAAAATCCCAGAACAGCATTGAGAACCTTTTAAAAACCCTTTACTTGAAAGTGCAATCCGAGGCCACAGCTCCCAGAAGTGCTTGATCAACCCTCTTAGCCGTGCGCTACTGCACTGTAAGGAAGGGTCTCGTCAGCGGTAATGAACATGGAGGCCGAGCTCAACCCGTACTGATGGCTCGGCTCTTCATGATCTGTCTGAGGCAGTATACACACACGTCAAGTGAGTAGCGCTGACTTTCGCGAAATGACTTATTTTGCCGATGCGATGGTGCCTAAACTGAAGAAATAGCTCTCTGTACTGGTGAATCAGCACATGCACAACCTCTTGAAGGTACACTCTGTAACTGAAGAACAGCAATGCTGTGTGTTCCCATTCATTTGCTGTAAAGCTGAGGGGACGTTCCGTCCCGTCCTCTCCTCGGGTTCAAGTTGTAAATGCAGGAGTTTCTAAGAGCAAAAGTGTGTAATTGCTGAGTTTTTGTTGTGATCCATGTAATCAATATTTGTTAATACGTCTGTTTATGGCTGGCTAAAAGTGTTTGGTATAAAACGATTCCATAAAAAAAACAAAAAAACAAAAAACAAAAATGGCTTTACGGAAACATTCTGTCCAAAAAAACTGAAGTAATTGAAGTAATTTGTCAGTAATGATGGGAGAAAAAGCGTTTGGAAATGTAACATGCTTTGAGACAGGAAACGTAGCCGGTTTTTGCTCAATAAACCCGTCAACACGCATCATCTCATTAGTCCCGCTGGCTGTTCTGTTTCAAAAAACGTGGAAAATCACAAAGCAGCTCATGCAGAGAGCCTGCGTTTTCTCTCATCATAACACGGATTGCCAATTGCTTCAACTGTGGGAAAATTATCTTACTGCGGAATTCCCCTCTGATGTGATACAACTTGTAAGGATATAATGTAAAATACACCAAGTCAATGAGATCCCTACAAATACGCAAAAACAATGGTATAAAACAGTTTGCAATGAAAGTGCAGAAAAAAAAAAAACTTTACACAATGCTTTTTGTTTTTTTTGTATTTCAGTGCCTCCTGAGGGCATGATTATACAAAACACTGTAATTCGAAAATCGCTAGAACCCCTCATCCTGCTGCGTTGTTTGTGCAATTAAAGCCATGTTCCTGAGAGAGGCGGTCCGTGCATTCTGTGATCTCCGCCGATTACCTGAACGAGTTCGAGTGAAGATGCTGCAAGTGGCCGGGTTTATTCGGGACGGGTGGTTTGTTGGATCTGGGTGGAGGATGTGAGCTGGAGGAATCATTAGCCACACTAAAGGTCTTCATTAGCTGAGCCACACGGCCACGCCCAACAATGTTTTCCGCACCTTCTCCAGAATCGGTGCGTTTGAAGGCAGATGTCACTCGGAAATCTTTCCCTGAGAAACAAAGAGAGAGAGAGAGAGAGAGAGAGAGAGAGAAAGAGAGAGGCAGGAAAAAAACAAAACAAAAGTACGACAAATGAAGCACAAATTCACAAGGCTCTTAGCAAAAGTGGGACATTTCCACCGATGCCACCATGACATTTCTCATTATAGTTCAGTAACAAAGGCTGGGAATCTATTCTCGCACATTTCCCGTCTATCGTTGGTCTTCTTCCGCCCTCCGTTCACATCTCGTTTTTTTTTTTTTTTCCTCTCTGTCCCTGGCTTTCTCTTCCAGGGCTGCAGACTGCCAGACCGGAGGTCGTTGGCAGAGGAAGTAGAGCAGGGACGCAGCTGGGTATAGTTGGTGTGAGTGTGCGTGTGTGTGTGTGCGTGTGTGTGTGTGTATGTGTGTAATTGAGGGACGGAGGGACGGGAGATGAGGAAAGGAGGGCCGCAGGGATGGCGGTGCAGAGCAGACAGACGCTGCTCAGACACCAGAAGGCTTGAGGAACCACATATTTTTAGCCACATCCCCAGGGGACACAGATGTGTAAGCCTGCTCTCACTCTCTCTCACGCGCACATAGACACACACACACACACACGCTTAGCCCTTCTCGCTTTCACGCACAAACTTTCACTGACATGCTTATTTTTTCCCTCCACGCAAACTCTGTCTCCTCCAAACACAGCCTCACACTGTCTCAGGCACACCCTGCTGAGAGAAGTGTCCCAGAATGCCTCTCCGTGAGTCATGAGCAGGAGTGCAGGGGACGCAGGGACGCCTCAGCCTTTAGGATGGATGTTTGGGAGTAGGAAGTAGGACCCTTATAGGGTATAAGGAGTTTGGTCTTTAAAAAAAAAAAAAAAAAAAAAGAATTAATGTCCACTCTGACTTAAAGCTTATGGATCCTTGGTTTGATTCGGACCCTGGAGTCTCCGAGCACCAGTCCCAGTATCCATATGGGTTTCCTCCCACCTTGCAAAAACATACCAGTGTGTGGATTGGCTACTCTAAATTGTCCTATTACGTGAATGTGTGTGTGTGTGTGCGTGTGTGTTACACTATGATGGGCCGATGTCTTATTCTGGAGTGTATTAGTGCATGCCTCCAGTATTCCCCGGATAGGTTCCGGTTTCACTGTGATGGATGAAGATGAATGAATAAATGAATGTTTATGCAATGCTATTAGAATGTCCTGGAAATCTTCTAATTCTCAGAAGGTTGGACTGCAATGTTGCGACATTGTTCTAAAGACGTGTTGCACTAAAAACGTTTACATCACATGCTCACTAAGTCATTAGAAAATGTATTCTAAGATAACAGTTCAGAAAGGTACAATTCCGACCACTATACAAACGTTGCTGTAACATTGGTATGTTGAAAACACCAAGTAAATGTCTAAATTATCAAAAAGTCAAAAATTATCCGCACGTTGGCTGTAAAATTAACTTTGGTAAACATTTAGAAAAGACAAATACATCATTTTTTTTAACATAATCTCTTTTTGCTTTTCAATACAAATTGTCCATCTGTCAACAAGCTTTCATATTTTCTCATTAAAACATGTTTTAGGCTGAGCTGTGAGCTACGAATTAACCTCTGTCTTCATTTCTTCATCAGGAGTAAATCGTCATCTTTTGATGGAGCAAGACCAGGCCTATAGGGAGGATGTTTTACCACCTCAAAATTAAGTTTGCACAGTGTGGACAATGTAGGCAGAAATGTGCGGACATCCTCTGCGTTTAATCTGAAGTTTAGGCTTCAGCATGCAACTCACTACGAGCTCTGTTGATAGTAGAATCTTTTTCCTGGTAATGTTCCAATACTGACCTTTCAGAACCCTAGAAAACTGTGAGCATTAACTTTTCAGCTGATGGTTGACTTGTGAACTTTTTTCTTGGTTGGTGTTTGAGGATGTTTTCCTTCCATACTTTGCCATTTACTCTCAGGCTCGTAGTGATGAATCCATGTATCGTCACCAGTAATGATTCACTTTCGCCTTACTTAGAGTATTATCTTACAAGAGCCCAAGTTTTGTTTGAAGATATCCAAACGAAGCGCACTGATAAGACACTGCAGCCAACAGAAGTTTTAATATAACCAGAGTGCTGATAATTTTTGACTCACCCTCAAAAGTTTTTATTCGTATAATTCCTCCGAAACTAGAATTAAAAACAGTCCAACAAATGTTAAGAGCCAAAAACCTTACGATTTAGGCCACACCGTCTTTTGTTGTAACTATGGACACGTAGTAGAGTTGCATTACAACATTACAAGCTGTTTAAAGGAGTTAAACTAGTCACAAAGATGGGAATATTCTAAATGGTGGTTGTAATGGAAAAAAACAAGAAAATAAATCTGTTTTTTTTTTTCTTTTACTTAACCTGAGCTGACTTGCAACTTAATAAAAAACAAATGACTTTTGTCATGTACACACTGTGTGTTTTTTTTTTTTTCTTTTCCCGGGGCGAGTAAAAATACGTTGCCATTTCCATGAACTTAAGACCCATAGACCGCCTCTAAAAGAATGCGCCTTGACTGCCCTGCCGTGTTTGTTGTCTTCTCCTCCTCTTCCTCTCCTCTTTTTTTCCCCCTTGCCTTCCTCTCAACCCCCCACCCACGCCCCAATCCACCCCCCTCCCATATTCTGACCCGTGGTTCCTGTGTTAACGTCCTCTCGCCGCACTGCGTGGGCCTGCTCTGATTGTCTCTGTGTGTTGTGCGGTCTCCACGGAAACCCTGGACAGACTCCAACGACCTCGGTGGACACGCTACACACACACACTCACACACACACACACTCACACGATCACACGGCGTCCAAAGCTGGCTGATCCGCCACGTTCTCCACGCCCCACTAATAGCCTGTGCTGAGCCTTGCAAACACATCCCATATGTGTGCGTGCGTTTGTGTGTTCGAACACGTTAGCGTCCTGTGCGCCACTCCCTCCTGTTAGCTGACACCAGCATAAAAAGCGGCATGCTACTTGCCCTGGCGTGGCGTTCTTCATCCTCCCATAACCGCTGCGCTTCCTCCCACCCGGGACGAACTGATATGGGAGAAGCTGTGGAACCTGAGCCTGAGATCTGGGAGGCTCCACACACACACACACACACACACACACATATACAACCTCCACCCACCGTCTTAAGCATTCACTCAAAGCTTAAAAACACCTGATCATCATGAAGCGAACCTGCAGCTTTCCTCACCTGCTGTTAATAATCAGTGTGTGTACGTGTTTAATAATCACTATGTGTGTGTGTGTGTGTGTGTGTGTGCTGTAGATTTGGCATAGGACAGTGGTCACCTGTCCCTCCTAGTGTTTGGAAGGTCGTGAATTGTCCTTTTGTTCAAGTCTTGTTTTGTTAAACTGATCCAAAATAAATTTTCACAGTTTAGAGTCAGAGGCTAAAGCTCATTTGCATTAATGTAAATTAGTAAGGATGTAAACGACTGGCTTGAACAGTTCTCTGGCACATTAGGTGCAACATTTCTTCAGCTTCCAGCTCACAACCTTAATTTCTACCTGCGAATAGTTAACATTTACTGTTTAACATGCAAAATGGAAGAAAAGTTTATAACCGTTACAACGATATGGATAAGATTTTAAAGTTTATATCTGACATACCGGTTTATGATAGGAAAAGAGTTTTTACAAATAGTTTAAGCTAAAAATAAGCTGATTAGCTTTAATGTAACTAGTGATATTATTTCAGTTTAAAGCGCACATACATGTTTGCCTGTCTTTCTGTACAGCAGAACTTTCTGCCTAACTTATAAATACAAAGGAAAACTTTTCTAAGGTTGAGTATCTTACGCCTTGTTTACACTAAGTTGTACTTCTTTTATCATCAGCCAAATATACTCCCTATTCGGTAATGAAATAGTGATTTACAGATTAGAAATAAAAAAAAAGTAGATCGGATAAAGATTAAGTTTTGCCTTAAAACAACTCTAACACGTTATACTTCACTTGTAGGCTATACCACTTCAGCGCTGTTATTTTACCAGTGAAAATATTAATTGATTCCAGTAAAAATATTTAGTTTAGCTTTTCTAATTAATATTTATTGAGCAAGTAGCTTATTAGTAGCCACTTATGATGCATTTTTACCTTATGGCAGATATACAGAAGTAGCAAAAGTTAGTTAAATTTGGTCTAGAAAGTTTTGTGTGATACTATGACAATATCTGGCTGAACAGACACAGAGAGAGACAGACAGACAGATGTCCTCCAATGTATGAAAGATAAGATATATAATTAAAAGAGCGATATCTGATCAATGTACAGACAAAGCCTTTCTTTCATTTATAAAGATAGAGCTTGAGAGATTGCTAGTGTACAAGGCTAGTACTGTTAGCTTGCTTTGCTAATCTGCTTAGGAAACTAGTATGAAACGTAATTAAACGTTTTAACTAATAAAAAGCGATACAGTATATACTGAGATAATGCTGTTTCTCATCAGAACTGAACATAAGTGAGCGCTACACACTTTACACACAAAACGAGTGAATTATTAATTGCTAATTTACATATTGGATAATGTTTGTTTATCATAGCTAGGATAGTAAGCTAGTTGAGTACTATTTTTTCTTAACACTGTAACTGGTACGTTCTGTATTAACCGTGAGTTAGATTCTTCTTACAGCTTTAAGCAGGAGTGGCATTTTTGCTATTGTGGATTTCTTAAAACACATTGGGATGACAATGATGAAATGTTTTTATACGTTTAAACAGCTTGAATTAAAAATGCAAGTAAGGTTCATTGAACATCCACAATGTGTCCAAAAATACGCAAATATATTTGAAGGGAATTCAAATAAATTTTCCTTTTAAGCTACGAAGTCAAACCAGGACCTTCAATCGTGAGAATTTGAGTGTTATGAGTGTAAAAACTCACTTTATATCCCAGCATTTCATTATATTATATTCACATATATTGATGGTATAATGGAGTGGGGAACGACTCCAGAGGGCTCCGAGCTACATTGTCCACAATCGTCATTCATGGACGTACAGTCTTCTTTAAAACATTTGAACCATTCAAATGTTTCCCAATGGCTAAAGGTCTCATCACCATACTGTGCTTGAAGTCAATGTCAATCAGTTTTTTCAGCTTCATGAAGAAATTTCATTAAGTCCTGATTTGACTTTGACACCTCATGTAAATGATCATTTCATTTTTTTCATTTTAAATAACTTATAAACAGAAGGTGAAGCTGTTGCTCAATTGGACACATCTAGATCACACATTATAATCATCCGGGATGACACAATGGAGGAACAGTTTGAGTTCTCATGCTGTCGTTGTGTCTGTGTAAGTTTCCTTTGTGTTCTCCAGTTTCCTCAAACCTCTCAGTGGGTCAACTGTGTGAAGAAGTGTGTAAAAGTGTGTCCTTGGTGCCATGCAATGAATGTATTAGGGTGTATTCCCACCTCACAACCAGTGTTTCGGGGATGGGTTTTAGGTACAACACAAGCCTTACCAGGACAAGTTGGTGGGCATAGATATTAGAATAAATAAATTATTGAAAATCTTACAATGAAATCCAGATGTCGAGTAATTTTGGCATGTGTCTTCTCACCTCAAATTTGAAACATAACATACAATCCTGAATGTACAGTATCGACCTCCTTTTTTTATAAAGTCTGTGTAAAAAGACAAAAAACAGCTATCTCTTTAAATACCCCCGCCCCAGAGGGAGGGGGCGGGCTAGAAATGGGGCAGAGGGCAGAATTCCGGAGCGGCACGTCTATGCGCTGAGCCAGGCCGCGGGGGGGTCACGGCTGCCAGGAGGACTGTGTGTGAGTGTGTGTGTGTATATGTGAGAGTGAGGAGCTTTGAACAGAGCCGAGGCTGGGGGCCCTGTCACTTATCAGCTACGGCCGAGCGTCGCCCAGGGCCAGAGTCGGGAAGCAGTACAGGAATGTGTGTCCTTCCCTCTGAAGGTGAAGAGAGGAGACGTAACTCGCACGCATTCACTCTCTCTTACACACACACACACATGCGCTTCCACATACGCATGCATGCGCTCATGGAGATTGAGGCAGCAGCTGCGGGAGGCTGTTACGCTCGCACGCACACGTGCACCCACAGGAACAGACGCGAGGAAACACATACACATTCACTCACTCTCAGCCAAACTCTTAGCTAGTCGGCTTCATAGATCTCACATACTGAAAATACCCATATACAGACACTTACACTCACCTATACAGTACGTATCACTTCTGGAATTTCCTTTAGGATCAATAAAATATCTATCTATCTATCTATCTATCTATCTATCTATCTAACAGGAATAATATTCTGTTTTTGATGACCTTTAAGCTACGAAACAGCTGTTTTGCTTCTATACATCTTATAATGCACAATCCCACACAATAAAGCTGTAACTCAAAAAAGTCAAAGGATAAAGTGTTTGTTTGCTCTACATGGGCCAGGTGTGTGTGAATACATTGTAGATGCAGTGTATCGATATGTCCAGGAGGGGGAGTTTAAAGAAATACTAATAATGAATTGTAATGTATAATAACACACACTGGATGGTGCTGGTTCAGCTTTCTGAGTGGTCTAACCTGGCTGTCATCTTTTTTTCTTTCATTATGTATTGAAGCACAGAAATAGAAGTAAACCTTAAGGCTTTTCCTAAAACATGGTGTAGCATGGGAATGCAGGAAGCTTAAATACAAATATATAACACAAAAAGAAATTGTACAAAAATACCAAGCAACTACACCAGAGAAAATACAGACAGGCTGTACTCAATATTGTTAGCCTATGACCTGTAAAAGAGACTAGGCTTTCAGGGGAAGAAGAAGAAGAAAAAGAGAAGAAAAAAAAAAGTACAGTCTTGCTTTTACAACCGTGGTCTGGGCAAGGTCATAAAGATTCCACCAGTCTGAAACGGTCTGTGTAAAGTGAGACGAGGTTAACCAAACAGCAAGCCTGCACTAGGAAGGTAATGTCAAATAAGGTGAAGAGGAATAAACAAGCTGCTTAAATGAAACAGGAGAATGCTGTTTGCTGGCAGCACAGTGGCATAGTGGATAGCACTGTTGCTTTGCACCTCCAGGGTCTGGGTTCGATTCCCACCTCCAGGTTTGTGTGCGTGGAGTTTGCGTGTTATCCCCATGCTTAGAGGGTTTTCTCTTACAGTCCAAAGACATACAGATTAGGCTAATTGGTGTTCCTAAATTGCCCGTAGTGTGTAAATAAGAACCCCTGCCAGTGTGTACCCTAAGTGCCTGGGATAGTCTCCAGCCCCCCTGCGACACTGTATACAGTAAAGCTGTATAGACAATGAGTGAGTGAATACTGTATGCTAGAATTGTGTGCTAGCAAAAATGACATATGTTTCAAGGGTGTGATCCATCAGTGTAAAAATGTACAAAACAAACATACTTCAATAAAATGCAGCTTTTAAAGTTAGCCACTTTGGAGTCACCGCTGTGGATTGGGTTGTTAGCTATTTTGCTAGTGGCTTGCATTTACAAAGTCAAATATAACATTTCATAATTATTACTAATCATTTTAAACCCAAATAATATTTTATTCATTACAAAAGCACAGAAAGCAAATAGAGAACTGTAATGGCTGCCATTTCTTAGCAGTTGTTACAACAATTTACCTCAAGTTAGCTAGCTTGAAGTTCTTAAATGCTTACTGTTCATGTTAGCTAACTGATCTAACTGGATAATATTACTGCAGTACTTCATTTAGGCGACTGGCTGGCATTAATTCTAAAACTGAGGACTTGATTTATTAAACTGATACAAATGTCTGCTACCACCACCCATTGTGCTAAGCTAGCTAGAATCATTTAAATTATCTATCACACTGTGTCTTTCTTTCTCACTCTTTCTTTCATCCCTTTCATATCAGCCACGGTAAAGGAGACATAGCCTGCTGCGTTTGAAACTAGCACCTATTTTCAAACATTGAAAGTTTGAATCGTTTGCAGAATACAGAATCGTCCTCACCTCTGCTAATACGAGGCTCGCTCGCTTCGACTGAGCGTAGCGTGCTTGTGATTGACAGCGGCGCGGTCTTCTGCGGCGTTTCCTGGGGCGTGAGGCTGTGCAGGACGCTGGTTGACGTCAGGTGGGGTCGATAGGAAATGGAGGATAGGGAAAGTGTGTCATCCACAGGGCTGTCTGTATCATCTTCCTCTTCTATCTCTTCAACCTGAGGAGACAGTGAAGATCATACAGTAAGTTTAGCTGCTCAGATACAGTACAAAAATAAAGACCCAAAGGAAAGAAGGAAAAAAAAAAAACATGTAGGATGGGTGTTGTAAATGTCCTATAGCATTTAGAATCCCCTAATGTCTTTTAAGGATAAACAATAAATGAAGGTTAACCCCGTCAGTCCTATGTTTTTTTTTTTTTCTGTATGGTAGATGCCCTGGCCTACATTATGTTTGCACTTTTGTATGTCACCTGAGTTAAAGCACAGATATACTCACCTTCAAATTTAATTAGGTATTAAAAGTTCAAGGCTTGTATTAGCTCACAGGATCCTTTTTATAGTAAAAATCTCTCTTTCTCTCTCTCTTCCTCACTCACTCTATCGTGCGGAAATGTAAATAAGTGAAAGTACAGATATTTGCTGTACATTTTAATTGAGTAAATGTAAAAAGAATCCTCTAATAAAACTATTCACATAAAGTATAGACACATGAAATATGTACTCAAATACAGTAATAAAATAAATGTACTGAGTTACCACACTGGTCAAGACAGATACTTTGTACCAGACCAAAAAATGTTGGTAACTAATACATTTCTGGCATATAATTTTTTTTTTTTTTTTTGGTTACTAGCCTCACAAACAACCAATTATGTATAAAACAAAAAAACAATGTCACTTTTACATCAGCGCAGTATTATATTTTTTTCTATTTCTTGCTGTCATTTTCACACTAACATGTCATCTCATCCCCACGTTGCTCTTTTCCTGTTATATATTTATAGCCTATGATGTCACCACGTAGGCCAAAGCAAACCTCTTCATATACATATCTCTTTGCATGAAGTAAGTAAATAAACCCTGTTATAGTAGGGACTGGACTACAGGTGAAAGAAACTGAATTACTGCATCCGCACTATATTAATGGTTGAATTGAAGGGGTTAACGTTTTATTGAAGGTTTTGCTTTTAGCATCCATGTCGAATGATTTTCTATTGGATGTCTTAGGGCAGATTATTTGGGATTTTTGTGGAATTAAGCGCAACAGCACCACCAATGGACATATGGAGAAGAAAAAACAGAGTTGTGTCACATGGTAACAATAGTGTTTTATTAACCTACTTTCTATTAACCTTACTATCTTCCCTGTATCTGTAATCTCTCTGTAATTATCATGGACATGTTTCCATGAACCTGACGTATAAAAAATATATATATTAAAGTCAGACTGAACAAGTGTTTAATTGTTGTAAGTGCATTCAAACCTACCTCCACTGTACTTTACTAAAAGTAAATTTAAAATGATATAAAAAAAGAGTAAAGTCTTACTAAAGCTGTTTACTTTAGATATATCTAACTTTACACTTGATCTTACACTGCAGTACACCAAGCACTTATTTCAGCCTGAAGATTTTATCATATCCTTGTGCAATCAGACAAGAACTCAACTACTTTCAGTCTTATGAGTCTTAACTTGTAAGAATGACAAGTTCTTTCTCTAACAAAGCAGCCTTATCTTATAGAAAAAACAAAATTATGGAGATTTTAAGCTTACAATGCTGTTTACTGCAATCTGGAAAGGTTTCTACAAAAATATATTTTATATGTAAGTCTTTTATTGCTAAGTAAACTCCTGATCGTAGACTTCCTTTGAAAGTGAATTGAATAAAGTCTTGTTGTTTTTTTTCATTATAGTGACACCGAAGCTATTGGTTTTGCACATAAGCAGATCAGCCATAACATTTACACCTTGTCATTGATTATCAATCACATACTAGTAAACTGGCTCATTTATTGCTGTTGGGATCAAAGATCAGACGTTTTGGTCTATTTTTACTGAAATGCCAATGCAGCACAACTCACTGAAAAAAAGTTAATCCTGGTCATGATAGAAAGGCACCAGAACACCAACACCAACTGCTCCACAGTCTGCCGCACAAGGTTAATCAGGCAAACAACCCAAGGCCCCTGACCAAGCCTTTCAAAATCCCAAGATCTCAAACAAGTCTGATCCACAGAGATCTCCCAAATCTCATCTCCCAGCACCCAATGGATCCACTGCTAACGTCATGGTGCAAGATACCACAACACATCCCTAATGGTCTTGTGGAGTCATGCCCTCGGGGAGCCAAAGCTGCCCAGAAGAAGAGAACGTACACAATGTTTTTGTAATGTTAAAGATTACTGGTGTGTGCTACAAGATGTTGGGATTTTAGTTTTAATTTAGTTTGTTGAGGGTTTCCAAGTAAAACCACTTTAGGAAGCAAAGGACGCTTAGGGGAATATTTTAAAGTATACGTGTGTAACTTAAGATATTTTTTATTACATACTCCTCTATTACTCCTACTCTCCCTTTTGGTTTTTGCTGCTTATTAACATTTAGAGTTTTACATGCAGTGTTAAATCAGTCACAAGGAATACAAAAACAATCATGAAACATGTGGGTCCTCATTGGGTCTGAGGCGTAAACATATTCAATGACACCATGGGGGACAAGAAATAGCTCTGCTTAGAGCCCCATGAAGATAGAGCTGTGTGGGTGTGCAAGAGTGTGTTTGTGTGTATGTGTGCGCATGTGCGTGTGTATGTGTGTGTGCGCATGCATGGCACTGAGAAAAAAGGCCGCTGCCCCTGCCCTCGCCTCCGGAGACGATTGCACGATTCCATCCATCTGCGACTGACACGTCCTCCGTCTCTGACACTTTAATTCCCGCATCAACTTTATCAACCATCTGCTCCGGGGAAACCCGAGGGCCCAGCTCTTTCCCTTTCCCTTTCCTTTCCTCACTCTGCGAGTGTTATTGTCCTGTTCCCACAACACGCTTCAACTTATATTCTACACATAACCTCCCGAATATAACAGATGCCTGCACAAAGATGCTTTTTTTTAAAACAGAAGTGTACCGTCTTGATGTTTTGCACAAATGCAAAAGTCTAAGGGAGATTTAGGGTGCAGTGCTGGAGTAAGGACAGAGACAGGTGTGAGAGGACAGATCTGAAGAGAAGTGCCAGAGGACAGCTGGTGTTGTGACCTCCTCAGCCCTCGCAGGCATCAGAGAGAAGAGCCAGGAAAGACCACAGACATGCAGCAATGCAGCCTGCTCTACAGAGCCTGGAACAGAGCTGGCCACAGAGACATGCCTATAGATACTGAGAGAGAGACAGAGAAAAGAGAAAGAGAGAGAGAGCGAGAGAGAGAGAGAGAGAGAGAGAGAGAACCAAAAAGCCTGAGAGTAAGACAGGTACAAAAACTTACCTAAAGAGTCAGAACAGATTATATCTACAAAGCATGAGAAAAAGAGACGGACAACGAAATGAAGAAAACAGATTGAGCCAAAGACAGACCTACAGCACCTGAGAAAGACAGACAGAGACAGAATTACCAACAGAACCGTTTTTGAGACAGACAGAGATGGAGAGACAGAGACAGAAACCATGGCCAAAAGCAGTGTTTGCTATGACGCTCAGGGACTTTCCACACAGGAAACACTAAGAGAGTTGATGTAAGGCCAGCAGTCTGGAGCAGATGGTCTGTAATTAATCAGCCAGTGTATTTATCTTTTTATTTACAGACCCAGGCTTATATATACACTCACAGGCCACTTCATTAGGTATACCTTGCTAGTGCTTGGTTAGACCCCTTTTTGTGTTCAGAACTGTCTTTGTGGCTTTGATCCGACAAGTTGCTGGAAACATTTCTTTGAGGTTTTGATCCATATCGACATGAAACTGAGACTCATCAGTCCAGTCCAATGTTTTTTTTCCCAATCTATGATTGTCCAATGTTCCTGACATGTAATGTAAATTATTGCCACAGTTTCCTGTTTTTAGCTGAAGGCAGTGGCACCCAGTGAGGTCTTCTGATGCTGAAGCCCATCTGGTTCAAGGTTCAACATGTTGTATGATCAAAAATGCTCTTCGGCATACCTCGGTTGTAACATGATGTTATTTAAGTTACTTTTTATTAGCTCACACCAGTCTGGCAAATCTCCTCTGACCTCTAGCATCAACAAAGCATTTTCACCCAGAGAACTGCACTCACTGGATATTATCTCTTTTCAAGCCATTCTCTGTAAACCCTAGGGATGGTTGTGTGTGAAAATCCCAGTAGATCAGCAGTTTCGAAATACTCAGACAAGTTTGTCTGGCACCAACAATCATGCCACGTTCAAAGTTAGCACTTAAATCTCCTTTCCTCCCCATTCTGATGCTTGGTTGGATATAAAAACCATCTAACCAGTATAGCGACAATTTGACAATTCTGATTTAAACAACATGTTTTCTCACACATTTTATATTTATTTCCCTGATTTGATTCTTTAAGGCTGCTTTGGGTGCTATATAAATAAAATAAAATTTTATTGAACTACTATAACATTTTACGAATTTTCTCATTGCTATATGTGGCAAATTCAGTACTCTCAGAGTCATATCATATTTCTAATGGAACCAAAACTATAAATTACTAATTTGGATTGTAAGCCAACGCCACCCTAGACATCTGAATCAGTACCTGTTTAGTGCTCTAAGTATCTGTATCTTATTTAGATTTGAACCAGAAGTGGGTGTGACCTAAAGTCAAATATGAATCCTAAAGCTATCTTTTTGGAAGCACTGCATAAAAAAACAAGCCATTCAGAAATTAGAACAAATAAAAAATAATCAAACTCTTAGTCAACTTTTAAACATCTATATTACCTTAAGTTCAGCTACTTTACTCAAGATCCAAGAACCACATAAATAGGAGCAATAAATGCACAAGGCGATCAATGTGTGTGTGTGTGTGTGTGTGTGTGTGTGTGTGTGTGTGTGTGTGTACTGTAAATACAGTATATCACAGAAAACTACTAGATAACTAGCCATGAGTGATGATATAAGTTTTGCTTAAGTTTATCATTTTGTTTAAGATAAAATCCTAGTGAGGGTCACATTAACACTTCAGTCCTTATCTAATCTATACAAATAATCAGTTTGTGAGATTTAGAAAATGTATCTGACAGATTATGATGTACTTATTTGTGCTATCTATTTCTGACTGTGATCAGTAAATATTCAAATACAGTATAAACATAACACAGACATGAATGTAATGTGACCTAGACAATAGAGTGTCACTGTAGGCCAATTAGCCCATTGGATCATACTGCCACATGTAAATGTTCAAAGAGAATTAAGAAGGAATAGTAGTAAATGTGGGGTGTGTTGACCTCGTCTTCCTCTGTAAATTATTTCATGTTTTTAGTAATACAGGATAAAAAGCATTTACATCATATTGCAGTTCCTGAAGTTAACTTTGCATCAGCTAGCTCTTTAATTAGTACCATTGCGATAAGTTTACATTTACTTTTTAAACATAAGTGTCATGGCAATATTGAGGGCAGAATGATTATACATGTATGAAAATACATCTTTAATATGGATAGTTGACCACTCTTCTTAGTAGTAGATGGTGTTCAATTAATGGTTGGTTTCCTGACACTGTCTAAAAAATCTGCTAAAGTCTGCCTTATGCATTCCACAAACCATTTTAATGTGTCTTTGGAGTCATTGTCCTGTTGAAGGATTTAATTATACACAAGTTTTATATATCTAACTGTTGTTTTGAGATTATGGAAAAAAACGTTTTGTTTTATTCTTCCATCCACTTTGTGTACAATGTACCAGCTCCACTGGCAGTAAAACAGCCCCAAAGCATGATGTTACCACCACCATGTTCAACAGCTGATACTGTACAGTGTTCCAGGCAGTGAGACTGGTGTTCCACCAGCTTCCAGTTCATGTCCAGCCTTTGCTTTGGTGGTTCATGGGTTGTTCCTGACCATTCCAACCATTCCAACTAATTTCCTTTGTTCCTGACCATTCCAACTAGCTGAGGGTAGCACTGTTTGGGACTTCCATATCTTGACAAAGGAACTACATCCACCAATAACTTGTTCTGGAATCGGCGTTCCTTGGACTTTACCAATGTACTTTATGTTGTACATTATGGCCATTATCACTAACAGGAGGAGAAGATGAAAAGACATTTCGGGACTTTCAGCACCATTTAATTAATAATCCACATGGGTGTACTGTATGTATAATATTTTCCCTGTGTTGATCAGAAAACCCAAAATAAATTTAAACTTACGCACCAAATTCTTGGAGATTTATTCTATCAAAGATGCATGCTGGGCAATCATTCATCCACAAAAAAAGACCAGTTCAAAGAAATATTGAAAAGTCCAATATTGCCAAAACATTCATATTCATAATGAGCGTAAATAAACTTCTGACTGCAACTGTAATAAAGCAGTGCATGAGCACATCCAAAAGTGATTAGTACTTGATAAGCAAGTACAAAATCCAAAATGTATTTAGGACTCTTTGTACCACAGATTTTTTCAATTTTCAACCTGATTCGGCTGGAAGGTGTACATTTTTGTTGGATAACAGCACACCAGCTGTGGCATAAATAAAAATGTCTATTAATAATCTAGTTCTATCATATTATTGTTTCTATATTAATAGTTCGGACACAGTGATTTGTATGATGGGTGTTTCACATAATTTAATAAACAGACTTAAACAACAAGTTTAACAGGAAAATCATGTAATTGTTAACATGGTGAGGTTTTTTTGTTCTTTATACAACAGTTAATTCCAATCGAGTAATCTGATTGGATGAGAGGCATTCCACCAGTTGTAAAATAGAGCAAAAGGTCACCTGGTTGTTTAACTATATGCATCAGTTCATGTCACAGGTTTTCTAACAATCATTAAGTCGTCAGCATGGGTTAAAATAGGTCGGTACAGTCCGCAGTAATGAGGAGAGAGCAGCTGTCTGCCAAAACCCACATTCACAACCAGCCATGTACCCCCTTTCAGCCAGAAAAAACATAATGTTATGTCATCCTAAACAACAGTTTGTTTCTTTAGTAATTGCTTCTAAGCTTGTTTCAAATTGCCCCTGAATCTCATGTTGTTTTGTTTACAGCTAACATGAGTTACAAAGCTAACTATTTTCCAATAGAATTTTTAATTGCACATTCTGTCATACATTATTCCTTACATAATTAATATGCATAGAATCATGACCGTATAATGCTACTCCATCCATCCATCCATCCATCCATCCATCTACAGTATCTATACTTATCCTGTGTAGGGTCACTGGAACCTACCCCAAGGAACTTGCTGCACAAAATGGGGGATATTCTGGATATGGTTCCAACCAATAGAGAGCACAAGCAAACACACACACACTCACATATACCCAATCACAAACTATGAACAATGCAAATCTACCTAGAAAACCCAGAGGAAACCCCCAAGCACTGCAAAATCCACACACACACATGAACAACATTTCAAACCCTCAACCTTAGTGCCCAATACTAATTTAACTGTTAGTTATTAAAGGGTATAAGTGGTAAAGGGGTAATGCATACAATTGAGTAATTTTAAATTTTCCCATGTACTCATTGGATTAGCACCTTAGAGTTTGAAAATGTAAAACACAAACTGATGTGTATTAATTACATATTATAACACACAAGGCATTGTACTTACACTCTCAACCGGAGATGCAGGCTTTGGGTCACATTCTGGTACCTAAAGGAAAAGCAGAGAGCAGCCAAATTTCGGTTAAAAAAATAATAATTAAGCTGTTTTTAACCTTGGAGATATGTCCATGAGATGTGTCTGGAGACACAGCAGATTTGCTCATTATAAAGTAGTTTGATGTACATGTACTGTAGGTGGTGTAATTAAGCAATATTATAATAATTATTAAAAATGTCAAAACTTTCTTTCGGGTTCTCCGGTCAAGGGGTCTCTGCTGCCTGGTGTGCAGGGGTCTGGCGGTGATCATGCCAGTTATTTAAAATAAAAATAAACATGTTTTCGGGTTGTGGTTTCTTGTTATGAACATAAGAGTAGCATATGGGCAAGCAGCATATGGGCTTGTGTGTTTCAGTTTAACTGCCAGAGAGCAGAGTGGTCATGCTTACAGATCTTTGCACATGAAATTTACTAAAGCAATACAAGCTTTTCTGTCATACTGTCGTTTGTGTACTTGACTACAGCAATGCACTATGAACAGTTTAAATGGTATAAATATAACGTGAATCATTGTCACTATAGATTAATAATATTAGGGGGATAACAATAATTTGGGACCTGTAAAATGATGTCAGTGGTGGAAAAAAAGGTTGAGAACCCCTAGAAAAAATATACAAGCTGCAATACTAAAGCTTACCTGTGGAGGGGGCAGTGTCCTCACTTCTTCTCTGTTCTCCTGTCAAAACACAAGACCTTAGATCACATAGAGTATCACTTCGAGTATGCTTAATTAGATGACCTGTTGTTGCACATATCAAAAAGACATAAAAAAAAAAAAAGAAATGCACGGGAACATCAATGTGCGTGTTTTATAAATTAGCAAAAAAAAAAAAAAAAGGCTGAAGAGCATGTTTAGACCGATTATTTTTGCATTTGGAAGATGCGAGCAGTCTGAAGGATTACGCAGTGGCCAAAGCGACCTGCCTACGTCCATCTTATTGAGCTCCGGCTGAACACAGCGTTGCCATGGCAACCCCACGACGATGTGCCTTCTTCTTCCCCCTCGCATCAGTATAGCGTGAAAGAGAAGGGGACGAGCATGAGAATTCGCCCTCGCCCTCCTGGACTGCAGATTTTTCTTTTTCACCACACTCTCTTGCACTCTCCTTTTTCTATGTCTCATCACACACAGACACACACAAACACACACATCACTCTCACATCCAGCCTCAAGCACAGATCATAGCGTCGCAGTGCTTTGACCTCCCTCAGCCGTTCTCTAGGGGTGGAACCGAAACTGGCAGCACAAAACCGAATTTGTCTCAGACTACATGTAACAAGACAACACTTACATGCACACACACACACACACACACACACGTGTCTATGACAAGAGTCGCAATAATACAGAGCAAGGTCCGAAGAAAGGAAGAGGTGAGCTGTGATGAAAAGAAGGTTGCAGGTGACAAGGAGTGGATGGTTTTGTTGAATGCAAAAAAAAAAATAGTGGAAAAGAAAGGGAGGAAAGAAAAAGAAGGAGGACAGAGTGGAAAGACGGAGAGACAGTGGTTGTGATTTATTTGGCCGTTGAGCAGTGATGGCTCTCCCCGTGGAGAAAGTCCGTCTCACTGCCCCACGGCTCTGTCCCAGATTAATGACAGCAACAGGAAGGTCACCTACACACACACACACACACGCACACGCACACACACAAATACGTAATCCAGAGCACCTAAACGCAAGCACACACTCACACCAGGCCCAAAGACAGACACAAACAAATCCACAGAAAGAAAAAAAAATGATGCAGCAACACCAAACCCATGTGCACTTGCCTTTTCTCCATCATCCACATTATCATTGGATTCACATATAACTGAAGAATGATTTGAGCAGATGTTGAGATAGATGAGCTACTATTTGCCAACTTGTTTATCTATGTTCGAGAGATTTCCTTCATGTTTTTTATTGCTGATAAATATTCTGGTACAGATCTGTCCTTCACATACCGTTAAATTGAGCTGGACTCCGGACATTGTTTGGGGTGGGAGATTCTCCCTGCCTGAACGTACCGGTTCTTGGGACGTTCGGCTTACTAGGTTGCTCTTCAAACTTGCTTCCTGGATGCTGCAAAAAAAAAAGAACATATGGAACATAGGAGCAGAAAAATGACAAATTTACAATATACAGCTTGTATATGTAGACAATGTATGTTAGGACATGTATATTACGTCTTCCGGCAAAACAAAACATATCCTCCGACAATTTATAATGCTATTTTTATTTATCATGCCAAAAAAAATTTCCGTCACCTTTTTTTCCACTGATAGTCAGTCTTACTGGTTCCCACCCATTAGCTAATACTTGCCTATCACATGATGAAGTGATACCACGAGGAAAACATGTGCTTCCTCTAGGATATACACAGAATCTCTTCTAAACTGCTGCCCATGCTGAGGTATAAAAACCCTTGGAGAAAAAGCTTTCTTTTCTCACCTTTCTGCATACATAATACATAATTAAAAGACCCATGCCTACTGTCTCTGTGATTGACAGGGGATAGAAAGTATGCAGTTCCACCCACAGATTGCTGGTTTGCATCATTGAGATTTGATCTTCCAATGATTCCTTGAGTATGTAAAAGGATATGAACGGTGTCCCACACAAGATTACCCTCAGTGTTCCTATGATAGGCTTCATAAAATGAATATTTGGGGTGTTCAAATCAAACTTTTGATTCTGCATAATAACAGTACACAGTTATAAACGTAAAGTTTCTCTATATAATCCTCTGCTACACTAATGCTTTTATCCCAGTGTACCACTAGTGCTTGGACATCATCAAGGTAGAAAGTCTTCTCAGTAAGCCGGAGCCATGATCAGACTGCCTGCGTCAGGTCTAAAACTCTGGCCTTCCAGGAACTCCTTTAACAGCTCAGAGCGAGGTTAGGATGGAGGAAATAACTCCCAGTCGAGTTCCTTGTGTTTTCGTGTATGATTGTGTACAGTTCCCACAGGCAGATGCATTTCTTTTCACAAATTATCCTTTGATTTTCAAAGAACAGGCATTCCACTAGCTGAATGTTCATGGGAAAGACTGCAGTGGGCTCCGAGCCACCTCAGCTGGAATCGTCAATCTCACACATCTGGTCTTCTTTAAAATCTTTGCACCATTCACATTTTTACTGCGACTAACAGTCTCATCACTGTACTTGGCTTGAAGTCTTCTGTAAATGTCGGTTTAGGCACCAAATCAAGGTTTTACATATAATAATCAATAATTATGTTAACCCATGCTTTCAAATGATCTTTATACACATCAGAACTAAGTAAGTTCAAATTTGATTGCCAAAATGTTTCATCCTGACTATTCAATATTCCTTATTTTCTTTATTAGATTATACTTTATGAAGAGCAATTCATGAGTACAGACTGTATCACACTTAAACAAAAAGGAATGTGTCCATACTGGGAATTGTTTCGAAGACTAGCAGCTTTTCTCTCGCCAAGCCCTGCTCGGAGAATCTTGGAGGACTTGAATTCATCCATCTCTCCAATGACGATGACTTGCACGTCACCATCGCAGCCCAACAGCCAACTCACACTCTTACTGTGAGCTACACAATGAAAGACACAGAAAGACACATTAATTACATATACAGTAAATAACATATAAATAAAACTAATACACTAATGGTATTAAAAGAGAGAGAGAGAATAACAATATACTAGTTTTAAAGGGTGTAAGAGCATTTATCACACATCGATGGGTGTACACTTGTTATTGGTTTCATTTCAGTAAATGTGAAACGAACATAAAGAAGAGGACTGGCAGCAAACAAGGGAAGGCAATCAGAATGAACTGGTTCTTCTTGCACACCTCATTGCAAAGGTACTGCATTCCAACTCGACAGGCGGACATGCCCTTGACTTAATGAGGTTGTCATAACAAATAATCTAGCTATCAAACAACAAAGTAGCTAGTTTTGTTATGAATTCCCTCATACAAACCACTGTGATATTGTTAACGGTTTAGCCAGCATTAAAATAAATGGCTGTACAGTCTGTTGACTGATTGTGCTGAAAAAATTTGATTTGTCTTACCAGGTACCTGCGGCGAAAAAAAACAAACAATAATCTGGTCAAACTGGTAGACCATGTTTGCCAGCTGATTAGTTATTTTCTCAGCTTTCTAATTACTTAATTAATAAATGTTTGCGGTTTTCCAACTTCCTCACAGTCATGTTTCCTTAATCAGTTTCCTGGCAATGATTGTGATGGTTTACCAGCTTTAGTTTGTTTTAGATTCACTGAGTACATCTCCTATTCTGTATTACCCAATTAATATAGAACTCACTCACTTACTCACTCATCATCTATACTGTTTTATCCTGTATACAGTGTCGTCGGGTACCTGGAGCCTATCCCAGGACACTTGAGGCAAACAACAGTGGACAGGGTGCCAGTAAATCCCAGAGCACACACATGATCATTCAATCTGCATGTCTTTGGACTGTGGGAGGAAACCAGAGTAATCAGAGGAAACCTATCAAGCATGGGGAGAACATGCAAACTCCATGCACACATGGGCAGGAATCAAACCCTGGAGGTGTATGGCGATTGTGCTAACCACTAAGCCACCACGCAGCCTAATGTAGGACTCCCACCTCATTTTTAAAAATACTACAGAAAAAGATTTAAAGATTTTTTTGGGGGAAACATAACATGATTGAATTTAACTCATACTTTTATACTTCTTTGTAGTTCTAAGGACTGTGAATGTGCTTTTTGAAAAGCCCTTGATATGATAACATGATGTAGAGTATTTCCTCCAAAGAACAGAAGAAAAGAATCAATAATATTTAGCCTACTGATGGACATTGTGGTTAATGGTTTGGCCATTGTACCACCAGGGTGGAAGGTTTGAGTCCCTTTTTGATTCTCTGTGCATGGATTGTGTATGTTTTCCCCATGGGTTACGTCTGGGTGCTCCAGTATCTTCCCACAGTCCAAGGACATGCAGATTAGGCTAATTGGTATTTTCAACTTGGTGGTGTTGTGTGAATGAGTGTGCATGATGTGCCCTGTGATGGACTGGCACCACATCTATAGTGCCCCTCTGGGTAGGTTCTAGGCCTTCTGTGACTCTGTACAGGATTAGCTGTATAGAGAACATATGAGTGAGTAAATAATATAACGTTTAATACAATGTATGGCGGATTGTTTCCAGCATGTGTAAGAGAACATCACACATCTTTTACATCTTTTAAATTAGGTGTAGGTGTAGGGCATACCCTAATAATCAACAGTTTACATTATTCTGCTCAAGATACCTATTCATGTTATTCTAGACAGTTCCCCTTGAAAAGAATACCTCAGGTGGATTATATTTCTTGCTTGCACAATGCTTTGTATTGCAGTTTGATTAGAACCTAAAGCATTAAGTCACACAAACCCAGGAAGGATGGTGCCGTACTGTCAACTTTGTGAAACAAATGAAAAAAAAACATAAATGGAGATCACTACAATTCTTGTGATCTGGTGTTTAATTTAGCAAATGGTGGCTTAATCTGTTAAGGCTGTGGGTTACTGATCAGTTTGTTGGGGGTTCATGTCCCAGCACTGCCAGGTTTCCATTGTTGAGCAAGTATCTTAACCCTGTCTGCCCCAGGACCCAGCTTTCTAACTGGGATATGTAAAAAATCGTATTATTGTTCTGTAAGTTACATGTGACAAATAATTGAATTTTAAGAGAAATCAACACTAAATACTATAGCTATGTTTAAAAGTGAAAGAAGTGTTTCCATAGAGTCACAATGTGATGAGAACTCACAGAGTTGGGACTAAATCCTTATTAGTGAGACTAATCAGAAAAAAGGCATCAGTTTGCCAGGAAGCATAAAGACTGTACTAGCTATGGAAATGTGGTCAGATTGACTTTATTCCAAAGCTATGGGCACATCAGGGTAAAATGAGAAGCGCATAAAGTAGACCCATTATGCATAGTGCTCACTGTACATGCCTGTGGAGACAGTGTTATGAATTATTATGATTTAGGTTCCACAACATCATGTAGCAATAAAATGAAGTCAGCTGATGACCTGAATGTACTGAATGACCAGGTTCAGTGGACCACATCAGTGGAGTTGATGTGCATTGATGGAGCTGATGTTACATGCATATGTTGTTTTGTTCATGTTACAGACCCAAATCATGAAAAAGTGGTTCTGGGAGAATGCGGAATCATTGTCACACATGAACTAACTATCAAATTGCATGCTGTAAAGATAAAGGTTATTAATTTTACAGTGCAACATTTTTTTATTTGTCCAGGCAGTGTTTTTTGAATGGTTGTATGCCACTTTGAAATGCTTACATAGCATGCATTTGATTTCCTGGAAATCATATAATCATTCAAAGAATTTATCGATCATCAACTAACAAAGGTGTGTGCAATGCATAATATATAAGCAAGGGGTAACTCTACCTCAGTATATGTTTGCTTCCTAAAGATGTATGGCTACAAAACCCCAAATAGTAGAAAGTAAGCTTTTGTCAAAAAATAATTGTAGAAAAGTTTCTTTAATATAGTATTTGTTTTGGGTATAGTTTAGCATTAGCCTACCCCTGTGCAGCTGTCATAACTGTCAGTCAACAACAACTTACATATATTTAGCTGCGATGCTAAATATTTGTTAGCAGTGACTGCCTGCTGATGTATTTCCACTATGGCCATGGTAATGTTAGTTTGCTTCATGTATTGTCTAGCAGATCTGTTTTTCACTTTCTTCTGAACTAGTGCTGTGTGTCTTCTTTTTATACTGTAGTTGAGATGCTGCCTGTGTTTTAACTGTTATATGAAAAGGTACCTCTTAAAACACATGGCATAAAAATAGATTTAATTTACATTCAGCATAATGAACAGCTACTACTGTTCGTCCGTTGAGTTTTAGGTTAGGACGTGTTGGAGGCTGCTTTTTATAACTTTTTTTTTTTTTTCACAATTAGATACAAGTCATAATGATTGGTTTGAGAGTCTGGTCTGAGAGTGAGCACTTTAGGTCAGAGAACAGTTTGATAGATTTAGACAGTTTAACATTTAACAAGCAGGTTTAGTTGTTTGTCTTGGACAGAATTCATACAATGCATAAAAATCATAAGAAATCTTGATATTTGTATTAAACGTGGTGCATATTGTTCAGTGGTGTGCATGAACAAAAATAGCTTTGAGTAGAAAAGTTAATATATATTTTTTCCATTTGTTTTTCATTATTTTTTAATGGCCCAATACTGGTATTCTTTCAGCTGCTTTATGATCCTAACATTTGGTTTGGCATAGGTTTTACACCTCATTACACCCTTCCTTCCATTGTTTCTGTACTTGAGACTGGCACTAAGAGTGGTCTGCAAACACAGTTGCTGAGTTTGTGGGATCAGCTGGGATGCAAATCCGGTTCTTCCACATGGCAGACTAGAAGCCTACAGCTGAGCAACCAATGTCCATACATTTAAATAAATATGGATGACCATGGATGGAGAGACAGTCTGTTGATGGGCACAAGCTCTCTCACACACACACACACTCACACTATGGGCAGTTTGAAAAAAAAGTGCAAAACACAAGCGATCACCACAAGCTGTATTTTTATGGCTGTTGTTTTGTTGATTACTCTAACAAGAAAGGAAAAACATAGAATAATAGGTGTTACAAATGATATAACAGAAGCTACCTTGTATTGGGAATGTTTCAGAACGTTAGATATAACTGGAAAATTATAGAAATATATGGTGTGGTGTTTGTTAAACAGATGAAGAAATAAAACACTTGATGTGCTGCTTAAAAAAATCCATGCTGTTGTTGATTATTTTCCTAAAACAGCAACCCTTGTTGGGTTTTATTCTTAATATAAAACACAATAATTATAGAAAATATATTTATGGTGTGTGTTTAATTATATACGTAATTAGTAAAATAGCAGGAAAATTAAAAGGCGGTACTTGATTGACAAGTTGTAAGCATTGTGTCATAGCATTGTATAGCATTGTGTCAGAGGAGGCCATGTGATAAACACCTTAATGTTTCTAATCCACTTTTGTTTAGAGATTTCTTGGCGCTCAGAAACTCAAATATGTGAAATCATAACAATCTTGACATCATAATAAAACTAAATATTTGAACTTTCCCAGTCAGATTTTAAATAACCAGACATTTCCTGCAATAAACACACATCTTGTGATATGCAGTTTTAATAAATTCGCTGGAGATGTTCAAATCTTTATTCACACCCTCTCTCTTGCTTTCACTTTTCAACCCTCGCTTTCTTCTGTTTTCTCTAAACACAAGCACTTCCTGTAGACTTCCTGCTTAACTGGCAGTTAATTGTTTCTGACCATGGAACATGGCCTGGCAGATATTTCCTGTCTTGCTTTTAAAGCTAAATTAAAGTTTTTTTTTACAATTAAAATCCTCACTCAGTACAGCAAAACAGTACAAGTCAAAATGGCGATTTTAAATACACAGAGTCTGACAGTCTGTTGTGAAATTGTCTCCTGGGTTTGTGGATATTGTATCAGCGTTGTCTAGAGAAACCACTGACCAGCTGAGAAACAGCTGCGTATCTCTCAAGGAGAAAGAGGCCTCTCTGTTCACCACCAAGCCCTGAAATGCACTTGATAATAACAGCTTTGTCTTTGGCGTGGCCAAAAAAAAAGGTTGGACCGACGTATGTTATGCTAAGTTAACACACTGCCAGCCTACGTGCGACCTATAGTTATCAGAACACTCCCGCTTGAATTTCTCCTCATGACTAGTTCAACTGCTGAGACAGCCTGCAGTGTGCTGAGTCATCTTTTTATAGCAAGTTTTCTCACAAGGCCCAAGACTTCCTTCATGCAAATGCTGACTGGCAAGATTCTTCCAATGTCAACGAAGTCTTGTGAACGCGTTTCTTTCGGCTTAAAACGTCTAATGAATTCTAACCTAAGGCTTGTTAGTCTGTGATCAGTCTGATTTGTTACACTCGTATCCTTAAACCATGCTTGGTCCCTGGTTCGAACAGCTGTCCCTAGGGTGTCCATCATACAACCAGCCGATTAAGGTTCTAATTTCGCTGACAAAGGAATTTAGAGTCCATGCTCTGAATGTTAATTGTCTTTTGGATTGAAATTGAACTGAAAGATTAAAAAATAGAGCGAGTCTGTGAGGGGAGGTTATTGTAGGTGACAAATTATAGCAAGAAATTGAGGGTCATAAACTCTGCTACTGATCAGAAATGTGCTAATCTTCATTAGCCAGCCATTTTCTCCTCAATTTGGTAACCTGCCAGTTTGCAATTCCCAGCCAACGTTTCCATTATGAACTACCATCTAGGAAAGATGAAGGACAACCATATACTTTACTGTATAAAAAAGCACCACATGCTCAGAGTTAAACCTTTAATCCTACATGATCTCAAAGGTCATAATTACCTAATGTTGCTGATTGACAAGGGAGAGATAGTGTACATCCCCACAGCTAATCCCTAGCCAATTTTGCTTCCTTGGCTCACAGACACAGACTGGCTAGGAAATTGTCAGGATTCAAACTGGTGACCTATTAATGACAGGATGACAGCTTTTCTGTTGCACTTCTAAACAACCAGATAAAAATTTTGAGTATAAACTTACTCCTAGGTCCATCTATATAAATTTGCCACAGGCAAACTCCTAGGTATATCTTTATAAATAAAAGAAAGGTTTTGTCTGTACATTAGACGGAACTCGCTTTTTCAATGGTATCTTTACATTGGAGGACCCGAAACCAGTCTTTTTTGCCTCGAGGTGGGCGAGCCAATCAACACGATAGTTCAGTTTTAGAGTATGCGGAAAGACACGGGAACGACTGTGATGCACCTACACCCTGCCAAAATCCTCAATACACAGATACACATGAGTCATCAAGGCTTACTCCAATAAATGGGACGTACACTATGAAAATTGAACCTTCCGCCATAAATTAAATCAAAATGTCAAAATGTTAAGTAGACTGTAATAAACTGTGGGAGCATCTGGAGAGAATTTAATGATTTCTTTTGCTGTATCTAGATATCTGCCTGAGGTTTAACCTGCACCATAAGTGAAATCAAAGTGTTGAGAAAAAACGATGTTGTGAACAGGTATAAGCCAGATTTAATAATCTACTCTAACATGGACTGTATATATGACAGTATTGAAATGTCATGTTGTCGCGTTGTTTCTGCTGTCTTTGTTAATGTCTTTGTCGCTCGTTTGCACATTTGCACGTGCACTTTATGTTGTCTCTTTTGTATTTAGAAAAACTTAGATAGTTTTTCTGTTAACCTAAAATGTCAATCTGTCTTGTCTTAGCTAGCCAGCTAATTAGGTTTCTTAGTTAGCTAGTTCGTTTTTGTTAAATTATGTTGGTAATTTATGTTGTATGTAGCACCTTGGTCCTGAAAGAACATTGATTCGTTTTTTTTTTAACTGTATATGGATAAAATAGCAGTAAAAGTGAACTTGAACTACTTGAACTTGAACTTAAAATAAGCTACTAATAAACTACTTGCTCAATGTAAACAAACACCTGCACCAATAGATATTAATTAGAAAAGCTAAACTGAATATTTTTACCAGGATTAATTCATATTTTCACAGATGAAATAACAGCGCCCAAGTGGTAGCCTATAAGTGAATTTTAACGCATTGGAGTGGTTTTAAGGCAAAACATAATCTTCATCTGATCTACTTTTTTTAAACGTTTCATCCCATATAGCCCATAAAAAAATGCAGATGAATTAGCATGTTTATGCTCGAACTTTTAAAATGTTATTGGTCTGACTCACTTAAAATTGGACTAGCTGCGATGTGATTGGCTGATAAACTGATTAAAACTGATTTGGCTCACTTTGGCTTCGAAACTCTTAGACAACAATACGAAATCATACCTTTACCTCCAGTCGAAATCAGTATCGTCATTTCTTCAAGATATAAACCTAAATCTTTAATTTGTATTTATTTATTTATTTATTTTTGCTTTGAGTTTCTGTATATTTGTCTGTACGTTCAAAGAGCATTTCACACCTTTCTGTGGTTCATGTGCTGAGCTGTTCCTGTGAGCATTCATCATCACTCATCTTTATAACACAGGAAGTGCCTACCATACTCAAACCACACCATCAGCTTACATTTCACCTCAAAATCATTTTCTCTACAATCATACCATATTTAGCCTGTAAAAGAGGCATAAGCAATCCAGTCTGGTAAAGGGTAATATTACTGCAGTTGACTCTCGCAAACGTTTCGACACTGTCATTTGCGAGATGTGGTTTGATGAGAAAGCTTGTGAGTGCGTAATACCTTAACACAAGTTTTCCACTCGAATTCAAACATTTTGCTAGCTATGAGTTGTCATTATACTTTACTCTACATGTTATAACATGTCAAGATCACTGTCTAACTTCTTCTTCTGGTTTTATAGCACTGAACAATACCGAGTGAAAGTCCTCAGTTGATTCATGGAAGAATGTTGCAGTTATTTTTAGTGGTTTCTAAACCTGACAGACTTGACAGACAGAAGTACAAACTGCTGCAAAGTGCTGCCTAGCTAGGCCAAGTGCAATGTGAAAGTATAGCTCAAAACAAACTCTTATGCCTAAACTGGCTGGCAATATGTAACAATATGTAATTATGAGCCTTGATTTCGCAAGTTGGAATCATCAGAATACAATAAAAACAGAAACCCAACTTGATGACACATAAATAAACCTACTTTCAATGTTGTTTTCGACTAGTTACTCTGAATAACAAGCGAGTTAACTTATGCTGTATTGCAAGTAGTGATGATGTCACATATTAGGGATATATTGCCAAAGTTTTGTTTTTAGTATAAACTTCCCCATGGATTTTCGTTTTCCATTTTCAATAGTCCACCACATAATTAGAAGTTAATGCTGAAAAATATTTGTATGCCAGAAAAGAAACCAGCACATTATATAAGCAGACACATTTCAGACAGAAAAGGAAGCTGCTGGGGTTTGCATGCAAAAAAAGTAGCAGGTGCAACAGTCAAAGTCTTCACAAGAACTGTGGATGGTTGTGCGGGATGTTGGTGGCAATTTCTTTAGAAAATGACACAAATTGTACGTGAGACTTCCCAAAAAGTCTCAGTCCTTAATGTTTAATTAACCACTCTTTACTAGGTTTTATAGGGTTTTTTGAGGATATCTTTGCTCTACAGCATTTATTTGCATGTGCCTAAGACTTTTGTGTATTACACTATATCATATACAGTAATTATAATCAACATTTAAGGTTGATGTTTGAGCCCTCATTATGTTGTGAATGTTGGGCCCTTGGGAAAGGCCCTTAATGCTGTGTATATTTAAAATACCCAACCAAAAATAAATGCACATTCACTTCCGACCACATCTATATAGACTCACCATGGTATAGCTTTAAAAACAGCTACACATGAGACCATAAGTTTAAATTGAGCTGTGTATGATCAGTGGTCCATAGTGTCCCTGTCATGTTTTTGGGTCCAATTGTTCACTTACTGTTTCATACACTATAATAAACTGTGTGTATATGCGTGTTACGTCTAAAGCTCCACAAGACAAATGTAAAACACAATGGCTTGTACTGTATGTGGAACTTGAGATACTTGACAAATAAACCGAACTCTGAAAAATGTGACAGGTGAAGAAGCTGTACCTGGCCTGGCTTTGGGTGCTTTGCGTGCTTCCTCTCGCTCCAGCTTCTCCTCTCGCTCCTTCCAGCGCCGGACCTGCTCCTGTCGCATCTTCAAGAACAATGTCTTTTTCTGCTCCTCGTTCAGAGCATCCAGGACATCTGGGTCAATATACATTTCCTTTAGGATCTGCTGCAACATGGCTGTGTGTGTGTGTGTGTGTGTGTGTGTGTGTGTGTGTGTCCAATCCTTTAGATCCAGATGTGAAAAGTGTATGCTGGCGTGTAGGAGTTTGTGCCCGGGTGCCGGCCCTGCTCCTGAGCCCTGCTGCTCGCTCACTTCACCACACACACTCTCTCATCACTGAGCAGCAGTCAGCAGCTGGACAGGCTGTGGGGGTAAAAAAAAAAATGACAAGTTACAACATCTGGAAACAATCTGCCCTCGCTCTGGCGCTTTTGTAGCTTGCATTGTCAGTTTATAGCTTT
The DNA here is from genome assembly GCF_024256425.1 of Clarias gariepinus. Taxonomy (NCBI): domain Eukaryota; kingdom Metazoa; phylum Chordata; class Actinopteri; order Siluriformes; family Clariidae; genus Clarias; species Clarias gariepinus. The sequence goes on along the minus strand of NC_071118.1, from coordinate 7,332,808 downwards.
GGGTCAAGTTGGATTTTTTTCTTCTTCTTTTGTGCACCTACTGACTAACTTTTCCTGTTTACCTTCTTCGCCCTCTTTCTCGGCGTGGTTGAGTATTTGCCCTGCCAGACTTCTTTTCTTTAAAGCAGTGTGAGAGTGTCGTCAAACATGCAGTTTCTCATGCTTAAATGGGAGGAGATTCCTCAGAAAAGAAAAAGAAAATCCCCCACCCTCTTTGAAGCCCCAACGAGGCACTTGAGTTCTATTTTAGCCTTGTCTTTTTTTGCGGCTGTAACTCAACTTCAAGAGCTGTGACTAAAGAGAGGATCATGCATTTAGTTCAGATGTCCCTTAAGAATGGAAATATTTACAAAAGAAGAAGTAAGACAGATTAAAGAAGAGAGACAAGCACATAGTGAGGGATTTCAGTTAGTTAGAGGACAGTTTGCAAAAAGAGAAATGGGAACAAGAGACAAAGCAAAATCAGTGTGAGAAAGATGAGCGGTAGAAGAAAGACTACAGTCATACTCACAGTTGGGTGCGGAGGGTGTACAGCACGCGTTACAGATTGAGAGAATGAGAGCTGCTGTCCTCCTTGCCTTTGTGTATGACTTAGCTAGTGACATCACAACATTCCATACTCTCTCTCTTTCTCTCTCTTGCTCTCTCTTTCTTTCCCTTCCTCCCTCCCTCCCTCTCTCCCGCCCACGCTTCTGTTCTTCAAAAATGCATAATCACACATATTTCCTCTCTTCCTTGTGCTGTTCATTAGAGAGAAGAAACTCAGGAAACCGGGGCAGGCTGATGGTGCACTAGCATCCTGCTGAACAAAGATGGGCATGTGAGCAAGTGAGAAAGTGACACAGAAGGTGTAAGCAGGAAGAATGAATAACAGTCGATTAGAATGTATATTTACTTGGGAGATTATTAAAACACTGTCTTTTTGTATGCATCTTGACCCAATTCTTTTCTATTCAGCTTTTTAAAAAACAATAAAACAATATCATTTTAAGCTACATTATTGAATATTTGCAAATGTTTTATTATTATTATTATTATTATTATTATTATTATTATTATTATTATTAAAAGGTTTTTAAGATTTCAGACCAAAGTGTGTTTCCTAAATCATACACCAGGGGGCACTCAAGAGTTTTCTAATTTGCCAAATATAATGACAATGACAATAAAAAAAATAGTACAAACACATTTATAATGTTTTGAATTTGTGGTATTTTATTGAATTTAAGTTAAACCTTTAAGATTTTAATATTAAATACACTCAATTTAAAAAAGGAGTGTGTATGGTGGAGTAGATAGGTAGATGTATAATAAAGTTAATAAAAATGTGAGTAGAATATTATTTTATTTTTATTTATGTAATAATCATATATTATAATAATTATTATATTATATTTTATATGATATATGATATTATATGATATTTTATATGATATATGATATTATATGATATTTTATATGATATGATTTATATTATATTATATTATATTATATTATATTATATTATATTATATTATATTATATTATATTATATTATATTATATTTCTCTTAGAGAATTCTCCGTATATATGAGCAACATATATAGAAGAAGACAAATAAATAAAAGTTATGCTTAAACACCTCTTTCAATGTGTTTATAATAAAGTTATTTGTGGCTTAGTATAAACACGATTTTACATTAGGATGTACGGAATATAGACAGTTTATGTCTGTTTTTCATTTTAAAAATGGGGGAGTGGGACATATACTTTTTTTTTATTTCTTTATTTTTAAGAGCAACAGGAATCAGGACAATATTTGCATTGACTGCACTATTACTTCTTGTTGGGGTTGGTACTTCAGCTAAGGCTTTATTATCTAAAAGGTGAATACAGTCCAAACTTCTTTTTTAAATATAAAATACATATATTCATGTTTCTAGGTTGAAGGTACAAATTATAAGGGTTTAACCCCACACTACAAGCGAGGGTACATTTTCCCTCTAGGATGTACCTTTTTTAAATTTTGAAGCAACAGCCCCATCTGTTGGTGAAGTGTATTCATGCATTTCCTTTTTCAAGCTAATATTAACAATTTTGATGAATGTTGTTGCAGATGCAGATTAAAGATAAACTGTTGATTAAACAATGTCAAAAAAATGTTGTTTTAGCTCTTAGTAACAGGAGACAGTCTAATGCAGTAACCTACCTGTAGAACATTACACAGTTGCCTGTTAATAAAAATTAATTTTTTAGAGGTGATTAAGTCAAATCAGGTCATTTTGATAACAGAACACAATTACGAAAGCTTCACTAATGCACTTAACATAGTGCCTGGATACCATTAAGGTAGAAAGTTTTCATACATGCCTGCTTCATGTATAAAACGCTGGCCTCCCAGGAACTCCCTTAATGGCACAAATGTGTGGAAATGACTTGCAGTAAGGTCAGGACTGTACTGAATGTGTCAATAATTCCCAGCCAAGTTCCTTTAATGTGCAAGTGGTGTTAGTGAATAATTACAGTTTTCAAAGGCAGACACATTTCTTCCCGAATGAAAAGTTATCTGTTGCTTTTCAAGGATCCATTCACTGAATGTTCACAGGAATGACTGCAGTGGACTCTGAGCCACCTCGGCCAGAATCACAGCAGTTTACAATGTTTGCACCATTTAAATGTTTAACTGCGGCTAAGAGTCTCATTATTATACTATGCTTGAAGTCTTTCGTAAATGTCACATGGAAAATTTCAAGAAATTTCAATTCAAAGTACCTGTTAAATTATGTAATAATTAGAGCAAAGGGTGTGTCAAGATAAAGAATTGCCAGACTGCTTATAGCTAAAAGGAGGGTCATAATAACTAATAATTTGATGGCCATAAAATCATCTTCGAATGCACAAAATATGAAACTTAGTGGCAGATATGCTGAATTGAGTTCCAGGCTTTGATGATGAAAAAAAACTGGTGTGATGAATCTGGATTGCTGTTGCACATGAGTAAGGTCAGAATTGGGCATCAACAGTATGAATCCATAGTCTCAATCTGCTTTGCATCATCACTTCAGGCTAGTGGTGGTGTAAAAGTGTGGGTAATTATTTTCAGTCGTACATACTGCACCCCTTGATAGCAATCGAGCATTGTTTTTATGTCCCAGACTATCTGAGTATTGTTGCTGACCGTGTGCATCCCTTTATGGCGAATGTATTCGATCTTATAACAGGGATTTCTAGCATGACGATGCACAATGTAAACAAGGAATTCGATGTACTTTAATGGCTGTCCTGGTCACTGGAGCACTTTTGGGAGGTGTTCGGGGAGAACTGGAGAGGGTCACATTTGGGTCAACATGGAGCGCAATCTAAAAGGAATACTTCCATGAGGATCCTACCCAGTATTTGTAAGGTGTTCCTAATAAAGTGTAAATCAGAGTTTAATCAAAGTGTTCAGTTGGGTGATATCTGACGATGGTGATTTTTATTTTATTACCAAACCATACTCTAAGCATACTCTATAATGTAATTCACCAAGATTGGCCTGTTGATGAGGTGGTCATTCTGGAAGAGACCACTCCCATGAGGACAGAAATGTTTCATCATTAGATGAAGGTGATGAGTAAAAAGAACTTTGTATTGACCTTCCGAGACCTGGACTCTACTTTTGTGTACATTGCAATTTCTTTAGTAGCACCTGATAACTTTGGACAGGAAAACGTTTGGCAAAAAGATTATACCTAACATGATATAAGGATCATACAAGGACATATAGACAATCTAGGAAATTGGGAGAAAATGTCATGACTTCAACATCTGAGTCTCAAAAGGTTAACTTGTGATGGAATAATAATAATAATAATAATAATAATAATAATCGCAGTAACAGCTGTTGTCCCCAAGATGGCACACTCCAGTGCTACAGAGGATTGAGAGAGTCTTGAATTTTCTGTTTCCGCTGATGTGCAGAAATGGCACAGGGCTTCAGTTTCAGCACCACAGGCTACACAATAAAACAGCCAAAGACTTTTAGGTATGATGAAACTCACAGTTTGTGGATGGATTAGCTGCAGAACTATCTATCGTGTGATGGAGACCCATTAAATAAATGCATGTCATTCTTGCCATTTGGCTTGTTAGCAAGAAGGGCATGTTATTTACACAGCTGCAGACAGAGTACAGATATAATCCCATTTCCTCACCTCCATTTTCTTTTTACAGTAAGAAAACAAACACATTCTATATGAAATCTTCACATTCTGAGAAAGAGTAATTATAATTATCATTATGTTATATAATTATAATAGTATTTATAATAAATTAATAAATAACAAATGCATCCACAGATGGTCTAAATTTGCTGTATAAGAAATGGACAGAATATAGATTTAATATATTTAAATTATATATATATATATATATATATATATATATAATTAAAATTTTTGACTAATTTTTTGTTTAAAAGCCACATGAGCACTAAACATGACCTGAAAATTAAGAAAAATTCCATTAAATGTATCCTCAAAAACTAAACCTTAAAATTAATGTGCAAAAAAGAGATACTTTTTAAAAAGACAAATAAAAATAAATCACTGGCCTTATTGATTTATGAATACAATAATAATAATAATAATAATAATAATAATAGACCAATGCCAGGAAAAAAATATCAGTGAAGAAAAGTCAGATCTTGGGATCCTACTGTAACTAATGATAAATATTAGAACCCGACTGGGAAAATACATTTAAAAAAAAAGATTTTTGTGTCTGTATATGTGGACTGTTGAAGTTCATTATTGGTCTTATTATTGGTATTGGAAAAGTAGCATCAATCTTGCCATTTATAATAATAATAATAATTATTATTATTACTATTATTGTCATTGTTTATATAACAATTTATATAATTATTATTTAGTACTTAATTCACTAACTTATAATTAATTTGTTAATATTTTTTTCTCAGGTGATTAATACTGACAATTAATGTTAAAAGGCATTAAATATAAAGACTAAGAAAATAACGTTGAAAATTCCAATTAAAAATATTATTTTTATTTATTATTTTCTAAGTAACATCTAAAGTATCCTCATTTTCTTACCAAAATTCTCTAGATGGGATCTAGAGCATCCCGTCAGGAAATTTATACAACGTGCAAAAGCTTTTGCATTTTATTTTACATATATATTAAATAAATTATCCCGTTTAAAATTAGCAATCAGGCTGTCTCAACGGCAACCAAATAATTTATAAAATTACAATCTGTCAAAGTTAAAATGTAATGTGATCATTTAGATGGAATTATAATGTAATTAATTATATGAAAATAATAATTTGCTTTTTCAGTACAGGAAACTTCACTGAAGTCAAACTTTGTATGGACTTTCAGATGATGTATGAGAGGAAAAAGAAACAACACAACACATTTTTGTTGAAAATTAAACTCTTTTTTTTTAGTGATGTGGGTAAATTAACATTTCTTTTATTTTAAAATTTGTAAAATGTACATAAATTATATTTGACGCATCACCACCAAACGTGTTATTCAGTAATCATTCTTGCAAAGGGAGGGAACATAAAAGAAAAGAAAAAGAAATTGCACTAGACATTCCTTGTTCAGAGAATTTTCAAACAGAGATTGGTCAGGCGTATTTTTTTTTTTTTCCAGCTGGGAAAGCAATGTGCTACTGACAACCACTGACGACAGAAGAGTCCACCAGACACCTTCATTCAAGCCTTCCCACAGAACAGAAAACCAATTAAGAAGCATGAATACATGTGTAATGCCTCTGCCTGAGGCTTAAAACACAAGTAGCGCTTTTATGACCAATCAATCGACATACTTGCTCCGCCTTCCTTCACACATTCAGAGAAATGGAAACATTACATGGAGCATATGGATGATCTCTAAAAGTGCTAGTTGGTGTTAGTTTGACCAGGTTGGGTGGAGTTTGCTCATTTAGCTTGTTTTTTTTTTCTTTTCGACCCAGACCTTTTAATTATAAGTGCAGATAAAGGCTTTTGAAACCTCAGGAAAATAAATGTGGAATTCAGCCACATGCTTTCTAATATGAACTCTTTTTTAATTGATATACATAATGCCATCATTGGCACATTTTATATTGCACATGGTAATGAAATAATGTAAAGAAAACTAAAAGCCATGACAAGTGCTGTGGAAAATCAAAGAATGGGATGAAAAAAAGAAAAAGAAAACGTGCTGGCCATAACCTGTAAATGAGCCACTGACAAACTGCTGCCAAGATCTCGAGCTGTGAGCAGACACTTACAAAGGTTAAAATTGGGCACCCACAGCCAAACCTAGTCCACAAACCAGTCTCTAGTTTGCCCCTTCCCATAGCCTGACATATGAAGAGCAGTTAAAAGACTGCACTGCATTTTCAAGGCTACCAACCCATGTCTGAGTTTACATGTGGGCTGATGCTGAAGAGATTCAATGACAACATGGGAAGGGAGAGACTGAGTCAGTAGTTAGGATAAGACTGAGGGTCAGGAGCATTAGAATGTGCGAAACGCCCGTCTTATCTTTAGGATACTAAGCAAGTCCAACAAAAGTCAGGCAGTTGTGTGTGAGGAAAGCATGCCCAATAAAGCCTTAAAAAATAATAATGACAAAAAAAAGATAAAGGAGAGACAAGAACTCAAACTTTGATCCAAAGCACCAGCCAGCGTGTAAGCAAGTGGAGTATAAGGCACCAATGCTGAAGAGTATGCTCCCCAACAAGTAACATTAAAGTCGGCTTTCCTGGTCGGGCACACAATGATCGACAGTCAAGCTTTCCAATTGTTTGTGCGTCCTTATTTTGAGCCTTGCAGGTTTCTAGAATTGAAGTTTCTGCTTGAGGGTATCGCCAATCTGCAGACCCACATCTTATGAAATTTGAGTTAGTAAGGAACATTCAGCAGTCTTGTTTTTTTTTTTGCGAGTTCGAATACTCTAAGTTCTAAAAAATCTTTTTAAAGGCTGATGTTCAGATGGTTTCCACAAATAATACATTGTGGATAAGAAGTAAATAGATATTGTGCAAAAGTATGACTCGACCTTCACGCCAATGGAAGCTAGGCGAACCCCATCGACAAAAACAAGCAATCTGACAATTCTTGTCCTGTGAGTTTGCAAGCTCTTAAAGGTGGTTTTGTTTTTTCCTCAACTCTTGTGAACGTCTTCTCCTCATTAAAGTGCTCATGAAATTAAAATTGGTGTTTCACAGTTTCTTGCGCCTGTCTCTCGACATTATGGACACCAGATACAATACTGTATATGAAAAATTCACCAAAAAGAACCTTGGGAATTTTTTCTATTTTTTTGATGACTTTGCTGATCATTAAAAAATTTAACTCATTCTAGAACCCTAAATGTCGCACACCTCCAGAAACAAGTCATCATCTGGTATATAATTAAGGTTAAAATGTTAAATAGTGAGAATGCATCCCCAGGTCCTTGCCTCTCCATTTTAACCTAGTTCCCTAAGCATTTATCAGGTTTGGTTACATTTGGCAGGGAAATGGCATATCATGGATGCTATTGGCTGTTGTGTAAGTCAACGTGACTTCCTGGTTTTTGAAGAATTTAAATGTTCTGAGTATTTGAAACTCAACTTTTAAGTAAAGACGTTTTAAATGCATAAATAATAAAGTAAAAATGCAGACTCCTTTGTTACCACTCACTCATCTTCTATACCGCTTTATCCTGTATTCAGGGTCTTGGGGACCTGGAGCCTATCCCAGGAAGCTTAGGGCACAAGGCAGGGTACACCCTGGACAGGGTGCCAATCCATCGCATACACAAATACACACACCTCTTTGTGAGCAAATAATTACTAATTTCTTGACATTTTAAAGGCAGGACGTACCACTTTTCAGTAAGTGCATGATTATGAGAAGTCTAAATATTAACGCACTTCTTTTCAGGCTTGCCCTGCTGCATTTCTCAAAACAGGAATGTACAAACGTCACCAAGCTTCATGGACGACCCTTGTATGACCGACCAGGGCTCTCCCCAACACAGGTCCTAAAGGACCCCTGAGAGAGAGGGAGTGAGATTTCATTGCAACGGACCTGTCATTTATGTATGATCAAACAGTCAAGGATTTGTTGCTGTATTTACAGGTAGAACGGAAATTATTCATCAACTAAATGACCAAACATCACTGACAGGACACTGTCTATGAACTCACTAAATAGAAGGTCCTTGAGGACACACATTGAGAAATCCACCTCAATATAGCTGTGTATAGGTTAACATGCAACAACAGCATTCCTTGGCGCCACTCATACTCTCATTGGTAGACTGACATAATATTTAAATCCTTCTAGAGATTGTTATTTAATTCCCCCCACTAAAAACGTGGGGTATTAGCTTCTCTGTAAGTACTGAAATTCAGCTGACTCACAAAATCATATTCTCTCTATGTATATATATTTATATATAGATTTTTTTTCCTTAGCATTTTCATATTTCTTTTGCACCTTCGTCCAGGGGCCTGGTAAATTTGGGAAGAAGTTTTTCATTACAAAACTTTTAAAGTCCTCTTTCCGCTGTCACTGCTTCTCCTTGTTTAAAGTACCTTATAATAACCTGTCTGTACACTTTGCATGACAACAAGACACAAGTACATAGTATACTCATCTGCATGACAGTTAATTCAATGGATAAAAATACACTGGGATTATTCTCTATAGACCACCTCTTGCGGATAGTTCTCCATGTCAATGACCACCGTCTGGTTGAAAGGGTCTTAGACTGCAACTGTAGTACAGTGAGCACTTGTGACCTTTGCCAGAGTTAACGTGAACCCGTGACCTTCTCTGCTCACTGACGTTTTCACCTTTTTTTTACCCTCACGTGATGCTTTTACCATGTGAGTGACATGGTTATCATGACAGCCTCTTTAATAGAATTTGAATTTTTTTAGTTTAAAAAACGGAGAGAACATAAAATAAACCCATCTGATTTGTGCTGAAGTTATTAGCTTACACGTAGAGGACTGGTTTTTCCATGTTTCAGCAATAATTCCATTTGAACATTGCAAACACTTTTTTTTGTTGTTTTTATAATAGCTTTGACGTGTATAAAAGTTCTCGGTTAATAAGGGAAATAAACACTCAGTTCTTTATCTGTAGTCAAGTAGGAAACACAGTTCATATATAATGTTATTACTCTGTTTAGCAGCCGCTTACTGTATTAATGGTGGGTAAGTGGATCACATCCAGTGATGGGGTACGAGTTGCACCTGTCATCTTGTGGAGGTTTGTTGTATGTTTGTGGATACTTACTGCCCCTTGGAGTTAAAACCGTTACAGTTAAATCTTTACGTTTCTTTCATTTGTACAGTAAAGTTCTTTTTACGCGTCGTCTCGCTTTTTTGTTTTTTGATCGTAATTTTTTTTATTTTATTTTATCCCGCATGTTATCCTCCCTCCCAACACTCCGCTCATTATCAATCCTCATCCCCGTCGTCCGGGTGCATCTCTCCCGGCTGCTGCTGCTGCTCGCAGACCCTCCGCTCCCGCTGCTTGTCTTGAATCTTTTTCATCTCCTCGGCGTATTTACAGAACGTGCTGCCGAACTTGGCCCACACTTTGTAGGGCACCGTGATCGAGTTGCGGTACGTGGGCTTCACCTCGCTCACGCGCATGAACACGCCGTACTTGTTGGATCCCACGTCAAAGAAGAAGCGCTTGTTGTCCACAGTGAGCGACGTGCCCTCGGGCAGCTCGGCAGGCTCGTCCTCCACGCCGTAGTCGTCGATAAGTTTGGCGAGCGCGTCGCGGAACTCGATGAGCCCCTGCGCCGGCAGCGCGATGGTCTGGCCCTGCGCCGAGCCCAAGCCAGGCCCCCGGTTTACCGTCTGCCGGATCCGCAGGAAGCGGCCGCGCTGGTTTTCCTTCAGATCCATGTAATACTTCCGATTCTCGCGCACCAGGAACTCGCTCTTGAGCGCGCGCCTCGGCTCGTCCTGCACCGTGTCCGGATTGCTGGGCCCGAGCTGCGCGTAGTGCTCGATGAAGTCTCCGAGGTAGTCTCGGAACTCGACGGCCACCGACATGGAGAGCGTCAGGCGGCTCTTGTTGCCACCGGCCCCCACTTCGGCGATCTTTAGGAAGCGGCCTTTTGCGTTCTGCTTCACGTCCAGGTAAAAGCGCTTGTTCTGGATGTCGACGCGTTTGGACGCGAGCTCCTGCGTGTCGTGCTGCAGGCCGGAAGCCGAGCCCGCCCCTCCTGCCACCGCGTGCATGGAGCTCAGAGCCGGGCCCGTAGCCGCTCCTCCCTGCTCACTTCCACTGTCTCTGTCCGCCATGATGCCTGCCTGCCTTCTCCTTCCGTCTGCTGCAACCTCACAGCCAGCCAGCCACGCGGCCGCTCTCGCGAGATCTCTGCACACAGACAGACAGGTTGGATTTAAAGCTCTTAAACTCGCCGTTTCACTGAATCCACGATCAGAACACGTACCTGCACGAAACAACCGAAAGACAATGCACAATTAAGCTTGTTATAAATTGTTAAATAAAATAAACTGCACTTAGATTATAACGCCATATTTGATATACAGTTGGGTCCTGTCTTCTAGTTCTGCGTTCTCTTAATCACAACCCTAAACTACAAAATGGTTGTTTAAAAATAAATAAATACATACATAAATAAATAAATAGGATCATTATAAAATGCCTTTTTTGTCATTATGACTGACATTTACAGATTGGTAGACTATAGCCTAAACATTGAATATTAAATAAAAATAACCATTTAAACTGGCATCAAAAAAGCATCTCTTTTCTCTTTGAAGATCCTACGTTTGATTTTAGAACCTGCCTTATTCTGTGCACAAGGTTCGATTAAATAATTTCAGACAGTAGCCGAAGGTCTGACAACGGATCAAGTGATCCCAAAAGTGTGGCAAATAATTGACGCCTATGTACATCTAAGACTGTTCATTAACTCATAACTTATATTTGTAAAGTCATCGAACGCTTCAAATCCGTTTATTTATTTCTTTGTTTATTTGAGATTGAATTCCACATACCCGACTTTCAAAAGTATTTCTAAAATAAACTCGTATTACTTAGAAATCTAAAGGACACTTAGAAATAGCCCCGCAATCCTTTAAATATATGTAACTATATGATTTTGGTAATATCTGTAGGACCGTAGTTCTTTCATCTGAATACAGCATGTTTCAAAACAGGTTTCATATTTCATATTACTTAGGCGTAATGCAATGCAGTGAATGAAAAAAACTCCTTTCTTCTTTTGCGTAGATTTAACAAAAAATAACTATGTATTAATAAATGATATTTCACAATGTCAAACATTATTGTTGTTGTTGTTGTTGTTGTTGTTGTTGTTGTTATGGTAACAGTTGAGTTTTGTCATCATTTTCATCCTCAGTAACCGCTTTATCCTAGTCAGGTTGCTGGTCGCGCTGGTTGTGGTGTCCGGAGCACATCCTGGGAATCCTGGGCGCAGGACGCTGGATGCCCCGATACGCGCAAACATTCCCATACAAGAGGCAGTTCTCCACACCATCTATCGACATGCTTTTATGAGGCGGAAGAAACCCGGAGGAATCGCACAAGGACACCGGGAAAACATGCGCAGTCTCCCTACAGCTCAAACCGGCGACCCTGGAGCTGTGATACGGCAACCCGCTGCACGACCATCCAAGCCGCACAGTTGAGTTTTATATCTTTGAAAATTATTCAGGGAGTGTCTGCTAACTTGGTGATATTCATATTACAAATCCAGATTTACATTTGTTATTTAAACCAATCAATAACGTGCAAATCTAAAGAATGTTGTTTCTACTGACTCTGTAGTTTATGTGTTTTGTAAAGCGATAAATTAAAATAAATGTGAATAAAGTTTAAGCAAAATAAGTTACTTTAAAAGACGTAATCAGTGTTTAACGGTTTCCTTAAAAACCAATATGTATCAGTTGAAATAACTGTTACGGACAGAGTAAATAATATATACCTATGATATCAATATACTCCACATTGGACAAAAAGGCGTGTTTGACTTTTTGTTTATCTGTCTGTGGAAAAAAATGATTTTCAGCATTTTTATTGATACAAAAAATGTCAAATATATGCAAAGCGACAAGGCATTAAATTATAACAGTCAATATAAATTTCAATAACATTTCAATGAAGCATTGGAATATGGACATTTAAATAACATAGTATTTTCACTGTAAAGAAGGTAAAGACAAATCAAATTGCAGTCAAAAATAAACTAATTTTAAATATTTAGTTTAAATATTTTGTGAAACTGACAACAAAGGCTTTTACTTTGCTGTGTTTTCAGAGAAACTTTAGTGAAGTTATTTCATAAAAGTAAACAATAAAAGTAAAAGAAATGTTGAGGAAAATATTCAGCTTCTTGTTTGTCCGTTTTAACATCACTGTCGAATATGGATATATAGAATAAACTGCTGCAATCACAAATATATATATTGTTTATTGTTGTTTTTTTATCAAAAGGAAATAAAGAATTCGATAGCTAATACCTGAATATTCATTTTAGTATTTTAAATAAAAAAATATTAGGATTGCATTGCATTTAAATGCAGAATTGAATAATGATTGTTTTATTAGAGCTCGCGGTTGTACAGTTGTAAGAAAACTCTTATATGTTTCTTGAATTGCGAATAATCCTGTTCCGAATAATCATTCTAAAAATGATTATTTTTTTACTATAATAAATAGGTTAAAACAGAATCTATAAAGCGGACACATATTCTCTAAATTATTTGTTTATTTTTCAGACTTGGCTGTATTATATATTTCTTAACTCGCGTGCGTTTCATGTAATCTGAAATAAACGAGTACGCACTGAATGCTGGAGCTCTTAAAACGCAAAAACTAGGCCTTAAATATTCACTAAGGGTTGAAAAATGGGATAAAATTGCAGTAATATATTCCTGATATAATTGTATATCTTAAAAGTATACGTAATTATTTTGTAATTATTTATTAGTTGAATAGAGATAAAACGTTAGCCAAATAATTTAAGGGTAATAAAGCAGATTAATGCACGTTTATTAACTTAACTAAAATTGTATAATTTACAGATTTGTATTTATAATATGTAGTTTACCAAAAACAGGTTATAAAAGCATTTCACTAAATACCATACCATAGTTGTATACGTGACAAGTAAAATGTTAATTTGAAAAATTATAGCAATATTAATATTGTGTATATATAATTTTTAAAAGGTATATTGTTCTATATTTAATCTCTGATAATAGTAACGATGTTCTACTGAATAAAAGAAGCGGTAAAAAAATACCCTTAACTCTTGATTAACGGGCCGTCTAAACTATTAAGACCTAACATACTAATTGTTTAAAAGTTTGTGGTTTACTTTCCTCTCAAAACAGATAGATAAGAGTGTTATTTTCTTGACTATTCATAATTAGGGCGTGGTAGAGCCGTTACCGTGATAAAAGTGTTATTGAGACGTCTTTTAGGGACTACAGTGAGTCAGGACGATAAACAACCTCTTCCATATTCATGGAAAGTACTGTGCTTGTTGCAAACGCGTTAAAAGATAGGTACAAATAATATTAATTGTATAAATACCCTTATCTAATTTCTCAATGGATAATGTCACTTACAAAAGGATAGACTGCGTTTTCTCAGTAGAATTATATATATATATATATATATATATATATATATATATATATATATATATATATATATAAGTTTTAAATTCCAGTGATCACCTGACAGGCAACAAAATATCAATTAATATTTTCGAGTTCAGCAATTGTTATTTAGTGTAATGACTATATAAAGTTTATAGCTCTAAATATATAAATAACAGCAACAATAAAAATAAATCCCCGCTAAATTTACTATAATTCAATTTGCACCCACTTTGAGAGTTAATATGCCACTTTTGGTGTTTTTGTGTTTTTTCGGTATTTTATTTCGGTATTTATTTATTTAATTCCGTGTCATTAAAATTAAGTTGTAAACTAATAATAACACTCAGTGACAGTGGCGGACTGGGACAATAATTCAGGCCGGGAATTTGACTCCACTCCCAGGCCACCTCTGCTGCTGCAGTCACCACCACCCTATTCATGTAATCTACTGGACTGATAAACTTGTAGGCTAACCCTATTATTGTAACAGGTAGACTACCAGATGCAATATAAATGAATAAAAAATAGCCCTTAACAACTCACTAGGAATACACCATTTATACTACCAAACCAATGACAAATAGAAAATTGGCTTTTTAAAAGAGATAATAAGAGACACATGTTTGAAATATTTACATTTTATGTATTTTCAGTGCTCAAAACTCTAGTATATCAAATGCATCAGAAACACAACCACAAATAAACTTAACAAAACCTATGACAGCGTAAGTAATAGATAACAATGTTTACTCAATTATGGCATTATGTGGAACAGACCAGTAAGAGTAAACAGTAAGTAATTAGCACTACTAGTACACCAGTAGGCGTTTGAATTGGGTGATACTTAATAAAACTTGATACTTAAAAAAAAAATCTAAATCCTTAGACTGTGGACAGGCAAAATAATCAAAAGAGATATAAAGGCTTTCACTGTCTCCTTAATCTTTCCCTGAATCCTTCTCTCTCTCACTCTGCACATCTAGTTGCTCTGCAATATGATAATCATCTGTACTTATAATTGTGCAGCCATCAGTTGTATGTCCCCAAAATCACAGTCCTACTACTGATCTTATAAATCATAAAAAGCACATGTTGTTTAAAACGTATAGCCTGCTGCCTGCATGTTTAGTTTTGCTTATCTTTAACTTTACCTGAAGGTCCCTGCTCTGACTCAAACGCTGAACTGTCCACCACCTCTAGCTCAACAGCAGGAGCATTTACAGCACTAGTGCTACTGCTGCTTCCTTCGTCACCTTTTCAGACGAAACGAGACTTGACACAGCACAGCAGCACTTACATATCGTTGCTCGTTTGTTGGTTTAGTTTTATCGATTGTGATGATCTAAGTGATTTGGATGAAAGTGTTCGTCTGCCAAATTATTATAAATATAATGTAAATGTAATCTTGACCGACCTGTTCCCTTACTGGCGAACATGGCTGGGATTTTGCAGCAGCTTGCTGCGTCTGCGGCCAGGGCTTTTTTCCTTTTTTTTTTACGCTGACTCTCTGCTCCTCCTTTGCGTTTACGCTCCATTTTTTGAACGATTTAGTCAGATATTAGGCAGTGCGTCGCTGATGTTGGGTCATGTGATGTGGGAGTGTAATTTTCCCTCCTGATCTTCTAATCTTCCCCTCCCTTTCCATTGCCAGATTCGTAGATTGAGAGATCCGTCAATTAATTCGTAGTTATACACCAGCCTATCACATGCCAGGCTGATCGTCTGCACAGCGGCAGCCGGCAGGCCAGAACGACCGTCAGGCCACCGGGAAATGTCCCGGTGCTCCCGATGGCCAGTCCGCCCCTGCTCAGTGACTATTATAACTTAAAGGGTCCTGTTGTATTCCCGCTGATGGGGGTCTTGTCATCGAGAATTGATCAAATTAAACCGTAAAATTCACAGTTTAATTCAACAGTTGCAAACCTTGTCGCCCCTAAAATGGGCCCGAAAATAGCAGTGGCCAAGCAGAGTGTAAATGCCAAGGCATTGTGTTGCAACTCATATGAGCTTCTGAAATTAGATTGTAAAATTTTGTGACTTGCTAACATTTTTTTTAAAACTCGGACTACAATGACTCAAAATGCACTTTTTTTCATGCAACACCATACAGCCCTTTGCAGATACTTACAGAGTTTGCCTACGCAATGTGATCGACAACTAAAGAATTTCAACAAATTCTTTCTGATGCCATCATGCTGATGAATAAGCGATTACACAGCATTTAAAAAGTGCGAAGCTTCTAAATTGCTTGCGCTCCTTGTTTTTTTTTTTTTTTTTAATACCCTTGCTTAGTCTGCTGCAAGTGCTTTTTGGTGTCTGTATTGGCGGGAGGAAAAGAGACGCAAAAAAGAACAAGCTGCGAAGGCCTACCGTGAACACTAGTGCGTGCGTCCCCCCTTTCGCCGCTCCACAAGATGGAACGAAAGAGCGAGTCGTGGCATGGAGACGGACGCACGCGAGGCGGCCGTACGGCGTGTCTGATGTCAGCACGCTGCCGGGGAGAGAGCCAAAAGAGAAAAAAAAAGAAAAAGAGCGCCCCCTGCCTTCGTCCTGCGTCTCTATGGAAAGGTTTCTGCGCATGAATCTACAGACTTACTGCATCATCGTCACTGTCAGTGCTAAGAAGCCACAGCTTTAAAAAATCATCTTTTGAACGAATAAAACTTTAGGAGATGGCTATTACTATGGTGCTGAAGGTGAACGGATTTGTAAAGTGTGTGTGTGTGTGTGTGTGTGTGTACAGGTAGGAGACAGTCATACAAGAATCAATAAGCACACTGTGGACACACCAGCTCAGCATTTGCCCACATCCCTTGCCATTGCAACGACTGTCTTTATGTTTTTGACTGTGAGGTGATTGGTTGCTTTACATCTCAGGGAGCCCTCATGCCTGTGTTTCCTTCATTTTACTTATGCTGTTAGTCCTGCCAGAGTCCCTGCTTGCACTCTACACTAAATTTAGCCTACATTCACCTTATGCACTATGTGGCTGTGACCATACCTAACTGTTATCTCTCCTCTTGTGCGCTCCCCTGCCCTGTTCTCTCTCCCCCTCTCTTTCTTTTCCTCCCGCCGTCGAGCTACACATGTCGTTCCTGAGCTGCCAGTGATCCAGACTCCCTCTGCCCTCTGGACATGTCTGACTCATCCTAGTGCCCCGCTTCTGGTTGGAGAATTGGTCACATGGATGGCCCGTGTGTCTCTTTGGGATGTGCCTGGTGTCTGGGGACGGTTTCACTCTACCATGAAGACGGTTCTGGCCTCTAATGGTGTTGGCAGGTGTTTCTCTGAGGACTTGACTTGGCTGCAGTTACTCGATAGTTCAGGACTGGAATTTCGTACAAGCCTATCTAAGCCCCCAATACCTGGACCCCATATTAACATCAATTAACATCAACTGTTATGCTGAACTGCCTGCCACCTAACACACAGTATGAATGTAGATCAATTCCTGCTTTCTGCTTCACCCAAATGAGGATGGGTTCCCTGTTGAGTCTGGTTCATCTCAAGGTTTCTTTCTATAGCCGTCTCAGGGAGTTTTTCCTTGCCACTGTCGCCCTTGGCTTTCTCATCTGGGACTATCTGACCATTTTGATTGATACACATTCCCATTCCGTACAAACTCAAATAATTCTTTTGATTGTGTAAAGCTGCTGTGCAACAATGACAATTGTTAAAAGCGCTCTACAAATAAAATTTATTTGAATCTGTGTGCTTATATTATGTAGCTTTCTGATAATCTGTTTTATATACTTTTAGTTTCATTATTAAATTGCAGACATGGTTTGATGTTCTCTTTACAATGTTGTACATCAATTTAAAAAAACATAATTGGATTGATTGGACATGTTTCAGAACCATGGACAGCACTCAGCACTTGCTAAATTGAATTGGATGTTATATATATATATATATATATATATATATATATATATATATATATATATATATATATATATATATATATATATATATATATATATATATATACCATAATCTTTACTATTAGCAAAAAAAAATAGCAAGTGTTTGATGTTTAAATAAAATTGCCAAGTTTCCCACTTATTCTCCTACACACATATTCTTCTTCTTATTATTATTATTATTGTTATTATTATCAACACCACCATCATCATCATCATCATCATCATCATCAACATTAGTAGTAATAGTAGTAGTTTAAGTAACCCAGCATGGCCACATGGCTTGTTGAATGCAATAATCGTTCTTCTTTTATATTTCCACATGACTCAACCTAGTTGCTAGGTTCGGCTGTCTGCTGTTAAACGCATAAAAGACAGCAGAGGTCGCTCTTAGTGAATTTTTTAACCGCATCTTTTGATGCGGCTCCACAGGTTCAGCTGCCTCGTACTTTATCTTCATATCCTTCCTTATAAGTAAGCGCGCATAGAAAACGTGATGCGCAAATCGGCAATTGACAGAATTGCTTTCTGCATTCATTGCTTTTGCGCTGATTTAAGCTGTTCACTCTGCAGCATTGATGCACAAACCTCTTTTAGCCTCTTTATTAGGTATATTCCCCCTACTTAACGCAGACTGTAGCTGTGTTTGTTTCTGTCCTCTTGGAAACACTCGGAAATTGCATTCCTTGCCTTCTTGTAGCAATGCAGCGGATGTCAGATGTATGGATTTGATGCAACGCCTTACGATCATCTCTCTCTCTCTCTCTCTCACTCTGAGGCCGAGCGGCGAATGTGACCTGAATGCAGCACATGATTTAGCGATGGAACGAGACGGAAACTCATTCAGAACTGCTGAAAAATCCGTGACGCGTTTCATCGCCTGATAAACCGCTGTTGCTGGAAACGACCACGTCGCCGCGCATCAATAAAGAAACGGAATATTAGTGAGGAGGAACGGACGCGTCCCCCGACACCAGACATTTTGGTTTTCTGTTTCTTTTTCTGTGTGGATTTGTGATGGCAAAAATCATGGATTGACGGTCTATTCCGCGGCATTGGGAGACTACACACACACACACACACGCACGCACGCACACGGCGGTGTGTCAGTACTCGGTATGCGCTGAATGTGTTGTTGGTGCGGGGAGGATTACTGCACGTTTCTCCCGCTCAGTCCGCGCCACATTGGAGAAGCGGACAGAGACGGGCCACGAGGGACACGATGGGACCAGTTTACAGCTGGAGGCATTAATAACCCTGGCTTTGTCGTTCAGGAAGTGGATTTAATGGTTTTACTTTGAGCAGACATCGATCGTGCACCGCAGCATTTCACGTCCGTTTCTCCCTGCAGTGAGTGATACAGAGGCATCAGTGCCGATAAGCGCGCTCACTACACTACTGCAATTTTTGGGGGGCAAAGATAGACTGCGGATACTTGCTATATATGGCTGTGTAGCTTCCATGGAGGAGGGCCAATCCCCGCAATTCGTTGCATTTTTTCTCACAATGCGTTTTATCCGAATGTACTTGGGAGATTTTTAGCCCAAAGCTGTTCCACTATCTGCTGTCTCCTCTCCAATTGCAAGATTATCGGGAGGGGGAAAAACAACCCAGCATCGCATCCCCGATGGCATGGACACTTCCGCAGGGTCTGCCGCGCCGCCGTGCTACCGGAGCCCGTTCGCAGCCCGCCCGAGCCCGCGCCGAGCCAAAGCAGGCGGCATGAGGCTCGAGCCGGTGCCCTTCTCCATGCTGGTCATCGGGGTCGCGTTCGCGTGCCACTCCCCGAGCCCGAGCTCGTTGCGGGAGCGCGCCCGCCACTCCGCCGTGGTGATCGAGGGCCGCGTGCAGTCGGCGCCCCACAACGCGTCAGGCGCCGAGCCCTACCGGGTGGACGTCAAGGTGCTGGATGTGTGGCCGCGGCACAGCGGCGGCCTGGAGCGCGAGCAGCTCGTCACCGTGCGCGAGCTGGGCCCGACGAGCGGGCCGTGCGCGCGCGTGCTCAACGACCACCGGTACATCTTCTTCATGGACCCCACCGACGAGCCCCTGGTGTTCAGGGCGTCGTACGCGCCCCTCGAAGCCAGCGGCAAGGATCTGAAAAAAGACGTCGGGAAGATCTTGTGTGAGGACTGCGGTAAGTTTGGCTCGAGCCGGCCAATTAATAATAGATAAGGTTTCGTGGTCATATGCCTATAGTCAGTCTTCCACAAGAATATCTGTTTGAATGCCCAAGTATGTCTGCTGCATTGCTTTTCGTAGAATAATTCAACACAACTACATGGACATATTCACTTACATTTACGCACTAGATATAAACCTACAGTATATAGATATGTATGGAGATATACCAGATCGTTAAAGACTTCTGATATACAACAGTGTATTAAAATTCAGACTGAGACCCAGACTGAAATCTCTTGCTGTTAGTAGCATGAATTCAAAGTCGGAGTTGGAAAAGAGAAAATTTTAGCCAAAGCTATAATGTCACAGCTCTGAGGATGAGCAGACCACAGAAATGTAATGTGGTATTGAATAGGAACGAGTTGGATTTTATAATCTTTTAAGCTACCCTGACTTGTTATCTAATCCGATTTCTCAAAGTGCTACCATGTCCGTTCATAACTAAGATTGGTGTCTGTTTCTGTTTTGGTGACACTGATGCTGAGCAGATGTAAAGCTTTCTTGACGCATTTCAGCTTGAAGATTTTGCTTGGTTCAAATGTTGCTTGTACTGCTGAAAAAAAAAAACAGCTGCATTTTTCTCCATTGCAGTGGTCCCTTCTGCCCAGATGGTGGGCCGGGTCCTCTGCAGAAAGGATTTCTGGGCCCTGTGCTCTCTTCTCTATGTCTAGGCCTGGACATTTAAAGTGAACTTCCTGTCTTCGCTGTCCAGGGTGCTACATTTGACCACTCTTTCCTTCTTATAGCACTACTCTTTAAGGCTGGTTAATCAGAGCATATCCTTTAAAACAAAAGAAGCAAATGTGATGTATTAAACATATTGTTAAGTCATCTTAAAAAAAAAAAACTACATAGCCCAAAGTATAGTAGTACAGTTTTCAAGGCGCACATAGATTTATGGATAAATTGGGCTAGATTTCATGCATATGTAAGCCTGCTCTAAATGACTTTGCACTTTCTGTCCATCCAGTCTGCTCACAAGTTACTATGAGGTAACTTCATAGTGACTTGTTGCATTTTTTTAACTGGATCAATTAAAGTTCTGTAAACTAATCAGTACATCAGGTAATTCACTCATCTTCATCTAGTTCAGGGTAAAAAAATGAATCCAGAGTCGATCACAGGAACACTGGACTTTCACACACTCATTTACACTTTGGAGCAATTAATGGTATATGATATGAGTTTTTTTCTGAAGTGACATGCATTTTGGATTCTTTATTAGTTTAATAAAACCACACAGCACAGTTTTGCTATCTGGAGTGAAAGCGTTTTTTCAGTTGTACCATCTCTATCTAGTATTAGAAAAGTGAGCATTTTAAATAGTGCCAATTAAAAGCAAAGCATATATTAAGAAGTGTTACATTTAAACATGTGTTTTATTAACACCTCACCACACAGCATAAAGCATTTTTAATTGCTTTATTCAGGTTGCGCACAGCAAAGTAATACCATACTGAGGAACAGTGACATCTGGAACACCAGGAATAAGAAGCACACAAAGCATTAATCATGCATCATTCACACTAACAGACTAACATCCTGACAAGATTTCAAAAATCTGGATAGATATCAAAATGTTCCAATTTATACTCACATCCTCTTGTGTTCCTCAAAAGCTATTTATATAGTTAACATTTCTTAGCTTCTTAAAGGGAATCTACCTGCAGCAATGACACTTCTATATGGAAGCTTCTATGTAGATCCTTTAACAGATAATCTGTTATACAATAGTAATATTTGTTATGCTTTATTGGGGAAGTTAGTTGACTTCAGGAAAATGTGAATTGTTGTTTGAAAATTAATTCAGAATTCACTTTTGGCCATACTTTGTTTAAGCAAAACAATCAATATTAAGGTGGTGCAACAGGTAATCTTTGGGTCAATCCTGAGCTCAGGTTTTTGTTCATACAAAGTTTTGCCTGTGTCCATGTGGGCTTCCTGTGTGTTCTCTGGTTTCCTCCAAAAATACCTGCAAGTGATTGCACTGACTTTGCTAAATTGCCCCAGCATGCCCGAGAGAAGTGTGTATAGTGGCAGCTTTCTATCTATGTGCATTGCCCTCATTCACATTCATGGTGATTTAACAAACAATCCCAAGTGTTCTGTTGTTTTTATGCAACAGTTTTCAGATTAAGGGAAAAGGAATGCCTAATTATTATTTTTTTAATTCAAATACCAATCTACATAGTCATCTACTTTCTCTGAAAAAGTCATTCCACCACAAGTGACATGCTGATAGACACCATTTACATTTAAATATGTAGCTGTTACATACTGGTAACAAAAATACTAGGAATATTTCCTAAAAAAATTAAGTGAATTGAAGTTCAAATTCTATGTTAAATAAGAGCATAAAAGAAATAAACATAGCTAAAATACATGCATTTATTAATCATGTTAAGAGTGTAAAACAATGAAAGACAGTATGGAAGATTTTTTTAACATCAATCACTATAAGAAAAAAGTTAAATATTCTAAAAACTATAAATCGCATCACTACAGCTGGCCTTATAATAATATAATATCCACAACACAGTTTTATGTTGTTTTGTTCTGCGTTGATGCTAGTCGGAGGTGGGTTATTTCCTTCATTATTGAGGTGCATTAACACTAGTTAGAGGTGCATTATCACTATTCAGAAGTGGGTAAACACTATTCTGGTAGAGTAGTCGGAGGTGGGTAAACATTGGTCAGAGGTGGGTACACAATATGCGTTTAGCCTATAGCCCCGTCCATATTTTCTTCATAATTTCACAATTATTTTTCTATTCTTCCTTGGCTCTTTATCAATTGATTTGTACATTCACCTATTCATTTCTTTCAGCACCACTTT
The DNA here is from genome assembly GCF_024256425.1 of Clarias gariepinus. Classification (NCBI taxonomy): domain Eukaryota; kingdom Metazoa; phylum Chordata; class Actinopteri; order Siluriformes; family Clariidae; genus Clarias; species Clarias gariepinus. The sequence goes on along the minus strand of NC_071118.1, from coordinate 7,310,212 downwards.
AACCTTTTTTAGCCATGATTCTGGCAACATGACATGACATCACTGTTCAAATGTTATTTTATAATTTATTAATTTCCATAATTAAAATTTTTGCAATCTGGACAATCATTTGATACATATGAAGATAATAATAATAATAATAATAATAATAATAATAATAATAATGAGATATCATGTAGTAGCACAAATAATAAAATTTCTGCACTATTGACCAGAAGGTGATGAATTAATAACCACAGCACCGCTGTCCTTAACTCTTATTGTTAAACTATATACTGGGATTGGATTCTGTCTCATGGTAAAATCAAGGTTGTAGTCACTTTTCTCAGGTTATTGCTTACCGCAAATACTGTAGAACAGGATATTTTATTAAGTGGTAGGGGTGAAAATGTCCAAACAGATGTGGATTTGGAGAAACTTAACTGTTTTTCCACCTACAGGTTGAGTCTGTTTTCTGTTCTGTATCCTGCTTGTGTTGTGGATATTTTTTTTTTTTTTTTTTTGATAATGGCATTCTGTAGACACAGGGCAAATCTTTGAGTATTTTGTTTTCTTACAGGGTTGATATTATAGAGAAGACAGCATCTCAACTCTCTTTTTTATTCTTTGTTTATTTTAATGTTCTTATCAGATAAACCTTCAGTATTTAGGAGTAATAGAATTGTAATGTTGCAAATGGAACCAGAACGAAGACTTTGTTCCATATTGTTTTCCAAACCATCATCTCTATTAACAAAGATCGCAGCTGTTACGAAGTAACAAATTCCCAGATTACCCTATAGCAAGTTCTCACTGACATGACACAAAGACAAGAATAACTGTTGATTGACATGCCCTTGGGGAAGGACATATTTTTTCTTTGTGTCTGGGTTACTTGATTTTAATTGTTTTTACCATTTAAAGAAGCTCCAGGAGCTTGTGAAGTCTGTGGAGCTTGAGCTTGTGGACAAGCTGCTTGTGTAGCTTTTGTGTAGGGTCTATGAGAAAGGAATGCGTATGAGGAACTAATTGCTGTATATTCTCTTGAGATTGCAATGACAGGGCCCCGGGGAACTGCTAATATATGTCATTAATCTGTCTTGAGAATGCAAGCAAGAGAAAGATATTTAAGAGAGACTTCATGTAAAGTCAATATTGCATTGCCTACAGTAAGGGACTGAAATATATAAGAAATTAATGGATGGTGTGAGTCGTCAGAGACCGTTTCGAGAAGATGCAGTAGGCACTTAATCTGGACCTAATTGAGCTCTGTCAGTATAAGGGCATCCTCCTGTTAAATTAGATTGCAGCTGATTTCTTAAAGTGCGTCATTTGTGCCGAGCACTAATGTCCTAAATGTTAAGAAAAATAGACTTTTTAGGTCATTAATTGTTGTTACCTCACGAATAATATAGAGTAAGTAGAAGTAGAAGAGTTAGTGGACTGATCAGTTGAAAAATGGGAAAAGATCAGGTGATCTTTTCCAATCTTTACCTGTTCAGTTTTTGTACAGTTTATCTGTGTTTACTGTAGTTTCAGATTCCTCTTCCTCACTTCTTGAAGCAGAGGGAACCTGATGTTGTCATTTGCTGTTGTAGTCCATATTTCTCAAGGTTCAACGTATTGTGCATTCTGAGACGCTTTTCTGCTCACCTTGGTTGTTTGGAGATATTTGAGTTATTTTGTCCTTCCTGTCTGGCTGTCCTAGATGTCCTTTAGGTTTTTCACCATTCTGTGCAACTCTGGAGACTTTTTGTGTGAAAATCCAAGGTGATCAGCAGCTTCTGAAATAATCAAACCGGAACTTCTGGTACCAACAATCCTGCTATGTGCAAAGTTCTCGAAATCATTCCCTTCCAGTTTTGAGGTTCACTATGGCTTGTATCTGCACAATTTAATCCACTGTACTGATGCTACACTGTTGGCTGCTTGGATAATTGCATTAAAGTGGCAGGTGTGTAATAGAATAAGACAAACCGCAACTGATTGAGTCAATAGGAACAAGTTAACATAGATATCCAGCACAAGGTATTTTTTTCAACTTATCTCAGCCAAAAAACTTTTATTTAGTTCAGTTAGTTAGCGTAAACATCAAATCATTCATGTGTTTTTACTAAAACACAGAAGTGTTTAATAAGGCACAGTGGCGAAGTGGTGGCCTCACACCTCCAGAGACCCACCTTCAGGTCTGTGTGCATGGAGATTGCATGTTCTCCCCATGCTTGGTGGGGTTCCTCCAGGTTCTCCGGTTTCCTCCCACAGTTCATAGTGTGTATAGAAAGCTTGTGCTCTGGATGGACTGGCACCACATCCAGGGTGTTCACTGCCTAGCACCCCAAGTCCTCTAGGATAGGCTTCAGGTGCTCTGTGATCCTGTACAGAATAAGCAGTATAGGGAATGAGTAAGTGAGAGTGAGTAGTGTTGAATATGTAAATCTGATTTGTCAGAATGTGAATGATTCATTTTGAACAAGAGCATGTCTGAGAGAAATGTTGACTCTAAGTCAAATCACAGGTCTATATGAATGAACCCATTCTAAGGCATTATTACTAATACTGAAAAACATAATTACATTTCCATAGTGACAACACCCTCACAGAGAATTGTCCAAGAGACAATGTACTTAGGACTACTCTAAGGATAATAATAATAATAATAATAATAAATGGAATAAAAATTGATAATTTTAAGTGGAACAAGGTTTTTGTTTAAGATTTATGTCAATCAGTGTTCAGCCACAGAAAATTATTTATAATCATAGTATTATGGTAAAATCATTGCAAACGTTGCATTTAAAAATATATATATATTTTATTATACAGTACAAGAATAGTACAATTAATTTTTTTTCTTTACATGTCCCAACTTGTTAGGAAGCTGGTAAAAGAGTGCAAGGTCAGGGTAAAGGTCAAAGGTCAAACCAATGAGCCAATTAGTGGCAGCTTGTCATTGCAACTCATGACCTTCTGACCCGCAGCTGAGTCTACAACCACAGACTCATCCAATGATTAAGAGTAAAATTAAGAGTACTGTGTCCTACAGAGACTTAATGGCACTTGTCCAAGGCTCCGGGATGAGTAATTCATGATGTGTAATGCACTTCATGGTGATTCTGAAATGAGTCTTGAGATCAGATCTATCGTCATTCTAAGGGAACCTAGCTTGTTTTATCCCTGGGGCTACTTTGGATGTGCTCATGTTCAGTCATGCATACCATAACTCTCTTTGAAATGGGGCTTGAGATGCTGTTCTTTGGAATTGCTGCGTGAGGGCCGTGCTGTGGCTCGACTGCAGAATACTCAACAAGGGCTACGTATTGATCCTGCTCATGCATGATGACGAATGTTTGTAGAGATTGTTCACTAGCCTCCTCTGGAGATGGATTCATACACTGCATGCGTTCACGAGGGGTGTGCTCGTGTTGTTTAATGCATGGCCACGCTGATATAAGATGTATGACAGGACAGGACACATGTTTCATTTCCAGAGTGCAAATTACTGGGAAACTGATTTGTTTGTATGTGAGAGGCCATGTTGTGAGATAAACATATTTTCGACCTCATCACAAATAACATAATTAATATCTCTTGAAGTGCAAAATTAATATCCAAAACCCACCCCATTAATATACACCGCCAATTAGGAGCATGGTTACTCCTGCCCCAATGGAGCTCTAGTAGTGCTTTATGCACCTAACATTTTAACTACAAGGTGTAATAATAATACTAAGGAAGTTGAGTGGGGTAGTGTGCAATCTGCCTCACAATTGTATAAAAGTAAGAACAAAACAGAGCACTAGGTTATATCGGTCATATATAGTATAATATAATAGATCTTTTTTTAATCGTTGAACACTTAAGATGTTCAGGATTGTGAACAAGGACTATACAGTGATTATCGTTGTTGATTACTGTTGTTGCCTTACTCTCCCTCACTCATTCACTATGCTATTTATCCCATACAAGACTGCATGATGCCCTAAAACGGGTGCCAATCCGTCACCGGGCACACAAGCACACACATATACCACATGGAATTTGGAAACACCAATTAGCTTAACCTAGATCTCTTTGGACAGTGTGAGAAACTCACCAAGCATGAGAAGAACATGCAACCTACACCAACAAAGAGAAAGCATGCAAACTCTATGCACACAATCTCAAGGCAGGAATCGAACCCTCAACCCTGGAGGTATGTGGCCACGATTCCAACCACTACACCACATGATGTTGAACATCTGATTAGAAGTATCTGGCTCTGCCCCACCTATCCAGAAAAAAAAAAACAGCTTCCACTGCCTCTAAACATGTTTTGTTCCATTCTATGAAGAAAACTGTTGAGTTTAAATGAAACTTTTTATGTCACTCCTGTCACTCCTCCACAATCCTGTATACCTAGACCCCCCCTTCTCTCTCTCTTTCTCTCTCTCTCTCTTTCTCATCCCACAATGTCTCTAGCAACTATGGGTTTACATGCTGTCTTCTCCAACCCCCCATACTGAGCATTTGATATAAGCATTGAGCAGTAGCCAGGCTCTGTTCCCAGTAATTCTAATGATTAACATAAAAACATAAAATACTAAATACTAGAAATATTATAAACTGAGCACCAACATCAGGTTGTGGTAAAACATTTGGATGTCCAAGTGCTGCCCTTGTGAATATAAAATATGTTCAATTTAGGCAGCAGGATGGTGTAGTTGGTTAGCACTGTTTTTGCACACCTCCAGAGTCGAGGGTTTGACGGGTTTGATGGCATAGTGCTATTCTCCCTGTGCTTGGTGGGTTTCCTGCCGCATTCCAAAGACATGCACTATAGGCTAATTGCCGTTTCCGAATTCCCCAGAGTGTGTGTGCTCTGCGATGCATTGGCACTAGTGGGTGTGCCCTGCCTTGTGCTCAAAGTCTCGTAGGATAGGCTCCAGACCCCTCTGACCCTGTACAGGATAAGCAGTATTGAAGATGAATGAATGGATGTTTTAAATGATGTGAGATGGTTACGCAGCTTTTGTTTAGTTATTTTTGGTTAACGTTATCAATTTGTCCTGACTCCTGTGTAGTTTTATTTCTGCATATAAGTACATAACAATAAGTCTTGGCTGTTATACATTTTTCAGCTCCGCACCCCGACCATGAAGTTTGTCAAGACGTGGATACAAAGTAATCTCTGCCAAATATTACAACCCTTGTTCCATGCTAAAATTCAAATCCAAATCCAAAGTTCAGCCGAGACTCTATGACACGTTGGCCCTAGGAAGTCCCACTAGGCTAAAGTGAACTGGTCTCTTACTAAGGTACAAAGTTAACTCTTTTCTCTTTCTAGTTCCAGTTGGCCATACGGTTAGTTCTATGCACCTCAATTTTGATTTAAGAAACAAATAATGTGGAAAAAAACACCCTAAGTATCCCTTTAATAACTTAAAGTAAGTTCCATAATCACATAAATGGATACAAAATGACCAGACACAAACACAAAAAAAGATTACGGTGCACATGTTGAAAGAAAAGACTGTTTCTATTGATTTATAGTTATTTAAATGACAAATTGCTTTAAGACCATTGCCTTCTAAACGTTAATGTTTAGTGTAACGGTATCCAGTATTGTACTGTAGAATATATTATTGTTTAATACATGGCCTTGATTACATACATCTTTATAAATACCAAAATATTAATATTGTTTCATAATAACTGCATAATCAAGTCACTATAAAAATCTATGTAAGGTATAATAAACATTTAAACTGAATCAACTTCCCTCCATTGAAGAAGTAGCTTCCTCTTAAACCTTCAATTAGGAAAGTCTACAGGGTTTTACAAAACACATGCTTCTCCTAATCATACTGTTTAGCATGTCAGCGTATTAGCTTAGGAAGAGCAGCAATGGCTTTGATCAGGAGGAAGCGGGAATTGGAAAATTCCCTTAAATCCTTAAGGTCTGGTGAAAGTGAGCAGTTCGACTTCCTGGAAATTTACGAGTCTGACAGTCAGTGATCTAATCCTTCTGTGTCAGTCAGTAGGGCGAGACAAAAACAGAAAGACACACATGATGAAGACAAAATGAAAAAATACGTTTTAGACACACCCCTTTAATATTTATATTCAATCAGTCTTGTTTCATTTGGTTAGATTATATTGGCAAGCTTTTGTTTCATTATAAGCCACCATGAGTTCCTTAAAGGTTCCGTATTTTACTATTTTTTAACAAATTTACATAGGTCTCAGTGGCCCCCCAAAGTGTGTCTGTTAATGATCTAGATGAAATGGCTGGAATATTTCACTCCTCTTTCAAACATGCCATTTCAGTTTCTATAGAAATGAACTAGTTCTATGCCGTGCCATGCCAGGGGAGGGTATCTTCTTCTATGAGGTCACATTAGGGGGGAAATCCAATTGGCTTTTACAATACAAAAATAAAGGAAGGAGAAAAAACAAGGAATGTTTTCACACTTACACACCTATCTGAATGTCTACAAATACATAAATAAATAAATTTTACATGATAGCCCCACTTTATTAATTAACCCTTTAATCAATTAGACACCGAAACGCAACACACCCAAGTTTTAGGTAATGTTGTCAAAAATGTATCGCATCAAGACGCCACCATAACAGATTATATGAATGTTTTGTCTCATTACCCCCTTAGTGAGTTTTAGGCTAACAGCCTCTTTAACAACCTAACTAACTGTGACCTTCTTCGTCCCAAAACGTACTCTTTTATCACACAGCATTAGCTAATGAAGAAGAAAGGGGTAACACAGGCAGCCGTGTGTTTGATGGCACAGACTGAAGGTTTTACTTGGATTAAATGTGGGGAGTTTTAATCCGGCATTTACAGGTTTTGTAGCAGTGGCAGTAAATTACTTTCATGATGCGGAAGGTACTTTATCACCGCAGCTAAATGAGTAGTACTTCTGCTGGAAACGAGTTGCACGTTCGCGATTGTTTTTAGCTTTACGTGCCCTGTCATGTTTGAAATGTGACCATTGATTTTCCAGTCAGCATTTTCTTTGCGTGTGATCTGGCTGAGTGCTATTTTAACAGATCCACTTCGAGCTCGCGTTCTGAAGACCTCTGCGGTCAACAGTGACTTCTCGGTTTACTCCCTCTGGAGCTGGAATGGAGCCGTTTTACATTATCCTTACACTGCACACAGATAATGGGTGCTGTTATTAATTGCAAGTTTTATTTCCAAGTGGTATTCCATCCAAAGTGGTGTGTTATTGCACCTCTAAAAGACGGTAATGTTCCCGTTTAAACAAGCAGCCGAACGTAATAGCCCACAATCTAATGCTACTCCAAACCTATGAATCATGGTGACTACTACTACAGTCAGGAACATTTCTCACCTCCATTATGAATCTATACAATGAGAACACATTTTCAATTGGAAAGCGACTGACTCGTAAACGTATGACTAACTGATCTAAGGAGTTTTCGGAAAATAATGCTTATCTAAACAGTCACATTGAATTATGCAAACTGGAGAGATCCAGTGGAGCTAATGTTGCTGCAGCCTCTGGAAATCCAGGCTTACATTATATAATTTATTGGCAACAAGGGTGATGATCTTTACTCTGCAGCGTGGGAATTATTCATCTTCAATATTACTGACAGCATTTAACATAGTGGGAATCCACTGATGGACGAAACCACGTTGGGTGTAAATTCAGAAGTCATGACTGAATTAGAGGCTGATTTTAAAACTGAAGGTCGCTGCCATTAAATCATGCCATGTGATATCAATATGCAAAACACACACAAAAAAAAAATCCAAGTTCAAAACCACAAACGCAATTTATTTTAAAATATCATTAAGCAGCTCCCCATTTTGAGTAGTCACTACCTGTGTTTTTGATTTCTTCTACTCATGTTTAGGTGCGCCGCTGTAGATCACAGACATTCCAACCCCTGCCGGAAGTTCCTGGAGCCTCCCGCATATTAATAGCAGCTCCCTGGTATATGCATAATATCCCAGAAATCGATTTTTTTTTCTTTTTGAGAAGCAAGAGAGGGAGAGCACACATGTTCATACTAATTCCTCTAACTTCCCCTTTGTGCTAAGTTAACCTTTCCTTTTTTTATTGTGCGGTGCTTTACTGTACATTCAACCTCTCTCTCGCCCCATCAGTCCAATTTACTGTCCTGCAGCACCATGGGCACGGGCCATGAGTCATCAAAAAAAGCAACAATACAAAATGCACTTCACCACAAAGTACTTCAAAGTGAACCCTACCCATAATATCAGTGAAAATAATGGCAGTTTTGCTCACTGCATTGTTTACCACCATGATTTTTTAAGTTGCCCGTGATGGGTTTAATGGCTGTAAAAGACATTATAGTTTAAGAGCACCTTTAATTAATTAGCATTTGATAGCTAGGATTATTTGAACTATGATGGGTGTCAAACAAGGACTTCACGTCTGAAACACTGGCCTCCCAGGAACTCCAAATCATGACCATCAGATGTGTTTTCTAACATAATATATACAATGTCTATACTGACACCTGAGCTTGGGACTGAAGCAAAGGGTGCACTGAGTTGTGTAAACCTGAGTGGCTGGGTTTAATGGCACAAAAATGTTTTACTTTTAAATGTAGACAAGCATTAAAAATAATATTAATTTAAGGTTTTATGCTGAAAATGTAACTTTTATTCCTTTTATTTTTGGAATGAGAATCAGTGCTTATCTAACCTGGTGGCAACATATACAAAAGCCCAAGTTAGCTAAATATACTGTGGCAAGTGTGAAAAGTAAGGAAATTGACCTCAACATTCATTTATGTACCAGTGTACTGAGAGGATTTAAAGCCTATCCCAGGGAGTTTAGGGCACCCATTCATATATTATGGGCAATTTGGAAACACCAATTGCATGTCCTTGGATGCAGGAAATCGACATAGCATGGGTAGAGGATGCAACCTCCACGCAAACAGACTAAAGTTGGAACCCCAACAATGAAGATATGAAGCAACAGTGTTTACCACTGAGCCACTCTCCCCCCTTAACCTCAATATGATTTTTTTTAAATTTGATGAAGATCATACATTGGGGCAGTGTAGCCTCGGGATGTTGAGGCTCTGGGTCGCTGATCAGAGGGATTCGAGCCCCACTACTACCAGATCGCCACACTTGGTTCTTTGGTTCCCCCCTGAAAACAGAAAATGGGAGGGCTCCAACAACAAGGGCACCTAGCCTAAAATCTGTGCCAGATATTGCAGATCAAATAATCCATTGTGGCCACCACTAAATAAAAAGTGACCCAAATCCCAAGTAAGAAAAAAATGGAGCCTATATTTTGTACCAAATAAAGGAAATCATCATTATATGCCAGCTTTAATTATCCCAGCAATTTAAAAAAAGATATTGATATAAAAATGGACTTGGATGGCGATAACATTAACCACATTGTGTAGCGTCGGTCCAGACGACAAACTGGCATGCTTCTTTATATTTTTTTCTGCATTTATGAAACTGATTGGAATGAAATAAATATGTTTGTTTGCTGATCTGAGACTATTTGATTATTTTGTAGCAGACAGTTATTGGCTGAATGAGAAAATATATAAGTAATAAGTACTTAGAATGGATAAAAGATTTAAGGAGTAAAAATGTAAAATATAATTTAAAAAGTGGTCTTCATTGCAATAACATTTTAATAAAGTAATATCTGGCAAAATAACACAGTATAGTAGCATAGTACAATCAAGGAATCGTTTTCTATCTGGTTTATTAGCCACCATAGTTTTGTATTAGTGCACTGCTGCCAGTCAATAATCACTCAAATCAAATGTCAAAATGATAACTCCAAAATCTATCTCTTAATGGGCCTCAAATTGGCCCATTGCTTTAGCCAAGGATCAGAAAGGAGCCATTTTAAAGCATCTATTGGAAACGACCTTGTTGAATTACAATAGCAGCAAAGCGCTTGTCTGTCAGTTGTGTAATAAATCTGATGATGAGTTTTTGTGGCTAGGTCTGTGGGGAGTAGAGCAGCTATATAGGGGTTATAAGGGATTAGAGGCTACACTCAGGCAAGCTTGTATAATGCCCTGTAATTGACAAGCTGTAAATTCTCAGCAGTAACTATAACACTGGTGGAATGTTCACATGCGAGCGCATTACCACAGTACCTGCTTGAGAAACAGCATGAAATCATTTCTTCTTAAATTATGGAAATCAATCATTCTATTCATACGTATACATATCCATATACTGGCACACACTTGAGTGGTGAGTTTATTGGCTTGAAATTAAAAGTTCGTTATTTAGTTATGCAAAACGGCTTTTGTTTTTTTCCAAAGAACACTATAAGTATTATATTTTAATTAATATTCATACCGATGCAAATTTTTATCAAAACTCATTGAGTGTTATACAGTTTGTTCTATTCTGTATGCTCCATTTAATGCTATATATATAAAAAAGAATTATAGTATTAGAATGTATTTGTACTCTGATTTATTGTGGGTAGACCTTCTTTTTCTGATTCGATAAAACAATAGAGGAATGCATCACATTGACCACATAGAGGCAGTATATGAACAGGATTTTGTCCAGCCCCAAAAACATTCCAAAAAAAGAAAGTGCGTGTGAGCCCTGCTGTAAACGAGTGACAGTGTTACTTTCATCAGAAGGATTTACTTTCAGTTTAATCCATTCAAACCACATGTAATAATGCGCATTGCTGGAGTTTAAGCTATTCTTCTTCCCAGATGGAACATGTTTAGAAGTTTTGCTACAAAGAAAATTGCAACACAGCACGCATGTTTTATTTTATGATGGCATCTCTGTGATCTAACTGCGAGACCCTTGGGGCTAGTTTAACTACCTTAATGAGTGATAGTCTAGAAATAAACAGCGAGGGTCAGTTGTAGGATTTCTTGGTAAATCTGAGGCTAGATCTGAGTTTTGAAGTTTTTAACAGTTCAAATTCTGTAGCATATTATCCTTAAGCTCCATTAGCATGAACGTCTTACTGTATGTACCATTGGAGTAACAAATATCTTAGCAGATATTAGTTGTGACAGCGCCTGGCAATCGCAGTAAACTGACACGCCATGCAAATGTTTAGCTGAGAGGCTGAGGAGGTGGTTTTCAGGAGCAGAATTTCATGTTAGTCTTTCCTGTTTACTCGTGCTATCCTTGTTTCCTGTTTCCTTCTAGCTGACTGAACAAGCTCCAAAGGAAACGAAGTAGATGCAGAATTCTAATTCACCCCTATAAATTTCCTATGCTAATCACTCAAGTACTTTAATCCTGCTGCACCAAAGTTGTTGTAGGAAGATTCTTAACTGTTTTCCGTGAACCTTCTGTCTGTTTGGTGTTGTGCCTAATTGTTCTTGTTGTTATTTTTTGCATCGTTGTAATATCTTGTTTCATCTGTCTTCCTGAGAGCTTCATATCTCCTATTGGAACTGATTGCATCTTGGAATAGTAATTATCGTGGGCTCAGTGTTCTTGGGTCATATCCAGCTGTGCTGTCTTGGATCTGACTGCGGTCTTAGACACTGCTTTGATTATCATCTCTACTATTCATTGCTCAATCCAACCGCATCTTTAGACCCTCTGTTTTCATGCTCGGAGAAAAGTGACCACACTGAGTTCGCATGCCTTTACGGAATCCATGACATGTCCACCCAAGGTTGTTACAGAGTATGTTGATTTTAGCTGAGGCTCCTATAAGTCCGATCACTGAGTTACAGCACTCTCAGCCCAATTTAGTCATCCATTATATCCATTACTATATGTGCTCAACCTTCTGTTAGATATTAGATGTGGTGTTTTTACAGCCTAGAAAAAACTGGAATTTGTTACATAAAAGAACATCTGCAATAAGACGAGGATGGGAAAGAGTGGAAGTTGGATTATGGTTGAGTTAATAGATGCAATGCTTTTTGCCTGGAAGGCCCCTTATCAAGTATTTATCAAGACGGCACTGCACTTACCCATCGAGGTACAGCATGTGCACTGAATCTGTTGTTCAGACAAATTTGTCATTCCAGATTTGCAAGGCTCAAGAGTTGTGGAGATAAAGTGATCTTTCTGGAGTTGCTTCCAACACTACCACCAACACAGTACTATGATGGATTACTAACATCTTTGCTATCACCACCAAAAAAAATTGCAAAGACATAACATCTTCACCACTGCTAAACACTAATAGCATTACCATCAATCAAACCATAGCAAACCACTGGTATACAGACCTTTGTGACACCTTCATCAACTTTCACCTCATCAGCACCCTCACCGCAATCAGAAGAACCTTCACAGACCTCTCTTTTAACAGCATCACCACTAGTGCAAATTAACCACATCAGAACAAGGACGACAGACCACAAAGACAACGATAAAACAGTATCATTTCAAATACTATCAGCACTACCACAAACCACAAACACATAACCGACACCAATCTCAAACAACACCATCTCCAACACCATCATCAGCATATCACCAATACCACAAACACTGTAGACTGTTAACACTATTACCAGCAACACCATTACCATCACCGTAGACTAAAAGACTTTATACCATTATCCCACCACATGCCACTAACACACTACCACTAATTTGACACTGTCCCATTAGACTCCACCAAGACCAGTCTGAACACCTTTGTTTACATCATCACCACCACCACAGACCCTACCACTAACTGCTCGACAAAATCATTACCAGCACCACAGACCCTTAACCCCACAATGGCCATCATGGACTAGTATTGACAAGACTATTACGCTGTTGTCCCCAGCATTGTCACGTCACCTCAAACTATTCAGTAAAGACTAGTGCCATGACTACCACCACAAACTAGTAACACTATCAGCAACACCATTATAGCCAGCAATGACTTCTAACACTCTCAACCTCTCCTCACAATATTCTGTGTTTTGTTTTTTTTGTTTTTCAGAAACCCTGCTATTTCTCCATCTATGGATTTGTTGCTCTGCTTTCTGTCTTCTCTCCATCTCCTTGACTCACTCTCCCTCTTTGCATGTCAGTAGGGAGCATAGCAAACGTCTAACCTGTAATTTATTGGTGCATAAATTGAAACCTGACTCTCCGATCTATGCACTTTTTCCATAAATAGAAAACACATTTTCTCTTTTATTCACTCGAGGGATTTTGTTATTCTTGGAGATAAATGGTGAGAGAAATAATTATACCAAAAACACTGGCTATTTTCTAAATGTTAGTATTATATTTTTAGGGAGTTTCACACCAGTTGTGACATACTGTACCACTAACACTAGTAATGCTAATCACCAGTAAAGCATGTGGCCCAGTATTGATTTGAAGTCCTATAACGTTTAGGTTTTAACAAGCTCCTCTATTTTTAGTGTGAATTAACACACATACTCAGGACACCCAAAGTACTAGTTAAAGCAAACTTTAAGGAATGGGGCTGTCCACTACAGTACACATATCCCTGCACTGCAATGTGTATGTGGTAGCTGATGACCGCAGTCTATGCTGGTGACCTACCTAACCGGTGCTTGTGTTTCCATCCATGTTTTGGGGCCGCGAACCATTAACCATGCTTTCGACTTGCATTTATGCATTGTGCTGATGCTCCACGATTGGCTTATTAAACAAATTCATAGAATCATTGCAGGGGAAATATTTGCATGAATTTTTATTATTGTGGAATATGGGGGAAAAAATGCAAACGTACAGCAGGTTTGGTAGCAGCAGTATGGTGGTGGCAGTAATAGTGGGTTAAGCAAGGAAAGGTTGCATAGAACATCAACACATTTCACACACTCAACAGACATTTAAGGAAATGATTGTGTGATTTGTGTGATAGCAGGGAGCATGAGGCCCTGTATAGCTTTTCTTCTAGTAATGCCCCGACCTATAATAATTTTATTATAGACTAGCTGAAGTACCTGTTTTTGACGGGAAAATAGTTTATATAACTATTTATATAATTTTATTATAGACTAGCTGAAGTACATGTTTTTTTATGGGAAAAGAGTTTATATAACTCTGATATACTGTATAACAGCTAATCCCCTTTAATGTATTTAATGATATTAAAGATCCGCCTTAAAGTGATATTATTATTTCAGGTTCCTATTCGGTAATCGATGGGTGAATCACAGTAGATTGAATAAATATGGTTTTTGTCTTAAAACAACTTTAAGGTGTTAAAATTCACTTTTATCATTTTAGCGCTGTTATTTTACAGCGAAAAATATTAAGTAATCCCAGTTAAAATATTCAGTTCATCTTCATAACATCACTTCAGGCAGAGATCAAAGTACTGTACAAGTTTCATTCAATTCTCCAAGTTTTGAGTAAAAGATTAGGTTGTTATATGTATTTTTGTAGCGATCATGTAGAAACGATCCGTGCCAGGGGGCATTTCGACACATTTGGACCTTCTCTGTCCATACACGGTAAACTATCGTGTTGATAGGCCATGTTGAGTGACACGTATAGCCACGCCCATCTAGAGAAAAAAAAACTTAAAAAAATAAAAAGCTACAGTAGATGCTGTGACATCATCTGGCACATAACTGCTCATCACTTTACCTCACATTTTAATTTTGATTTTTATGGCACAGGTTTAATTTCAGGCAGTTACCTAAGTACTGCCGAAGTTTCATTAAATTTTGTCCAGCCAGTTTTGTGTGATGCTGTGACGAAATATGTCTGGACAGACATACATACATACAGACAAAACATTTTCTGGGACTGGTTTCGATGCTCTAATGTAAGAAACGTATATCACTGAAAGAAAGAGTTCTGACCCACGTATGCACAAAACCTTTATTTTATTTATATAGCTATTATATCATTTAAAAATGGTACTTAAAAGTAAAATTGGCATCTGGGAGCTTGGCAATTTCAGGACGTCTGGATGATTCATACAGTATTTGTGCACATTTTGTGATCATCCAATTTAATCCTGCCTAAAACCATATATCTTCCGTCCTCTGAGGTTAGTCTTGCATTATAGTAGCAGTGCTTTAGCAGAAATAGCTGCTTATTAGCAACAAACATAGTTTGTCAATGGGTCTTCCTGTACACTGTTCCCTTGGTTGAGAGAAAAAACGGGTTGCAGTTTATTTGTTTTGAGGAGGGGGGGCAGAGGGGCAGTGGGCGGGGGGTTTATAGATGTTTTATTAGCTTGGGGCTCCTCAGTCTGAGAAAGGAAGCAATTTTGTCTTTTTTTATTGTACTATCAGGGGTTTTCCATCAGTAAGAGTAAATGAAAGACACCTATTATTAATCATTTTGCTGTCCTCCATATTTCATTACCTTACCTAGCTACTTTTCAGATTTGCCAGAAGTAATCCAAACACTATTCCAACATCTATTGGATGTTGTGTAAGTCAGTCAAGCAGATCGATACACACATCACTCTGATTTTTCTGCTTGATAAAGAAGTGCATTAGCAAAGGGAATCATATCACCACATGTCGCCATTTCATATGAGTTAGAAGTCAGAATGTACGTACACAATTTTGGTATTACAGTGAAATCTCGGATTGCAAGTAACGCGGTTTGCGAGCGTCCCGCAAGACGAGCAAAACTTTTTAATACATTTTGACTTAAAAAAACGAGCAAGTCTTGGTTTACCAGTACAGAGTATCATGTATCAGGCATGCGCTTCTTGTTTTGATGTCGAGCATCACGTGATCACAACTGAGCGAATGGTTTTTCTCTCTCTTGCGCTGTGAAATTGTGGGTAATCATCTCCCCTGCTGGGTCTTAGTGCGCGTCTCTCATAATCAACATCCGTGCACATGTGTACCGTTTACTATAACACTGTGACCACGGGTGTGTGTGTAAAACATATTTTTTTGTGTTTGTAAGCGCATGTGTACAGCAAAAGAAAGTCTCATTAGAGAGGTTAAAGATCCATTTTCTCCCTCTCTGTCGTTATGTATCTGTGCCCCTTTTCACACACACACTCTTACCTTTACACATCCCCCAACCTCCTCTCAGCTTCAGACACACACACAAACACTCTCTGCTCTACACAGAAACACTGCTCTGTATGCGCTCACGCCAATGTCATTAGCAATGTTCCTTGCTAATTTTTCAGACAAAACAGTCTTTCTTTTAATGTGTGTATGTGTGTGTATGTGTGTGTGTGTGTGTGTGTGTGTGTGAAATTCAAATAAGAGAGGAGAAAGGTTTACTGGGTAAGATGAGAAGGGGTAGGCTGATTCCTCCTCTTACTTCATCACATACACACACACACACACACACACACACACACACACACACACACACACAGTGCCTGTGCGCATAAACGGAAACACTTATCTGTCGGGATTTTATTTATTTTTAACGTAAAGTGCAGGTTAATTTGTTTTATTTTTACTTATTTATGTATTTATGTGGAACAAATAATTTGAGTTTACTAGTGTTCGGAAGACAAGCCCACTTCCGGAACGAATTCTGCTCCTAATCCAAGGCTCCACTGTACTTTGTTTGCTTGTGCGCTCTACAATACTGCACTCAGACTATAAATAGAACGATTTACAGTACAAGGAATGAAACACATAACAGAATCAAAACCAGTGCAATATGTGCAGCTACAGTATGAGAAATAATATGCATCTGAGATGCTTCTTCTTTACTGAGAAAGTGCAGTTTTTCTTAGAATGCTGCTGTACAAGTTTTAAACAATTTATGATGAGGCATTGAACAGTTCTGAGAACAACCGACATGCTATCAATTTTAACATTAGAAGCCACTCATGTGAATTCATTGCTTTTTTTTCCCCCAATGATAAACCCATCCAGATGTTGAAAAGTAAAGCACAAGATAACAGAAATTCTTTAAGTGATCTAAAGACTAAGGTTTGAACATTGAACATTATCCAGTTGACCTGACAGACATATCAGCTTTGTGGGGCTTTTGATGCACTTTTCTGTTTGTCAAAAACATGCATCTATGACTGAAATCTTTACTTTTTGTAGTTAGACATAATTTTTCTTGCATATTGCAGTAGCTTTTAGCTTTAGAATGCCTAATCTGCATATGTCTTGATTGTGGGAGGAAACTGGAGTCAACTCCATGCACACAGACCCAGAGGTGGGAATTCGAACCCAGACCCTGGAGGTGAAAAGCGACAGTGCTAACCACTAAACCACTATTCTACCATATGTATGCATATAATGTGGAAATATTAAAAAATAATAAATACGAGTCTAAACTTTGGACTGGTACTATATGAGGAATGGTTCTTCATTTTGGCTCTTATTTCCAATCCAGTTTTAGAAAAAAAAAATTCATTTGTTAAGCCACATACAGTAGTGACATATGATGCATTTAGGCATAAAAATCCAATTAATGCATCTAATGATGCTTAGGCTGGTGATGCCTAATGCTGAGTGGTTGGAACAGATGAGAGGAGAAATGAGGGTGCTGTATCTTTTGAAATTTGCAGCCTGTGATAGTAAAATATCTGTCTTAATTTCTGTAACGTAAACAATCTTTAGCCTGCTCCTATCATGAACCATTTGATCCGCACACACCTTTGGCACAGGTTTTTATGCCGGATGCCTTTCTGACACAACCCTCCAGTTTTATCTGGGCTGGGGACTGGCATTGCATGCAGTGCCTGGTAGTACAGTATGGGGCGTGGCAACCCACTGATCTGAGAGCAGATCCTCAAACCAACAGCCCAGAACCTTAGCTGCCTGAGCCACCACTCCCCTTTAATTTCTGTAACTTTATCTACATAATTGAATTCAATATAAAGAAATGTGGGGTAGGTGGTGACTTTTGCACAGTACTATACGATATATAAATCACATATAATGCCATGTTCCTAATCTGCAGTCCTCCTGCAAAGAAGTCCAAAATCGTGAACTTTGTCTGGGTGTTATATACTGTATTAATCAGCTAGTTTATCATTTTTTATTATTTTTATTTCTATAGGATTATATCATTTGAGTCATATTGGGCATAGGCTCGCCCTAATATGGCCCTATATTTATTGCTCTGTATTTCATCTAGCTGTATAACTTGTGTTTTTGACAACATACACAGATCAGATAATGAATCACATGGAAATAAAGAGATTCAATGATAAAAAAAAACATGTATCCGAAGCAACCAGAGGTGAATATTTTATTGTTTATGATATACTGTATTTTAGCTAGGTGTGGTAGTTACTGTAGGGTTCTACTTTGCATTTGTTCTATTGAAGAGGAAAATGGCTACACAGTAACCTGTGTAGCAAAACAAATAAAGCGTATTTATTTTATAATCAGTAATTGTGACACCTGCATTGGTACATGTGGGTTGGTGCATAATATAAAGTAATGCAAAATTGATCATAACTTTTTTATTAACTGATATGCGTTGTTCAAAAAGTTGGTAGAGCGACTCTTCTTTAATAGAAATGTACTACTTAGTACGTAGTCTCCAACACAACCGAACCAAACCCCCAAATCCTCCTTGTTAATCCTCTTTGTCGCTGTTGATGGGCTCCCCCTGTGTGGTTTGTCTTCAATGCAGGTTCCCCCTTCTTAAATCATATGTGCACATTGCTCTTGTCAATGGTGTCATCATTCCGTAGTGCAGTGTATCATATAAGCAGGGAAAAAAAGCTGAATATTTCTTACAGAAATACCGAAAAATGCAGTCATATGTCCACCCATGTCAGTGTCATAGTGATTTTCATATGTCACGGATATAAAGAAGATATACAGTTAACCAGGAAATGAGTAGATCTTCCCCTATCCTTATGCAACCCAAATTACTTCTTGTCACGTTATGCAGCAGTTTGTCTCAGTGACTGAGCTTTGAAAGGTAAATGGCAAATAGAATCGCATCTGCGTTTGATTAAACTTTAATTATAGCTGCAAGGCGTAAACTCCAAAGTGAAACCACTCCCTTCACATAGAACAGTAATGGTGTAGCTGCTGCAAAGTGAATTTGCTGCTCTTAAGTAATTGTGGCAGTGCAGTTAACTTAGATATTTAAACATGTCAATATCAAGTGTAAATGTGGAATGTTTAAATGTTGCTACACACAGACGATGATGATTTCAACCCATTAGAATGCAAATGAAAACACACACATACACAACACACTGGATGGTGCATATTTGTAATATATATATCAATATACTGTACATACTGTATATACCTACAGTACATACAGCAGTATGCTGTAAATATATTGTAAGTATATTGTAAAATAACAGATAATTATATTTTACAGTTTCAAATACTTGGGTCACATCCCAGACTAAATCCTACCCCAAAATTCATTGCCTGGCCAAAGAAAAACCAAAATAACAACAACAAAAAAAGATGGTCAAACTATTGGCCTGCATCAAGCAAGGAAAACAATAAAAATATTGGATTTGGGTTAAGAACTGTCCAGCACAATATGAAAAACCTGCAAGGACCATCAGAGATTATTTAAATGCTTGGTGGAGTTGCATCATTAACAAAAACATGACAGTAGAAATTGCAGCTATGTTTAATGGTAAAAGTAAAAGCATTTCCACACACACATTATGATGACAGCTTACAGGATTGGGACTACAGTAGCTGTGTGGCCACTTGTTAGTGAGACTAATCAGAAAAAAAGGTTTTAATTTGCTAGGAAGTATAAAGAGTGGTCTTTGAAGTAATGGAAAATGGTCATGTGGTCTGATGAGTCTGGATTGACCCTATTCCATATTGGAAGCACATGAAGAGATGCCCCCATCACACAGAGTGCCCACTGTACAAACCTCTGGAGGCACATCTGGAGTTGCTTCAGTTGGTCTGGTTTAAACTCAGCAACGTCATTTGGCAATAAAATGAAGTCAGTGGACAACCTGAATGTACTGATGACACGGGAATACGAGGTCTGTCCGGGAAAGTATCCGTACATCATTAATGTAATGAGAACCGTTTGCGCTTAAAAATGATGTAACCTGGCAGCCAAGTGGAGTGGCATGGAATGCACAATGACGACTTTACTGTACTAGTCAGTGGGGTGCTAGACGCTATTGAGTGAACATGTGTACTATCTGGCCATGGCATTCAAAATACCATAGTGAGGAGAGCAACAAATGTGTATCAAATTTTGAGTTAAGCTTGAACATTCCTCCATGGAAAACTATGATTCAGATGATTCAGAAGGGTTTTGGTGACGATGCAACGAGTGTATCCACTCAGACAGGTGACTCATCCTACAGCCCAGATTTGGCACCCTCGATTTTCGTCTTTTCCCAAAACTAAAATCACCTTTAAATGGAAAAAGATTTCACACCGTTGATGACATGTTGATGTACTGTGGATGTTCTAAATATAACAAAAAGAATAGATAGATAGATAGATAGATAGATAGATAGATAGATAGATAGATGTTGTTTTGTCTTGTTATATTTAAGACATGCTTAGTTTTATTTATTATATTATTTAGCATTTTGCTTTTTGTAGATAAATAGTAAAATAAACATGCATTTTTCTTTTGTTTTCCATTACAAACCATAAAATATTTAAACCATAACTTATTGCACAAACTTACACATCCACAACTTATTGCAATGGTTATGTTTTTTACGTTGGTGTATAGATGCATGCATGTTGTTAAATTAGGTTCTGTCATCATGCCCATCTGAAACAGGATGTCTTGGGGCATGATTGTACAAGCAAGGATGCAAGCAAATGGTGTTTTAGGAACCGTTACATAAGTGCGGTGTTGAATTCCTTCTTGGCTCCTGCATGCGCACACAATCGGTGTCCAGCAAACACCAGTAGCACCTATGACAGATGCCTGCCAAACAAAAGGCCGGCGAACAAAAGGCTCGATGGCAAGGTGCCTGTGTTTTGTGTGCGTGTACGTGAAGTGCCATAGTGCTGAAAGAGGGGTTGCCGGCACTCCTGCTGCGAGTCTGCTGCTCTGTTTAACCGACGTGTCCAGCCATGTTCCCCACATGCACCATCCACATCCCCAACCAGTGTTTGCTTCCTCAGGTATGTCATAGGTGTGGAATGATGTGTGTCTCAATACCAAAGCAGCTTAAAGCAGAAAGAATTGTTGTTCTTGTGCTTGCAAGAGGAAGAATTTCCTCGTGTGGGATTGGGGCAGTGTCCGTGCACAGAGACAGAGCTCGAATTGAAGCTTGACTAGAGCGCTGTTTATACAGCCTCATTCATGTCCCAACCCATAACAGCAAAACTGGATGTTTTTGTCGTATTGAAGGCGAAAGAATAGATCATTGAGATTCGAAAAAACGTTTTCCGTTTCGTTCTCAAAGAATGAAATTATGTGGCCTTTTAAGAAGACAATATCTCTAAGTCTTTAAATGTTGCAGGGGCCTTCACAATATAGGTTGGAGCAACGTAAAAGAAGCTCTACAGTGTTGACACTGGCAGGGAGATTTGCGAAGAAAAGAATGCCGCCCTGGGAAGTTGTTTCTGGTTTTGTGTAAAGCTTAGCGTTCTCACACAATAGTTTGAGCGTCTCTAACCTTAGTGGTAAATTACTGTTATTTCACATACAATTTTTTTTTTTCCACCAAAGAATGATATTTTCTCTAAATCACTGCAGATGTTTTGTCTGAACACTCATGACGTTTTTCTGATTGTCAGGTGGAGCCTAAAAAAAAGCTGTTGGATATCATTTAAAAAAAAGATTTTGACCAAAGTTTTTAACTGTAGTGCTTTAATAAACTGCAAGATTTTACCGAGCATACAGGATAAACTTACCCTCAAGCCTGTTTGATTTTACCTAAAAGGGTTTCTTAAAAAAAAGAAACAAAAAAACTATTCCTTAATTTTTAGAATTCAACACATGGACAAATTTTACCTTTCTCATGTTGGTCTAAAACATATCCCACTATGTATTTTTAGTATTTTAAGGCTACATTTACATCACCAGCCTTAAGTGACTTAAATCCAATTTTTCTACCTTAGTATAACACAGATCTGTTTTTGTTGTTTGTTTTATTTTATTGTTTATTTTATGGTTGTCTGAATACACAAATCTGATGTTTTTCATATCTGATCTGAGATACTTCGTCTGTGGTCCTAGATCGGATACATATCTGATTCATGGTCATGTGACTTGAATGAGAATGGGCAGATCGGAATTCATGTGACTTTTTGCCTCTGCGTATGGGTGGGGCTCTCACTGACGTCAGACAACAAATGCAGTGCGGGCATTTCAGAGCAGTGCTAGAAATAGCTGCTAAAGCGAGGTATCTGGTTTTCTACCTTCTTCTGGACCTCAACAAATAAAGCCAATTAATTGCTTGCCGTCGTCCTGAGAAAACCCAGAGCATATTTTTTTCTAAAATTGCACCTATTGTTTGAAATGGATGAGTAAATATACAGTATATAGGGGGCAGGTTACTGTGTAGGACGACCTTCACACGCGCGCGCACGCACAAACACACACACTCACACACACACAAGCTTCTACTATGTCAAGACCTTGCTCGCTTATCCAATTAAAACATATTTTTAAAATTTGCTCATATTGCAAAACTCTAGCAGACAAGTTACAGTACTTGCAATCCATATGTATAGAGTATATATATATATATATATATAATCAACGTGAGTTGAACTGTTGAATGTTTTAGGCTGACTGTGTGTGTGTGTGTATATATATATATATATACTGTATATAGAGAATGAGTGAGTGACTTTTTTCCCAAACCTGGACCTGGAGTACCCATAGTCTACACGTTTTAATATTAATGCCACTCTAAAACCCTGAATTCAAAACCTGACGACTGCCATTAATTGTACAAGCTGATTCACTCCATGACTGTACTGCAAGGCTGTTAATTATTATTCATAATTGTTCTAATTATTTGCATAATTACATAATGATCGTATATCACTATTATTGCGACGTTAATTATTTGGATGACCTCATTCAACCCTTTGTCGTAACAGGCAACACGGAAGCGCTCCTTCTTTCCTCTAGGCACAACTCGTCCCCACAATAGTCCTTCTATTCCCTAGTGGCCTTTATCGTGTGTTATTTTAAAAATATTCCTCAATTTCTTGCTTTCTCCCTCTCTCCCATTTCCTGTTTACCTTTTCTTTCACATCTGCTCATTTTTTTCCCTGTCCCTCTGCCACTTTCGTTTAATTCTCTCACTTTCGGCCCAGCGTTACTCATTGTAGAAGTAGGCGCTAGTGTCACCTGTGCGTCAGAGTGAGGAACCAGAGCGGATCGTTGCTGGAGCTGTTCCCAGAACAGTGCTGACGGGGGAATAAGAGACAGACGGAAAAGTTGCCAAGCCACACGTTGAGGCTAATTGAAATGTGCTTTGGCCATGTCAGTGGTGTAAAGATTTTTTTCCCCGCATTTACGCGC
This sequence comes from Clarias gariepinus, assembly GCF_024256425.1. Taxonomy (NCBI): domain Eukaryota; kingdom Metazoa; phylum Chordata; class Actinopteri; order Siluriformes; family Clariidae; genus Clarias; species Clarias gariepinus. The sequence continues at coordinate 7,286,916 of NC_071118.1, read as the reverse complement.
CCGTGACACAAAAATATACAGTAAGCCGATCAAAGTCTAGTATAATACACTTGCTTTCTTTTGCTTTGACAAGGTGAGTCACGAGGGGTTGCGAATGCGTCTGAAGCTGCAGCGTACTCCAGTATTCCTGTAAGGATGTGGGTATTTAAGTGGGGTAATTTGAAGCTGTCCGGACCGGCTACAGGAGTGTGTATATCTGCTAGTGCAAAAAGGCCGTTTCCGCTTTGCTCTGTCTCTCATATTGTTGTTGATAGATATATAGCAGCCACAAGAACAGCTGATGTGGCCACTTTATTAGAAACACATAAATTCTGGGTAGGATTTATATTAATAAATAAATTTTAAAAATAAATTTTGGCAAGATAACGTTGATTAGACATTCTGATTGACGGTTCTGATTTATTTCCCATTAATTGCCTTGCCCTAATGAGGAGTACAATGAGTGAAGGATTGACAACAACTTTCCTCACACAGAGTATATATCTCAGGTCACGCATCTCTTAATGTTGTAATGTTTTCTCCCCTTTATTATCTTTCAGAAATATTTCAGAATTTTCCTTTATTTCATTTTCAGAAGTGCAACTTGGCTAAAAATTATTGTACTGTACGATGGTTTTTGCACAGCGTCCAAACTGCATGCACTTGTAGTTATGTACATGCATTGCCTAGAATAAAGGCTCCCATGGGAGAAAATTTCTTGCTTGCTATGTTTAAACACCCTTCCAGCATTTGCCCCATTTGGGTCTAGAGTTACATGTTAGCCATGGTGTTTCGGGACTTTCCTGCATTATTATTATTTTATTTAATCAGTGTACAGTATATGCAGTCTGCAAAAATCTGTACAGGCACTTGGTGGCTTCATTAAAACTTCACCCTCGTTTTTCCTTGTCTTCCTTGTAATATTAGTCACCGCTAAAAAGCGAGAAAAAGTCACAGAAAAAAAAAACACAGATTCTCTGGTACATCCTGACCATGTACTAACCTTAGCTTACGTTTAAACTTAATCTTCACTCACAGCTTCGGGATGTAGTCAAGTCACCAACTTTAAACTCGTTCAGAAAGCAGTCTGATATTAAAAGTTTGCAGGCTTTTGCTTTACTTGTATATCTTGCTTTTTGTCATGTTGCACATGTCTAATACTCAACTCACAATGCACGTTTGCTAGAGGAAAAAAACAAAATGCAAATGGGTGTTTTAAAAAAATAACACTGTTTCTTTTCATGTAAACAAATCTGAAGCATTAAAAAAAAAAGAGGAAATGTGCATATTGTACAAAACAAAAAAATAAAGGTGATGTAAAGGATATTTTTTTCCCTTTTTATTTGCATGTACAGTTCACACAATAGACACCATGTAACTCCTTAAAATGACCCAAAAGTGAATTATGCTAAATTGGCTCCCTTTAATAGCATGTTCCCTAGTGGTCCAGTGGTAAGCACACAATGTTCTCACCACAGTCACTGGAGTTTGAGTCCTTGTCTTCCCATCAGAGTGTTATTTATATTGTTCTGAAGTTGTTTTTGCAACATTGTGTTACGGCGTATTCGTTCCATGTTATCCTGTTATCGTGTGGTCAGCACTGTTCCACAAAGTCATTCGAACTTTCAACAGCAACCTAATGTTAAGGGGTCTAGCTTGTACCAAGAAACGTTCCCGATGCCATTAAACCACCACCACCGCCACCTCCACTAGACTGTTGGTACGAGGCTGGTAGGATTCATGGCAACAAACAAACTATCCATGGTTGCTTATTAGAATTTATTGTTCAATATACTAAATGTGTAAATTTAGATTTAATCAACAGGCAGAACTAGCCAGTTATGCTGAATCGAGCATACAGTACTTTGTGATAGCGATCTACAGTGTGGCAGAACATTGTGAAACAAACTGCTTGATTGGCTAATTGTTTAATTGCATTGAGGAGCAGACATTGTACGTAGTTGGTCCTAACAAAATACTTTTAATGTGCCAGCTAAGTGGGCTAGCACCAAGAAGTAAAAAAAAAAATCCTAGTGTTATCTGTCTTTTTGTCTGTACTATAAAACGCTCCATGTTTCCAAAGTTTCCATCGTAGTTTATATTGTTTGACATGTAACAAATCTCAGCTTACTTGATGTTAAACGAGTCTTCCCATGAGAAACATGCCAGAAGACATTTTTTTGTCAGTCATTCATGAAGATGATTTAATCCACAGCTGGAAGAACACTATACATCTGTATACATTCCTGATGAAACTCTTCTCATGTTATCTGTGCTTTTGTACCAGTACAGAGAGCGGCGTGTGCTCACTTGTGCACCACTGTGACTGGGGTTCTCCATCAGGGAATCTTACACGAGACAGGCTGAGACATTCCCACTGTACAGACGGGCTCGTAATGGGGGTCCTTAGAAAATGTCGGTTTCTTCCCTTGAAACCATATCAAATAACATTTTCAGAGTTCATAAGAGTTTTAGTTCTGTTAAGCTGGCCTCATAGAGTGAAGCATAAAATTACCTCTTTTGTTTGAGACACTTTTTCACGACGCCACAAGACCTCTGGGGGTGTTTCTGTGGTTTCTGGCACCAGGACGTGTGCAGTGATTCTTTTGTATGCAGCGGGTTGCTGATGGGGCCTACGTGGATCAGACTTGTTTGTCCGGAGCATCCCATGATGAATCTCGCTCAGATTGAAATCTGGCTGGCCTGTGGTCCCCGCAGGCAAATGAGCCTTGGGTGCCTATGATATGATCCTGTTACTAGTTTATTGGTCTACTGTATAAAGTGCAAATGTTATGGCTGTGTATGGGTGTGTGTGTGTATTACCCCCTCTTTTAATTCTAGGTGTTTTTTATGGAAGCAAAATAGTCTCATTAATAATTAACACAAAAGACACGATGCACACATGCGTATCCCAATTCACATGCGTGAAACTCAATTCATGTGCACGAAAAAAATATATATTCACAAAAAAAAAAAACTCACGTGTACAAAAAAAGGTTTTGGATGTTTCAATACCACGAGTGTGTCATGGACTGTGCATGTGAAAATCGACTTACGTGTGTGAATATCTCTGGATTTGTGTGTGTATTTTTGAGACTTTGCTGGCACCAACGTGGGTCCTTCGTACTTCTTAGCCAATTAAATGCGACCTCACCATTCCACCAATCACAGCCCTCCAGGAGCGACGCACTCAAGTAGCTCAGCTTTGCACACCTTTTTCGCAATTGTTGTTAATTACAACGGAAATAAAGTTTTACCTACTCAAACCAAGAACAGGATGCACGTCTAAGTTATTGCTTTATTTTATAATGTTTTGTTAAGTAGGTAAAATTTTTTCATTTTTTTACCTACTTCATTTAGTTATCAACAATTGCGCAAAAGGTGTGCAAAGCTGAGCTACTTGTGATTGGTTGAAAGGTAAAAAGAATAATAATACACATTAGGCAAAAAAGAACCTCAGACCAACAACAGCATTCAAACATTTAACTTTTTTTTTCACTGTGCCATTATTTATTATTTATTATTAATTATTTATTTATTTATAAAAAAAAAAAAACCGTGGGCAACACTAAGTACCCCCATATGGCTTCCACAAAAGGGTAATTGCAGTTAGGTGCCGCTAATTATCAGCCCTTAATTAATTGGTCATATGTAGGTGTGCAGACCTTTATAAAAGAGGTATTGACCTCAAAGTTTCTATTTGTAGTTTGCTGGTCTAGAACATTGTTAAGAGGGAAAGGGTTATAAAACGTTCTACAGTGAGAAAGATTATTTAAGATACAGTGGAACCTTGAATTACGAGCATACAACGTTCCAAGAGCGGGCTCGTATTCCAAAACACTCATAAAACAAATTTAATTTTTCCATCCGTGGGAAAATATATTTTATATACAGTGTTAATTATACCAGTAAGAGACGAGCACTAAGACCCAGCAGGAGAGACAATTACCCACAATTCCGCAGCACAAGAGAGAAAAACCGTTGGCTCAGTTGTGACCAAGTGACGCTCGGTGTCAAAACAAAAAGCGCATGCATGATACATTATACTCGTAAACCAAGACTTGTTCGTTTTTTAAGTCAAAATAGATTAAAAATCTTTGTTTGTCTTGCGGAACACTCGCAAACCGCGTTACTCGCAATTCGAGGATTGACTGTAGTTGCCAATCGCCCCAGGAGTGGACGTCCCAGCACTTTCACTCCAAGATCAGACCGTACAATGCTCAGAGAAATACAAAAAACAAAAAAAAGTCATATTTCAGATCCTACAGGCCTTACTGAGCATGTTAGATGTTAAAGTCTATTACAGTACAATTAGAAGAAGACTAAACAAGTATGATATGTTTTGAAGGGTTGACAAGAGAAAGCTTTTCTGTCTAAAAAGAACATGGAAGTTTGGGAGCTGAGGTTTGCAAAACTGCATCTGAACAAAGCACAAGGCTACTGGATCGATGTCTAATGGACAGATAAATCCAAAAAAGAGCTATTTGGCTTTAATCCCCAGGATTTTATCAGAAACACTTTCAAATACTATGGTGATATGGGGGTGATGATTTGGAGTTGTTTTGGAGGTGTTTTACAAAACAATTGATACCCAGGTATAACCCATCAGGGCCCCATCAGGGTTATACCTAGGTATCAATGTGATTCCTGACAATTTGGACTCTTTAATATATATATAAAATGTATTATATATTTTAGTGATAATAATAATAACCTGTACATCAACAAGTAATTTGACCATGAACTCCTCTTTATACCAGTATTCTAGAGGCAAAGTTGAGGCCATCTGTCCCACATCTAAAGCTGGCTCGAAATTGGCTCGACTCCCTGAGCACAGATTTCGTATGACCTGAATCTAACCATTCAAATATATACACAATAAATTTCTAGCTATTTATTGAAGCTATAAAATATTTTATTCTTAAACTTTCCACTACGTAGAGTTTGACATTGTTTATCGACTAATAACTAAAAGAGTTTAATAGAAAACCTTACTTTGATAAGTCTTATGATTTCCAGATCTGTAACTGTATTTCATAGACCCCAACTCTCCAAGGTTTGAAGTAGAATTCTAGTCTTTTGAACTAGTGGTTAGCACTGTCACCTGGTTTTGACTCCCAACTAGGGGTCTGTGTGCATGGAGTTTGCATGTTCTCCTCGTGCTTGGAGGGTTTCATCCTGGTACTCCGGTTTCCTTCCACAGTATATGGAAGACATGCAGTTTAGTTAAATTGCCATTCCCAACTTTCCCATAGAAAGTCCGGTATATGTAGTGATCATATGTATGTTATTTATATATATGGGATAGGAATCACCCACCAGTGATTCCCGGGCCCCTTCAGGGTTATACCTAGGTATCAATGTGATTCCTGCCAATTAGGACTCTTTAATATACATTAAATATAGTTTATATTTTTATAGTTTTATAGTTTATATATATATATGTGTATGAATAGTTTAGAGGGCACTACCTATTGGATTAAAGAGGAACATTAAAATAAATTTTACCATTTTATTCAAATAACTCAAACCAGCCTCATTGGCCAAAAAACATGCCACATAATTACATTTTCTCCCATTCCGGTATATGTAGTGATCATTATCTCTAGCGCTTGACCTTTATCCACACGATTGGTTTATTTAATTGGCTGTTGATTGGATATTAATTTGTGCCTTGAATATTCACACAAGATATTGAGTATCATGACTGAAATAAAAAGTCCTTATTTGCTCTAACAACCTTTTCCTTTTACTGCACGAGAGCTCACGTTATAAAATACCACAGATGTGAATAATCTGTGTGAAAGCCTAAATACTCACTGATTTTTTTTTTTCCAATTTATGAAGATGCTAGGATTTCTTGGCAGCCAATTCTGCTTTGATAAATCTCTGAGAAAGACCATTTTGACTGAATAAGTGATTTATTATTTATGGCACACTAAACAAAAGGAAACAAGCTCATTTTTTAAACTTTTTGAAACTTTCCTCTCGCTGAAAACATTATGTGTGTCTTTATTTTGCTATTATAGTTTCTCTCTGGATGCTCTGGAATGCAAATATTCTGTCGCTGACAGCGAGTGAGTCAAGGTCAGGGCCTCAGTCTAGGGAAAAACGGAGCAAGAGTCCAAATTGGCAGGAATCACGGTGGCCTCTGCTACATTCCCTCCTCTTATCCTACTCAGTCTTGACACTATGAGATATCTGTCATTTCAGAGGAACGCATGTCATTGTTGGGAAGATAGCCAGTTCACTGTAAATTCCTATACGGATTAATCAGCCTTCAGGCAAGTGATTAACAAAGACAGAATAAAAGGTATGTCTTTTTAGTCAGGATGAGACAATGTCTTTGGAAACGTGTCATGCTGTTGTTGGAAGAATGTAACGTGCATTTCTGGTCAAAACTGTCTGCCTGTCATCCTGAGACAGCCCAGTCGCACCCGGCCACTTCCTTTGACCACATCTCACTGTGCTGCCGTTGTAACACTCACACGCCGAGCCTCTTACCCCATTTCCCCTGATTTTCACCCTAATTTTATCTTCTACAAAAGCAACATTCGCTCTCTCTCTCCGCATAACCAGGTCCTTGACGCCACGGAGATGAGCCAGGCATCCGTACCATACCATACTGTTTTTCTGGAAGGCTCTGCATCACTGGAAAACAAACAGACTGATAAGCAGGACCCCCGATAAGACGCAGCTTCTTGAGTTAAAGCGGAAAAAAAAAATTAATGCAAATGACTGTTGTGGGATGGGGGAGGCTTCCTCAGTGTGACATGTTTGTGCCGGGCTCCGAGTACATTCTCCAGATAAAGGACGAGCCGAGAGCACGCTTGGAATTTTATTTGATTTCAGGAGCGCAGAGCGGACGTGTGCGTGGAGCGGCACCGATAAGGGCTGAAACTGTTTCCCATGTTTCCCTGATTTTCGGCTCAAATCTCGGCAAAAAAAAACACGACTGCAATAAGGACTGTTTGGGACATGCTCCATAAACAGTATCATCATGTTTATTAGTCACTTTTTTGGTGTGTAATGTATGAGGTGGTGTATTTGTGTTTAGGGCTAAGCCAAAAGGCCATAGAGCAGCGTCAGGTGGGCATTTACCGTGTTTGGCACTAACCTGAAAGGCCATGTATACATGCGTGTCAGGGGTGATTTTGTTGATAGACCACACATCAGCTCGTGTTTGAGTGTTTAGCTCCACGTGCATGTGTTTGCCTTAAAGTGCCAAGGAGCATGTAGGCGCGTGTTTGTTAAACTGTATGAGAGTGCGTGGGAGTGTGTTTGTCTGTTCATCTGAAGAGTGAGAGAGAGCAAGCCAAAGGGAGAAATGAGCTAGATGTTTGCTGGCTGATATCTGCAGTGCCATCAGATGAGCTCAGCCAGGTAGACTGCAGCAGATCTAAGAGAGAGAGAGAGAGAGAGGCCCTGACTCACCAACCACAACAGGCGAAACAAAGCAAGCATGTCAGACGACTTTACAAAACACAGCCTTTTTCATCATGATGGAATAATTGCCACCTTGCCACTCCAGGTTTGATCTTGCCTTACATAGAGAACGCAGTAATCTAGAGGACAAAAGGAAACTGAAGACTTATTGTTGCCTTACATCCTTTTGAATGTCATTAAGAGTCTCACTGTTGAATAACGCTGTTTTTCGTTACGCTTCCATTTACATAATCACATTTTCTCATCATTGACAACTCCACCACAAAGTAGGCAACCAGGTCATCCAGGTATTCCCGCTGTTTCTGCACCTCTGACACCTCTCCCCTGACATGCCGTGTACGCTCGTCTCTGTTTCTCACCTCGACGCCGCTCTGCAGGACAATGAAGGTGCTAATTATACTTCTCATAGGTGAATTTTTATTAAGGTCTGCTCCTCACATGCTGGGCAGGGTGTGGTTTTTCTGGAGCAGCTTGGATCTCGTACAGCCCAGAGAGGATATAGTTATTGGCTTCAATCTGGCAACACTGCCACGCCATCTGGCTGTGTCGTGATCGTCATCTCCGGGTGAACAATGCTAAGGTGGATGTTTAAAGCTAGCATGTGGGAAGGTTCTCCTCTGTCGTTCTGTGTCAAGATGTGTACAAAAAAAAAAAAAGTGATCGCAAGACTGTGAATTCTGGCTTTGCTTTGTTGCTATGCGTATACTTCAGAATGTAGAAAGCTTCCCTTTAGGCCGAGTCACTAAAGGTGCCGAAGCATGACGTCATGAAGCGGTGTCTTACTCCGTTAATAAGCTTCCGATAAGCTGAACGCATGAAGCTGGGTTTAGTGTACGTACGACAGGAGGGACAGAGATCCAGCTGGGTGTTGGAAAGTGATTGACGGCTGAGTGGTGGAGAACGCGGACAGATGAGAAAGCGAACGAGAATCTGAATCTCATTTCCTTAGCGGTCAGAGCAAGAACGTGTCGGACTTTCTTTCCTAGCTGCAGCGTATCCCTGCAGGCCGAGCAGAGTCTACCTCATGGACATCTGCGTTTCTCACTCTTTCTCTTCTTCGCTTATACTCTTTTGCGCTCCCTCCCTTTTCTTGTTCTGAACGGTTTCTATGGAGACAGCTGTGGTCTGCGGAAATGGCCCAGAGCACTGTCCAAACTAGACCAGTTCCCTGGTAGCATTCGCACACACACGTCCTGAGACGCGTGTACATGGCTACGCGAGTTATCCACAAACAACATGACAACATTGCATATTTTCTTTTGTTCATTCAGAAAATATGCAAATAATACAAATTCGTTTGCATGGTTTCTATAGCCTCTTCACGGAAAACACTGCTCATATGCCTCTTGAAAAAGCCCTCGTGTGCACCGCTAAAGGAAGCAGAGAGAGTAAGTAGAGAGAGTAAAATCCCCTGCATCTCTGTTTCTGCTCCACTCTTACCCCCTCTGCAGCTTTGTGCAGTGTGTGTGGGCTGTCTCTCCTTCCCACTATCACACAGTGGAGATTTTATCCCTGTGGTGGTGGAGTGTTTGCGTGCGTGCGTGCATGCGTTTGTGTTGTGTGTGTGTGTATATGTGTGAAATAAAAAGAGCCTCTCCTGACCTTGAAAAAGGAAGCTTTCATTAAAGCCCCAAGACGATAGTGGTATCTGAGAGGACAGCTGTGTCAGACCGGACTGCTAGGACTCGGATTCCCAAACGTGCTGGAATTATACTTCGATCTACTTAGGACCTCTTTTAAAACTAAGGCCAGAGCCGAGTACCGTACCATATACTGTATGCATGAGATGATACATGAGTGACATGAGTTCAGTACATTTCGAAAAAGATCTGAATCGTATGAGGAAGTGCGATGAAGTCGGGATGTTTACATGCAAGTCAAGCCACAGTTATAGCTTGACTCAGCCATTTAATTGGACTTGGTGGAGCATTAGCAGAGCGCCTAGGCCATTTTGTGTTCAATTGCATTTGACTCCCAACTGCATTATTGTGTATTTCCAGCTCTGACCTGTTGAGACATGGACAAGATCTCTGTAGGTGTGCTTTGATATCTGGCACCAACATGTTGGCAAGAGATCCTGTAAATTTCAAGGTGGCGCCTCCATGGAATGGACATGTCTGTCCAGCACATGGATTATAATGGAGGTGTTTGGAGGCCAGGTCAACACCTTCAACTGTTAGTCGTGTTCTTTGAACCATTCCTGAACAATCTTCGTTCATTTTGTATGGTGCATTATGTTGCAGGGAACGGCCACTGCGATCAGGAAATACGTTTTACATGGATGCCTATATTTGATCCACATTAATGACAAGACCCAAGGTGTCCCAGAAGAACATTACCCAGACCTCACACTGCCTCTGCTGGCTTGCCGTCTCCTCTTCACGAAACCAGCACATGCATGTACACAGTATACGAAAGTGCCATGTTGAAAGATTAAAGAGATCTATTAGCATTTGGCAACATTAGTCATGATTCCCATTAGTCATGATCTCTTTCGATCAGCAGGGTTTGGTTGATTAAGAGCTACATTCACTTGTGATTGCATTCGTTTTAGTCACCGAGAGATGTGTGATTCTCACTGCTTTCTCCTCAACTCTCCCATGCCTAGTGTCCTGAGAACTTGCACTCACACTCTAAACAACCAGATGGGTGTTTAAAACTATTACATCTCCCAAGATAAACTCTCATCCTCGTGAAATGGCAGCAGTGTTTTGGGGCAGCCCGTGTGATGCTGTGCAGGTTTACGGAAAGCCGAGGAGGAGGGGAATGGAGGGAAAGGACGAGGCACTTATCTTCTTCCATCTGGGAGGAAGTCTTGGGGAGGTGGGGGGTGGTGGTGGTTCCTGAGGCCTGGCAGAATGGCGCTGATTCAGGGTACACACACACACACCCAGCTCTTTCAAGGAGATGAGTGCACAGAGTATATTTTAAAACATTTATCCTTAATGTCAGGAGTCCCCACCCTGCTCATGAGTGCCTGTGGTGCCGGCTGCTGAGATATAACAGATGCTTTGGTAAAATACAATAAAGAAAGGGTATTCCTATGTTTGTACATATATGTTGTGGCGGGAAAGGGAGGGCACAGGCTGGGGCTTAGAAAGGAGAGCTTATGAGATGCATCTGTTTTGCGGTTTGTCTCCAACATCCAACAGGCTTTTACCATGTTCGATTCATCACACACAGCTTGTCTGGGCTCCAACATGCCAAACTAAGTGTTGTCTATCGTTCTTGTGGTTTGTCCTCCAATTCCGGGCCTGATCGACCGTTGTGCTTGCCTGTCTGTGCTTATGATGGGAAATCAGCATCAGCTTTAAGCAAAGCATGACCAGAGTATGTAAATCCTGCTCTGCTCATCTTTCTTTCGTGTTCTTTATTCTCTACTGCCATATTCAATCACCGGGCACTTCATTAGGTACACCTTGCTAGTACTTGGTTGGATGCAATTTTTCCTTTAGGACATCCTTAATTCTTTATCGTATGGATTTAACATGATGCTGGAAACACTGTACTGAGATTCCGTTGCCAATTAAGATGACAGCATTACTTGTCGACTGCACATCCATGATTGGAATCTCCCGTTCCACCACATCCCAAAAATGCTTTATTGGTTTGAGATCTGTTGACTTGGGGAGGCCATTGAAGTACAATGAACTCATTGTCATGTTAAAAAAAACAATTTGAGACGATTGTAACTTTGGGCAGTTGAAAGTTATGGCAAGTTATAAATGCTGAATTGGTACTCAAACTCAAAATGTGTGAGGAAAAGGTTTTCCCCAAACCATTACACTATCTGCCACCAACAACCTGACCTGTTAATACAATTCTTTCTTATTTTTCCCACCAAATTCTGACCCTACTTTCCGAATATTGCAACAGAAATTGAGACTCGTCAGACCAGACAACGTTTTTCCAACATTCTATTGTGAGTTGTAGCCTTGGTTTCTTGTTCTTACCTACCAGGAGTAACATCCAGTGTGGTCTGCTATTGTAGCCAATCTGTTTTAAAGTTTGACGTGTTGTGCATTCATAGATCTTTGGCGAACCTCACTTCTAGCGTTCTTCGAGTCATTTTTGCCCTTCTGTCAACTCGAACCAGTCTGGCCAGCATGTGTGCCCAATAAGTAGCCGGTGAGTGTATATAGTACAGTTCTACTCATCTTTCTTCTGTACTTTGTGCTATTTTGCTGTTTCATTTTTACAAAGACAGTCTCCCACCTCCTCCCTGTGTTTAGGATGATATAATTCATACACATACCGAACATAAGTTTTTCACGCCTAAGCTTTTTTTTTTGTTTTTCTTCAGTCTTTTCCTTCACAGAATGAAAGGTAATCCGCTTCTGGCGATAGTTCTCCAAAGTCAGCTTGTTCTGTCATGGCTCTCAGAGCTGGAGAGCTGTTCAGCGGGGAAAAATGAAACAGGCACACCCTGTTGTTGCTCCCATGTTGTGATTCTGCAATTAAGCATGCCAGCCTATTGCAACACGTCTCTGTTTATCACAACATTTCTCCCTTTTTTTTTTCTTCCTTTTTTCCATGTCCTTGTCTCTGCCTTCTACATCTGCCAACTTGCTTATACACATACATCCGTGCGGTTCTAGAACCAGAACTCCTCAATTTACATGAATGAACTCCAGTGACTTAACTTTTTTATCTCACCGACTACACATGCACGCACGTATACACACACACACGCACACTCACACGCTCAATGGTGCCAAAGCTAAAAGCACAAGCAGATAACAAGCCACGTCTTGCTTGGCAGTTGTGGGAAGGGTGTTCTATGACCCACACCCGGAGTTGCTGCAGATCTGTCATTACCACTGACAGATTTCCTCGCTGCGAGGAAGCCATTGGACACATTTACGCATGGACAGAAATATACATTTGCACACACCACACATCCGCCACACACAGTTTAGGCTGCAACGAGGCCTTTGAAGTTGTCGGAGTAGAATATTCTGCTGAGTGGCCTGACCTGCTGGGACACGACCCACCTCCACACGCACATACACACCTTCCGAGTGGTGACATTGGAAAAGGGCCCATGACAGGCCCCCAGATACCACATGATCATGACTCATACGAAACATTCTGGAATCTTGTATTCTTCTCCTCAGCTCTCCCTCCCTCTCATTGTATTTGTGTTTCCTAGTTTCTGTCTCTGTGTAGGTGTTGGAACGAAACCAGACCATTCTGGTCGCACCTAGGAATTCTAGCCTAGAAGGAATAGTTTTCCGAAAATTATCGAGTAGCACGATGTTACCGTACGATGGGGTGCATGTCTTCACCCTCCTGTAATAGCGTGAGCGTACAGGATGACATCATGTCGTCGGTAGAGACGTTGTAATCGGCAGATCTTCGGCATATAGCATCTTGATAGAGGTTCGTTTAAGGAAGCCCTTATGCAGAGACTCTTTTGGTCTTCTATCTTGTATTCTTATCTAAACAGAGGTGCTTTGCTTAAGGGCACAACAATAGTGGGGCTCATCAGAGGGATTTAAGCCCGTGGCCCTCGAACCAACAGCCATTTTGTGCTTATCTTGATCAAGCACTTGCCTCATAGGTTGCAGGTGTGTGAATGAGATTTAGCCTTTAATAGATAGACTATGTTTCATGTGAGATACAAGAGCTATGTTAAAAGGAGAAGAGTTATTTTATTTTTAGAGTTTATTAGATGTTTTTCATTTTTGTGTTACTTATTATTATTATATTATTAGTGTGGCCACCTGTTGCTTTTCCGAATTTTGCCAGCCCCCTTTATCTTGTACGTTAATGAGAATATGACTGCATGCTTTTTTAGAGATGAACTGCAGGGTTGATGCATCTCATCTCATACCATACCAATGCTGAGCTAAAAATATCCGATACATCCATTATACACAAAAATTACATCTCTCAACTTATTAGATCATATACAGTATACTTATAATCTAATGCAAGTATAGATATGTATTAGATCATGATTAATACTTTGCCATGTAATTATAGAGGTTTTTATCCATTTTTCTCACGTCTATGTGTGAATACATAAGTAAAGATGATATCAGATACTTCAGCGTAGTCTTGTTTAGTCTGACATTTACTCAGGACGTTTTTTTTCCTAAAAGGATATCTTTACTTTTTTTTTTTTACGTCAGGTTGTCTTTTCTGCACTTTACATAAACACTGGCCTTGACTGTGAGGGTGTGCGTGTGTCGGGAAGCAGTCAGCTTTACTCAGCTCTGTGCATGTGTAAGATCTGTCTGTAGAGACTGCTCACGACGGGACACGCCGAGACTTGCTTACAGTAGAGGGTGGGAGACGACACAAAGCATAGTGTGGGGGAAGGAGGAAGGGGAAATAAAGTTTAAAAAAGAAGAAAAAAAAGTGAGGAGGGAGGTTGAAGAGAAGGATGTGGCCCTGTCATGTCACATGCCTTTATTTTATCACTGCTTATCTGGATATCTAAATAGACCTCCTAGATGCTCATTCCGGTTTTGCTGCACCATCAAAAAAGAGAGTTCATGTTCCTTGGAAGTTTTTCGACTTTGTATTATAAGCTGGTTTGGTAAGGGGTGTTGCCTTATACAAAGGGACCCGAGCATGGGACAGTCTCCTTAAGCTTTACGCTGAGGGCATCGTATAGGCTTTCTGTAGATTCTGACCTGAGGCCATAGTGGAGGCGCAGATAGGAAGGTGAGCAGGAGTGGTCTAAGCTCCACAGGGTTCCCTCTGCTGTAAGCGCCACCCTCGGGACTCATCATGTTTATCTGAAGCCTTCAGTCAAGGAACAGTTAATTGTCTGACAGCAGTGGGAAATGCCTCCCTAGCTCCCTCCTTCTCCTTCTATCCCTCCCCTTCTCCTTCTCCTTCTCTTTCCTTTACTCGTGTTCTCCCTCCCTTTCCCTCTCTCGCTCTCCACTGTCTTCTTTTGCCTGTATTCTCTCTCTGTCACGAGTAGGTGTTTCCCTTCGTGATGGGACCGAGTGTATATAGGGCACGAGCTCTCAGACAAGTTCAGAGTCTTAAGCGCGCCAGCCACACGCTTCCCCTTTAGGACTATTCCTGATTCTCATTTCTGCCCAAGTCTTCTTTTTTTTTGTACCCCCTTGAGTGGATTTACACTTTTTTTGACACTATCATGTCAGAGGAAAGACGGGAAGAAGGAGAAGAAGGAAAGAAGGAGAGGAATGGGAAGAAAAAAGGTAAAAAGGAGCACAAGGGAAAAAACAGTGATCTCACTCAAGGTAAAGAAAGACACAACACGCAAAGGTGTGAGTGTGTGGATGTATGCATGTTTGTACGTGTGCTGCCGACAAGGGAGGGGTGTGAGACTCAAGGGGAAAAAACGCACACCCCATCTTGTCAAAGCTTGCTGCCTGCTTTTGTCACACAGCAGGACTTCCTAAACGGCAGCGTGTAGCGGCACATCTGGCCTCCTTGACCTGTGTTTGTAACTGTGCATGAATATATGTTCGCCATGCAAGTCTCAGACTGAGCACTTCGGCACGTTAGGATTTCCATGCTCCTACGTCAACCAGCTCTGCCTAGATGTTTCACGACTTTTACAGTTGATTCCTGTGTTCAGGATCTTAATTAGCACTTATGTGAATTTCTCTTCATGCATGTTTTTAAAAGACCAGGCAGGAGCTCCTATTGATTCATTTCCATGCTGTACCTGAAGGAGGCTGCACTGCTGGGTGTCTGCAGCTCCTACTGCAGCTGAGCCTTAAACTATAGATATCCTCTTACAATGTGACAGAGATTACTGTTTGAATGAATGCCATTCTCAGAGAAGCTCTTAAACGGCTAATAGAGTGCAACGTGCTTGTGCGGTCTCTCTCAACGTCTGTCTGGGGTTCTGCATGCCTCAGCTTGTCACTGCAGTCTGACCTCGGGGTCATGCAGGAAGAGAAATTCCCGACCCTAATTTCCAACCATAACTATTATATACTACTATACGACAACTATTATAGACACTAAAGGATCTTCTGTGTAGGACAAAATCTTATGATATGGCAGCATGGATTTGAGCAAAAGCATGTAAATTCCATGAATTACACTGCAAAAAAAAAAAAAAAAAAGATGTCGTAGAAAGTGAAATTGTCTTGAATTTATAGTCACAATTCTGAACAATTTTTTATATATAAGATTACAACAAACCAGATGTAACATTAATAAACCTATTATTTTTAGACATATTCTACATATTAAAGTATAAATCATTTTTTAATAGCAGGTAATTTTTTCAGTGTAAAACTTTTTGTTCATGAAAAAAGCAAAGAAACAAGACAATGTTGCTTAAAGCGTAATAAATGATGTCTAGTTATACAGTAGGTTTAATAAGGTTATATTTGGTTTACTGTAACATTATAATAAGAAATAGAAGATAAATATGCCTTAAATTTTAATTTAATTCTTTTCTTTTTTTTTTGGTTTGTAATGCAACAACACACCCTTGCTGTGATTAGTTAAAACACTTGCACAACACAAATTTCTTAAAGAGACATCATGTATATTGAATCCTTATGTAATATCCGTATTGCAGATGCAAGTATTGCAATAACCATTAACAATAAAAAAAAAAAATGTTGTGCAAACCCATCCTTGAGTACATCTACTAAGGTGTAGAAAGACAGAGTAAATCAGCACGTCTTTCGGGAAGGCATCGTTAATCCTCGGAGCATTTCCTTTGATCCGAGATATCCACATTAGGTTAGTGAATTGGAACGGCATGGCAAATTATTGTCTCCTGGCGTTCCCCTCCTCCCCCACCTGCCCCCCATTCATTTACAGGATCATCCATGGCTCTTCTCCAGCCCCTGCTGGAGGTTTCTTTTTTGCTCTGTCGCCCCCGAGGCCCTGCTTCGCGTGACCTCCTTGATAAAGTGCTTTTATTATTCGCCGCAATTCTCCTGTTACTTCCTTCTTAAATGTTGTTCACTGTATTGTTTTTTATACGTATCTGTAATCTAACACAAGGGTGTTTGAGGAGCCACTTTTAGTAACCCGTGCAGCTTTCCCTCCTGGATCTCTCTTCACGCAATGCTAATCTCCTGTGCTTTGTCTAGTGGAAACAAAGCAAAGTCAGGAAGAAAAGAATAGCTGGGAGACTCAGCTTTTCTTTGGTGGCTAAGGTTAACCCTGTCACACGCATTGCTTCTTAGCGCATGCACTGATACGTTTCATTTGCTTGATGGCAAAATCACAATGAGAAAACCATGATGACTGACTCAATTAGGCGAGTTTCATGGCCTAAAAAAGGGTTTTTGATGTGTGCTGTTAAGAATAAGGTTTTAATCAGGATGTGTAACAGATTTGTATATTGTGGTATTTTGTGATATCTGTCATGGACTGTTGTTCCTTTTCCTTCCTCATGGTTGAAGTGCACCGTCTTTAGAAATGAAGAAGATTTATAACTGCCCTTCTGTTGTTAAACACCTATTGCATTCCCGGCTTACCTGGTGTGGGTTTCCTCTTTCCCCCACCCCTCTGCTTCTTTGTTTTTTTTTTTCTCTAAAAGGTTACTCTGGCAATTTTCTTGAATGGTCTAAATTGTAGATAGTTCCATAATTGTAAAGGGCCTTTAAAGTCTCCTGAGACATGATGGTGATTTTGGGCACCATAAATCAATTGGTTAAATGCTGGAAATAATGGGAAACACATACAACTTAAAAGCAAGAGCAAAATTGCAGATGTAAAAGAGTCTTTTTTTTTCGGTCCTCCTGTGCTGTTGAGTACATCAGGCAATGGGTTGCGTTGTTTCTATAGCAACGTAGATTTTTACATGGCCGGGTTACTAGCCCAACATCCAACCCTCCTCCTTCCTCATCGGGGGTTTGGGACCGGCAGAGTAATTTAGTATGGGCACAGTGTTAAGGGCCTTGCCCAAGTGCCCTACAGTGGTAACCCGGCAGTGACGGAACTCAAACCCCTGACCCTCTGATGAGCAACCCGCCGCTTCAACCACATGAGCCAGCACTGCCCCACCGAGATGTTCTAATAATGGCTATATAACTAATCAGATTTGATAAGTTGGTTTTATTTATTACAGTACCCTAATTGTATTATTGTATTATTACAGTATTACATTCTATTATTTAAATAACATCTAAATTGGAAACAGTTTTAAGACCTAACTACAGCTTTGATGACTATATAGTCAAAATTTTGCTGGCACTTCTATCACGACCATAAAATATTTTTGTCCCTTTATATTTTTATTTTATCGCGGCTTTTGCTCTTTTTTCTTTCAACTGGCCTACATTCAACAACATGCATAAGAATGAGCAAAGAAAGTTGACTCAGAAGTGGTTAGAGGTTTCCAAGGTACAGGAATGCACAAGGGCATTGATTGAATTTACCATTAACATTATTGAATTATGTGGTTTGGTTGCTTTTTACCCTCGTAGCTTTAAAATCCCAAAATCACAGGAAGATGGTTAAGGCAGCATGTCTGTAATGGCCTTAATCCTTCATTGTTTTTCGGATCTCTCCCACGGTGGTTTAAAGTCGACAGTGATTGCCATTGACGTGTCGTACGTGAAGCAATCCAGGTTAGCCCACAAAACGGTGAATAAAACTGTGTGCCACGCCAAAAAACAAATGAACCTCCGCAGGCACAATCAAAACACTGAAAGTTTTTTTTTTGTCTTGTTGTTGTTATTTTTTCTATCAAAGCATGCATGTGTATATGAGCGAGAGAAAACTGTATGCGATAAAAACAATATAGCAAAGGGAATGATTTTGTTAACAATTTAAAATAAGAATGCTCTAGTAATACCGGTTTATGGATGAATCAGTACACAAATTCACACCCTAGAACCGATTAGAGTCAAGAAATCTTTATATTTGACTTCCAGAGTGATTTAAAGCAGGAATTAAACTGGTATTTTATAAAAATGTAAGACATAATCTATAACAATCGACACTTTCCTCACAGTGTTTAATGTATGTTACCAAGCAACATGCTCACTTCAGGTGAATAAACTTGTGTAATCAAAAAGAAATAAAATGCGACTATATTTAGTCATATTTAATTTTAGTCATTATCAATTGGAATGATCAGCCATAATGCCAAAATTATACCACGTCATAATTCTTCAGGCACTCGCTGGAGACTAGAAACGTTGAAACGTTTTCTTTAACGTTGTATTGTATGAACAGATAAACAGGAAAGTTCGCGCGATCTTGTAAAAATCAGCAACACTTAATGTTGCATCTCAACATGAAGCGCTGCTAGGCATTGCATTTTTTTTCCCCCTGTCATTCCCAAAGTTATTTAAAGAGTTTAGGCTGAATCTTGGAACCATCCCTAAGGCTATGCATTTCAGAGTCTTTTTTAAATGGGCAGGGCCACAGAGAGAGAGTGTCATGTGTCTAGTAAAATGTCACGGTTGTGTGAAAAGGTGGGGAAAATATGCAACCTGTGAGCTGCTTCGGCTTGTTGATCTACAACGCACATGTCGTACACACGTGCAGCAGTGGCATGCCTTGTTACAGAATGAGAAACCAGATTCAGGAGTCAAAGCTATTAAGTAAGGCTTAAGAGATAATTAGATGTGTATTATTACGTTTAAATCAATATTTCCTGTCGGTGTTCCTACTTATTTGATGAGGTTTTATTTTGTATTTACAGTACTGTGTAAAAGGTGGCACGGTGGCTAAGTGGTTAGCACTGTCCCATTGCACCTACAGGTTACGAGTTCAATTCCTGTCTCGTTTCCGTGTGCATGGAGTTTGCATGTTCTCCCCATACTTGGTGGCTTTCCGTGGTTTTCTTCCAAATTGGGCAGATTAGGCTAATAGTCGTTTCCAAATTGCCCATAGTGTGTGAATCAATGTGTAAGTGTATATATGCATTTACCCTGTATTGGATTGGCATCCCATACCCCACCTGATGCCTGGAAAAGTCTCCTAGTATAGGCTCCAGGCCCCACGCCACCCTGTTCACAGGATATAGCGGTATAGATCTAAGGCAGATCTAAGGCATTGAGACATATCATATTAAATAAATTTAAATAATGTAGATGAAATTAAGAGATTGGAACAAATGTTTTAGTGTGACAGGCTGTTGTTTATGTAACAACCTCAGCAGCAACCTCATTTCCCCTCTCGTCTGTTCCAACCACTCAGCATTCAATATCACCAGTATACCAATGACCGACCTGATCATCTGTCGTCACCTGCACCTATTTCTCACTGGTTTCTGTTTTAAGTTATATGCTTTCTGTTAATTCTTGAACAATTCAAAGGTCACCATATATCTTCTTCTTCTGAAACTGGTACAGGGACTGCTAGTAAGTGCCCAGTAAGTCCTTCAGGAAACCTGGAGAAGTATTCTTCAAGTCTACATTGAAAAAATGCAACAAAAAAAAGTGTGGCTCCTTAATAGCAAAATACTGTATGAAGAAATCAGGGTGGCTCAAGACTTTTGCACAATACCATATGCTGTTATAAATATCTGCATAAAAAAGCTTAGTAACGATTGTGACAGAAGTTCAATCAGACTGCATATTGATAAAAACTATAAAGAAGGATAAAAAACAGGACCACAAGGTTCAAGAAACAGTAAATCAAACCAGTTTCAGATTTGGTTCTAAGAGCAGAGCTGGAATACACTCCCTGGAAAATTATTTCACTCAAGGCTTATTTGATCATCGATTGCCTTGCTTAACCAATAAGTCATTGCTGACACCAAGCTTACTGTAATTTGCTGCTAACAGCAGAAAACAATAAACCTAAAATTAAACAACATCAATAATACAAATGAATTTCAGGTATTATTAAATCCTAGTTTGTTCTGCATTATCTATGGATCTCTGAGACCAGCATTTTCGTGGTTAAGGGTATGATCAAATAACTACAAGATTGCGAGTTCAGTTCCCACTGTTGATTGTTTGTGAATGATCCTTAACCCTTACCGCTCAGCTGTCTTAATTCTATGTGGCTTTGAATAAAAAGATTTGAGAATAACTACTGAAAATGTTTGTAATTTAACACTAGTTTTATCCAGTCAGCAGCACAAAACATAATGGTCATGGTCTGTAATTTGCACTGTACTGTATATTTACCCTTCGTCGTCTATATTAATCAAATTATGAAATGTATAACTTTTTTTCATTTAGGGATTCATGGTAAAACATGTGTGTGTGCTAATCATACTACTGTTAAAGATGTGGTAAATGGAGATTAGGCTAAAAACACCGAAGTATTCATTTTAAGCGCACAAGGCATTGATCTATGACTTAACTAAAGCCGGTCCTGCTTTCCTATCACACAGTATCCATCTTTCATTGTGCTGGAGCAAACCACAAGCCTTTGTGCATCTATTGGATTCTCAGATGTGTTAACAGTGGTAAAAAGCTGAGCTCCTAGCCTTACTTTTGGCTTTTGGAGAGGTTTAGGCTTTGTAGCTTTAAAATGCCACTGGCAACCCAAGAAGGAACAATACCAACCACCACATTCATTCACTAAAGAACCAAAGCACCAAAGAATCTGACACCATACTTGTACAAAAGTATGCCAGGCCTTAGCACAATATCAGGAATGCTACACTATATAGACTAAACTATTTGACCAAAACTGCAATGACATTGTATCCAAATACATATACTTTAATATGAAGTTGGTTCTCCATTTGCAGCTAGAACAGCTTCCACTTTTTCTTGGAAGAGTGTCCGCAACATTTTGGAGTGGTTCTATGGGAATTCTTGCCCAATCATTCTGTAGAGCATTTATGAGGTCAGACACTGATGTTGGAAGAGAAGGTCGGGCTGGCAATATCCGTTTCAGTTCATCCCAAAGGTGCTTGATGGGGTTGAGGTCACAGGGCTTTGTGTGGGCCAATCAAGTTCTTCCATACCGAACTCATTAAACCATGTCCTTATTCCTTATTAGTCCTTGCTTTGTGCACTAGGGCACATGTTGGAATAGAAAAGGACCTTCACCAACTGTTGCCACAAAGTTGGAAACATCATATTGTCCATGATGTCTTGGCATGTTGAAGTATTAAGATTCCCCTCCACAACGGGCCTGATTAAAACACCGGAGTTCAATAATAACATGTTTGGCCAAATACCTTTGTCCATATAGTTTATCCTTTCAATTAACAAAATTTATCCTAAATATACTAGGATGGAGAAGTGGGCTGGGTCCTAAAGATTTAAGCTCATATTTCATGTTTAGCATCTTTAATTAATGTATTTTTTAGGTAGACTGGGTTACTCATTATCTGCTTCTTAGGAATTTGTTTATAGCCATATAGTACTTTCAAATGATATAACTTTTTTTTTTTTTGAGTAGCGTCCTGCAGGTTAAAATCTAGCAGGTTACCATCTTTTCGAGTTAGCTTGCTAGTTTACTTACTACCATAATATCCTTAATTACACATAGCTTATGTTGTTGTTTCTTTTCAAAATCTTATAAATACTAGACATCTAAAGTATACTTGTATCCAAACAACATACTGTAAATCCAAAGAAAAAACAAAACAAAACAGGACAGTCAGTTTTTGGAAAGTAGCAAATATAGCTACATATGCAAAAAGCTAACTGAAGATTAGCTCACCACACAATCATAGCCACTTCACTGCCTCCTAACCTCCAGGGATCAATTAGCATTCTATGCTATTAGCAATGTCAATACTGCCGGGCTTCCGACGCATTTTCAGTATTAACCTACTATTTTAACCTGTCCTGTTACACAGTCATATACCGGGGTGAGTTCCCATCTGTACGTCTTGTGTAGGTGCTGGACCGACTGATGAAACGTCCTCGCCCTGCTGTACATTCCCCCTGGCCACATTGTGCCTGACTACTTATTAGCCTCCTCTCTTTGGTGTCTGTGTGTATGTATATGTCTGTGTGTGTGTTATCTAAGCTCTAATGTTTGATGTTGGTTTGAGTTCTTCCAGCTGCTTTACTGTTTCTCTTTCATTTAATAGCTGCAGACATGTTGAAGGCCAAAGTCTACTCCCTGTTTACAATTAATTTGAGAAGCATTAGTATAATCAATCAGGGTTTTTTTTTTCTGCTCTCGACACAGTGAAAACGCTAGGCAATATGGTTCTTATCACTGAGTCTTTTAAGTGTTTAGTTTTGGTGGTCGGGAGTGTGGTCCTTGCTAGCTGTAATCAGCAAATTCATTTAGACAAGAAAAACTGAGAGAGGGAAATCATGATATGCAATATATTTTTCACTTGCTACTTTCTTGAGGCAAAAATTATATCTAGGAAATTTCATCCATCCATTTAGGAACCTCTGTAGTCCACCTATATACTGTGGAGGCAAATGGTTACCATTGTATTTATTCACATTTTTACAACCGTGTTAGGACCTCCAGTCAACATTATCTAGGTCATTGCACAGTCATCCCTGTGTTTATGTACTTATGTTCTTATGTATGGTTTATACCCTTTACATCCGCTACATTGTGTGCATTTTAATGCCCTTTATAGCCAAAATCAGGCACAGAAGTATTGCACTGGAAGGAATTCATACACTACTACTGAGCATAATAGCTTGTATTAGAAAAATGTGTACGGTGTCTAGTGAAAACCTCTGCCCAGATGAATGTCTATCTGCTTCAAGTCTTTTAAGCCATGCAAATGTGTCTTTGTTGCCACATTCAACAAATGATCCATGAAAAAACATGTTTGCACTAATACCAATCAAGTAAGCGTAATCTGACTCATTTGTTCTTGTTTTGTTTCTAGGAGCTCCTACAATAAAACCTTTGCGGAGCCCAATGGTGGTGGCAGAAGGAGACCGGCTAACAGTGAAGTGTGAAGCTTCGGGTAAATCTCCCCTGTCCTATAAGTGGTACAAAGATGGAAACGTTCTGAATAAGAGCAAACAAGTCAGGATCAGAGCCAAGAAGTAAGTGTGCGCTTAGCAATCATATCTGCATGTATCTATTGGATCCCAGAGTGAAAACACTTCGATTTGTTTGAGCGGAATAGAACAAGAAACCTCCTATTATTTATAAGAACCTAAACCATAGCTCAGATTACAAAGCAAATAGCCTGGGTGCTCCCTTATATAGTGTTTCACATCATAACACATTATTGGTCATGTTTGCTCCTAAATTTACTGTTGCCTGGATTGCAGCCATATTAGAGCCGTCTGTAATATAAAGCTGAATGTTATACAGTATTATCTTATTGAATCTTTGTTTAAGAGCATTGTTTTGATCTCTAATCTGCTGTTGCTAGGTTTGGACTTAAGAATGTGTGGTTAGGTTTAGGCGATCCAAAGTCATAGTAAAGTCCCATGACCCAATATCTCTGTGTTGCAGGAAAAACTCCAAGATCCAGATTACTAGTGCTCGACTGGGGGACTCTGGGAATTACATGTGTGTAGTGGAGAACGACAGTGGGAGTAGCAACAGCACAAGCACCGTTCATGTCCAAAGCAGTAAGTAACCATAATCCATGGTGGGTTAATAATCGTTGTTGTTAGTCTTTCGGCTGTTGTTGGTTTTCCGACGGGGGTTGGCACAGCGGACCATCCAACCTGCACACAACTTGGCACGGGTTTTATGCCTAATGCCCTTCCTGACACAACCCTCACATTTTATTCGGGCTTAAGACCGGCATTGCATTCAGTGGCGAGAAACCTACCACTGAGGGTGGGCTTATAATTAAATCATTCAACCCAACAGTTGTTTAAATGCTGCGACGTTTCACCGGTGTCCATATTGAAACATTGATCATTAAAGTTCCACTTCAGCCTTTGATGGTTATGTTTTTTTCTTTTTTAACAATACAGTAGTATTGTTACAGGCTTTCAGACTTTCTGCATGTGAGTTGGAATTTTAAAAGCTTTTTCTCCTATGAGTTTTACTTTAACGTGCCAATGAAACCGGTCTTCACTTTGAACTTCACTTTTGGCTAGTCACTGTGTGTCTTGATTTGGCAGTTTGTGGCCACACTTTTATCCACAGAGTTCCTAACAGGCAGGCAGAAAGGGCTAAAAAATTGTTACGGTTTCTCACTTATTACCTTCTGTTTATGGACTTGATTATATGGTCACCATGGTCCTTGCACTATTTCTTGTACTTACACTGCTGAACACAAGGTGTGCAAACCCTAGAACTTTGCCTGGAGCAGGAAACTTTGGTTGATTTATGGAGGTTTCCAGGTGATTAGCTGACTCTCTTTCTTCTGTGGTTAAATGAATGATAGGGTGTCACCTATGACCGGCATATATGTAGGAAACAATTGCAATTCTAGTACATTTTTATGCATTTTGGCTTTTTTTCCAGTAGGACTAATTAATTAATTTGGGACTTGCTGCTTTGTCGCACTGGAAATATTTACAAATGAATACGCTTTTTTTCTGGATTCTATGCTTTTTTTTTTCTTTTTTGTTTTTTTTGGTTCTTATTTTTGTCTGTTTTTTTTTTACTACACTTGTCTTCTGGATTTTTTTATTATCCTGAGCTTGATGTTACCTCATCCTCCTGGACTAGTTTTTCTTTGCTCTAACTGGTGTGTCCTGAAACTAACTCTTCTACCAGCCAGCTGTGAGCTCTCTTCTTGTGAACCTGGCGCCATGTTGGTCTATGTGCTGGTGAGTAATTGTGTACTCTTTCATTAGTTGTGCACTGTCAGTATTGCTAAGCCTTTCATCCTACTCCTGATTTTACTGGTCGGGCTGCTGGTGTTGGCTAACACAACTGTACTGTGTGGGTTTGATGTAGCTCTCCACCTGAGTTTTGGGAGGGTGTACTGTCTTTTTTTTTTCTCTTCTGCATGGTTACTTGGTAATTATGTGCTCTTGTTGTAGCTCTTTGATAGGTTTTTACAGGTGTATTTTTTATGTCTGTGAGTGACCGTAGTTCTGTAAATCACCGATGTCACCAAAAACCTGTTAAACTATTTTCCTTTCCAAACACCCATGCTTGGTTTGCCATACTTAAAGTATGGCTGGTGTCAGTAATTCTGTATTGTTTTTCGTCCTCGGGATGCATTTTGCTCCACCAGATGCCGCGCTACTGTTTATTGCATTGCCAGCAGTGTGACCCTTACAATCTGGTCAAGCAAGCAATTCAAAAATCAATGGCTATAACCCAGGTTATTGATTTCTCCGCCTCTTTCGGAAGGTGGCTGCTCATAGTCACATCAGAAATGATATGTCAATGCAGGATGGTGAAATTTACATTGCTAAATTGCTGTTTCATAACCTATAAAGCTCTCTTGTTTATTGATTGAAGGAAAACTCTAAATTTTGAATCTTACTCTTCTGAGCACTCATTGCCCCACATTGTATCCAGTCATTCATTCTGATCCCTAATCCCTAAAGCCCTAATCATCTCTTACGCTATACCTAAACTGTCCCTTTAGCAGTACTGGTATCTTGAAACTGATAGTCTGGAACTCTGTAATTAAGGGCTTATTACCAATTTGACATTTATACCCAAACTACTAGAAATATCTAAACAACCAATTAGCCACTCAACAACCATTCTGCTCTGCCATTAGCAGAGATTCCTGTTGATGTCATACAACTGTAGCAGCTTTTGAAGGAATGACTAATAGTCCACTTCTCTTTCCTGACTCTGGTGCCCTCTGTATTCCTATTTTGCCAGACTTTAATACAACCCTTTTAAACAATGAGTCATGCCATTCTTCTGTCTTGTCTCTTTTCATTAGCAATTACATTCTCTCTATAAGTTAAAGTCCATGTTCTGTACAGTATATTCACCTTATCTACAAATGCTCTTTGTCTCTTAAGGCTCATTTCTCGGTTCCTTTGATTTTTATCTTATATATTGTCCCTGCTCTTAATGTAATTTCATACTGGTGTGTCATACTTGATGGTTTCCTGTAGAAAGGTTAATTAAGACTGTGATCCCACGGGCCGAGTGGGACCCAACAAAAAAGTCAAGAGAGCTGGCAGTTATTACTGCTGGAAGTACAGTATACGGTCAGATATAAAGCTTGTGGGACATAGAAGTGCTGCGTGTATTACCATGATAGCGTATAGAGTGCTTACCTGGCACTGCATGACACATCTTCTGCGACATTCAGTCATCAGTAATGGCTTTGTCCTGGTCAGTGTCATGCTGGTTAGCTATATTTTTGTTCAGTAGAACCAAATAAGTTAACTGTAAGAGCGGTTGGAACTGGTCAAGATTGTTTGCTGGAAAAATCAGTTCCATAATGCACAAATAAGTCATGCGATTCATGAAAGTATTTTGTGATTATATTTATTTACAGACTGACAAATATGCATTTACAAAGCGTGCACATCCCTGCATTTGTCTGTAGATTTCCGCAATTGATTAACAAATGCATATTTTTTTAGAAAAAAAATGGCTCATACAATTTCAGCCAGTAACATAAACGTCAATTAGAAGGTATGGTTGAATGACTATATTGCATTATATCTGCACAATGATGCGTAGTCTACATCATTGTCTAAACTGTAGTTAACTAATATGTGTAATCATGCACAGCAGGAATGGGCTTGTCAGATTTTTATACATAATTGTGGATTGGAGGCAAATTAACGTTCCATAATCTGTTCATTCCAGTGATACTGTATATGTATGGCGGCATGGTGGCGTAGTGGTTAGCACTATTGCCTTGCACGTGCAGGGTCCAGGTTTGATTCCCATTTGATTTCCTTCTGTGCTTGCTGGGTAAACCGGCTTCCTCCACCATTTTTTTATCGTAAATACAAAACATGCAGATTGGGCAAATTGGTTGTAAAAATGGAAATAAATACAATGGTCACAACTTACGTCCATTGTCTCTAGTTGGACTACAGAGGTTCTTGGATGAAGAACCTCAGATGGATGGGTGGATATGCAGAATACAGTGGAACCTTGGATTGCGAGCATAATTCGTTCTGGAAGCGGGCTCGTATTTCAAAACAATTGTAAACCAAAGTAATTTTTTCCTTTAGAAATAATGTAAACTAAAAATATTAGTTCCACAGGCCAAACATAAAAATAAATGCATAAAAATAATTAATACAAAACATAAAGTAAAAATAAAACTAATTAACATACACTTTACCTTTAAAAAGTAGTGCGTTTGTGTATGTGTGTGAAGCTAAAGTAAGAGAAGAGAAGGAATTAGACACAAAATTAAAAGAAGTTTTACGTGCACACACGTGGTCACAGTGTTATAGTAAACAGTACATGTGCGCATGGATGTTGATTATACCAGGAAAAGACGAGCACTAAGACCCATCAGGGGAGACGATTACCCACCATTCCGCAGCACAAGAGAGAAAAAGCGTTTTGATCACGTGTCGCTCGACGTCAAAACAAGAAGCGCATGCTTAATACATCATACTCGGTACTCGTAAATCAAGACGTGTTAGTTTTCCAAGTCAAAATTTATTTAAAAACCTTTGCTCATTTTGCGGAACACTCGCAAACCGCGTTACTCGCAATCCGAGGTTCCACTGTATATACCCTTGTTCGTTGGCTAAAGTTGTAGGAGATATCTGATAGGTTGCAGGAAAATTCATCTGTGATTCGAAGCATGTCCTAGAAGTCTTAAAAATCCACACACAAATGCAGGGACATACACTAATGGGGAGCGGTCTGTAAATGCAGATTTATCATTCTGTAAATAAATGTAAGTGCAAAATACATTGGTGAATTGCGTGGCATTTATATGTGGGTCAAAAAATACATTTGTGAATTGCGTGACAATTATTTGTGAATTATGAAACTGATCTGCCTCTATAATAACCCGTCTTACGGAAATCCTATAGTCCACAAGACAAAACTGGATTCTGCGGAAGGCAGATCAATCAATGTCATGACTCTCAGAATGAGCTATTTAATCAAGACTGAGCTGACAGATTTCCTTTTCTTCCAAAACAACAATGTCTTTCCCTTTAAGCTTATCTTCATCTTGCCGTTGTTATTTTTTATTGTTTGTTTTTTTTGATGTAAGTGGCCTTGAGTGACTATATTAATTAAGTTATTATTTATTTGTGTGCATAGGGTTTCCTTGGTTGCTTTTCACTGTCTTTTGTATTTTTGCAGGAGCTGTTTGAACAGGACCGAGTTATTTCTTTTTGAAAAACAGCTTAGCTGCCACATTGATTTTGATGGCGTTGTCCATAGGGCAAACCCACTGACAAATTATTTCCTCAAGGGGGTATTAGTCTTGTATTAGTTTTTATTAAGCTTTTGCCAAGTTGTGAGGCCTGGTTCCTCTGGAGCTGCCAATAGCATCTGACGCATATTGTGCAGCTTTTCTTTTAGAAACAGGTTTAAAGATACATGCTGTAATTATTTTTTTTTTGCTATCTAGGAATTATAGATAGGTTGTGAATTGATGCATATGTTATGAGGTTACTTTTTTTTTTTTTTTGCAGTGGGCTAACAGTAAAACCCAACTATCGTTTTTCACAATAGGTATGGTTAGAACAAGGTAAGATCAAGGTACCTAGTTGTTATCTTGTCAGTTGTTAGTATCACATGTTTCTAAGATGACAAGAATGACGCCATATGTATACTTGAAATTTAACACAGACCAAGGTTCACATCCTGACTAGGAAGTCTTTTCTCAGCAAGAGAAGTCTTGAAGGTTTTTTAATCAAACTAGATTAGAGCAAGTAGAAAAAAAAAGATGACCATTTGGGCCCTATTTTTAAGTGTTTCTATTAAAAAACATGTACAGCTTCCCTCACCTCTGAAAGCTTCTTTGCTGCTTGTTGAACACCACTTGTCTAGCATATGCATTTCCACATGAATGTACTGTAAGACGAGCTCAAGGCCACTCTTTGCATATTACTGTAGATAGATGATATCAGGACATTGGTGCCGTTTGTTTGCTGTATGGTAGCAGGATGCTTCAAGGTCATTTCAAAGTCAAAAAATCCTGATGCAGAAGGAATCCAGGTGAGATGAAACTTATATTTCACTTAAAGTTGTGCTTGCTCTACCTGTGAGCCTTCATCATGGTTGCAAATTTGAACAAATGCCATATAGTGTTATATATATGATATATGTACTCCGGTTTCCACAGACAGTGCAAAGATATGCAGATTAGGCTAATTGGCGTTCCCAAATTGTCCGTAGTGAGTGAATGCATGTGTGAATGTTGACCAGAGAGCCTTCCACAGTCATAAAAATAAACACAATGGAATAAATACAATGATCATCAGTCGCCTCCACCTGTGGCTCAGTAACTTAGTGGTTTACACTGTCGCCCACACCTCCAAGTTCTGGGTTCGATTCCAGCCTCAGATCTGTGTGCATGTTCTTCCTTGCTTGTTGGGTTTTCACCAGGTGCAAGGTTTCCTCCCACAGTTCAAAGACATGCAGATTAGGCCAATTGGTGTGTGCACTGTGATAGATTGTCACCCCGTCTAGGGGTGTACCCTGCCTCGTGACCCAAGTCTCCTGGGATCTGCACCAGGCCCCTCGTTACCCTGTGTACAGGTTAAAGCAGTATAGGTGATGAGTGAGTAACCATTGGACTACCGAGGTTTCTTGATAGATGGATAAGAATGAATGTTGGTAAATGTTACAAAAATCTAAATTTATTGCTTGTTCAAAACTGTTCATCATAATAAGATG
Source organism: Clarias gariepinus (assembly GCF_024256425.1). Lineage (NCBI taxonomy): Eukaryota > Metazoa > Chordata > Actinopteri > Siluriformes > Clariidae > Clarias > Clarias gariepinus. Next base: position 7,256,958 of record NC_071118.1, on the reverse strand, counting down.
TGGATAAGCTATAGATAATTAGATAGAGTGCAGCAAGTTCTACAGGCATTTATGTGATGGGTTGATTTTGTATAATGAAGCACATGTGGTGTTTATTATGTTATTATGTCTTATAGCAGAAGGCTGGATGGTTGCCCTTGCAGTGAGATTTAATAGGCTGGGGAGGGTTGAAGGCCACACTTCTTGCCATAACATAGGCGGAAAAATCCAAATAAATTTGATGGTGTGTATGTCTGCATATATATATGCATAACTCCATGTGTGTTTTACGTATTTATATAAGGCTTTTCTCACTTTCGTAAGTGCATAGTTGGCTGCTTTTCCATACTGAGGTTACCCCAGGTATCATTTCCCCTATATCAGGTTGACAGTGTGGACGCAGCACCTCTCCTGCTTTCACTTAAAAGAGTCATGACCATTGAGTTGCTGCAGCAGTCGCTGCATGCATGTGCGTGCGAACAAACAGGCATGTATCTCTGAGTAGGAGTATGTCTTAAGTAATTTGAAACAAGCCCAGGATTTCTAGCATGGCTGTGGTGTGTAGTTGAAGCCTCCAGGCTGGGATACACCCACATCGCCTTTTGAACATATAGCAACCCCAAGAAACAAGAAACACTGAGCGGGAGATTCAGCGCTCCCCAGCTTTAGGTGACGTTGGATTATTATAACAGTGCAGGAAATACCTTGAACCTGACAGGTTTTTATAATATTGATAAAAGTTTTTTTTCCCCCAGCTTGGTTAGGGGGAGCCGAAGATGAGGAACACACCTATCGTTTATGTCGCTGTGCTGTTCTGACACACAGTGGGGGTTTAGAGGGAGAGAGAGAGAGAGAGATTAATTTATTCAGTGCGCTGACTCGGTTGATTTCCATCCTAAGGTCAGTGAAATGGCTACTGCTGTGGAAGGCTGCAGTGCTGTGAGGCTGCTGCAGCATCATGAAGCCGCAGTGCTATCTGTGTATGTGCGCACGCCTGTCTGGCGATGGGGTGGGCAAAACCACAAGAAGTAAAAGAGGGAAAATACAAAAAGATGAAACCCAGAGTAACTTACCTCTAATTTATTGGTAGGGTCTTGACTTAAGACAGTCATATGGACATATGACAAATATCACTCAGATCTGGCGTTCTCGTCCCCCATGCAATAAAGACAAAGAGGGTGAGTCGAAAAATTATCCGCACTCGGGTTATATTAAAATTTCTGTTGCCCGTACTGTCTTATCAGCCCTTTCCGATCAACGCTACTGTCACTCCAACACCTGTTGCCGAAAAGCATAAAAAGTAGCATTTGGATATCTGCAAAAGAATTTGGACTGATACTCTTAGGAAGTTGAAAGAGAATCATTAATGGTGACGAAACATTCATCACTTAAAGCCTGAGAGTCAAATGGAGTATGGAATGGAAACAACCTCAATCACCGACTAAGAAAAAAGTCACCCATCAGCTGGACAATTGATGCTTATAGTTTTCTGGCTAGTATTAAAACATTATCAGGAAAAAGGTTCAACAATCAACAGTGCTTGTTACAGCCAGTGAGATGCTTATTGAAAAGCTAAAGCCTAAACTTTGGATTAAATGAAGAGGATTGCTATCCAAGGGCGTTGTGATCTTGCATGGCGATGCACGTCCGCACATTTCTGCCTACACTGACGTCACTCTGCAAAAACCTTTTAGCATCCTCCCTGTACAGTAGTCCTGATCTTGTTTTATCGGACTTTAACCTGTTTGGTCCCTGGAAAGCAGTCCTATAAGGATGAAGATTCCATTCTGATGAAGTACTGAAGACAGCAGGGCATTCGTTTTCTCGTAGTCCAAATATTCTAATAATGTTAATTCGTCCATGTATATTGAGTCAATTCCTACAAAGAGGATTTCGCTAAATGTTTACATAAAGAAGTGGGTGGTTGATAAATGCCAGGCTGAGTGTGTCTTCTCAGTCATTCATTAAATGGGTGTGAGTTTGAGTCGTTTTATTGGAATTAGTCAACGTCGCTCCACAAGCCAGAACCTTGTCAATGTATTATTTACTAGACTGGTATAAGCTTGCACTTTAACTCAATGTATAGAGGATGTATTTGTGAAATCTGTAGGCATGTTCGTTCTTGTGTTACACCCTTTACTCACAAAAGGGGCCTCATCTTGTGGATTGTGGGTCACCCTTACAAAGTTTCAGCATTGCACACACACACACACACACGCACACGCACAATACAACACAACACACACACATACCAAAAATAAAATTGATTGCTTTCATTAATAACTGTGGTCAATGCTAAACGTGTGAAAGTCTGAGTAAAGGTAGGCTAAAGCTATCGAGGGAAACCAAGACAGAGAGAGATCTTAGGGCTACGCTTAATGAAGACAAGCAGCCGCCATCGCCTCGCTTCCCCCAGAGGCAGTCTGGCTTCATGGCGGCATATGAATACCAGTCGGCTTGATGAATCATTTCTCGGTATCATAACCAGCCACCACCTGCTGCATGGTGGTCCTGCACGTGTTTGTATGTGTTTAAGGTGATCTCAAGATGCATTCAGGGCAGAGGTCACTAAAAGGGTCAAACCTGACAAGGAGAGAGGTCTTAGGAGAATGTGTGCACTCCAGTAGAGAGCAAACATGTGTCAGTCAATAGCCTGCAAAGACGTCCATATTTGTAGGCAGGCCCTGATATGTAGCTTGATCCCCAACATACTGTAGCTCCATGCTTGTGCGCTTTAAGTGTCATTTTACAATTTCCATAAGCGAAATCATTCTTCTTAAATATATTCTTACTGACCCTTTTCAAAATGACTCTTCAGTGCAGTAAGATTGTATTGTAGGTTTGCAAAGGCAAGATGTTGGCTGATGGAATATCAAGGCCATGATGCTGCCCTTAAAAGTACAGCTCGGCGGCTGTACTAAAACCGCATTATATCTAAAATGTACCATAGTTGATCAAAAAGGACATGCCTTTTTCTTTGGGTTTTGCAACGCTTAATGTTGTTAACATGTAAAGGAAATTTGTAGCCTTCAAGCAAACTGCATGTCTAAATTATACCAGATGCCTCAAACCAAGTTGGGTGGTTTATATGGGTTTTGCCACGGCTGCCAGTAAAAATGAATAAAACCATATTTCGTAGCTAAAAATAATGGAGCGTCTGTCTTGAATTTGTTTGCTTATAACATCAGATTTGTATATTCAATGTAATTCAGACTAATACGTGATCTCATGTTACTGTCATTTTTAATGCATATTAATCATCTGAAATTCTATATACAACTATTTATGATTTTTCATGATTAAAATATTTATTCTGCATGAAGCGGAACATGAGGCTGTAAGATTTCCACACTCGTTAATACACTATATTGGTCTTAGATTTCCCACACACCTAAAATAGCATGGATGATGAAAGAGTCCATAAGAGGAAAAAAATTTAAATAATTTCTTTTTTTTTCCCTCTGGCCTATTGACTGACTATATTCCTTTACCTCAGCTGTAAACCACTTCCTTATGCACCATTTAAAGGCCGCTTTGGCGTGGGCTTCATACTCCAGGGAAATGACATTATGGTGCATGCAATGTACTTTGAATTTTTCTCTAGGATGGGTTGTGTGTTGTAATAGAGAGCAGCGAGCACATGGCTGCCTCTGCTGCATAGTACTCGTTTGAAATTAGTTTTGGTCAAAAGTCTTGTCCCTAGGGGGCGCTGCATGACTCGGAGAAAGAGAGAGAGAGTGAGAGCGTGACATGAGAGGAATGTGTTGATGGAAAATGCAGCTGGGCGGCTGATTGTTCCAACCTCATCAGTCATGCTGGGGCCCACCAGCAGCACTTTCTTTCTCTCTCTCGCTCTCTCTCTCACACACTCTCATACATGCTCTCGCACAGACACTCGCAAACCTGTGAAGCAGCTCACGACTGCTTCCCTGCACACAGCACACAACACCTGGCCGTATGATGAAAGGTAATCCATTTCTGCCTAAGTTCTTTAGGCCAAACCATTACTTTGCTATAAGGCAGGTTTTAACCTCAAAGTCAGAAAACAAGCGGCAAACATTTAGACAATTTCTTTTGTTCTCCACATCTTTCTGTTTTGCAATGTCTTTTCCTCAAGCCCTTGTCTTTCATCTTGTACAACAACGACACCTTGTTTCTGTCTGAATGTTCTCGTGTAATTTCCTTTCTGCTCATTTCTCACCTTTCTTTTTCCTTCCCTTTACAAATATTTCATGTTTTTTGATTACACATGCGAGCAGAGAAACTGGGATCAAATTATGCTAGAAATATTCTGGCCATTAGTACCTATGGCTAGGTGAGATGAAGTGCAGCAGTAAAACCAATCCAGAATAAAATTGCTTGGCCAACACGAAAAGCAGGTGGGAATGCAAAACTTGTATTTGCTTCATGTAGTGGTTGAGGGAGTTCATATACTGCAGGTAAACTCTAACCTTTAATACGTGATCTTTGGAAGTGGCAAGTGGGTGAGCATTGGTCTCTTTCTGGAGAAAAATGGATAGTTATGTGATGTTTTTTATCGCTTTTCATTTCAATAGATTTGTCAAGAAATTAATAATTATATGGTGCCCAGATATACCCTACTACCCACCTCTTTTGCAACAGGAATGAATGCATGTATGCTGCAATCTGTCAACAAGTGTGATCCCGAAGGTTTATTTGAGCATTAACCCCCAGATCAGATCCTTTATGCTACAATAGTTATTTTAGAGGGTAAAGTGCACTCAAAAACGATTAAAGAGCGCATATATTTCTCATGCTGCTTAGCAGATGTTCCTCATGTTCCACCTCCATCTTCTGTTTCTTCCTTTCTCTGTATCTACTAGTGCATGATAGTGCTAGTGGTCAGTGGTCTTGCAGTCTGTTTTCATTACTTGATTAAAATTGAAATTGGGGCTTGAGCTCTGTTTTCCCCATCAGGCTGAATTCCCCAGGACCCGTGACAAGCAGAGCAGCTGTGAAGGGCCTACAGGCTGGTGCTTTGGTTGATGGGTGGGGTCAAATTTGGCTTTTTCCAGAGCAGCCAGCTCACCCCTTCGCCCTGACGCCACAATTTCACGCCCATCACTGTTTGAGGGTGGCCGCCTGCTCATACAAGTCTGTCTGGGGGGATGGAGATCTGACTCCAGAGGCATGCCATCACTCTACACCAGTGTGAAGGTATAAGTGGATGTGTGAGTGGATGTCCATAGCGGTGGAGCAGTTTAGAGTACAACAACCCAGGAAACGGCAATGGGATTTCATTTAGCTGACATGGAGCTACTTCTTTAATATTCCTTGGAGACAAACACTGGTAAAGGTGGCAGTCTGTAGGATTTGGAATCACCAAATGGACCCAGATGTGTCTTTATATCCTTTGCCTGTGTTGCTGGTGTCACTTTGCGAGGGGCAGAGAGTGGCTGTCGTGCCTGGGATTGGGGTTGGGGCTGAGCCTGATCAGCGCTGGCACAGGTGTGGCTGCAGGAGGCCATGCCAAGGAAGAGGTGTGCTTCTGATACCCACTGCGTTGCTTTTGTTGCTGGCTCTGGGCACCTACCTACTCCTTCTGAACCATGTTCTGATCCCTAGCGGACAACCTGACCTGCCAGACCTCCTAAGAAGTGAGGACGAAGATGTTGAAGAGGAGGGAGAGCGCACAGGGAACATGACTCCTTCATGGATGCTTATCACACTTACTGGGACGACTGATCCTCCTCCATCCACATTCTCTATTCGGGAGACCATAGCCGTGTCTGTGTTGGCACCTGGAACAATCTTGTCCCTGGCATCCTCCAGCCCCACACCCAGCAGCACCCCACCCCCTCTGGGTAAGTGCCCAACTCCTCTGCTTGCTTTTCCATTTGCCCTATTGTGCAATCACATGCAATAGCGTTCTTTGATTTCTCTCTACGACGTCTGTGAAATGATTGTGGGAGGACAAGACCGGGCACATCAGCTATGCAGCTAAAAAAAAGGGCAAAGAGAGAGAAAAATAAAAGCATGCTAATCAAAAGAGAAAAAAAACAGGAACAAGGTCCACCCAAAATCCTTTTTTGGGGGGGATTACATGGCCCCTATTGTTTCTTTCTCTGATAACAGTGTTGGTTCATTGTCAAGGTCCATGGTTCCTGAAAGCAGCTTTTTAGAGTATTAGCACTGGTAATGTTGTTTAGAACTTTTGCAAATTCTTCAGAAAGTTTGTTGGCCTCCTTCCGTTCATACCTCCTTCTCATATGTCTCCAGGCAACCGGTGCTTCCTTTGAGCAGTTTTGTTGTAAAGGGTTATGTGCGTAGTGTGTACATGTAAACAGTAAAATGAGCTGCTGTGATGAATGACAGGTCAGAGGTCAACATCTCATGAACAATTAATAGTAGTTTTTCCCCCTTTGTTTGTTTTAGTCTGTCTGTAAGGCATGTTTAAATCTGTTGAAGGTAGGAGTGAGGCATGTTAAACTTCCATTCTAGGTCGGACACGTGTGAAAGTTCTATAACAAATTCTATAACAATGGTACTGTGTACCCAAAAACAAGACAAATAAACCTTTGGGGTGATGGGCAGCCCTATAAATCTATGAAAGGGCCAGTGGTAGCTCAGTGGTTGGGGCATTAGACTACAGTTCGGAAGATCCGAGGTTCAAACCCCACAACCACCAAGTTGCCATTATTGGGCTCTTAACCCCCAACTGCTTATATATATAATGAAATAAAAAATGTAAGTTGTTCTGGATAAGAGCGTCTGCCAAATGACTAAATGTAAGTAGATTTCATACGTTTCTCTTTATGTATCCATTTATTCCAATTTAGAATAGCCTTCGCTGACTAACTGTTCTGGGGTTGAATCCTAATTAGCGTGTAGTAAAATTTTAAGCTAGCGCACTATGTATGGTGGACAATCCATTGTTCCACACACCAAATAATGCCCTTGATCAAAGGTTAGGCAGAGATTTGGGATTCAGCCTTGTGTTAGAAGCTAGTTAGCTTTGTAGTTCGTGTTAGCCATTAACAGAGCAACATAGACGGTTTAGAGGCAACTAGGAGTGTCTTAGAAACATGTACCAAGGAGACAAACTATTGTTTAAGATGTCGTAACATTATCAGTTGGGTTTTCTTGCTAAAAGCGCTTTCTGTGAATGTGTTTTGGCAGGCATCTGCTCTCCCCTTTTTCGGGGACAGTACTTTCAATTTTAGGCCACATTTGTTGTGTGTCAGATGGCACGGATGCTTAGTGGTTAGCACTGTAGCCTTGCACCTCCCGCCTCTGTGTGCATGGAGTTTCCAAGTTCTCCTGGTGCTTGGTGGGTTTTCTCCGGCTACTCCAATTTCCTCCCACAATCCAAAGATATGCTGATGAGAGTAATTGCCGTCTCCAAATAGTGTGTGTATGTGTGCGGCACCCTGTCCAGGGTAAACCCAGCTTCGTGCCCCAAGTCTCCTTAGGCTTCAGGCCCCCTATGACTCTGTGTACAAGTTAAAGTGCGTGTTGTGTTTATCTGTGAAGTCAAAAGTAATGTAACCATAACTTTCTTATCATGTGAAAAATGTAAAAATTTACAAAGTAAAAATTTTAGGATGGACTGACATTTTTTTCTTCTTTTTTTTATTGCTATCCCACATTTTATCAAGGGAGTCATTGATTTTTTTCACAAATCACTTAACAGTATGATCAATAAGTGCAGCTAGTTTAGCTCCAAGCCAGCTAGACAACATTGGCAGAATTTCCCTTAACTGTCCCCATGATTACAAAGCACAAATCAAAGCCCTAATTAGGGAACTGGCCAGACAGGTTTAAATACAAAAATGGCAAAACAATCAGCTTCTGATACATAGTTGTATGGTGGTTTGCACTGACCAGGTAAGAGCCAGGTGTCTCCAGGTCCTGGGTTCGATTCACAGTCAAAAAACATGCAGATTAGGCTAATTGCCTGTAGTGTGTAAATGTTAATAGGAAAGTTAACCGGAGGTCCTACAAAATGGGAAATACAAATTGGCCCCCATGGTCCCTAGTTGGACTACAGATGTGTATATATATATATATATATATATATATATATATATATATATATATATATATATATATATATATATGTGTGTGTGTGTGTGTGTGTGTGTTTGTATGTTCTTTCAAGATTAAACAGACTCAGTGTATGATTTTGTGCCCATAGTTCTGTTAATGCACCTTTTATTTCAAATAAACCACAAAATGTGTCTTGAGGTTTTTATAATAGAGAATAGTTCTAACAAGCGTTACGCTGGAGGTTTTTGGTGATGCTTTTGAAATTTTTATGGATTCTGTTTAACATGCTGTTGCGTAGTTTTATGTGACTTGGCCCCCATGGGGAAAAAAAGCTTTGGCTCGGACTTGTTATCTTGCCTGTATAAACAATTATTTTAAATTACCAATAATGATTAGAACCATGTGTCATCTCCAGACATTTATTTGAGGAGTGAGGTCTGCAAACGATTTCTGTAAAAGGGAAAAATTGCGGAGTGTCTTATGTGGCGCAGTTACAGGATTCTGGGGTATTTTGTTCTGGTTTGTGCTTTTGGATTTCTTTTAAACTTGTAGGAATGTCACAACCAAAGGTAAAGGCAAGACATTAAAACAAAATGATGGAGATCTGCTTTCACGGATAATTTTCTTCGCCATCTGCAAATATTTTTCTTTCGATGAAACTGCACTTCTCGTGCGCTGCAAAAAAAGAACGGTCTGAAAAGGGGGCTTCCACTTAGCAATATATCATTTGTTAGGACTGTATGAGTTATTGTCTTTAGTGAACACATGAAAGGCAGCCAGTAGCCAAACCATAGATCTACTAGAGATAAAGAGACAAACATGGTTTTTACATCACTGTGGAATGTACAAGTTCCAAAAACTGCACTCAAATATTTGTTCCATTACATACTGTAATACTTGTTCCATTAAAATTTTCTAAACAAAGTATTTCTTATATCTCATATGTTGAAATTATGTTTTGTGATTTAGTAACCACTTTTCTTATGAAGCTCATCTGTTTCCATAAATCGCTTAATTTTACTGTGGAAACTGAAGCCTATTCATCACCACATACACTCAACCATGTGGACTGCCTCCGCCTGCTGTCTGATCATCACATGGAGCCCTCAGGTCTATGAAAACAATTGCTCCAAGACTGATCTCATGATTAGATTAGATTTTCTTTGTGGTCACGTGTGTCAGTTCAGGGATCGTGATGAAGTGGTGTAGGTTGCAGGATGTGTAATGGAGAAGACCTCGCTGAAAGATTTAGGAAGAGAAGGATGATTCAGATAATGAAACCCACATAAATGCTGGAAAACACACACAATTTAAACTGACCTTTTGGCTCAGTCATTAGACATCTGTCTTGTGACTATTGAAATTTTAAGACTCAATGGCAAATGATTGCTGGTACAAGAACCTGACTAGGAAAGTATGTCTGAAGCTTCATTGTGCTTCGTCTTAGCATGTGCTGCTTTATTTATCCTGCTTCTCATAATACAAAAAAAATTAAAAATCTAAAACAAATTGTGAAGACTTATTAAGCCCCTAGTGAGAATGTGCATGCGCGATGCACATGACTCCAAAAGAGGAAATAAAACATTCTGAGCATTAGGGGCCTCTCCGTTTCAATTTTACGACTTGCCTAGAACCCTTTGGCTAGCATGGAAAGACAGACATGTTTATGAAGTGTTCCAGATGGCCTAGTCTTGTCTCCCCACCCTACCTCCAGATTTTCTTTTAAGTTTCTTGGCTATGGAGCAATTATCAAACTCAGGAGCTAAGATCACCAGCCCGGTTCCCAGGATCCCTTAACAGTTTGTGCAAGGGACCCTTTTAACATTCTGTGTAGTGTTCCCCATTTACGGAGGAGGAACCCAGGCAGAACATCTTTAAGAAGGGATCAACCCTTAACTACTATACTAGTATAAGTCAACCTTTACTTTTTTATCAGTCAAGGTCAACCTGTTGATTAAGTTGTTTGCACCATCTGTAAGAAGGAAATACAATCTATCCAGTCATTTAAGGTCTGAGCTCTATATGATGTGAGGCAAATTAGAGAGAGTGACCAGGTGTAAGTAATCTTGCTTGAGTGGTACTGTATGTATTGTTTCCACTGCTCAGGTTAATGCAGCAACTGTGAGAGTATATGAAACAAGAAAGTTGTAGGGGCCAAATTAGTGATTCTGATCAGCTAATAGTCCAGGAGAGCTGTCTGTGCCTCAGGCGCTGTAGGGCTTAGGAAGCAGACTTGACACTCAGCTTACAGAGGAAATGCTGATTAATGACAATGAATGCCACTCTGGGTATCAAATACCTCATTTTCACCCCTACATCATCCGGATAAAGACAGGAACCGATAGAAGACCGGAACTACTTAGTATCAGTATAGGGCAAAGTGGAAGGACCTAGCTGAATTCCAACTCTGGAGGATGTATATCCTTGTTTCATTTAGTGTATAGATAAAATTTATGTGCCTGTACTGGTGTGTCCTCCCACCTTCCTCCAGTCAGTCACATTCTAGTTTTTTTCCTGTGGCACATGCTGTCTCAGCAGGTATTTACAGCACGCTCCCAGACTTCCAACTGCGAGATAATGAAAATAACAGATACATAGAAGAATACTGTAGTTATGTAATTGATATAGCTCCATAACTGAAAGGAGCAAAATCTGTCCACAGGGTCCGCAGGCATGAGCATGTCAAACAACACTGTAATTAACCGCTAACAGGATGGCTTTGTGGAGGAAATAACACTCTCTGAGATGTGAAACAGGAGTCAAAACATGGAATCAGGAATAGTTTACCTGGTGCAGATAGAAGGTCTTTAGAATTTCTAGTAGAAATGAGCGGACATTTTGAATGATGGGTGTAGTCGAGTTGTTGGGCAATTTTTTGTTCCTAAGTCTCTGTTTCCGCAGGCCCAAAAATGTGCCTGTCTCTTCCTGACTTGGGATTTCATTTCAGACGGAATGCATAGCAGTCTCACTTAGGTGATTTTTTACAAACTTAAAATCACTCTCTCAATTCTTCTCAGTACCGCTTATCGCTGGGAACTTGGGGCACGAAATGGGGTGGTAATCCATCGCAGGGCACAAGCAGGCACACCCACACTATAGGCAAGTTGGAAATGCTGATTAACCTACTCTGGATGTTTTTGGACCTTGGAAACCGGAGTACAAGGAGAACATGCTTACTCAATGCATGCAGACCTGGGGGTGTGATTCAAACTCTCTGCCCTGGTGGTGTAAGGCCACAGTGCTAATCACTTCACCGCCATGTCGTTGCAGTTCAATGGGTTTTTATCGTGGGGAAGTATGAGGGTATGCTGAGGAGGCCAACAATCCTAAATCAAATAAACACAAAGTCAAAATGCAGTTCTTTAAAGCCTTGTAAGCTTCCTTTTATTGTAAGATGTGTTCCATCTATTGTTTTGCACTACAGAAAAGTGCAGTGTTTCTCAGTATAACCCCATATTAGTGGTCAGGCTCTTGAAAATTAGAGACAATAAGTAATAAAAAGAAACATCTTCTCTCTAGAGCTCCGGCAGAGGGACTACGAGGCGTACTGATACTTCTCTTAAAAGATCACTGAAGTAAAGTGTCTCAAAGGAACTCGGTTCTATATTGGGTCCGATATAACCAAAGAGGGCCTTAGGGGAGCCTCACACCATACAGGGAGGATGGAGGGGAGCACACCACTCGGCAGCTCCTTTTGGCTTACGGCCAGATCTCTTTGCTCCCTGCATGTGTATCGTGCAAGCCAGCAGAGCACTGTTATTACACTGTGCCTCTGCTGTTGCTCTGCACGGCATTTCATGACACACCGTGCAATAAATAGATAATAAGGTGATGAGGAAAGGGTGAGGAAAAACAGACAGATGGTGACTGGTCGTGTCAGAATTGTAGCGATGTGATGCGTTAGATTAAATCAGGATTCCTTCTGGCCTAAAATATGCTTCGTCGTATGAATATTCAGCTCATCAGCATGCCTGAACATAACTCAAATATGTGAAGAATATGTAGTCGACTGGCTGTGAGCTCATGTGGTTTCAGGCACTGTATTGAACATAGTAATCTTGACAAAAGTAGTGAAAAACAAATGTTACTGACGCTGCAGCTTTTTTTTTCCCTCATCAAAAATTTGAGACACACCTCCTAGCTAAATCCGGCGCCTGTGAAGCATCATACAAACTTTTGTGGCAGAATTTACATTACACGTTTACCTGAATTACACATTTATACACTTTACGTCTTGCAGCCTCCGAAGCAATTTCGCTTATTATTATTAGTTTTTTAAGTACAGTACATATACAGCACATAGACCCACCTCTGCTGGGATCATCATTCACAGACAGACAGCCTTCTTTAAAACTTATGTGAATGTTTTACTGCGGCTAACAGTCTCATCATTGTACTGTGCTTCAAGTTTTCTGTAAATGTCAATCAGTTTTTACGCCTTCATTCACAAAAACATTCTCGGTTTGACTTGAACGCCACTCGTGCAGACACATACTGTAGATATACATAATCTTTGTTATTAGTGTGCAGACACACTTCATTTGAGGGGTGTGATGATTTGGGCAAACAGTCTGCAAAATGCTAACCTACTAGCTTTTAAGCTTTCCTTATTGGCAGCAACAGTTAACAATAAGGTACACCCTGGATGGAGTGCACACACACACACACACACACACTTACACACATACTACAGGCAATTTGGGAATGGCAATTATATGAGAGTATCTTTTATTTAAAATTACTGCTAGCAAGAATGCTAAAATTAAACTGTTTAGTTAGCCAGGAATTTAGCTAAGATAGGATAACTGTTATCTTCTTTAAAAAAAAAAAGAAGCAAAATGAGCATAATTAGCTAAAATAGAGCATAAAAAAAGCAAAATTAGCTAGATTACCACAAATTCTAATTTGTGGTAATCAAGCTAATGTTAGGGTGATTAGTAAATGAAACTAATAAACATTAGCCGAATTTACTATCGAATGCTAGCCCCTACAGTATGTTCCAGAGTGGTAGCAGTATGTGAATGAAGGAGCCAGAAACAGCTTTTAAATATAATACATAATACTTGACTTAAGACTAAAAGTTTACATTTAATATCATTAAAATGCCATCACCCTGTACTTTGTACTGCGCTTTAATCGTGTCTTTGTGTTGTTGACATTTGAGGTGAGGTGTGTGCGTCTTAGTGCAATTGTTCTATAAAAAAAATTGCATACCTGTACATTACTCAGGAAGTAATTTCTTTATGTTTGAGCTGGAGCATGACGACTCCTCGGCAAGAAGCTTAGCGTGAATGAGTCACACAGTTGATTATATGGTAGGTGTTGCGTTATGTGAAGCAATTAACTTTTACTTATATACTATATCATTTTACTCATATAATATATTTATCTAAGTCCTTCACTGAAAATGTCAATGTTATGCACAAATACATTGTTTTTTTAATTATTATTTATTTTTAACAGTAAAGCACAGGTGTATAACTGTGTGTAAAAGTATATTTAAAGATGTAATATATAAAAAAGAAACTTATAATGCAATATATAAAGGCTTTCAAGCTTTAAAAAGCCAAACTTGATATGGTATGGTGAGAAAACTACTTTTAGGACTTTATTTGCGCAAAACAAACACACTCTTTACAACTGTGGTGGCTCTGGCATACTGAGACCTTGATGGTATCCAATCACCAGTAAGATAAGTGCCTTAGTGTATTGACAGAAAGACTTGGTGAACTTAGCACCTCCAAGGTCTGGGTTCAATTCCTGCCTTTGCATATGTGTGCATGGAGTTTGCAATTCTCCCCGTGCTTGTTGGGTTTCCTCGGGGTACTCCGGTTTCCTTCCAGAGTCCAGATTGAGCTAATTGGGCTTTCCAAATTGTAAGTAGTGTATAATGGTTAGGCGGAGGTCCTACCACGGTCGTGAAATGGGAATAAATACAACGGGAATCATCATTGGCGTCTTTGGAGCTTGGTTGGATGGATATATAATTACTATGGATGGGAATCACCAGGGACCACCTGGTTTAATATTATCACGATACCTGTGTGCCAATTCAATCTCTATTGTGATGCTATAAGTATCATGATTTTATAAATATCCCAATTTGATCCCAATTAGTTATTTTAGGTTTTGTTGATTTTGTTAGAATTCTAAACATAACTTCTAATGCGTAACTAGTTCAGGGTACCCCCCTGCAGGAGTATAGAGGAACGGTAACTTTTTACCACCACAGATACAAACATATATCAATAAAAAAATATTTTAAGAAATTGATTTTAGAGTCAGTAGACTTAAAAAGTCGTTTTTAAGTTTAAACCAGAAGGTTTCCAATTTAGAAAGCAATGGAGAAATATGTTGAGTTGTCAGATCAAGAGGACGAGGAGCGCACTCTAACTTTAACATATGTTACAAGCCTTTCAATGTTTTATGTACTTAGGAAGAGAAGAAGAAGAAGAAGAGAGAATTCACTGGTTTTCTGGGTGACTTTGCTGTCTGGCTGCTTTGCCTCAGGCTATACTGTGCTGAGCACAGTTCCTGTCACATTCCGTGCTGTAGCACATTTTCACATGTCCATTTGCAAAAGAAATAGAAAAAAAAAGATTGATGCCTTGAGTTGGACAATGGTTTTGTGAAGACTTACAGTAATATCAGGCGATTTTTCGCAGCATATGAACTTTTTGGAGTCTTCGTTTTAAAAGAGGGAGTACTATTGGCTTTTCTTTCTGGGAACCTTTCCCTTCAGCACTATAAGAGACAAATGAAATTAGAAACCTTTGTTTGGCACGTGTGCATGTTTTAGATTAGGACATTCATTAAGACATATCATCTTTCTCAAACACAAGCAAAGAGTTTCAATTACTGGGAATTTTTTCTTTTTGTTGTTGTCACTCTCTGGATAGAAAATGAAAAACTTTGATCTTGATAAAGTATGTATGTGTGTGTGGGTTTGCATGTGCCCACTTGTCCTATCCATTTTGCAATTCTGTATCAATGTGGCTAGTGGTCATGACACTTTCAGTAATTATTACAGTGTAATTTCACACCGTCTTTACACTCATTCGAAAGACTGCGCAGTTGCACGAACCTTCGGCCTGTTGATCGTTGGGGAGTACGTTCCCAGTACAGTTTGTCTTATAGCAATCAGGGGTTTTGGAAAACAATGTAATAGCTTTGGGCTGCGATGAGGATGAGAATCTCTGATCTTGCCCCAACTCAACAGTTCATAAATGGAGCTGGTACGTGCCAAAAGGAAACGATTTCCACTGTCAGTCATTACTTGTTCCTTGTTTCAGTTTAACCTGTCAATACAAATGCACACATGTGCCTGTATTCTGACTGTAATAGGCTGAGTTATTAGTACTGATACAGTAGGCATGCTACTCTAGCTGTTAACACATCACAGATCATAGTGGCAGCTGTTATAGCTACTTACGATGTGAAACACAAGCTTTCAGTACTAAACTTTTCTAATGAGTCCTTTGTGAACATGTTAAGAGTTTCCAGGAAATAAACTTCCTAGTTGTAATGTTATGATCATTCTAAACCATAAATTATTATGTAAGAAAAGATATTTAAAACAACACTTTATTTGTAATTAAGGCAGTCCCTTTTTATTTATGCAGTGGTTTTAGCTAGTTTCCTAAGTTAACTTAAGCCTTCATTTGTCACATATGCATTACTGCATACTCCAGCTTTGTTAGGAGGCTGGGGTCAGAGCACAGGTCAGTGATTATATGGCGCCCCTGGACAGGGGCCAGACAGGGTTAAGAGCCTTGCTAAAGGGCAACAATGGACCTCGATGGAGCTGAAGCTTGAAATGCAGGCCTTTCGATCAGTAACTCAGAGATTTAACACTGAGCTACCTCCACCATTCTTTATCTCAGGATGCAAGGGCTAGAGCTCATAAGGTGTTGATGAGGGAGAGGGGATTGTCTTATTCCAGTTAGCATTTCTGATGCATCCTTGCTGTTTTAAAATCATTATTTAGTTTAAAATCAAAATGCCTGGGACATCATTGTGACATTATAACTGGCTTTCCCCATCACAGAGGCTTCCAAGTAGAACTCATTAAGTTTATATAGAGAAGCTCCAAAATGAATATTGTAAGTAATGTTAATCTTCTTTCTAAGCAACAGAACTTACACTCCTGCTGAATCCAGCAAGACATTAAGCCATTCACTAATACTAAATCAACTGAGGCACATGAAGTGTTCCTGTGCTGTCCTTCTCTCCCTCTCTCTCTCTCTCTTTCTCTCTCTCTTACGGAAATGTTTATCTTTTCACATTGAACATCTTGAGACGCCATCAGTGCTGTTGAGATGGAGAGGAGATTTGTGACGGCGACTAAGAGGTCATTGTTGTGAAGTGAATGGCTGTTTTTATTACGCTGTTTAGATAGGCTGCTTGACGGGATAAGTTGGCCATTATGCACGCCTAAGACGACCCGCATCATCTAATGAATGTTATCTCTTTGGGTAGCCCACTGTGTCAAAGCCAGATTATTTTATTTCCCTCGCACATGATGACTTTCTCAGCAGAGACTTCCTTCGGAGCGCTTTGCCGAGACCTGCCCTATGAGGTTGCGCTGGTGTCGTGATGCTAACGCGATAATTGTTTGTCTTTCCCCAGTAACCACAGAGTTACCTCCAGGCTCAGGCCATGAAAGAAGATGCAACGAGACAGAGAAGGGATACTGCGTGAACAATGGCGAGTGTTACTTCATCCATGGTATAAATCAGCTCTCCTGCAAGTGAGTTGCTCTCCCTTTTTCCTTTCCCACAGTTAATTTATGAAGCATAACACGTTTGTGTCTAGATAAGGGTGAAGCAGAGCATTTATTCTTTATGGCTTTCTGTACTATCACTCACATGTACTGTATTTCTTCACTTTACACACTCTCAGTTCCAAACGAATGCTGCTAATGGCCTGGATGTTGTACTACTGTACATTTACAGTAGAATCCCTAACACAATATCTACACGTAGATATGTACAGACACACCCATGCACATGTTGCTTCAGTTGTATTACAGCAGATGATTAAAACCTACTTAATAAATGTATTGCTTTGTTGGAGTGCACAACCTCCTCATCATAAGCCAAATGGTATCCATCAAATACATCTTGTCTAAGCCTCCCAACACAGGCACACACCATCCCTCTCTCTCGTTCGCCTTGATCCCCTCAGTGAAAACACTCTTGCTCTCAAGCTTGTTTAAGAGCCATCAGGTTGACTCATTGGTGCAGATGTTGAAGAGTGTGATGTGTCTCTCACTTTCTCTGTATGATCTGCTTGGCTATGTGAAGATGGGCCTCTCAAAGTACACGTTTAGCATGTTGAAGGGAAATGTATCAGACCTCTACGAAATGCCATGTCACACTGGTTTAGAGCTGGCGCAAATATTTACAAAAGGCCCGAGGCCTCTCAGAAGGTAAATAGGGTCGTTGCTTACATTTCGGCTTCAGTGTTAAAAACACGCAGACGGCTTTCGCACAGATGCTTTCTGGATATCTGAGGATGACTTGTTATGGGCCGAAATAACATTTTGGCGCTTATTATGAAAACATCCTACTGCTGACTAAGGGTATCGAGGAGCTCCATACGGGGTCTATTGGGCCAGATCCAGGAGCCTGTTTGTGCAGAAGTGCATATCTAAACATACATGTATATAAATGCTGGTGATATATATGATCTGTGGCTTCAGAGCAAATACAGTGAAAACACGGAAGCGCTAACAGTGCAAAAGAAATACAGTTTGCTGATGTGCTGTTGCTGTTTTAGTTGTGCTAATTAATCTAGCCTACATCAACGTGGCTTCAATGATTTAACAAATTTCACTATTTAATTAGTTCATATATACACTCACCTAAAGGAGTTTTAGGAACACATGTTCAATTTCTCATTAATGCAATTATCTAATCAACCAATCACATGGCAGTTGCTTTAATGCATTTAGGGGTGTGGTCCGGGTCAAGACAATCTCCTGAACTCCAAACTGAATGTCAGAATGGGAAAGAAAGGTGATTTAAGCAATTTTGAGCGTGGCATGGTTGTTGGTGCCAGACGGGCCGGTCTGAGTATTTCACAATCTGCTCAGTTACTGGGATTTTTACGCTCAACCATTTCTAGGGTTTGCAAAGAATGGTGTGAAAAGGGAAAAACATCCAGTATGCGGCAGTCCTGTGGGCGAAAATGCCTTGTTGATGCTAGTGGTCAGAGGAGAATGGGCCGACTAGTTCAAGCTGATAGAAGAGCAACTTTGACTGAAATAACCACTCGTTACAACCAAGGTATGCAGCAAAGCATTTGTGAAGCCACAACACGCACAACCTTGAGGCGGATGGGCTACAACAGCAGAAGACCCCACCGGGTACCACTCATCTCCACTACAAATAGGAAAAAGAGGCTACAATTTGCACAAGCTTACCAAAATTGGACAGTTAAAGACTGGAAAAATGTTGCCTGGTCTGATGAGTATCGATTTCTGTTGAGACATTCAAATGGTCAGAAGTCAGAATTTGGCGTAAACAGAATGAGAACATGGATCCATCATGCCTTGTTACCACTGTGCAGGCTGGTGGTGGTGGTGTAATGGTGTGGGGGATGTTTCCTTGGCACACTTTAGGCCCCTTAGTGCCAATTGGGCATCGTTTAAATGCCATAGGCTACCTGAGCATTGTTTCTGACCATGCCCATACCTTTATGACCACCATGTACCCATCCTCTGATGGCTACTTCCAGCAGGATAATGCACCATGTCACAAAGCTCGAATCATTTCAAATTGGTTTCTTGAATATGACAATGAGTTGCTCTCAAGAGCAACAATGACACGGTCACCAGATCTCAACCCAATAGAGCATCTTTGGGATGTGGTGGAACGGGAGCTTCGTGCCCTGGACCCACAAATCTCCATCAACTGCAAGATGCTATCCTATCAATATGGGCCAACATTTCTAAAGAATGGTTTCAGCACCTTGTTGAATCAATGCCACGTAGAGTTAAGGCAGTTCTGAAGACGAAAGGGGGTCAAACACTGTATTTGTATGGTGTTCCTAGTAAGACTTTAGGTGAGTGTATATTCACATTCCAAAATAAATAAAAAGAAATAATATTCAAAAATATAAAATATGAAAAAGTTTAATCTAATTTAAATTTTATTAACATTTCCCTTTCAGGGAAGGAATAAGAGTTCAAATGATGCTCATGTATTGATGACAGAAAAGGCCATCGAGAATTGAGGCGAATGCATGTCACTCTAGAACTAAAATATTGGTTTTGTTATATATCAAATAAAATAGGAAAAATATGAATATGAAGGTAAGTAAGGAGGATGGCTTTATCAACAACGACTGCCCAAAAAACCATAAACAAGAACATAAACGCATTGTTTTCTGTAAGATTGAATAACCATTTATAGTTAAAGTAAAATTCAAGTTGCCACTTCGTGAACAATTTGATGATGAAAACATGCGTTGTCACCATCTGGGGTATAAATTGCATTATATAGGGCTAGAACAATTGCTTTCTCTGTTTGTTGCAGTTTTACAGTATATAAAATTATATACTTAAAAAAAATACTTGGACTTGAAGGTGAAGGTGGAGAACTCATTGAAAGCCGAGCCGAGTGTTCTTGCGCATATGTGTGTGTGTGTGTGTGTGTGTGTCGGCTGCTGGAATACTGCTCAGCAAGCAAGCGTTGAGGACATGGCTGCACCGGCTATTCAATACACTGTGTACAAATTGGAGGGAGCAATAACTCAATTGCTGCAGCTAATTCACTCACGGGGGAGTTTACGGGTCCAGAAAAGTCAGATAATGCAGTCAAGGCCTGCGGGGAATTGTTGCCCCAAAGCCATCTCGTTCAATATAGGCCGGGCTTGTGTGGGTATTACTCACCGGCTGAACAAGTCCAGCAGACAGCCTGCCTCATATTTATGCCCTGGCTCTTTCACTTTGAAATATAAAGTTACACACAAACACACACACACACACAAATACAAATGGAAGCATGGGGTAACGGATGATCCCGACCATAATTATTTGCCCACTGTGTAGGTGCAGGGGTGTATTTCATGGTGTGGCGTGTTAAGCTTGCCACACATGGACAGTGTTGTCACACGGCATGGAGATAAGGAGAGGACACAAGCCTGCAAGCAAGGAGATTTATGGTCCGGCACACGGAGATCTATTACACAACCTGTCTGATCTGAATGGAGCACTTTTTCTGGGTCTTCTACAATAAATCGGTAGCAGGCATAACGTCTGTCAGTTACCAAGCCAACAGTGAATTCAATTGGCCAATATATCACGGGTTATGCCTTATTACAATATACAATCACAGACGGCATACGCCTTGTTTTTAGATGGATGGTATACAGTATATCTGCATGTTAAATAATTTTTAAAAAGTCAACAATAATTTTTAAAAAGTCTGTTTATGAATAAATGCATTTGATTTGTTAGTCTTATTTTGCCTCTATAATACAAAATAATATTTGGTTAATTTGGAAATTATAGCGTGAAGAAGGGTCCATAATAGAAACCGAATGAGTCATTGAGGATAGTCTACCTAAGTCAATGGTACAGTATGAGTACAGTCTTAACCGGAGCAAGAAAGTCAGACACAGGACACAGACGTCACAGTGCTCTTTGAGTTAGGATGGACTGCGCCTTGTTTCTGGGTCAGGACGCTGGTCCCAACTCACTCTCCACTGTGTTAAAGTGACCCAGAGGTGTCCAGCAAACTATGTCAGACCTTGTTTTTCTTTCGGAGGAAGCCCATACATTACCAAAGGATGTCTGATATATCTCACTTTTTCCACCCTTGAATAAACCGCAGTATGCTGCACATGGACACACATGCATATCTGATCGAGGTGGAAGTATAATGGGTCAGAGGTTCAGGATGGAGCGAGATGGAGATGCTCCGCTTGTATGTAATGGGAGAAAACAGGAATGACGTTTGGTGTCGGTGCCGCACGTAGGTTTCTTATGAAGTGGACAGGCGTCTGTGTAAATACCAAGTCGCTGGACGAGCGGACTCACTAGAACTTGTGCAAACAAAATGTTTACACAGATCCAATATGGACCACCTCGGCAAGATTAGTGTGTAACGTGAACATCTTGTTCTGGTTTGGGGAAGAAGAGGCTGTAGATAGGGGAGCGCAGCTGCTCCGTGAGGCCCTCAGGCCCTCACAAGCATGTACCTGTTACTTGTTTGTGTGTGTGTGTGTGTGGTGGATTGCAGAAACCATACATAATATTCAGTTCTTAAGAGCTCTTACTTTGCTTATGTGAATTCCAGAGAGTTCCTGGTTAAATATTAACAGCCCAAGCTCTTCCTATACCAGATTGTGACATGGCTTGAGAACAGCTAGGACGAGAATTTAAAGGTCTCATCTTCTGACTTTTTTTTACACCCTATAAAACTTGCCTAAAAGGCTTTGCATGTGAGATATGTGAAGTCTCATCTCACTTCAGAGACTTTTAAATAAAAAGTGTCCTGGGAGAGGGAGCCACATGGTAAGTGGATCTGCAGCCTCCTCCATGCCGAGCATGTTGAAAGAAGGAGGCTCAGCAGATGGAGTTTTGATTAAAGAAAACATGCTTTTTCTCTGTCCTGCACATCAAAGATTGAGTTACCAAAATAAGCACTGAAAAAACATTAGCCAAACATGAGTAATGCTTATTATGCACTGATGAGTGTTAATTTGTTTACTCGAAAAACACCAATACGAATAATTGGCCAATCAAATGCACGAATGGAAATCATGTCAGAATCACAGCTTTGTGTTTGACATGAGCACACACTGGCTCACAACTGGCTTAGAACTCTTGCCAGCAAATGTTGACATACAGTAGATTTCCAAATTTTACATCCTTTACATTCCCATCAGGCCTGGAAATTAATCACTTTCTTGCTCACAAGCTGTCATTCACAAGGTTAAATGTTTTTATGAATTCCAGAGCCTTTGCATTTTAATCATTAAAACCTTCTTGTTTCAATCATAAATGATGTAATCTGTATACTATTGTTTATAACATAACAGCAATGTTTTCCAGTTGATACATTATTTTCCTGCCCATACTCTTTTCTTGGATGCACTCCTTTCCATCATTATTTGATTAAACAAACCATAAAATCATAAAGTAAACACTGACAAGCTATGGCCAACGCATTAATTCACAAGTGGACAAACAAGGGTACAAAATGATTTGATCATCATGGGGGGGCCGGGGGTGGGGGGGGGGGGGGAATCACAGAAGCTTTGACTATGGAATAGTTGTTTGTATTTTTTGCCAGACCAGATTACTAGGCTTTTAAGTGTTGTGCTTCCTGACGTGGTTTTCTGCTCACCACAGTTGTAAAGGGTGGTTATTTCAATTACTAAAGTCTTTTTCCTGTCAAATAAAACCAGTCTGGTTATTTTCCTTTTTCCACTCTCATCAACGAGCTGGTTCTGATGTTGATGTTGGTGAAAAATTCCAGGAGATAAATTCTGGTTCTGAAATACTTAATCCCGCCCACAACCATTTAATGGTTTACTGATGCGGACTAGGGTTCTGACATTTTTCTCAGAATTCTGAAATTAAAGTCAGAATTTTAAGATTTAAGATATAAATCTGAGATCAAAGTAAAAAATCTGAGATCAAAGTCAGAATTCTGAGATTAAACTAAAAATTTAGATTTAAAAAAATCCAAAATCAAAAACATTTTTATGGTGACCCTAATCTGCTTCTGTAATAGTTAAAGCCAATAAGTTCATATTTTTTTTTCCCATTCTGACGTTTTGTTTGAAGAGTAACTAAAGGTCTTCATTTGTATATGCTAAGTTTAAGTACACATGATTGGCTGACTAGAAAATTGCATGAACGAGCCAAGTTCTGATTAAAATGACTGACGAGAGGGATATTTATGAGGACTAAGGGTTCCATTAGCCTGAATAGTAAATTAATAGCGGTACCAAAATGAGTGCCAAACTTTCAAGCCCTGATTACGATATACTGTACAGTATATAGTGAACTAATGCTGCCTAACATGTTGATTTAGCGTGCAAGGTTAACCAGACGAAGGCCAGAATGCATTATGTATATGTGTTATTATGTCATCTTGTCCCCCTTTCCTCCCTCCAGATGTCCGAGTGGATACTTCGGGCCGCGGTGCTTGCAGCCGGAGCCCCTGCGGTTGCGCATGCCCAAACCTAGTGAAAGTATGTTGACTTGAAAAGCGCAGCTTCACACAGAGGACCAGTGTCCCGCTGTCATCACTTCTGTCCCTCCTGTCCTCTGTCCTAGAGGTGCTGACAGTGGGATGCTTTGGCCTCTGCGGTCCATGGTGCTGCTCTTGTTCTAATTTCATGTTTTCTCTGCTTTCTTCCCTCTTTCCCCCCTTTTTTTTTGCCCCTATCTCCCTCTCTCTCTCTGGCATTTCTTCTCTTTCTCTCTTTTTTTTTTTTTGCTTTTTATCCCTTTTTTCTGTCCCTTTCCTCCTTTCTGTGGTTTTGTTTCCTTCCATCAGGTGTCCAAATGACTTTACTGGTGATCGCTGTCAAACCTACGTTATGGCCAGTTTCTACCGTATGTCCATTTCTTCTTTCCTCTGTCTGTCTGTCTGTCTGTCTGTGCTGCATGCTGGAGCTGCCGTGTTATGAGCTCCTTGTTACTCTTTAATGGTTGATGCTCTGCTATTTGTTCTAACAGATGCAGTCAGTTATGTTATCCCATCCAGTGACCAGTTGACTCTCCATGCATCACTAAAAAAACATTAAAATCATTTAAAAAATCATAATAATAATAATAAACTATATCATTAGTTAACAGCACAAATCATATGCATGGTACGTAGTATGACTGCATGTGTTTCATTAAATGACAATCATATACATTTGTGCTAAGCCATTATTAGATTACTAATTAGTGTTGTGAATGCAGTTCTGAAAAATGAAAAGAAAAAAATGATATACAGTGCTGTACAAAAGTCTTGAGCCACTTTTTATTTCTGTATATTTTGCTCTGAAAGAGCCAGACTTTCTGGTATTTTAATGTAGTCCTGTAGTCAGCTTTTTTGACTCTAATTTTCAGTCCAGTCACTGAACCTGACGAGTTTCAGAGGAATGTTTCCTCAATGCAAAACTATTAAAGCATAAAATAAACATCTAACTTAAGGCAGTGAAAAACAGATGCAGATAATGACAGATGATCAGGCCGGTGATCAGTATAGTGGACTGTTCCTACCACTGAATGCCGAATGGTTGGAACAGATGAGAGGCGAAATGAGGTTGCTGCTAAGGTTGTTGGATAAACAACCAATTTTAAAATTTTATTTTTAGGCACTTTTTTGCAGGCTTTAATATAATATACATAATTTTATTCAATTTAATATGAAGAAATAAGGAGTGACTCGGGACATTTACACAGTTCTGTATTGTATATAACCAAGATATTGCACCATCGCATCTTAAAATACATTAAAACCAATAACAAGTACTAACGATCCATAAATACTTGTATAATGCATTCAGTGCGGGATCACACTGCGAAAAAACAACAACAACATTTTATGTAATGTATAAACAACTAGAGCATATGCATAAAAAATACAGTAGATATTGCACTTCAACTTTTACCTTGATTAAAAGAAATACTACACTGCTTTCAAGCTGAACATTATCTAATATCTCCTGCTTTTGTAAGGTATATTAAGGTTTCAACACTTTTCCCTAAAGTATTCAACTTAAGGAACAGATCTTCTGACTCAAATTTCAGGACGAGACATGCATGAGAGGCAAAATGTATTCTTCTTTTATCTAATGTTATTGAACTTTTCAACACTAGCACAATATACAGTAGTACTTAAAAAAAGTTTCCTGAAAGTGTCATGAAAGTGCAGTACTTCCTACCTGTAAATGGGATCACCTCCCTGCAAAGTAAAATTTAGTTTGTAATGCTAACTGGTAAAGTAAGTACAACGTCCTCTGTCGTAAATATATATCATTGCTATTATACAATTTCGATTCATACCATCTGACCAATCAGATTTGAGATTTTTTTAAAGATTTTGAATAAGCAGGTAAATAAAGATTTCTAAAAAGAATCGGTTGCCTAAGGTATAAAAGAAAAAAAAGATTTTGTGACAGAATTAACACGAACTCTCTAACAATCTACAACGCTAGATTTTTTTTGCAGACAGCCACCCACTGTGCAAACCCCAAAACAGAATGTCATAATCCTCAGAGTTGGAGAAGAATACTCGTCAGATGTGCATGACTGGAACCCAAGTATAATCATGTCCTACGGTTCAACCATCATCTTGTTCAGACTTGAATATTCGACCAAAACGCTCTGATTAGTTTAAGCAAACATGCCAGCATTGTTACGTCCATCTGGTTCATACATGAAGCTTTTCCTAGAAGCCTTTTTGAACTGGCGGTCTGAAGGCATGCCATCGTCATCAGCAGACAGACTGATCTTTGAAGGTATTGTGGAATTAAATGCGAAATATAAACCAAGATTTCATACCTTTTCCACTTTATGAAGCGACCTCATTTGTATGGAAAACACCACTGGGGTAGCTTTTATTCATGTAAGCCTCCCTCCAGGGAAAATTCTAACAGAAACCCTCTTACTCCATCGTGCCCCTCCCCCCCCCCACACCTCTTCCGCCTCCAGTTCCTAGACCATCCCCGTAATTACTGGGGTGGTTAATAGCATCTCTTCCCTGAGGTAGCATGCTTTTACTTCACTACACAACACTATCCCTTCCTTACATGTCCATCAACTCTTGAATTAGTTCCAGAAGAAGGTGGAGCACAAGGAAAACTTGGCTTTGACAGTTCATGGCCGTAGGCTATTGGCTCTTACATGAGGCCGCTGTTCACACAGAACCATGGCTTTATGCTCTCATCAGCGTTGCTATGCTGGCAGTGTTTACCTTTCAACATGACCCCGGTGTTAACACATGTTTATTTGCAAGAGGACAGCAGATAAATCACGTCAGGGTGGATGCAAACAAACCTGCGAGGATGAGGAGCTTACGGAACTGTACCCGGGTTGGAAAACGAATTTTTTTTTTCAAATAAAAGAATAAAGGAGGTATAATTTATGGAATGACGTAGAGAAGGCACTCGAAGCGGCACACAGCAAATGGTATAATTTGATGTGGGGCCTATTAAGGTGTCATGTTATGTCTTGACGTGAGATTTATAACAGCAGAATGGTTACCTTTGTTCAGGTCACCTATCAAGTCTTTGCACGTTAGTTTTTGTTAGTTCTTGCTCTGTCAAAAGTCAGGTCTTTCTTTTTGTGCGCAGTTTGGGAGGTCTGGACTGGAGGATCTTGTGTTGAAACAGTGAGATACATCTTCACTGCTATAGCATTGCCCTGCATCTAAAATAGGGATAAGATGTTGGATAGGGATAAGATGATTATGGAAAGTTCTTCCTCTTGTATTATCTGTCAGTGACCATGCAGATGATTTGATATGAGGAACACAAGCGCAAACAACCACTTATGGAAGATCTGCATCACCATAAGTGACATGGTTATGGTGCCGAGTAGAAAAATCAAGACAGTTTGGATAACGCCTTGTGAAAGCTTAATTGGCTCAATCAAACAGACAGAAACGTGTAGTCTGAATGGTATTGGTCCATGCATTGGTCCAGCTGTTGTCATAGCAGCGGTGTATATTTAGAACAGCCTAAGTTCATCCATCAAAAAAGTGGACAGATGAACTCCTCCCCAGCCCCCGATTGGGTTGGGACTTCATAAATGGATGCACGTTGCTCTGACACATCTGTCATCATCCAATCAGTTTCCCAGATCCTAAAATAGCTAAGCATGTCATCATTATGGAAGGATTCAATGTTGGGATATGAGCTCATTTTTCATTAACAATGCTGCGCAATACCTTGCAATACTGATTTACAGAATTGAATGAAAACTCATGTACAGTTAATTCGGATTATACTGTGTCTAAGGAAAATGCTCATTTCTTATTGGCTGACAGATATTCTTACATTTGGAAACTGCTAACATTTGAAATTGGAAATAATATAAGGGGCATTCAAGTCCAATTCTGGTGATGAGACTCTTGGCAGCATTAAAACATTAAAATAGTGCAAACATTTTAAAGAAGACCATATGGATGTGAATGATGATCCTAATGCAGATGTCCCTGAGAACATTCAGCCAGAGGAACGCATGATCTTTGAAAATCGACAGATAACTTGTGACGATGTGTCTGTGGGAACTGCATACACAATCGTCCACCAACACCACTTGCACATTACAGGAACTCGGCTTGGAGTTATTGCCACGTCCCCTGTACAGTCCTGACCTTGCTTCAAGCTATTTTTGGGCCATTAAAGGAATTCTGAAGAAGCCTCTAATGTGATCCAGTAACCAAGTTTCAGCTTTTTTTTTTTTTTTGGTCATAATATCAGCCTACAAATTTTTAATAAATTGCAATGCCAGGCATGTTATGGAATTTGCAAACAGAGTACAGACTCATCCAAGAAGTCCATGTGGGATAAGATTGTGCAATTCACATTCTTACACCTAAACTGAGATGAACTGTATAGGGTGGCTGTATACAAGATTGTAATCTATCCTGATCTTAACAGAGGGTTATTGTGCTCCTCTGATTGTGGTAAACATAACATAAATCATACTTCGGTTGTTTGGATGAGGCACAAAAACCCGAAATAAAAGGCGATTATGCAGTTAGGTATGTACAACTTTAACAGCATGTTCTCATTAATGAATAATTGATATATATCCACAGCAATTAACAATTAACACTTAACTTTAGACCAAAATCAGCCAAATTGTTTATGTCTGCAAATTAAATGTATGAAATATCTGTAATTGTGCACGAGAAGGTAAGATTGTTAAGTTTACACAAAAATCTGTTAATGAATATGCATTCCTGAGTTCTTCTTGTATACAAATACATGCTCGTTAACCCTTAATCATACATAAAATAACAAATAAATCGAACAATTCCTCCTTTATAACGTATAATAAACCTTATAAAATTAAAAAACTAACCAGACTGCACTTAAAAAAACATCTAATCCACCAGAATGGATAATTTGCCAAACTTTGGTATGATTATATGACTATAAGGTGATCATGACAATTCCCTCTATTTCCCACCTGTTAATCTAGAAGTGTTTTCTAGCCTATAGGGAAGCGTATGGCATGCCTGCATGCTCCGGCACGCTCTAACAGCTTGCTGTTGACATAATACTCTGGTACTTATAAGCGCAGTCGGCTACAACATTGTTCCTCTCCCACTGCCTGGCTCGCCCTTCTCACGCCACTCACGCAACGCACATGTGTTGGAATATCCGTCTCTTAAACTTTGTTCTGTTGTGTTTTTCCCCCTCCACCTGTCGCCTTCCTGTCATGGCAGAGTCTCTTGGGATTGAATTTATGGGTATGGACCAACTTTTCTTTTTTTCCCCCTGATTCTCTTCCTAAGTAGATCTGTGTAGATCCAGCTGTGTTCACCAGACCTCCATCGCTTTCTTTCTGATGGACTCGAAAGCCATTGAACGTGTCGATTAACAGATCGATCTGTCTGTCAGCACTCGCTGTGTAGTAATATAACCCCTTTTTCCTGGTGTCAGCATGAGAACCGGTATCTGCAGCCCTCGTCCTGTTGGGGAAAAGCGTGTAGTTTCTATTTTAAGAGGACTCTGATGGGTCCCATCAGCTCTAGTTGAAACCGAGGACAATTGCGTTCATGCATGCAGGATCACTCTCAACACACTGAAGATACTAAAAAACATATTATTTATTTAAAAAACGTTTAAGGTCTCGAGTTTTAAAAGCTTTTTATCATAGGGGTATTTGTGTTTCCGCTACAGTTTTTGGTATTTTCCGTTAAGGGTGTATCACATTACTGTTATCTGCATTTTATTTAAAAATGTGGCAAACATTGGAAAAAATTTACAGGTAGAAAGTCAGCATTGCCTGGAATTCTGGCTTTGACAGTTCCTCAAACTCAGCTACATCACCCAGATCCAAAAATTGGTCTCAACTAGAGATGTCTACATGATTGAACAATTTTTTTTCAATCCTGTTTAAGCAGTTATTGCTTTTTATTGCAAAAATGTCAAACAAATTTAGTCTACAATACAGACCACCTAGAAACCAGATTTAAACCACGACACCTCTGACCTGGACATACATCTAGTCTCAACCAGATGCCTGAATAGTGAGCTTCCTACACCTAAAAACACTGTTCATAACATGTCCTACTTGTTCGGTCCAACATTGTAACCTATTGTCAGTGCAGCGTCTTTGGTGTCTACCTTGGTAAAGACGTAACAATCTGCCAATGGACAAGGTTTACAAATAACTTTAAATAAGAAATCGTGTTTATACTAACAGTCTGCACTTAGACTTCTAAAAAGTCACATAAAGTGACGCACGAATAAACGTAATAAAATATACTTCCGTTCATTTCGCAGAAAATTTCAGTCACTTTAAGGGAATCGTGGAAAATCTTTGGAGGTAGTACCCCAAGTTTGTTTCTCCTCTCTTTGGAGAAAAGTGCGTAAGTTTTAAGTTGACCACCTGCGACCTTATAACCACCCTGCTCCGAGGGCGGTATGACACAGGGATTTGCGTAAACCTCGACAGTCTGTTATTTACCTCTTGGTAAACAAGAGGATATCTTCAAGTGAATTTGTTTGTGCATCAGCGCTAAGAGCGTAATTACAATCCACCTGGCTAGTTCAAACCCGAGCTGTGTCACCTATAAGTCATCCCGCGTACACTCATCAAAAGCCTCGCCAGTCCACATGTGATTATGCTATCAGACGTCATCCTTTTTAAACGACCGTCATGTTTACCAAACACCAGATGAAATCCTGCCGGCTGAATTATGCCTTCATGCTCTAATGTTTTGATGTGGATCTGGACGCCGGGTCATGGCAGGGGACACACGAGAACGAGCAGTTGGAGTAATGGAAAATTTTTCCCGCTCTCCTACTGATTCTTCATTAAAATTGTGGACGAGTGCTGCAGATAATAGCCCGTTCTCCTTTCTTTGGGCATCATTGTTGGATTTTACGGCAATCTGTGTGCTTTGCCCTCTTTCATTATCTCTGGTTTTCTCACTTCTCTAACTTCTCTGCACTCTACCCTTATATTTTCTTGTCTTTGTGCCTTTTTTCACCACTCTCTGAGATTCATACCTCATCTCGTTCTTTATTCGAAAATTGGACACCGTCTCTGTTTTTGTTTAGCTGTCCCTGTGGTTTTGTTTTTAAGCATTTAAATGTACTCTCTCTGTTGTAAATAGCATGCCAGACTCCATTTGTGCGCTGGTTACATTCTTGTTTATATGTTCTTTTATAGACTTGCCTGCTTTCCTTTACTAAAGCCACTTGTTTCTCTTGGAAATGACCTGTTCAATGATGTATATAAACTACTGCTCGAGTGGTGAATCAGTTTCAGAGGAAAAGAAAAAGAGCGTATACACTCCTCATCTCTCTGTCAGAGAGAAAATAAATGATTACCCTTACAGGTTCTGTTTGCTATTTTCACTCTGCAGGCAAGGTTGCCAGATTGGGTTCAAGTTTTCACAATATAAAATGAGTCCTTAAACCATATTTGACCAAATGACTATGAGCTTATTTGTCTTTAAAAGTTCTATTCTGTAGTGTGAAGCACATCACAGCTGGATCATATCATTAATAATCGTTACAAGTTGTCCTTAGCTGTGGAAATCTTCTTTAGATAAAACCCATGTGGCTTTTCAAAGGAACAATTCCAAGGGAAACACAACAGGCGGTTTGTTTTTCTCTTATCCCTATCTTTTTTTTTTTTCTTTTTCTGATATAATCATTTGGCATGTTTTAAGAAAAGATCATTTTGTTTTCCTGAATTTGAATTTCATTTGACATTGATTTGCTGCCGTAGTAAAACCTGTAATTAACCTGCACCTCTGATCGCATATGTTCCATTATATAATTTTAGATAGCACAGCCTGGATGGCATAGTCATCTCTATTTGTGCTGGTTGGATCTCCATTGGTCCTCCACCAGCATAAATCAGGCTGTGCGATGAATTAATCTGAAATGCAATGCCCTCCAGTGGACGCAAACACCTATGGAATCAGGGAGGCAGGTTTATCAGGGCCTGCGGGGATTCCCTTTTAGCGCAGTGTTATTCATCCTCACATCCATGGCAATGATGCGTGTATGGCTCACCCAAGCATTTTCCACTGCTGAGCTGGCCCATTAGATAGACGAGAGGAAGGCTCAGGCATGTCCCATAGCTGTAATTAACTTTTATCTTCATGTGGCTAATGGGTGTGCGGATCCTGACTCCATTGCATTACCTGAGTCATAGTCTGTGTGCATTATATCTACACATACTGTAAAACTGTAAAAGCAAAAGCTGTGTATTGCTAAAGAACTGTGCAGGTCTTGAACCACCATTCATTTCTTTATATTTGCTTCTAAAGAGCCTTACTTACTCATCTTTTTTGATGATAGACTTACTGTAATTGGCCCCTTATTTTTTGGTCTCCTTTTCATTCCAGTACTTGTACCTGAGCAGTTTCTAAAATAAAAAAATCATTCAAGCATAAAACCATCTAATGTAAGGCATTAACCAGTGAGACACAGATGCAGATGATGACAGCTGTTCAGGTCGGTCATTAGTATACTGGTATGGTTGGAACAGACGAGAGGGGAAATGAGATTGCTACTGAGGTTGTTTCATGAACAAAATTTTTATATTTTTAAAATTGTATATTTAGGCACATTTGTTCCTGTCTTTTTAATGTAATCTAATTAAACTTGTTATAAAGAAATGAGGGGTAAATCATGATTTTTATACAATACTGTGGGTCTGGATAATCTGTTATCGATATTAAGATAAATATCTTTTTCTAGAAGAAGTTCATTGGTGAATTTTAAACTCGAATCATAATTCACATCATATAGCAGTTAATTATTTCTTTATTTTTGTTATAGATCATTTGAAATGGACATCATTTAGACCTATAATTATTGAGCTATAATAATTGTTAAGGTAACTTAGAATTAACAATATATTATATAAGCAGATATTTGGATTTTACTTTCTATTTCTTTAGGCCTTTTTTGTCTTGGAATAAAAGCTCCGCCCCCAGTCAGATCCATAGATGCACTGCAGACTGCCACTTTTCTCTAAAAGCCATCTCATGAGCCATACTGTAGATAGATTTAACAGTGTGTGAGGCTTAGTAGATGAAAGAGTCGAAAAAAAACACGTAACTGAAACCATATATCCATAAATTAAGCTGTTTTTCTAATACTTCGACTGGCAAACCTAGAAATCATGTAATGTGTAGCGTGCTATTATATATATATATATAATTAAATATATATATATATATATATATATATATATATATATTTTTTTTTTTTTTTTTTTTTTTTTCATTGTACTGTATAAATTGGATATATATATACCTGTATATTTTTTAAAGATCCTACAATGTGATTTTCTAGACTTTTTTCATAGTTTTTTTCCAAAAAGATTAAGGGAACACTTAGTCCCAGTTTGACTTGAACCATGCATACACATATGAGAGTCGTTCAAGTCAAACAAAAAAAAACTTTTTTGCTATATCATATATCCTTCCCATTAAGGCATGATTTCTTAAACAGAGAAGCAGTGGAAAATGTTTAGGAGGATATGAGGAGATTGATGTAACATGCTGCAGATGAGACACTGACAGTTATCTGTGTGTGTATGTGGGTGTGTCCGGCGTGGTACAGAGGCAGAGGAGCTCTATCAGAAGAGAGTCCTGACAATCACAGGCATCTGCGTGGCTCTGTTGGTGGTGGGCATCGTGTGCGTGGTGGCCTACTGCAAAACCAAGTAAGTACACAGATGTGCACTTTGCGATCACTTTGTCGTAAACCCTTATAGACCGTAGCCATGCTTAAGCGCTATGGAGTGTGTGATGTAGTGAATGTGACTCTGGGTCAGTGTCCGAAAAAGTGACGCTGCCTCACTATAGCCTCCCCCCTAGGAAACAGAGGAAGAAGATGCACAATCACCTGAGGCAGAACATGTGTCTGGATCACCCTAATCGCAGCCTGGCCAACGGGCCCAATCACCCAGGCCCTGGCCCTGAGGAAATCCCCATGGTGGATGTAGGTCTTTTGTTTTAAACGCACTCTGTCATGATTTTTTTTTTTTTTTTTTTTGCGTTGTCTGAAAGTGTGTGTCTTTTATAGTATATTTCAAAGAACGTCCCAGCCACAGAGAGAGTCATGAGAAGCGGCGCGGATACGCCATTTGCCGGCAGCCATCATTCTTCCAGATCCCACAATTCCTCCACCCAGGTCCACTCCTCCACACACAGGTACGAGCATTATGGTAGCGTATGAGGGTTTGTGTGGATCATTTTTAATCATTATCGCAATGTGTCTTCACACAACTGCTACTGTACCAAACTGCCATTATAGTTTTGTTAAATCATGGCAGTAACATGAGCCAAATAATTACAACATCAAACAAGACACATTAAGCATTCACTAATCTGTTTTCCAAGTCATGTTGTAATAACATAATCTACTCAGTGTCATGTACAGTAATCTATTCAGAATGTCCAGACTAGTCATTCTGTTCACCGAAATCTAAACTGTTTGAGCATTTGGTCTGTTCCCCAAATTCTTTCTTCCTCCCTTACTGAGGGAAATATAGCCTGAGGTCTTCCTTTACATTCAGAGTTCAGCATTTTCTGCTTGTTGCGTGACTATTTCATGGTCTTTCCTAGGGCTGGACGATTAATCATCGCTATTTTTGAATTCCTGGAATAATTACTCTTAGCATATCTTAGCACAATCAGCTAATGATAGGAACTATTTTTTTGTCCACTCCGATGCAAATTCTGTTGTGTGAAATAGTAAATTGGCTAATTCATTATTGTTATTGTCATACAAGACATTATACCGCAATGCTGTTATCACTGCACACTAAGATATGACTGGCTGGAAATTGATTGTTGATTTGGTTTCTATAACTGCAGCTCTGAAAATAGTGCCAGCTGTAATTCAAATCACAGGTTTATACTCTAGCCTCAAGCTGGGTTTATTTGGCTCCAGCACCAAAGACATGTAAGAACAATTAGCATAAATTTCCTCATGGTTTGGTTCAACTTTCAGTTCAGTCCATGAAACATGTTAAGCGGTTTTTGTTTTTTTTGTTGTTGTTGTTTTTTTTGTTGCAAATTCTACTGCATTGATTTTTTTGAAATGTGAAGCATGTTGCAAAAGATATATACTAAATATAAATAGATTATTATACAATGAAGATAAAGCTCATAAATTCTGTGGTAAGCACAATAAGAAGAAGTGGCAAGAGTAAATCGAACATATTTAACACATCAAATTAGCATTAATAATATGATATAAGAAGACTATATTACTAATAGCATTCAGGTTTTGTGCACATTGGAAAAAAATACATACATAAGTATGTATTTACATACATAAGTATGTAAATACATACATAAAGTACATTATTGCTTGTCACAAGTTTCAGTCTTAGCACCCTCTTGTGGTCTACATAAAAAAAAATTTAGGGACTTGTTTCATTAAGGACACCAACTTCGTTACCACGATAAAACTCATCCTGGTTTCTACCACAAACTAAAAGTTTAAAAACCTATTTTTCTTTTTTTTTTTTTATGAGGTGCGTTCATAAATGTTACACAACACATTTCATGAAGAATGGATTTACAATGCAGGATGAGTTTGAAAAAGTGGTTCAAACTAACCATCCAGCAGATGTGTGTATTAATAAAAAATTTTACTCTAGTTCTAGCACTCCTTTGCCATGTTTAGACCAAGTTTTATGATCAACGTTTTTTATTCCTCTTGTGGACATTTTAAGCTAAATCCAACTCATTGTAACCAACTGTGGCGCTAAGATAAAGCATGCAAAATTTCAACTTCCTCAGACAAACAGGCATGGCTGTATAAGAATTTATTTTGTTATAGGGCCCCTTGAAGGCAAATGAAATAAAAATTGGGGTCTGCTCTCTCAGTATATCTCAAATATCCTGTTGAATATTTGTGCCAATTTATGACTCATTTAATGAATATGGGCCATACAATATGTGCTGGGCATCAGCTGACCTAGGACTAATGTTTGGCCAGTCGACTTCATGTAACCTGGATATGGTCAAGGGAACCTCGGGCCTTTCCCAGGAAATTCATGGCACAAGGCAGGGGACACCCAGGATTGGGTGCCAACCCATCATAGGGCTCACAACTATTCATACGCTGTTTTCAATTTGGAAACACCACTCACAGCCTACAAAGTGATCTAAACCCCAAGCAAGGAAAGTTCAAACCAACAGAGCTAACCACTGAGCCACCGTGCCTTGCGCTGCCTATCCACCCCACCCCCCAAGGCTTATCATCTGTCTTTGGATATTTTTTGCCATGAGGGTCTGAAGATTATCCACACCAAATTTTGTGCAGATTAGACCAACTGTCCAGGAGCTGTTAAAAATGTAGAAAAGTACAAAGAAAAATGAGGAAAGGCAGGGAAGTTTATTAGGTGTAATTGGACTGGGCCTGGCCAGGGGTAGTTAAGGCATACTTTGCTTAAGAACGAAAAACAATCTTTCTTGGTCAGTTGGTTTATAAGTTATGAGCCAAAATGTAAAAAAGTGTAATAGCGCCACCATCAGGCTAATCAAAGTTGTTTTACTTGCCTGAGCTATGGGCTCCATCTGTGTCTCAATAATAATAATAATAATAATAATAACAATAATAATAATCCTAGCAAACATAAGAGTTTTGAAGCTTGGACCCCAAATTAATGCACGTGCTTCGAAAACACAGGAATACGTCATTACTTCTCCTCTGAAAGTAGTCTCCAGTATCAGAGTTTGTTTTCCACCACTAGAGAGATTGTACAGGATAGTTCCAGTTTCTTTGCAAGCTGAGCTTTTTGTCTTAAACTTTAAAAAAGAAACGAATGAGAGGCTGGCAAAGGTCCTGCAGTTAATACGTAGGTTTTATGTTTCTCTCTCTCTCTCTCTCTCTCTATATATATATATATATATATATATATATATATATATGTATATATATAGGTCTGGGAGGAATAAGTCAATTTCAGACATGCTTTTATAGAAAACTAATTATTTTGGATTGTTCAGTAACTTCAAGCTGTACTTCAAACCTCTGGTTGTTGATTATTTTTCTGCCTTGTCCTGTCCTTGTTTTCCCCCAGTTTATTATCATTCGTACAATTTGTCTATCAAATAAAAATCTTTGAGAATCTATTAAGGATGTACATGATGTACCGTAATCATAGTGAGTATATTAATATGTCTTAAGCTTTGGGATTCTTGTACGTATGTGATGTCTAAAAGGATCTTTGTCTGTATGACTGGTCTATTTTGCAACAGACATGATGAGAAGACATGGAGTCTCG
Organism: Clarias gariepinus; assembly: GCF_024256425.1. NCBI lineage: Eukaryota > Metazoa > Chordata > Actinopteri > Siluriformes > Clariidae > Clarias > Clarias gariepinus. The sequence continues at coordinate 7,220,504 of NC_071118.1, read as the reverse complement.
AGCGGACAGACAGCGTGCTGTCAGACTGTCCCTCAGGCGTGCTCTCGTCCTCTGTGGGCACCAGTAAGTGCAGCAGTCCGGCGTGTATGGAGGCACGAGCGCGTCGTGCCGGCCACTGCAGCTTCCCGGACTCCCGCCGGCCACCGCTGCGCTACGGCGACTCCTTCGACTCGCTCGACTCACCACACAGCGACAGGTGACGCTCGGCACTGCCATGCCTCTGAGCGCGCTTAGAGATACTAGCAGTTCTAGCATTAAACACTGCTGATGTAAATCACACAGTATAGCACGCAGTGAAGATATTAGTGTATGCTGAGAGGTATTTAGGGTCAGGTGGTGCAGGTCAAGTTGAACCCAGATGCAGCATATACACATCAGGGAGCGGAGCTAGCACACGGCCAGCTGTATTTACAGATATCTCTTGCCTGCTAGCCACCCCCGCTGTCATGCAGCAGCCAAAACAGCAGGATTTATACCGTAAGGGGTTCATTAAGTCAACAAAAGCTGAACAACACATTATCTCATGTTTTTCTTTTTTTAAACCTCTAGTGCACCACCGACTTTACCTCATCTTTCGCCCTTTCCAAATTAGATAACGACGATCACGTGATCACTCCATTCAAGAAGAATGGAGCGGCTCCTGTTCTCCGAATGTGAAAGAAATTATTTGGTGTCGAGCAAATTGGCAGGTTTGGCGTTAACAAGGGAGCAGAGCGCGTAGAGCTCGCATGTGCTGTGGATAGAGTGTAAAACCACACTGCGGTGGCCCGTAGCCACGGCGCTCGTTATTTATGGAAGCATTTGCGCATCTGCTCTCGAGGCTCTCAGATGCGGGATCTTAATGTTCACACTGTAATTTTCCTCGAGTTAAGGCGAAGACGAGGGGGACCTGTTTACACCGCAGCGTAACAAACATCACACAGATTTAAACACTGCAGAAGGTCGCAGAGTTTATAGCACACCGCGAGCACACACAACACACTAAAAGCCAGAGGCTCATCTGTTAATAATGTTTGTGTTTTGGCTACGGCACTTTGACTATTTTCTCTTCAGGATAACATTTGAGTCACACTGGATTAAACCGGTGTTCAGTTTAAGGGGGTAAGCTTGTCAGAGTTTGTGCTTTGGTTAAATAGTGCGTCCTTAAATAGTCTATCGAAACCCATCTCGCCTGAATGCTGGGCGTTCTGAATTCAGCCTCTATCTATTGATTAGGTAAATTGATGCCTTTTGCTAAATTAATCAACAGCACATTTATTAAAGTTTTATATACAGTATATGGATGTACCGTGTGTTCGGAATATCTTTTCTCACTTCTTGCTCCGTCCTCCTTCAGGTACGTGTCAGCCCTGACCACGCCAGCACGCTTGTCTCCAGTGGACTTCCATTACTCACTGCCTCCACAGGTGCCTACCTTCCAGATCACGTCTCCCAACGCCAGCCATGCCATGTCTCTGCCGCCAGCCGCCCGCTCCCCCTACCCACCCGAGGAGGACCAGCCGCTGCTTCGCTGCTACCAGCTGCCTCTGCACGAGGCCCAGCGCCACGAGCCCTACAAGCAGCGGATACAACAGCAGCGGCCGCGCTCCTACCTGCAGGACAGCGCAGGCAGCTTGCCCTCCAGTCCGTACCGGCTGGCCCAGGACGACGACGAGTACGAGAGCACGCAGGAGTACCCGCCCTCACTGGAGCAACCAAAGAGAAGCAATGGACGCTGGCATAGGTCCAGACTGAACGGGCACGTGGCACCGCAGGGCTACCGGCCGCCCCGGGACTTGGGCTCACGCAGCTGCTTGTCGGACAGTGAGCCGGAAGAGGGCGAGGAGGGCGAGAGCACGCCCTTCCTCAGCATGCAGAACATAAACACACCCGAGCCCTCAGCCATCTACAGGCCTGTGCTGCCCACACACACACGGACTTCCCACACACAGAGCAGACACACGCAGCAGCAGCAGCAGCAGCACGCGCGCTCCAAACCGGACAGAGCTGCCCACTAGAGACACAGTCCACCTACCCACCTGCAAAATCTGTATATCTATAGACCTGCACCTATAAAAAATATTTTTTATTTTATATAACTAACAGATATTCTAAACAAATGAAATATTTATTTTCATTTTAGCAAAAAAAGTTGTCTACTAGTTAACAGCAAAGACTTTTTTTATAGGGAAAACTCTATTTATATGTACATTTTGATTTACAGCATAAAAGAGACGTGCCAATTTTTTCACAACTTAAAGAAATAGAATAATATTGTGGTGCCTTTTGCTGTATGCCGATGCCAGAGGGCCAGTGGAGTTTTTGTAGCCTTTCTTATAAGGACGCCTCATTTTTTATACGCACTCTTTCGTTGTCTCTATTTTGGCCTTTTTGTTTTCCTTATCCTTGTGTTCTTTTGGGAGCTGACCCCACCATTTGAGCAGTGACATTTCCTTCCCCCTTTCACACTCATGCAATATAAACCGCTCTTAAGGTGTATGTTTACAAGAATATAATTCACATGTTTAATAATTATGTTGCTTTCCTAACAGGAACCTAATGGCAAATGCAACTGGGATAGGGGCTTTTCTTTTTCTTTCCTTTTTTTTTTTCCCAATGAAATGAAAGGAATGTATGTGGTGTGCATTCAGATGTCCAGCTGATGAGTGTGTGTGTAGATGTGCTCCACACCAGTGTAAAGTGCGTGAACAGGAGGGAGATGTCTAATTTTCCAGACTAGTGTCCATTCGTTTCTTCTTCTTCATCTTCTTCTTCTCACTTCTCACTACTGAATCAAGGGTCACAGGCTTGTTATGATCCGAGAGACAGAAACTCATTCATCTGTAGCAGTTGTGGAGCTTTCGTTCGACGGCTTAGTCATCAGAGAGCCTCCGCACTCCTGTCCTCTCTTCCCAAACAGACCTGTTCCACTCTCTCTCATTCTGTCCATCCTGTCCTTCTAGTGAGGCTGATATAGAGACGTTTAACGAGTCTATTGATGATTTTTTTTTTCTTTAAGGTAGAACAGAACATCACACGTTTCTTCCATTAAGAGGAACATGAAAAATAGGAGAATATCGCTCACGAGGTCTTTTATTTTATTTATTTACCTTTTTTTTTTCAAGAACGAAAGAGTGAGAGGTGAACAGCCACGTAGTGTCTCAGGACAACCCCTCGTTTCCCCTCCTTCCTCCCTCCATCACAGGACTGAAGTAAAAGGAGAGCCCTCACAAGGCTTATGAATGTATAAGCTCCCTCTTCCATCCCCATACATGCTGGGAATCTCATCATCTCACACACACACACACACACACACACCTACACACACAAGACAAATAGCTGTGAAACTTCCTTGGGGCCATAAAAATATGCCAAAATATGCAAGCTTTATATTTTACCGTTTGTTTTCTGAACGAACCATAGTGCATTGTGTGAAAACTGTGACACCTGATTTGATTTTAGAGCGCTTGAGTTGATCTCCCCTTAGTTTTAATCGATCAGAACACCAAACCATGACACATGACAACCACCTTTGAGTCCAAACAAGACCAAACCAGACCGTTCTAGTTCAGGGCTTCCATAACTTCGATCATCTTGTCGAAGTTCCTGAACACGTACTCAAATTATTCAAAATTGGCCTTGATGTCTCTGGAAAGTTAATACGAAGATTCCGATGTCAACACATTATTGGCATAGACAATTCAGGAAATCCAAAAAACACACACACACACACACAAAAAAAAGGGAGGAATGTTAATGACGAAAAAGAAGTTGCGATTAGATAAGCAAAGGGGGAAAAACGATGTAAAAACTGGATCCTAAAGTGCTTCTCTTGCTCTGTTGTGGTGGCACAAAGAACTAGAGATACTACTAAAATAATAAATATATATATATAAAATTATTAATATAATATAATTTTTTTTTTCCTGCACTTCGATGACCAGAGTTTGTCTTTTGTTTATTCCCTGCCCTGGTGTGTTGTTCTTGTTTGTATGTTTGAGAAATGCAAAACCAGACAGTGCTTCTCTAGTTAGTTTTAAATGTGATATCCCTTTCCTCTTCCTCATCCTCCTCCTCCTCCTCCTTATCCAGAAATCCTCACTAGACTCCGACAGTTACGTTCCTACCGTTTCTTCCCTTTTGCATTTTTTTTTCCTCCCTTGAGAAGTTTAAACACCTCTCCTCTGCATGTCCTTGTGGTCAAGGTTAAATGGGTGCATGGTAAAAAAAAAAAAAAAAGCAGCAGATGATTTTTATTTCCCTCCAAGTCAGTGAAAGTGTATTTCATTTAATATTCAGCAATAAAAAGAAGAGAGAATCTTTCTCCCCCATGTCAATTCTTGGAATATGCTAGAAAAAAAAAAAGAGAAATACATGCCAGGTTGTCTTAGATTGTAAAATAAAAAATTTAATCCACGTCTTCACATTGAAAAAAAAAATATATCAAAAAAATAAATCCTTCGTATCATTTCAACTTGTGCGCATGTATGTGCAACCCTGCTGTGTGTGATTTGTCCATGCGATGCGTTTTTTTTTTTCCAGTGGATCACCAGTGTATCATCAGTGTCCAGGAAAAATGAGACTATGGTAGCTTTATTATTTCTAATAAATACTGTTTTGTAATCCAACCCTCACCTCCAGTACAGTGCTCACGAGTACACCAATTTCATAATCGTATTTCGTTCAAAGCTCGTTTCTTTCCCTTGGATAAATGGGATAGAGGACAGGTACACTGAATGGAGAGTTAAGGAAATCCAGATTAATCATTAGCATGTGAAAGAGATTTACGTTTCATTTATCAACATTTTAATGACCGCAAGAGAGTGTGTGGGAGATCCAGACAGATTGCGGTGGAAACAGACGCCGGGAGGTCAGAAAGTGTGTACAAGGGAGGCTATGTAGCTCCAGCTGCGCACATCTGAGCTGTGGAGTCAAAGAGACAATTCTTCCTGTCTTTAGAGACACTTTGCCAAATCATTCATCTGGCTCCTATCATTGGTAACACTTTCCTTTTCCCTCAGTGATTAACCTGATCAGCCTTCAGGTTTTTCTTTTTCTTTTTCTTTTTCATCCTCTTTGGACAATCCCGACAAGCCTAAACACGAAACAGATGGCTAATGTTCCCAGCTGCCAAAGAAAGAGTTTAAACAAACTGGTTTTGAAGTTATTGAGAGGAATATGATATACAACATGGCCATATAATTAGAATTTTTCCATGATGAATTATTGGCCTGGTTACATATTCTGTCATCAACCTGGAAGCATCATTTAACAATTCATCAGTGGAAATGACATTTTCTCATGCAGAAGCAAGTTATCAATGTTTTAAAGTAAAAGTGACTGCTAATGCACTGTAGACATCACGTCTAGTGCTGAAATTAAGTTCAGTTTAATCATCCCAAAATTGCTATTATTATTAGGGATGGGAGGTTTTTTTCTTTTCTTCTTTTTCTTTTAATATGATTGGGTTTTATTGTTCTTGGGTTTTTTCCCTTTTCTTCCCATTTCACTTTCCACTTTCTCCAAGATTGGGACTTTGCAACTTAATGGCCATATTATATACAGGCATGGGTTGCCCAAGGGCCCAAAAGTGCCAACCTGGCTCAAACACCCAACCCTCCAATCAGCAACCCAGAGCCTCAGCCATCTGAGCCTGAGAGAAATATAAAACAAAATATTTTATTTACAGACTACATAAACATGCTGTGCATATTCTGAAACAATGCCTTATCATGACATAATTCTAACTTATATTCAATTTAATTCAATTTAATTACTATTTAATATAATTTAATGAATAACATATTGCACCTATAGATATCCAAAAAGTATATGCACTATTTCTTTTATGTGCTTGTATTTTTATGATAACAAAAGTTGGTTTGGGAGCATGTGTGTTTGTGTGTGTGAGGTGTTTAATTATATTTTCTTCACATTATCCCTTCCAATATCAATAAAATGCATATATCTATTTCCAAATTAGTAACCATCTCTTAAGAAGGTGATGTGGAAAATATGCTATTATAGAAACCACAGTAGTGATCTCAAACGGCTGGTCAGTTTAACTGCCAAACACTTTGGGACGTACACAGTATGTTTGCAGCATTTGGCAGATGCCCTTATCCAGAGCGACTTACATCTCATCTCATCTGAGTTGTTATGGGCCTTGCTCGAGGGCCCAACAGCATCAACCAAGTAGTGAGGTTTGAACCTGGGACCTTCCAATCAGTAATCTAACACCTTCACCACTGAGCTACCCCTGCCTATCACGGATGGAACGTCACGGATGGAACGTCACGGATGGACGAATGCATAGACAAACAGATAGATTTATTATTCCAGAAAGAGAAAAAAGTAAAGAGAAAAATATAATCAAACATCATAGTATAAAATACAAAGTAAAAATCTATGTATGTACATTTATCGGATATATAATATGTTTATTCAGTAATGCATTTTTGCATGCTGAAATATGAGACATATGTGATCTCAGGAAAACAACTTTCTTTATCATGAGAAATCAATTCAATCTTAAGAAAACAAGGTTTTGGTATCTCAAGAAAACACATTTTGTCATCTTGCAATCACACAAATAGAATGCATAGCCTTAGCTTAGTGTCAACTGAGATATATGCTATATATACAATTCTATAAATTATAAATTATAGCTAATGTTATAATAATAATAATAATAATAATAATAAAAATAATTTAACTACTTTTTTTTTTTTACTAACAAAGTAAATAGCAATAGATGAGCTTTTCCGAAAATATATTTGCAGCAATGGATAACACTTTTATGCATTTCAATGCTGCACCAAAGAAGCAAAAAAAAAAAGATTAGTGGTTATGCGATACGATCAAGTTTATAACTGGCTGATTAAATGTAACTTAAGCTTTGCCGCTGTTGTTAGGACACGTAGTCTAGACACACAGATAGCACAGTATCTGGTTTTAGTTTCTGAAAGTATTTTCACCCTAATGTTCTGTAAACACGATGGTTGCCGTCTTCAGTGTCCTTGATTCAATCCTTAATGATTAATGATTTTAAAGAAACCCCACAATGTAAATGTATGTGTGAGGTGCCATGCAACACACTGCTGTCCCATCCATGGTGCATTCCTGCCTCACATCCAGAATAAAGCAGTATTAAAGATTAATAAACCCTTATAAGCTTGCCATAAGTGCATGAGAGATGATGAAGAGATCAAGCCCCCAGCTCTGAAATGAAAAGAAAGAATCATTTTGATGGAAAACTTGGTCGTAAGCACAGAGAACAGTTTTGTGAGCTTTAATGGTGTAAGCAGCCTTTCAGTCCGAGTTACCCAGATGCTGCTCTCAGATTAATAAAGACCTCTTTGAACAACTAATTTTACAAGAATAGGTTTCAACTAGGTGGATACCCAGTGTGTGGCAGCTTTCCACAAACTGAGGTATGATCGCTGGTTTTCTTGGGACACTAGTGTGAAATATGAGCTAAGCAACGACTGAATCAATCTGCCACCCAATGTTCTGAACCGTGTTACAAATTGCAAATAACTACATTCATTACATTCTGGGTAACATCAAATAGAATGTGAAAAACAACCCATCAGGGCCTTCGTTTTGTGTTATTATTTCCGAGTACACGTATGGGCTGATGCCAAAATCTTCAAATCTGATACTTGGCATGGTTTGTGAGCCTGTTGGGAAAACGGTTTAAATCTACATCTGCTGATTTTTTTGAGCTGTTTGTGTTATAAATGTTCAGCATGGTCATTGTTAGTCACTACACAAAATAGTGTAATCATGGGGTCTAATTGTATTTTATTAAGTCAGGGTAAAAAAAAAGCATTTCTTTATTTTTTTTCTAACCGGATCATCAGACTTTGAATAATCACCTTTGTTTAAACCATACCGAGCATGAAGTACTGTAGTACTAGACTAATATGATTTGGATGAAGAACAGCCACATTTCTGTCTGTCCACACACATCACCAGCGAGCCCCTTCACTGTGCCCTGCTACCAAAACCTCAGCTTCTTGGTGAATTTATCATTTGGCCACACTCTTCCCCAGCAATCAGCCACCCAGGGGTTTACAAACATACCAGCCGCTCTGAGCCAAGTGCTAGTGGAGGTCCGTGACCGCAGATTCTTGTGATGGAGATTCCCTGGGAATGTTGGAGCAAAGATCTGTAACATGTCACTTTATGGAATATAGATGGGATTATTTGTAATACTTGACCAGCCAACAGAGAGACAGAGAACAGACTGTTACCCTCACATCTGGTTTATCTCTGCCAACTGGTCTGAAGGCATGAAATTATACTAAGCACAGAACTAGGTATTTTGTAGACAAGAGAAAGACTCAAGAAGAGTGTGGCTCATATGGTTAAGGGTGTGGGTTATTGAGGTCAGGGGCTCGAGCCCTACTGCTTCAGGGTTGCTGACCCTGCGCTCTCAACAGTCATAAATTGATCAGCCATAATATTAAAACTGTTATCACTAAATCCACCCATGTATTAGGGTTTCTTGCGACACAGGGGCAGCTCCGGCCCTTTGAGTCATGACTCCACAGGGCCTTTGGGTGTGTACTGTGGTGTCTGGCTTGGTGGATTATTTGGGTGCTGTTGGTTGCAGGGTGATGCCTCCATGGATCAGGCTTGTTTGTCAATTGCATTCCATGGGTACGCAAATCGGATTGGGATCTGGTAAGTTTGGAGGCCAGGTCAACAACTCCTGTAGCACGACATGATCCTGTCTCCAGTTTTCCTGCTAAGCCCAATACACAGCAAGCTGTGATGCACTGGGTGTTCTGATACTGTTCTGTCATGGCCAGCATTGACATTTTTTCTGAAGTTTGTGCTGTATTTGTATTACTGTGGGATCAAACCAGAAGGGTGTTGATGGGGCTTGGGTGCCCATGATCCCGTCACCAGCTTACTTGTATATAATTGATAATCAATGTTATTCAATTCACTTGATAGTGGCATTAATGTCCTTTAAACAATGGTTTATACATGTTAATACCTTCATTCTCAGTCATGTCAAAGACAAAACACTTCCAGATGTTAGGTGGAAAGCTTTTCTTGCCAGTCCTGCCTACAATATTCAAGAGTTGCTGAGTTACATCAGTTTACGGTACATGCCAAGTGATGAGAAATTTGGGAGTTTTTGGTTAAGTCAAGTAGGTTTTATTTTCACTTTAACCATATACAGTACAGCTAGTACACTGTGAAACGAAACAATGTTCCTCCAGGAACAAGGTACTACATGCAACATAAATTTACAACATAAATAAACTGAAAATTAACTAGTTAACTAAAAAGCCACTTAGCTGGCTAGCTGAGACAAGACAGATTGACTTTTAATTTAACAGGGAACTATCTACGTTTTTATACAAAAAAGACGACATAAAGTGCCTGTGCAAATGTGCAAACAAAAGTGATAAACTTAATATCAGGATATCACCCCAAGCTAAGAGTCAGGTGGAGACGACCAATCATGAAATAAAACATTTACTCTGTATGTATTGCAATAACCGTCAAAGTGGGAAAAGTCCTATTTTCTGTCATTAGCTGTGGATGCAAATCACTTGGACAAAAATAAACGGATCACCTTCCATTGTGTGCTTGGGAACTAAACACGGAAAACAACCCGAGTAAATAAATCCAGGGATGGTCCTAGGAGAAATTCCGAAAACCTCCCACTGTTTAGGATAGCTACAATAGACAACAGGCAAGTGAGTCGATATTTCCATGAGTTAGACCAGAAAAAATGCTAAATTCATGTAAATTAGACCTTCCCACCTATCAAATCTGCATGAAAAACAATGTGAAGTTAAGAGGAAATGTAAATTAAAGAGGAAAGAATCATGAGTGGGAAAATGCACGTACGTGAGGCCACAAGAACTTTTGCATAACATGACTGAGCCTGTTGTACTGACGTGCCAAATAAAGAATCACAGATCCCAGGAATGCAGGAGGCAGAACAATCATTTGCAAACATCATAAAAATAACTGGACTTTGCAACAAACCGTATCAGCTTTAGATCCTGTAACTGTAACAAACATCCTGACACTTGAAAGACTATGTTCTATTTAGCGCTGAAATGCATTTCTGAAGAAAAAAAAAGTGTCACTCTGAGCAAATCTCCGCTTCCACAGTTGGACACTTCAGGGCTTTTAGAAACACTCCTCTCCCACCTGGCACTAGCAAGCCAACTAATTACACATCCAACACTCTCCTACTGTACTCACACACTCATCTTGAGTCTCCTTGATTGAAAGGCAGGCCTGCTCTCCTGGCAGTAGCAAATGCCTTGATATATGATCAGGAGATAAAGTTAACCCAAGCCTATTATGCATCCAAAAAATGATAATTGCTGCCGAGTCATTCTGCTCCAGATGTTTTATGATATCCTGTACAGTGCATGGATGGTAGACATCAAAGACATGTCTAAGTACATGCTACTGTATTTGTGCATGGTGTTTGGAAGGACAGCTAGGCATAATTACTACCTCATTGTCCTCAGCATCCATATCTGGTCATGCCTGCACGGTCTTGTTTTACATACATCATACAGTACTTTAGAGATATATCCATGAGTTACTGTATTTACGCCTGTTTCATGTGTCGGAATGTGTCGGAGGCTCTGCGGGAGTGCAGCACAGAGGGCGTGTGAAATGCAGCAAGCAGCTCCAACAGACTTATGCGCCCCCAATGAGCTTGCATGTCCATCAATCACATAATAACCAAAGGCCATCACCGCAACATGGCTGACTCGTGCTGGCCAACCCCCATCTATTATGTCTTGTTAGCATGTGAAATGGCTAAATGTAAAATAAATCATGATATACTGCACAGGAAGGATTGATATTGCATTTCAGAAAGGCCAACAGTGATGACGATGAAGTACCACTCCCAACCACCTCTGCAGAAAGAAAATGTTTTTGAAATATGCCATATTTCTTCGAAAGATCCCCTGTCTGCCCCCAAACTGTCTCAGCCTGACACTTTTGGCATGCTGAACAACAACAACAACAACAACAAGACTAAAATAACCAGCGTAACGTGGCACATTAATGTCATTTTACAAGAACCGCTGACAGGGAAAACAACTACGTTCACGTAATTGTTGACAGTCGGGTTATTTCTATCTAATCAACATGCGCAATAATATTTATGAGGGTCTGTGAAGATGTAATAACAGAGTCAGGAATTGGTCCATGTGGGCCTTTTTATAAAACCATGATTGAAGTGGTATTGATTTTGGAACATTATGCAGCACTATTGCATTACATGCTGTCATTGGAGTGGCATTCAGAAAGTAACGCTAAATAACAGCAGGCACTGAGGAAGGGTGTGTGTGTTAGAAAATATGCTTTCTGAAATCTTCAGTCCAACCAAGTCGACTTGGATGCATGTTTTGGGCAGTAAAGCGATTAAAAAATGGCTATCGACTTACCAGTGTTAACCTCCTGCTGAGGGCAACCAGATTTTGATTTGGATCCTGAATATTGGTGTACCTAAAAACCTATGGAAGCCAATAAAAATTTCACCTGGACAGACAGATAAAAGTCTTAAAGGACAAGGAAAAGCCACCATGAAAAATATTGGAGCTTTTTGGATGATTACGATTTTCAATCTCCAATAACTGATTTACGTACCTGACCTGATTCACACTCATAAGGATTTTGCTGATTTATATTTTGGGGAAAACAAACAAAACAACCAAAAACCTCATGTTTTGAGATATTTTTATGCAAGCCTTGCTTCAACAGCTCATTTGTATCCAATAACTGATCTGCAGGTCAACAACGGCGTTTCTCTTCAGTATTGAGAGTGCTTTTTTTTTCACTTCATTTTATTTTTACTTCCCATCAAATTTATTTGATGTACAGTACTGTGCAAAAGTCTTGAGTCACTGCTCATTTCTTGGTATTAAACTAAAGTAAATTAAGAGACAGATTGGATGGATTGGCATCCTGTCCAGGGTGTGTCCCACATTGTACCCCAAGTCTCCTGGGACACGCTCCAGGTCTCCTGCAACTCTGTACAGGACAAGTAGTATAAAGTATGACTAAGAGATTGAGAGAGACGAGTGAATTATGTAAAATAAATTAAAGAAGTGTTTTACTTTGACAGGCTGCAGAGTGCATAAAGATACAATGTTAAAAAATTGGCTGTTTATGTAACAATTTCAGCAGCAACCTCGTTTCCTCTCTTGTCTACTCCAAGCATACAGCAACAATATACTAATTATCTGCACCTGTTCTGCACTGGTTCATGTCTTCGGTTAGATCGTTTTTCAAACAATTCCTTGGTGTCCTAACAAAGAAAAACAATGAATCAATCGATAAATTAACATTTATTTATATAGCCTCTTACAGCAACCTAAGTTGACCCAAAGTGCTTCACAGCATAAAAAAAGACAATAAAATGGCAATAAGATAGCAATAAAAACACAAGACAAAATAAAGCATAAAAAATATTAAATATCAAAAGCCATTCTAAATAAATAAGTTTTAAGTTTGGCACTATATAACGCAGCTCAGGTGGAATGGTGTTCCAAAGTTTAGGACCAGCCACTGCAAAAGAGCGATCACCATATTAAGTAATCATGCACTTATTAAATACCATTTATTGCTCTGCTGTGCTGCAATGTGAATGGTTGATTGGATAATTGCATGAATAAACAAGAATACCAATATTCCTACTGGAATTAATGGAGAACACATGTGGAAAAATTATTTATAACCCTGAAAAGACTACAGTATGTACAAACATTCCTCTGAAGCTGGTCAGGTCTGAAACACAGGGAATGGACTGAACAGGGACTGGACTGAAAATAAGAGCCAAAAACATGCCAAAAATGCGAGTCTTTCAGAAGTCTTTCAGAACGCCTGGAGCACTATTTGAAAAACTACTTTGGAAAAAAAAATACAAGAAAGTCTGTGTCTTTAGAAGCAAGTATCAAAAAATTAGTTGTTGCTTAAGAATACTATATTTTACAAATGGTGTGCAGCTTACAGTAGTGGCTCAGTGAAACCAGAAATGGGGTTCGAATCTCACTTCCAGTCTGTGTGCATGAAGGTTTTATGTTCTTCCTGTGCTTGGTGGGTTTCCTCCCAAATGGTCCAAGACAACCATTAAAAACCATTAAAATCCATTAAAATAATATAGATTGTTCTATAATATTTATGTGCATATTCTTTTTAGGGTTATAAATAATTAAAAGGTATTTAATTTAAAGTGCATGATCACAAAGTTAATATTGAAATATTACAAAGCCTTCTGTTTTTTTTTAGTCTGCCCTGTAATCCCTGTTCTCCGCTGACCAAATCCTCAGAATTTCTCCCCAGTATTCTGATGGACACTCTGGGCCTGACATTATCACTAGAGTCTCCAACAGAACAAGATGTATTAGAACACTTGAAATAGTGCAAACACAAGCACATGGTAGGAGCGAGCCTCTGGCTTTGGTTTATTTAAACAGTTCATGTTCGCAGGTGCTAATAGGACACAGGTGCCAGGATATTCGGAGAGGATAGTTAACTTTGATTCATGCGAGAGAATCTGTTTGGATTAGCAGAATTATTGTTATTAGAATTGTAAGTAGTGTGTGTGTGTGATCTTCATTTTCTTTAGTCAACGGTGCCAGGAATTCTGTGGTTGTTTGTATGAGTGGGCCTTTTTATATAGTGAAAAGTGTGTGGTTTTTCATACCCACAACAAGTGTTAAAATGAACATGACAAAAAGACTACTGAAGCTGAACTTTAACTGAATTAGGTAAACAGCAGAAATTGATGATGATGATTTAACTTATATAATGGTAATAAATTTTTATAACAAACAAAGGTTTAATTGTAACCAAAGCAATAAAACTTGAGAGTGGTAGTTGTAGGTAAAATTTGAGGCATGTGAGAGGTGTAAATAAGAGCAGGCACTTGACCTAATGCCTCAAGTATGTTTTGCACATGTTGAAGCTTGGTTCTTCCCGCTACGTTCCTTCGAGGGAAGTATAACTTTCACTCCACTATGTTTGTGTTATCTAAACGAATCCATATGCTCTAACATCCCTGTAGATCCTGATCCCTTCGCCACAACTTGAATACCATAATGTATTTAAATCCTTAAACCTATTAAACTGTCAGCTTAGCACTCAGTTATTCATCCTAAAGCATATTATTCAGGAAGTACCAGAATTGATTAAGTTGCTCCATTGAACCTAACATGGAAGTTACACTAAATAGTTTGGTTTATATTGGATGTAAACATCCCTTTCCAGATTTAGTTTCCATTTCCTATTTTAACAACATATACCTTTCTAGGACATCCTATACAATTGTGTGATTCAAAATGTGTGTTGCCAGTTTGAAGAAGAACCGTTTATGGGTGTGATGGTCAGCTGTTCACATACTTTTGGCCATATAGGGTATTTAATATGGATGCAAAATTCATGATGAGTAATAATGTGGCCAAAAATTGACACAAGATGACATAGGAATAGAAAAGTCAGAAATTACAGTGATGAGACCCTCAGCCACAATAAAACAGTTGAATGGTGCAAACATTTCATAGAAGGCCATATGTCCGTGAAAGGCAATCCCAGGCCAAGGTCCTGGAGCCAACTGCAGTCGATCTGGTCAACATTCAGCACCTGATGCTTAAAAATCGATGAAAAACTAGTCACTAATTTGAAAAAGAGAAGCATCTGTCTGTGGGAACTGTTATTGCCACATCTCGCAGTACAGTCCTGCCCTCGCTCCAGGCCATTTCCACATTAATAGCCATTAAAGTAATTCCTGGAAAGTCAGAGTTTCAGACATGAAGCAGGCAGTCCAGTCATGGCCCTGGTGTTATATCTACCTTGATGGTATCCAAGCACTTTTTTTAAAGTAGGTGGGGAATTTTGGTTTCGACCCTCTATCGGCATTACGCAGAACTATACCGCTGTTTTTTTTAAACAAATAGGCATATTCATGAATGTACTCATTTCCAGAGACATCATTTGGGTAAATATTAAAATTTTTCCTATACAATTATACAAATGTTATGGGCCTTATTCCCTCTACTCCCCTGACCTCGCACCAAATGATTTCTTCCTCTTCCACCACTTGACGAAACCACTTCATGGCAGGGGACTGACGATGACAAGGTGATTACTGAAGTGGAATGTTTCCTCAAAAGCCAAAAAGAAGGCTTCTCACCCAAGAAGACCAGCTTATCCAGCGTTCGGAGAAGTGTGTCGCCGTAGTTGGGGGATGTGTAGAGAATGACGAAGCTCACAACTGACGTTTGTTTTTATTACATTATTATTATTTTTTTTTTTTGCAATAATAACATTTAATACCAATTTTACCGCCCATCGTACCGCCACCCAGGTATACTGGGTTAAGAAATTCATTCAGTAAATCAATTTTACTCTCCTTGATTTATGGAGTATGGAGTAACAAAGGAGGAATGAGTTACATGCTGAAAGTACACAGTTGTAAAGAATCGCATGACCAGCCCTTTGCTTGAACATTGACCCTGAGATAAACAAATGAATAAACCGACATTTCTCAGGGTCATGTGAGTCAGGATCGCCAGTTCCATTTCAGACTTTATCTGGTTCCATCTGTCATTCCTTGGATGCACTTGCCAGTACGAGATATGAGATGAATCAAAATATGAGCACAGAGATAGGAGACGATGAAAAGCTAAAAAAAGACCTGACATGCTTCCACATGAAGAAAACAATAACATTTTATTCTTATAGAAAGTATTTAGAAACAGTTGCCTCTGAGTTATTTTGGTAGCTTTTCATGTCCACTGAGCTGTTTTGCATGCACCAGTCATACTCACACATACAGGCCAAGAGGTAGAGGGAACAAAATGCCACTGTATGCTACTGTCTTTAAGCCTGGATTGGAAATATGTGTATTTAATTTTTTAAAGTCTTACTCAATGCATATCAAATTAAAATTAAAATTTTATTGGTCACATACACAGTCATACACACTACGATATGCCCTGAAATGCTTATACGACCGCCAGTGACCTTAAAAAGAAAATTAAAGCTTATAGATAAGAAATAAATATGAATAAAAAAGAACTATGATAGAAAATAATTTAACTAAGATTAAAATAGAAATATAATGTACAAATAAGAATGAAACCCCAGTACCCAGAGGAAACCCACCAAGCATGAGGAGAACATGCAAACTCCATGCACACAGACCTGAGGCTCTAGATATGCAAGGTGAGTGCTGCCCCTTGTAACATCAAAGTACCCCGCTTTATGCCCTGAGTCCCCCACGACCCTGGATACAGGATAAAGTGGTATAGACAATGAGTGAGTAAGCCTGGTACAGAAAAGTCACATGAACTTAATATGGTATGTGTCATAAATGGTTCATTTAAATTTATTTGACACATTTGGTTTTACTTTCAAACGTGTTTTTTTTTTTTTTTACACAATTCAATTTCACGCTCAGTATGAATAATTTGTGTAACTCAGATAGAATTCAGATGTTGACTTTCACAGAATTCAGATGTTGACTTTCATAGCCCATTCACTCCCACATTCACATTTTCACCCCCTTGCATATTACTCAAATAATTACCCATGAGTGGCAACTTTTACCAGAGTCATTTCCTTTTTTTTTTTCTTTTTTTTATTTTAGCACTTCCATGCAAAGCAGATCAAGAGTCAGAATGAGTTAATAATTAGCTATACTGATTTGACAGGCTTGGTGAAAAGAAAAATGTGGAGAAAACTGGGGTTGGAGCTGAACAGTTCAGTATAAAACACCTCACATTGCGTCACTATGTCATTGTGTGTTCAGTTTTGCCAGAATTGACTTGTAACCATGCAGGCTGCTTTAGTGCTTGCGATCGTCTCCAGTGGGCTGCTCGGCGCCCTAGCTCAGAAACCACACCACTGCAGTAAGTCCAGCTCGAAGACGATTTCCTCTTACTTGTAACTCGAATGATTGTTGTTTAGTGTGAGTCTTAGTTTAGAAATCCTACTGTCACTGTGAGACCATTAAAATATGATATGCGCTGATATGACAATTCTTATAGAATAATAATTTTTTAATTGTCCAGATTTTAAGGAAGAAAAAAAAATCTATAAACCTGAAATTCCTTAAAATTCTGTATAAAAGAATTGTCTAAAAGCAGTGGTTGGGTCACTTAATAAATACAAACTCACTTAATAAATAGAAATTTTCTGTTGAAGTTTGTGCATTTGCTGCACAAAATGCTTTGTTTACAAACAATAATTACCCTTTAATGATTAAACGTTCCGAATTAGGTTATGGCGATAAATTAGACTAATTAACATGGTTTGTTTTGAAGTGGTGTGTATAATTACTAGTTTGACTATAGCCATAGAGCCTCCTTCCATTCAACATTCTGTTAACACAATCCTCTCACAATGAGCTGCTTTCACATAAATAATCAGTATAAATGCATAACTGTGATTGACTGTAATAAGAAACAGAAGGTTAATTGTTTATTTTAAATAGAATAGAAATCTTAGAGCCAATATCAGAAAGATTTCTCTTTCATAAAACAAATAGAAAAACCTGTTTATTTAAAACACACTAATAATGCAAGTCTAAGGGCCATCGTTGGGGCAGTTGATAACGTCCCCTGTCCTTCTTCCAGTTCATGCATGTTCCTGTATTGAATTGTTTTAGGCTTTTTTCTTTATTTATTTTAAGAAAGATGTCCTAATTCTACCTCTTTCCACAGAATCACCTCCGTACCTCCAGGGAAAGTTAGCAGTAGTAAGTTGGTCTGATGTCTATAAATGGCTGTATGAGACGCATTACGTATGAAGCTCCATCCTGAAAATAATGTCTTTTCCAGGACTTTCCAGAAGGGAAGACAGCGGTGTATGAGAAGTTCTACTACGACGCTTTGGAAGAGCGGATCCGTGTTGTTGCAGCTGGGAAAGAAGGCGAACATGACGTGTTTTTGGATCGACTTCTGCTTTTCAGAGAAGTATATACACACAAAAGTATTAACTACTGGTCGTATAATAGATCTTATTTTTTCATTGAAGAGTCTGGTTTAAGATTCTTCTACATTTTGATCAAACTTGGCAAGTTTGTCGACAAAAACAACCAAAATTCTTAGACTATCCTGGATGTTCAGCTGTTTATTAAGGGCACACTCTAAAAATGATAGAGCTTATAGAGCTCTTCCAGTCACGTCATGTCACCAACAATCAAAACATTCGCCATTTTGTCTGGGAATCATTCCTGCCACAGAGAATACACCTGATGCTAGAGGAACGCATGACTAGACACCAGAGAAAAGTGTGTTTAGTGTAAAAAAATTAAGCAGAATATCAGTGTAGTTTACATTCTGTTATTAAACATGTCAGTTTCTGACTTATTTTTCTCCCAGCCTTGCCATTCACTTCTCACTCTGAAATCCGTGCTGTCTGATGAGTGACACACGGCTGTATTTAGCTATTTAGCATGCATGATAAAACTGATATGATTCAAATAATTTGAATGGAGTAAAATACTGTATACCTTATTTAGGATTTAAGGAAACAGCAATTGAACATAAAAAAATATAATAATGCTAACTGAATACCCATGGTAGGCTAAGTACCAGTAGGATATTGCAGGTAAAATATTACTCAAGTAGAAGTTACTTAATTTACAATTCTACTTAAGAAAAAAAGAAAAAAAAATGTTACCCGTGAATTGAATTTACTATCAAAATTACTGAGCTTGCATTAATAATCTCCACGTTTTCACATCTGCTTTCAAACACCTGCTACACGTTTGAGCGTTTCACAGAGGGAAGGCAAATCACCCAATTACATAGTCAACAGGTGGTTATATCCTACACATCACTGTGGGTATGTTACACAATGGCATTTAGAAATATAGTCAAATCAAAAGTACAGATATTTGCTGTATGATGTGGTGGAAAAAAAGTAATAAAATCTCCTCTAATAAAACTACTCTAGTAATGAACATATATGTAAATAAATACAGTAATGAAATAAAGCACAGAATATGCTGTATAAAAAAGGGGACTTCTTTGGTTTTACATCATGTCTGATGTCAAGAGTACGGGCTCTATGATCATGTCAGGTTTTATGGACTAAATGTTGTTGATGGATATGTCATTGTTAATTTCTTGCCTCCCCAAAATCTATGATCATGGCTCCTGCCGCCACAAAGTAAAACTTTTAATCCATTTTTAAAAATGAAAGCTGAGAATTTTGAGATTTCGATTTTTAGCAACTCAAAAACTCATATCCGATGTTGTACTTGTTTCAGAAAGTTTCCTTTGACATCATTTACCACAACAAAAGCTGCATTAAGACTCCTCTCGATGCTGCCTTCGTTCCCATTGCGATTCCCCTTGACGCCCATCACAGGGCTCAGGTTGTCCTGGGAAGCCTGTCTGCCCCTGCGCAGGGCCTGCTGGTCAACAACTGGGTGGGATCAGATGAAAAGATAAAAGGTAAAATACAAACCCTTTAAATGAACATTTTAGATCAACTAGGACTCAATGATCAGCACTACATTATTCTGTTTTTCCATACCTCTTTTCCAGCAAACTACTCCCTGACCTTTACGGAGTTCGGCTGCATTCCCGTCGTTACCATCTATAATGTGGAAGGCCTGGGTCATTTTCTGTCAAGGTTGGCATTTTAAAACAGTTGTATGAAAGTGGTGCACAAAACACCAGCATTCATTGAACATAAGTTTACACACACACACCAACACACACAGATTCAGAGATACCAGCTAAAGAACCAGGATAATGCGTCAAGCAGGGAAACTTGACCACTCCGGGGAATGTACAGCCAGTACAGAGTCTCATCCATCAAGCTTGATACAAATAGATGAATTCATTTTTATGCACGCAGAAGCATTTACAGAAGAAACGTGGTGTTCAAGAACACCCAGGGAGATAGGATTCTGTGCCCTACTAAAGCATGTACATTTACATATAAGACTATTCTCTAATAGAAATCTCGACTGGCTTCTGGTCACGTAACTGCTGATGAGTTGCTGCAATTTTATTTACAGTTTGCAGTCACACGATTAAATCATGTTTGTTTCAAATTTAAATAAATATATTTGCAAAACATCATTTCACAATACAAACTTAATATGAAAAAAAAACAGGCCAAAAAACAAATCCATAAATATACACAAATGAGACAACCATTCTTTTATGACAAAAGAAATGGCACACTATAAAAGGAGGGAGAGTTCATGTTTATCTAGGATTGCCGGTGTGCTGTAATGGCTGACGTTACTAAAAGATTTCCATCTATCCATCCATCCACTTCTATAGTCCAACGGTGATTACCATTGCATTTATTCCTATTTTTACAACCGTGGTAGGACCACCGGTCAACATTCGCACACACTATGGGCAATTTTGGAATGCACATTAGCCTAATCCATGTCTTTGGACTGTGGGAGGAAACCAAAGTAGCCGGAGGAAATCCACCAAGCACGGGGAGAACATGCAAACTTGCACACAAACTCCGAGGCGGTAATCGAACCTGGACCCTGGAGGTAAACAGTGCTAACCATTAAGCCACCGTGCCGCTTCTGTAAGATTTAGCACACAGCTTTCTCAGGAAGTGCTCTTTTTTTTTTCATATTTAGGCCAAATTTTGGCATTCACAGTTCACTGAGCTTTCCTTTTTATAATTTCTTTGGCATGACTAAATGTACAAGATGCATTCAAGTCACAGCTGTGATCAGATTTCTCGTGAATAAAGGTGTAAAGGACTTCAAGCAAAGTATAATGATGATGAGAGTTAGCCGCAGTAAAGCATTTGAATTGGACTAATGTTTTAAGGAAGGCTGTACATTCATGCAGAAGACACGCATCTGTCTGTGGGAACTGTACACAGAAACATTCAAGAACATCACTTGCACATTACAGGACCTTAGCTGGGAGTTACTGCCATATCCCCTGTATAGTTCTGACCATGCCCCAAGCAATCTCCACATGTTTGGGCCATTAAAGGAGTTCCCAGGAGGCCAGAGTTTCAGACATGAAGCAGACAGTCTGAGCATGGTTCAGCCCTACCAAGAAAACGTTTTACCTTAATGGTATCCAAGCTCTAGTGAAACGCTGGGATAAGTGCATTAGTGTAGGAGGAGATAATTCACTCTATTAGCTTTCAAGTCCCAGGTTGACTTGAACACGCCTGCTTGTAAAATGTTCTGATATTTAAAGGTGATTGGCACACATATACACACGAGTATGAAGAAAATCAGCCATGTAAACTTTTGTACATTTGGCAGAATTGGTTTTGTTCAGTTTGGCATGTGAAAATGTTTATACACACTTCACTATAAGGCTAAAGGAACGAAAGAAAATTAATAAAGGTGATGCAATAAAGTAGTTTCTGTCTCACAAGGGCATAAATGCAAAATTCAATATCTGAATGGAAGCTGAGTTCTGAAATGTCATCTCAGACAACCAGACAATCTTCTCCCCCAATTTGGTTCTCCCTCCCGGCACCGCTGCCAAAAGTTTATTGGTAGAATTGTACCAGAAATCTGAACGGTATGTACTTCCAATAAAACATAAAGTGTGTATATGACAATTTGGGGCTTGGGCCAAACCAAAGATGTCTTTGTTGATCAGTATTTGGTGTTAAAGGGACACATATGCATTTTTTTTTGGCTCATATCACTTTAGGCTGGGATGTTCTGCTCTCGGAAAATCATAAATGTGTATTTCTTGATTGTTACTTGACACTCTTCTGAATTAGATCTAGTTGTGCTGGTCTGAATTAGCCCAAATGCATGAGCTGGCTTGTTGCCCTGAGGAGAAGGTATGAGGATACACTGCTTTAACGCTACATTGAGTAATTCAAACAAGAGGTGAGGATCAGGGAAAACAAGTAAAATATCACTATATATACAGTATATACAGTACTGTGCAAAAGTCTTAGGCACCATATTATATGCTATACCAATTTTGTTATATACAGTATGTTTATGTCTGCATAATTATGTACAAAATCATTCAGTATTTACATATATAACTTAAATAATAATAAATAAATAACATTACAGGAGAATATATAAAATAGTACAAGACAGACCAGTTTTCAGATGAAGACAAAAAAACCCAAATGTACACTCCTGGGATTTGTCTAAAAATAGAAAGGAGCAAGTGTGACAATAGTCGTTAGGTGTTACTGAGCTTGCTGGAGAATATGAGATCTTCTGCGATAACTGGCAATTACTTCTTTACATATGGCCAAGTAGGCTTGGCCAGGTATATTTACCTTAATAAATTAAATCATTGTTACAAATTCACTTTGTTTTTACTCTGGTTATCGTTAATGGTTATATATTTAATGTAAAGAAGGAGATATAAGACATACCAAATAAGACAGAAGTATTTGCCAGGTTTCGCAAAAGCTTGATTCCACCTCTTCAGTCATTTTAACTTTTAAAATACTATCACGTGTGATTTCTGTTGTGTTGGAACGACAGCCTGCACCCACACCGGCCCTTTCTGGATTTGGTTTAACACCCCTGTCCTAATGGGAAAAGCCAGGCCTTGGCAACCCTAACTGCACTGGCTCCCATAGATTCTGAGGCAATCTTCATGCTCTTATGTGGGAATGGTTCATGGGATTAAGATGTTGTTTTACCTAAAGCATTATGTGAAATGTATATGATGGCCATTATAAAAAAAAATTATAAAAAAAAAAAAACTCTGCCACTAAGTTATTTGCAGTATACACATGACTTGACTCCCTTTTCTCTCTGCAGCTTCTTCGACATGGTCGTTGGCATCGAGGATCCCTCTGTCTTCATTCCTCCAGAATTCTGTTTCTCTAAAGATCTGGTGAAGCGGAAAGATGCCGAGCTAACTAACTTCTTCACTGCTTTTCTATAAGCATATAACTGTACATTTCATTCGGTTCCTTAACTCACCGAACCCGCTGTCATTTTAGCTTAAATTCGAATAAAACGACCAGAATGATGTGAGAAAATCATGACTCTATTGCAAAATGTTTATTTTCACACTTAAACACGAAGAACACAAGCTGTATAATAAAACACGGGTGTTTTAAACCGAGAGAAAATACTCCAGCGATAAGCATAAGATATGTGAATAAGAGTAACGTCTGGAGTACAAAACAGAGAGCTGTACAGTGTCCAGTGTCTGAAGCCGCAGAGATCCGACTGTCTTTGAGTCGCTGAGAACGAGACAGTGAGATTGAGTGCTGGACTTCTTAAAAATCATGTTTCACAGCTTTGAAAGTCGACTCAAATGATACAGCATGGGGATGTTGGGAACCGCTCCTGAGTAGCTATTTGTACAATATGTCGTAGTGCCCCGGCCTGTACAGGAGAAAGACTTTGGGTTCTCCATCCTCAGGGAAGATGTGGTGATTGACTGTGCCTCCCTCCCCTCGGTCCATGTACTCCACCAGGATACACACATTCAGGGCCTGCGCTAGAGCAATGATGTGGATGTGATCGCTCTCTTTGGACATGGGCTCCACCTCCTGGTCGACAGAAAGAAAAAACAATTTGATTTGAAACTCGGTGTAGCGTTCTCTATTTAGTGACAGGTGTCGCGTGTGATGCAAAACAACACAATTGCGAATCTTAGCAACATAAACTATATTTATGGAAATACACAAAGCACTTATATGCTTTGAGATTTTTTTCTGATGTGACCACAGCATTGACTTAGTTATTTATATCAAAAACAGCGATTAAAAAATTAAAACTCTAATATAATTTAATGTACAGAATCATCTACACTTTTTTCCCCCCATACAAATAGAAAGACCTACAAGACTCGCATCCCTCTTACCCTTCTCTTATAAAATAGTGTCCCATGATTTTTGGAACATACCGGTTCATAATACATTACCTAAATAAAACATGCTGTTATAGGAAAATAGTTAACAATGTGATCTTGAAATCTTAATTTCCTCAACACTAACAATTTTACATTCAGTAAAGATAAGCATATCGCATGTTTATGTCTATAACATTTTAGCACTTATGTTATAGCAACTATAAATAGTTGTGTTATATATACAAAGCACTGACACTGAACGATCCATCCATAATGCAAATTATACAATTTAAATGTTTTGCCAAACAATTTCTTGGTCAGGAAGTTACTATAGAAACAATAACATAACAGAATGAGTGCACTGATGTAAACCTTATAACTACTGTCA
The DNA here is from genome assembly GCF_024256425.1 of Clarias gariepinus. Lineage (NCBI taxonomy): Eukaryota > Metazoa > Chordata > Actinopteri > Siluriformes > Clariidae > Clarias > Clarias gariepinus. The sequence continues at coordinate 7,196,327 of NC_071118.1, read as the reverse complement.
TGCCTTTACAGAAAATTAATCAATACCTTCCAAATATCATAATCCGTAATGTGGTATACGACACGGGTAACTCAGATATTTCGGCATTTAATATTCATGAAACACAATAAAACAGGCTATGTTTCAATTAACAAGGAGATAAAGAAATATTAGCTCCCTCACCTGTTGACAGAATTCTCGCACTGTGCGTCCACCCTCTATGAAGTACTGGAAAAACTCATCCTCTCTCTGCAGGTAGCCCGATGTCACGAGGCGCAGATACACCACCAGGTAGTCAGACACGCTCTGCTCGTTGAAGGAGTTGAGCAGCTCTGCCACGGACGGCTGCTTATCGCACACCTCGATCAGATCCATGAACTGCAGGCAGCAAGGGAGAAAAACAAAACACACTTTCTGCATGAGACATGAGATAGTATCACACTCCAAGCGGTTTCCCTAGGGTATCAGGGAAATGACCCAGAATCGAATACAATGAAAATGCTTTGGGAACATCAGGATCTACGAGAAGCGTGAGTTATAAATTGCGAGCGTCAAATTTCGAAGTGCACGAGTAATATACACCTGGGGTCGATTTACAGGGAACCATAAAAACATGTATTAAAATGGATGCACTACAACAACAGAAGACTACATCAGGTTTCACTTCTGAAAAGAATTTGAGCATATAGTGTGCATAGTTGTAATAGTACCGAGCAGTTCAAGTTTGGAAAAAGATTAGGCATTGTTTATTTTCCATTAAGGCAGTACAGTATATATTATATCCCGAGATTCCTGTTCTTGCTGTCCAGTGAAATGAGGTGAGTGTATATATATGATCCAAATCTCATAGTAAAAACTATGCACCATGTGCAATGCATCTGAATGTAAATGTTTATCACATGACACAGCTTCACTATTTAAGCCAGCTGCTAGCCTAAGGCTAATGTATTATTCAAACCCTGATCATGTTAACATCATCTATAATTATGTCTGTAAAATGTATACCAATCGCCCAGACCATTAAAACCACTGACAGGTAAAATGAATAATACTAAATATCTTTTCACAGTGGCACTTGTCAAAGGCGTGGATATACAGTACACTGCCTGGTCAAAAAAAAAAATCACTGTTTGGATTTAATTAAACAAATACTTCACTTATTGTTTTTGATTAGAGAATTACTGCGGTGATTAATATGTTTCAGCTGGAAACAATTCTTTTAAAACTCTAAATGATGCCGTGTAGAGCTTCTCACTATTTAAACAACCATGTTAGAGAACTAAGAAAGAAAACAACTAAGGAGATTGCTGAAACTACTGGAAGAACTGTAACACATTGTTAAAACCTGTAAGGATAGTGCTGAACTGTTATCGTCATGGAAGAAATGTGGTGGTTAAAATAAATAAATAACTTTGTTCGGTGACGGACTTTGATCTGAGATTACTTAAACGCTTGATGAAGCTGCATCATAAAACAAAGAAAAAGAAAACTCGAGAGCAATAATCACAGACAAGATTATTAGTGAAAGTTAGAGTATTTTCACATATGCAGTGTGATGAGAACTCACAGGATTAAAACTAAACTGCTGTGTGTCCATAGGAAAACCACTTCTAAGTGGAAATAATAAAAAAGATTTTTAATTACTTTGGAGTAATTGAAAAAGGTCACATGGTCTGATCTGACCCTATTCCAGACTGAAAGTCGCTGGGATGTGCTGGAGAGGATTTTCCATAGTGGTTGGACTCTTTTCATCAGTACAAGATCTTGGGAAAAAAAAATAATAATTCATGCAGCTCTGGAAGGAAATAAATGTTGTGATGTTGTGTAAGGTTGTTAAAACTATGCCATGGTGAATGTGTGCCAACAAATATTAGTCTGTGTGCCTTTCTTGGCCGGGCAGTGTATTAGTCAGCAAGTGAACAAGTCAGTTCTTGAAGTTGATGTGTTGAAGCTGGAAAAAAAGGCAATTGTAAGGATCTGACCTACTTTCACAGGGGCCAAATTGTGATGTCTAGATGACTGGGTCAAAGCATCTCCAAAATGGAAGGTCTTATTTCAGGTCTCTTCTGGTCTGGAGAATCACATTTTCTTTTACATCTTGTGAACAGCCAGATGCATGTGTGTCATGTACCAGGTGAAAAGATGGTACCAGGATGCACTATAGAAAAAAAGGAAAGTCTGTCGAGGCAGTGTGATGCTTTGGGCAACGTTCTACTGGGAAACCTTGGATCCTGACGTTGTTATGGATGTTACTTTGTTACAGACCAAGTACACCTTATAAGGTAACTGTTCTCCCTAACAGCAGTGGTCTTTGTTTACAGCAAGATAATGCAAAAATGATTTAGAAACTATTTAAAGAACATCACAAGTTGAACTTGCTTGCAGCGAGTGAATTTTAAGTGGTTAAGGCACTATACTACGGGTCAGAAGGTCCCAGGTTCAAATCTCACACTCACCAAGTTGTCCCTGTTGGGCCCTTGAGCAAGGCCCTTAAAAGTCAACTGCTCAGATGTATAATGAAATAAAAATATAAGTCGGTCTGAATAAGGCCGTCTGCCAAATGCCCAAATGTAAACTTGGCTTTCAGGTCTCAATTCAGACCAACATCTTTTGAGATGTGATGGATAAAGAAGTCTGATTCATGAAGGCTTTACGTAATAATAGGACTTAAAGAATCAGCTATAAACTTTAGATACTATTGTACAGATGTCTTGTGAAGTCCATGCCTTGACGTCTGCGTACACTGCTCATCTGACCTCATCTGAGCATCCTTTCTTCCCACTTATCCTTTCGTCCCCCTTGTGACCGGGTAAGAGTGCGATTTTGTGTGTGTAATGGACTGGATGCCCCAAGCAATGTGAACTCCACTTCAACTGTTCCTAAAAAAGGCTCTAGATCCTCCATGACCTGACCTGGTGCTTACAGGACATAAACGAATTAATAACTGAGTATCCCATTCTACAATACTGCTGAAAAGTGTGTCCTCACATAATTAGAAACCAGGCTTTTTACAAATTACACAGCATCTTTCATAGTCTCATACCCCAATAATGTTCTCACAGGGAGTAATGACTTTCAGAAAAGTGCTCGGGAAAAGAAACCATTAAGACAGTGCAGCTCACGTGTTATACTATAACATAACAATATTTAATGACAATATTGGCTTTTTGGACAAACTGCAATTTACGAGGGTAATTAATTTAATTAATTAAGATCTAAAATGTCCCAAATTGCTTTAATATAAGTGATTTAGAGTCCAGAATTCAGAACTATTGATTTTCAGCATCTCTCGTCCACACCACTGCTTGTTCTCTAGTTTTTTACTTTTTCCCCCTGCAGTGCATGCCAGACTTTCATTCACTTTTTTTACGTTACGCCCCCTGGTGGACACAAACATGCACATACAGTACTAAGGCAGACAGATCAGTGATTCACTATGCTTCACCTGCATGTGTTAACAAATAAGCTGATGTAGAATCAGTCATGGTTTAGTACTTAAATATAAAAAAAAAGGCAGAACATAACTTCCCCAAACATTATAGTTGGTATAAAAAACATTAAAAAATTCTAACAATGTTGGATATAACTCTGGCCAAATTACTCATACTCACATAGTGTGATATGCAGTGAAGCTAGAAAACTCACTGGTGCATGCTTGATAAGCTGCCCATGTTCTACATCACAAATATCTGATCTACATGTTTGTCACTACTTCATCTCTGGATCAGGTTCACGTACCGTGTTGTGAAAATCTTCGATGGTGAACTCTGTGAAACCTTGGCTCACAAGGTCCTGTTTGCTCTTGGCAGCAATGGCTTTGAACCTGCAGATGTAAATATTTTTCTTTAATAAGTTTATAAATGTGCATACAATAGTGAGCTGTTTTAATGAGATTCCTTGTGTCACTGAGGAATTACCTGTGTAGCTCTTTACTATCATCCAGTAACGACTCTAAGTACGCGAAACCGAAGGCTCTGTAGAAGCAGTTTCCATCGGGCCGTGTCTTCCGTATGAACAAGTACTTCTTTTGTAAATCCTTTAAACATAAACAGACAGTTCACTATGGATGGAACGTTTTCAAAAAAATCACACATCCCAATACTTCAGTCTTCATCACACTCCCTGTTCGCAGCTTTACATTTTTAAACATTAAACAACCTGTAATCCTGTTTTAAGGGTATACGTATTATTACTTAGGAAGAAATTATTTGGATGTTCGTTTAAATAGATTTTGAACTTTTTTTTTAATTTATGATAAACAATGTAACAACTTTTAGCAGCATTTATTTATGTATGTGTATTTGCTGATACTTCTGCATAATACAGCACAATAATAATAATAAAAACAAAAATCATAATCCAGGCAGGTATATAAAATCTTACTCTTATCTTTTGCTGGTAAATTGAGTCATCTTCCGCATATTCCTTTTTAAGTATCGCTAGATCCTGTCGATCGGATACGAGAGGAATGCTGGTGGCAATCTGGAATGAAGCAATAATCAGGTTAGCAGCACATCAGGGAGACATTTACCCAAGCTTTCAGCATGTGTTCATAAAAAAAAAAAAAAGTTATATATCTCTTATATCTTACTTATATAATATATCAGTTGTGGGTGTATCACAGCCAGTGACTTATTATTACACTACGTGGCCCAAAAAATAAAAATGGTGACATTTTAAATCAATCAAATTATTGGGCTGCATCAAGCAAAGAAAACAACTAAGGAGATTTGAAATTGTTGGAACTTAAGTTAAGAACCCTTCAACACATTATCAAAACATGGAAGGATAGTGCAGAACCGTCCATTTAGTGATTGGAAAAAAAAAAACATTATTGGAATCACATGGTAATAAAAATTAACAGGAAAACCCATAGCTATATTTAATAGTGAAAGTGAGAGCAATTCCATACGCACATGTGATGAGAACTTACAGGATTGGGACTAAACAGCCGTGTGACCATAACAACACTCAAAAGAGTTTTTGTTCCTTAATGTTATGGGGATTTTCCAGAACTCAAACTGTGAAAGATTGTTTCTGGGAGCGTGAGAAATAATTTTCATACATAAACTGGCCACCACATTGTGCTCCTTAATTGAAGTTAATGATGATCAAAAAACAGGAACACAGTGTACAAGACAGGGTATAGGTTCACCATGGATGGGGTGTCAACCCATCACAGACCACAGTTTTCACACAAACACACACACACACACACACACTATTATAGACTACAAGCAATTTGAAAACACCAATCAGCCTCTTTGTAAAATGGTGAGAAACTAGAGTACCTGGAGGAAACCCACCAAGAACATGAAGAAGCTACAAACTCAATGAACCCAGCCAGGTGTAAGACAGCAGTGCTAACCACTTAGCCTCCTGCCCACTTCCACTGTCCACGTCCACAACGTTACCATCTGATGTGCACGATACTAAAAAAATCTTAACCTAATTGTTACATAAACTGCAGCTCACCATTTCCATTTACTAAAATGAAGCAATGTCCGCTTCTTGCTTTGAGTCAAACCAAACAGTTTATACAGCACTACGATAAGTAAGACAGAGCAGACAGAGAACAGGTGTTGGCCTACCTCTTGCTGAATCCTGTCTTGTTGTGCAATAATAGCTTCATCATACGCGAGACAATTCAAACCTGTCAGGAAATACACACACACAAAAAAAATGTTACACTAACTAAAGAACAGTTCACTAAAAATGAGCCTGTGGTGAGAAATACCACCAACGCTGCTACACTATGCTAGCTTCACATATACACACTACCATGTTAGTGTTACTGTTGTGCTGAAAGTCATCCATAACACAGATAATATCAGTGGTTGTACCCTTTCTGTCAGACTGTTATATTGTCCAAAACTTCATATATACCAAGTGATCTATAGTTAGGGGTGCAAAAATCTTGAGCCACTTCGCTTTTTGCTTCCAAAGAGCCAATATTTCTTGTACGTTTTTTTAAAGTAGTTTTAAGAAATAGTTCTCCAGGCTTCCTGAAGCACTTTTTTGTGCCCTGATTTTCAGTCCAGTCCCAGAGGAATTATTATATTATATATTTTTCGTTTGTTAAGTCACACCAAGATCTCAGAATCAAAAGGAGTGCTCTTTAAATTCTCACTCAGTTTCGAAAATTATGAGCTTTTAAGGAATGCAGCATTATGATTCTCGAAAGTGACTTTTATATTGTTGGTGTCATGTACAAGTTCTCAACCCAGGCACATTTTAGTGTTTACCCAGCATGATCATGGCCATTTTAACACTGACACTGCTATTATATAATGAATCCATTAGAGGAATGCCTGATTAAAGGACCAGTTGAATTTATATATAGTGTCCAAATAATACAAAACCAATGGGAGTAAATTTACATTTGGAAGGGGTGTTCAAGTCAAACCAGGACTTTTGATTGTGAAGAACAACAGAACACACTTATAAAGCAATCTTTCTTATTGGATGCCACCCGACATAAAACCAGATTAACACAGTTACAAAAGCTGTGTATTTATTTCTGTATATAATCCCCTGCTACACTTTCTAATGCACTTCCTGTTTACAGAAACTACTGCAGTGGGCTGCAAGTCTCATCATTCACAGACGTACAGCCTTCTTCAAAACGTTCTGCCATTCAAATGCTTTACTGCGGCCAAGAATCTCATCACCGTACTACACGTGAAGTCTTCTGTAAACATCATCAGTTTTACATCTTCAGTCCTTTGCCTGCCTTTACGGCGTGAATAAAGGTGGCTTCAGCCAGGAGACGAGAGGGCGTGGTATGTATGTGTTGTACCTCGTTCCTCTCCTTCAGGGAACAGAGGTTATAGTCATAACCATTCGTTTTACATCTTCAGTCCTCGTGCCTGTGGAATGTTTTTTGTTTTAAGTCACACAGTGACCTATGAAACATGAGCACTATCGTAGTAGAAATACCAAGCTGATGGGTTTTCTTTTTAAATTCTACCAGATTGGAAAAAAATATGATCTTTAAATGACTGGAGCATTTTGTCTTTACAAGAAGTGTGGTATTGTCGGCATCTCATCCAAGTTTTTAAAGCGTTCCAGTCTCGTCTCATCATACACAGACATACGGCCTTCTTTAAAACTTCCTGCCATTCAAATGTTTTATCACGACTAAGAGTCTCATCACCATACTGTACTTAACGTCAATGGGTTCTATAAATTCATTCACGAGGAATTTTATCACAAGTCCCAGTTTGACTTGAACACCCCTCTTACTTTTTGTATTTTGATAAAAAAATAAAAAAAAACATGTGCCACAAGTTTTGCCACAGATTTTTTTTACATCCTGTACACATAGTTGATATACCTTACAAACTGATGGCTTTAATATTACTATACTCTTAATGGTCAAAGTGTTTAAAATACAATGTAGAATGCAATATTTGGGCTGACACGTGATAAAGGAGGAGAAACACCAGAATGTGAGTCTGAATCTGCGCTTTAAACAAAGGGGCTTTTACTGAGAAAAACAACGCGTGAAACTGATGTGGTTAGTTGTATTAAAAAATTTAAAAAGACAACAAAGAGGATAATAGTTTCAGAAAATTATACGCGTACACGCAACTTCAGTAACAAACACCACAGCTGGTCTAATGCGAATCTTCACACAATTATTAAGGATCTCTATTTGGCAGCTACGCTTCAACCGACTTAGCCAGTTAGCATCTGGGGAGAGTTATCCCTACCAGGTCTTCCGTGTAATGACTGCAGAGCATAAATATTTTCACGTATAGCGCCGTTTACAAAGACTGACTTCAATCCACAATCTGCTCAAGATAGGTGAAATCCCTCACCATCGAGCTCCTTTTGAGACATCCCTTCTTCTTGTTGTTCTTCGTCCGCCATGTTGCCTGGAAATATTTCCGATCACATGACAAGGACACAAACTTCCGGTTGACAGCGTTGGTCCCGCCCATTCAATACAGGTTCATATGCATACGTTTAATGTTCAGACCAAGCTAATATTCCGAAAATAATTTAATTGATAGTAATGATATTAATGAACACAACCTTGGGGTGAAATAATAAATCTGCATTTCTGCTCCAACCAAAAAGACTACAGAAACAGCTTTAGATTTAAATAACATTTTTATTTTAAGTGTGTAACATCCACAGAAAGAGCCATAAGATCACCAATTATTTATTGTAAGTCATTGTCATTCATTGACTTCAACATTTTAGAGACGGTTGTGAAGGAGAGAAGGTAAACTGCCTTTTTGAAGGACAGGTAGGTCAGAGGTTCCAGTGGTCCCCGTACGGCTTTGGAAGAAAGTGATCGTCACAGGCTTCATTTTCAGACGTTCTTCTTCTTGTAGTTCTCAAGGTTAGCCAGGACCCAACCGGATGGAACAAGGAGGGCCACTGTAAACATCGCAAAACCAATGGTGGTCTCCTGCATAAGGGACAAACATATGATCAGTTCATCAAGTTCAAAGATGCTAGGAAAAGAACTGAGAATAACATATTTCATGTTACATCACAGTGACTAAACAGTCTGCACTAGACTAGAGTGCACCACTCTTATTATTGAATTAATTCTGACAGTAGGGTGGTAGCTTTATGTCAGACCATACACGTGTCAGCATGTCATGGATTATTCCCCATGATACATCACGACCTGTATTGGCTCATAAAACAGAACTTAGCAACTCAATATTTTATATAAGGCAAATATATGCAATTAGATTGTCCTAATGATTCTAGTTTTCCTTCCTGACATTTCCACCATGGAAGACTATTACAGGTTTTGCCAGATCACTTAATGACAGGTAGATTCTAGCCCCCCCCCCAAAAAAAAAAAAAAAAAAAAAAAAACTTTGGCTAAGCTTATGATTAAATGAGCAGCACAAATGCAATCATGTTTGTATGACTGCCATCATTTTATTTCAATGTAACTGGGTGAATATTTAAATTTTATTTTATTTGTATAGCGCTTTTAACAACCGTCATGGTCACAGAAGAGCTTTACACAATAAAAATAAATTATGGTACTTAGTATGAATCAAAATTATTAGATAGTCCCTGATGAGCAAGCCAAGGGTGACGGTGGCAAGGAAAACTATTTGAAATGGCAATAGGAAGAAACCTTGAGGAACCAGACACAACAGGGAACCCATCTTCATTTGCAGGGACTGGTCTGCAGTTTTTAACTACAGGGACCAAACAATAATTACATTTAAAAATAAAATGTTGACACCACCATAGATATTTTCTCTCTGACTCTTAAAATAAACTACCAAAACACTTAATTATTGCTCAGTCAATTAAAGTTATTTTACTATGAAAACATACAATATTCAATACATTTTCCTTAAAATTATGCATAAGGTTTCCTCAACTCCAGTTTAGCATATAGCTTCTTAACTCCCTTAACACCTGATCAAAACCATTAGCTCGCAATTTAGCCCTTCATTAGACAGAAAAAATGTTTGCTTGAAACAAGTACACCATTATGGAGCAAGGGCACCGAGCTTATTAAGTTTTGTTCTCCACAAAACACCTTTTGCTGTAACGAGAGTGCTCCGTCTCTCATATTTCTTTTCATCCTGCATGTGCTGTCCATAAATTAATTCATACCCAGCTGCTAATGACTTTATATTTATAGTAATTGCAATCACAGTTATTAAACAGACATTATATCGAATAAGCAGTTATGGTACAAGTCTGAAACACTAACCTGGCATCCTATCCAAAAATTTAAATAGAAACAATTTTATTAATGGCAGCGTATTTATATAGAACTCAACTTTCTTAGACAAACAAGTCAACCTTAATCATTAAAAGCATGTACAGTTGATTTTAGAACAGAAGTGTGACCCTATTCATGTTTTTTTTCTATTACAATATGCTTGCAAGGAAAAGCACCATGGCTACACTTAAATTCAACAAACTACTTATAGATATGTGAATATTATTAGTACTAGTACAATGCAAAGATTATAAATAAAATTCAGTATGTGTGAATTCCTATCCAAGTTTGGAAAAACACTGCAAAGTAAAGTCAATTTCTAGTAATGAAGTATACAGTTTTACTCTCAGAACATATATGTGGCAATTTGTGAACTGCTGAACATCCATATTCATTCAGAATAGAGAACAGACCTTTGGACCAAATGTGAGCTGACCTTATCCATCACACTACACTGAGCATAGCCAATTTTGAACTTGGTTCTTACCAGCGTCCCTGACCCATTCAGCCTTTCAGACCTGCCTGATCCATCCCGATTCCTTACACTGAGGACGTTTCCACTCAGAATCCATAAAGACAACTTTCCACATCTTGCATTATATAAGAACAAGTTTTGCGATGTTAGGCTTATAACTGCAGTCACTCTGATAGTTTAAGGACTGAGATCAGCGCGAACAGTTTTGTACCGAAGTCTCCGTAGGTGAACAGTCAGTATAGCCACATAGTGGACTTGACCATACACCTCAAAGTTATGGAAGGGATTTATTTATGGTCGCTCCATCAGCCACTAACAAAATGGGCATGGGTTCCGTTTTGAGCCTGGCTCCTTGCCACCTAAAGGCTGATTTACACTTGTGTGTCAAGTCTATGCAATAGATCTTGGGTAGCAGTGCACCCTGATATGCACCTACCCATAAACATAACGACACGTTACTTCCTCCACAGACTTACATTGTCTTTATCTCTGCCTTCGTTATGAATTAAGTTGCGATCTGAACATGGATCAAATCGAAGAGATTATTCAAAGAGGTTCGTTAATATTTTCTCCATTGCAGTAATTTCAAAAAAAGCAACTCTGCTCAACAACTCGGAAGAGCAGTAAAGAGAGTCTGCAATGTAGTATAGAGACCCCACTGTCAAATAGTGGTTTGTAGGTGTACTTGCAGCATGACAAACCAGCGCACGAGCATAAATGCTCACAATGCCGTAGGTCACTCACGTAGCCTACACTAACCTTAGGCTTAATGTAGACTTGACGCAGAAGCATAAATCAGCTTTTAGCCCTGCTCATTGGACAACTTGACTAATGATGAAATTAAGAAACATTTATATAAACTTGTACCTTTTGTGAATTTTAAGTTTGGATTTAGGTAAAGCTGACATGTGACAATGTCCACTGTCAAAAGCGGCATACAAAATTTTATTGCATTCATTTAATTACTGCATGCAACAGAACTTTTATATCACTAGGAAATCTTGCTTATTCTATATAAAACAGAAGCTTTTTTTTCTTTTGATAATTTTAAGCTTAAACCTCTCTTTAATTTAGAATATCAGAAGGATAAGGCATTGTAACGTGAAATAAATAAATGACTAGACAGTCTATGTCTTATCATAACCATATAAATAGAAATATTAAGTATCAAGTATACATTGGTTTCCTTTAGAATGAAGATACGTATAGGAAAATAGACAAATACGTATAGGAAAATAGACAAATTAAAAACAAGTGTCATGTGGAACTAGACAAATTTTGTAATAAAAATAAAACAAACCTGCCTTATTAGACACTCCTGTAGATCACTGAATGACCTTTTTAATCTATCTTGCTAACTATGCTAGGCTAGTTAGCCGGCTATCTAGGCTAGATCCAAACTATTTAAAATATTTTACTTAAACTATACCCTTTTTCAAACAAGTTATAACTAACTCCTAATATAATTATTAACTTCATACGTCCCTCTTATATCTCGTCCTCACATGTTAGCTAGTCAGCTAGCTAGTCTTTGGTATCTGAAGGTGAAGCTAACACTGCTAACACTGCGTAAGCTGTGAAGGCCTGGAGCTCGCGGACTGGCGCGCAAGCAAATTAAATAGAAATCCACTAGAAAATACTTACAGCTGGTCCTATGGCATCTTTTGCGGGTTTGGTTGTAATGTTAGCCCGCTGAGTGAGGGCTGTCCTCCGCAGAGCCGGAGATGAGCCAAGTCGGGCGAGTCCTCGGAGTAGCGCGGACATGTTGCAGCGTCTGGAGTAGGTCGAGTGCTATAATGCTAACGCTACAGCTTAAGCTGAGGAGATTTGAAGGAAGTGAAAGGAGAAATGCCTTCTGGGAGTAATTCTCGTTGAGTCCAAGGGGGTTGTGGGAGTTGTAGTCACGTCATTTAAAATGCTAATTAAAAATAGTATGGGCTATTACAGTGCAGTTTATGAAATTAATAAAACAAATTGCGTGCTCTTACAGAATAATAATCAAAGTGTATGGTGGTGATTTACAATACCAGCATCAAGTGCTCAATTTCTTTTATTCCTCTTGCAAAATATTTTCACTTACTAAACAACACATCTATATAAATGAAATAAAGTTTTTTTCTTCTGTACATTAGACAGAACACGCTTTTTCAGTTATATCTTTAAGTTGTTATACATTGGAGGAAAACCAATTTTCCCCCTTAAATTCTGATTTAATAAGCTGCTTTAAAATAAGCCCCTAATAGGTAAACAATGTAAACAAACCTGCACCAACAAATATTAATTTAAAAACTAAACTAAATATGTTTACTGGAATTAGTTAATAGTTTCCCACTGAAATAACAGCACTAAAGTGGTATAAGTAAATTTTAATGCACTGGATTCGTTTTAAGACAGAACTTCATACAGATCTTTATTCATTCTACTTTTTTGATTTCTCATCTGTGATTCACTCTCAGATTACTAAACAGGAGTGTATTTGGCTGATGACAAACGAAGTACAAGTTAGTGTAAACAAGGTGTAAAATGCTCAACCTTACAAAAATGTATTTATTTGTGTTAATAAGTTACTTACCTTTGTCTAATATAATATATATGAAAGCAGGACAGACGAGCTCTACAAAGGGTGGTGCGATTAGCTGAGCGCATCATCTGCACCGAGCTCCCTGACCTGCACTCGATCTACAGCAAGCGGTGTTGGACCAAGGCCAGGAAGATCGTGAAGGACCTCAGCCATCACAACTATGGACTGTTTTCTCTGCTGCGGTCTGGGAAGCGATTCCGCTCCCTGAGGGCCAACACAGAGAGACTGAGGAGGAGCTTCTTCCTGCAGGCGATAAGCTGCAGGAACACACAGGAGTAATGCCTTTTAAACATTGACAATGACTGGACAATCATGGACACATTCATGCAATACATATTTACATATCTGAAGCCATTGCACATGTCACTTTTCATAAGACACTTTATACAATACATGTTTATCTGCCATTGCACATGACACTTTGACACTCTGCCACTTTGACACTTTAAAACATTTTAATGCCACTTTAAAACATTTTTTATTTTTTTTTATACATATACCCCCCCCCCATATTCCTATATTCTATATTTTGTGATATTTTTACATGCCCTTATTACTTAGAACTTGTACAGTTTGTTTATTTTACTAGTTACATTTATTTTCCTTTGTATTTTATTTATTTTTATTAAAATTTATTTCTTATATATGGTTTTTATTTTCTTTTTAAAGTCACCGGCGGTCGTACAAGCATTTCACTGCATACTGTACTGTGTATGTGACAAATAAAATTTGAATTTGAATTTGAGAGCTCATTCATAAGTCCAATTTTTTCATAAGTCTAACAAACATTGTTAGGTAACACTTTTCATAATCTTGTGCTTGTACTATAGATGATGGTTAAACAATTCATGTTGAAAGAATGAGCAATTTTTGAGATTTTTAGAGGTATAATTATTATATATTTTTTCAATCAAAAGTCTTAATATATAGTTATATATTCTTTTGAAATCCCCAGTATTGTTGTAGAATGTAGGCTAAAAAATTCTACATTCTACAAAAAAAAATATCCCTAACTAAATAGATCCTAAACTTTTAAGCGGTAGTGTATATAAATACTTGTGTGTTTGCACAGGTAGTTTTGTCGTAGAAAGGGTCACAGACTCATAACTCACAGACTGTAACTGTAGGCAGCATCATCATCAGTTTTTACACCATTCAGTGAGCGTGTTAAAACAGTTCAGAAGACAGCTGCACTTCCTCTCTAAACACCACTACATTCACAATGAATTCTTCACCAAATTAAATTAAATCATCACCAAAAATAAGTGCCTCCATAACCCTGACAAACTGCCTCACCTACTGGGGAGTAGAGAGAGCTGCATGCTAGCAGTACAGTACACACACCTGCCGCAAGGTGAGGAGCTGGGAGTCACATCACATTACGTACAGTATATAACACACACAGACATGCATAACCACACACATGCACAAACATGCACTTATTATTATTATTATTATTATTATTATTATTATTTAGTTTGATATATTATATATTAATAATATTTGATTTATACCTCTGTAAATTTGTAGATTTGTTCATTTCAAGTTTTACATTTTTTTTCTTTTTCTTAAATGTGCACACCTTTAAATGTTTGTATTTTTAAATCTATTTTCCTCTCTTGGTATTATGTGACTTGTTTATGAGCTTTGGCAATTTAAATGTCTGTCATACCAGTAAATACCGTACCAGTTTCAGGCTTTGAATCTTTTAATAAAGAAAGGAAAAGATAAAGCATGAGGTTTAACACTTTTATACATGTTTTTTTTCAGTGGTGTGTGTGTGTGTGTGTGTGGTGTGTGTGTGTGTGTGAATACACAATTTCTGACCAATCCAATTCAAGACTTTAACAATACTATATTAAAAAGTCATATTTAAAAATATTTTAATTGATTTATTTTTTAATATACATTCACAGAAGAGAACAGTTTCATATATAAAACAGTTTCAGTAAAAATAGTCTATAATATTTCTAGTTACTAAAAGTTTGAGAATAGAATAAATTTACTATGAATAAACAAATTTACATTCTACTTACAAAACCGACTATCAGTACAAAGGTAACTTCTTACTCTGTTACTACATTTTGACCACAGGTTGTTAGTGTTGTAAATAAGGCCTCAGACGGACTCCTTCAGTGGCATATTGTTCTGGTCAGTCATTGCCTCTTCTTTTTTCTTAGAGAATGAATTTTTCAATTTTCTGAAACCTCTGAAATCAAAATAAATTAATATTTTTGTATGAAAAACTTTTCTGCTCAGAAAATATTTCAAGACATTTGAAACCATTTCCAGTCTCACCTCTCCTCAGCATCTTGGAGGGTATCAGGAAGTGGAGTATTTAGCGTCTCAGGGAGGAAGTAAGCAATGATTCCACTCACTACAGGAGCTCCTCCGTAGATTACACCTGGAAGCCAGGTGACTGCCTCTGAAAGTAAAAGCACCAACGGAGCCACCATTGCCCCCAGACGCGCCATCATGGACACCCATCCCATGCCGTTCTGCCTGTGAAGAACCAAAGGAAACCGTGAAATACATTTCACTGCTAACTAAGCCTCATGAGAATCTTTGATGACCAAATGTATGTGTTATAAATGGCCAAACATAAAATATTTTTTAGGTCAATGTTTGTCAGAATAAGAAAAAAACAAATAGACTTTGACAGTGGCATGGTTGGTAGTGTAAGATGGGCTGATTTGAGTATTTTGGTAACTTCTGATCTCCTGGGAATTTTATACTGAACAATCACTAGAGATTACACAAAATGGTGTGAAACATTCGGAGTGTGTGTCAGTTCTGTGCTTACAAGCACTGAGATAATAGGAGAATAACCAGAATGTAAAAATGCGATTGTAATCAACTATTGTACTGTTTGATGTGAATGTATGGCTAAATTCATGAACTGTATCGGCATGGGATTTTCTATTTGGATGTGTGTTAAATGTAGATTACCAGCACATAACTTAATACACAACGTCACACTGTATATAAGCTGTGCTTTTAGGTAAAAGAAAGATAATAAGAATGGCAAGGAGGATTACCGAACCACTGTGGGATATAGTTCCCCTGAGTAAAGGTAACAGCAGTTGAAGGCAGCAGCCAGACACCCTTTCCCAATTACTGCCAAGGAGGTACGCAATGTCTGTTGTTCTGCACATGCACAAAAAGATGCATCAAAGCAAAGCATTTTATCCCAAAGTGCCATAGTAGTCTCCCTTATGAGAATGGATGTTGCAGGCCAGAAATGGAAAGGAATGAAATAGGAGGAAAGCAGTACACTTCAAACATACCTTTTCAAGCTATAGCATCATCACTACACTTTTATAGAGCAAGACAGTAGAAATGCAGTAACATTAGCAAGACAGTGTTAGCATGCTTACCATAAGGCACGAGCTGATTGGCTAGAATGGTAATACCAGCCAGTATGAGTGAAGTGCACTGAGACACCCTTCGTCCAATCTTACTCATTGCTACAGTGACAACAATTTTGGCTGGAATGTCCACCGCACCGAAGATCACCTGAATCAAGTATATGTTCACGCCAAATTTCTGTAAATCCATCGACAAGCCATAGTAGGAAAAGCTTGTTGAGAACCTAGAGGGACGTGACATGAATGTTTAGCAAAAGACTCCAGAC
This sequence comes from Clarias gariepinus, assembly GCF_024256425.1. Lineage (NCBI taxonomy): Eukaryota > Metazoa > Chordata > Actinopteri > Siluriformes > Clariidae > Clarias > Clarias gariepinus. The sequence continues at coordinate 7,179,940 of NC_071118.1, read as the reverse complement.
ATGTACTGTTGTGTCTAAATTGGTAATTAAGCTAAATAATCCTCATCGACTGACCACACTGCACTGAGACACAGGGTGATGCCTCTCATGGTACGTGTCCGCACAAGGTCCAGAGCACTGTGAGTGACCTTAGAGCTAGAAATCTCTTTTTTCATGGATTCCTGCAGCATCTACAAATATATAGAACATAGACATGCCTTAAAATCCTACATTATCTACATAGTTTGTTCTAGCTACGAATTTGATCTAACTGGTATAAAAGAGTGAAGATAACAGCAGTCTACTTTGGTTCTTTGTAACCCTAGGAGTCTCAAATATGTCTCCTGTTGACTTACAACAGCGATCTCAACAGTCACAAGAGACTTCTCAAAATGTACGTTAATATATTTTTTTATACTGGCACTGAAAAACAGTGCCCTATGTAGCAAGTGTTTTATATCCCACCTATTATAAGCATTGTACAGTATTTATTCCGAGGTGGAAGGTAGCGAATTACATTTACTTATTATTATTTTGAGTAGTTTCTTTTTTGAGTAGTTTCTTTTTTCCACTTTTTTAATTAGTTTTTAAAATCTATAATTTTTACATTCACTTAAGTATGTTATGTACTTCGCTTACATTTGAAATCAAATTCGCTACTAAGTAAAAAAGAGAAATGAATGAAAATTAAAAATAATTGAAATTATTTAATGGGGAAGGAAAAAAATTGCACCCCGGAAGCCACTAGTTTGAGATTTATATCCGCTTGTCTTTTTTGTACTACACTAGAATCCCCCATCCCACTTCTGCTGTTAAAAACTCAAAGTAATTTTTTAACTAGCTTTTTACTTTTACTTGAGTAGATTCTTATAATGGTAACTTTACTTGTACTTCAGTAAAATTTCACTGAAGTAACAGTACTTGTACTTAAGTACAAAAGTTTATTTCTCCTTCCACCTCTGTATATATAGTACAATGGGTATTAAAATTAGTTGTGTATGCTAAATACTCAAATCCACTTATTTGCCCTCATTAATTAATTTATGTTTTATGTAAACAAATCCAGCACAGTATACTTTTTTTGCACAGCAAAACCTTTCCTTTTTTTTTTTTTTTTCAAATAATTTACCCAGCATTAAATTGGTGAAGTACTTTTCCTTAGATGAGATTAGATGTCGGTGTGCTTCTGGTTAATGTTGGGTATGGCTAATGTTGAAAAATACTTTATGTCTCATTCTAAATCATATTAAGAAAAACTTAATTCCTGAATAAAAACACAAGTGAGAAACCCACTAGCATGACTTCATCTCTCATTACCTCCAGATCGATTTTGTCACCCACAGCCTTGCGGCCATTCATCCGAGCTACAGATTTGAGGTTTTTAACTGCCTCTTCTGGCTTCTTGGCAAGAACTAGCCATCTTGCAGACTCCAAGAACCACCTGAGAGTAGAATTTTATAAAAGTGCAGTTACTGACAATGGTGTCAGGAAAAACAAAATCTGAATAAGGACTGAGGACGGAACTGGAAGAAGACAAAACAGGAAAATTAAAAGTATTTAGTATTTTCTTTGCATATCCCGGAAAAATTATATATATATAAAAATTATTTATTTATTTATTTATTTATTTGAAACCTTGTGTGTGTACAGAGTAATGGGGTAAATGCGTTACAACTTCACGAAAGTAATGCATTACTGTAATATATTACTCTTTTTTTTTTTAGTTAAGCAGTAATAGTAATATATAACTTTTTTATGTAACTAGTATTACAAAGACCTCCCAGATAGCCTTTATGTCTGTTTCCTATTGGCTCTTGCTTTTAGTTATAATATCATAGTTAGTCATGCATAGTGCATCCCTACTCACACTACGCACAAAATATACACTGACCTTATCCGTTATGAGACTGTGAGTATGCCTAACTGTTTTCTCACAGTTGACAGCAATCCAGACCCCCTTTTGCCATCTGGACCTGTCTGACACATCCTGGTGCCCTGATTCTGGTTGAAGTTCTCGTCACATGGATGCCTTTGGCTCGCTGCTGAGGATGGTCTACTTGGGGTTTTTCTTGTATGCTCAATAGTTTAGAACTAAAATTCCCACAAACATTTTTGTACCTGAACCTCCAACAACAAAAGTGGACCATTTTGGACTCTCATCCTCATAGCTCACAGTACGTCCGCTGTTCAATCCCTGCTAACCCACCTGATATTAACCAAATAAGGATGGGTTCCTTGCTAGCTTGTTCAGTCTGGTTCTGTAAGGTTGCTTTGTGACAATGACCATTTTTAAATGTGCTATATAAATAAAATAGGATTAAATTAGGTTCTATCTGCATTATTGTTTTTGTAAAGCTTCTGGGGATATAATGTGAATTTTCTGTCTGATCAAAATGTGGAAGAATAATTTTGACGTGACGTATTAAGTTGAATAAAAACTTTCTTTTAAAACCTATTTTTTCAGCTTCAATTATGAATCAGCTAATAGCCCCAAACATAATTATTAAAGGTTTTGTTTACAGTATATTGATAAAGGTGCATTTAATTTAACTCATAGTATAATTTAACATTTAGTTAATGCACAGCTTTTTGTGTTTATAATTGTGTTAAAAAAAATTTAATTAACGCATGTGTCAATGACTTTGTTAATGGCATTTATGCTGTTTAATAATGTCAGTGAAAGAACATTTAATTTCTCTTGTTAAAGTTAATGTCTGTTGTGTCACTAATTTTGATTGTGTAGATTGGTGGTTTATGGTTTTATATATTGAAACGAGCGTATTCATATATACATATATATTTTTTTATCCTTTATATGTACTGTATATTATATTTCTAACTGCTTAAAATGACACACACAGAAGGTCATCTACTACTTACCAAGAGTAGAGGAAGAAGACATAGAAAGGAAGAGAGACAGCCAGTGTGAGCCAGCGCCAGTCTCGAATGTTGTAAGCCACCCCTGCCAGGATCAGCTGACCCGTTGTGTAACAGTAGCCTGTACCTGTACCCACCACAGTCCGAATGCGAGTGGGGATCCACTCTACAACTGTACATAAAGAACAGAGAAAGGAACATGCTGGATCTTGATTGTACATAAGTAAATATAGTGCAATAACTTCAATAAATTTATTAATTACAATGTTTTACTACAATTATTAGTAACATAAAATTTTTATAATACCTATTACTCAGCAGTGTGTGTGAGGGTGTGTGTGTGTGTGTGTGTGGTGTCCTCACTGAGAGAGAATGAGTTAAGGATTATTCCAGACAGGGCCATGCCACAGAAGAAGCGGAAAAAACAGAAGAGGGAGAAAGAGGACGCGAAGGCGGTGCATGTCCCTGAAACTGCCATCATCAGGTAAGAGATCAGGAGTAAAATGCGACGGCCAAACCTGTCAGAAGGAAAACAGTTTAGAAAAGAGTTTAATTCTGTGCGGGAATAGCTAAAATGATGCTTTAACAATGCATTCGGACATGTCTGTAATACCAATGACATTTCTGTATAATAATATGCAGGAAAGAGCGTGTATGGAGTGTGCTGGCGACATGGTGGCTTAGTGCTTAGAACTGTCGCCTTGCACCTCCCGGGTCCGGGTTCGAATACCGCCTCAGGATGTGTCCATGGAGTTTGTATATACTGTACTTTGTGGGTTTCCTCCGGTTACACCGGCTTCTCCCACAGTCCAAAGACATGCAGGCTAGGCTAACTGCGTTCCCAAATTGATCGTGGCGTGTGAATGTGTACATGTTGGCCTAGCTGGACTAGAGAGGTTCCTATATGGCTGGATGGATTTCGTAAATATATTGAGTGAAGTTTGATGATGTGGTGATGGAAACTGTTCATTTGAAGTAAACACATACACTAAGACAAACAAAATGGCACATTGCCATGTTTAAACATTCATTCATCATTTTGTCATTCGTCCTTAGGATCTGATTTGTCTTGGTTAGGATGATGATAGAATTGCAGTTATCCTGGGAACAGTTATCCTGGGCATTAGCTAAAATAATGGTCCCGTATGTGCACATATTAATGCATGAATTTAAAAATAGGAGCAACATACAGTATTATAGGCTACTTGCTGCACCACCATGCCACCCTGTCCAGCTAACCCCAGAGGTCAGTTAAGTCACTCAGCTACACACTTGGTGTATCTCACAAGCAATATTTTTCTTTTTTTCCCCCCTCAACATTCTACACCATGACAAAGAAAGCAAGGGTTTATACTTTTTGTTAATTAATTAAAAAATTAAGACTGAAATTACCATTTACATTTTGCACTTGGTCAAAGCACATTTGGCTGTAATGACAGCCTCAAGGCTGCTTGTGAATGATGCTACAAGCTTGGCACCACTTCCTTTTGGAAACTTCATCCATTCTTTCTTGGCAGAAAAGCTCAAGCTCAGCCAGCCACATTTTTAGGTTTCCCCTGATTTTATCAACCTCATAGATTTGTTTTCACTCTGTCATGCAGACTCTACCATGAGATCCTAAACCAGACAGATGCGTGCCTTTGCTAATTATGTCCAATGAAGTCAATTAGACACAGAGGGACTGCAGAGTTGTAGAGGCATCTCAAGGACCACTGACAGGAGTAGGATGCACCAAAGATCAATTGCAAGTGTTATAACAAAGGGTCATAATTATACAATAATTATGAATATGCTTTTTTTTTTTTTTTAATAACAGAAATTATTAACATGTTTTTACCTTCTCACTGTGGAGCATTGTGTGGAGAATGTTGAAGGAAAAAAATGTATACATTTTAAGATGAGTGGCACACACACACACACACACACACACACATACAGAATGACATTACTTTTTTCCTCATCGTCATCATTTGTTGCGTTGTGTAATTTTGCATCCTAAACTCAACATCTTCATGCAATTATACATAATAGTTAAACAATGCCATTTAAATTTCCCAATGTTGAATTAACACTCAGAAGTGTTTATATGAGTCCAGCTGAACTCAAATAACCTCTGAAAGTGAAATAGTAAACCAACCCTGACCTGTACCATTTACTAAGAGCATTTATTATTTATTTATTATACATATTAGTACAATAAATCATAACTTTATTATAAACTTTTAAAAAACATATTCTGGCCTGGGGTAGCTTTTGCATATACGTAGATGTTATGTCTATTAAACTAAAAAATTATTATGTATTTTTTTTTTTACTAAAACTAAACATACACATGACTTTTATCATTATTTACCTTTTTTTATTGTTTTTTTGTCCAACTTACTGTACATGATTTACTTGAGTGGAAATTCTGCCCTGAATTTAAAATATGTTGTACTAAATATTTTTTGAAAAAAAAAAAATAATAATTATAATCGCAATAAGATGGGTATGCTAAGTTGCATTTATTTAGGTTGTTTGAGTAGAAACAGTATAGTATATTCATGTTTTTAAGAGTTACATTTAAACCAAACAGTGATATAATGCATGGAAAACAACTTTGACCCAAAAAAGTACCTGTATAAAGTTTAAACTCAGTTTACAATAGTCAATAATTAATTATTTACATTTACCTGTGAATGAGTAACTCAGTGGAAAAAACATACAACATACAGGCTATATGGAAGCTTAGGAATTTGAAAAATAGGAATTGTTAAAATATTCCTATTCTTCTTTCCACACTCCCAAATCTCTGGACAGATATATCTCTCTGAACAGCACAGAGTAGACAGTGTAACCTTCTCTGTTACATTTGGTAACTTTAGCAGTCCGGTTTGCTTATGGTCTATATTTAACATGCTTAAGATGTAATAAACAATACTACAAAGATTAACATCTACAGTACAGTCTTTCAGTGGGGCTTCATGGCACGGTGGATAGTATACACTATCTATAAAAACAATTGGGATTTTTATTTTTATCATATAATAAAGTGAGTAACTGTTGTGATTGGTCTGTACCTTCTCTTATTTCAACCCATTTATATTATTATTAGCATTTTATTAACTGATTACTCAGTATTATTGGTGATGTAATTAATGAATGGCAAGCAAACTCTCAGTCAGTATTACAGTACTTACTTGTCAGACAGACCCCCGAAGACCAGTGCTCCCACAAGCACTCCTCCCATGTAAACACTTTGCCCCATTTGTTTTAGGGATTTTAAATCGCACACCAAATCCCACTGTGAAAGTAAAACCAAGCATCTCACTCACTTCTACAGTATATTTGCACAAATTATAATCAATTTTGATAAAAACAGAGCCCTGTACCTCTGTAATAATGGTCGAGGTCATGTCGGTCTTGTTATAGCTCCATCCATCCGCACATCCCTCCATCTTGATTGTGGTTTTATCCATGGCCTCAGACATGTTCTTGGCCAGTAGGTCCCACTGTGGTTGTGCATAGCGCCTACAGCGCTCCAGTTTACCCTGGCCATCCAAAGGCACGCTAAGGAGCAGGGTCTCAGCTGGACTCATTGCAGGATCTGAGATGTTGGCATGGGCGGTGCAGTGGTGTGGAGGCACAGCGGCTACGAAGTTCTGCAACAGGTTGTGGCTTGCCATCATGAGGATGGGCATGGAGAGCAGGGTGACATGGACCACCTGGAAATGACCCGTGCTGCCCACCTGCTCCAGTAGGTCCGCAAACACCATGGTTTAGAGTTGAAGATCTCCTGCTGCGTAGACTGGATTGATGTCTGTCCTCAGGGTATGAGCTAAAAATACACAGGGACAAAGCTGGTCAGTTGAAAAAGTAGTAGGAATATCTGCATACCAATTTATTACCATTAATATTAAGATTATTATGTTGATTTATACTAAAATTAGGTATTGCTAGGCTTCTTTCTTCTTCGTCACTGGGTTTTTAGAACTGGTGATGCCTTCCCGTGTTAAAACTCCAAAATTCACAATGACCTCCTTTTGCGGAAAAAAAAAAAATCCCTCCTGCTATTTAAATGCAGGCGAATAATTCATTACTACAGATCTTGTCCAGAGTGTGCAAATCCAGCAAGGTCTCCTGCAGGCAGTCAAGATGGAGGTGTGTAATCAGCTTTGTTTTGTTTTTTTCTTTCTGAGAAAAATCTGAACAGCTATAATACTGTATTATAAAGCACTGCTAAACCTCTTGTGTCCCTAGACAGCTTTTCTGTGGAACGGAAGAATGCAAGCTGTGTTTGTCCAGCTGGCATGTAAAACATCAAGTTGTTCGACCCTAATAAAGTGACGATGTGGAAATCCAGCTTAAACCACGTCCTAGTAAAAGACCGCACTATGCGGAGTGATGGACTGGGTCAAAGGCAGCATGTTTGATTTTAATGTGTTTGGAAACTAAGCTGCTGGTAGAAGAGTAACCTCTGTGGGGTTTACTAGAAAAGTCACACCTTATTGCCGGTCCCCCCTTCACCCAAATTAGTTCAGTGAGTGCAGTGATTCAGCAAACCTTATCTGAAACCTGTCCTGAAAGTTTGATAATGATTGGATAAAAGGGGCAGAGGGCAGTCTGGTGGAGTCACACTGGTACAAAGATGTGAGACATAATAACCAATAAAGTTATGTTACAAAAAAGATGATAAAGGGGTCTATAGTAACTTTTTTTTTTTTTTACTGTAATGTATGACATATTATTTCTTTAAACTACCAGAAGTGGTAAATATTCAGTAAATGTATTTTGTTTTAGTGCCATGGTATGTAGATTTTACATTAACGTTTTTTGGAAATTGAGTACTAATAATTTCGCTTCATGTCTAAGAAAAAAAGTTTCTTGTCATTTCAATTTTGAAATTAATTCAAACATCCAAAGTGCTTATTAGAAATATTTAAGGTCTTATGTCTTATATATACTGTATACTTTGTTGTATATAATTCAATAAACTTACTTAAACACTTATTTTATTTATTACTGCATATTGAAATTTTTCACTCAAAAGTAAATATTTTACTCTTACTGTATTTTATTATTTTCAGGTTCAACACTGTAGTATTATAGCTTATCTTCAGACACTTGGATAGCTCTTGCACTGATTATATTGTCATGGCATATTATGAATTAGCGTTATTTTCTCTGCATTGTTGAATTTTACTTACTGAGATAATAACACCAATTAATGATATGACATCACATTTACATTACAAAAAATAACATTACATTTTAAAAATAAATTCTTAAGTGAGTTTAGACTAGTTACACCAGCATTAATTCTAGTAGCTAATTTAAATAGCTTTGCAAGGAAGTCGAATTGTGACTCGTGGAAAATATTGGTAACCTTCTTTATATTTTACCTTTGATTAATTGAAAATTCTGATTAAACTAAAAGTTTACAAAATATTATGTGGTAAAAACACAACGTTAAGCAATTTAATCAGTTTAAAATATAAAAACTGATTGCCAAAGTTGCCAATAGTTTTGCCAACTATTTTCCATTAAATACCTAATAATTTTTTTGTCTTTAACTTGAATAGATTTTTGGTTTTGATACGTTCATTTTCACTTAAAAATAATTATATCTTATTACCTTTTCCCCATAATTACTTACCATAAACATTATTTCCTTTAAAAAAAATCTAACATAAATCAAGCATTTTGATTATTCATTAATGTTACCTTTATCAATAACTTGACATAGTGATACTGTAGGTGATCCAGGACTTCATTGGGTTCATCCACTGCACATTGTGAGACACTGATTGTACCTGCATTTATAAAGAGCATCAAACAGTTCCTTAATGTGGATTCCCAATGATGAGCATAATGAGATTAGAATCATTTTAGGAATTCTCATATCAGTGCATCCGAGTGTGTTGTTCCCTTCTGTTCTCTTGGGTGACAGAGAAGGTGTGGATCCACTGACATCCTGTCTCATCAGAAGATTGATGGGATTAAGGATGAACATGATTACCATATTTAAACTGAAGGTTTTAGGATACGTGAATATAGAAATAAAAGCTCATACTCTCAATGTCTTGCAGGCTACCACTATTGCTAACGTTTGCTAGTATTCTTCTCAAAATGTACAGTATCTGCATGCATTTCTCATAATATTGTGCTTTTCAAAACTTTATATATGAAAAGTTTTTTGCAGAAAATATATCAAATAAATAAATAAACAAACAGTGTCTTGAGATGTCCTTTATACTGTAAATGAGTGACTCTATGTTGTAATCTTCAGTTAAAAATTACCGTTGTGCCATTATATCATTCCCTGGAAATTTATCATAAACTGACAGCATTCAGCTAAAATGGGTATCCAATTGGTTCAGAGGGTGACCAGTGATGTGCTATAAACAGATTTTGCTTTGTCATGCAACACTACAGGAGTCATGGACGTCTGTTAACTAATTAACAAATGAATTGTGGGATACGATTATGTGTAAATAGTATATATGATTTAAGGTTTTCAGATCAGTTTTGGTTTAAGTATTTTTTCATTTATGATGTACACATGTCTATGGGTTAACAATGTTTATGTCCTTGCTCATATTTTCCTCTTATCTTATCTTCGGGCATTATCTTTATGGTCTAGAATGTGTCCTTTGGATGAACATATTAATATAAAACCCAACTGATAGTCTTATGTTATGTCCAGAGTATAGAATCTCTAGGCTGCGTTTATGTGTACAATAAACCAGCTCTTTCATTGCACGCTGACTTTTAGTCATCTTCGGTCTAATGGAAATGCGTAAGTTTATGGTCATTCAGAAAGAACATAAGTGAGCAAGGTATCAAATAAACACTTATGTGATCAATTCAAAACAAGACCATCAAAAGTGTTCATGCTCTGTGTGTTTTGGCTTTATGAAGGTATGTGATATATTTAAATGCATACAAGAGGATGGAAATGAGTTTCCGGATTTTTTTGTATTGGTGAACTGTAGGGTACTTTGTGCTGAAATGGCATTTATAACATCTTCAATATCTACTGTATATGCAACACAAATGTTAGCAAAACACTACAAAGAACATCAGTGCAAAGAACACAGATACAAAAAGTAAGATTTTTTGCTGTAATACGAAGTGTTCGGCTGTACTTAGGAAAGAAACTCCAGAATGCAATTGAATAGAACACTCTGCATTCTGCCTTTGATCCTGGTCAGGCCAAAAGAAAAATCTTTTGGCATGGCCAATCCATCCTTGGCATTCATCTGAATGGATGGCATTACAGGCATTCTCTACTGACTGGAGCAACACGCTCATGGGGTTTGCACAAATCATTCCTTTTATTGGATTTAGAAATAGGGAATATGGTAGAAGGTACAGTGCTTCAAAATATGATGAGGATATTATTTAGTTCAGCAAGGAGTGTTAGCAAACTGGGATTGTTATATGGATTACGTTGTGCATTGTGATGTATGACTGTATGCTAACCAATAACGTTACACATGGCGACATTTCCAGCATTCTGCCCAGGGACGTTGACAACAACATGGTTGCCAATGATGTTATTCCTTTGCCGCCTGGTATTTTGCATTTTAAACTCTGCCTCGTCAGTGAAAAAAACTGTATATTCACAAGGAATAGCAGTGTTGTCAAATTCAAGTACTTTCTATTCGACCACATACAGTCATGTGTAAAAGTTCATTCTCACCTTTTTTAATTTTATTATTGATTTAACAAAAACGAAGCCAAAAAGAAAACATTTTGCAGGCAACACTAAGTACTTCAGTAGCTCATAGATCCACCTAAATAGCAATAACTTGACGTTATTGCTTCCTGTATGACTTTGTCAGTCTCTGACATCATTGTGGAGAACTTGAAGCCTGAACTTCGGATTAAAAGCAGAGGACTGCTATTTAAGGGTAGATGCATTTCTGCACACATCTTGATGCCACTCTTCAAAAACCTAGTTTTGAGGTGTTAAAGCATCCACCCTATAGTCCTGATCTCTTTTACCTGTTTGGTCCCCTGAAAGAGGTTAAAGATTCACTTCTGATGAAGAAATGAGGACAGCGTTGCATTTGTGGCTTCCAGCTCAGCCTAAAACATTTTTTAATGAGGGAATTTGAAAGCTTGTTGACAGATGAACAAAGAGTACTGAAAAAAGGAGATTATGTAAAAAAAAAAAATGCATTGTCTTTTCTAATAGCTAATTAAAACAAATTCTACAGCCAGGGTGCGGATACTTTTTGACTCACCCTTGTATTATAAATACACAGTGCTGAACTTTTATCTCCTTTAATTATTCATACCTCTGTAATGCTGCAACAGCAAAAACTGATGAAAATAGTCAGTCATCTCATTAATCTGCCTTTATTGGTTAGAAACGAACCACAGAGAGAAACTGGAGAGACCTTGCAACACCAGTGTGTTTAAAGATTTTCTTCTGTTACAAAAACATATTCAAGATGAAGAACAACCATTCATAACAAATAGCATTTTTTCAGGTAGACTCATTCTTATAAACTGTACCTTATGCGTTGCTATAAAACCAGCATTGAGCTTTATCATCAAGGACAAACCTGAATACAGTGGAAATGATTTTAAATGTCGTGTATTTGCTTAAGAGACAGACTTCCCTATAAAAGAGTTTGTAAACTATTCAAAAACCCAGAGATCTTACATTTTGCACAAAAAAAGTGTATTGTCACCATGCGCCACCTTTCTGAGTTTTGTACACAGACAGAAGCATGTGAGTTTGTATTGATCAACTTCTTGCCCTTGCATGAGACACAACTGACGACATAAGGATTGACAATTGACAGAGTTCCCGTCTAGTGACACGACTGACTACATCAGGATTGACAATTGACAGAGTTACTATCTGGTGACACGACTGATGACATAGGGATTGAGAATTAACAGAGAAAGCAATTAGACATGATACAAGCCATGATGACCATGTTTGGTCACAGTGGGGAACAAATACAGGCAGACATTGCTTAATGAATTCTTAAGCTAATCTGTTTTAAAGATTGCTCCTAAAAGCTCATGCAGTGCTTGTGTTGGGTCAGAGATGGAGTTGGGTTTGGATGGCCTGTGTGATTTATTTTGGGTCATCAGGAGCTGGGATCTTCTCCAGACTGGGTTCTACGCCCCAGATTTCACGGGCGTACTGAGCAATGGTGCGGTCACTGGAGAACTTGCCAGAAGCGGCAATGTTGTAAATCACCTTCTTGGTCCATTCTTTGGGTTTCTATTTGACGAAGCAGATTAGAATTGATATAAAGATGGGAGAATGTATATATGTGGGGGTCACTCCATAATAAGGAAGTTTACTTGCCTTGTAAAGGGCATTGGCTTTCTCTTGGCATGCGATGTAGTCCTCATAATCAGCAAAAACCTTAAATCTGTATGGGGTTTAATCAGAGGAAAAACGGTAAGCATGGTGTTCACAGCTGTTTTAAGCACGATCAACGTGACTTTTGGCAATATAATGCAGATAAAGTTTTACTGCATGGTTTGGTATTTATAAATGAGGGATGAAAAAAAGTAAAAAAAAAAAAAGTAGCTTAAACTTTTACTAGAAGGAGTTGAATAACCATGCTCTGGTCGCAATGTTTGATCTTTGTTCTTACCAACATTATCTTATATAATGTTTATTATGCCTTGGTAGATTTAGCCATACAAAAATAGCCCATACAGCAAGAAGAACTCTTGGTACCTTATTTTTATACACATAAAGGGGGAATGTATTAAAGCAAATATGAAAATGCTGCAGGAGCAGCGAAGTGTGAAAACATGTGTGGTGCAGTGCAAGTACCGGTCATGGTGCATGAGCATATTGACAATGCCACTGAAGAGATCAGGCTGCTTGGGACTGAAGAAACCTCCTGCAATCTGGTCGATGGCCTGCTTCAGCTCCGGGATACGGTTATAGTATTCAGAAGCATTATATCTGTAGTGCAGATAATTATAATGACAATAAGAAGAAGAAAAGGACCTCAACCAACTGCAGTATCTCACTGCACCAAAGAATGTTTTTGGGTGATGGCACCATTGACAAGAGCAATGTGCATAGATGGATGAAGAAGTTTGCAAAAGGGAAAACCAGCAGTGAGAACAAAACACATGGTGGGAGACCATCAACTGTGACAAAGGGGATTTTTTAAAGAGGATTCAGAAGTTGGGTTCAAATGTATCACTCATGATGGAGACTACTGTATGTTAAGTAGTACTTTTGAAGAGAGGAAGAGTTACTCTACCAACATTTAAACAACCTATATCACTTAATAAAAAAGTTATGCCCAATTTTGCATTACTTTTGATACATCCCATGTATTAAAGTTACACAAACCTCAAAAAACCTCAAAACTTTTTTTTTATCCTCTGTTCAAATGAAGCAGTTAAAAGATCAAAAGTTTGGATGCACCTTCTAATTCCATGGTCTATCCTGATATTTTTTTCTTCAACATTGTAAAACAATTCTGAAAGCATCCAAAATATGCACTAATCTCTTTTGAACAGTAGATATTGAGATGCGCTTGCTACTTTTACTTTGTAAAAGCCTTAACAGAATTCAACCCTGTAGTGATGACTAAATATAGCACCCCAAGCAAAGTGATGTTTTTCATAGTAGTGGTTCTTGCATTGCATGGCCTACTACTTCATCCACCCCAATTGTCATTCACCAAGTCCTTGGTAACCCCAAGAAAGAAGTTTCCCCCTGTTCTCTCACCCCTTTCTGTCCATGGCCTCCACATCTTCCACTCTCATGCCAAAGATGAAGAGGTTGTCCTCTCCGGCCTCTTCTGCCATCTCTACGTTGGCGCCGTCCATGGTTCCGATGGTCAGGGCTCCGTTCAGCATGAACTTCATGTTTCCTGTCCCGGAAGCTTCTGTGCCAGCGGTGGAGATTTGCTCAGACAGGTCTGCAGCAGGGATCGCTGAGGGATGGGGTAAACAAACATTTTAATACTTTCCATTATGTTTCTTAGCACTTTCAGCACAAATCAGATCTCGGGTATGGGTGTGCCAGTTGTATGATTAGGCACCTTTTTCAGCCAGAGTGACTCTGTAGTTCTCTAGGAAGATGACTTTGAGGCGGTCACCCACCACTGGGTCGTTGTTGACCACCTCACCGATTGCTGTGATTAGGCGAATGATCATTTTGGCTGTGTGGTAGCCCGGGGCGGCCTGGTGTTGCAAGAACATAGTCAGGTTATAACCATAACTTAACATTTTAAAACTCTCCTAACCAGTAAACACATTTAAAACCACTGAAATCAATGGAGCAAGATGAAATCTTGCGGTCAGTTTCAATCCTAAGTTTGGCTTCCTGGGTTGTGTAGAGTTCCTCCGCGTCTGCATGTTCTCCCAGTGTTCATGCTCATTTGCATGTGAATATCATCTTTCCTCTTAGCTCCCAGTATACGACTCCATCTATGTTTAATTGCCAGAAGATGTAAAGAGTATGTTGATGTGTGTATGTTCTGTGTCACGCAATGGAATTCTATTTTATATAGAATGTATTCCTGATTTAAAACCAGTGTCCCCAGGGTACTCCTGTGCATAATCATGATTAAGTACTGATGCTAAAAAATTTTTATATCATGTTCACTAGATCATAGAAAATGGTAGCGATAACTTTTTTTGAAACAGTGTGCATGTCATTTGTAATAAAAATTTTTTTAAATGATCTATTTCTTTTTTGTCTCTCTGCGTGTGGTCATTTTTTTCTCCTTCCTGATCCTGAACGTACCCTGCAGGGTGCTTTCTTGCCTGGCTCAGGAAAATAATATGCGCAACGTGGTATAATTAAACCATATGAATTAAGAACCTCCAGACTTCTCATTAGAGTTTGGGGCATCAGCTGAGTTTTTCAATCAGAATTTTCCTCTATATTCAAGATAGAAGTCAGCAAAATGTTGAACTGTTTAAGAGGGTGGATTCTTAGACAAGACACAGTATGGGTTTTATACAGAGCAGAGAACTACATAGTGTCAAGTTTATGGGGGTTTATATGATTCTGTGCACCTTTCCACCAATCATGATGGTTCTGGGAGTCCACTGCTTCTTGGGATCCTTCTTGATGCCTAAAAAAAAAAAAAAAAAAATCATATGTCAGGAGTGCGAAATTGAGTAACAGGCTGGGAAATAGAAGAGCAGGAGCAAAGCACTCACGGTTATAGAAAGTGATAATGTGCAGACAGTTGAGCAGTTGTCTCTTATACTCATGGATTCGCTTGACCTGGATGTCAAAGATGGAATTGGGGTTGATCTTCACCTTGTAGTGTTCCTCCAGGTGGACTGCAAACTTCAGCTTGTTTTCCTGCAGCCAGGGTAAACATACTGTATGACATGATAAACGTTCCTTAAATAAATCTTCATGCACATTGGTAATAGAGAAAACGGCTAGGAAAATGTTGAAGGCTTTACTTTGAAGCATACTCACCTGTTTGACTTGGGCAATACTATGAATGAAAGCATCATCGTTAACAAAGTTGTGTAGCTTCCTGAGCTGGCTCAGGTCTCGGATGAAATCCTCTCCTATTTTCTAGCACACACAACCACAAGCAGTCATAAGACTAGCTTAACAGATGCTAATACTGTATATAATACTAAGGCTGAACTGAAGTGTTTGGGCGAGTGATGTCAAACACACAGCCTGCTGACTGGGGCTTTAAGAAATAAAGGGTCTAATCTGCCCCAAACAACTTATATATTGTTCATACGTTCAAAGTTAACATGGTCTTGTAACTAAAATGAAAAGAGCAAGTCTCTGTTACTCCACTAGGGGGCATAATCAATGAATAAACTCAGAACCATTAACTTTTGACAAATGTGCTAATGATGTGGCCCTACAGTACTGTATGTGGTTCGATATTAGCAAGCAACAAAAAGGCTCTGTAACTAAGGTTTTTCTAAAATACCTAATTTAAACTCTGCAACATGTGATATACGTATGCAAAAGTTATATTTTTTCTAAATACATATCCCTTACTTCCTGTTAGCATGTGAGAATATCTTGACTGTAATAAGAAATTTATCGAGTATATCTAGGATCTCATGTCAGTGAATATTATGGGCTATTTTAGAGAGATCCATGAAATAGGTGCAGGGTGTTCAAGTGGAACCAGGACTTTCTCATGAACGAAGGCATAAAACCGATTGACATTTACAGAAGACTTCAAGCACGGTACAGCTGTGAGTCTCTTAGCCGCAGTAAAACATCTGAACAATGCAAAAGTTTTAAAGAACCGTGATTGGTAACCCCAGCTTAGGTGGCTCGGAGCCCCCTGCAGTTGTTCCCATGAACATTTACTAAAGAACGCCTGATCCTTGAAACCTGATGGATAACTTGTTGCCAACTTGCAGAAGAGATGCACATGTCTGTGGGAACTGAACCCACAATCACTCACTAACACCACTGTTATTGCCACATACAGCAAGTACAGTTCTGACCTCACTCCAAGCCATTTCCACATGTGGGTCCATTAAAGGGGTTCCTGGGAGGCCAGCGTTTAAGTCATTAAGCAGGCAGTATGATCATGGCTCTGGCGTACTAAGCAAACTTTCTACCCTAATGATACCCAAGCACTAGTGAAACACTTCAGTAAGTGCATTAGTGTTGCAGGGATTTATCCTCTATATACTGTAGAGAAATAAACCCAGCGGGCACAACACATGTAATCCACGTGGATTTCTGGTGGATATTTGGTGAAGTGGTGGATCCACCAATTTTCACCTAATATCCACGTTGATTCCACGTGGTTTTAGGCACGTGGAAAACCTGTTCTAAATTAATGTGGAATCCACATGGAGTTTTAGATCTACATTATTCTTCGTGCATTTCCACGTGGATATCACGTGGAAAATAATTTCGTACCACCTATTGATGGTTGCTTTATCTAATTTTGAATGCATATTTTGTATGATTTTACATAAATGTGACAACCATTAATTAACATTAAACACACTCTAAAATAAAATGACGCATATGACGCGTCCAATGTGTTCTAAAGTTGAACACATGAGCCAAAATGTGTTCTAAAATGGCATTTTCAAAATGTGTTACTGATCGCCTAATTGCCACATCTGACTACAACGTACACTGGATTTACAAACTAAAAAGAAGTTTAGAACATCGATGTGCTATTAGAGGCGACACATAGGGGTCGCTGCGCAGAGTGACTTTGCAGTCTAGCGAGTGGTACTGAGCATGCGCAGTGATCAGCCTTTCCTGGATCCCTTTTTTTTAAGTGGAAGCGCGAAACATTTATAGCTAATAAAAAGAAATTAGAAACTTCAAAATTTGTTTAAATTTGTGGTCTGCTGAAGTTACAAATTACCCGTGGCAATCGTGTTTCATACAGAGAACATTTGTGTGTGATGTTACAGGGTGAGCACTGAGGTAAGCAGTAATATTCTAGTATGTTCTGTGGCAGTTAGTGTAGGTTCTAACCGACGCGGTTAGCTTGATTGTGAATCTATGTATGTAGCTAACGTAGGCTTCGAAGCATAACAGGCAATTGCAAACGTTAATTTGTCAAAAATCAGGCTAGTATTTGATGAACAGGTATAATTTGTCATAAATGCAGCACCATCACCATGTATAATATATTATATGCACTGAGGAGTTCTGACAGTGAACACTAACATTCACTTGCAGAATATGTTCCATTGAATTTCTAAGAATAGAAGTAGGAACTTTTCCGTGTAACTTATGTGGTTACTCTACCCATTTATTTCTTTGAAGATAAATAGATAAGTTTGTTCACTTCTAGATTCCTTACCAATTCACTTATGTTTCAACTAAACATGAAGGGATCACGAGGGGATAAAACATCATTTGACAGCGCTGTGCAAATTAATAACTGGTAAGTAATTGAATAGTGCCTTGTGGTCGTGTCTTTTTTTATATTAACACAATGATTGTATTGATAAATTGCAGTCCATGCATCTAAATTATACTAAACATTTTTGTCCTTTGACAGACAGTGTAGTAAAGGCGCATGATGTTACAGAAGCCTTTGCCCTCAGCTCCATTGCCAATCGGTTACGAACTGCACCTAAGAGGAAAGAAAGACTGGATGCAGTGTCATTTATTAAGTGTTAAGTAAATGTTTTTGTAATTTTGTTTCTTTTGCTGTTTGAGACAGTTTTCTATCTTCTCTTAGATGTTTTTTTGGTTTAATTAGTCTTTTAGTATTCATATTTTTATGGTATTTTAGTATTATGCACTACACCCAGTTTTTATGTGCATTTTGTATTGTTTGTTTTGAAATATGAATAAATTATTGGTTATTACAACTTTTATGTAATTTGTGTCTGCTTTACACTTGATGTTGTAGACATTTTAAACTTTGCAGAATTTACGTTGAACACAACACGTATTTTCCATGGGCTTATATCCATGTCTTTTCCAAGTGGTAAAAAACACGTGGATTCCATGTGTCAAATCCACGTGGAATTGGACTTGCCTTTTACGCCTAAATTACCCGTCTTTTCCACGTGGTGAAAACACGTCTTCTTTACGTGGTTTCCACGAGTTTGTGCCCACTGGGAAGGAAGTTTATACTGTACTCTCATAACTCTGTTATGAGTTCTGTTATCCTGCACAATCAAAAGTCCTGGCTTGATTTCAAGGCCCCTTAATAAGATCTAAGTTTATTCCCCAACACTTCTAGGTTATAATTAGGACGTTTCTGGGGGTTTTGATAATTCATTTCTGCAGATAAATGAACTAAGGTGATGTTATTAGTGGTCACTAAAAGGGTCCAGCCAAGTATGGGTCCAAGTATATTGTGGGCCATTACCAAAAATGAACTTGGCACCACAGTACTAGGTTAAGGACAGAAATAGGACACAGCATAAGTTGGCATCACTTATAAACATGAATCAAGTGGCTGAATGTTGTAAAGATAGAGGTGACACTCATTTTAGATTGCAAAGGCCGATTTTTTGGGGTTCATATAGCCATATATGTCCATATAGTTCCAGTACATATACTTATGAAAAATAAATCAAGTAAGATAATTTTCTTTTTTAGTTTACCAAGGAATTAAACATCAGGCATATGTGAATATGTCTTAGCAGATTAACGGCATTAAAAATGCTAACCTCAGCAATAACCTCCGCCAGGCCAGGGTTGCACATGACCAGCCAGCGACGAGGGGTGATGCCATTGGTTTTGTTCTGGAACTTGTGTGGGTCCATCTCATAAAAATCCTTGAACCTATTAAGAGTTCCATAATGAATATAAAGCTGATAGATCAGACAAGTGAATGTGTGTGTGTGTGTTCAGCATCTGAGTCATACATACACAGTAGCTTTAAGGATGTCTGAGTGAATTTGCGCCACACCGTTGACTGCGTGGGAGCCAACAATGCACAAGTGCGCCATGTTGACCCTTTTAACTCCTCCCTCCTCAATCAGAGACATGCGGCGTAGGCGGTCAAAATCGCCAGGGTAAAGGGAAGCCACACGCTGTACCAAGAAAATATCACACACAGACTCTGTAAATGCAAACTGACCAGTTACAGTTCTTATATAGGTATTATATAGATATTCTTTATCCCTATTTTTTCCCCTAACAATGTTATTTTTATACTAAACATTCTAATAATATTTGGTTCTGGTGTCTAGTTCAGGAACTTTCAGTGATATGGGTTTTGTCTGATATGAGGGTCACTGACTGTCAGGAAAAAGTATATAATGTGCTTTAAACTGCAGAGATTTTGATCTAGATATCTTTTTATTTAAAAAAAAAAATTGAACCCAACCAGCCCATTCCACATCATTCACTCCAGATGTAAAGACCATATCTGACCTCAATGTGACGCCGGTTGATCTCATAAATGATCTCAAGGTGTCGAGGTAGAAGGGTCTGGAAGAGGTCAATAGGCCAGCGCTCCAAAGCTTCAGGCAGCACGGTGTGGTTTGTGTAAGCACAAGTCCTCACTGTGATATCCCAGGCCTAAAACCACACCACAACACAACACATAGTGCTATTAAAGGTTCCTCAAACGTTCTAAACAACTGCTTAACGTTCGGAGCTGATGATTCCCTTTACCTTCTCCCATGACAGCTTCTCCTCATCCACCAGCACCCTCATCAGCTCAGGGATTGCAAGGGCTGGGTGAGTGTCATTTAGCTGGATGGCCACCTGAGGGCAGAAAAGACACAAATATGGATTGAGAGGCAACAGACTCAACAAAGAAAGCTTTTTTTTTTTTCAGGGAACATGAGCAAAATAATATGATGAACAAGGATGTTAATCCTTTACCTTATCAGGAAGAGCACTGAAGTCGGTGCGCACGATCTCTCTGGTGCCGAATTTGGAGGCCTTAAAACGGCGCATGATGTCCTGGAGCGTGGCAGAGACTACAAAGTACTCCTGCTTCAGACGCAGCTCCTTCCCCTCAAAGAACTGCGAGGAAGCACAGACAGAGAGAGAGAGAGGGGGGGAATATAATAATGAACAAAGCAAACCTAATCAAATTAAATAAAGATAACTTACATTGTCATTGGGATACAGCACTCGAGAAATGTTCTCAGCCAAGTTGCGGTCCAACACAGCCTGGATGTAGCCACCAACATTGACTAAAAACACAAAGGTGGAACATTTTTGTTTGATTCTGTCTCTTTCCAAGCAAGGAAATTGGTGCACAGCTTATCGCACAATTCTGTGTGACTCACAGTCTTTTAGATTGAACTCGCACGGGGCCTTGGCAGACCACAGCCTCATGGTGTTCACAACATTGTTCCTGTAGCCTGGCACAGGAGTGTCATATGGCAAAGCCAGCACAACCTGCCAGTTCAAATAAGTCAACAAAGAACACATGGTCTTCAATGTGTCTGACAAATCTTTGCATACTTAACAAAGGACTGTGCTTACCTGAGTGTCTACCCATTTCACTCCATCTGGATGGTGCTCTGTCCTGCCGTAGAAATGGACAGGACGCATGTATTCGGGACGGGCCTTCTCCCAGGGGTTGCCAAAGCGTAGCCAATCATCAGCCTCCTCCATCTGTTAGTTAATTAAGATTTCGAAATCAGCTATATTGTATTGTGAACATTGGGACAAGAACCTAAAATGTTCAGGCACTGGAAAAGGGTGATAGATATGACTTATTTTCTTAGTAGATGTGATCAAACAGAGAGATAACATTACAACACTAAGAGATGCATGACATGAGATACATGCTTTATGTGTAGGAAGCTGTTGTGTCTATCCCAACATCTGAATGGAATTCTAAACCCTTAGAACTTACCTGAGCATGGAGGTGGTCGGACATTGTGCAAATGAATGTTAATTAGCATAAATGCTAAAAAAAAAAAAAAAGATTAAACGTGCATCGTTTTGAGGTTGTATTCGCAATGTTGAACTTTGGTCATTCATTCAACAACAGCTTAACATCATGCTTATCTTCAAAATCATCATAACTTTTAAAATCAACATTGTCTCAGTGGTGGATGTCATCACTACTGTATGTCATTAAAGTTATAATATCCTCCAATGTTAGGGTTCCCTACATTCCCACATCCCACATTCCCTGTCATCTCATCTATGCTCGTCTTTTTCCTTTTCAAATTTTTACTATATGCCTTTAAACAATAGATATACTGTCAGCACTTTCCGTTTGTTTGCTAGAGTCTGTGCTTTGGGAAATTAATTAAATCTAATTCCTATTATTGGCTTTAAAACAAGATCTTGGTAGTCATATACTAAGTAATAATATTTTACGCTTTCTTTAACAAGTTAATACAGGTCTTAGATCTCCACCAAAGTGTGTGTTAATGCTCCAGCTGTAAAATCCAGATAATGCACTTTTTTCATACCTTAAACTCTTTGTCACTCCTCTTCCAAATGCACAGTTTTAGTGTCTATGTACATCAGTTACCACCATGCCCTGGCCTACTAGAGAACAGCAGAGCTGAGTGACAAGCTAAGGGTTCTCTTTTGTGATGTCACATCAGGAAAAAAATCTAATTGGCTGGCCAATCCAAAAATGAAAATGGACAAAGAAAATTTTTAAGCCAAAGAGCAGGAAATGTTTATTCTCATGTTTTTTTGCTTTACATGCACACAAATCTGAATGTGTAAAATTTCCTAAAAAATTAATTTCTGCACAATGGGTCCCCTTTAAACTGTTGACCACCCTTATCCAATGATAAAATATTTCTATCCTGATGAGGAGCCTCTTCTATGATGACTCCACCCCATCTATACACACCAAAGCTCAATTCACTAATCAAAGAGGATATCTTTTGGACTAATGGTGCATATTCATGTAATACAGTTGCATTGATGTGGAGAATTAGATGCATCAAGGTGCATTGATGCCTGTATAGGGACTCATCGATTCCTAACACCTTAGCACACTTAATGTACTGAAACTTTTTTTTTTTTTTTTTTAAATGTCCTGCCTTTATGTTTATTTAGAACATAGTGATGTTTGACTCACCTGCCAGCCATTAGAAATTTTCTGGTTAAAGATGCCAAACTCATAGCGAATACCATAACCATAGGCAGCCAAACCAAGAGAAGCCATAGAGTCCAGGAAGCAAGCTAGAAGGGGGATAGGGAGGGCACAGGGTGAGAAGGAGACAATTATCTACACTCTTAATGCTTTTTCGTCGCCATGTTCAATGACGCCATCACTGGTGGTTGTCCTTAAGTGAAACGATGCCATCAGTGGTGATTGAAAATTAATTAAATTCGCTACAATTGGCCCATAATGTACAATTATGTTCATTAAACCCGAAAAGCTCTTTGTCTATCTAGTTCATAACCGTGACAAAAGAAATGAGCATTTTATAACTGTTAAAGGACAAAGAGGAGGAAGAGAGGTGTACATACCAGCCAGACGCCCCAAGCCTCCATTACCCAGTCCAGCATCCTCTTCCATGTCCTCAAGCTCCTCCATGTCCAGACCCAGCTAGAACACAAGCAAATTCGTCACTGGTTTGAATAAAATTAACAAACCTGAGCTGCAAAGCTCAATTTATGCAAAGTTCGGTAGAAAAATGTGGATCAGACCTGGTATGTCGCCTCATCACAAGCGTTCTCCAAGGCCAGATTCACCATGGTGTTTTGCAGAGTGCGGCCCATGTAGAACTCCAGTGAAATGTAGTACACACGCTAGAGAGAAGGAAAGCAGAAAGTGGTGGCTCATAATTTAATGCTTTGGGTTAATGATTGAAAAATTGTGACTTTAAATCCCAACACAGCCAAGTTGCCAAATGCTGTTGGGTCCTTGAGCAAGACATGTCATTCTCAAACAGCTCAATCATATCTGGTCTCATTTGTAAATGACTTTGCATAAAAAATATGGCAGCATGGTGGCTTAGTGGTTAGCACTGTCACCTTGCACGTCCAGGGTCCGGGTTTGAAGTGCCTATATATTTATATTGGCAAACAATCATAGCTAATGAGTTAAGTTGGGTAAAATGTTTGACTGCAGTAAATAAGGTTGCTATTTTACGATACTATTATTGTACATAAATCAGCCATTTTTCAGTTTTTTTTTGTGCTAAAATGTGAAGAAGCCTAGTGGATGTCCTGTAAAATACTTGGATTTATAGTCAAATAAAAACAGTAAGTTGATCTGCCAAATGCCGGGAAAAAAAAATTCCTACTTAAAGAAATTCAATTTAAGGTGGATTCTGCAGTAAGGATTTCGTATATTTTATTTTAGTCATAAAAGTGATGTAGGCAACCTTATTAACAAGAGAAGAAATTGAGCATGTGATTTGTTGATCACATTGAGCCAAGCTATTTAAGAACCCATTAACAAAAAGAATCTAACATCCTTGTTTGTCTACAAGCAAATGTTTCTTTGCACACTGAAGAGGTTTTTTAGTAGGAGATGGCCATTAATAGCCGAAAAACCTTCAAGAAGCAATTTTTTTTTTCTGTCCAGGGTGGTGCACCATATAGAAAAAAATAACAAAACCCATAGACAAAGTGTTTGCTGCCTTTTCATGTGGTCATGTCTGTTGTACAGAGTCTACAGTGAGTGATTAAGAAGGTACTGAACATTATAAAACAACCCCCAAAAAAGCTACACCCAAGCCACATCACAACTGTGATGCATGATGGAAATATGCTATGATAACACTTTGAGGCTTGGAGGATAGACCACTGTTGGGCAAACAAATTCCAAACTGTATAATATGCAGATAGAGAAGCAGCACTGTCCATGTTAAAGCAGTTGTCTGGAGATGCTGCTAAACATCTTGTAAAGAGCAAATTTCTTTTAAATAGGTACATCAAAATATTAACATTCAAATTTCCTCACCAAGCATACCAACTAAGACTGTGCATTAGTGTAATGGATAACATTACAACGCTGAACAGGATATAATGGTTACCGAAGATGACTGATTTAACTAAAATTAATTTTGAATAAAATAAACAACATTATTAGCACAGACCTAGAAATAATTAAATAAGACTCACTGGCACCAATAGCGGCTCTATTAGTTTCATATGCTCAGTAATTAATAATGGTATGAGCATAGTCACATAGTCAAAAAATAACATATGTGCTGTATTGTTTTCATTTAAATTTGCATTTCACAATATTAATGTCATGTCTATACCTGAATTAGCATCAAACTACATCTCCAGGAATTTAACATGGGTTACTGTATAAATAAGGCTGCCAAGAACTACAACTCTCCACAGTGACATGCTGCATTCAGTTGCACAGTTGTACTTTAAACTGTGCTTCATGCGCCCTGTTTGCTGGGAATGTCAGCATGGGGGAATTTCTCTTGACCAAAATTCCATAACATTAATACCACTGCCAGGTGAAGTAAACAACTATGCACCAGCAACCTAGTGACATGATTATGGCCACCCAAGGCTTGCCTATGCCCATGGGGACCAAAGGCCAGTCCATCCGTTCTGATCCCACAGTGCACCACAGCGCAGGGCCACTAACCCAGCCTCCAAACTCTCCCAGATCCCAATGCAATCAAGCACCCATGGGAAGCACTTAACAACAAGTCGGATCCGTGGAGGCCCTCACAAAAACAGCACAGAGGTCCTATAGAATCATGCCCAGTGGCACAAGAAAAACCCAAATCCTATAGGATTGCAATAATGCTGCTACCGTATGTTTTACGGTAGAATTCTGGCAACCACATCTGCCGCTTTTTTTACCGTAAAATTTACAATTGATTTTTTACAGTGTAGGTATTGAGTCTTATTGGTCTGAGTTAATATTACTGTTTTGACCCTGTTCCTCCCCTGTTTATGTTCATGTTGTTTTCTGATCACCTGACCCCTA
Organism: Clarias gariepinus; assembly: GCF_024256425.1. Classification (NCBI taxonomy): domain Eukaryota; kingdom Metazoa; phylum Chordata; class Actinopteri; order Siluriformes; family Clariidae; genus Clarias; species Clarias gariepinus. Next base: position 7,154,810 of record NC_071118.1, on the reverse strand, counting down.
TTTACGCTGACAATTTCGCAATACATGTTTGATGATTTACTGAGATGAATAAATGTTTATCAGCCTGCATTTGCATCCTTACCTCTGTATGTGACAATTTATATGATGGTTTTTAAATTATTTACATTTAAATTAATCACATTCATTTCAGTGACAAGGCTAATAAGTATGAAACAACTTATTAAAAATGAAAATAGATTTGAAAATGCTGAACTGTCTTTTTTCTTGATTATACCAAAATTATAAAAAAAGGAAACGCTAAAAGCACCTCTTGCTTTTCTTAACGGGATTAATTAATTAATTAATTAATTAAGCACTATACAGTAAAACTAATATACTGTAGTGTGTATGTGTGTGTGTGTGTGTGTGTGTGTTTGGATTTATTACATACTTTATAAATATTGCTTTTTTTACTTTCAATCTATAAATGTGGCTACTTTTTATTTAAATGTTATTTAAATGTTTTCAGATTGTGTTGTTTTCAAATTATCGTATTTCTTTTCAGGCTCGATTCCCATCTCTGTGTGCATGGAGTTTGCTTGTTCTCCCCGTGCTTGCTGGGTTTGCTCTGGGTACTCCAGTTTCCTCCCACAGTCCAGGACATGTAGGTTAGGTTAATTGACATTCCCAAATTGCCCGTATTAATGAGTGTGTGTGTGTGTGTGTGTGTGTGTGTGTGTGCCCTGCGATGGATTGGCACCCTGTCCAGGGTGTACCCTGCCTGGTGCCCTAAGCCTCCTGGATCCCTGAATGAGGGATAAAGCGGTATAGAAGATGAGTGAGTGAGTATTTCTTTTCTTTTCTTTTACTTTTAGAATGTTTCATGTTATATTTTATATTTTAGAGGACTATAAACTGTTCCTGGTTGATTAGTGTATTACCAGCCAACAAGGGCCAGCAGTTTAGTGCAGATTAGATCCCATGGTTTCCATGGTGTTCAGGGTTTTTCCTCTTGCTTTTAAAGACACAGCCCTGTATAGATGGGTGTGTGAGAAGGGGCTGGTTTGGGGTGCAGGGAGTCTGTGAGTAGTGTAAAGCGGGAGAGGAAGGTCACTGGTGTTATGTAACAGTGGCATTTGATTACAGTAAAAATAACCACCCTGGGGTCAGTAGAAAAGGTTATGAAGTTTGTAAGACACAGTTACAGAAGCCATTAAAGTTTGAATTAAAAAAAATAACATTTACCAAATGCTTCGACTGTCATGCACTCATTAGATTCAGCTTATGATCCATATGATCAACTTTGATCCTGGATTTCATCTTAAGAGAGGTTTCCTCCAGTGACCTTTTATCATATGACAGAATGACTGTTGACCTTTGTAGCGAGGATACCTTAAACTCTCTGCAACCTTGGGCTTAGTGGGAAGAGAGAAGGTCAGAGGTGCTGGAACCAAACTGTACTGAACTATTCATTACTAACAGCTTGGTAAAGTATACCCTTGTCGCTGTTAGCACACCATCACAACAATACAGTATAGATATTTAACATGAAGTGTGCAGTGGCACTTCAAATTGGAAAATTGGAGACATTAATAGGAACATATGCTTGATGTCAACTGTAATTTGCATTAGGTGGAACAGCTCGTTGGGTTTCAGATGAGCGGGCTTGTACGCTAAACGTGTATTGAACGTAGCGTTAAATTAAAACAGAACAAGATTGAATCTGCATTTTAATATAATGTGAGATGAAGCTATTTTAGTTGAATATTAGCAAAAAAAAAAAAAAAATCAATACTGTACCCTCTATGAAGTAAACTGAGGGATAAGGCTGGGATGGTTCCTGCAAGCACACATTTGCAATGCGTATATAACATCAGGGTAGTGAAAGACTCTCTAATATGTCAGGAAGATGTAGTGCTAATTACTACCCATGGCCTTGCAAGTCATCGCGCAATAGACACGCTGGTTAGACATGCTCAAAGATCATAAGGATCAGCGTAGGCCTTTTTCCCTAAAGATGACTTCCCAAGGATACATGGATGAGGCTTCATTCTGTAAAGAGGTCAGAGAAGGTCAAGGATGGATATTTATGGCAACATTAATGTACCACAAATTCCCCAATGAACCGAAGCTATGGTATTGCCAGTAAGCTGTAGAAATATAATAACACTAAATAACACACCGCATGAGACAAACATGAGAGAGTGAAATGATCCATGAATAACCTTTTATTTGGCTAGATAAAAAAATGAAATGCAAACTCTTTTACTTATCTATTTCAGTGATTAAATTTCATTGCCCACATTTAAAAGAGAGATGGAGCTTATTGGCGTTAGTGTGTGTATCTTTTCATAATATATAATTACGGAATGTAATTACATGATATAATTACCGAATAAAATAAGTGAATCAACACTACTGACTCAGCAGGTGTAAAATTAATAATGATGGACACGATCTCATCTCTGAAATTAGGATGTAAACCAAAAATCATCATTATTTTTCCTGTTGTGTTTAAGTCAAATATATTAATTGCGATTAGTCTTGTATGTATGTATTATGTTTTAAATATATGTAGATATTTTAATGGACTTTAAATGATCTTGCTCCTTCCTTGTGAAAAAAAAAAAACAGCTTTTAGACTTTTTAAAAACTTTTTCAAATTGCTTTTTACACTCCATGGGGTTTTAGGGTTTAGTTTTATTGCTCATTTTAAAGGACATTAACTGTAAAGGAGAAATTAAATATAAAATATGCTACACTACAGTACCAGTCAAAAGTTGGGACACAGCAGTTAAAAGTTTGGGCACAAGTTTGGATTCATTGTCTACATTCTAGAACAATATTGATTTTTTTTTCTCTTTAAATTATCAATAGCACATATGTAATTAGGTAATTAAGTATAAATAACCAGCAGTTATTATTTTTTAGGAATGTAGGTCAGCTGTTCTGGAACAGTTCTTGCAAGAACAGTATTGTCAAGTGCATTTGCAAAACATATCATGCACCATGATGAAACTGGCTCTCATGAAGACAGTTACAGTTACAGTGCACAAGTTGCAGACACATCTCAGTATCTACTGTTTAAAGGAGGTTGTTGTATATTTTGAATGAATTCAGCATTGTTTTGCTGAAAATCAGGAAAGACAATGAAGTTAAAAGATGTGTGCAATTTTTTTGACTGGTAGTGTATGCACTATGCTGGCTGCACTATTTAAGAATATATGAATGTAAAATTTCTAAATCAGAAGGTTAGTGTCTTGAATCTGTGTCACATCTAATCATTGCCTCTACTTTTTCCGGGTATAGAAATATATGCCTTTAAATGAAAAATAAATGACTAAAAAAATTTTTGATTTATGGTCTTCCCATGTAAATGTGGATTTCCTTCAGGTTCCCGGGTTCCAAAAGCACGGTGATAGCTGAATAAGCCTTTGTGTGAAAATGCATGTGAATGTGTTTGTGCACATGGTGTGTACACATGGTGCTCTATGATGGACTGACATCCAATCCAGTAAGATTTACTGCCTCATGCACAGTAATCCCATGATCCACCACGATCCTGAACAGAATACAATGCTTAATGAAGACTTAAGATGAATGAATTAATGAATGAATGAATAAATTTGCACACCCAAAATGGTACTATGGTACAAATCTTTTGTTGTATCTGGATTACAAACATTAACCTTTATACCTTTATTTAGCATTTTCAAAGGTAATTAAAGCTACATGATACACACCTTTCTAGGTAAAATATAAAAATGGTATCACCCCATCATCAAGGAACTGTACAGTTTAGTAAGCTTTTTCATGATTTATAAATAAATGACTTTCTGTTATATATATTTTTAAGCCAGTAGAAACACCCCTACTGTACATGTGCTAATATACAGTACATATACTGTATATAATGGATAAATACATAAATGTGGACATGCAGTAAGTCTATCTGGCATTGCAATGTGTTTGCAAATTAAAGAACTACGTGCACTTTTTGTTACTTCTCTTACTTTAGGGTCCTTCTCATAGTAGCTCTGCTGGGTTCGGAGCCACCTGCCAATCAGGTGGTCCCTCACTGTGTGCGCCAGGGCAAAGTAGTAATCCCGTCTTGTGGCCACATTCCTGTCCTTCACCAGTGTGAAGTGGAGGTGCCGGTTGAAGTTAGTCTTCAGGTCTGACACGTTCTCCACGCCTGCTAGACCTCTTACAGAAATCTGTTTCCTTTTATCATGGTCCGACAGTGGCTTGGACATGATGGTGGATGGTGTGAGAACACAGTAAGCACTCAGAACCTCTCTAAGTAAAAGGCCAAAGCTGTCCCTGCAACGCCGCTTTAACCCTGACAGCTGGGCTAATTTAAAACCAACCTCATTAATATTCATAAACAGGCGGGGCTCTATGAACAGGGCGGAGCTTTTGAGTTCTCAGTCTGAAACTAAGGAGTTAATCAGGGAGTACGCTTTGGAACAGTTCAATAGTAGAAGAACGTATTTAAAATGAATATTTAAAACTGTTCAGATTATTTTATATCCAGCAAAAGCTGTAATACCAACATGACACTCCAACTCCCAGAATCCCCTGGTGCTTGATCAACGTTGCAGATGATCCGTCTAAGAAGAAGGAAAGACTGAGACATTAATAGCTCAGTGTGACCCGTCTAAAGGCCATGATATTTGAAAGGCATGCTTTGTGAATGTCAGAAGATATCCCCAGCTCGTCTAAGGTTGCAAGACCTATAGAAGTGCTGTACTGTAAATGTTTAAAAGAAAATGCTTTTGCATTAAGTGTGTGCATAAGTGTGCTTTGCTTAGGTTTTTCAATAAAGAGGTAATAAAATGCATAGTGTTTGTTAGGTAAAAGGCAATAAGACATAAAAAAGGGACATCTGTAGTGAAATAATTATAACATGCACTAGGGAAAGCATTTTATTACCCAATTATGTTTAACCTGTAGGGTCAATTCGTGCAGGCTGGGACATGAAGTGAAATGGTGCGGTTCAAATTTGCCTTGTTTAATTTCTGGCCTGATAAGTCAAAGTCGAAATGTTACTAAGCCATCGCAGTAGAGCTGCTTATTAGAAATAACACAACTTCATTCATGCAGAAAAAGGTTTCACAAGGTAGAAAGAAATTACATAATGTAGGCTTTAGCTGTTTAGTTTAAAATGTAAAAAAAAAAAATGGTCATGATTAATATATATCTCATATACTTATGATACATACAGTACATACATAAAACATACCAAGAAAGCATACTCACATACCAGCGTAGCTCACCAAGCTTCATGACCTGGACATCAGCACTTTCATACTGTATGCATCTAGATTCTGGACTTCTGAACTGACGGACCTCAGTCTATTAGGCTTGGCAAACAAACATCCTCTACCCTCATATTGAACACTGGTGTCCCGCAGTGTGCTGAGTCCACTGTTCTAGTCCCTGTTTCCTTATGATTGTGTGCCTCTGCATAATTCATCATCAAGTATGCAAATAATACCACATTGGTAGGGCACATTACCAACAATGACGAGTCTGATTACAGGGAGGAGATCCAAAGCCTAACATCTTGGTGTTCCGCCAACAACTGCACCCTCAACGCCATGAAAACCAGAGACCTCATTGTGGCCCTTCAGAAATCAAAATCCCCACTAACAGCCACGGGACATTTTTATTACACAACCTCACAGAGAGGTGAGTCATCTGAGGCACAAACTGTTTGACATCCTTTTATTTACAGTAGAAGAAAGTACAGAAACATTTACTCCAGGACCAGCAGACTCAGGGCCAGTTTCCTCTCCAAGCAAGCATCACCATGCTGAACTCTACACTACACTGCACCACTGTTATTGTATTAAGTGTAATCTTTCTACAACACTATTATTTAATCTATTCTGTTTTATCCACATAGAATTGTAGATCTCTCTCTCTCTCTCTCTCTCTCTCTCTCTCTCTATATATATATATATATATATATATATATATATATATATATATATATATTTATATATATTTGTACTATCTGTATATACATTGTACATTTACACTGTTCATTTATTCAATGTGCAAACACTGCCAGTCAAAAGTTTCCAACACCTTTTAATTCTGTGGTCTTTCCACATTTAATTTACATTGTAAAACAATGGCATTAGGTATTAGGCAAACAGTATTAGATAATTAAGTTATAACAACAACAATAATAGTCAGTTGATTTTTTAAAGAGGGAGGTCTCCTGATCTGGAACAATTCTTGCAAGAATAGTATTGTCAAGCGCATTTGCAAAAACCCTTCGAGCACCATGATGAAACTGGCTCTCATGAAGACCATTCCAGGGAATTAAGAGCAAAACTCTCTGCTGCAGAGGAGAAGTACACTAACTAGTTCTAACAAACCAAAAACTTAATCTGTAGTTATTTTCTGTAGTACTGTATAATGTGTTCAATCCTTGTTACAATATGCTAGGGTGAGACATGATCTAGCACTCTTGGAGCAGACAAGCAGTCTGATGGAGTTGGGACTTGAACTGCTGACCTTCTGATAAGTAAATTAGAGTCTAAACTCTAAATAACAAATTGTGCCCCAAACTCCAGAAACTGCTTTCGCATATATATCAGTAATTGCATTTCAAGTCAAGTCTAGTCAAGTGAAGTAGACTTTTATTGTCATTTCAGCCATATACAGTTCAGTACACAGTGAAACAAAACAACATTCCTCCAGGAACTCAAGGTGCTAAATACAACATAAATCAACAGAAACTAACTAGCTAACTGGGACACCTAATTTGCTGACTATCTAAGACAAACCAAAATTTCACCATAAATTATCAAAAACTATGCTATACAAAGTACTATACTGTACAATGTAAGGCCTTTTATTTTGGCTTTACAAAGGTAGAAACATTGTTTATTATACATCTTGAGGATTTTAGTAGTGTATCATATGTCATGGATTTTGTTTTATTCATGTCAGAAAAGCTTAAAAACTGTACGAATCTAGCTAAATTCAGATAACACAGATAAAAATAACCTTTATATAGTGCCCTCTGCTGGAGATATATAGTACACAGGCAAGTTTTATAAAATGTGTGCACCAGTGTTACATCATTTCTAAGCCTAGAAGTAAAAAATTGAAAGAAATTTCTAGTCTTCAATGAGGCTGGATTGTTGGTCAATTACGAAAAATGTTTACTGTTCTCATCTCATTACCTCATCTCATTACCTCATGTCATTACCTCATTACCACAGTATTGGATTGTGTCATGTTGTTTGTTGTGTTGTTGCTCTCGTTTGCACAATTTCCAGGTGCACTTTATGTTGTCTTTTTATATAGTACTTATAGTGTTGATCTGTTTTGTATTGGCTAATCAGCTAATTACAGAAGGTGTCTTAGTTAGCTAGTTAGCTTTTGTTAATTAATGTTGTTAATTGCTGTATGTCCAGGAGAAACACTGTTTCATTTCACTTTGTACTGGACAGTATATGGCTGAAATGACAATAAAAGTCTTCTTGACTTTTAATCTGAGTGTTTTTTGTTTTAATGCCAGATAACTAGGAATCTTGAAACACCTATTTAACAAGTTAACAGGATTATACGTCTGTTTTTTTGTTTTTTTTTAAAGGGAATTTTTGCTTTGGTAAAGATCCACAATATACAGTAGGTACACACAAGTAACAAGAGAAGATACCTGTAAACCACAGAAAAAGTGTCATAAATGCTTTAATAATTTACATTTTTACACATCTTCTTACATATCTTTGAAAAAGAAAAAAAGAAAAAAAATTAAAAAATAAAACACCTCAAAGTGAAGCAGTTTGTCTGAAATTATACAAGTTCCCAAGATGGGAAAAAAAAAATGCTTCATGTTGACATATTTTGAGGTTGCTGGTTTGCTTGTTCCAATGACTTCATGTGATTACAAGCTTTAAACACCCCCCAAAAATCAAATGAAAAGTCAGTGATTAGCAACATTAGTTAGCTCACTTTCATTACACAGCCACTAGGGGGCTCCTGCACTCCCACGTGACCTAAAGCAGGTTCAATAACAATGAGACCACATCATGCCACTTAGAGCAATTGCATCCACTTAAATGAAACTAGATATAAACATCAAACTCAAATAAAGATTTTTTCTTTTTTTTAAATGCCTGAAGATATTCATCTGGATGACTGCACTGTACATATAGAATATTGTGGGAATGAGATTAACATGACATGCACCAGTATTCACTTAGTGACCACGATATGATCAGCAATTTTTTGAAAAACTCACTTTTTTAACTTTTAAAGTTATATTTATTATAAATTTGACTGATTACTTAAAATGAATGGATTTAACCCAAATCCAAGCATCTCAAAAACAGAGTGGCCTATAAATCTTGTAGAAGTTATAGTATTGATGCATACATTAAAATAATGTCGAAGAAATAATTCTGCACTGATGTGGTGCATGGAATTAAAGTTAAAGGAGGTTTTGATTAGGTGGCTGTGATGATGCAAATTGCATTTTAATGTCTTTGTGAACAGTTTTAACTGTACTCAAGCATGAAAAGCTTAAAAGGAAATGTGTTAAGAGCAACTTTGATTACTTCTAAAACTATTATCTGCAACTATGTTCTTTTGCCTAAATGTATCATTCAGTCTCTGTATATTTGCTTGTGATAAGCCTAACAAACACCATATACATATCTATACATACATACATACATACATACATACATACAAACATATTCCTGGCTCCAAAAGTGAGTTAATCCACATAGAGTGACAAGTTAAAATGTCAACAGAAATAAACATGTTTACAGCCTGGTACAAAAACAGCTTTGGTCTCCGTGGGGTCTATTACTGTATTTAACTCTTGGGGTAAAACCATATAGAACCATATTTTAGCCAGATTAGACCCACATTTTAGCTTCAAATCTGCTCCTCAGAAAACCAATGGGTGGCATCACAGAGGGTTTGTCTAGTTCCTATACAGTCTCTGGGTTGGACCTGCAAATTAAACAATGCAGCAGTGGTTTATCCATATGCAAACACACATGGATAGCAATAAAACTAAGTACATCATGTAATATGAGAAGGTCATAACAGCTGATGAATATTATCCCTTTGGTTTTTGAGGTTTTAAACAGGAGGTGTCAGAAAGTTACCCCACTGATATCTGGCTTGTGGCCTTTTTTGGTGAATCATGACCTGTTTGTCAGAACACAGCAGTATGAGTCAGGCCTGCTGGATGTGTCTCAGGGTGCTGGATGCACCTATAATGTTTGCCCGGCCACTGTTATATCCATAAACTTGGAACTTAGTTTTCAGCTTTTTACTTTTTTTCTGCATGGGCCAAAGGACAAATATTTGAATGAATGAGAGCACACAATCTTTCAGGCGTTGTCTTTTCACCGAAGTGGCTGGGGGGCACTAGAGCCACTGGAGCAGGTTTTGAGTTCTTCTACAATGATGGACATGACTGCTACTTGAAAAGGCTAAATTGCAGTGTAAGAAGTAAAAAGTATGTTTTAAAAAAAATTAAATAAATTTAGTATATATATACCTAAATATACACAAGTACAATTCCTGTAGCATTTCCACCTCTGTGCACAAGAAAAACCCGACAAGATGCTAGTGGTTAAGTGGGTGTGTTTAAGCAGAGCGACTATCTAAGGATCATAATAATAGCTTTATCTATTTGTGGAAATATTTGTAAATTATAACCAACTCCATTTTTACTGTAGGTTGTGCCAGAAGTCACATGTGGAGTCGGGTTGTGTGCTTTGAGGGTGTTGATGTCAAGGACGTGTGAAAGAAACCCTGCAGTTAACAACAGGAAATGCAAGGACTGTAGGTTTCACAACAGGCAGGAAACACAGTATGTCACACACAGATGTGATCACTGTGAACCCTTGGTTGTATTTAGTTTGTCATACTTTTAAGAACGCTGTGCCTTCTTATTTTTTTTTTGTCCAGGAAAGTTTTTTTTTTTTTCTCTCATATAGGATAATCTTTCTGCTACAAGCCGTTAAAGAAAGTAAGTATGCCTTATGGTATTGTATTAAACAGCTTTTTAGTAGTGTTTTGATTGCTGGATTGCTTTTATTATGCATTGAATATGAGGCTATTTCTACAATACACTGTGGTTTGAACCTCCTGTAAGTGGAGGCATGAGTGCTTTTATAGCAGATGATAAGTATTAGTGATCATATTCATAGAAATGGTTTCGAGCTCTCTTTTTTATTTTTTGAATGTTTGCACTGCCTCACACTCTTCTGCCATACAGTATTTGCAGAGTGACAAAGACAGATCAAAGAGAGGCGTGGAAAATCAAGAGCCGGAAAACAAGAGAGGCAGAGGGAGAGAGAGAGCAGTGTGTGTGTGTGTATATGTGTGTGTGTGTATGTGTGTAAGAGAGAGAGAGAGAGAAACAAAAGAAGATGGAGAGCGTTTTATTGGATCAGTCAGCCAGCGTGGAAGAACTGGTGGAAGTCTGCATCAAAGCTTTCGGTCAGTAGTCCCACTCACTCTTGTGTAAGCTCCCTGATCAAGCAGCTCAGACACAGGCCGGACATTTCTCTGCGCTGATTAGAGGGATTCCCTCACTTTCTGTGTCAGTGAAAATGAAGTTCTCTTCTCCTAACCAGTCAATATTCTGTTTTGTCTTTCTCATTAATTCAGAAACTGATATGAGGGCAAACATTTCATCATGATTTAATCATGCATCAGAGTCTCGCTCACAGCTCTTTCTCTCTCTCACTCACAGATGATGAAGGAGTGCTAAAGGACGCCTCAGATGTGCGGATGTTTCTCATGATGCATCCCTGGTACATTTCCTCCACTGACTTTGCCAAGAAACTCCTTCTCAAGTATCCTTTTCTACACCATACGGATGAAAAAATAGCACATTGCCATTAGCCCCATAAAGAGTTCAATTGAACAAATATATGATGTCATGTTTGACTACGGAAATAATTTGAGAGATTTTGAGAGATACACAATTTGATCTATCTAAACCACACCAGACAACACATGCTTATATTAGCTGGTCAATGTATGACTCCTAAAAGCAGGAGCCTTGTGAGATGATTGACAAATAAGTACAGGGGCGTTCAATTTAACCAGGACGTCTGATAAAACTGCCTCACAAATGCACTTATCCCAGTGTCTCAGTAGTAGGTAGGAAATTGTTAGCTTTGTAGTCCAGATAACATGACCCTGGCCTGAGATCAAGGCTAAACCTAATCGTTTCCCTGTTTGAAATCGTTGTCATGGTAATCAAGGTAGAAAGTTTTCTCTTCCAATCTGAAATGCTGGCCTCCCAGGAACTCCTTTAATGGCCCAAACATGTGAAAATGACTTGGATTGATGTCAGGACTGTACAGGGATGTGGTTCTTGTACACCAAGAAAAGAAGGGAAGTTCTTGTAAGGTGCCAGTGGTGCAATGGGCAATAAGTGTGCTCTAAGTTTTTTTTTTAAATGTCAATGTCAGTAGGTTTTATGGCGTCATTCACAAGCCTAGGTGTGACTCGAACATCCCTTGTGGGAACACCTTCTCGTTCTGATTGGGTGGTTATTAATGGTCCACTTCTTTATTTTCTGGGGGAAGCCAGGGGTTTTCCTCTGAGTAGATATTTTGACAGCTGCAAAAACGAGCGGTGAATGATTACCGCCAGGGAATTGATACTTTTTCGTCAACAGCATCTGTTGCATCAGCATCAGCAATTCTGATCTCTTTATAAATCAGTGAATGACATGGCATACCTTTAATCAACTTAGTTACATTTATTATAGTGGAATGTCAAAGGACTCAAAGTAGGAAAAATACATAGAGTTAAAATTGAAGATAAGGTTCTTATTTGTAATTCAGACTTACACGGCTTTGGGATATCAGTGTATCAATAACCATTATTGCGATGAAGATTAACAGGCATAGCACGAAACAGATATCCTGTGCAGTTGTACTTACTTTGCCGTCTGCACCCCATACTTTATCCTCCTAACATTATAACTGACTGGAAGGCATAATTTACCTCTCTTGGATGTCAAGTTTTTTTGCACTGCGTGCAGTTTGTCATGTGCCGGCGCTGTCAGCGTGAGAAATGCTTGGCACTGTCACATGTTCATTTTTCACACCTTTCCTGTATTGAATTACACTGACAAAATGGAGATTTACCGTAACAGCATAACAGGTCTCAGAATTGCTCAGCTGGGTGCCGCTCTCAGATTTGTCATCTTGTCAAGTAAGTCGAGAATCAAATCTAGAATCAAATCTGTTTACTGACCTGTAAATAAAGCGTGCTCAGTTTGATGCGCTCTTATAGCATTGCATCATAGAGAAAATGGCTGTGGCGAGACCGCCCAAAGCACTCATTGTTTTCATGTAGCACGGAGACCTATTTCATGCCTTGCTAAACTCCTCACTCTCTCTCTCTCTTTCTCTCATTCTTCCCCACTGGCTGTCTCTCAGGTACTGGATGAGCGAGTTCCCAGCCGAGTTTGACCTGAACCCGGAGCTGGCCGAGCAGATCCGCTGTCTGAAAGAGCTGCTAGAGCAGAACGGTGATGTGAGACGAAGTCTACTCATAGACATAGACAGTGTGTGAGTCAGAACACACGTCAGACATCCACGTCCCTGTTTAATGTATAGAGTCACATGGGCACAGAGATCTAATCCTAACCTATGAAGATGATCTAATTAAACTACATATCCATGTGTACTGGTGAGGCAAGTTATTGCTGAGTTCATTCATTTACCTTCAGAAACAGCTTCATCTGGGGCAATTTAGTGTTTTGAATATGCATACTGGCAGTAGTGGCTCGGGTGGTCTCCGATCAGTTTTGAGCCCTGTCACAGCCAAGTTGCCACTAACCCTATTTATTTTGTATTTTGGTCCGTTCATGTGGCACATCAGGTGATGGATATTCCCCACCCTGGTTATACAGTATATTTATGTGGAAGTTACTTAAAGGGTCAGGTTGCCAGGCAAGTTGGGACCGACAGTTAGCCTAATCTGCTAGTCTTTGGACTGTGGGTGGAAACTGAAATACCCAGAGGAAACCTACAAAGCACAAGGAAAACATACACTTATTACACACAGACCCAAGGCGGAAATCAGGCACTGACCTTGAAAGTGCGAGGTGACTGTTCTAACCACTAAGCCACTGTGCCACCTATTAACCTTGTACCCATACAAAATGACCCTGCCCTTTAAAGTCCCAAAGCCTGAGTGAGAAAGGAAGAGGGCTGGGCCTCGGCAACCTCTCCCCATGAAAACCGCCATTTACTCTAGAAACGATTAAACCTGGAAAATGCAGAACCCAGAGGAAACCCACTTTAACATTAAAAGAACATGTGAAATATAAGCTCAGGACTGAACCAGGAACTATTTTCTTAATTTACCTGGATTGGCTGTCCTAAACCTTATTTATTTTAAAGTTGACCATATTTTATATACTGTATATTTTTTTTGTTAATGTTTAAAAGAAATCTGTTTCATTTAAACAACCAACCTAATAATTATAAGAACTCTTTCATAATGCTAGAAAGTGATTTTCACTGCAGTAACAAAATTAAAAATAGATAGACCCCCTGGTTATGCCTCATCATATGCCTGGGGTTAAGAATCATTGTTGTAAATGATCCAGTGAACCAATTCATGCAGCTGTGTATGCCAGATTTTGGTAGGCCTGTGACTGTTTTTTCCTTCATTCAACATAAAATTGTTGGGTTTACAAAAGTTTTGAAGTTACAGCGAATTAAAAAATAATTTATGATAAGCCAAATGACCCATGGAGTTAGATCCAGTAAAAATTTTAATGCTAGTAAGACAAAGCTTTTTGCATTTAAAACAGCGGTAGAGCAGTGTACTGTGTTGCACATGCTCAGAGATGCCTCTGTTTTAAAAAACAAGAAAAAATATCAAACCTCCCATCTTTAAAGTATTGTGTGCTAGCAAAGGCTGACATGTACTTTTGCTAAGGTAACATATTACTTTAAACAATGCATGTATTAAGGTGCACTCTTGTATTTTAAAACACATTCACACATTTAAAGTTCATGCATGTATGTTCAGTATGATGTGCATTGACCTGTTACTTTGCTTCTTTTATGTTAAAACATTCAAAATAATTGGCTACATGTAAGAATAAACAGAACACTGTTGTTTGTTTCAAAGCTGGTTTGGCATGTAGGAAACCTACGGTTCCTACGTGGTGCATCAGAAAAGTCTTCATATTGTCATCCGGAGATCATGAAGGGTGGCATTTTTGCACTCTCACTAGTCTCACTAGTTTGCATCAGTCATAGTCATGGGCAGCTTCGAGATCTCACAAGTGGTGTCATGTTTTTTTAGAGGAAGGACTTCAGACTGCCTGGGTCGTACAGAATATGTAAAATTTTTATTAATATGAAGGATAAACTAGTAGAACACAAGATAATCAGTTGGCACAAGTGGTACAGGTGGCCATTTTACAAAACTCACTAATTAAAATTGGGCTCTAAACTAATTGGGCCTTGAAATTTTTAGATTTCGAAACGTTTCTGTTTTTACAGACTGTTGTAAGTAATCATGAAATAGTTTAAGTTCTTTGACAGTCACATGATTGACCACAAGTTTGCCAATTTTTGCATTATGTGTTTCGCTCTTCAGCCCATCATATGAGTGGAAGCGGCAGCTGACCTCGAGTGTTCAGAAGAAAAGTAAGACCTCTCTGCTGTTTGATCACTTGGACTCCTCGACCCTGGCTGAACACCTGACCTACATGGAGTACAAATCCTTCTGCAAGATGCTGGTGAGGTTCAAACCTGACGTGAAAAAGTCTGACAAATACTGGGCAATATGGTCTAACTGAGAGTTAATGAATTAAATCACCACCGCCACTGGATTATATGATTTGCAATCTGCTGAGAATCCATGGACAATCCAGTCAATCTGTGTCCCTACTAATGCAGGGCGTCTCAAAGTCCGGACTCTGCACAGTGTAATAAAGTGCATAGTCCCTTCCTTGAAATGAAAATATTTTATACACATTAATAAATTGTTAGCTTTGTAGTCTATCTGGAGATAGTAACCATGAACCCGACCTGAGATCAAAGCTAAACCTACTCGTTTTCCTGTTTGAAATTGTTGTCATGGTAATGTTGACAGGCATCGAGTATATGGTGTTTAATATCAATAGCTGACAGAGTTCAAAGGTCCCCTAAAAGGTGCCTGTTTGAAATTTGCAAGTTACATAGCTAACGGCTAGCAGGAGTCCATGTTCCGTACTGTGGGCACTTTGGGAAAGTGAGACTTTGACGTCTTCTGTTACGTCCCTTGTGCAGTGAAAATGTCACAATCCAAATATACAAGAAAAGGTCAGTGTTTCCATCTAGTGACCACATCTTTTTTGTGCCAAGGTTTAGACATCTAACTGAATGCAGACAGTGCCCTTTCTGCTCTATTTTTAATGTAGTATTACCCGTTTATATTTTCGTGTGCTCTATTTTGTTGTGTTAAATGGTGATGCACAACAAGCATGTTTACAACAGAGAACGCTCTCATGAGTTAGGACATGCGTGTTTTTTTCATGCGTGTCATTGGAGCAGCGAGCTGAACAAAAGCCCTATATAACTTTTCAGAATGCCAAAACAAGAGCCAACCGATCAGCTTCCCCCTTTAAGTCCTCCTGGATCAGCTGGTGAAATGGTCTGTGTTATCTTCGTGTTTGAAGGATAGGGTGCACCCGAACTCTGTTTATCCGCATCTTGTACACAAATAAAGCTACTGCAAGGGATTTTTATTGCTGGAAATCCATTTATATCCTGCAACTTCCTTGTCATCATGCAGCATGCTGCTCGTGGTTGCTTAGCAACGGCAGACGCAACAATAGTGCACACTCCAGAGCACTTTGGAGAGGAGAAAGTGGCACGGCTGGCGTTTTCCATGTGATTTTAGACGTGACATGTCAGCGGCCCCTTTGGGCACCATGTAACTTTTACTTCAAAATCATTTTGATAGTAAAGTGTCTTGCTGTGTTGTCCATTAAGGTTGTCAGTTTGTTTAACTGGTTTATTCAGGCATCAAAATAAACATGCTAGTTTATTTATGCATGCAAATCAGTCAATGAGAAATGCAAAGGTTGCAACAATTTGCAGGCAAACAGTGCCATTTCTTTTGCAATACCTTAAAATGCATTTTGAATCTTTCTGACACTTGTATGTAAGTTGCCTTAAAGTTAGATTTTCTTGGGTTTTAATCAGATTGCAGTAAAACAGTGGCAATTTCTACCTACTAGGTCTTAAACGTTCTTAAATGTGAATATATGTGTAAGTTATAAGCAAGTTAAATAAAAGTCATTTGCTTATCACCGATTGTTCCAGACCTTCGACCTTAAATACAGATCAGATTCGGACCTTTGACTATTATGTTTGTGAACTGCTGTACGTATTTCTGTTGGCTAACCTATCTTGCTAGCTAGATAATTACTCATTTGCAAGCAAGCTACACAGTTAGTATGTTTACATGGATCTTTACATTAACACTAAACAAATAATTGAAATAAAGACTAAATTCAATTGCTTCTCACTTATTGGAACGAATATATTTGATCTGTGCGTGTTTGCCCCACATAGGGGAAGCATTAGGTTATGTACCAAGTGCCCAGGTGGAAAATAGTGCTTTTATTTCTGATCTGTAAATTCAGCAAGAACTCTCTCTTGGACCCAGTCTTTACTTTTATTTGCTGGGTCTCTGGCTGAGGAAGGGGCACTGATTAGCTCACCATTCCATACAGAGTAAAGCATCCAACCGATCATATAGTATAGAGTTGAAGAAGTATAATAATTTATGCTTCTGTGACCTGCTTAAAAAAAGAGGTTTCTTTATGCATTTGGTTCCTCTAAAACTCACTTCCTTATGTATTTTCAGGAAATACTTTACTTCAGCCTTGCAAATAAAGGAACAAAATTAAATAAGGATCTGGATTTCTCTAGATCTTTTTTGTGAAAATATCTACTGTATCATTAAAGGCGTTAAAGAAATTCATTTGAATTGACAATTGACTGTTTCCAGTTCCAGGACTACCACAGCTTTGTGATGCAGGGCTGCACTGTAGACAACCCCATCCTCGAGCGCTTCATCACCCTCTTCAACAGTGTGTCACAATGGATCCAAATGATGGTGCTCAGTAAAACTACAGCGCAGCAGAGAGCCACCGTCATTGGCGACTTCATTAAAGTGGCCAAGGTTAGATCAAGACTCTTAACTGAGCTAGGCATCTTCTGAGACGAAATGGTTACTTATATAGCATGTTTGTTTATTTTCAGAGGTTGCTGGAGCTCCAGAATTTTAACACTCTAATGGCAGTGGTAGGGGGCCTGAGTAACAGTTCCATCTCCAGACTAAAAGACACTCAGGCTCTGATCAGTAGTGATGTTCGGAAGGTAAAGACTTCCTCGATTCTATATGAAAGTGATGGCAAATGTATGAATAATCATGTCGGTGGCACATTTTATAATGTTCTCCAGTAAGAAATGGCCCTGCTCCTATGGCAACAAATGCAGTACAGTATTTCCCATGGCATGGCCATTCAAGACTGTCTCGTTATCTCCATATTATTTTGAGTCTTTTGTCACAGCCACCATTTAACACTGACACATCTCTGACAGTTTTTATTATGCTTTATCAGGAGTTTGAGGGACTTGTGGAGCTGATCACGTCCAGTGGGAACTATAGCCGCTATCGACAACGCTTTTCAGAGTGCACAGGCTTCCGTTTCCCCATCCTGGGTGTACACCTGAAAGACTTGATTGCTGTTCATGTGGCTCTTCCTGACTGGGCAGACCGGGAGAAAACCCAAGTCAACCTCACCAAGACACAGCAACTATATGCCATCCTGCAGGAGCTAGCATTGATCCAGGCCACACCACCTAAAATCGATGCCAACCCAGACCTTCTCAACCTTCTCATTGTAAGTTTAGGGCTAAAATGTGTCAGCAAGCATGGTCTTAGCAAAAGAGAGGCAACAATCTGGGAATTGAGGAAAGAGAAAAAGGGTCCTGGTTGAGGCCGAAATCACAATGCCTCATGCATGCCGCTATGTATATTTTAAGTGGAGAAGAATCAGTGGACAGGACAGTTAATCACACGGCTGCCAAATTTATGTTTTCCTTCCCATTGAGCTAGTTTAATAATACGCCACTGCCCTGTATTAAAACAAGCTGAATTTAATACATTTCTGCAAAGAAAAGCAAACTGTTGGTATAGAGTGTCTGTGATGGACAGAACCATGCACTGTATTGTAAGAAACCATATATTATAAAGTTTAAAAGAGGGAAAGGAGCTTATGCAAATTTGACTTTTTAGTCAATTTTGGACGTCCAAATTTTTCCAGGGTGTATGTACAGTACAAACAGACCATATAATATTCCTGCATTTTGTTATTTTCACGTTTTTATATTGGCTAGGGCTTAAACAATTAATTTCCCCTATGGTGACATCATGTAGGAAGAGCCCCCTCCTCTAGCTCAGGTCTGCTGTTCTCTAGAAAAGTGTGTAAAATAGGGAGTTTAAGGTATAAAAATACATTATTTGATGGGTATTTCAGCTGAAGCATTAATAGACCCACCTTGTCGGGGCTCTGAGACCTCTGGTAACTTGTCAAAGAAGTAGTAAAGTATGGGACCTTTAAAGTTGTTTGTGTACAGTAGAAAAAAAATATGTTTTTTTTTTTTTACATATAGGTGTCTCTGGACCAGTACCACACAGAGGAAGAAATTTATCAGCTTTCACTACAGAGAGAGCCACGCAGCCTCAAATTATCAGTGAGTCCCTTCCACTGCTTTTGGTTCTCTCAAAAGCACCAATCTGAATCTTGTGACAGAACTTTGCCTCAAATTACTATCATTTACGTCATGGTTTTGACAGATTAATGTACTGATTTTCATCAAACCCACTTACTTGGGCTTGCAGCTGGGAAATTAGACCACTACCCTGTAATTATTCTTTTTAGGCCTCAGACACGAGTCATTTGTAGAAATCCATCAGTGCCATGGTAAATTTTGCTATACTGACTTCTTCATTTATTTTGGCTTGTTAGGCAACCAGCTCAAAGCCACAATCTCCTTTAATAGAGCAGTGGGCGTCTTCAGTCAAACCCAAGGCAGATCCAGTGATCATCAACAAACACATAGAAAAGATGGTGGAGGCAGGTTATATTCATCCCTGACTATTTTTTTTTATTCATTTGTGATTTGCAGCACATTCTGAGCCACTTTTTTCTCTTTTTTAGTCTGTATTTAAAAACTTTGACACGGATGGGGATGGCTACATCACTCAAAAGGAGTTTGAAAGCATCAAGAACAACTTTCCTTACCTCAGCAAGCTTAATGACCTCGACCAAAACCAGTAAGTCGAGTCAGAATGATCTCTCCACTGATGTACCATACAGACTGGCCTCACACGTTTGTCTTTCACCTAAAGGGATGGCAGAATTAGCAGAGAGAAGATGATCGAGTATTTTGCCAAGGCCAACTCCATGCTGAACTGTAAAATGGGTTTTGTGCACACATTCACTGCCATGAACTGCTACAAGCCCACAGTCTGCCAGCAGTGCTCAGGCATTGTGAGTATGCTTATACATTTTGATACATTAGATTGTTTAAGTAGGATAAGAGAGCTCAGGATGAAAGTGAACCGACAAAGAACAAGTTTTCCAAGCCATGATTTTCTGTCTTTGTTGCTAATACGTAGTGAAAGTCTCTCAGATATTTGCTTAAATCATATACAGTCCTTCAGCATTGTTTAAGGTGAAGTAATTAGGATTATTGTGTAACCAAGTTGATGTACACTTGTGGGGCAGGATGTACGATGCCCCGCTTAGTGCCTCAAAGTAATTATTCCACCTAGTGGACAAAATGGGAACATGTTGTGGGAACATTTTAAAGGTCCATTCTGATAACAATCCTGTTCTCCCATGCTTGGGGAAGGAGCAGCAAACAGAACAGTTAACGGCAGGGTTGCCAGGGTAATTTTTTCCTTTGCGAAATAGATCAAGTTAAATGAAATTACAGTAAAGACCCCAGCACTGTTGCCTTGCACCACAGGGTCCGGGTTCGATTCCCAGCTCGGGTCTCTGTGCATGGAGTTTGCATGCTTTCTCTATGCTTAGTGGGTTTCCTCCGGGTTCCTCTCAGTCCAAAGTCCAAAGACATGCAGATTAGGCTAATTTGCATTCCCAAATATCCCGTACTGTGTGTACAGTAAATGTTGACCCAAGGTCCCACCATGGTCATAAAATTGGAATAAATACAATGGTAATCATCAATGGCATCTACAGTCCATAGTTGGAATTCTTAATTATAATTATAATTTTTTTATATTAAATTACATTTGATTTAATTCTGGAATGGAAACGAATGTTTTACTGTGACAGGATACAAAATTCAAGACACAATTTTTAAAAATTGGTTGTTTATGTAAAAACCTCAGCAGCAACCTCATTTCCCCTCTCATCTGTTTCTCACTGGGTCAAGCCTTAAGTTTGCCTTTTTAAAAAAAGAAATTAATGATATATAAATTACTGAGTAACAAATAAAAAAAACATTTCTCTGAAACTGGTCAGATACAGGAACTGGAGTTACAATTAGGGCCAAATAAGTACAGTAATTTAGCAAGCCTGAAGAACTATTCCTCAAGACTATCTTAAATATACTGTACTGTGTTTTTTATAGTATTATACATCTAACACTGTTGGAAATGAGCTGGTACGCTATAAGCTGGATGATTATGTGTTTTTAAGTTTAGTAATGGGGTTACTGAAAAAATTCACAGGAGTCTATAACATAAGTCAGATAACAGACTCTCAACCTGCCGTAATTCATGCTGTACTGCTGTACGGAAATCAAGGCCTACAGTGTGACTTACTGCAGTGCATCAGCATTAAGCAAAACTACTGTACACCATGGACCTGAACGCTGCAACATTATTCTTCAAAAACATACAGAATTATGGATTCTTATTTCCTGTTTCGGAGGTGGGAGGAGTATGATTTTTGTTGTTGTTCAGGGTCGTTGAAGTCATGAGGCACTGTCGGGTGTGGACATTTACCACTTCCTGCTTTCTCACTTCCTTTTCAACAGCCACCCAAACCTCATGTTTTTCATTACTGTTAAACATCAATACCATTTAGCCTCATATATCTAAATGCGCTTGTTAATCATTTTCTAATCTGTTTTAGCATTCAGTCATGTATGATCTCATGTGTTGTTTCTTTAGATGTGGGGGTTTTACAAGCAAAGATACAAATGCAAAGGTATGAAGGTTGTTGTTAATTAAAATCGACTGAAACAATTAAATCAATGAATACAGAATGAAAAAGATAATAAAGCCCAGTTTTGTTTTGTGTTTTTTTCATTTCTGCTTTTTTATGTTAGTGTGTGGTGTTAGCTGTCATAAGGACTGCTGTGCAGGTTTGGCAGTGGAGTGCCGAAAACGGACAAAAAGTGTCAGCTTTGACAGCAACGTTCCACGCATTAGCCGCTCTTTCAGCCTGCCTCCTTCTACTAGAAAAAACATCAAACCCGAGTGTGCAGGTAACCCCACCGCCCCCCCATGCACATTTGTTCGAAATCTAACCCAACCTTGACCCACGTAGTCAAAATGAAACACTTAATAGTTATTTTCCATTAAAAGAAAAGCAGTTGTACTCATGGGGACCAGCTAATTGTGCCCTCAAGATCGCAGATATTCCTATGAACACACACAAGCACACATACAGAATATTCTAATATGCCACCATTTGTAGCAAAGGCACTGCTTGTGAAATTTCCCCAGCATTAATAATGCATGGTGTACACCAGCACCTGTGATAATATACTTCAGTACTGCACAAGCTCGTCTCTCAGATGTCTTCTCTCTCTACTCAGTCATCACAGAAGAGACTCAAGAGAATCTAGCCGAGGAGGTGTTTGATGACTATCTCTGAGAAGGTAAGGAAAAAGGTAGTCGCAAGTGGTTTAGCGTATTCTACACTGTATGAGATGCTTTCGGGGGAAAACAAAAATCAATATTCTCTTATTTTATTGTAGTCACATTAGTTCTCTATGATTTAATGATATCTACTTGCTGTGCTTAATAGGATTTGTTAACAGCTACAATGATGCTTGTGATTTTACATGATTTTAGAGCTCAATCAATGCTTGTATATAAAGTAAGTGTCAAAAGAAATGACATTATGACTATAATTATACATCAATCAGCCATACTTTTAACACATCAACAATGATTATTAATTATATACCAGTCATCTGGTTACAAGATCATGGGCACCCAAGGGTCATTTACTGTCTGCCTGTAGGGACAAAACAAATTGTCTGCCTGGTCTGATACCACAGCACAACAAGCCCAAGTCTGCTCACCTGGCCTGCAAATTCCCCAGATCCAAATCTGATAGAACACCTAAGGGATACACTGGCCCCATCCCAAAACCCACAGCATCCAAAAGATCCTTTTCTCAATAGCCCTTTAACTCCAGAGGGCTTGTAAAGTCATACCCTTTACAGGCAGAACGAGAGGGACCTACACAATACTGAGCAAAATGTTTTGCATTATAATGTCGGAATTTTATGGCTGATTGGCATATATTATATTATATTATATTATATTATATTATATTATATTATATTATATTATATTATATTATATTATATTATATTATATTATATTATATTATTGATAGACACAAATAACTTCATATTTTATATGTATTTCATAAGATTATATGCTAACAGAAAAAGACTTTAAATAAAATTAAATAATAATAATAGATATGTATTTGGTTTACTGTCATTTTACAATATTTCACAATGGGAAATGCCAGAAATCTCTGACTATATTTAGAAATTTTTCACATTTCTCATATTAAATTTTTTGCAGTGCATTTATTCCTTTACACCAAATAAACCCCATCAGCCAAGATATTTAATGTCTAATGTTCACTTCTTCAAATTTTTTTCACAAGGTTAATGTAGTTAACAGAAGTCACAGATGGCTTTCATCATTTCTTTTTTCCCCTTTTATTTTTTTGTTAAATTTGGTCATGTATTAAATGAAAAGATTTTAGGCAAGATAACTTTCTATTACTTTTCAGCCCAAGACTAAAGAAACCATCTACTTGGCTGATTACATTTCAGGCAAGAAGAAAATTGTGTTTTTTTTTTACCCCCGGAAAAATTCCTTTAAAGAACGACGTCTTTCATTTCCACAGGAACACACAGTGCCTGTAAAGCTGCAGAAACCTGCCATATGACCCAGACATGGATCAAGATCATGCCCCAAAACAGTGTGTGTTTGAAGTTATAATACGGTCCACAAATCCAATGGTAAATATTCTCTTCCACCACTCACTGGCCACTTTAAGACTTTGAGATCCTTAAAGACTTTGGAGTTTCAGTGCCACCTGTAGCCTCACATACAGTACGTACCATTTCTTGGCTGACAGCTGTGGACCCCTGATATAGGCTTCTGATTTTGCCTCGAGGTTTGCTGTGTTGCGCATTCTGCAATGCTTTTCTGCTCATCATGGTTGTACCTGTTGTCTATTTGATTGTTACATGAGTGTTACATTCTGTTTAAGATGAACTAGTATAGCAATTCTCCTATGACAAGAAGAATTACCACTATTACTGTGTATATTACATATATAATAGCCTATTATCCAGCCTGGTTAAACTTCTAGAAATAAATACTCTTATATGGAATAATAATAAGGAAGTATTACATAGATTTTGAATTAATAATCTTATATTGCTGTTCCTTTTTTTTTTTTTTTTTCATCCAAGATTTCTGAAATCACAGCCATAGTCATTGTGATCGCATTGTTTCCCATTCTAATGTTTGATAAATGAAGCAAATAAATGAAGCTCCAGACCTGTATCTGCATGATTTTAAGCATTGCACTACTGACACGTGATCAGTTAGTTGCATGAATGCAGGAATGACAAAGTGTACAGGTGTTCCTAATATAGTGGCCAGTGAGTGTATAATAGATTAAGCATATTTTCTTTTTTTTTTTAGGATTGTACCATATGATTTGTTAAGTATCTTTTATGTTTCCTAGACAATATTTTTTCTTGATGGCTTGTTGTTACTGTATGACCTGTTTTCTTTTTCTTTAAATTAAAATGTGCCTCTGACTGAATTGACACATTTTTTTTTATTTGATTAAAATATGATGCAAATTATAAATTTAACCAACAAAGTCGCATAAATGACATTTCCTACAAACATAATAACCATCAGTCTGATATTTCTGTGTAATCCCTGGTCCTGAGTGCCAGTAGGGGGCACTGTTGACCCAGCTGGATGTGTATCTCCTCCATGTCCCTGTATATACATTTGTGTGATCTTAACTTACATATGAAATGCTTGAAATGTCTTGGTAAATTTTTACCAGTGTTACAATTAAAGGTTTGGTCTTTTTTTTTTGGTCTGGTAGTAACAACATCCTTTTTGCATCTCTAACATATGTGTGTTTTTCTGCATAGTGTGACACATCCGTCATTAAACCCAGGATCAGTCGCTTTTATGAGCCGTAGTCAATCTCACTCCCTGCTGCTCTTAGACAACCAGTATTATTAGATAATGATTTCCGTTTATTGAATCGGCCTCTGATGAGTAGCTAATCTCGCAGGTTGCAGGTTGTGCTCTCAGGCTTCGATTACGTCTAGCTAGCTCTCTGCACCGGCTGTGATTTCTGACAAAGCTTTAATAACAGGGTGAAAGCCTGGGCACGGCGGGAGTGCATGGCCCCCTGCTGCTCACACAACCACAGGTTTCTATGTGACTCCAAGCTTTGCTTTTATACCTCGACTCTCTGCTCTTGTATGTCTCATGCTTTTCATTTCTTTTTCTTTTTTCTTTTTTGCTTTATACAGGCTGTTTCCATAAGCTTCTTTGAGCAATTGAATTATTCACCCTCCCTCATCAACAGTGCAACTTGTGAGGTACAATATTGATAATGTTTTCCATTTATGAAGGATATAAAAACAATAATAGGCTAAGCAAAGCCTCAGGAGATCTCCGGGACTGTGCGTGCCTCCAGAGAGCTGCTGATAGTTCCCTGATATGGAATTACTCCATTACAATTAACCTTGTGAAAGTCTGAGCGTCGGGGAGCGGACTATTCTTCTTTTTCAGAGCGAATGCGTGTTTTGGTATCAGTATGCTTGAGGGGACCATCTACAGCGTTTCATTTGAATAATCAACTCATTAATTACAGACAAGAGCTATGGACCATTTTACTAATGTGTGATATGAAGGTGGCAAAGCTCTAGGAACTGCTGCAACTACTGCTGATAGCCCTGAGGGCCTTGGCAGGACGGCGGGTTGCACAAAATCAAAGAAGAAAAAGTACAACAAAGCCCAACCCCTGCCACTATCATACTTTTGCCTTAGTAGCAGAGGAAGTAAATTTGGAGTTAAGAATTAGGTGTGGTTGCCCTAGAGGAACTTTACAGGGCAGCTCTAATGTGTTTATGGAGGAGGAGGAGGTGTAGAGAGGAGGACTTAGTGAATCACACACTTGTTAGGGTGTGTGTGCGTGTGTGTGTGTGCGCGCACGCAGGTGAACGCAAGGAATGCTGAGTGAGCATAACTTAATACATTTTAACATATGCCTTAATGTATATAAACCAAAGATAGCTTGGTAAACACCACTGATGCAGTACACTTTCAGATCATAATTAGCCATAATGCAGCTAAATGCCTGCTACTAATCAGTGTCACTCACTCATTATCCATACGCTTTATCTTGTATATATGGTTGCGGTGCCCTCGAGCCTCTCCCAGGAGACTCGGACTGGGTGCCATTATATTGCTCATTCACAACCTGTACTACAGGCAATTTGGGAACACCAGTTACCCTAATATGCATGTCTTTGGACTGTGGTAGGATACTGGGGTAACCTGGAGGAAACCCACCAAAGCACAAAGCAGACATGCACACTCCATGCACACAAGACCCCGAGACAGGAATTGAACCCGGCCCCTGGCGGTGCAACGTGCCAACCACTATGCCACCATGCCACCATGCCGCCCTAGTAAAAAAGATATGGCATTAGTGTAAGTGTATTAGGAGGCTAGATCAAGCCATTTGGAAAACTGTGCTGTGGTCCAGAAGGATGGTTTGTGTTGACATGAACCATTTTCAATATTTTATGGACGCTTCATAATACTTATTCACTTCACCCAACCTCCAGCTCAGTCTGAAATCAGCATGTGGGAAGGCAGCACAGCAGGGTGATTCTCTTTTAAGAAAAAAAAACTAATCACTAATAAACATTGAAAAAAAAAAGTACAATGAATGCATTAAACCCAGCAGCACTTTTTTGTTGTTGTTGTTAAGATGGAGTCATTTGTTACTAGTGAAGAGGACACATAATTAGCAACTTGGCTCCACACAATCTGTAATAAGCTCTAAATGTTTTGAATGGATGGCATTTCATAATGAATCAAATAGCTGCATTTTGTTTTAAATTACAAAGAAAAGGGACATTGTTTGCACTCGAGACTGTAAATGACGCTAATATGATAATATTGGAAATATGTGCTCGTAAGAGCTGATTACAAACAAAATAAAACAGCAATCAATCAAATCAACACTCATTAATTAGGGTGAGCCGAATATATAATGCGTAATATGTACAGCTTGGTTTTCAAGCAGTCGAAAGTGCACTTGAAAGTGATGTTATGAGTTGCTAATTCTAACTCTAGTTGAAACACTAAGTTCTGGGAAAGAGATTTGTGTACATGGACAGGAATTGGGCCTCTCTATCAGCTTCACCTGTCAAGGATAAGATTAGAAGGATTCTAGCTGACATACTTTTTAAAAACTTTTTTTGGCTTTGATCTCACCAATAACAGTGTTGTTTTTGTGAAATTCTTTATTCTTCACATATCTCAACTTTTGTTAGTATCCTGGGGTCAGAGGTTATACAGCGCTCCTTTAGTAGACAATGTTAAAGGCCCAACAGTGGCAACCTGGCAGATCCGGGACTCAATCCGTCGACCTTCTGATCAGTGAGGTAGAGCCTTAACACTCTGAGCCACCACCGCCCCTCAATATACCACAATATTTATAATGGTTTGACATCTTCTTTAACTTTATTGATTCATGTATGCTTGCAGTACGCCCATGTTTAATTGAGTAAACAGGAATTATACAAGGTATGAATGCAATTATAACAACTTGATAACTACATTTAGGGTATTTGGCAGACGCCCTTATTCAGAGCGACTCACACTTTCATTTCATTATATATCTGAGCAGTTAAGGGGTTAGGGGCCGTGCTCAAGGGCCCAACAGGGGCACCTTCCACACCAATAGTCTGGAAGTCCAATGCCTTAACCACTGAGCTACCCCTGCTGTAACTGAGCTACTGTACCAGAGTAATGAAAGAGGCCAACAACGCTACTCGCCATAAATCTTGTAGCTTTTAATCTCTATTAGACTTAAACATTCCGTTAGATACTGTAGATATCCAGAAAAATCTGTTTCTTTCTTGTACTTGTACTTTCAGAGCACTTACTTGATACTTCAGCTTGAGGAAAAAATTTAAATGGTGTTTTTAGTTGTAGTGGAGTACATTTTAGGCAAGTACTTTTACTTTCAATGGAGTATTGAGTTTGTGTACTCCTGCCACCTCTGCTGTCTCATTTAAACCTGTATGCCTCTTTTTTATATTAAAGGTGAAACACCTGAGTAACGTTATGTTTCTGTGGAAATTCCAAAATGAACCTGATATGCAATGTGTCTCATCTGTGGTATGTCCTTTAGGTGTGTTATGACCGAGTCAGAGCTCATATGGGGAGTATCTGTCTGGCATGGCTTAAAGACAATCAGAATCCAGGCAGAAATTTACCCTTCACTGGCTGAAGTGGTTAGCACTGTTGCCTTACACCCCCCTGCTTCTTAGGTTTCCTCCTAGTACTCTGGTTTCCTCCCACAATCCAAAGACATGCAGATTAGGCTAACTAAATTGCTCATAGTGTGTGAAGGAGCATGCACTGGGGGTGATGGATTGGCGTAGCGTCCAGGGTGTACCCTGGGATGACTCCCTGCCACCTGCATACAGGATAAAGCTGTACAGATGATGAGTGAGTGAGTGAGTGGGCGAAGTTGGATGTTTGGCCATCTGATCTTTTTATCATACAGTACCCTAGCAAGAAACCCAAGATAGAGCTTGCACTGTAAAGTGCATGTGTTTTAGGACTTAACCCATATTTGCTGCACAGAGGTATGGGTTTCACTTCAGGCGGACTTGGATGCAGATGGTACTTCGTGTGCCTGCAACCTACTCCAAGGCCTGGGTGTCGAGTAACATGATAGATTAAACTTGGCATTAATGTTAGCTCTTGTTTCAAGTTTCGCAGTGGCAGGGGTGAAATGGTCTGATGAGGAGACAGAACGTCTTGCAGATGGTGTTCAAACACAAGTCACTCCAATTTTAAAAACACAGGACCGAATCAATTGACTACAAGCTTCACCAGGAAAGCAAGAAAAACTAAAAACTTTAGTTTGCTTTTATTAGGAACAGTTTAGTCCTAAAGAACGTCTTCTATTCTGGCTGAGGTTGTAGCCTCAGCTCTCTGGAGCTGGTTGACATTTGTGAGATGCTGTTCTGCTTATCATGGTTGTAAAGTGTACTTAATTAGGAAGCTTTAGTCTTACTATCAGCTTAAACCAGCCCTATTCTCGTGTTTGGTGCAAAGCTCTTGACCTGTTTAGGCATTATTCTTTGCAATACCCTGCTGCCTTGTGATGATGTGGCTGATTGGGTAAGTGCATGAATGAAGAGTTGTACAGGTGTTTCATGGCTGGAGAATGTACAGTATATAGAGAAAAGCCTTCCTTATGTGTTGTTTATATAGTAGAAAAAAAACAGGGAAAAAAGAGCTGATCAACCATTATTTTAAAATATAACTGTGCACAGCAGATGCGACGCGTTCACCACTCTTAATTAAACTCCAAATCCTAAATGTGGACATGAATATTTAGTACAAGTAGACTAGACTTACAATCCAAACCGCACCACTGTACAGACTTTGCATGAATTAAACAGAACAAAGCCGTAATCATTACAGCGCATAATCACTCGTGATGCTTTGCATTTGATGGCCGCAGAGCTGCTTTGAAGGAGATGGAAAGAATTCAGGATGCTCCGTCTGCTGGTGGAGCCGCTATCCCGGTCCCTGGCACACGATCAATGCGTCTGACATGCCCCGTAGTGCTCTGCATGTGTAATGCCCATGCGAGGGCCAGTGAACAGCGGGCATAGGGTGATAAACACATGGCCTCTGAGCGACAGCACTTGAGATTGGATCTTCTCGACACATAACCTGTCTCTACTCTCTCTCCTCCTATTGCTCCCTTTCTCCACCTCCCTTATCTGGCTAAACCACTTCACTATTTTAGCCCCCGTCCTAATCTCTATATTTCGTTCTGATTTGTCTGCCCTCTCACGCCCAGCCTCATCCTTGTCTTTCCTTCCCCGCTGTTCGCTTTGCTGCTTTCACGCTGGGCTCGAGTTTGTGCATTTGTTTATATCCTTCCCCTGCACAAATTGAAAACATTATGCTGGATACAAAGGCAGGCGATGGCTGCGAGACCTCATGCCGGATTCAAGCCTTCCACTCAATTCAGGTACATTATCAGCCCAGGTGGGGGTCAGCAAACACGGCAGACGGAGTGCAGCGGCGACACGGCTCGTGTATGTGTACCCAAGCACGAACAGGATATGCTTTAGTGGAGTGTGTGTGCGTGCCTGACCGAAGGCGCCGCATCCGAGATGTCACAGGTATTCAGGAGCGCTACCTCTGAGAGTCCTCGCTGCTTTGCCCTGTCCTCTCCATTAACCCAGGCAATTGAGTGGAATCCACTGGCATGCTGCTCAGTGGACTGCCCGGACACAGGGAAGTAATGAGTGAGTAATTAAATGAAGTCGATGCTGGTGAAGGGTTCAACAGCGAAGGTTACCCTGGGTAAGAAGCTGTGCAGGGTGGACCAGCACGGAGGTCTAAGAGGAAAAAATGTGTTAAAAAAAAGAAGCTTTCCCAAGAGCAGTGGACTGGCAGCTATTTGTCCTAAGCTGCTCTGGACTAATGAAAGGAATGAGGTGTGTAAAAGTGGATTAAGAGTGGATCATTAAAAAAAGAGGCCTGCTGGGCACTGACGCAGGTAAGCTCAGGAGAGACGAGTCAGTAGCAGCACTGCTGCTGGGAACTAGATTTAGAGGGAAGGTTTAGCCAAACTTTTTTTTTTTTTTGCGATGTGTGGCTTCAAGTTAGTCATTTATTCATTTTCCATAGTTTCATGATGGGGTTGGAGAACAAGGTGTGGGACACCAAGGATGAGGTGCCTGGATGATTGCAGGGCCCCAGTGGACACCAATAGGGGCAATTTGGAAATGGCAATCTATCTGTTCCTTTGGAGTGAACATGCTACTCCATGCACACAGACCGAAGGCGAGATTCAAACCCCCAACCTTCACACACTCATTAAGACTAAAAAGCTATTTATGAGCAATGTTTTCCCCGAATCCCTATTTACTTTTCCTCTTCTTCCTGTGATCTTCAGGAAATTCAATTTCCTATTGACCATAGATAAATGTGTTATGGTTGAGTGAATGTTGTTTACATTCCTTTTATCATTATTATACCGAATAATGGATTATTCAAGCATGGAAAAGGGTGTTTCAAGCATGAGGTGTTAAATGGATTCACTCACTGTTGTAGAAATTTAAAAAAATAAGTATTTTTATGGAGAAAAAAAAAACATTTTAAAGAAAAGTGGAGGTACAGTGAGTCAAAAAGAACCTGTTTTGTTAAGTGCGAATAGATCTGTTTCAATCTGTTTATCCAAAACATGCACTTCTAAAGAATACATCACCTACTTTAATTATTTAAAATGTCATTTTATCTTTATTTTACACACATATCTGTAAATGAATGAGTGAATGGGGAATTACCGAGCATTGTATCATCAAACATTTTTTTGGCCTACATTCTATGGATTTAATTGACTGTATAATATTAAAATGTAACACAAACTTAATTTTAAAAGACAAGCCAATGCTACCATTTGGTCTGTCTTTGTGTTAAACAATGCCACTTTTTCGTGGTCTCGCACACATTCAATTAAACAGAAAACGTTCTACTATGCCTCATTATCTTTATGCATGGCACACACACACACACACACACACCTAATATCCTGGCAGTTAGTGGTTCGCTGCAGGAGCTGAACAGCTGTAAATAGCGTGGCTAAATGTCACGCGCAAGATCCCGAACGGACATTAGCATACGCTGTGACGGCTGCCGCACCTGCCGCTGACCCTTGCTGATTGACAGTCTCTGAGATCAAGGAGAGGTGGGAAGGGCAGCATGAAACCCAGCCTTGTGGGGGAATTTACTGTCATTCCCTGTCACCTCTCTAGGCACTCCTAAGCAATATTGGCATATCCTTGACGGAGAAGGTGCGCGTCACTGTGACATTGGCGAAGAAGTGGCTTTATTTGTACGCTAGCTTCGTATGTGCTCCGCGAGCTGCCGCCTGAGTGTCTGGTGATCTACCGCTCCTTAATCTCAAAAGGACGGTTAATTAGCAGCAGTGATTATAGCCTGCCCTAAAAGGCACAAAATGGCCTCCTGTTCTCTGAAACGCCGTGAGCTAGGGCTGACTGTAATTAAACCACGCGTGTTGAAGGTTCCAGACAGAGTCAAGACTTTCTACCCTACTGTATCTCTTTTTATTTTTTATGGGTTTTTTTTTTCTTTGGCTCAGGCTCTGACATGCAGTTTTGGAGACCATGTCATAAGTATAGTCACTTTTTTTTTTTTTTTTCGAATAGCAAATCCCTCTGTGCGACTCTGCAGTGCCATTTCTTTTCTCCGGTATATTCCTGTCTTTGTAGAAAAAAAAAGAGAGAGAGAGTTGTGTGCGGGAAAAACTGCAGTAACCTACATCTGCTGTTGATGTTGTGAACCTCATAGGGGAGGAAAATCAGGAGAGGATGGGCAGAGGAGGGAAAGAAAAAACAGGAGAGAAGATAAAGAGAGGGAGAGGTGGTTGTGGTGGTGGTGGTGGAGAAGGGGAAGGAGGAGGAGGAGAGACAGCAGTATGACAAAGGCAAATAATGAAGACGCAGCCGGCACAGTCTGAAAATGCTGTAATGTGGGTTACCTTTTACACTGGTGCATTTTAGGGTGACTATGTGTGTGTATGCTGAAGGAGGAAGTGTGTGTATGAGAGAGAGAGAGAGAGAGAGAGAGAGAGAGCGATCTGACGGCAACTACACTACACTACATATGTCTCACTATTTCTCTATTTATAGACAAATCGGAAAATCTGTTGTCAACCATTATAAACAATTCCATCTAGAAATCATTTAACGTACAGTAAGCTAGATGACTAGTATTTATAAAAATAGCTAGTCAATTAGGTCATACTGTATAAGGAGCCTTCTCATATGTCCCTATTTTCATTCTACGTATTTGAACAGCCCTATTTTGTGTCCTGACGTGGTGATTGATGTAGTATGTTCAGGAGGAAGCATCGCTATCTGAGGCACATATACATCTTGAGTCCATATTCTTTCACTCAAAAGCCCTGCTGGCTGGATTGTGTCATTTTTATTTTATATGGCCTCAAGGTAGCCTCACTGAGCAAAGATGTGCAACCCTGAGTGCACTTATGAGCCCTGTGTCTGGAGCTCTTGTGCTCTTGGCCGGGCTGTTTTTTTTTTTTTTTTTTTTTTTTTTTCAAGATCAGCTTCTTCAAGTCACAACTTGTCGAGCCTCTCCTCACCTCGGGACGTAGCCAGCTTGAGTTCAAACAGCTTCACCATATGAGGAGTGACCCCTTTGGTCCAGTACCACCTACTGCCCACTTTGAATTCGAGTCAAATTAGGCCCTTCATGGTGCTGGCACTTCCACCTTGCACCTCCAGGGTTTGGGTTCGATTCCCAGCCAGGTTCTGTGTGCATGGAGTTTGCATGTTTTCCCCATGTTTGATGGGTTTTCTCCACGTATTCCGGTTTCCTCCCAGAGTCTAAAAATATGCACATTGGGCTTATTGGTGTTCCTAATTTGCTTGTAGTGTGTGTATAAGGTTAAATTGGTATGCTTTGGTCTGGTGCTTTGATTCCTGTTAGTGCAAATTTTCATGTGTTCTCACTGTGTTTGTTTGGGTTTCCTCAATGTCCTTTACATACTGTAAAATATGCTAGTTGTAAGATATGTTTTGCTGCATCCTTTTTTCCATGGATGGGCATGTTAACCGTGTGAATGAGTGTGTTTGTGTGCTATTCGAACTTTGATAAAATAGTTATTACAAATCAGAATTTCTGTGATTCACAATAAATGGTGGCTACATTCATGGTAAGGATTTTTTTTTGGTATTAGCTCAACTTAATGCTGCACCTCCAGCCGGGTTCAATCCCTGGCCAGGTTCGATTCCTGCGTCTGTGGTCATGGAGTTTGCATGTTCTCCCCATGCTTGGTGGATTTCCTCCACGTATTCCGGTTTCCTTCCGCAGTCCAAAGACTAGGTTAGGCTAATTGCCGTTCCTAAATTGCCCGTGTGTGAATAAATGTGTGTGTATGTGTATGTGTGTGCCCTGTGATGGATCCAGGATGTACTGTACACCGCCTCATGCCCTCAAGTTTCCTTTGGATTGGCTCCAAGCCCCTGTGACCCTTTATGCAGGATTTAGCGGTATAGACGATGAGACAATAGCTTCACTTACCTCCAAAGGTAAGCTTTCTCCAAAAGTCTGCATGTGATACAGTTCTGTGCAAAAGTTCTGCACAAGCAAATAAATCCAAATAAACAGTAATCAAGGACAAAGACAGTTTTTGGTGTGACAACGCTCTGAGGACACTTTAGTCTCAGATACAATTTGTAAAACATTTTATAAGGAAATTGGTGACTACGTTTTACTCAGCATCCTGCAGAACCAGACCCAGTTCTTCTGATGACTTTGATCTGTTTTTTTTTTTGCATGCAAAATCCAGCAGCTTTCTTTTTGTTTGTCTAAAAAGTGGTGGCTTATATAATTAGCTGCTTTCTTTATTTTTACATACACATTTTTTCTGAAACTTTAAAATATTTTGATGTTTAAATATCCATTTTTATGTGACTCAACAAAAAGTTATTAAATTAAAAAAAAAGTATTATAACAAAGTTTGTACTAAAAGCACAGGGTGCCTATGACTTTTGCACAATACTTTACATATGTATTTAACAAACAATTCACTTTACAGGCTACAAATGGCTTTAAAATGATGAAATTATTCATGAATCAATACTTTTACTGTTAGGTCATTATTACGCTTCTGTTATTTTCTGCAAATTGGCTACAAAATGCACCGACACTAAACCGCTCACTACCACGCTGTCTTGCTAGCTAATTAAACCAACTCAATAACAGTAGGATAGTTAAAAGCTCATTTCGTACACATAAAAAACTGACAGTGCTTCATGATCATGATATTCTCATCATGTTTTTTTTTATTTTACTTGCCTATATTGGCTGCACTGGAGAAAAAGTCCATGCTATTCAGGAAGACCTAAAGTAAACTCTCCTGGCTCCTGGCTACGCTGAAAACAATGACAAAAGAATTACACGCTTACATTCCCCAAGCAGAGAGTCACGCAAAAATATACATTGCTCATAAGAAAAATATATAATGCATGGGAGCTTAAGAATAAACATGCTCCAAAAACCCATACAGGTGCGGGACTTTCCTTTCAATTAAAAATATATATTCATTGTGATGCCTGTGTGAACCGATGCTGAAGTAAATGTGGTACAATCTGTAGAGCAGAAGCAACACCATATGCTACACTAAGGCAGGCTTTAAGGAATATCTGAAAAGAAAAGTCTGAATGCCGTTCTACTGTGTCTGGAAGAACACTTTTTTTCCCCATAAAGAAATCACTAATCTAGCTTCATCGGGTTGACCTCAACAACAGAAAACTTTAGCTTTGCAATAAATTGTACAAATGGTGTATGGACTTGGCATATGGACACCCACATAAACTCCCTGAACTCCATGCCATACAATACCTTTATCATACTGTACATGTAATATTACTATTAGAGTCATTCGATAATTTGGGTTAGGTTAGAGTTGGGGGTAATATCATTTGTACTATTTAGGGTAAAATAGTCGACAATTTGCTTATTATGACCAATAATTTTAGGTAGGACCACTTCTCATTTTCATGAACAGTTCTCTAAAACATAGCATAGTTGACAGTCTGGTAATAAACAATGATAATGAGCTATTATAGATTTATTATTTTAATGATTATTATTTTTATTAGAGAAGACTTAGTGCGTTTAAAAAGGATTATCAATGGACATGGAATATACCCTTAATTATAAATGACTAATTAAAATATGAAATTGAAATATAAATTTCAAGCAAGGGACAATATATACAGTAAAACCGGTGATTATGTTTCAAAAAGGAAAAGAAATCAATGACAGACTGGTGTTGTTGGGCTTGGCATAATGTGGTGATAATGCAGGGTGATTCACTCGAAAGAGGCCCTGAATGTTCTGTCATAACTCTCGTTAGCACAAAGCAATCTG
This sequence comes from Clarias gariepinus, assembly GCF_024256425.1. Taxonomy (NCBI): domain Eukaryota; kingdom Metazoa; phylum Chordata; class Actinopteri; order Siluriformes; family Clariidae; genus Clarias; species Clarias gariepinus. The sequence continues at coordinate 7,119,248 of NC_071118.1, read as the reverse complement.
AACGAAATAACATACAATGTGCTCTTCGCTATATGAAGCTTCGAACATGCTGGGATGCTCCTGAGCCTGACAGACACTGCTTAAACGCTCTACTACTTGATTCAGTTGCTCGACTTCTCATCAGGATGATGGTGTATAGTAATGAGCAGAGCATCTTCATAGTGCAAACCTATTGGGTCACCAATTCATTTAAGCGATGTCATAGTGAATTTAGGAATAAATATGGTGTTCCTGACATACACTCAAAGTGTGTTTTTATAAGGATGGTATGGAACCTGGATACAATGGAATCATTGATCTCTTCTCTGAAAATGTTTGGGAATACAATCAGTGATGGCAAGGAGCATGGCAGAAATTGGGTCCTTCTTCAGAAACAGGGTAATTTCGAAGAGGCTTTGGTCACAACTGTCGCCAGATCTGACTCCTTCTTTTGGGGTATGCTTAAAGGTAAAAAAAAATCTATTTCAAACAAGCCTCACATTGTGGAAGATTTGAAAGAAAACATCCTGAAATTGCTACAATTATCCCCAATATCTTTGCCAATACGTTCAGGAACATGGAGCGCCATGTCAAAATGTGTCTGACAGAAAACAGAGATCACTTCCATCATCATAGTGTAGTGCGGGTTATTAGAGAATATTCGGGGCCTCTTTTAAGTGAATCACCCTGTGTTACCATCCTGCTAATTATTTGGAAATAGCACCAACAGTTCGCCAACTATTAATTAACTATTAATGATTAATTACTTTTAATTTAGTAATGGTTAAAAAGTCATAATTTTAACTGATTACAGTTAAATATTGCCGAACATTTTATATTATCTTTAGCCTTTTGCTTTATTTTCTGTTTCTAAAATATGTAATAAGGAAAAATAAGCAGCTTGTCATATACAGAGAGAAACAAAACACAAAGTCGTTTACCCTAAATACTACTCGTGGAATAGTGGATGAATTCTCCCTCTCCAGTCTAAACATTACACTCACCCCGACCCCCCCCCCCTTTTAAAGTTGTCACATTTACATAATGTGCAGTTTTATCATAAATTGCACACACTGAAATTATTCATTGAATTTACTCATTCCAGATGTGTACATAGGTCACACATGAATGAGCTGAGCTCTCTTAAAGCAATTTGTTTTCATACAACCGGCATGTTTTGATTATGTTTATTCAAATCCCTGTAATAAAATTGGATTCTGCACAGTCAGCCAAGCTCGGAATCAAACCCAGGACCCTTGGGCCATGAGGCGGCAACATTACCCACTGCGTTAACCTGCCAAACACGGTTTAATCTTTTAGAAGGAAAAACCCAAATTCTAATTCTAATTGTGTAGTTGTGTACCATGTAAATACTTCTCACTCTTTGCCTTTATTAGTACAGTACCTGAAAACACATAGGTGGTTCTCATGAGGGTAATACTCTGTGATTTGATCACACTCACTTTACATTATTCAAGCTAGTGGATTAGGTCCTTTACTTTTTAATTTTATAAGCAGTAAAAATGCATTTTGATAAGAAATTACATGTTTTAAGGTAAATGATGCATACTATTCATAATATTCCTAACATACTGAACATAACATTTCTTTTTGTCTACAAAGCAAGTTTGCAATTTTAAATTCCAGACATTAGTGAGTTTGCATAGACATGACCCGTGAAAAAAATGAGTGTTAAAAATTCCAGACACTGCCAAGACTCCTTCCTTAAAATTTTTGAAGCTCAAAAAGAAATCCCCTTTTAATCACATGACATTTTCTTCCAACTTCATACTCTATATATCCTAGTACAATCCTGTTACTGTAGGTTTATTTGTTTTGCCAAGTTTACTTTTTTTAAAGACATTGATTCAATTCATAGTTATCAGGCTCTGAAACAGAAAAAATTACAATGTGCACAACAAACTGCTGAATCCAGGTCTTATAAATAAATATAAAAAAGATAAAATGTTGAACATTAACCCAATAATTGATGTTAAACATTAGGGCAAATATGTATAAAGAGTCAGCCGGGGGGAAAAAATAATAATAATAATAATGAAAAAAAAATAAAAAAAAAATATATATATATATATAACACCCTTCAATAAAAGAAAAATAGTATGATATACAGTATATTATATTAATAGAATATCATGAATTATCATAATATTATCATATACTGTATACATAGCAATATAAAACGTAGAGCACTAAATTTGTAATTAAAATATTTATACAGATTTTACTTTTCCTGACTCTGTATATACACAATATGTAAATATTATGATTAGGTATTATGTATTATTGTAATATGGACTCCGTATTAACTTAAACATATTATCTGTTACTGTATATTAAACTTCCAGCTGCCTAACGCACAGTATGACAGCAGATCAATCCCTGCTATCCATTATCACGCAAATGAGGATGGGTTCCGTGTTGAGTCTGGTTCCTCTTAAAGGTTTCTTCCTATTACCATCTCAGGGAGTTTTTCCTTGCCACTGTCACACTTGGCTTGCTTATTTTCTCAAATTTCATACTAATTTCCCTGTTTTTCTTTCGACTCTGTAAAGCTGCTTTGCTACAATGACCACTGTTAAAAGTGCTATACAAATAAAATTAAACTGAATAGAATTAAACAAACAGCTCAATATGAAATTTTTCTTCATTATTTGAATAATGTTTGAATCGCACATCCTAACCCTAACCCTACACATCACTGTACGTTGGCACAATAGCATATTTAAACAAGCATGTTAATACAATCACATGAGTTGAATTCAGATTGGTTTGGTTAATTTCACAGCTGGTATTGCTTTCACAGCTGTGAAATGAACCCAATCAGAATTGTGAATGTACTAGTGCCATGGGTTACAATTAATAGCTAAATAATAAAAGGAAAATGTGAGGGTTAAGCCAATGCTCTGAAAAATCAGCCCCTGAGAACAGTGGTCACATAATTATTATTATATGTCTGCGTCTGTGGCTGTATGTGTGTGCGTGTAAATGTGTGTGTGCGTGTGTGTGTGTGTGTGTGCGTGTGTCATGCTGCTCCACCATGCTGAGGTTAATGTGGCCTGACTGAAGACGCTGAGCTCCACGTGATGGCACGCTAAAGACCAGCCTTGACCTTGTGCTACCTGAGATATGTGACCCAGATGAATCCATGTAACCGCTCTTCAAGAAGAAAATTCATTAATTCTATTCGTATATATAGATATAGATATATAGATATAATATTTACCTATATGTTGAATGAATTAAAAGAAATCAGACTCTAATTAAGCAGATGAATCCTGAAATATTAACATGTACTGGATAAATATCACGTGCATCAATAGTGAAAAAAAAACTGGTGGGAATATAATATCGGTTCATAATTTTCTACAATTGAATTTGTTAGGATTAGCATAATGATGACATGGGATTCTGTCAAAAACGAATTAAACAGCCTGATTTCCAAATCAAATATATAACGGGCACTGAAACTGTTCCCCCCTCCCGTGGACTGGCTTATCATTCCTGAAGTGATGCCAGGTGTGATCTGGTATTCCTCACAAATTTTGGCCCCCCTGCTTCAGTAACAGGTGGTTAATTTAGTGGTGGTGTCAGATTTAAAGTCTGTCCCCCAGCAGGTCTGCTTCTCCCATCTGTGGACTCATTACCTAATCCCGCATGAGGAAATTGAGTGGAGAGGCGTGGAGCGTGGCCTTTGACTCTAACAGGGAGCTGTGGGTATTGAGCCGAGTGACGGCCTATTTTGCTTGCATGACTCACCTTGGAATGTATGCCTTCCTATTCACAACTACTTATATTATACTCTTTATAGACGATATGTTTTCTCTCAGGTTTTGGCCTACTGATTGCTTACGCATATTGATTTACCGGTTCACTGGCAGTGATGCTGCACTTTAGAATCCCTTTTTTTTTTTTTTGTAATGGTTTCAGGTTAACAATGGCAGTGCCCATGACCTCGCCCCATCCTGGAAGGATGCTAGGCCCTGGGCTGAGAATGATCTTAAACAGTTTGCACTGTAGAGATGGAGGCAGCTGAATACAGGCCTTGTGTGTACGACCCCAGGTCAACCGTGGACCCCGAGGGCTCTCGGAATAGCGCGAGGCTAGGAGAGACGCTCATGCTGCAGTACTGATAGAGACTGACAGGAGATAGGGAATGACGGGTCACCTCCTCTGAATAATGGATGAGACCGACCCCACCATGCTCGTTTTACTAAAGGGAAGTAATAAAAGCCTAATGTCCTGTGCTGCAAAGTTAATTTTATTAATTTGTAATAATTTTTAAAAATTAGCTATTTTTTTTATATAATATTTGTTTACTTTTAGTCGTTAATAGAAATAGATTTAAACTATATTGGCTCATCAGCCAGCGGTACACTTTCATACCTTTGTTAAAAAAAAAATTTTCATTAATTCAATTTCTTTTAAGTACTGTATGTACTGAGTATCTATATACTGTATATATGTATTTATATCCTCCTGTAATTTCAGCAAACATTTTAGTATATCTTCTCAAAGGACAAAATTAAAAAAGAAACTTGGGTATATTTTTAAAGTAGTCAATGTGCAGCTTGTATAACAGTATAGATTTACTGTCCTCTGAAAATAACTCAACATACAGCCATTATCGTCAAAATAGCTGGCAACAAAAGTGATTGATAAGTGATCTAAGTGATAAGAGCTGTACATCTTTAACCATGCCAAGTCACATGTCCTATTCACCATGTTCATATGTTTGTCAGTGGCCGAGTATGTCTCCAGACCTGAACCCTATTGAGTGCCTGTGGGGCGTCCTCAATCGGAAGGTGGTGAAGCGCCATGTGTCTAACATCCAGCAGCTCTGTGATATCATTATGGAGGAGTGGAAGAGGAACCCATCAGCAACATGAGCAGCTCTGGTGAATTCCATGCCCAGGAGGATTAAAGCCGTGATAACATGGTGCTCACACAATATATTGACACTTTGGACAGAGTTTTAATATGTTCACTTAGGGTGTACTCATTTTCATTGCCAGTTATTTAGACAATAAAGTCGGTTGAGTTATTGTTAGAGGGCAGTAAAACTGTACTGCTATACAAGCTGGACATTGAATACTTTCAAGTATATCCAATTTAGATTTTTATATTATTGTACCTTAAGAACATATAATAAAGTGGTGGCTATATAGCCACATGATATGCCTATGAAAATGCATGATATGTGAATGCTTATGACTTAAAGAACACCATACCTATGGTGAAGCCTGGGGGTGGCAGCATCATGCTATGGAGCTGAGACTGTTGCTGTCAATAGAGGCAATCATGACAGCTTCAAATACCAATCTGCTGTAATTTGGCACAAACCTTTAGGCTTCTTTTGGACATCTGAAGATGAAGAAACATTTCACCCCCCCCCCACCCCACCTCCCAGCTCTGACCCATAGCACAAATCCAGATCATCAAAGGAATGGCTTCAGAAGAAGATCAACATTTTGCAATGGCCCAGTCAGATAAATCCCATCAAAAAAAAAAAACAGAAATGACTTGAAAAATCTGTGCGCTATAGATTTCCTCAAAATTTGACAGATCTACAGTTTTCCTAGAAGAAAGAATGGTGAAATAATATGTACAAAAACAGTTCTCCATTTTAGCAAACATTTTTCGCATTTATTACTTTTATGGCTACACTAAAATGGTGTAAATGTGTAAAATAATATTTTTACCTATTCGTTACAGGCAGTTTTTTTCCATCTAAAAAACATTATTTTATGATATATCTCATTATACACTAAGCAACCATAATATTAACACCACATAACATTAACATATTAAAATTATTTAGCAATTAAATAGTGATAAACTGGTGACAGGATCATGGGCACCCAAGGCTCATTTATGCCCGTCAGGACCAAAGGCCAGCTTGTTTGGTCCGATCCCACAGAAAAGCCAATGTAGCACAAATAAGTCAACAATGGCGACGTCAGAAAGTATTTCGAACATGCACAAAGAGTTCAAGGCCGCTGATCTGGCCTCCAAATTCTCCAGATCCCAATCCGTTCGAGGACCCTTGGGATGCTCTGAAAAAACAAGTCCAATCAACGAAAGCCCCACCCCACAATCCAGAGTACCCAAAGCATCTGCTGATAATGTCCTGGTGTCAGACACCACAGTACCCCCACAGAGGTCTTGCGGAGTCATGCCTCAAGGGGTGGCAGAGCTGCTCTGGTGTCACAAGGGGAACCTGGGCATATACCTTAATGTTTGGTGTTATACTGTTTGGTATTGCTGTAACAAAATTAGACTTCACTAGACTTCACTCTGTAAGCCATGACACTAATGTATGCTGCAGCATCATTGCTTTTAGCGTTTTTCACTTGTGCAGTCATAGCTGTTTTTGTGGCCTAACATGAGAAATTGACACTTCTGTAGTAACACACCATCTTCGGTGTAAGACGTCTAACTGTCACTGTTTGTTCATCGCCTTGATGTGGCTAACAGTACATAAGGGAATTAAGCAATGTTTTTTAACCTATATAACAACATGTACCCAACCTTAGCAGTTGTAAAGCCCATCAGATGCTGTGAATGCACATCAAAACGTTATTTTGATTCTCAGAGCAGTCATCAGCACACTGAATTCTTGTGTTTATGCTCCTGTACAGTAGATGTGCCCCTGATCGACATAAAAGAAGACCTGTGTGTGTTTTCTTTGTAGTAATGCATGAGCATGTCGACCCAAAATAGCTTTGTTGATGTACCAAAAAAAAAAAAAGTGAACAAATCAGAAACATCCGGCGTGCTTAGCAAACTAATGCGGCGAGAGAACGAACACTGGAGAAGGTTGTGAAATAAAAAAGGCGACGAAAAATCTACAGTCTAGTCAAGGATTATATTCTGCCGATGATAAATTAATCTGTGCACTTGCTTTGGGGAATTGGTTACCCTATTAGGCTGACTAACGCTTTTGCCTCAGAGACAGAATCCAAGGCTGCAAGTATGAAGGAAAGCTGTGGTAAAGAAGAGTAGAGTGTGTGTGAAGGTGTGTGTGTGTGTGGCCGGCTGTGGTGCGTCTGGGCACAGAGCCCTTATCAGGAGCAGTGCAGAGTCAAGATGTAATTCTGCGAGCCATCCCCTGGGGATTGTGTGAGTAGAGTGACAGAAGTGTGTGATGCTCCTGGAGCAGGTGGAGGAGGGAGATCCGATGCATTCTGTTTGAATGTTTTGTACTTTATTGATCTCTCCCTCTCTCTTTCCGCTGTTTCTCCAGGTCCCTCACTTTTTCTTCTGCTCTGTTTCTCAAGGGCAGGCCCTTCGGTGAAGTCTAGTCATCCTTGTTGTCTGACACAGGGATATTGACGGGGTCTATTGTGAGCCTCGTCGTTTTGCCTGAATTTATTACAGCATCTGACAAACGGTAATATCATCCACATGCTGAGACACAGACCTTGAACTAGAGCATAAATGCCACGAAGTGAAACCGTCGTCATATCAAGTCCCATTAAATCCGCAGCGCATTCGAGTTGTTTTCATCCAGATTAGTGAGAACAGATGTTCGATGGAGTAGATTTACAGATTTATTGCACCAAATCACCCATCTCAGTGTGTCGCATAATTGCATGAAGACTAATAAGTAGTGAATAATGAGGTGGGATAATAGAGGACAGAGTGCCAGAACTTTTAGCTGTGTGGAGAATGGGAATAAGACTACTGTATATGCTGTGTTCTGTAGATGATAAATCACTCCAGAGTGTTCGTTAAAAAAAATAATAAAAAACGAGGCAAACCCCACTGTGGCGTCGGCTTTCTCTTCTCGGCTGAAACCCTTTCTGAGGTGCTTTTAAGAGCCGTTATTTAAGTTGCCGTAGCCATCCGGTCAGCTTAAACCAGTTTGGCCACCTCTCATTGCCGCTTACTCGATGTTTCTTATTTCTATTTTTCCCCCATTCTGTATATACTCTAGAGACTGCTGTGTGTGAATCTTAAGACATCAGCACTTTCTGAAATGCTCAAACCAACATTCCCTTGGTTATTAGGTTTATATACTGTATATATATTTCTCTCACACTCTGTCATATGAAAAACAAGAACTTGGCTTGCACTCCTCTCATTTTCACCCTGTCTCTCATCTCTGTTGTATGTTTCATCTTAGTATTTTCATTGCATGACCTTATGTAAAACCGCAGTAAAAGTAAAGTTAAGCAAGGTACTGTAAGAGGACTAGTAGCTACTGAACGCTCTTTACTCATGACAAAATGTTAAATTATATAAGTTTTATTATTATTTTATTTGTTGTTATTATTATTATTATTATTATTATTAATATTACTTATAAATAAAATTATATAACAGTTTAGCAATTTAATATTTTTAGCTGAAATGTTAACACACTTTTTGTATTTACTGTATACACATGACACACCTTATACTGTATTTAATATAAATTTAATATTTACTATTGGTGATAACAAAATTGTCCAAAATAGATCCAAATTTATATGGCATACAATTTAATGTAAATAAATAAAAAAAACTCTGTGTGTGTGTGTGTGTGTGTTTGTGTATGTACATAGAATATATCTCCACTTATTTACCCTTCTCATATTAATTACGCCATTCATTAAGAACTTACATTTAATTCCCTTTTTGTGTTTTTTTTGTACCAACTTTGTTATACATGTTTAATTTATGACTTCATAATTCATTCAGTACAAAAAAAACCTGTACTTATTTACAAACATTAATATTCCACCCAAAGTATTCCAAAATATCTGTAGGCCAGAAAAGAAAGCAGTATACTCCGTATGTACAGTATAAGACCACTTTTCAGTGCAAAAAAGAAAAAAGAAAAAAAGCCTCTGGATCTTGCCTGCATAAAAAAAACAGGTCTGAAAATGTTGTTAAATTTTCTTATAATTTCCTTATAAAACTACACAAATGTTGGCTGGCACCAACAACCATGCCACGGTCAAAATAGCTTAAATCACCTTTCTTTCCCATTCTGACATTCAGTTTGGAGTTCAGAAGATTGTCTTGACCAGGACCACAATCCTAAATGCATTGAAGCAACTGCCATGTGATTGGTTGATTAGGTAATTGCATTAATGAGAAATTGAACAGGTGTTCCTAATATTCCTTTAGGTGAGTATATATATATATATATATATATATATATATATATATATATATATATATATATATATATATAAACAGTAAAAATATACAGTATATATACATATTTTTGTAAAAAAATGTAAGACATTTTTACTCTAAAGACGTTACTTGCATGTGTCTAAGACTTTTGCACAGGCGTAATTAATATAAAGAAGGATTTACTTTGAGTAAATTCACGGAATCCTACCAGATGCCGGCTAACAAACCATAAATGAATGTTTTCTGTAGACATGGTAAGTATTATATTGACTCAGTGCTATTCATCAGTGTTAAATCACTATTACATAACTGTTTCATAATGTACACATTTTTAATCCTCAAAACAAATGACACATTTCTTGTCAGCTGACTAAAATTACAGTTGACTCAAGGTTACTGGCTGAGTCTGCTCTCTTTGACCTAAAAAAAAAAAAAAGCCTGAAGTTGTAATTAGTATTTGCAGTGTATAAATGTCACTGCTAGACCAAATTATCTGAGTTGTAATATCAGCTTGCACAGTTTACTATTTTGTTTACCACATGGCCTGTCTGGTAATGAAAAGGGATCATGTGTTGATGCTGCATTGCAAGAAACGAGATGATGCAATTAATTAACTTCAACACTTGATACACACAGAGGAGGTCATAAAACATATGGCGACTCTTATGTACAGTCCAGAACGATTGTCTTTGTGCTTACATTTGATTGCCACTGACCATTTAATAGAAATGGTTAAATGTGGAGAAGTGTGTGTGTTTTTAATTTTCCAATTAAGCTGAGTGAACTGCGTACCAGCCCTGAGGAAATGATACTGATGACAGAGCTTTTTGGCTGATCCTCAGAAGATCAGTGTGTGTGTGTGTGTGTGTGTGTGTGTGGGGGTGTGTTTATTGAGTCAGGAAGGGGACAATGTGGTAGAAAGCGCATGCTAAGACAGTTTATGTAATCATTGGTCACCAAACACAATCACCGACCCATCAATCTTTTCATCTGTTCCATAAGAGAGAGTCACATAATAATCACATGATTACATTCCAAGGTGTCTATCAAAGCAGTGCAGCAGTGGAGCAGTTCCTGAAACCCCATATTAACGCAAGAGTGAAAGAAAGAGAGGGAGAGAGAACGAGAGAATGGTCTATCTCCTGTGACCTTGTCACTCTGCATTAATAGCTGTCTCATGCAGCTGTGCACTCGAGGCCTCCAAGGTCTGTCTGTCCGCACGGTCCAGGTTTTTTACTCCAGCAATCATTTAGGACAAGCTACAGTGACAACACACACATTCCCCTTAAGTCTGGAAGCCGTCACCACACAAGTCCCTCCGCAGCTACCTGAACGCACTTTAGTGTTGAGCTTCAATCCATCAGGCCTCGAGACAGAAAACGTTCCACTCAGCCATGTCTGTAGCGTCACTTTTCATTTTGCATTTATTTTGGTTTTCCAGAAAGGATTCTTGCTGCTTTGCAAGCTGTGCTTGTCAGATCCTCGCAAAAAAAAAAAGTGCATAAGACTGAACATACTCCTGCAATAATAACTTGACCAAATCTAAAAAGATGAATAAGAACATGAGGAGGTGTGACCTCTGGTTAGCATGAGGCACTACAGGTTAAGATGCAATTGGGAAGAGCATGCGGCTCTGTGTGCTCGGAAAAGATAAAGACGGTCCAGAGTAATCGCAAGGTACTCATCAAAGCCGTCTGGAGAGAATATAAAATGTTGCTCCTGTAAATGTTTCGGTTCACTCGCTTTACGGGTGTCAGCTGGGCCTTGTGAAAGGTGCTCTCTTTGTAGTTGTACTCCGTGCTATGCCACAGGCTGCTGGTGTCCTAACTAACCACTCATATTTTCAGTCATTGCTTATAGCCGAGGGTCAAGACGACACACTGGGACTCCACCATTTATCACGCTTGCTCAAATTACTGGGTCATTACACAAAGCAATTTGCAATTACAGTCAGCTAGCTGACACCAGTCTGCTCAGAATTTGTATCTTTGCAGTATCTGGTGATTGCAATATTTAATGTTAATCATAGTTTTAGGACTAAATAGTTTATCTTGATAGTTTTATATCTAAATATGCATACTGTATAGAGGTGAACAATTTCTGTGTCTACGTATCTTACTGTCTGTTTTTTAATTGCCTAAACTTAACTTTTTTGTTTTCTTTTTCTCCCCTTAAAACCTTACACTTTTATTCATTACTTTTCAAAATATTACTTTTTACCATCTAGTTAGGTAAAACTAGTCCTTACACCTCCAGGGTCCGGGTTCGGTTCCCAGCCAGGTTCAAATTGCGCCTTTGTCTGCATGGAGTTTGCATTTTCTCCCCGTGCTTGGTGGGTTTGGATGGATTGGCACCCTGTCCAGGATGTACCCCGCCTCGTGCCCCCGCCAAGTCTCCTGGGATAGACTCCAGGCCCCAGTGACCCTCCATATAGGATAAAGTGGTATAGATGATAAATGAGTGAGCAGCAGTTCTGCAGTTGATCTAGCAATTAATAATTTACACCCTCTTATTTTTGAAAAGTAAAACGCTTAACATTATGCAATTTTTGCTCCTAGTTGTCCAAACAGTATAAATGTACCCTTGCAGACATAATAGTCACTCTTAATGTGTATAATTCTAATGATAAACTGAAGGCACAATTGGGTCCCATTGAATCTACAATTAGTAGATTGAGTAGTCAGTATTAGTCAGTATTTTTACATGATGTTGTGTTAGTCTAAATAAAACTGGACTTAAAAAACATTTTATTCTGAATGAAATCATGCTGACTCAATTTTTCAAAGCCAGAATAGCACACACTGATAATGTGGTTGGGATTTGAGCTACTCCTTGCATGTATAACTCAATCAGACACAGGAATCGGCCTAGTCGCTCTGCACATGCTTCACAGTTCCAACCAAATGTGTAAACAATACAGTACGGTTTTGCCGTTCACAGGGGACAGTGTGCGTCTCATCTTGTACAAAAGCATACAGCATGTATGAAATGTACAATCCTGTAAAGTTGTCTATGTTTTTACCTCTCGACATGCTAACAGTTTGCCGCTAGCTGACTTGTTTGTCGATTGTTTTGGTCTGTGATGTACTGTAATAGGTCAACCGGGAATGCAATACTAACAAGCTGAGAGGGGGCATATCACCACCTATCGTAGCAGAGTCAAACATACTTCTGTCAATAAATCGATTCCCCTGCCGTGTTTGTAAAATGAGACAAGAGCAGTAGTCCTATTAAATGGCCTAGTCGAGCTATAACTGTGGCTTGACTTAACTGTGCATGTAAACGTACTGACTGAAAAGGGTGTGCACCCTGCTGTTGTTTTTAACACCTAAACTTTCTGAATGTGAGACCCCACTGTTAGTGCACATGGGAGCTTTCATTAATGAAATACTGTATGTTCTAAGAGCAGAAATTCAGCAGAATTGTGACTTCTTCTTTGACAGTGACTTGAACCTACTCACACTCTTTAATAATTAAACATCCTATGTGATGTCATGACAGTTCTTAATTAACTGGGGACCAGAAATGAAATAAGGAATCGTGTCAGTTCGTCTTGTTTTTTCTATCAGTCGTCACTATTAAACAAGTGATGATACATTTAGATTGTTTGTATAGCGAGGAAGAAGATTTTTGTTTGAAGTTCTCCCCAGGTTTCCTCCCACAGTCCAAAGACATGCAGATTAGGTTAACTGACATCTCCAACTTATCTGTGCTGTGTAAATTAGTATGTGTATGTGTTATGCAATGGATTGGCACCCTGTCCGTCCAGGATGTACCCATCTCATGCCCTAAGTCTCATGGGATAGGCTCCCCACAACCCTGTCTCAGGATAAGGATAAAGTGGTATAGACGATGAGTAAGTGAGTGTTTCACCTTTGCACTGGCTCCATACTGGCTTTTTCATTTGTTTGTGTTTTTTAGATTGTTGCTTTTTCCAGTTTCCTGTCTCATCACAACGTCTAAAAATAAATGCACACTGGATGAATGTGGCTTTTCATTGGAAAAATTAATACTACGGTAGGCCATTTCCTGAGAAACAGTCTATTGGAAAACTATCACGTAAGTTCCACAGAACTGCTCTAATGGAAATGTTTCAGGCCATAGTTCGAATTACACTTTGCATCCGCTCAAGATATGCCCAGATTTGGTTTATGCAAATGTTTAATTTACAAAGAATCCATGCATCTATTTATGTTGTAAAGTATATTAGAAATGTATGATTCAGTCGGGTGAGGAGGGTCTGAATTTTAATAATTCTTTCTCTGGAAAACAAATTAAGCAGTAAATCATGATTATTTTTGTTAGTTTGCTGCTTGCAATAAAACTAAATACATTCAAGTATTTATATAGTTTATACATGATAGATCATATACCACAATATATTTGACATACATACTTCATTGCTAAACACTGCAGGTGTACACAAAGGGACTACACCTAATCTTAGTCTATTAAGCCGGTGGTATTTTTTTGTCTAGCCTTCGTTTGTGCCAGTATCAGCATTGCAGTGGTGTATGATACATTCATACTGTATCACTGAAGTACCCACTAAGCCGATAGTACAGTGAGATATGACCGGAGCTGCACCCCATACGGTATTACATCTTTTGTACCTTTATTATGTAGCTATTTCTTATAAAGATTCTTGTACTTTCTTGTGTTAGTTTGACTCTAAAAGCTAATTAAAGGCACAGCAGTGCTCCCAAATGTAGCTTATGTACTTTATTTCTTTCATTTGTTTTTAAAAGTACACTGTGATCATGTACTGAAGGTACAAAGTTGTGCCTTTGAGGTTTGATGAATGTGTTTGTAAACTGCACATAGCAACACATTAACCATAATCCATTACTGGATTACTGCAAAGTGACCTACTGTGTATGGTATATCCTGCAAGATAAAGTGGTCATGCATTTTAGAGGACACATATTGCCCTCTTTTATTCATTCACCAATTTAAGGTTGGTTTAAGATTCTGATACCTTGCTAAAAATCCAGCTTTGTCTGACCAGTGCCACAACTAAGCCAAACTGGTCGAGCTGTTAGACCATCTTTACCAGCTGACCACTTACTTTCCATCTTCATAATTAGTTGTTTTGAATTAAAATTGTCCTTCATCTTTTAAAAATTGTTTAATGGATGGCAAAGTGGAGCAGCCAACTGTAGGGTATTAGAATTAACATTGCGTGCTCAAAGCTGAGTGCTAACATCTAGTTGACTGCTTACCTGCCAAAAATAATTTAGGGCTACATCATTTTATGGCAAGGCTGCCAGTAGATAAATTTTTGTGTTAATCTTTATCAGGGGCAATTTTAGAATCAGACCCTTTAGGGACACAGCCCCTAATGAGAATGTAACAGGTATAATGTTTTGCTATCAATACCTTAATGTTAATAGTAACTATTATTTAATTATCAGTATTATCTTAATATCTTTTAAATATATTTTGATTAACACCAATGTTAGTATTACTAGTAAGTAATATAAGTTTCACCCCATTTTTTTAAAAAGAAAACGAGAGATAGAATAAAGTTTTATAAAGTCTGTAAAAGTTTTTATCTATACTATTATATATATATATATATATATATATATATATATATATATATATATATAACGTTTGTGTATAATATATATATATATATATATATATATATATATATATATATATATATATATATATATATTATTGTGTATAATAAGAATGGTTGATAATGATCAATCACAGATTTCAATATCATACACCAATTTACATGCTGAGACTTGGGAAATGTTATTGATCTCAAAATCTAACTTTGTAATTTGTTCAGTTATTCTCTGCTGACCATTTTCGACCTCGAAGTACATTACCTTTTATATAATAACTACTCTATTATGTGAATTGAAAGAAAGCAACAAATCTGAGGAAACCTATATTAATATTGTTCCATAAAACCGTCACTTACTGTAGTATACAAGGGTGATGAGACGAGGCTAAGCAAGTTACTGGATGCAACTTGTTGGTTGATTAAAACTAGACAGCTACCTACCAGCTTGTGTAGCCATGACACAAGTCAAAGTATAAGGCACTATATAGCAAGTTGACGTTAAAGTGCACAGGCACTGTGAAAGCAGATTAACATTAAATCAGAACAGAACATTACCACACTACGTCTATGACACCTATCAGTTGCTCAGTTTTTTATTTATCAGTGCTTTTAATCCATGTGTTCTTCTTCATTTCTTCCCACTGGCATGCAGACTACTAACACTATGTAAACTATTACAGCAACTACTATATGTGTAATTTTATGCCATGAAGAATGCTGGACATTAAACCATTAGACAAACCTATAATTGTTGGTCAAATATTTACGCAATTTGCACTGTAATGGTAGAGTGCTAAAAAATTACTTTAGAAAATAATAATTCATTATTGTTAGCATTGTCTTTTAGAGTAATAAAATTTAATTTGGGGTGCTTGAGCATCCCTTAAAAGGGTCTAAAATCACCCATGATTTGTACTGCATTGAAATTCATGCACTGACAAACACATTGGCTTTTTTTCACTTTTGGAAGTTAATGCAAATCATATACGTATGACAATGTTTATTAACGTTCTGCCGGTGCTGTTGTACCCAAGTACTTAATGATAATTGAAGATCTTGAGTGTAGTGTGTATGCGTTACTATGTGGGTCTGTACCTTCTCAATGCGATGAATGCATCTGATTTAAATTCTAGAACCGGGCATTGGACGTATGCAAAGAACTTGTCCTGAGAACAGGTAAGAATTGCAAAACTAGTTTGATCTAAGAGGTAACAACTGTAGAAAATTCAAAGTTGAATATGTGTCAATACATTAATTTCACAACAACATAGAAAATAACACAAAACAATAATCTATTGGCAGGAATTAAAATTCATTTGCATTCAATCATTTGAATTGAATTGAAAGGATTTTTAATTCATCACAAGTGATTGTGCATTCATGCTTTTGTCACAGGTTACTGGCACAGGTTCATGCTGTCTCTCTATAGGTTCCTGCTAGGATTATCAGGTTTCCTTCAATAAGGTGTGAATACGTGTGCATGGTGCCCCATAGTAGACTGGTGTCACACCAAAGATGAATAGTACTATGCTGAAGTCTAGACACCCTGGGTTTTTTAGTAAAACTTTGTCTAGGTTTTTTTTTATGACTCCACTATTGAGTCAGTACAAAAACATTTCTGCTTTTCAAACATCTTTTTCCACCACAAAATAAAATATATATATGTTTGTATGCCAGAAAAGAAAGCAGCACATTATAATCAACCACTTTTTAGACAAAAAAAGAAAAAAAAAAACAAGAATAAAAGAAGCAGATGCAACAGTTAAAGTCCTCAGAAGAACTGTGGGTGGTTCTGCAGGATGCTCAGTAAAACTTACTGTAGCTAACTAATTCATAAAACTGCACAAATTGTACCTGACACTAAAGGGTCCTCAAACTGTTGCAACTGTGCAACTGTGTCACACCAAACTTTTGTTTTATTAATTACTGTTTTCTGGTCTTTATCAATTTTTAAGACATTCTTGCTTTTCAACATTTACAGTATTTGCCTGTGCCTGATAAAATTTTTTTTTAAAGTAATATATTTATGTTTTGAACCCTGTGTTCCTGGGAATGGTTTGGGATTCACCACAATCATTACCAGGACGAGTGGTTACTGAAGAGGAAATGAGAGATTATCAGCAGTAATTCAAAACCCCTTCTACCAGCACTTAAACAAAGTGCTGTCCATCATGTTCAACACCAGTCACCCACTGTATGCCGCTTTTGCCAAGCAGGAAAGCATGTTTAGTGGCAAACTTCTATCACAGAGCTGATCTACGAACAAACTCAGCGTGTCCTTTGTCTTTTTTTATGGTGCTTGGGGACATGATCAGGATTTTTGGTCGTGATCGTCCCTCAGTCACTACTTATTTTTAGTTATTCATCTAGCTCTCCTTTCATACTTATTTATATTCTAATCTACATTGACCTTCATTATTTCATTCTTACATCACTTTTTGCACTGCTGTCAATTTAAATTGCTATATCTCAATTTTTGCACATCTCAATTTGCCCTAGTCTATCTCCTGATTATACATCCCTATTTGTCTATACAGTGTAACCATAGCATACAAATGCCCTCCACAAAGGGCATTTTTGGCATATGAACAAACAAACCGGACCAAACATTGGCTAAGTTTCATGTACATTTGGGAGACATTTGCATTATTGAAAGTCAAGCAAAGCAAGTTTAGGAACTCTGTTCTAAGTTTGTTTTTGTGTTTTTTTGTGTTTTTTTTTTTTTGCCAATTTGTACAAAATTTGGTGAACACCTACAATAGCATCATGGGTCCCAAGAAACTGTAGCAAGACACAAGCCACTTTCAGTAAAAAAAAAAAAAAAAATCATCACTAAAAAAAGCTGCTGGTGCTAAAAGGAATAATTAATTAAGGTTTTTTTTTAAGTAAAGTTTAATGTCTATTTTATATTTTACTTAAAAAATGTCTTCCCTAAATGTTTTGATTGTTTTTGAAATGCAAAAATATGATTATATTGTGTTGGAAATTGATAATATTTATAATTATTTTGGGTGGCGGGAACGAATCATCTGCATTTACATTATTTCCTATGGGAAAATGTGTTCCACAATACAAAATTTTGCCCTTAAGAAATCAATTAAATTTGTCTGTCAAGGTACCGCTGTAATTTATTTTTCTTTTCAGTCATTTAGTTGAACACCGTTTGACGATCTTGCTAGTGCAATTACATGTCGATTGCATTATTATACTTGCTACTGGATGTTTGTCATTTCTTTGGGGATCAATAAAAGTATCTAACCGGCTGGCAGGTAGTCTTCAAATTTTTGGACAGTGTCTTGGCATGTGTTAGCTGTCTAGACGAAATAAACTCAAGCTTTTAGCATGAGATGCTATACATTATGTGTTTTAGCAAAAACCCTACGCTCTGATAAAGTGTGCTAGGTTGGACACTGCGCGTGCCGCAGTGGTCCTGGTTAGCTCGGCGAGCTCGCGCTGCGCGCTGATTGGCCAGCTGCTCGTCTGACCGCGCCCTCATTCCCGCTCCCACACAGCGCTGCGGGTTAAGGGCGCGAGCGGCGAGCGGCGCGCGGGAACGGCAACCAGACTCCGCTCCGGCTCTTCACGCACACACACACACACACACGGACAGAGGGAGGCAGGTGGAGCAGCTTTGACACGGAGACAGAGCTGGGAAGGAACAGGAAAAGGAAGTGGAAAAAGCGGGGCAAACGAAAAGGCGTCTGTGGAGTCTATACGGCGTGGATATAAAAACAAAGAACGTCCTCAGCTGGTTGTCGAGGTGACACGACGAGCAGGTAACGTTAAACACCGAGCTGGAATTGGGAGACAGTGATGGCGTTGAGGCAGAAAACTGTCACTATACGTTTCTGGTTACAGTTTCCATCTCACTCGGTTATTTTCCTTTCATCTGCGCGCCGCCCGGGAAACAATGTAACATTAATGTTAATATCAATGAAACAATGTAGCGCAGTCTTTCCTCTGTGTGTGAAGTGCTGTTTACAGTGTATCCCTCTGAAACAAGTTGATTTGATTGAAAACATGCATAGCCTTGCGTGCGCGAGCGCGCGTGTGTCCTTCTGAGTTCTGTATACACCTGCTATACAACTCACCTGAATGAATCACTGAATCAAATGCCAAACGATTCCCTCGAGTCAATATTTTTGGGAGGGGTTTGGCATTGACGTGCTTGTCGCCATGCTAAGAAATCCCCCCACCTTTTTTTTTTTTCTTTTTCATCCACCCACTTATAAGAATCTCTTATGGTTTGCTAGGTAAACTGTCAGATGTTAGAACTGGAAGGCTCTCTCTCTCTTTATGTCTCTCTCTCTCTCTCTGCCTCTGTGTGTCTCTCCTCTTCCAGCATCTGTTGTCTGCTGAGTGCTTTCCATGCACTGAACCCGTAATTAACTGCATCACCAACTGCTGCGTGGTGGCCAAGTGCTAGAGAGAGAGAGACACTTTCATGGGTTCCTTGTCTTTGCCTTTTTTTCTCGCTGCCCAAAATTTTAGTGCACTTACCTTCCCTGATAAGAGCTCTGAGTAGTTTTTTTTTTTCCTTGCATAAATAAATCATTCTCATGCCTTCTTTTTACTGCGCTTGAATCTCTTGCACACACTCACATACACACACACACACACCCACCCACCTTCATAGCTGTATCTGAACACCTCATGCACCCGATAGCCGAAAGCGGCGCTCCTGTCTGATTTCCCCATCGACCAAAATCTTCGATTATTTTTCATTCCACCAGTGGGTAGCGTCATGACGAGTACAGCGCATGATGCAAATATGTTTTCGTTCTCGGTGTAATGAAGATTAAATGGATCCGCTAGGAAATAATGGCAGGGATTGAATTCGCTCCATTCGAACGTGTCAGTGTTTTCTTTTTTGCTCGCTGGATACACCCGCTCCATGAAACTTTCATGAGCTTTTTAAATGGAGGTATCGAAAAAGAAACATCAAATGCTCTTCCTATCTGAGCAGGATTGATGATTTATTTAGATGAAACATCACGTGTCTTGACCAGGGTGGCAGCCGGGCTGAAAAGTGTAGGCTCAACCACTTATTGTGCATGCCTACTCGTGTAATGATGTAGACTGAGAGAGATGGGAGTCATAAATTAATATAGAAATGTATTCTCATAATAATTTAATATAGGATTCAATCTGTATATGCTCACCTTAATACAATAAGCTATATGTTTGACTTGTAATTTAAGGCTGGTTTACATGGCTCAACACTAAAGCGAGTAAATTGTAACCATATCAGAAATGATATTACAAGCACAGATCAATAGATGTTGACAAGAAGAGGTCATGGCGTTCCTGCGGGGTTGCACATGAATTAACATGCTTTCATTTTTTTCACATTTGTTAGGAACGAAGGTGAAATTAATCAATATTTATTAATCTATTTAAAACGCTTATCCTGTGTAGGGTCACGGAGGAGGAACCTGTCACAGGAAACTCAAAGGGACAGAGTAAATAGGTTTACCCTACAGGAGATGGGGTGCCAACCTGTTGCAGGGCACAAACAGACACGCACAGTTATACACTGTGGGCAATTTGGAAGCACCAGTCCATATAGACTGCTTGACTTTCGGTGTAGAAGGAACCTACTGTAACTCGCTAAGCACGAGGAGAACACGCAAACTACAGTACATACACACAGGACTGGAAGTGAGATTCAAACCCCCAACTCTGCAGGAGTGTGGCGACAATGATAACCACTAGAGCATGTTAATGGGGAAAAAATTTATTTAGTTATGTATCATGATTATTTTATGTGTCAAATGATGTATCGCTATGGTGACTCCAAAATCTTTAAATTTGATCTAATGTTAGTCAGGTTTTAATTTACAGTAAATATGTTTGCAATTGAGGTGGAGAAATGTACAACCTTTTAACATGGTTCACTTAAAAATATATAAAAAAATTAAGATTTAGAATTAGGATATTTATAAAATCGCAGTGCTTACAGAATTGGCATCAAGGTATTGGGAAAATATTACAGCAGGTTGTCCCTGGTGATTCCCATTTCTACTATCCACCAAGTCATTGGGCCATCTGTGTATTAATATAGTAAATACTGTACTTATGGCATGTAATATAATATAACTATGGCAAGCATATGATTAATTGATCAATTATTTCTTTATTTAACACAGATATTTTTAAAATACAGGACTACTAAATACAAGGAAATTCTAATAATATTGCTTTCCAACATTTAAATAGCTATGTGCATTGCTACAGATATCAACCAAATTAGGCACATAAACTAACACGAGGTGATGGTGTTCTGTACAGTTTTGTAAGTCCTGGTTCTGAATTTTATTTATTTATTTATCAACTTTTATTTCATGCCCTGATTTAATTCTTCAGTGCCTGGAGTGAGTAAATCAACCCATTTTTTGGGTTCTGTGGATATGTGACATCTTCTTAGAAGAAAATAATAATAATGTATCATGCATTGGTTCACTTATGCAGTATTTAACTGTTTTAATGAAGAGGATTTTTTTTCAGCAATTAACTGTAAACTGTGCGTCATCTAAAACCCAGCCGAATGGAAGCCAGCCGAATGGATCCCTACCAGCAGCCGCTGCCCATGCTGCGTCACAGTAACACACTCAGACATTTACATTTAGGCACTTGGCAGGCGCTCTTATCAAGAGCGACTTACAAAAGTGCTTTGAAGTTTCTATCATTGAATAGATCTTTACTCTGGGTTACTAGGTTACTAACGAAGTACCATACAGTACAAACCAGCGGCAGGCAAAAGCACTGTCCGCTCTCTTCCACATACCTGAACTCACAGTCTACTCATGATTGGCCAGCATCTCTGTGATTGACAGGTGGGAGAGAATATGCCATCCCACGCATTCAGTGAGCATTGGTAATTTTGCTTTCGTGGCTCCCAGCCATGGATAGCTCTGGCATCCTCGAGATTCAAACTTGTAATCTCCCCGTGACGGAGTGAGCGCTTTTTCTTCTTTAAGTGTTTAAATTCAGTGTGTCAGACTGTTATGAGCCAGCAATGACTCAGGCTCAAGCTTTCTCAGAAAATCTGCTGATTTCCATCAGCATTTGCACTGAAAAAAAACGAACGCCTTAAACACTGTGTACTATACTGATAGCGTTTTTTTTTAAGAGGTGCTTCATCTCACCGTATTGGTGTCAGTCTGGTATAGTGACCCATTTTCAGCATTGATTTTAGGATGCTTTAATGAGACCTTGTTCTGGATGAGTGGACACGCTTAAGGTTGTGCTGAAATGGTTTTATTTAGGTGAATTAGAAGCAGCAAGGACATAATATTTATTTCTACTTTGAGCCTGCAAAGCAAAGCTGAGCATTTTCATCTGTTTTGAGTCGTATACATGATTTGGACATCTTTATGCATTGTTCATGAGGTTTGGCTAACAATACAGTAGAGCTACAGTCACGCAGGGCTTTCTTTGAGCTCTTTAAACTCGTATCTCATTATTTATATAAAGTGATCTTAAAAATGTTACTCAGTAAGAATGACAATTCAGTACCTTCAGTTATGCTAAAAACGTTTGTAGTTATGAGAGTTAGGACTCTAGATCTGGACCTGCTGACAGTCCTGGGACTTATAAATAATCGATTTTATATGAATGCCATTCTAACATAACATAAGGTTACCATATCACAATTTAATGTGATTATCACATGGATTAGCCCAGAAACAAATATAAAATACGAATATATAATTACCAATGTAGAATGCTGTGTACAAATCAGTTAAAACAATTCACTAATGTATACAAATGTAGAATTCCTTAATTCTAATCATAATATATTAAATAAAGACTATAAAAAATATTGAAAAATAAATGAGAATACAATGTAAGATAATAATAATAGGGTTATGTAATATGTGATAAATATTATAGGGCAAAATAAAAATGTCTGTTGCTGGATATTTCTCTGTAGTATTTCTTCTTTATAGGAAGTGTTACTTTTTGTTTGTTTGATTTTTAACCAGCCAGAGATTCTGGGCTCCTGACCTTAATGAGGCCAAGATTGTTTAATTGCCTTGACATTTTTAAGGGACCATGGAATCTTTCTTACTTACCTGTAACAAAAAAACAAGCATAGAGGAGAGTGATATATAGTGAATCTACATTACTACTTCGACATAGAACAGGCATCAACTAAACCCAACTACAGGCTCGACAAGGCCCCCTCTCCCCAAAAAAAGATGAGGTACCTAAAAAGAGACGTAATTCTGTTGTTTGGACATGGTTTGTGTATAACAAGGCTGACACTGACCAGAAAGCAGACTTTTTTTTTAAGGTATGTCTCACACCAGCCTTCACTTCAGCAAGCTAAAAACTATCATCTACAAAGCCAAGAATTGAAACTAAAAGCCAAACAAGCTGAAAGCTCTCTACAGGAGTCGTTTGTGAAGCGCATTCCATATAAGACATTGCTGCGATGGAAAGAACAAAAACAAGCGCGGTAAAAACTTTCATCTGTAAAGACATATCCCTGATTTACACTCTGGAGGAATCCGGCTTTAGAGAATTAATCAGAATCCTCCTGTCAAGGTATGTAATGCCAGAAACATTTCTGTGAATTCAAGTTATCTTGCTTATGTAGGCAACACCTGATTTAAGTTAAGGATAAGCTTTGCAGTGTTGTGCTACGCTACCATATGGCACTTCCAAATAAAAGCAGAAAAGACACCTTTCACTGTTGTTTAGTTTACGTAAATATCTAAAAGCTGTTAATAATTAACACAATTCTCTTTATTAGACTTTAGTAAAAATGTAAATATATTGTATGAAATGATCCATATTGTGATGTAAAATTTTGTCCATATTGCTCAGGTCCATAGTCTAGTAAAATACAGTATAGCACAGTATAATAAAATACAGTATGAGATAGTATAGTCTAGTCTAATATAGTATAGTCTAATACAGTATAGTATAGTATAATCAAGTATAGTCAAGTAGGCTTTTTATTGTCATTCCAACCAAATACAGTTCAGTACACAGTGAAACGAAACAACGTTCCTCCTGGACCAAGGTGTTACATACAGTACATGCAACAACATTAAATAACAACACAACATAAATTACCAGCACACTTTATCGGAACCAGCTAGCTAAGTTTTAAGTTAACCTAAAACTATATACAAAAAAGAGACAGCAAAAGACAACAGACAACAAAGTGCATTTGCAAACAATAGCTACAGAACAAAGTAACATGACAACGTAACACGTTACAGTACTTTTTTTAGTGATCATGTATGAGTTGAGGTTGTGGGAAGAGAAACAGTAAACGTTGACATTTCTGAGGTAGCAGCAATGATAAAAAAAAAAGTATAATAGTATAATAGAGAATGAAATAGTCTAGTCTAAGACATGGTAGTATATTCTAGTATAGTGTAGTACAGTATAGTCTAGTCTAATACAGTATAGTATAGTATAGTATAATATAATATAAAACAGTAGGAAATAGTCTAGTCTAAGACAGTATAGTCTACTACAATGTAGTAAGGTATAGTCTAGTCTAATACAGTATAGTACAATATAGTATAGTATAATAAAGGGTGAAATAGTATAGTTTAGTCTAATATAGTCTAGTCTAATACAGTATAGTATAATACAGTATGAACTAGTCTAGTCTAATACAGTATAGTATAATACCGTATGAAATAGTCTAGTCTAGTATAATACAGTATAGTATAGTGTTATAAAGTTTAGTATAGTATAATACAGTATGGTATAGTATAATAAAGTATTGAATAGAATTTAATGGAATAGTATAGAATCAAACAGCCTAAAATGTGTGCTCTGTTAGTTCACTGAGAGTATCTTCACTTTTCTCACAGAAGACCAGGGTTTAATTCCCTTATAAGAAACACCAGCCCATGAGGGTGTTGCAAGTCAGTGCATTCTAAGTCCAAATGTCGGGAAGAGGATCCAGCATAAAACCTGCACTGAATCAAATATGCATGTCAGGTAATCTGCTGTGGCTGACCACTAACAGGACGCTGAAGAAATAACAACAAAAAATTTTGTTTTGATTAAAATTGATTAAAGTAGTGGAATAGTAGTAGTACTTCAAACATAATAAAGTACAATAGTATAGATTGGAATAAATATTGTAAAAGAGAAATCTAGAGAATTTCGAACTAGAGGAGTGTTAAATAAGATAGTATAGTATGTGATAGGATGTATTAAAATTCAAATGGACTTTTTCTTTGTCTCTCGGCGGTTCCCTTTCAGGGGTCGCCACAGCAAATCATCTGCCTCCATCTACTGTAACTCTATCCTCTGCATGCTCTTCTCTAGCACCAACTAACTTCATGTCCTTTCTCATTGCATCCATAAATCTCCTCTTTGGTCTTTCTCTGCCTGGCAGTTCCTTCTACCCATATATTCACACCTCTCCTCTGAACATGACCAAACCAATGACAATCTGGCTTCACTGACTTTATCTCCAAAACATCTTATATGGGTTGTCCCCCTGATGGGCTTATTCTTTCTTGTTACTCCCGAATATAACCACAACATCTTCATGTATTTTAGAATAGAATAGTGTACAATACTAGAGCAAAATACAGCATATACGAATACACTGAAAAAAATTGAGAACTCTTAAAATATTAAGACAAGCTGATGTTGGAGATATTTGATTTTTCTTAACTTAACATTGCCCAACTCGAATAGTCTTTTTTTTACATTTATTTTCTTGGCTGTCAAAAACAGTTTGATCAAACAGAACAAGAATTTAAAATTTTAGATAATTGTTTTGTCAACACCACTGCTCAGCTTCGATTTGAGTCTCCAGTGGGGTGCCAGCAGCCAAAATCCTGTATGCACTACTTGCATTTTATTTAAAGCTTTTGAGTTTCTATGTCACTGGTGCCTGAGGGTCAATGCATATAGTATTTCTAGTTTTTATTTTTTTATTTTTTAACATTTATCTCATCTTATGTGTTAGCAGGCAAATAAGTAGCTTAGAAATAAGCAAAACTGAGCTGAACTAAAGATTTTTCAAGCTTTTGAAAATAGAAAGCGACCTTCTGCACACTGGGAAGCTTCTGCCGAAAGCAACAGTAGCACCGAGTTGGGCCTTTGAAATGCATGCAGTGGAGTAATCAAAGTTTTATTGTGGTGTTGTACCAGTAACGTGTTAAAAAAACTCAAATCAATCTCGCTCGCTCTTGCTTGCTCACTAACTGAGTAGTCATGTGTGCATGCGTTGTACCGAGACATTAATTCTATGTAACAATGATGGTTACTTGTGTGTATTATGAAATATAATCCTGTCAGCGCCCCTAAACTCCAGATAATGAGGCAGGTGGTTTTCTGTTGCACCACCCAGGAGTCCATATATGTGCTAAGACTGATGGGCCAGTTAAATGCTGCATGTTCGCTTTATCACAACTTTTTTGTGACGAAAAAAGTTAAAGTTTTAGTTTGTTGTTGTTGCATTAAATTAGCTGAGCACATAACTGAAAAGTGTTGGCATTACCATCTGGGGTTCGAAACCAAAATGAACAGTTTGGCTGTACTTTTGGGGTGTCGGAAGTGGACTGGGGGAAATGGTTGCACCTGTAAAACTCTAGTTTGATGTTGGCAAATAGTGCTATTGACAAAATAATTTTAAAATCTAAAGTTCTTGTTCCGTTATTTTTTCACTTACAATGAAATGTTATGTCGGGTGAATCTAGGAATTTAAGTAAACTGATAATTTAACAGCTAGATTTCCAACTTAGAACAGTAAGTTAAATCAGTATTCGGATCTTAAGTTAAGGAAAAATGAAAAAAAAAATATGTTGCCTTATTATTTATATTATAGTTATAGTTTTCTCAGCTTATTTTTGCAGTGTAGTAGGTTACAAATAAACAAAAACAAATCTGATTTCTTCTGTCATGTTTTTACCATGCATCTTTACTAATTGTTGAAATGATCTCTATTCATTCTTTCACGTAATTGAAGGTTCAGCATAGTCCTTACAGTACAGGTTTTAATTATGTGTGGGACAGTTCTTAGTCCAATTCCAGTAATTTCATTCTCCTTAATTATTTTTGGTACTTGATTCAGTCCCTTCTGAAGTGGTGACTTTTTGTTTGGCTTGGCAGTGTGTTAGTAATGAATATACTATAGTGTAGAATATTAACATCTTCATTAATATTCATAGTTTTATATTTATTAGGGCTGGGGGATAACATAGTTTCAGGTACATATCTTGATGTTTTTGTGTGGCAATTCACTTAACACTACACCTATTCCAAATTCAATATTTTATTTATTTATTTATTTTATTTATACATGTTTGCAGTTAAGGTGGTAATATGTTGCTGTTCCTCTAAATCCTACAGGTGGTGCACTCTAAACTATTTATACATCGACAAACAGTAGAGTATCCTGTGTGGTAGAACAAACTATTCATTAAATTTGTCTAGAATTCCAACAATAAAAAAACAATTGGCAAAATTTTAAAATGGATATTTTTAAATAAATTGTTAAGAAATGCAAGATACATAGAATTGGCATTTAAAATGTATAATAATTCATATATAATATAAGGTAGCATGGAAACATCATCATCTGGTCCTTTTTTATTCCCATCCCTAGTATTTATACAAGTTTATATTTGCTATATTGTTGCTAATGTTATCTCAAGTAGCAGGAGTAGCTTGTGTGCCTGGCAACTGTGTGTTTTTGTGATTTTCTTTGTTTAAAAGTATTTATGTATTTGCTGTGTGTGTATATAAATAATAAAGTCAGGGTTGCAGCATTCTGCCTGCAGCGGAACCTGTGGTTACTCTTCAAAAAATAAATAAATAAAATAAAACAGTTCTTTTATGGTGCTTTGTATAGTTAAGTGTTTATCTACCAGGGAAAGCACTCCTGTAGGATTCAACGTAGAGCCTACAAGAGGTCACCAAAGGGTAGACGACATTTTACGTGCATGTTTCTCGGCCATACTCAGACTTACTCAGTATTATATTGTTTCCTGGAAAATCGAGAAAATTTACCATGTGGTATTATAAAATTTAATTTTGCATAAAAGTCAGTCACCCCCCTTTAAAATTTTTTTTAAAACACCTTTCATTGTCATGCATTGTCATGCATATTACACAACTTACACAAAGTCCTAAGGTCTGTTACTAGTTTAGTAAAAAAAAAAGGGGGGGGGATTAAATGTTATCAATAACCTCTCCTGAGTGTCAGGATTGATTGTAAATCTCATCACCCCAAACTGATAAGGAATCTCCCAGGCCATCTCTGGCCTTCCACATGTGAAAGCGAGCGAGCAAAGGGTGGTAGCGGCGCATCTTTGACAGACAGATAGTGAGCTTTTTTTTCCCCCTCTGCATACTGAAAGCATGTAAGCAGAGCAAGCGTCTGGCAAGTGAAGGACTACGCGAGCGAGGGCGTCTTTGTTCTTTGCCCTTCACTCCTGTCCTTTGCCGGAGACATTCTAAAGGGAAAAGAGCAAAGATGAGGGATGTTCCCGCCATGTTTCAATTGCACTGTTTAAGGATGAGAGATGACCCACTTATGGAAAATTGATGCGTTATCAAATTTACTGCATAATTAATAACCATTCTTTTTCTTAATCTCCTTCATGCTATTGTTTTTTTTCCCCCCACTGGCAATTTTGTGCTCATGAGTGACTTTGCAGAATACTGATTGACCGTATTCATTTGAATAGCAAATGAATAGAAGAAATCAATGCACATAATAATGAGAGCGACCATAATGACATGCATATAATGTTTCACTTTCACAGATTGCCCCTATTGCTGTTATATATAGAGTATGACCTGTTATTAGTCATGTAACTCCTATACTTCGGTTAATAATATTATATGCAGAGGTAGCTGCAAGAAGAGGAGGATAGCAACAATACGCGCACACACACACACACACACACACACACACACACACACACACACACACACACACACACACACACACACACAGAGTTCTGATTCATTGCCGCTAGACTGGCTTGCATGGCAGAGCACCTATTTCCTCAGTGTTTTTCAGCACCACCTACAAGGACAGCTCCTCGTGTTCATTACTGTCTATAAGGACAGCTCCACATATTCAGTACCGCCTATAGAACAGATGCTCATGTTCCACACCACACAGGACAGCTGCATGTGTTCCGCAGCACCCGTAGGACAGCTGCAAGTGTTCCGCACCACCTCCGAGGACAGATCCACATATAGAGTGCCACCCATAGGACAGCTTTTCATGTTTACAGCCACCTATTAGGGGAGCTCCTTAGGTTCAGCACCACTAATCAGGACAGCTACGGAGGTAAGGAGAGACTCTCATATGGTGATCTCTTCATACTCTATGTCTTGATAAAGTGTCTTTCTCTCTTTTTTTTTAGACAACATACTTCTTTTTAGCTTTCTTAAACATGCCTCACCTTCCAAAAACTACCCTAATACAGTAGACAGCTCCTAAGGATCCTCGTGATCAGTACCACTATAAACAACATTATTTTAAACAACATAAGGGACAACTTTTTAAAAACTTTTTTTCTACTTTCCTTAAACACTACGTTAACACTCATGCAGACAGTTCCTGGGGTTTAGCATTATCTACCTACCTACCATGACTTACAGCAATTCCTTTTCCTCCTTCTCATCTTCAGCCACAAGTAGAGCCTCCTGATGTTCATCGCTATTCATAAGAACAACTTCATCTAATACCACCAATAAAGTCAGCTTCTCAGGTGCAGATTTTCTTTTTCAGCATCCATCAAAACAGCTATTTATTTTTCTTTCCAACTGTAGGGAAAACCACTTATCTTCATAACCATTCACAAAATAGCTCTGTGTTTGACATAATAGTATGGAAAGCCCCTTATGTATCAGCACTATCCATAAGGACAGAACGTAAGGTTTTATCTATAAAGCACTTTATCTAGCCACAACATTTAAATAAAGAATAATACTGATGATCAGTTTTATACTAGTAAAATGGTGACCGGATCAACGGCACCCAAGGCTCACCCATACCCATCTGGACCTATCCCAGGAGACTTGGGGCACTTACACATAGATCTTTCAAACATGCATTTCTTAGACCCTGTCTTTACCTATTGCTCACCCTATTTCTTCCTCTCTCCCTGTAGCTCCATTTTTTCTCCCTACTAGTGGAAGTAAATGCATGCATTCTGGGATGCTCAACCCCCTCCTTTTTCTCTCCTCTGCAGAAGACTGCCCATGCCTACTGTATCTCTTAAGCTTCACTCTTCCAGTTCCTCTTTTTTTTCTTTTTTTTTTTTTCTTGCAGCAGAAATGATAACGGCAAGGAGCAGCGAGGGGGGTGGGGAAGTCATGTGCCCAACACCAGAGTAAGTGTGAGCTGACGGTGGTAATTACCGATGTCTGTAGAAGCCATTCCGGGGGCTTGAGCTCAGAACTCAAGGCTGGCTGTGGTCACAGGCCATGTGCTCACCATTTCAGCCCACAATACCCACACACAGTCTGTTGTCCCTGAATATCAAGGTCGCTCTCATTCTCTCTCTCTTTTTCTCCCTCTCTCTCTCTCTCTACACACACACACACACACATACACAGTATGTCCCTCTTAGGGCAATGCAGAACTCAGTAGCAGGGTATCTTGTTAATCAGGCCTGACGCATGACTCAACCTAAAAAAAAAAAGGCAATTCAGTGCTCCTTCAAATGATGATTGTGGAAAAAGGTCATTTTTGAGGTCGTCATTGCTTGTCTTTTAACCTCCAGGCAACTCTTCCCTATCCGTTCCTATCATCGAAGCTAACAATGTTTACTCAAATCTATAGTCGATGTGCCTGAGGTTGAAGATGCGCTTTGAGACCCAGTGCACGTCCTGGGTAGATGGCGTGAGCATGGCGATTAAGGCTACTGAAGTGCTTATCATTAGTGAGGGTCCAGGTCAAACTCGCAAAATCGTGGGTTTACATCGTGTCGTCCAAATTGCATTGCTCTGTCTATAAGATTATGCCCACTCTACTTATGCTGTAGTACTGTATGACCACGGCCTGTGTTATGACGAATCCCTAGTTTATTTTGGGTGAATCCTGAGGGAACGTAGGAGGAGGAAGTAGGTAATTAAAGTAGCTCACTACTCCTTCAGAATGTTTGTGGGTAAAGCGGGTAAGCAGCAACAGATAATGCAGATAATTGTCTGGCATTACCGAGCACATCAGGATGCCAGATGCTAGCAGAGAGAAAGAGAAGGAGAGAGAGAGAGAGGAAGCAGAATGATTGTCTGGGATCTGCTTGCTAAACCTCAAGCTTGGGCCACGTGACCAGATCCCAGCTTAGCAGATGGACTTAACCAGGCCAACTTTGCATTTCACATGCCCTTTTGCTATCGCTGGATTGCCACAAGCTGCAAGTTGACTGCATGATGCACGGACCTATTCAGGGGAGCCATGCCAGGTATTGAACAGTTGTCTAGAAATCGATTATATAAAGAAGCGTAGACTAAAATGAAAAACTGAGCACTTGTCTTTAAATTGTACTCCTGAGGGAGACTGGGACAAGTGTCTAACTGTATATGTGTATGTGCGCAAGTGTGCGTAAGCTCATGAAGGTATCTCCGATAATGCAGAGGTGTTATTCCTGCCAGCTTCAGGAGAACTGTACACTGCAGCAGCCAAAGTCACTGACCTCTCCACAGGGAACACGGATGAGAGAGGGAGAGAGAGGGGTGCTCCGTGTATGGTGGGGTTGTAGGGGACACTGTGGCCTCGACTATGGCAGAACAATAGAGGGCGGGTGATTAAGCATCGCTCACTCCAGTGCCTCCTCAGGCCGTCAGTCTTGGTGTGCAGCACCTAACAGAAGATTTATGTCAGACTGACGGGTGCTGAGCTGATGGCTGCTTGTATATCCAGCGATTTTTAGCAGCTGTCTAGCTGTCCATCGTCTCCGAGCTGGGACTCTGCATCACCTGCCACAGCCAAATGGTCACACTCGGCTGCACCATCATCTTCCTCCAAGCAAGTCCACATGTTGGTGATGCCAGTTCGGCAGTCCCTGCATGACAGTCTCCCACCACAAGTATACAGTTTATGCTTGCTTGAAAGAGCTGCACGGCGCGGCCACCCAGTGCTGCTGTTTTCCTGCCCATCTGTGCCCATTCATTTTTAGCTCCGTCTATTCATTTAATAAGCTTTATTACATCAGCCTGATGCCACGCTGTAAACCGCCTGCCACTGGCTGTGCATCCATCTTCGTTCTACAATGCTAATTCGACACCGATGTATGCAGAATGACCTCCCTCTGCTAGAATGATTGCTAGCGATTTGTCAGTCCACATGCTCCCAGACGCAGTCATGTGACTCACCAGGATCCAATTAGCAGCTTCCCCGCTTATCTCCAAACTGCTTCTGCAGAGTCATTTAGATACCTGACGGTAAACCGCTTAATGATCTGCTGCCTACGTCCTGTTTACAAGACTAAAAATATTTTTATTTGTATTTCTCTGTGCCCCGAACCATCCTCCGCCATTATTTAGTAAACTTAAGCACATAAGAACATCAGATTTAGCATCTCAGCTAAACAAATTCTCAGCAGGGAGGAGGATTTGGTCTACGCTGTGTGCTTAGAGACCTTTCAGATTCAGTGAACATAAATCATTCTCTTTCGAGTGCACTCTGGGAAGAATATTTAATTGTGGGCCACACTTTGAAGGCAGCACAGAGACTCTCCTGTGCCAGCTGCACTGCTCTGCCCTAGGCCGTCTTAGCAAGCCACGGCATCAGTGCCAACTCGTGTGCACCATAGTAGGGTTCTGGTGTAGGGATGGGTTATTGTTGCCTCGCCGTCTTTGTGTCTCGTTGGATGGAGGCGCACTGCGGTGGCTCGGAAAGCGGCTCTGCCTGCTAAGTGATATCTGATCTCCCCTAGGCTAGCAAGTGCCGCTCATCTGAGCGATAATGTGCCACTCACAGATCAGATTAGCTCCACCTGAACGTTTCCAGCTGCCTGCTAATGCCCATGACCCACAACAAGATTAAAAAGATTAAGATATATTTTTTTGCTCGACTCGTCTGCCGAAGCAGAGACACTCAGCCTGTAATAAGTTGCTTTGTCGTTAAGGCTCAGAACAGCTTCGTTCTTAGTGTTGCACCTTGAGGCACCTGTGTGTTCTTAATCTTATATTCCCTCCACACCCTGCCGTGCTGTCGAGGTTGAGATGGATGGCATGCGTGACATTCAATAGCTGCATAAATGCAGTCTGTCAGACTCTACCAGGCAGTTTAACGGGGAATGGAAAATATCTTTCCATAGAATGATGTTGCTGGTTTTTGTTCTGATAGATCGAGCAAGCTGATATGAAGCTAGGTGGAGTGGGCGGAGACGGATGCTGTTGTATGGAGTCGGAGCAGAGAAGCATTTCAGAGTTTTTTTCCTTTTTTTTTTTTTACTACTGGTTCTCATAGGAGACCTTTTTCTTTTTTTTTTAAGTTGCAGAGCTAGAAAGCACACCCTGTTCACAAAATTATTATATTTATTATTGATTTATTCTATTTAACTGGTACCTTGAATGCCAAGACTGAAAGAGCTAAAGGAATAAAAGAGCCAGAACAGTGCCTCCCATTGACCCTGCTACAGTCCAATCCATCCCAGCACATTTTTATATATTTCTCACAATAGTCTAAAAGATCTGTAATATTGTGTTTCAGCAAATAATCTCATACCACCAGACAGTCAGCGCTCCCCTCCCCCCAACCCCTTTCCTTTTGTATCACGTGGATCATTGAACGCATGTGGTTTTTAATGTACATGAGTTTGGAGTATAATTTAATGTAATACACACATACACACACTAGACTGTCCAGACATCAGTGACGCCAAGGCTATATAGGGAGACAAGGTAAGTAAAGTAAACTAATGTTACGGTATTCAGTGCAGTCCAAACACAATTTTATCATTATTGATGTATGAAAGCACACACGAAGTTATCATTTATCCACTACCAGATGAGAATCAAACAGCTACAGAGGTATATATCTAGGTTAATTAGAGTAGTGAGATGGCAAGTCAATCCCAGAACCGATAAAAAAAAAAAAAAATGGTTACAAGAGCTCAAAGTTCTTTATAGAGCTAGTTTCCTACTTTGATATTATGCCAAAGTAAAATTGTCATAAACCCAGCTTGTCATATTTGCTGATGCTAAAAGCTTGGAAAGATTGAAAATCGATGATCAAATGGAAATCGTGATGGCTATCAAATTGAATGGATTAAATGTCTGTAGGAAAAACATTGTGTCCGAACCTTAAAGTAGGACGAAAATAAAACATGTTGTATGTCATTATGAATGTTACAGTATACTTTCACTATATTTTGTATCCCATACGAACCCTAACACACACTGTGCTGAGACAACACAACTAGGGCTGGGTGATATGGATATCATTTTTAAATGGGTATTAATAAAGATAATTATTAATATACACATTTGTTTATCAAAGTAAGGAAGGAAACACGTGCAACAAGTTTATGTATATGCTAAACGTTTAACAATGTGTGTGTGAGTAACAGTTATAAAGTAAAGGGTACGATCAGTCGGGGGCTAATTTCTAATGAAATAAAATAAAAATTACAAGATTTGTTGTGTTTCTAAGGTAAAATAAATGTTTATGACTGAACAATGTAATAACAATACATCACACAACATACTGACGTTTGTTGGAGCTTATACTGTGCTGGTACTGGCAGTAATGCTTACATGTTTTATGTATAACATAAATAAAAAATATAAAAAGTAATAAAAAGTTACTCCCGTCACTAAATGTAGGTCGTGAAGGTGGGAGTGACTAAGGCGATATTGTATGTCTTTGGTATTGCCACTGGGTTAGGACGGTTTTGCTGCACAGTTTACACACAGTGTTGTCTCGCACTAATTTTCTCATTTCACACTGGGTCTGCTGTTGTACCGGTGTAACCCAACAATACGCATGTTACATGACTGGCTGTATGTGAGTCACACGCCATTATCAGGGGATAGGATCGACCGTTAAGAGCCAGAAAGAACGTGTCCTAAGTTTCCTTGTCCATACTTGTTAAACAGACAAAGCTGTGAATTTCATCACTCACAAATTATGAACTGGGTTTGAACATCAAAAAGAAAAAAAAAAGAACCGGTGTTTTTTTCTTTATTATTTTTTTAAATCAGGGCGATAGGCTTCCACTCTACAACAATTCAGTTAGTAGTTATGTCGTGATTTAACACATAGCAAGTGTACACATATTGTGGTTTTTAATTTTATTTTTTGATCCTTAATGACCCTAGTTAACGCTAATAACTTGTTGGGTTTATTTACAGGCCTGACTTCAGTTTTGCAGGAATTACTGAGCTGGTTAACAGGAAAATAATAATAATAATAATAATAATAATAAAGAAACTACCTAATTGTTTAAAGTGATTAGCAGTGAAAGTAGACTTGTAACCAGCAACCTGTGTTTTGGGTGATAATAGACTGTATAGATAACATGCGTTACTGGAAACCTTGTCTGTTTATGCTTTCTCCTCGCCCTTCCAGCCCCCTCCAAAAAGATAGATGGATAGATAGATAGATAGAGTACTTTAATTAATCCTCATGAAAAATTGTATGTGTGAAAGTATCCTAAGTCATAAATATGGTAATTTCTTATTGTACATTACAGGACGAGCTTAGTAAACTGTATATAAAATAGTGGCTGAGTTACTTCACTCATTAGTTCATTACATAATAATTCTAACAAATAAATTATATTGAAAGGGCAAATAAGAAAGTGCAAGTGCTAGTAAAGCAGGCCATCATAGAGCTAATAAACCAACTTTGTTAAGAAGCACAAATGCCCCAGTGGACATCCTGCTAGGTCATGAAAATGTACAGCAGTAAATCGTGTTTGTCCAAAGAACTCGTGGATTAAAGCAGGTACAGAGCAAGATGCTCTCCTGAAGAAAAGTGAAGATGTGTCACGAGTTGCCATTAAGACCAATAATTGCCCAGCCTGAAATGTGTGTTTTAGCACAAGAAGTACCAGCCTCGAGAAATGAATCGTCCAGCTTTTCTAAAAGTGCACGAACAGCTCTTATTGAATTCTGGGATAAAGTGTTACAGGCCAATGAGATAAAGATTAACCTATACCTGACTGATAAAAAGAGGAACGTGTAAAAAAAGAAACGGGGAAGGGCTGAAGATCTGAAGCACGGCACCTCATCGAGGCACGGTCACGTTTGGCTGCTTCACCGCCTCACTGACTCACGCACTGACTCACTCACTGTGTCAGTATTAATGATATGATTGCAGACAGAGGCATGAATTTTAAAAGGTACCGAGAACATCTGAAGTGCTCAGGTCTTAAAATTAGGACAACCAACATTATTTTGTAAATAATTGGAATAGAAATTATTATTATTATTATTATTATTATTATTATTTTTGTTATGTTGAGGCATGTTAGCATGATTAATGTCCAGTTAAATTGCCACACTGGTAACAATAGGTTGATTTGAGATGCACCCGATTTGAGATGCTAGTCTTTCTGCTGCACATAGATTAAAGTGAAATAGCTTGTCGCAGCTCTAATTTGTTAGCCTGCTTAAAAAAACAAACAAGTATCTCGATGACAGCTAAATAATGTAGATGGATGGTTGTTTTTTTAATGTACTAAATTAAATATGTAATGGGGAAACACAGCATCGCGTCGCAGACAAGAGATTTATACCTTTCCCTAATTTGATACACACTCACCGACCACTTCAACAGGAACACTTGTACAGTATACTTGCTAAATTTCACATTTATCTATTAAGCAATTTAGCAGCGCAGTGCATGAAACTTTGCAGAGCCAGGTCAGGAGCTTCAGATACTGTTTACATCAACAACATGAGAAGAAAAAACTGAAATAATCCTAGGTACCATGGTATGAATAGCGCTTTAAGGGATTCACCAGTTCGACTGTCCTGTTTCCCTCATATTCCTGTGTTTGTTAAGAGCTCTTATTGAGTTACTGTATCCTTCCTCTCATCACAAACCAGTTTCTTCCTCTGACCTCTTTCATCAACAAGATCTTCCACCAGATGAACTGTTGGACTTTTTGGCACCATCCTTTACTGCATGTAAACTCTGGAGATTTGTATGTTTGGAAATCCGAGTAGATTAACAGTGTGAACGGAAACAGACAGTTATCAGATTTAGGGTTTTCACCATGTCACGGTTTCACATTAAATCATTTTCATTCCCCCTAAAATTCTACAACCCCCTTTCTCCGGACCTGCACTGAATCACGCTTTGGCAGATTTCATTTTGTTGTACAGTGGACTGCTAGGAAAAACCCTTCGGCTCTGTAATCTGTTACTGCTACATTGCTACTGTAGCTCTGCTGCCAATCCTAACATGTTTCTCATCTTTCTCATATGCTGCAGCTACAGTATCAAATATACTGTACACAAGAACACAGTGTCACAGACGAGTTAATAAGCTTAACATGGAGACTTTTTTTTGTTTTGTTTTAGAGCCGCTCTCACTTTCAATCAATTTTTATAACAATAACGTGATAGATACTTACAGTGTAAGAAATTTATGTTGCAACTGTCGTATTGAGAACGAAGACGTCCAAGCGCACCGGTCTACGACAGGCTTTTTCATATTATGACTGATTCAGGAGACACATATTTTCTAATTTTAATCTTTAGCTAGGCAGCTTTGGAAGATACTAGGGTGATTCCGGGATTATACATAGATTATTTTGTATTTTGTCTATACTAGTTCACCTTAACATTGTTTTAAAAGAACGAGAGAGATTGGTTAGCTAAGGACACAATGGCTTAGTGTTTCACATTGTCGCCTCACACCTCCATGGTCAGGGGTTTAAATCTCACCTCCGGTCTGTATGTGTGGAGTTTGCATGTTCTCCCCGCACCCCCAGGTTTCCTTGGCATTTCTAAATCACCCCTGATTTTGGATTGAGTGGGATTATGTTTGGGTTGGCACCCTTGTGACCCTCCACCGGTATACGCAATGGATGGATGGGTTCATGGATGAGTAGCTGACTTATGCATCATTTACCAAAAGAAATTGAGAGTACAGGTAGGTTAGATAAAGTTGTATCATTTCATAAGGGTGCGCGCTTATGCTTGAAATATTATTGTAGTGAATAATGCACGTTAAATGAGGGTGTATTGTGGCATAAATGCCTTTGTAGGTCTATTCTAGAGCTGTGAATCATATGGTAGTTCGATTGTTAATTCGAAAGGAGGTAAAAAGGAAGCGATACTCTTATAAAAAATGATTTTGGCAGGTACAGGTATTTTGCACGTGATGCAAGTGGATTGTATTTTCTGCAAAAGCTGTGGAATATTTTTAAGGATTTTGTCAATTTGAATAGAAAACTGACCCATCGATGCAATGACTTGAATCAACCAAGAAAAGACTGATTAAATTGTGAATTCGATTTAATAGCACATCTCTGCTACATACGTATTTAAAATGCGTCTAGTATGTTATTTCTTTACATGACTATCTGTTTTCAGCTTATCTGTCTGTTTGTCTGTCTAACAGTAAAGCACCTCTCTGGGGAAAAAGAAACACGACATTCCCCACTCTTAAGCTTTAATGTCTTATGGACTTACAGTATAATAAAAAGGCTACGTCGTTTGGACCCTACATAAATGACTGCCTCATTTTAATTAAAAAGCTGTTGACACTTGTGTGACAAATGCTGCGCAGCCTTGCCTAGTCTAGTTTCCTTTAGGTTTTTTTTTTTTTATATATATTTATAAAAATATATATAAAAGTTTTATATATATATATATATATATATATATATATATATATGCAGGGGCGATTTTAGCCCATTTTTGGGGGTGCTTCAGCACCCCCAAAATGAATAAAAGCACCCCCAAAGATTTCTAAAGATTTGTAACTTATTTGACAGTTCATGCTGTTTATGTGAGACATTATTAAAATATTAAAAATCATTCAGATGTAATATTTTAATAACTAGTATAGATCACCCCCCAGCCCCCAAAAATGGTTCGTTCCAGCTTCACTCTGCGCTACTCTGATTGGCTCCAGCGCTCCTGTCAGAGCAAAGGCGGCTGAGACGCATCGGAGCAGTGGTGTGAGTACTTGGCTTAAAACAGGACATGTTAGCTGCATTTAACCTTCAGTAACTCTTTCTTTATATAGTTAGGTAGTAGGAGTCAGACCATGTCTCTTATTAGCTGAAAAACATCACGCTCACAGGTAAACTGCAGTGTTGAAAACACGTTTTCTGACGATGTTTGCTACCCTACAATCCGCCCTACTCTGAAGGAAAATCAGCAACATTTTGACCGTCCTGTTGCTCCCAATCTAAAAACTAAAAATTTCCAACCGTTTTTCCAGTCCACTTTGAAGTGGAACGAAAGAAGCTGGTTATTTTTTTATGTTCCGAATATTAAACCTAAGGTAGCTACTTGGATGCCCATTAACTTTATAACTTTTGGTGTGTGTGTGTATTTTGCACAGGTTCATAATGGATATAAGGAAATTTTTCCTAAAAAATGACGGACATTTAGGTAAAAGTAGATCATGATCTGTCAATCAAGAATAATGTTGGATCAGTGTTTCAATAGTCATATATTTTATTAAATGTACATATGGTTTGATTATTTGCCTTTTGATTGAAAGGACACTGAGAGAAGAGTTTTTTATTAGTGATGTTAATAGTATTTTTATATTAATGTAAATCTTTATCTAATTGAATACAATCTATTTGTGTATGATTGTCCGTTGAAAGAGGGAAAGAGGAAAGAGCAGACCATGAGGAGAAAGTACAAAGTCAGGAAGAACCAGGTAAGAAAACAAACAGGGAATAGTCAGTGACAGGCAAAACAGAAACTGTTAAACTGACAGAAAAAGATCCTAATTTTACTCATACAATTTGGAAGTTGTGTTCTCTCTATATTATAGCTCCTATACAGAATCTGCAAAACAAACTGTGTTAAAGCAGTTTTTGCCCCTCTTTAACAATATTCCAACATAACATTATTATCATTAATTGGGCAGAATAAAATTAATGATATATTTTTATGTGGTTCAGCCACAAATCTACAAAACCTCAGCCAATAGTAGGTAGGTCAACTTTTGGACCGTCTAGTCTGTATGACTGCCCCCCACATTTACGTACTATCAGAAAGTGCCAAGCAGTGGTCCTGGTGGAGTGAGGAGTTGTAAAGAGAAGCAGAGTGCTCAGTTTATATATATATACTAAGAATGTTTTAAGCTAGTTTATTTCACAGATTCTGTACAACAGCTTTAAATGTTTTCCAAAAGCACATAAACTTGCCTTATCAGTGTTTCTCAAACTTTTTACAGTGTGTACCACCTGAGAAAATGTTAAGCTCTCCCAAATGTTGGAATTAAATTGTTAAAATGTACAAAACAGTCATGTCATGTTTTTTGACAAGGACCCAGTCCCAGGCACAGAGAAACTCTTAGGATTTAATAAAGAAATTTGCAGACTTGCACAGAGATGGTAAAATGATGACTGATGACGGAGACAAAGACAACAGACGAAAAGGACAGGGAGAAACAGGGGTTTAAATGCACAAAGGAGACAGTCAGATAGAACTCGGGACAACTGGAGACATTTAAGGATGTGGGGACTGAAAGAGGCAGGGAAAAATTCTCATTGTGACGAGTAAAGTGTATCTTGCCTTGCTGGGCAGCTCTCTGGGTGCTCAGCACCCCCAAAGCTCTGAACCTAGAATCGCCTCTGTATATATGGATTATTATACCATGAACATTTCAATCAAGGAACATATCTAATCGGATCAGTATGTGGAGGGTGTCCAAAACAACAGCAATTTTTGCTTTCTTTTGGAAACAGAATGGAAGACACGATCAAGGTCTCTGGTTCAAATTGGTCCTTTCCCTTTTCTACCCCCCACTCCTGCTCCCACCTTGTCTGTACTCATATCCTGTCTTCATTCTTCAATAACTTCACTTTTAATACAGAGACAACACAGTGGGTGCACATGCCCGGATAAACACAAACATCACAGAGAGACTTTCTTTATTTCTGTTCAGCTTTCGTTCTGCCTGTCTTTTACTTTCTCATACACGGGGTCATGTGTGGACACGGATTCCTGCTTTGTATTGTTACTCGGGAGACAAAGTTTTTTTCAGACTCTTATGTGATACGCTTTCAAGTGTCTATACGTGTTTTCTTCCTTTACAAAGCTTATCTGTGAGTTTGAAAAAGCTGCACGGTTGCTTTATAGGATTTCATATACAGTATAGTGGAGTGGATTCAGAACTCTCCAGAATTATCGGCAACCCTTCATGAAAAACAAGCCAAGTAAATATATATAAGGAATAACTCACATGCGGCTGTTATACAAATTGATTTAGAGGTAAGGAGGAACCAGGAGGTGTGTGCCGAAGACCTGTCTGTGTTGGTAATCACACCGCAGCTGTTGCGGAGCTCTGACACTCGAGACTCCTCAAAAACATGGCCTAAGAACTCAAGTGGAATTTTGAGCAGAAACGTACTTTAGGCTAGGCCTGTGTCTGGTTATGTACAACTCAGCTGCCATGGCAACAGCCCCCCTCGGGATGCTTAATATCTCATTGCGTCTGGTTTCAAGCTAAAATTTATTTAATGCAAATCATTGCAAGACTCTAGTATTCTCACATGGGCATAAATGAGCTTTAAAAAAAGAAAAACGCTGACTTGTATAATACATTAACACCGTGTTTTAACTTCCTAGCATTCAAAATGAGATTGTTTACGTGCATACTTTTACTAGGGATGGGAATCAGCAGGGGGCACCCGATACAATATTATCACGATACTGTACCTGGGTGCCGATTGGTTCTGAATTGCTATTTCTGTAAGTATAATTATCTTTTAAATATCCTGATGCAATATATATATATTTTTTTCAGATTTTGTTATAATTTTAAACTAATTTAACAAATAGTTTGCTCGTACTGCACAGCACTATCAACGCGTGACTAGTTTGGATCACACCACCTACAGGATTGTAGAGGAACAGCAACATAATATGCAGACATACAGTATATGTACTGTAAATCCAAATTTAAAACACATTTCCTTACACTAGCTTTTAATTTATAGTATTTAAATAATCTTTCTTTTATGTATAACAACATTTTCATGAACTTATGTTTTTATATGTTTTTATCCTATGTTGATCTGTATTCTTAGTGTTGTTGCACTATATCTTAGAATTATGTTTAATGCTTTTTAAAATTTATTTCCTAATTTTACATGTTTATTTTTATTTTAACAACTTGTGTTGATCCCTGCCCTGCGATGGATTGACACCCTGTCCAAGGTGTACCCTGCCTCGTGCCCTAAGCCTCCTAGGATGGGCTCCAGGTCCTCGTGACCCTGAATACAGGATAAAGCGGTATAGACGATAAGTGTGTTGATCCCAGGCGGCACGGTGGTGTAGTGGTTAGCACTGTCACCTTGCACCTCCAGGGTCTGGGTTTGATTCCCGGCCAGGCTCGATTCCCGTCTTTGTGTGCATGGAGTTTGCATGTTCTCACCATGCTTGGTGACCCACATTCCAAAGACTTGTACAGTAGGTGAGGTTAATTGGCGTTCCCAAATTGACTGTAGTGCATGTGTGTGTGCCCTGCGATGGATTGGTGCCCTGTCGAGGGGGTTCCCTGCCTTGTCCCCTAAGCTTCCTGGGATAGGCTCCCTGCGACCAGGATAAGGCAGTTTAGAAAATGAGTGAGTGAGTGTTGATCCCATAATTTTTCTTTCTTCTTTATTTATTATGTAAAGCAAAGTTAATCTGCAACTTAAACTTTGGTCAACTTGAAGTTGTTAATAAGTGCTATATAAATAAACTATTGTCTTATAATATTTTGGATTCAGTGTGGCAATACATGCATTTTCAAAAAAAAAAAAAAACAACACTGATACGAAACTGAATTGATTTTCTCTGTTCTCCGCCGTCTACACTTGAAGCGCTATAGCCTGTCATAATTAGACCCGGACTCCTGTTGATGCTATTATTATAGCTTATGTGGTAAAAAAGTAAAGAAAAAAAAAAGAAAAGGAAAATCAACATCTGGTACAAATATTTACCATGTAGATTAACCATGAGAGACACAGGAATTTAATTAATCGGGATATTATGTTGTGAATAATAATGAAGTCGATTCCTGAATTTGTACTGTTTTCTTGCACACGGATTTGAATAATAATATTATTTTGTTGTGTTTATTCTGCCTCCCACTACCGCAACCTGCAGAGTGCTCCACTCCAGCCACACACACACACGCACAAACACACACATGTAAATATGCCCCCCACTTAGCTGACATGAAACAGCATTGGCACAAGAGAAGCCTGTTGGGAATCTTGAATAATTAGACCAGAGACCTAATTCCATCAGATCTGCAAGCAGCACATGTTGTTTGAACGTCTCTGTAGTGCCAGTATTCGGAAGAAGCAAAACCCTCCATTTATAGCTTTGCTTTAACACACTAACCCAGTACTGACCCGATCCCACTCAGTCTGTATTTTTAATGATGTTAGAGTCAAAATTATCGAATAAATTTAAAAATAAGTCAAACGATGTTACAAATCTGCTTGTCATATGGGCTAATTGTTACCAGGACTGTAGCAGGCGTAGATTAACTTGATCAGAGTAAAAAAATAAATAAATACATATATATATATATATATATATATATATATATATATATATATATATTGCCTTCTTGCTCGTTTTCATTTTGACTTTTCTTTGTTATAAACATTACGCATTAAATTTGTCAAACAAGCAAGAAAGGAAAATGTCCTCTGGTTAGTGTTTCATTCCAAACCGTCAGCTGGAATACAGTCTCCATCAGTTTTGGAGAGTTTTTCAAACGTAACAGAATAGAGCTAAAAACCTTCTTATACTTTTAGATTTCTGAACATAAACCATGCTGGCTTTCTTTGCACATACTTTGTTTCTCCAATCACTTGTGTACGATACCAACTCCGAGAATAGGTCGGAATGGAAAGAGGTTTCATAGCCTTTAATCTTACTTTTTCATTTTTTTTTTTTATCTGCACTGGTCTGATTATTGAACGAAAAGGTGAAAAAAATTGATAAAATCCAACGAGTGGAAATTCCACATGCAGAAATGCCTTGATAAAAGAGGTCAAAGGAGAATGACCAGACTAGTTTGAGCTGACAGAAAGGCTACACTAACCACTTTTTACAGCAGTGGTGAGAAGACAAGTAGCTCAGCACACAACACGTCGACCCTCGGCAGGGCATAAGGACTTCAGCAGCAGAAAGCCAATTCTGTTTCCACTCCTGTCACCCAGAATCCCTCTGGTCTCATTAGGGAACTGACAACTAGACTGAGAAATATACACTTGTAATGTAATGTAAGCGTGACAAAGTCGAAACAACAGCGTCTCCTTTGAAATCAAACATAGTGACCTAATAAAAAGGTAAATCTTTTCAACATCTATCCCTTTGAATCTCACACTAATCAACCTCGGCCCAGGTCATAACTCCATCCTTCCTCTAGGTTCATTTCAGACGTGTAGGACGTCTACACCACATGAATCTAGTCTTTTTGTGCCGCTGCTCATGGTTGCATTTGGAGGAAAGTGTTAACTTTATACACGGGCTAACAGACCCCTGATCGATTTTCTGTCTTCACTGTGATCAACAGGGGAGAGAGGAAGGACACCCTACCCACCCGGAGACTCTGGGCGAATTATGCGTTAG
Organism: Clarias gariepinus; assembly: GCF_024256425.1. Lineage (NCBI taxonomy): Eukaryota > Metazoa > Chordata > Actinopteri > Siluriformes > Clariidae > Clarias > Clarias gariepinus. The sequence goes on along the minus strand of NC_071118.1, from coordinate 7,074,799 downwards.
ATTCCCGACTCACAGATGGTTGCGGCATCACCAAGTTTCACACTCTCTAGGCTCTCAGACGATCACTTACACTATTGCGGCACTTCAAATTTAATGACATGTACTGTAGTCAGATAGAACAGTGTGTCCATTTCTTTTGTAGAGAAAAATACATGGACGCTCATTGGCAGCTTTATTGGGAACACCTGTAACCTCGATCATCCATGCAATTATCCAATCAGGCAATCATGTGGCGGCAGTACAGTGCATAAAATCATGCAGACAGGGGTCAAGAGCTTCAGTTAATGTTCAAACATCAGAACGGAGTGACTTTGACAGGATTGTTGGTGCCAGATGGGCTGGTTTCAGTAATTCATATGGACTTGTTTGAGTATTTCTTCTGGGCTTGTGCGAGCATTTCACATGGGTTTGTTTGAACATTTCACATGGGTTTGTTGGAGCATTTCACGTGGGGTGGTGAATATGTCCCTTGGGCTTGGGCTGGTTCAAGTCTTGCGCATGGACATGTTTTAGTATTTCACATGTTTTTTTCTGCTTCCATTGAGGGTCGCCACTTGGAGCGGACCGACTGATCCACACAACAATTTGGCACAGGTTTTTACACCGGATGCCTTTACTGACACAGCCCTCCCATTTTATCCGGGCCTACAGTAGGACCGGCAGTGCATCCAGTGCTTGGGGTTTGAGCCTCCCGCATTTCACATGGATGGGTTCAAGTATTTTCTCAGGGCTCTTTTTTAAAACTAAAACACACGAAGCAGTGAGCAGCTGTTCTGCAGACAGAAACTCCATGCTGATAAGAGCGGTCAGAGGAGAATTGGCCAGACTGACTGGTTTGCACCAGTCTCGAGGCTACAATAACTCGAATAGCCACTTTTTACAGCCGTGATGATCAGGAGAGCATTTCAGAATGCATGAAAAATGTTGAACCTTGATATGGATGAGATGCAACTGCAAAACACAGACCTCTGTCAGCTGAGAACAGGAATTTCCTGTAATTTAAAAAAGGTGAAAAAAAAAAAAAAAAAACCTTACCGATCATTACTTAGCAGACTTGACAGAGTCCATTATATGAATTTGCTGGTGCCTCTTCAAATCTTACACAATGTCTAAACTCATACTGATTTCAACAAATAAAACTGTTCTCTGTGTAACCGTAGAATGCATAATTGGTCCGTGCAGTCCAGGGCTCAGTAATGAAACCGGAGTCCTGCAGGCTCTTGATGAAAGAACTTGATCATGTAACCAGCGGGATCTCAATATTTTTTAACTCTCTAAAATGCACAGATTGGTTTGTCTCGTGTTCAAACAGGGCATCGCATCCGTGGTGAATAGAATGCTGATATTGCACATGGCGTGGTGTATTGTTGCACCTCTAATAAACGGAGCTTTATAAAAATTTCATGAGGCTCCAGACTGGAAGTTATTAGGTCCTAGGTTACTCATTTTATTATTTGTATTATTGTCAGTATCAAAAAATGTTCACTGCTACTCGTATTTAGTCTGAAATAAATACGGTATTGCTTATTGACACTCGTGACCACGGCGTTAAATATCTTTAATTCTGAATGCTGAATGTCTGCGGTTTGCAATGCAGCTCTTTATTCCACCTCCACACTTTTACTCTTGATCCAAATAACCGATCATTTTTATTACATATTCAGTATATTTATAAAAACATGGTTTTGGTAGCTTTTAGATTTTTTTATTCCATTTGTTTGTTTTTTTTTCCTTTTGAGAAGTTGCTTAGTGAATAAACTCTTGTTTCAGGAGGGAAGAGTTTGTACTAATGGTTTTTATTTTGTTGGCTGCCAATAAACATCCATATCAGTGCTGTTTGTGCAAGGCATGCCAAAAAGCATCAGTTCCATTTAATTCTCACACTAAAATAGTTTCATAGGCTATTAATTTAAATAGAAGTAATATCAATGAAAAAGAAATACTTGATTTCTTTGGGGTCGTGGCAGAATAAAGGTATTCAGTAGCTTTGACATAGTACAACTAACTCAATTCAGCTACAGTAATGATAGATAAACGGATATAATCGGTAAATATCTCATGAAGCAGGCAGCACATTAAATTACACACACGCACACACATGCTTCTCACATTACCACCATCTTCTCTTGTGCTTAACGCTGATACTGTATAATGCCATACACAAAGTAGAGACCGATCGACAGCGTTCTGTAATGTAATCCGAGTCGGTTATGCCGAAAAACTAGACGCTGCGCAGGGAACTGAAGGTTTAAACATAAGGCCATGACTTTATTTTTTCCTTATTTATTTTTTTTTTACTTGTTTGTGTGGTATGAGACAGAGCCTGAATGCATGATACTAGCCATGATGCAAATATGTGCAAGCTAGGTAGCCCGCCAGCTCAAATACTCGCTCCGAAAAGCATTGAAATTGAAAAAGAAACTGTCAGAGAAATCCTTCATCTTTCTACTTTTTTTCCCCCATGCTTGAGTTGCTTGACTTTACTTTTCATGGCAGCACAAAAGCAGCACCTGTCACTGTTCTATCAGCAGCAGACACTGTGATTAGCTAAATTCAAATCTCACGAAGGTGCGGATAAGCCTGTCACAACTTGGCTGACGATTAATTGCCTCGCAAACAATGAAGATTAATCATGTAATTCTCTCTTAAGTTCATTTTATGCCACTCCTAATTGTGAGCATATGAGTTAAAGTGCACACATCATACAAAGAGCAGGGTACTGTTGACATAAAAATATAAGATCGGTTTCTTTCCATCTTTTGAAAAAAAGAGAAGACATGGCACGCTTAACCATGTGCGGCAAAAATTATTAATATTAGAATATGAGATTGCAGAATCAAAAATTCAGGAGGTGGATCTGTTTCGACTTTAAACTCTTACACCGTAGCCCTGACAAACTGAGCTGGAGGCGAAAACACACAAGACAAGTCCAACTCCACCCTCTGGACCAAGTGTTGTACTTGAACCGTGTGTTGTACTTTCTTTGAAATTAATAAACTATAATCTTAATTTATTTTAATGCTCTGTGTTATAAATAAAAATACATTACAAAGAGACTTATTTAGCATTTTTTTCACATAAAACATTCCTCTAACATGTCATTTTGGGCTCTCGTTGCAAGTAAACACAGTTCAGCGTCTTTTAATAATAAAATATGCAATTATATTCGACACCCCTATAATGAGGGCACTGGAATGAAGATTGTTTCACAAATTAATAATACAGATAAATGTAAGGTTTCTCTCTGCTGTGAATATTGCTTATGGATTTAATGAAATTAAATCAGAAATGAAATGAAATGAAACCTATAATTGTTATTGCACATCTAAGTGTTTATCTCCTTAAAGTGCATTTAATTGTCTGATAATGAGGATGGTATTACTTATTACACCAAATGAATGTTTATTTCCCATGCGATGCGATATGCCATATAACATGCATTTTTCTTCTTCTTTTTCCCCCCCTTCTTTATTTTAGTAATGACATTAGGGAAGCACAGAATGTATGTTTTTTTCTTTTTTTTTATGAGGGTGAGCCAAATGAAAAAAAATATAGATTTTTTTTTCTTGTTTTTTATTGCTGGTACTGGAAAACCATGAATAAACAAAGTGAAGATAAAAAAAGGTCACAAACTATAGGGTGAATGTACTTATTAAACACAAGTACCTATTAATCTGACTATCATATTTGAGCTCAGGTGGATAAAGTACACAGATCCTGTACTTGAGTAAAAGTACAGACTCCCGAGGGAAAATATACTGTAACTCAAGTAAAAGTAGAAGTGCTCCATTAACGTAGCTACCTGAGTAAAAGTCCAAACATAATCACATTGAGATTTTACTTAAGTTTTAAAAGTGCAGGGCTTGTATTAGCTTACAGTAGCCTTTTTTCACAGTAAAATAAAACGCGCTCTCTCTTTCTCTCTCTCTCTTTCCTTTTCTCCTTTTCTCTATCTCTCTGTGTTTTTCGAATGTGAGCTCGGAAAGTAAACAAAAAAACTGAATAATATGATATTTTTATAAAAATATGTAATTGGAACAGAGGATAGTCTTTAATACCTAAATGCCAGTTTGAGTACATGCCCGGTAACCACTGCAGTGCCACCAAAACAGCAAAGTTATACACATACCTTTTCTTATTATAGTGATTTAAATGCAGCATTACACAAATGCAATTCCACATTCCTCGGTTTCTTAGGGTTATGCCAAGTTCAACGGAAACCATGCTGTTAAATTTTGTCATTTATCTCTCTTTGTTCCTCGATTGTGAACTCTGCTTCTGATATCAAACACCTGTTACAGTATGAGGCATGTCTCAAACCACTGTCAAGACACATACTGTACCACTGAGATTAGGTAGTGCAACGCCGTGCAGAAATGGAAAGTAAAAGTGCAGATTTGCAAATTCTGTCTGCAAATTTTCACCAGGAAAGAAACCCCTTAAAGGCACAATTTTTAAACGTTTAAACCTTTAATTTGGGTAATATGAATCGCTACTTATCACCAAATTAAGAGATTAATGTTTAGAATTTAGCGTTATATAACTTGGAACTTTGATGTAAGAATAAGTTGCAGAATCAAGATACAAAAAAATTGTTTTAGATACATAGTCACATACAAAGTTTACTAGCTTTATAACATTGTAACTTTATTGTAGTATTGTAAGATTGTAGCTTTATAAGATTGTATGCTGTACTATGTGAAAGATATATCACAGGTGTGCATATTAATGTTTAATTTTAGACTGCAGTCATTTTTAAAGCCTTATTCTAAGTTATTGTGTTATTGTACGGTAAGCTTAAAGCGTCAGTGTGACGTCAACAAGAAAAAGTCTCATTTGATAGACAGTGTCAATATCGTATTTTCATATTAAAGCTTGTATAAACTTAATACATGACCTAGGTTATTTATTTAGCAAAACATACAGTAAATAATCCTTTAAATGTAATCTAATATACTGTATATTAATCCAAATTAAGCTCCTTGTGCTCCCCTTAAACCCATTTACACGGAGGGTGTATATAAATATTTCATAAACAGACTTTAAAGATTCATTGATGGCCGTCACTTTAAGTTGGTATTTTAATTATTAATACATTATTTTGTATTATTAATTATTTAACCAAGAGATTGCAGATCCTTATAAAAGCGACTGAGAGAATATAATTAAGTTTAAATTTATTTATTAAGAGAATACATAAATAGGCTACTTTCTGTGGTTCTTAAGCAACTCAGATTAATGAAATGTTTTATTGGTTTGATATGGTTTGTTTCTCGAGTGAATAAACATATTTTAACATAACTCTTCCTTTTAAAATCAGCATGTTGTTCTCTAAAAACTGTCTCGATGTAATTTTGGTGATCTTAATAAGTGTACCCTACTATTTAGTTTGCCTGCCTTAAGCTTTGATAATGGCTTTTCTGTAGTTTGAATACTGGAATATCCAATCTTTATGCCCCTAGCAAACCCAAGCTTTTTTTTTTTTTTTACATTTTTTTTTCTTTCTGATTAGTCTAACTAACAGGTGGTTTTCTCATGGCCACACAGCTGTTTAGTCTACTTTTTTCCCACTCATTTGCCTCTCATATTATTTCAATAAGGCTTTCACCTGGGTGTTAAAGGAACTGATTAATATGATCTTTTTATAAAAATATGTCATTGAAACAGAGGATAGTCTTTAATACCTAAATGCCAGTTTGAGTACATGCCCGTTAAGCACTGCAGTGCCACCAAAGCAGCAAAGTTATACACATACCTTTTCTTATTATAATGATTTAAATGCAGCATTACATGAATGCAATTCCACATTCCTCGGTTGCTTTGGGTCATGCCAAGTTCAACGGAAACCATGCTGTTAAATTTTGTCATGTTGAATTTTCTGTTTCTTTTTGGACTTAACCAGCATTTTTTGTTTTTTTTCGGCTGACAGATTTTATCCAATCATCATAGCCATACGAATTAAACATTTTTAAATTATGTAATTTTAAAATCAACCCCCCCAGTACAGAGCTTCTTATCCTAAATAAAGCCCCATTATCCTATTTTAAATTGTGAGTAGCCCTCGCCACCTTGCGGTTCTACTACAGCATGGTTTATGCTAGGGTTTTAAACTAGAATTAGATAACAACACAATTCCATCAATCCAACTCAATGCTGACCAATGTGGTTTAAGGTGAATATAATTGAATTGAAGATTTATTAAACACTGCTAATAACCAACAGACACCAGAGACCCTACAGCAGGACAGAGTCTTCCTCTGAGATTAGCTTGTTTTAATGCATAAAGCAATTCTTCTCATGCTTTTCTAAGTGGCATCTGCTTTGCCACCAAAGACTGTCAAACAATCTGTTTTGCTGTAGTGTTTCTGTTCGGTGACTTTTCCACGGTTTCAAGGATACATCCTGAACACCCATTGTTTAAAATCCCTAATGCATTGCCTCAGGGTTACAGCATGCAGTACATGGTTAAATATAGAAAACAGGTTTCTGAAATGCAGTATAAATAGATTACTGGAGAATATAATATGTATTGTAGCAAACAACAACAACAACAACAATATTAATAATAATAATGTTAGATGTTCATGTACAGTATATGCTTTGACCAGAAGTTGTAGTTCCACTAAATACTATATGACTGTTACAAAACAAAATTATTAAAAAAAATGTATAGACATTTTTATACGTAGATCAGGGATGATTGTGAACACTATATCGTGTTATCGAGAATAAGCCACTGTGTATGTTTATGTGAAAAATATCTAAAGGCTAATGGCGATCAGCTCAAAAAAATAACAATTAGCTGATTGCATAATAATAATAATAATAACAGGTCTAAATGCGATTTTTCCAAAACATACCATTTGCCCCCCAGTGAGAGGGCGAGGGAGATGTATAGGAGAGCTTTGGCTTTATTATGGATGTGGATATTACAGATTTGATCCCTTCAGCACTGTTTATGGATGCCGCAGTGTTACACTCGCATACGTTCCAGGTGCTATCTAGATTTCAAGACGGTCTATGCGATGCTCACAAGGTGGGTAAAATCTCTTACATTGAAGTGATTCCTTGCTGTCCCAGTCTTGCCTTTGCATCAACTTTGTGGTTTGTATCCGAGGAGGTAATGTGATCTAATGAACTGCCTTCTCTTGGTTATTATTGGTCCATGTATAGCGTCGGTCAGGGTTAATGTCTGGTTCACATAACAACTTAGGATGCTACGTGAACATTTTCAGTACAACTGACAAAATGTGTTTAGCATCACAATATACAGAATCTCTCTTTTAAGACAGCTCATGGAGACATTTTAATCCTTTTAATCCTCCTACTCCTAGTCATAACCTTTTAAAAGGAATTTACCCGAAATCCTTTCTGATCAGTTGGAGACAAATAAAGAACCCAAAGCATCTATAGTCAGCTCTTCTCTAGCCCGCTTCCTTAAGGTAAGATCTTAGTGATAAAAAAAGCACTTTCTTAGATTTAAAATAAATAAAAGAGAAATAATTATAACCAATATCCTATTTAATTTTGTGAATGAAAGCTTCTTTTAATAAACCTTCACCGAAGGGCTTCCTGTAAGAGGCTTCCAGTTTTAACCGATTGCTTGATCAAGCTTTTTAAACCAAACAGTTTAGCTAGCCACATTTGCACTCACAACCTGATTCTGCAGGTTTAAATGCTGGATAGGTTGCTAACCCATGCATGTTCTGTTCATTATCTGACTAATTATCTGCTCACATAGTATTGAACAGCACCGAGACCAGGATAATGGCTGTTAACTCACTCACACCACATCTTAATTTCATTTCAGTACGCTAACACACTAACAAGGTTTCGATTGTTTTTTTTTTTTTATTTGCCGTGTACAGTGCCTTAGATTTTCTCTCTCTTTGTGTCTTGAAAGGACCAATTAGAAAGGTTAGAAATGGCTGTTTTAGACTGCAATCAGGCAACCACAAGATACATGTGTGAGCAAAACAACAACAGAGTCTGAGGAAAGGTTAATTAATATGAGTTTTTTTTTCCTTTTTTTTTGAGAATGTCCCACAAGGATAGAATGGACTGGAAATTAAATCTAAGCAAAGAAATTGCCTCAGCTATTCTGTAACAATCTAATTTTGTCCTATAAAGTCATTAGCTTCTACTTGAAACTGCTGCTGGGTTTTATATCATGACTCTAAAACTCTAAAACAGCAGAATCCAGGATATCATTAAAAGTGAACAAGGGCCCCGGATCAGAAGCTATAAATATCATCTGTAAGGAGCACAAGTTGTTTCTTTCACCCGTTCACATCCGACACTGATTGGTGGGAAGTTTTCTGTTCTCTCCCGTACATGACACATTTTTGTGATGTCTTAATTTATTTCGTTTTTTTTTTTTTTTTTGTATTATTTATTGGTTTCAAGTTAGAAGTATAGTTGCAAGCAAAAAGCCTCGGATGCTGGGAAAAAAAAACAATCATCACGTTATGAACTGAACTGTTTGAAATATAAAATATACCTTGGCAATTTTGCACCCTCAGTGCCTTGAGATTACATTGGCCCAGTTTGGTGGCCATCGTATAAATGCCCTAGGAGTAGTATGTCAAATTCTTTTGGGTAGGTTTAGCAGACAACCCCAAATAATTGACTTCCTGTTGACTAAAGTTGTTTAGCTGAATGAGACCTGAATGTTTAGTGGGTTTTGAAAGTACAGGTGCAAGTTTGTATGCAGCAAAATCTTGTGTGAGGCATCATAATGGCAGCAGATTCCCTCCTGTGTGCTTATCCTCATGACTTTTTGAGCATGTTAAGACCCACAAAAAGCCCTGAATACTTGAAAAGAATTCCTGAGAAGAACAAGGCTTGGGCCCTAGATAGATAGATGGATAGATAAATGGATAGGTGGATAAATAGTTAGTTAGTTACTTAGTTAGTTACTGTAGTTAGTTCATTGATCCAGAAGAAAATTCCAAATACTGTACATATCCAAATAGCAGGACCAACATTAAAATCTTACAACTTTTTTTCGATTTCTATCTTTTTTGAAATGGAAGTTGCTTTCCTATAAAAACAACTCATTTTTAGAAACATCATAAAGTAAGACATTTGGAAACATTGGAAACAGTTTTTTTTCTCTGACCCACCAGTCAAGTAAAAAGCAACCGGACAAGCATTTTTTATTTTTTTTTACCAGACAAAACAAAACATTGCATTTTTGTTAGGGATGCACCGAAATGAAAATTCTGGGCCGAAAACGAAACCGAAATTTTTGGATGCACTTGGCCGAAAACCGATACCGAAACCGAAAATGGCTTCATTAAAAAACATGTTTAAAATATTTTCTTTTTGTTTGTATTAAAAAAATGTTGCATATTGCAACTTTGCTGTCCTCATCTGAAACTTTGAAGTGCTTCCAAACCGCCGACATACTCCGTGTTTGATGCGTAATGACAGCGCGAACGAGACGGGAGGATGGGAGAGGCGTGGCGACAATTTCGGCTTTTATTTTCGGCGCTTTCTAACGTTTCGGCCGAAACCGATAATGCTATTTCGGCCGAAAATTTTCGGCGGCCGAAATTTCAGTGCATCCCTAATTTTTGTGTCACCTACGTAAACGTTTCTATCAGTACAGTTTATTGATTTAATAATAAGATATTATGTTAAATTCAAACAAACTGAAAAATTAAAAGTTTTACTGAGCAATTAGGAGAAGCTCAGCCTGAGACCCGGGACACAGACACGCACGGCAATGCAGCACCTGCTGCGTTTATGGTCACGACTGCTCTCAAGCCTTAACATTTTATTTTTGTTTTTGTTTTTCGCATTCTGTGACACACAGGACAGTTCATCACTGTACACTCAGCATCGTACTGCAGCCAGCCTGAAACACCATCATCTCCAAACCGCCATTCCACTCTAAACGTTCTGTTTGCACGTCCTCCTTATGCTGTGTCCTCCATTTCTTCAGGAGCGCCACCGACTCCTTGGTAATATCGCCACATACTATCTAGCTGTAACTTAGTTAGCCTGAGCTAACCTGATGGACAATACAGTTTGTGCTTTATACAGTGTTTGTATACTACTTTTGCTTACATTTTAAAGGCAGCTTGATAGAAAAAGTGTGTGTGTGTTTGTGTGTCTGCAGTCTGTAACATTCTCATAATGACAGATACATTTACTGCAACCACCCACATATAACAAGCTTGTATATCATATAAAGGTTACTCACCAAGGTTATTATGTAAGCCATTTTATGTTGTGTTTCGTGATATGTAATCTTGTAATGGGGGAAAAACCCAGCTCAGTGTCGTCATTGTGTATCACAAACACAGATACAGCCGGACACAATGCATTTTTATGTGCCTTTTGTATCCAAACACAGGAAGCAGAAAATGAAAAAAAGCAATCAGCGTATGAGTTTTAAATGTTTAACGATGGTGCATCTGAATGTCGGGGTTGACGATTAGAGCACAATACACAGGAATTAGCATAGTGTGGGCTAGGTGTGTGTGTGTGTGTGTGTGTGTGTGTGTGTGTGTGTGTGCAGCGCAGTTGAGAAAAGCATGGTCACGAGTACAATCCTACGTAACTCAGGAGGCACGGCTCTGTGCGCACACTCCTTCACCTTCTGATTCTTCTTTTGTTGGATTTCTCACTCCTCAGCTGACTGACAGGCTGTTTCATGTTACACAAGACCACATACAAGGCGCTGCACTGTGTCACCCTGGGATATCTTCAGGTTCAGACTCTTACTTTGCTTGCCTGGAGAGAGGAGCAGCAGTGGTGCTACATAGGGGTTTTCCTCAGGAATTGCACCGTGTTAGGAATGTGCGAACGCTCAGCGGAAAACACTTGCAACCTGAGATGGAGAAATAGGAAACTATTTGTTTCGGCGCCAGATTCCGCAAGACGAGCAAAAATTTATAATACATTTTAGCTTAATAAACGAGCGAGTCTTTATATATACGAGTACAAAGTATCATCAAGTTTCATGTGGCATGGTACACACTGAGCGTCACATGGTCACAACTGAGCCAATGGTGCTTCACTTTTCCGCGCTGCGGAAATTGTGGGTAATTGTCTCCCATGTTTGGTCTCGGCCACGATTCTTTTCAAAGGTAAAGTACAGGTTAATATGTTTTATTTCTACTTTATATTTTGTATTAATACATTTTTATATGAATATTTTTGGGTTGTGGAAAGAATCGTCTTTTCATTATTTCTTATGCGGGAAATTCACTTTGATATATGAGTGTTTTGATATACAAGCACGCTTCTGGAACAAATTAAGCTCGCAATCCAAGATTCTACTGTATATAATTTTTTTTTAATTTATATATATTTGCATTTGAGGTGGTAAACCATTGCCGTTCTTCTGTAATCCTGAAGGTGGCGCGGTTTAAACTGTTCATGCAGAATTCTGTGTAGTAATGAGCAAATTATTTACTTTTTTAATAGTAACAAAAATCCAAACAAAAAAATATATCTTGAATTGGGATACTTCTAAAATACAGATACTTGGACAAGAGAATTGCAATACACATAAAATCCGCAGCTATGCATCGTGATAATATCGTATCGGTTGGTCTGTTGGTTGGTGCTGGTGCAGATACCTTTGGTTATTAACCATATTATCGTTCCTGATGTTTTTTTTTTTTTTTTTTTTGGGGGGGTGAGACATTTTTAACTTGATATCCACAAAAAGTTAACTATATACACTAGTCCAAAGTCAGGAACCAATAAGAAAAACAAATTTTGTGTTTGAGATTACATTTTCACCCTTACATTCTACACATTTTCTCAGACGCTATTTTTGGACACCCTGTGGCTTATTGTAGTCCTCGCTGTGAGATTTACTGCAGCCCGAGTCGCCTCAGGACGGGAGATTCTGCAAGCAAACAAATGAACGAAGGGCAGCTGGTAAAACTGTAGAGGCCTGTTTTCCTCATTTAAAGACATAACTCTTAGTTATTTAGTTTGACGATCTAGACTAAGAGCAGCTACTGTATAAGCAGGTCTCACTCTCACTCACTCCCTCTCTATACCACTTATCCTGTACAGGGAGCCCTAGACTGGAATACACCTTGGATGAGGTGCCAGTCCTCGGAGGGACACAAGCACGCACACACTCACACAATACAGATGATTTGGTAACACAAATTAGCCTAATTTGCATGTCATTTGACAGTGGGAGGAAACAATAGTACCCAAAGGAAACCCAAAAAGCACAGGAAAAAAGTGTCCATACACACACTCACAGACTAGAGGCGGGATTTGAACCCTCGACCCTGGAGATGTGAGGACACTGTGCCCCCTTATAAGCAACAATTATCTGCATTCTGGCTGTGGAACTTTTAGAAAAGGCAAATACGTTTTTCGACATAATGTCCTTGCTTTTCAATACACTTTATCCATCTGTCAAAAAGCTTTTGTATTCCCTCATTTCTCCCTCACTTCTTCCTCAGAAGTGAATCTTCATCCTCTAAAGGCTGCTTCAGGGGACCAAACAGGTGAACGTCCAATGGGGAAAGATCAGGACTATGAACAAAGTTTTTGCAGAGTGTCGACAGTGTGGGCAGAGGTGTGTGGACGTGCGTCTTCATGCAAGATTACAGCGCCCGAAGTTTAGGCTTCAGCTCTTCAATAAGCGTCTCTATTGGCACTATTGATCGCTGAACCTTTTTCTTGATAATATTTTAATACTTTAGAAAAAACCTGTATCCATAAATTATTCCGGCTAATGGTTGGCTTTTGAATTTTTTTCTTGGCCAGCGATTGAGGATGTTTTTGTTCCATACTCTGCTGTTTACTCTCATGCTTGTCGTGATGAATCCATGTCTTGTCAAAAACAATGATTCTCTTTAACCTATTTTCACCTTCCTTAGAGTATCTGTTCAAATTTTGTGTGCAGATCTTAAAATGCTTCTGTTTATTCTCCTGTGGGAGTTGCTTTGGCACCAGGTACACCCTCAGACCACGAAAAGAAATGCCCTTCTTTCGTGCAAATCACAACTTGGGAAGCCATTTTTGCTCACACTGCAGTTACAAATGAAACTGATGTAACTCGTTTACACCTGCAGTAACTGGGGAGACAGTAGCCTTGAACGCAATGTGCAGATAAGACTCACTCACTCACTCACTTACTCTCACTCATCGTCTATACCACTTTATCCAGAATTCAGAGTTGCGGGGGGCCTGGAGCCTATCCCAGGGCACTTGGGGCACGAGGCAGCGTACACCCTGGACAGGGTGCCAATCTATAACAGAGCACACACACACATTCTTTCACACACTTTGGGCAATTTGGGAACGCTAGTTAGTCTAATCTGCAGTTCTTTCAACACTGGAAGGAAACCGGAGGAAACCTTTCAAGCACAGGGGGAACATACGAACTCCATGAACAAAAACAGATAGGAATCAAATCTGAATCGAACCTGAACCCTGGGGGCGCAAGGCACCCCGCTTCACTGTATTGTGTATTATTATTATTATTATTATTATTATTCAAACCTGAAACTGTTATCAGATTTCACACACAAATTAGCACTTAAAGGGGATCTATTATAGAAAACCCACTATTTTTGGACATTCTGATAACTCTGCAGTGTGCATTTGCAAAAAAAAAAAAAAAAAACCTTGTGAGGGAAAAAAATATTAGAAAATAAGATTGTTTTTTATTGGCCTGGGCTTAAACAAACCAGCTAGATTTATTCCCCCCTTTTGTGACCTCATAAAAGAAGACACTCTCCCCTGGCTTGTTGCTCAGCTTTGATGTTCTCTCTTTGTGTCTCAGCAGGAGCTCATTTACATACAGACTGGGATTCTGGTTTCTGAGCTTTAGGTTACGGTGGTTGATTCAGATACTGAATCTGAGATACATAATTTTTGCATTGATGCGCTACATTCCTGTACCCATTTGTAAATGATTTCAGGACTGGCATTTTGTTTAGACACCTAACATTATTATAATTCCACAATCACAAGAGAAGCTGGGGTCTTCCCTCGTGCAACGGTAATTAGGCAAAGCGCTCCTGTGTTCGGATGCACGCTCGTTCTTTGCTATATCTATTAGTGAAAACGATCACAAAAAGCCTGTAATTAGTCCCCCTGTTAATAAATCTACCTCGTAAAGTGCTGCTTTCACAAGAGAAACAAGATGTGTGAGGGGGAAAATGTGTGTGAAGGTCTCTCTCGGTGTCATTTCTGGGAGAAAAAGATGAAAGTGAACACACATTTAAGAGCACCTGTCCTGATCTTTCTTTCCTGAATTATATTTTGTTGCTTTTGTGTCAGGTCAGGTTAACAAACACATTTGTACCGAGAGCGTTTTTTTTTTTTCTTTCTTTTTCTCCTGTGGTTAGTTGTCATGAAGCCTGTGCAAAGATATAGGTTTAAACCATTCGATAACAATAGATGAATAGATTGCTGCGAGGCAAGCGCTGTTTGGTTTCGAAGGGAAGACCGATGCAGAGATGTTTCTCAAGGTTGCGCTGATAGACAGAGGAGCAGAAAGAGCCTCTGTCTGGCAGAACTCCTACACAGAGTGAGTGAATGGCGTGCTCTCAGTGACCAAAAAAAATAAACAACAACCAAAAAAAACCCTGAAATATTTTCAGTTCACTGAAAAACAGGTATCCTCTGACAGGTTATGTTAGTCTGGGTATGTGTGTGTGTGTGTGTGTTTGTGTGCATGTGCTCGAGCACTTTGCATATACACCGGAAGAGTAATGAGGGACCTTGTATCCATGGTGACAGCAGGCTACACACATTGTTGTTTGGCTGTAAAGGAGAAAGAAAAGGTGGCTCAGTGACAGCTCGTGACTCGGTGAGACCCTTAACAAGCGGTCATGTTTCTCTTTATGTCGTATGAGAAAAAGAAAAGGGCTTTTAGCTCCATTACCTGCTACTGCATTAGCCTGATCTCCGTTTGGTTTGGCCCCGGGAACGTGAGCGGAGTTTCAGGAGGTTGATCAGAGGCCGTGGCTTGACCATCATCTAAGGGCTATTACACACAACCTCATCATGCAGGAGGTATAAACCGGGTACACTGAGAGAGACACAGAGAGAGAGAGAGAAAGAGAGAGAGAGAGAGAGAGAGAGAGAGGTTTCACATTGTGATGGGGGATGAAATGTGTGACCGTGTTGACCTATGATCAGTTTATTGATCTATCAATCAATCTGTTTAATCTGTGTTTTCGTTCAGAGCTTAAATTATGTAAGTGAGTTAATAAAGAAAGCAAGAGATAAGTTGGCTCCTAGGGTTGAGGTTAGGGTTAGATTTAGATTAGCTAATTGATAATGATATTAATAAAAGATCCTCGCAGCTGTATTAAGAGGCATCGTGGTTAGCACCGCCTTGGCTTTGTGTGCATGGAGTTTACATCTCCACCCTCCCATCTCCCCCCCCCACCCCCCCCCCCCCCCGTGCTTGGTCGGATTCCTCCAGGTTGACTGGTGTTTCCACATCGCCTGGAGTGAGTGAATGTGAGTGCTTGTGCCCTGCGATGGATTGGCACTCCGGGTTCGATTGAGGTTTCGGCATAACATAAATGCGCTTCATGAATAATTAAGCGATAAATAAACAAGTGTCGTCATCTCAGTATATTTCTGACTATACTTGTTTACATTTCACACCTTTAAAGTACATTATGTTACTGTATAATTTAATTTTCAGTTTGAACTCGATTTTATTTTGTGAATTCATCCTCTAGTGTAAATTACTTTATTTTTTATCTAAATTGTACTTTTTTTATGTAAAATTTTAGCTTGTTGTTTAAACTTGTCAAAATTTTTGCTTTCCAGTGTAATTTGTAGTCTTTTTATTTTTTGTTACTGAAAGTTGTGTAAGCATTTCACTTCACGCCATAATGTATGTAAGAAATAAAATGTAACCTTATATAACTTATAAAGTATATTTAGTTTCTGTATGATAACTAACTTTATAGTATATTGTTTATATTTTATATCAAAATTTTATGATGTTAGGTTAAGGTCCTCACAAGTATAAGAAGACGAATACATATATATATATATATATGTGTGTGTGTGTGTGTGTGTGTGTGTGTTTGGTTTCTGTGCATGGTTTTTAATTAAGTGAATGTGTGAGTGCGGAAGAGAGTGTGTAAAGATAGAAGCAAGCCTTTGGTGTCCAGCCAAAGGTCCCACAAGTATAGGAACATCTGACACTTTTGACCTTGTAGAGAAAACATTTCCTTTTAGTTACTGAGGTTGGGTTTAGGGTTTATATTAGGTTGTTATTAGCTCTCCTAATAAATTTGTCAGTCTCCACAAGTAGAATAAAACTTATATTTGTGTGTGAACATTTTTTTTATGTCTTATGTCTTAGTTTGGACCAGATGTCCCCATAAAGATAAAGGTTTGACCTTGTGGAGACAGTGAACTGTGTTTGGTTTCGGTCACGGAGGGTAACGTTAATGTGGGATTTGGGTCTGTGTGTAGCATTAGGGGCATTAATGATTATACGGGAATAGTAGTGCATTTGTGTGTGTGTGAGACAGTGAGAGAGAGAGAGAGGGAAAGGGAGAGAGAGACTTATGAATGCGGACTGCTTTCAGCCACACTGCAGGACAGTTAGATACGACAGAACAGAGCCGACGTGATGGACGACGGTTCTGGAGATTAACAGCGCAAAGCTCGGGCTGTATAGCAGCCTGTCTCTTCGTAACCATTCCACACGACATCCACGCCGCCTAAGGATGTTGTCTTTTGATATTTCTTTGGTGCCCCCAGCTTCCTGAGGTTGAAAGGGGTCATAAATTAAAGGCAGGCGTCCTGTGCTACCCCACAGCCACCAGCCCTGTCCTAAAGATAGACGTGTCTACGAAAACAGCGTTTGTTTAGAGGCTGCCTGTCCACATCCATAGACTATTTAGTTAATTTATGTAGGCCATCTAAAGCATGCTGGACCACGCTCTGTGTGTTTCTGTGCAACACCTAGGGGAGTGAAATCATATGGTTTAGATGTTGTTTATTACCGCAGTCTTAAAACTTCTTTAGGTCCGACTCTCGCACTCTCTGTCGTTCTATGACTTTGCAGGCACATCACACCTCGTTGGAGATGTCACAACATGGTGAAAAACTGTCGACTGTAGATGAAGAGCGAGTCCGTGATGCTTTGGCGTCAAAGGCTCGGTGTTAACTTGAACATAGACTTATAGAAATTAATTTAGCTTTACCTTTAAAAAAAAAAAAAAAAAAAAAAGTGCGTTTCTTTTCTGAGCATGCAGTACACCACGCAGCCATATGCTCTCACACTCGGGCTCAGTGAATCAGATAATGATCACTTTGTTGCCTTCTATTTGACTCATTTATATTTGTTGTATGGATTTGTCTCCACATGGCTCCTATATGGTTGATTGAATCCCAGGCCTAATTTATGATGTTAAGCGAGAGCTTTTTTGGCGCACTTCGGAGTAATTCGGTTTGTCTCTCAAGGACAATCAATACAGCAAGGCAGCTGATAAGCCTAGTTAAAGCTCACTTTGTCACCGGACCCTTAAGCTCCGTACCGAGAATATCTCCAATACACGGAAGGGGAGATCGATTGAAAACAGAGCGTCACGCGTGACCTCGCTCGTATTCCGCAGTCATTTGATCCATTCAATTAGCTCACTCTGAATGAACCGCCGCACCGAGAGCAGCTGTCATTTAAATAATGGAATTAAATCCAGAGCTGAAGAGGAGTGTGTTTGTAGTATCTGTGGGAGAGCGAGGTGTTGTCCGCACTCTCCCACCTCTTCCTGTCTCTAGGTCTATCAAATGGGACTAATATTAACCACATCCTTTATCCATATATGGAGGTTTTGCAAACAGAGCTCTCTCCCACACAAAAAAAGGATATAAGGAAAAAAAAAAAAAGAAGGATAAATGATTTTCATTCTGTTTTATGGTTTATTTCACAGCGTCAGATATGATATTTAAGCTTCGTAAATGTTGTCTGGAATGGTAATGAAGGAACATGCTGCTATATTTTGGTGTAATATTGTGTTTGTTTGCAGTTTAACTTCACTTTGTTTTTATTATTATAAAGGTTAAAGATGAGGCCCAGGCAAGCGTTTTATATTCCAGTATTATTCAAAGCAGTAGTTCCCCCTCCGTACCAATTTAATTAAATAATTAATTTATTAATTTATTTTTTTATTTTTTCATTTATTTTTTTTATTCTCACATGTAAACCATAGTAACATAAGGGCTCCTACTGTATAACATTGTTTTGGATGTTAACAATTTATCATTTATGATCAAATTGCTGATTTTATTATATTTTTTCTTGCATAAAGCTCCGAAATATTATTAACCACAACAAGGGCACACTTGAGGTTCATTCAACGCCTAGCATCGTATGGACGTTGTATTTTTAGCAGCCTCATTTTTAAATGAGGGCAGAGAGCTAAATGCAGTATATTTGACAGCCTGAATGTTTTCTATTATTGTTATTATTGTTATTATTATTATTATTATGTTGGGTTCATGAATTTGTGCCATGTAATTCATTTGCAAGGATGGTGTCATAAGAAGTGTTTAATAAAAAATAAACTTGAAAAATTAACATCTTCTTACCATTAATTATTAATAATTAACCGATTATTATTGTTAAAGTGTTCAATTGATGGCCAAGAAATTTTCAACTTAACTAAATGCACGATCCCGTCTTGGGTAAATCACCTGAGTGATTGCAAATCCGAACAGACCAAGAGGTCACAAATGACATAAATTCATCCATGCTAATTATTGACAATTAGGTTGTAAAGCCATTTTAAAATATGATGGATGTAAGACTTCTTTTATACATGCAAGGATCCAACATGTAATCGCATCCAGAGATTTTGATAAGAAAATTGCCGTACTTCTGGAGATTTCCTGGAACTCCTAGGCACTTGTAGTGCTCTCTTTAACCTCACCAAGCTCATCTCAAAGCTATGGAGTTATCGGGCATGGCAGTTTTTTTTACATAGACTCATTCACAAAAAATAGACACTATACGCTATATAGTACATATAGTATATAGTACACTATACACGCTATACACTCGCCGAGGACGTCTTGTCCGTATCTTCTCAAATCTGTACGTCCACCTCCATCTTCCTTTTTTTAACCTGTACCAATTTTATATCTCTGCAGTGTTTATATGAAATTGTACCATCTTGATTAGCAAATGACTGATGTCAGATGAGACCAAAGTAGAACCTTTTGGTCTTGACTCCATTTGCTGTGTTTAGAGGAAGAAGAATGATGAGTATCATCCCAATAATACCATGCCTACAGTGAAGCATGGGGCTGGAAGCATCATGCTCTGGGGGTGTTTTTCTGCACAGGGGACAGGACGACTGCAGTGTATTAAGGAGAGGATGAACGGGGTCATGTATTGTGACATATTGGGCAAAAACCTCCCTCCCTCAGTCAGAGCATTAACCCTAGGGTTGTGGCTGGGTCTTCCAACATGACAATGACCCAAAGCACACAGCCAGGAAAACCAAGGAGTGGCTCCGTAAGAAGCATATGGACTATTTAAAAGCAATATAACTGGTCTTTGAGGGTCAGAAATCTGGCTGATAAGCAACTGATCAAATACTTATTTGACACAGTAATTAAAAAATTTATTGTTCAAAAAAAAAAATCATACAATGTGATTTCCGGATTTTTCTTTTTAGATTCTGTCTCTCACAGTGGAAATGCACCTATGCTGAAAATTGTAGACCCCTCTATGATTTCTAAATAAGAGAACTTGCAAAATCACAGGGTGATCAAATACTTATTGACCTCACTGTATATACTGAGGATATAGTTAGCTCAGCTGTTCCTGAGGAGTAAGTGTCCATTCAAATCTGCATGATTTAGACCATGTTTATGGTGTACAGAATTATCTCCTGCCTCGTAAAATGTTAATAAGCTCACCTTATTTAGGCCATTTAGTTTTTTGTCTATTTTTTTTGCAAGCGTACGGGCAGGAAATGAGTGATGGCTCAATTTTGGATGTTGGATATTTGTGTATACTGCAGCGTTTCCCAGAGGTCTGACATACACTAGCAGTGGTAGGCAGCGAAATGGGGCTGGCATTACCTGCCAGCACAAAAGAGGTCTACTACATACAACAAACAACAAATACATATGACCTATGTCTTTCTATTCATTTCTATTAATTTTTTTAGAAATCCCCCCAAAAATATTAATAATTAAGCACTGAACACCCTTTGGTGTACAAAGATGGCACTGCTTGTCAGAGCATGTAGTCCTTAGTATTATTTAGAATTTATTTATTGCTATGTTTTAATAAATATATACAGGGGGCAGGATTGCGCAATATAGAGTGACATATCCCTTTTTTTTAACGTCACTCTGAATGATGAACTCTGATGAACTGAATTTTTTTTATACTATATAAACACGACAAAGAAATAGCACAGATACATACAGTACGCTCAAATGTTTTTATGGATGTTTTTCTGCGACAGGTTTTCTGTTCTCCTGGACAGGTTGGGCAAATACACTAGGGTGGCCGTCAATATACTTTGGCAGACGTCCGAGTATCCTCTTATGTGTGGCAAACACTGCACTGTGTATGGACGCTGGACTGATTGCGAGCCTGCCGTTGTTCATAGTCTAGGCATATGTAAGATACTCACTACTACTGTATATACACATGTGCCTTTATGAACAGGAACGTGTGTGAAACACATTATTCTTAACGTGGTGGGATATAACTGTTTAAGATGTACGACTATAACCTGCTGTTCTGCAGAGCTTATATAAGTGCTGGCACATTTTTTTTTTTTGTATAAACATACATTCATATAGTACATTTTCATATGAAGAGAGATATTTTCAGAAATGCAGTACTGGTATTTTCTTGGTCCAAGTCCAAAATATCTGCATATGTTTGGATTACAGCCTCAGGCACTCTTTGAGTTGTACACTTTTCCCGGACACAAGCTACAGAATCTTAAAAATGATGATCCGCTTTCTTAATTTCCGCATCTGTCTGTTTGCAACCGAAAAACAAAAACAAATCAACAAACATGCATTAACAATTTATATTTACAACGAGGCACATTTGAGCTATTTGAAATGTCCTCCATTTTTTTCCATAGGAAGATACGTGCTAGACTCCCGCTAGACTGTGCAGTGTACGCTGTATGACGCCCCACGCGGAGCATGTGTACCGAGTCTATCTGTTGTAGCGAACCGCCCTCAGCGTGCGGCCCGGATCCCTGTGAAAAGCTGAGCAGGAATTACATACCCACCAGTTGCACGTGACTCCCACACAATATGGCTGCCAGCATGGCTCTGCATGGTGGCACAGACCTCCCGCAGTGCTGCTGATTATTCTTAACCTCCCCACCCACCACGCCTGTCAGTAAGCGCCGGTGAAGTATTGGGCAGCCAAAAAAAAAAAAAAAAGGAAAACAACATAAGGGCTAATATGAGTCTTAATCCTGTTTAGAGAAACAATGCAGCACACCATTCTCAGACTTTCTCCGTCGTGCTTTAAAGGTATTAGCATTCTGCGGAAGCCTGTCAGATGCTCATTCTGCCGCCTCGCTTCCTTTCTGTTCTATTATTCCACTCCTTCCCCACGTTTGTTTGTTTTTTTTTCTTCTCTCTTCTCCCCGAGGCTCAGAAAAGCTCCAGCGTTCCGACTCTGCTAGAGGATGTGGATTTGCACGAGGTCCCCAGAGCCTCCTGTGACCTGTGATGTCACAGCTGGAGAAATAGAAGATGCAGAGAGGAAGACGTGCATGTGTGTGAGAAAGGTAAAACTGGATTAACCTCTGACGGCGGGATCCAGGTCTCAAACCCAGTGGGGTGTTCATGACCCGTGCGAACAGCTTTCCACCTAACTTCGGCATCGCTCTCTGTGAATACCAACATCCTCTTGTCTGGCTTTGATCTGTGCCTTCCTTCACTTTTACTTCATTTCCTTTAACCTCCGGCTGAACTCGACTATTTGGGGCAGTGCTTGCAGGAAACAGTAAAAAGAACACAGCAGAGATCTAAAGCAAATAAAGAATTTATAATCGTATTATATTTATAGACTCAGGGAAAATTATTGTATAAAAAAAGAAAAAAAAAAACCTTATTTATAGACTCATGTACAGCATCATCAGGAATCTAGCATCTTATATAGATGATGGATGAAGCCTTATATTTCCATGTTCCGCAGTAGGGTGTGGAATTTATTTTTATTATTATTATTTCGTGCACGCCCAATAATGTTCGGCCTTTTTGAGATCTTCTGCGTGCCACCCACACTATTAATAGTGATGCGCCAGTTTTAGTCCGATCCCAGTAAGCAGCCCACGCTTTATAAATACTTTCCAGTATTTGAAGTGCTGAAGTTGAACTTTTTAAAGGCGTGATGTGACTTAGTGATGAACCTATCACGTCTTCATACTGTCACGATATTCATGAACTAACGAATCAACACAGCTAGTGGTGAAAAATCAAATGAAAGTTTCTGATCACTTTCTAACTCCATGGTCGTTACTGATTTTTAATTCTTTCTACACTGTAGAACAATGCTGAAGGCGTCGAAAATATGCAACAAACTCCTTTGAACAGTTGATATTGAGATGTATCTGCTACTCATGATCTGTAAAGCCTTAATGACGGCTCTTATCCGAGGTGCTGGTTGTTATTTCGGAGGCTGGTGACTCTAAATTAACTTCTCCTCTGCAGCAGAGATGGGTTTTGGCCTCGTCTTTCTGGGACGGTCTTCATGAGAGCCAGTTTCATTATGGTGCTTGATGGGTTTTGCAAATGCAGAAAGGCAAGAAAGGCTGACCCTTGTGTCTTAAAATACAACTGTTGTTGTTGTTGTTACCTAATTACCTAACTTTGTGTGTTATTTTATAGTTTTTATATTGTATTTTTTTTTTTACAATACACACACAATACACACACACACACACACACACATTATATAGGTAGCATGATGGTGATGAGGTTCCTGTCTTGTGTCTGTGTGCATTGAGTTCTCCCCGTGCGTGGTGGGTTTCCTCTGGGTACTCTGGTTTCCTCCCACAGTCTAAAGATTACAGTAGGTTAATTGGCGTTCCCAAATTGTTTGTAGTCCGTGTACCCTGCCTCTTGCCCTAAGACTCCTGGGATAGACTCCAATCCCCTGCAGGAGACGATATAGAAGATTAATGGAATAAATCTATATTTTTAAAGGGAAAAAATGAGGGAAAATATCCTAAATTGTTCTTTTTTTATTTAAGACTTTTATTTAAGCTGAGACTGCATAAACCATAAAAACTGTCAGTATTTATAGTGCTGTTGTTATTAGCCGAAAGGCAGAGCATGCGCAAGGAAAGTTGACAAACAGTTCACTAGAAGTCATAGAGTGTTAATAATACGGTGTCCAAACCATACTAGTGGAATAGTAAGCTGGGAATGTACACACTTTAAAAAAAACTTTTTTTTCCAGTTGTGTGTCACTATTTATGTCATTCTGGCTTCAAACTAGCACTAATAGTTGTAGCTCCTGCTTAGAATGCTCCACTACTATTTGCTTGCAATGAGGGTGAGGTGACAGGGCAAGCGCAGGAGACCACACTGAGGTCCAGCTCTCCAAACATTTCATTGATTGAATAAACATGGTCTAGGAACTTGGGTTTGTTTGAATAATACTGAGCTCTATGGCAGCTTTTGAGATGTCACTGTAGCAGGAAATAGAGCTCTAATGTCAGGTACCATGCTTCGCAGTGCCACGGGTCATTTGGAAGCTACTTAGGAGCTCTTTTTAATGGCTGTCTCAGGCTGTGTGTCGGTCAGTGCATCTGATCTGGAACGATTGGTCCCTTCGCAAAATGTTCCCTCACGCTCTTTCACAAATTGAGTCCTGAAATATGCCTGTCGCATCAGGGAATAAAAAATCCATTGCTGGGATAATCTGGTCGTTCAGTACATTAAGGTCATCAGCTGACTTCATTTTATTGCCCCATAATGTTGCTGCGCTTAGACCAACTGATCCAACCTCTGATCATAACACCGTTTCAGAGGCTTGTACAGTGGGCACAAAGCATAATGGGTGTATCGCTTCATGTGCTTCCCCTCTCACCCTGGAAGAGGGTCAATCTGGACTCATTAGATCACATCACCTACTGTAAAATCCAAACTTTATGCTCCCTAACAAACTGAAGCCTGTTAAATCCAATTAAGGTTAAAATAATTAATTGCTGTGATAAATATTCTTCAGCTAGCAAACAATTATCCAATCAAGAGTTTATTAAAATACAAATGGCAAGCCGGTTAGTTATACTGCATTTTGGAAAACGCAGTCTTTGTTGGTCTTTCAGCTCCTCCCGTCAAGGGGTCGCTACGGGGGACTGATATCACCTTGGCACTGGTTTTATGCCGAATGCCCTTTTTGACCTCCTAACCCTCCCATTTCATCCCGTTTCTGGGGTTTGAGCATTGGCTGGGAATCAAACCTGGGCCTTTTAAATGGCAGGCAAGACACCTACCACTAGGGCACCAATGCCCATACTGTATAAAGGAACATGCAATAAAAAACATACATTTTGTATCTAACAGGAATAATTGTGTAGCTCTCTGATCTGTTGTGTTTTTGTCTTTTTCTTTCGCTCTTTTAACCCACTTTGTTTTTCTTGTTGGAAAAAAAATGGATGTTAGTAAATGCCACACAGTTAACTATCATCCCCTTCTGATTCATCTTAACTCGAAGGGTTAAACCACTCTCCGGTGCAGGAACTCATCTACGCTGTAATGTCAGGATGGGTTCCCTATTGAGTTCACTTTGGTTTCTCTCAAGTTTTTTTTTTTTTTCCCTCTTATCTCAGGGAGTTTTTCATGGCCACCGTCTCTTCTGTCTTGCTCATCAGGGACAAACAGTTAATTGAGGTTCAAGATTCAAGAATTTTTTTGTCACATACATGGATGTACAAGTACAACAGTAGTGAAATGCAATGCAAACAAACTCCAGACCATGCAAATTAAATAAATAAATAGTATGTATGTATGTACAAAATAAAAATGGACTAAGAATAAGTATAAATTATATGATATAAGTATAAATTATAATTTATACTTTTGTCCTTAGATTTGGATGACAGAGGCCATTGTTAAAAAGCTATACAAACAAAATTGAATTGAATTGAATTGAACACACGCAAATCACAGCATGCGCAGGACCCTTGCTGCTTCCAAACATTCTCTCCAGTAAGAAAAGAGAGACCATTTTGAATTCTAAACAGCATTTCTTGGATAAAGATAAAGGAATTTGCAGAACTGAATATTAATAACCTTTTAAATGTGTTTCATGTTTCATGTTTGTACAAATGACACCCTTGACAGGCAGTGCAGTGATGCATTCTCAGTATCAGTGATGACTAGAAGGTTGAGCGTTCCTCTATTTGTATCACGTCACTTAGTAGGCCGCTCGGTAATGACGTGATGCCTCCCCGAGTCACCGACATGCATGACAGGTTTCCAAATCGCTGTTGTCTCTTGCCAATCCCAAGTCAGCATTAGCAAAGACTAGCGCGCGCTGCGTTACAGGGATTATTTTCAGGCCCCGTCTGTTTTTCCTTCAGCTGTCTCGCACTAGTCTCGTAGGGTCAGACTTCATCTCTAATGAGAATACACATCTGGAGACACTTGTGAGAGGTTTGGTTTAAGGAACAGCTGTGAAGGCACAGCTCAAAGGCTGAGGAAGTTAAGTGTGTTTGAAGTGCATAAATAAAACGGTTCATTCAAGACAATACTATTCTTGTGGGTGTTAAAAGACCACAGGAATACGGTGAAGTCTAAAACAAAGGGTACTAAACTGTACTGAAGCGTTATTCCAAAAGCTAAACACGAATGTCGACAATATCCATTAGGGGCGGGGTTTACTAGTCACCACCCACATACGTCGTTATCATAATACCTGGTTGCCGATTCGATTTATATTGCCATTCTGTAAGTACCACGATTTGATAAATATTTGACTTGATATTACATTTTTTCTTCTGATTTTGTTACAATTTTAAGACATATGAATGTTTGCCTTAACTTGAATGTTTTATACAGTACCTTATATCGTAATTCAACAGCTTCACAACTGGATTGAACTTATCGTAATTAATAGTTGCCCATTCCTTATAACATTAGTTTTACCCGTAATAGCCAAGTGCAACATTTCAACGATACAAAATAACTTCAAATGCAAAAGCTTAACATTGAACTTAAAATTAAACCAAACAAAATAGCCACATTTTTTCTGAGCAGCTTGTATCTCTGTTATCTCAACCATCATACAGTAATTATTTCAAGTCAAACTTAGCAAATAATTGACTTCTACCACATGGGATGGAAAAATTGTTCAGAGCATTAACTCTTGGATTAAAAAACAACGGTGACGTTTTACTCAATTCAATTTAACAATGATTCCGCGTTTTAAGCGACCTGAAGCATGTGATTCTTACGAATAGTTGTCAGTCAGTGTGGTGATGAATCGCAAAGCAAAAGAATCTTGATTCGTAATTGAATAGATTTTTAAGGGGACATCTGTGGGTGCAGCATTGCTCATTTCACTTGTGTCTAGACATCTGTAGATTAAGCCTGATCTCATGAGCCCATTCATCTGGCCAGCTTGTGGCTTGTTTAATGTAAGCACTGAACTTTCATGTAATTATCCAAATAGCCACTCTTTACCACTGCTATGCAGGAAAACATATAAACTCTACAGACCTTAAAGCAAAGGCTATAACAGGAGAAGATATTAAATAAAATAGCATTGCGGCTGAAGAGTTACTCGGTGTAGGCAATCTGTTGCCATGCATGAGTGGAATTGGACCTCCATAAGACCACCACTGAGCAGGTATTATTTGGGTGGTGATTCATTCTCGGCACAGCAGTGACACTGACAGGTTTGCGTTCGTGCGTGCGCGTGTATGTGTGTACCCACGTGCACGCGCTTGTATGGTGCTGCTCGGAGTGTATCAGGTGCAGCAATGTGATCCCAATGCAACACCTACCACCCAAATCATATTTGTTCAGCAGCGCTCTGTTCACTGATGGATGGGGTAGACGAGGGAAGACAAACTGTGCTTAGCTAAAAGGGTTTGCACTGTCACACCCTATAACTGCAGCGTTCCATATAAAACTAAAACAACTTATTTTACCGAGTTTCGCATAGAGACAGAATGAAAACACAAATTCACAAATTCCATTAAAAAAAAAAAAAAACAACAACAGTTGAAAAGTACATTTTATTATGGGAGTACACAGTGTTTTACCACATTTACTAAAAATGACATTCTTACCTAATTATAAAAGAAATAGCAAAAGATTTTACATTAAAATAAAATATCTTTTTTCTAATGCAGGATTATTATATTGGGATTGTTGCAGGTTATAATAATAATAAAATAAGGTAACACTTAAAAAAAAATGTTTGTGATATTTGTGCCGACTTTTCTATTTCTATAAATATGGTAATACTAGAACCACTACTACTATTACGACTAGTTATAATATTAACAATAGGAATATTATTTATTTATATGCAGCTTTGAGTGAAATTTAGTAAAATAAGGAAATTTAAGATAAATAAACAAAGATAATGATTAAACACTACTAACAAAACAAACGTACAAACTATCTACGTTTCTAATCAAAACTAAAATAGAATATTTATAACAATATAACAATATTCTGTTAAGCTTTTGTTTTTTATGCTATATTGGTATTTTTGTGCTGTATAAAATATTGTCACGCTATGCTACACAATGCTACACACTATAAGATTATGTTATGTAATGCCATGTTATGTTTTATGTTATGCTACCATATGTTATGTTGTTATGCTACATAATACTATGTGCTATATGTTATGGTTAAGGATATGTTGTGTTAAGTTATTTTATAATGTTGTTATTTTGTGCTGTTTTGTTATGCAACATTTTATGTCATGATGTTATGATGTAATGTTATGTTGGTGGCATGTTATGTTGGTATGCTATTTTGTTATGCTGTTATGTTTTGTTCTGTTATGCAGTGCTATGTTAGCATGTCATGTTATGTTATGATTTTATGTTATGTCATGTGATGTCTTGTTGTTGTTCTGTTATGTTGTGCTATGCTGCGCTTTGTAATTACATTTTATGCCATTGTTTTATGTGATGCTATGCTGTGCTATGTTATTATTTTATTTTATGTGATGTTATGCTATCGTATGTGTCATGTTATGTTGTTATACTATGTTATAAATTATGCTATGTTGTGTTTTATTGTTATTATGGTATGTTGTTCTTAATGATATACAGTATGTTATGCTATGTTGGTTACACCGCCACATTCTATATTATATGAGTTATGGTATGTTTTATGCTGTGATGTGTGTTATGTTACGCTGTTATACAGTATGGTATGGTTTATGTTTTGATGTGTGTAAAGAGATGTTTTAGAGTTTTTGAAGGCCGTGCACATAGCGGTGGTTAGGTTGTGTAATGGCCCAGTGCTGGAGTGAGAAGCCTCTCAGGATCTCCATCTTACTGTAATTAAGAGCTCTAATAAGAAGGAAAGCTCTGATGAGGCCCATGAGTAGGATCCAGTTAACACTCCCTAAGGAACTTCACACACACACACACACACACACACACACACACAAATCAGTGCACTGTAATTACAGTGTAGGAGCTGCTCCCATGTCCTCTCCTCACTCTTACGTTACGTGATGGGCCGGCACTCTGGGGCAGACGCACTCAAGTCAGGTTGAACTTCCACACGTTCCCCAACCTCATGAATAATGCATGCTCTGCTTCACATTTCCCTGTACCGCTGCTCGTCCTCACACTTTCCCCTTGTCTCTTCTGGGACCCACCTTGAAACGGAGCTCTTCACTAATTACTCCTCGGGAATCCGATCGATCACAGGCTGACCAATGACTTGTGGGCGGATTGATGGCTGGATTGATTACGGCAGAGGTGGAGAGGTTATCTCTTCTCCTCTTCTCTGTTCCTGGTAAAAACAAAACAAAGCAAAAGAAGATAAACCCAGTGTGCTTCGCGTGCGTTTGTTCTTCCTCATCAGCTCCCTGCTTGCTCCTCTTATTTTAATGAGCATTGTGAGATTTGCTCCAGCAGGGAAGTGGGCTAACCTAGCGGAGTTGCTATACGGGCTGCGTTCCAAACCACATCAGGCTCCTACAGAGGAGCGGGAGGAGACAAAATACTTTGTGCACTGCTCGGTTGCAGCTGAGCGGCAACAGCACACGCTGGAGGGCACGAGAGGAAAAAAAGAAAACACTTGCAAAAAATAGCACCAGCATGATGCGTCTTCAAAATTTCCTAGAGTAAATATTTAGCTGACTGAAGCCACTTTTATACCTGCGAGCTGCAGAAAGGATATGAGGTTTATGAATTCTCACTCATCGCTTGTTCCGGTTTCTGTATTACTACACTTCTGTTTCATGTTTTGTTTTGTGTTTTTCAGAGAGGAATTCTCATAGAGCTCTTGAACTTAGACTAGGCTTGACGTTGTGTCAGATTTGTGTGAACGTTTTGAAAGAAATCAAGAAGTTGTCGTGCTCTCTGCATTACCTTTCACTGATCTGACATGTTTAACAGGACGGTGTAATAATAACGTTTTAATAACGAAACACCATCAGAAATGAACTGACTTTTTATTACAAAATTCAAGCAAATTGGAAAAAAAAAGAGTTTTATTGCACTTCAACTTTTTAAGTCACCAGAATGCGGCCTTTTATCACATTCTAATCCTTTAATACTTATACACACTCGAATCAAAATGAGGTACTTAGTCACGTTAATTGAATGGATGATTTTACTTTGTGAATAAAAACACAATAAGATTTAAATTCTGAATGTAAAAAGGATTAGTCAAAAATCATCATCCTGGGCTGTGGTTTATCAAAGAGTTTGTTTTACAGATTTATTTTTTTTCCTCTCAGTTTCCATTTTTCTCCACCAATTTGGTCTGGCACCGCTTCCCGCGCTCACTTTTCGCACGATGGCTACAACCCGGATAGGACGAAGCCTAATACGTGCGTCCTTTAAATCTTTTCAAATCGCTGCTCATGCTACATCACAGGCAGCGTGACGTACGCGTCTACCCTCTGCCACATACCTGAGCTCACAGATGCACACAACATAAATCATTCATGACACTCTGGTCTGATGCAAAGGTTTTTTTTTTTTTTACCACCCAAAAGGAAATTCTTCTTCTTTAACAGCATTTTTATTTCTTCTATATGACATTTTTTTCCACATGACAAATACAGGTTTTTTTCTTTTTTGAAACATATTCCAAATGAATAATTCCATGGAGAGCTGACTGTACTGTACATCCATTTATAGTGAAATTTAATCTTATTGAAGGTTTGCCACATGAGTTAGTTCTGTCTCTCACTTATATAATAGCAGCTTTAAGCGTTTGTTCTATCACCATCCACTTGTTTTTTTTCTCTCTCTTTTGAAGTTCATACAGCAAAAAAGTCAGAGCTTTTCTTGTTACAGAGAAACCACAAGGCAAGTTCTCAGTTTTGACGGCATCCTACTGTATAATGCACAATCCAATTTATAGTCATTTCTAATTTAAAATGTGTCGGTAGTCTGCATGTAGCACCGTACAGTCTGTACACGAAAAGGTGTAGATAGTGGGGATGGGAATCATCAGGGAACATCCAATATGAAATTATCCGGATCTTTAGGTGTATGTATTATAATATCATGATATTTTATATATAAAAAAACAGACTTCAGGTAAAAAAGGGGGTATAAATATTTTAATATGGAAATTTATAATCTGTGTATATTGATATATATTATTATTGTAAAATATTTCATGTATATTCATATATATATATATATATATATATATATATACAGTGTATATATATAAAATGTATATACACATTGTAGGATTTATTTGCAAATTATGGTGGAAAATAAGTATTTGGTCAATAACAAAATTTCATCTCAATACTTTGTTATATACCCTTTGTTGGCAATGTTTAAGGTCAAACATTTTCAGTAAGTCTTCACAAGGTTTTCACACACTGTTGCTGGTATTTCGGCCCATTCCTCCATGCATATCTCCTCTAAAGCAGTGATGTTTTGGGGCTGTCGCTGGGCAACACGGACTTTCAACTCCCTCCAAATATTTTCTATGGGGTTGAGATCTGGAGACAGGCTAGGACACTCCAGGACCTTAAAATGCTTCTTTTGAAGCCACTCCTTCGTTGCCCAGGCGGTGTGTTTGGGATCATTGTCATGCTGAAAGACCCAGCCACATTTCATCTTTAATGCCTTTGCTGATAGAAGGTTTTCACTCAAAATCTCATGGCCCCATTCATTCTTTCCTTTACACGGATCAGTCATCCTGGTCCCTTTGCAGAAAAACAGCGCCAAAGAATGATGTTTCCACCCCCATGCTTCAAAGTAGGTATGGTGTTCATTGGATGCAACTCAGCATTCTTTCTCCTCCCAACATGAAGTTCTATTTTGGTTTCATCTGACCATATGACGTACTCCCAATCCTCTTCTGGATCATCTCTCCACCAAACTTCAGACGGGCCTGGACATGTACTGACTTAAGCAGGGGGACACGTCTGGCACTGCAGGATCTGAGACCCTGCCGGCGCAGTGTGTTACTGATGGTAGCCTTTGTTACTTTGGTCCCAGTTCTCTGCAGATCAAACCAAATAAAATTTGCTCTCCCTATGTTTGTGTGTGCCCAGCTTTAAGTGATAAGGATATTTAAGATAAATAAACAAATATAATGATTAAAAACTAGTAACGAAAGTACAAACTACTGTACCTAAATTACTAATTAAAATTACAAGAATAGAAATTCCATTAGGAATAATTCACTCCCTGTGTTTGTGTGTGCCCAGGAATAGATTCGCACCCCATCCTTAGTTTACCCCACCTCCTGCCCTAAGTCTCCTGGAATAGGCTCCAGGCCCCTGCGACCCTGTATACATGATATAGCAGTAAAGATGATATTGATCATGATGATTCATTCATACTGTACCACACAGGATACTATACTAACTGCCAGTGTATGAATAGTTTACAGTACACCATCTGTAGGATTATAGACTCAGAATCTCAGAATCATAAAAATAAATGATTTTGGAATGGATACACAAATCGCCACACAAAAGAATCACGATACATCACTAAGTCAATCCCACCCCCTCCAACCCCCCCATGCCCACATCTCTAGTAGATACTGGTTTCCTCCATGTGTTTCACGAGATTTATTGTAAATGGCTTGTCAGTACTGTATGTAGCATCTAATGACAGAAGCCTGACTGTTTAGTCAGAGAACGTCTGCTCTGTGTGTCAGCCGGTGTGCCTCAGCAGGGCTGATAGTTGCCCGTTTAATTTGGGAACTTCACTCTGGTGTCTTGCCCCAACTTCAAACCCCCCCTCTTTTTTTTCCCCTCCCAAGGTCATTTGGTGCAGGTGTGTAGGGAGGGGATGTGTGAAGCACATCTTGTAGCTCACGATCTGCCTGCTCTTTTTTAGTGTGTGTGTGTGTGTGTGTGTGTGTGCATCATCAGGTCACAGTGGAGGGCAGTTTTGCTCGCCCCTGCACAGGTGGCGAGAGCCAAGATTGGAATAATTTATGAATGTTGGGTCATTCTTTCTTCACTACTAGGCAGAGCTCACTGGCTCGACTCCACACGCTGATGAGAAAAGAAGAAAAAGCACAGCTTTATTTTGCAATATTTTTCATTATTGTTGTTGTTGCTAGGTAAGCTGAGGGTATATCCGAGCTTTGATTAATGTCCTAAGGTGCCACAGAAATGACCCTAAATAAATGCATCGTTGAATTTGTAATGCGGATATTTTCTCAAACCAATTCTTCTTGATATGTCAAAGAAGCCCATATTTTTTTTCTTTCTTTCAGCATCAGACCTGAGACACTGCAGGCTTAGAGAAAAGCGTTATACTTTTACAGCTGGTAGACTAAACAGCAGAATGTGTTATAAGTGGTTCTGCTTGATAATGGCCCTGAGATGTCACAGCTCTGCCTGAAGCTTCGTTTTTAAATTGCTGACTTTGATCATTCGTTTGAACGAACAGTTTAAAAGAATCGACTCAGCATCAAATTTTGCTTAACTATCGTTATTTCACCATAGGCTGTGAGGTGTGTACAGTTGGTGGGGTTTTCATATTGCATATGGATAGAATATGAATTTCCTAAGCCTCTAAGTGGCGCAGTGGTAAAGTGCTTGCCCTATCATCCGGGGAGCACTGGTTCGAACCCCGGGTGATGCTGTTTTCCTCTCACAGCCAGAGGCACAGAGAGAGCTGATTGGCCGAGCTCTCTCAGGGGGGCGGGATGAGAGGTACTTGCGCTCCCACATTAATCACGGCTCTACAGCCAATCAGGGGCGTCTGTGAGCTCGGGCACGCGGAAGGAGCGGCTAGCGCTTTCCTCCGAGTGTGTTAATCCGCCCTTAATGGTGCGTCAGCAAGCAGTTCGAAAAGATGCGGTCGGCTGGCATCACGCGGTTCGGAGGAAACACGGAATAGTCTTTGCCCTCCCGACTGAATGGTAGTAGTAGCCTTAATGTGGGACCCCCCCTAGTGACTGGGAGGAATTGGCTACGACTAATATTGGGGAGAATATTGGAAAAAAATATATATTTATCAAAAAAAGAATATAAATTTCCTGCTGTGTAGCGCAACAGAAAAGTTCCTGTAAAAGCTTTCCTGAGACATAAGCCAAACAAAGTAAAGAATTTTTTTAGGAGAAGAGTGTCTTTTTCATGAAGGCAGGAGTAACTCAGTGGTAAAGGTGTTGAACTACTGATTGGAAGGTCCCAGGATCAAACACCAGAACCACCAAGTTGACATTGTTGGGCCCTTGTGCAAGGCCCTTAACCCTACTCATGTGTAAAATGAGATATGATGTAAGTCGCTCTGGATAAGGGTGTCGGCCATGTCCTGTAAATGTGACAATAGTCAACCATAGGTGTCTTTGAGGTGGACACCTGTATGTAAAAGAGGGCAGACAGAACTTTTGTCTTAATTCTGCTGTTTCACGAGTGAGCCTACTGTATGATGGAGATTGAATTGCGGTCCTAGAAGGCTGTCCATCTGTCCAGCTGAGCCAAATAATCTGTCATGACAAGATGTTAAGCAAAAAATCCTAGATTTCCATTACGAGTAAACCCAAGCGAGATACACTGAGATAAAAAGGGTGGCAGGATCCCAAGCTTTTATGTCTCCGAATCACAAGCAAGGCAAACAGGCTTGCTTTGGCTAACGATTTTCTCCCTGCAACTGCATCTCGGCCATCCAGGCTGACTCTGATAAACGGAATTAGCTGTCGAGTGTCTTCGCTTTTCACACTAGGTGGTTATGAGGAGCTGTATTGTTTGGCAGAATGAATTAAAGTTAGGCCTGATGGCTCCTCCTTTCTCTGTAGATGTTCCGGCTCAGCTCGAGCATCCGTCTGAAATTTAGCCTTTGTTCTGGCTAATGTCCTATTAATTTCATGCTCTTGCACCCACCGATAAAAAAAAAAAACAATAAAAAAAACACCTTGTGTCGATTTTTTTTCTCCTCCCCTTTCCTTCCCTTTCATTCTTCGAGTTGCTTATTAACGAGATTAGGTTTCATACAGACGCGCAGACTCTCCTCTTTTCTATTAGTGGAACAATTGGATATGGAATAGTACTTAGGCTTTGTTTGTTTGTTTATTTATTTATTTCCATCTTTTCGGTTTCAGTACATGTCCGTTTCTTAAATTGGTGCGTAACTTGTTCCGTTCGGTATCCTGAACAACAAATCAAATGCTCTATCTTACATCCTCTCCATGGTTGAGAGCGTTTTTAAATGACTCTCCTCTGACTCGTCTGATGTTTCGGATGTTTCTCATGATGTAGGTTTTTTTTTTCTTCTCCTCGTCACTGAAGAGCTGATAGCTGTTGTTGCAAGCATTAACCCCCAGACCCGGGGTTTACAGAACCGAGCATAAATCTCAGCGGGCGCGCCGTGCGCCTTGGCTGAACATTTCCTTACATATGCAGCGTTTTGATTAATCGCGTATGGCATTGCTCCCGAAAGCTCCGGCTCGTCACGATCTGAGGCCATTAGTCACTGTCGCCAAGTCTGAATTTACGCACTGATTGCTTGTGCTATCTGTTCACAGTGTATGTGTGTTACACAATACATCCCCACCTCTGTCTACGGCACTGGAACATGGCTTCGTGCGCTTGTTTACAGCATACGGGTTTCACGGGTCATGACTATCTTACCCCATTCTTTTTGTGCGAAAAATATATGTACAGTACATATATTAGTAGATATTCTCCCTTGAAGCATGCTGCATTGCATGCACACACAAACATGAGGTTTACTTAGTAGTATATTACAGTACATAGACAAGCAGCCAAAAGTAGTCATCTGTATGTGATTTCAGGCTGCTTGAAATCTGCTCGTAGCACATACATCATAAATACGTACATCAGCTGTTATAGGAGCCTTAGAGGAAAATAAATCATAGATAAATCTCACTTTCTATATGATATACTGAATCTCAGTGACGTTAAATTCTCATATCTGATTGGTGCTGATTTATTTCCTGTTACAGCAGAAAATGATTCCATAGTAACAACCCATTTACACAGGGACAAATATGAACATATAAAGAAAAAATAGGACAAAAACATACCCATCTAAGAACCTCTGTAGTCCAGCTAGGGACCGAGGAGAACAATAGTGATTATCACTGTATTTATTTCCCGTTGTACGACAGTGGAAGGACCTCGGGTCAGCATTCACATGCGCATTCACAATCTACGTGTAATTTGGGAAGGCCAGTCAGCCTAATCTGCATGTCTTTGGACTGTGGAGGAAATTAAACTGTGACCTTGGTGACCACCTTACACAGGTGATGACAGTGACCACTAAGCCCCCGTGCCGCCATATACTGTATAGAGAGGTGTGGATTTTTCCCAACATAAAGAGATACACAGCTGATTGGCCATGAGAAAGCCACTTGTTAGTGAGACTAATCAGAACAAAGGTTCAAGTTTGTTAGGGAGCATAAAGACTGGACTATTTTAGAATGATGGGCTCAACAATGCAAGAAGGGAAGCGATTTTTCTGAATTGACCAACATCATGCTGTATCACCCTGTTATGTTTTATTCTTTATTCGTTTATTCGTTCATGTTGTTCTTGAAAACAAATTGGGACTCCAACAAGAAGTCTTCCATAATAATTACCTCCACTTTGAATAATTACTGAAAAGAGAGCTTAAAAAAATAGATATCTATTTAGTAGTAAATTTGCTCTTCTTCTTTAGTCCTCACTATTGGATGACTTTAAGTTTTTATTATTTTGTGAGCTGAATGTTAAATTCATGCACTCTCAGTGCGCATTTCCAGCCGTGTCGTTTCTTTTGTAGCCCAGTTGTTTGCAAGATTTTATTAATAAACGAAAATAATATTGTTTCTACAGGATGTTTTGAAAGAAGTGGTCATAGCATGCAGAAGGAATTTATATCTTATTAGCTTTGAATGAGGTTTTAACCAGTCACAGTTTCCGCTTGTGCACAAATACCACTTTTATCCTATTTGTTCATTTAAGTGTTTTTTTTTTTTTTTCAAAAACATTTTCAATGAGTGGACATGTCTGCCCTGCGCAGTCCGCTTTATTCCCTAGGCCTCTCGGCTATGTGTGTGTGTGTGTGTCAGTGGATGGCTCTGGCCCATGAGATGGCCTGCGTCAGCACATTTGTATCTGGAGTGCCTGGAGAGATTGCTCTCCTGGGCGCTGTCCACTGCTCATTCATCTCCCTCAGCCTCAGGGATGATCCTGCGCTACCAGGCACCCGGTTTGTGACTCAGAGTTGGATGGCTTAGAGATCCATGCTCCAGTTTAAGTTATTGCTCCGTCAGTAAGTGCCTACTGTAGGTGCATAGGGCAGAAACTGAGAGCTCATGGAACCCAGAAATTACAAACCTGATTCCAAAAAAGTTGGGACATTGTACAAATTGTGAATAAAAACAGAATCAAGTTTAAACTGAAAAAAAAATAAAAATTTAAGGGAAAAATAAGTTCATTTTAAATTTCATGGCATCTCAAAAAAGTTGGGACAAGGCCATGTTTACCACTGTGTGGAATCCCCTCTTCTTTTTATAACAGTCTGCAAACGTCAGGGTATTGAGGAGACAAGTTGCTCAAGTTTAGGAATAGGAATGTTTTCCTATTCTTGTCTAATACAGGCTTCTAGTTGTTCAACTGTCTTAGGTCGTCTTTATCGCATCTTCCTCTTTATGATGCGCCAAATCTTTTTTATGGGTGAAAGATCTGGACTGCAGGCTGGGCATTTCAGTACCCGGGTCCTTCTCCTACGCAGCCATGATGTTGTAATTGATGCAGTATGTGGTCTGGCATTGTCATGTTGGAAAATGCAAGGTCTTCCCTGAAAGAGACGACATCTGGATGGGAGCATATGTTGTTCTAGAACTTGGATATACCTTTCAGCATTGATGGTGCCTTTCCAGATGTGTAAGCTGCCCATGCCACATGCAGGCTTCTGAACTGAGCGCTGATAACAACTTGGGTTGTCCTTGTCCTCTTTAGTCCACATGAAATGGCGTCCCAGTTTTCCCAGAAAGAACTTCAAATTTTGATTCGTCTGACCACAGAACAGTCCATTTTAAATGAGCCTTGGCCCAGAGAAAACGTTTGTGCTTCTGGATCACGTTTAGATATTGCTTTTTTTTTTTTACCTATAAAGTTTTAGCAGGCAACGGCGAATGGCACGGTAGATTGTGTTCACCAACAATGTTTTCCGCCAGTATTCCTGAGCCCATGTTGTGATTTCCGTTACAGTAGCATCCCCGTATGTGATGCGGTGCCGCCTAAGGGCTCGAAGATCACGGGCATCCAGTAAGGTCTTCCGGTCTTGACCCTTACGCACAGAGACTGTTCCAGATTCTCTGAATCTTCGGATGATATTATGCACTGTAGATGATGATAACTTCAAACTCTTGTAATTTGTCTCTGAGAAACTTCTTTCTGATATTGTGCCAATATTTTCCGCCGCAGCATTGGGGGAATTGGTGATTCTCTGCCCATCCTGACTTCTGAGAGACACTGCCACTCTGAGAGGTTATTTTTTTTACCCAATCATGTTGCCAATTGACCTAATAAGTTGCAAATTGGTCCTCCAGCTGATTCTTATATGTACATTTACTTTTTCCGGCCTCTTATTGCTGCCTGTCCCAATTTTTTTTGGAATGTGTAGCTCTCATGAAATCCAAAATGAGCCAATATTTGGCATGACATTTCAAAATGTCTCACTTTCAACATTTGATATGTTATCTACTGTACAGTATATTCTATTCAGAAAATAAAATATTAAAAATTTAAACTTCCACTTCATTGCATTCTGTTTCTATTCACAATTTGTACAATGTCCCAACCTTTTCGGAATCGTGTTTGTATAATACTTTCTTCGTATCAGTGAGGTCTATTACTACACGTGTGGCTTTTTATTTTTATTTTTGTACTACTTTCATAGTATTATTCAGTAACAATTCTCTCTCTCTTTTTAAAAGTCTCTCTTTTAACGCTACAGTATGTCTTCCTTTCTCTGTTTCTTTCAGCACTTGTCAGTCTTAGTGAGTGAGGTTTCTGTACCTGCTAGGTCCTGTGAAGGAATAGTTTTTCAGTGCCTGTCAGTCACAGTGAGGTGGAGAGCCTCTTCCATGTCTAGTTCTAGTAAAGGAATGTTTGCTTCGTGCCTGTCAGTCCCGGTGAAAAGGGCGTGGCTTCTGTACCCGCTAGTTCCAGTGAAGGAATAATTTCTTTGTGGCACAGACTAACAGTCAGTCTCACAGAAAGAGACGTGTCCTGTGCCTGTGAGCGTCATGCCACGGGACGTTCGGCTTTTCCGAGCTGCTCTGCCTGTCAGTCTAAGGAAAAGCCTTGACATGTCATTCCCAGTGAAACAGGCACGGCTTAAATGTCCGTTAGTCCTCATAAAGGAGCTGTAGCCGTCCCTCTCTCAAAGCTAACGCTCTTTATTAAACCACTGAGTCTTATTGTAGCTTATTGTATCCCAAAACGCACTGAGTCGGATATTGAGATACATTAAGATGCACATCATGCACAGGTTTAAAAGGTTTGTTTGTTGTGTGTGTGTGAGAGAGAGAAAGAGAGAGGTGTAAGCTTCAATGATCAGAGCTCATTATACTCTAAAATCAAACGTGCTTGATAAGGTCAAGGCAGTGTGAGGCTGACCCTTCTACATCACATACACTTTTTTTTTTTTGTTTTTGATTGTTGGGAATATACAGTGTGTGTGTGCGCGAGGTCTTTTCTTTCCATAAAGGCTGTGCCGTGTGATCATAAATAAACCTGCTCTCAGACACCTTAGGAGTTAATGCTAATGCTTTATTTCCTGCAGACGCATCAGGATTATGTATGGTTGTGTAAAACGTAGCGCCGAGAGCCCCGGTGCGGCGCGCAGCACACAAAGTGAAGAGGTGTGTTACTGTCACCGCTCATGTCATAAACGTCACAACCATTTAGTCTTGACTGGGGCTCGTATTGAGCAATTTAGCCATGCGTCGTGTGTTTTCAGGCCGACTCCAAGGCCCGAGTCAGAGCCGCGCGTCGGACAGAAGAGCTTATTTAAAGACCTTGCATTCACTCTTGAGAACTGTTGATCTTTCCGGGATTGATTTCCGTTGCGTTCAATTTGCTGAAGGCCTGACGCGCTACACATCTGCCATCCATTGTAAGGTGTTGAGAACACATATTGATCTGATTACCATGGAATGGCTTGTTCTTAGCTGTTTAAGGAAACACTGGCGGAGGAGTGTGAGAGGAATCGCTTATAGGAAACCACATAGCCGTATAGCTGGAGATGCCCAGATATACTCGCCTACAATTGATATTGGCTGCTATAAAAAGCTGCGCTTGGTCTGGCTGGTTGTTTAGAAACTGCTAAATGTCGTTGTTGGTTGTTTCAGCGCAATTACACGTGAAAAAGATGTGTGAAGCGATTTTCTTTTTAACACTTTACCTGAAAGCTCCCCAGTTATACTACTTTTTAAACAGGTTAATACGTTTTAAGTCTTAGACGTCTCCAAATTGTGTCAGTTAAAAGTCTGTGTTCTGGCCGGCGCAATTTGTTTTCTGTTTTTATTCTTTTCTAAAAACGCACCATTCCAGTGGAGGTGGTTTAAAATAAACCGGCCTGGAAAACCTTTTCGGTGACATGCATTTTCCCAGCCAATCACATCATAAAAAAGGGAAAGAAAATAAGGTTCTCATGGTGAAATAATACACATATTTACACACAATGGATCTGTTGCATCTGCTCTTTGCATGTGGTTGCTCATACAATATAATGTGCTGATTTATTTTTTGGCGTCATCTCATTTCTCATCCAAGACGGTCCAGCTACGGACCACTGAAGGCCAATAGCGATGATTGTATTTATTCCATTTATTTGTATTTTTATGACCACCAACAATCAAGGAACACTCATACAAACACACATTTACACACTACGGGCAATTTGGGAACGCCAGTTAGCCATATTTTTCTGTCGTCCGAGTGTGTTACGCCGCCCCCAACGGTGCGTGAGCGAACAGTTCCAAAAGATGCGGCCGGCTGGGGTCACATGGTTTGAAGGTGATAGACTTCGGCCCTCCCGACTGAGTGGTAGTAGTAGCATTAATGTGGGAGCCCCCTAGTGACTTGGAGGAATTGGATACGACTAAATTAGGGAGAAAATCTGGAAAAATCCCCAAAACAAAAAAAAAAAAAAGAAATGGTTTTGTAATTTCTGAACAATAAAGTAATAAAAGTAAAAAATATATAGCAAAAGTGTGTACTACAAAACACCGGTTGCCTTTTGCATAGTAAGGTATGCAAATGCACATAAACACACACACACACCATTTCACAGGATGTAAATAATTTTTTTATACCGTGGCTAAGTGTTGTAGTGATTCACCAATGTTGACTCATGTGATGAGTCACTGATATGATTCACCGGTATTTATTACCTATTTGCAAAAAAAAAGTAAACCCTTTATTATAGGTTTTAATAAAAAAAAAAAAAAGAATTTCGGGGGCATTGTGGCAATACATGGATTGGCACGTGAAAAAAATCGCAATCGAAATTAAATGTACATAATTAGAAAAATGCTTGTTTGCTAAACTGCCAACGAAGCGAGTATCATGTAAATCATTCAACCGGTTAACCAGTGCACAGCCACGAAAGACTGCAGGATTAGTCGTTAACACACTCGGCAGAAAATATAGTAGCTGCACTTTTGTTGCTGACTTGTGGCTTGTTAAGGTGTGATAAAGAAATTCCTCTGTCGAACAGGCATTTGAAACCGCTTTACCTTTTTGGGGGATTTATGCTCGAGAGCCTTTACAGCCATTTGTACACTGTAAACCCTAATAATGTGTGTTTAAACGTGCACGGGAGAAAACGTTTTGTTGTTGGTCTTTCGGCTGCTCCCGGCAAGGGGTCGCCACAGCGGAACACCCAGTCCGCACTACAACTTGGCACAGGTTTTACACAGGATGCCCTTCCTGACGCAACCCTCCCATTTTATCCGGGCTTGGGACCGGCACTGCATCCAGTGGCTGGGGTTTAAGCACTGGCTGGGAATTGAACCCAGGCCTTCCGCATGGCAGTCGAAACACCTACCACTGAGCCACCAGTGCCCTGTTCACCTGCACTGAAGAAAACGTAAGCTCCACTTTTTTTTTAGTTTTTGAAATTGTCAGGTTTACAACTCCGGTTTTCCGGATTTGAATATAAATCCTGAATTCCTTTTAGTTTTAGTATTAATATTCATAAATTTTGTACTTTCAAATTTAATTGAAGAAAAATAAAGAAAATTCCTTGTGGCTCAGTGGTAGGTGTTTTCCCTGCCACATGAAAGGCCCAGGTTCGATTCTCAGCCACTGGATGAAGTGCCAGTCCCAAGCCCAGATAAAATGGGAGGGCTGCTTCATGAAGGGCATCTGTGTAAAACCTGAGCCAAGCTTATGCGCAGACTGGTTGATCCACTGTGGTGACCCGTTGCCGGGAGCAGGCGAAAGACAAACAACA
Organism: Clarias gariepinus; assembly: GCF_024256425.1. Taxonomy (NCBI): domain Eukaryota; kingdom Metazoa; phylum Chordata; class Actinopteri; order Siluriformes; family Clariidae; genus Clarias; species Clarias gariepinus. The sequence goes on along the minus strand of NC_071118.1, from coordinate 7,032,713 downwards.
ATTTCTTTGATTTGCAACAACTAAAAAAAATATATAAATACTATTAAATAGTATGAGTTAGGCTACCTAATAATGCAAATAAAGAATGAGTACAACAAACTCAAAAACTGATAGTTCTGTTCACTTAAAATTGAAAACATCATTACTCAGAAAATTTAATGTAACTGATTACTTCTATTTTTTTTTATTTTGCCAACTTATCGGGTTTACAGTGTAGAATCAGAATAGAGCGAAATCCTCCGTTATCTGACTTATTTTGGTGTTACACAATACAAAATCAACTTACACAAAAAATAGTTAAGTAACGAACAGTTATGCCTGGAAATGTCCTTGTAAAATGATTTTGTTTATTATTTAGCAGTATAAAAAGTACAACCCTTTATGCATGAAGAGATCAGAAAAAATGAAGAAGAAAAATCACCCGAACATGGAGAAAATTGCCGGTGCCGTGTAAATGACTGAGGCGGCACGGTGGTGTAGTGGTTAGCACTGTTGCCTTGCACCTCCGGGTTCGATTTCCAGCCACGCTTGATTCCCGTCCCTGTTTGCATGGTGTTTGCATGTTCTCCCCCTGCTTGGTGGGTTTTCTCTGGTTACTCCGGTTTCCTCCCACAGTCCAAAGACATGCAGGTTAGGTTAATTGGCGTTCCCATATTGTGTGAGTGGGTGTATGTCTGTGTGCCCTGCGATGGATTGGCACCCTGTCAGGGGTTCAACGCTGCCTCGTGCCCTAAGTCTCCTGGGATAGGCTCCAGGCTCCCTGTGATCCTGAATACAGGATTAAGCGGTAATGACGATGAGTGAGTGAGTATAAATGACTGGATAATTTTTAAAATAATAATTTACTGTTGTAAGAGTTTCTCTTTTTTGCCAGGACAAATATCCTGAGCAAATCTCATTTCTGCACATGACATACCACAAACACCTTTAATGCATGTATCATTTTGTTGTGATTAGCGCTGTAGCCTCGCACCATCAGGGCAGAGGGTTCGATTCCCACCGCTTAGTGGGTCCCCCCCCCCGGTTTCCTCTAGGTACTACGGTTTCCTCTCACTGTTTAAAGACATGCAGGGTGGGCTAATTGATATGTCCAAATTGCTCCTAGTGTGTGTGATTATGTGCCCTGTGATGGATTGATGCCCCTTTGTCCTGCGTGTACCTCCAGGCCTCCTTCCCCAATTTCCCTGGGATAGGCTCCAGGCCTCCCATGACTCTGTAAAGGATAAGCGGTAAAGAGAATGAGTGAGAGCTAAAGTTTTGCAGACTTTCCTTACTAGCTGAAATATTTTCCTACATGGGATGAACCTTTATTTTGATACATTTTCTTTCCATGCCATCCATAAGGTGCGTCGCCAGCTTTATTTATGCACTGATGGGTCTGTTGCCTTACCACCGGCTCTGTTTTTGGCCTCTGCCAGAGACAGGCGATAAATGAGAAAGCTCAGCAGGATTTGAGAAATCACGTGTACGGGTATCTGCTGCGTCTCGACCCTGCTGTCCTCTCAGCACTCTGCGTGGCACTATTTCAGACCCAGGGCTCCAGGGACCTTTTCATCCTCTCAAGCTGAACACACTCCTCCATCTCCCTTTCCTCGTGCGCTCCACCTCCCACCCATGCCCTGCACCTCCAGAGGATTATTCAGCACGAGATACATGATCAAGATTAAACTCTTTCCTGATGGATAACAGTATGACACAGCACATATTTTCAGCGTTTATTTGCTGCCAACTCTGCATTATGCTAAAAAAAAAAAACTCCCCCGACACACATGCATCCAGAGAAGGAATTGGGTAAAAAAAAATTAATAAATAAATAAATTGTGCTATCTCTCTACCAAGAGCATGGTTCATTTCTGTAACCTGCAGCAGGCCGAGAGAAGCAGCGCTGCACCATTTAATATTTTCCTCTACCTGCTTTCCATCTGTTTATTCTACAATTATGTTCTGCCTCTGCATCCAAGGAACTCTTAGCATATACAGTAATTGGATCTTATACACTTTACCCTATCATTACAAGCTTGACAGTTTGTCAGTGACTGGACAGCGCAGCTGCTGCTGGAAATAGAATACAAGTATATAATCGCAATACGTCAATCCGAAAAACCTCATACGTGTCTCTTTTCGATCCTCTCCGCCTTACTTTGTAAATCGCTATTATTTCTCTTAAAGAAACCATGTATATAGGAATGTATTGCTATACAATATATGATAATAATACGATAACATTATTACTACTATATTAATATAACATACAGCATGCTATTTTACTTTTCTTGATGTGTATATGCATTTTTTTTTAATTATATTTACACACAAACAGTACCAGTTTAAAGTTTGGACACACTTTCCAATTCCATGGTCCTTTCTGATTAAAAAAAAAAAAAAAAAAATATATATATATATATATATATATATATATTTTTTTTTTTGTTCTGTAAAATGCTGCAGGCGTCTAAAATATGAAAATATGCAATAATCTCCACTGAACAGGTAATGTTGAAATGTGACTGCTGCTTATGCTCCGTAAAGCCTCGCAGGAACTCCTTTAATGGCCCAAACATATGGAAATAAGGTCAGAACTTTTACAGGGGACATGACAATACTGTAACTCTCAGCCGAGTTCCTGTAATGTGCAAGTGGTGTTGGTGAATGATTGTGTGTACAGTTCCCACAGACAGATGGGTCGCTTCTGCACGTTGGCAACAAGTTATCCATCGACTTGTGTTCTGTAAAGCCTTCATAACGGCTCTAATCTGAGGTGCTGTTTGTTAATTGGTGATTTCCGAGGCTGGTGACTCAAAATGAACTTCTTCTCTGCAGCAGAGGTAGGTTTGGGTCTTGCTTTCATGGGATGGTCTTTATAAGAGCCAGTTTCATCATGGTGCTTGATGAGTTTTGTACTGTGAATAGACTTAACAATTCTGTTCTTGCAAGAACTGTTCCAGAACACATTTGTGTTAAAATATAAAGCATTATAAAGCAAATAAAGTATTAAGTACTTAAATATCAACATTATATAAATGTTGTTAAATAATTACCTAAAGTCATATGTCATTTCATAGTTTGTAAATATTCAGTGTGGTTCTAGAATATAGAAAATAAATCCTAACTTGTGCTCAAACATTTAAGTGGTATATATTTGACTTCATATTTGTTGAATAAATAATAGCATTGTGAGAAAAAGTTATGTTGAAGTTATGTTAAAGTTTGTCTGAGATTGTATTTGCAAAATACTAACACCCACTACTATTTTTTACACACAAAAAAAATGGAATTAAAAGAGGGGTTGCTAACTTTTGAACATGACCTACAGTACAGTATAACGACCTCTCTCTCTCTCTCTCTCTCATTATATATATGTAATGTATACTGAAATGTATACTGAAAAAAAATAATAAATAAAAAAATAAAATATATATATATATACACACTGTATATGCAAATAAGGCAAAACCCAGCAGCTTCCATTTATATAGCATATAATTTTTTTTTTGTCAATTTTAATTTTGTGCAAGAAAAATCTAAATAGTTTTTGTATTGACTGATAAAATCATTAAGAAAATCTTTAAAAGTTTGTACTAAAAAAACATCAAATGTCTAAGAATTTTGCACAATACCACACACACACACACACACACACAACATTGATTTAATCTGGCTACTATTATATAAGTCCCCCTTGTGTCACTGGAAGAGCTCTGACTCATTGGACTCTACAAGACCTCTGCTTTGTTGTTCGGCACTAAGGTTTTACAGCCGATACTGTAAGTTGCGATGGATTCAACTTTTTTCTGAACATCCCATGGCTGTTCGATCAGGTACAGACATGAGAAATCTGGAGGGCAAGTCAACACCTTGAACTCTTAGTCATGCTCATCAAACCAGCTAAAGATTTTTTGCAGCGTGGCAGGGGGTATTATCTTGCTAAAAAGCAAAAATGTTTAGGTAGTTGGTACTGTACACATCAAAGCAACAACCACATGATAGCCAGGATCCAAAGTTTCTGAGCATAACATTGTCAGCGTATCATACAGTACTGCCTCGGTTGCCTTGCAATCATCCGTCTACATGATTCAACAGAAGAGACCACTTTCTTCCACTGCTCCATCTTTCAGTTCTGATGCTCACATGTCTAGTGTAGGCGCTCTTGGCTGTAGACAGAGGTTTCGAGACCCTAACTTTTTGTGCTATAGTAGCTTGTTCTTAGGGATCGGACCTGACAGGCTAGCTCTCAATGGCTCCCCACATACACTACCACTCAGAAGTTTGGAATAACTTGCACATTTCTTAGTTTTCTTAGTTTGGTAATTTATTTTCTACATGCTACAACAATACTGGAGATTTCAAAATGATAAAATAACACATATGGAATTAGGTAATTACAGAACAACAACAAAAACAACAGTTATCACCAAGTACTGTAACAAACAGCACCTCAGATTAGAGCGGTTATGAAGGTTTCACCGAACTGTAGTCCAATGCCTTAACCACTGAGCTACCCCTGGCCGGATACATATCAACTGTACATATCAGACGCCTTCAGCATTGCTTTACAATGTAGAAAGAAATAAAACTCAGTAACGACCATGGAGTTCCCAAACTTTAGAGCGGTGGTGTAGATCAGTGGGTCTTGTGCACCCATGACCAACCCATTGCTGGTTCACTGGTTGTCTTGCCTTGGAGCAGTTTTGGTAGGCATATCAGGAACACTCCACAAGACCTGCTGCTTTGGAGATGCTCTGACCCAGTTGTCAACCCATGTGGCCCTTAATATGGCCCTTGTCAAAGACACTCGAATCCTTATCTTTGGCTATTTTTCTTGCTTCTAACACTTTGAGAACTGACTGTTGACTTTTAGCTCTGATTTTGAGCTGTGCATTTAGTTTAATATTATTTACTTTTTTAACTTTGAACTGTTATTTCTGCCTGCAGCTGCTTGTACCTTTTCCTGTCTCTAGCTGTCTCCATGTGTCATCTTATTCTCTTATCTTATTCTAGGTCATACTGAAAACCTGTTATTTTAGGCCAGCTCTCTGAAGGAATAGATTCCCTGCTATTGATCTACTGTAGACTTGGTTTTCACGCCTAACTTATAACCTTATTTTAGTAAAATTATTCTGTTACTGCATCAGCATACTGTACTGTATCAGCTGAGCACAAGTAAAGATTAGAAGACTTTAGGCATCTTCAGCTGTAATATGAAAATAATCGCCAAAAAAAAAAAAAAAAGAATCTGTCAGTACCTTTTGGTCAATCAGAACTTAGTATACAACAGTGCTGTGCTATAATACCCAAGGGAATTATTTTGTCTGCTTTAGCATCAAAGTTATCACTTTAATTATAGCACCATGGGCAGCTGGTTATAAGACATTATAGAGAAATTTGGAAAATTGCAGAAAAGCCGTCTGGCAGTAAGTTTGCATGGGGGACCCAGGCAGAAAGAATAGGTGCAACTGGGATACCACCGAAAAAAGAAATGAGAACAAGAACAGCCTTACTTGTAGACATTTATGTAGAGGAGATAGAATCTTGGTTTTCTGGATTACCTGATGTGTGTATATACATACATAAATGCTGCTTTACTGCAGCATGCCTGGTATTTGGATACAGACTACACACACACACACACGCCATTACATCGTGTCTCTAATGAGATATGGAAGCAAAAGCTGAAATAAGATGAAACACACACGGCCTGGCCAAATAGTCGTCATTTTTATAGGGGTCGAATTATTGGGATGAAGAAAGCAAAGAAAACAACTAAGGAGGTCTGAAATTACAGTCCAGTGGTTGGGGTTCGGGCATTGGGTGAGAATTGAATTATTAAATAGTTAGTTATCTTATTTATGTCCAACTAGTTGTCTAGTACAAGAGAAGTACTGGATTTAATTTATCTATTTGTATATATATATATATATATATATATATATATAATGCACACAGAGACAGGAATTGAACCCGGACCCTGGAGGTGCATGGTGACGGTTCTAACCACTAGCCACTGTGCCGTCCCTCACTGTCAACTTCTACTGTTAATTCTGGTATAGTAATATCTATTTAGTTTTAAGATTTTGTTTTAAAAAAAAAAACAGACGTTAAAATTTGTCAAGAATAAGTTTCTACAGCAAATTTTTTAAGCAAAAAAATCAACAAGTTACCAAGTTTATTTAATTTTAGTTTACCGTTCCTTAAAAACAAACAACTCTATGCTTTAAGTGGAGAAATTCACCTTTTAACCTTTTTATTATTATTATTCAAATGTGTCCTCAATGCATATGCATTCAAACAAACAACATGATCGTTAAAACATCTTACACTTCATCTTCTTCACTGTTGTTTAACTGCAGTGGAATTTCAGTAGGTTGCATTACCACCTTGGTCTCATTCCCCCTCATCTTCTCGGCTTGTCCAGTCCAGCCTTCTTTAAAAATCATCCTTTGTTTTTTGTGCTCATTCCATTTTTTTATTTTTTTATTTGCTGGGGTTTTAAGATTTTTCCCCTATTGTGACCTCACATAAGAAGATCCCCTTCCCCAGTTTGTTGCTCAGCTCTGTTGGGGTTGAGGTTGGAACGCCAGTAGCTCATTTACATAGACACTGAAGTGCCATGTTTGGAGGAAGCTGGGACCTTATCCGAGGGGCATTTCAGCTGAAGCATTAACATACACACATTAGGTGTTTTCTGGGACTTGTTAAGGAATTATTGAAATATGGGAACTTTAATATTAGTTTTAAGGCCTTTGTGGTTCAAAACACTACTGCTTTTTTCGTACCTGTAAAGGTTGGCTGAATAAAAGTTCTGTGGTTTCTTCGGCAGCACATTTAATAATTTACCTAGTGATGTTACTGTAGGAACAAAATATTCTAATGAATGAGGCAGGATGAAAGTGCGTATACTCATTTAGGAAAATCTAATACTAATTATAGTTAAAATCCATAGCAGGAGTAATCCGTAATCAGTCACAATAATACTCGAGTCAGAAATCTGAAATAAACTTGAAACAAAAAGTAAGACTGAAAATTGCACAATACTATTGACAAGACACAGCATGGTGTTAATAGACAAAATAATGAAAAACTTAACACAGAACACATGAGCACAGTAGGACGACCAAGCAGTGACAGGACGGGCTGGAGACAGGTCTGAACCCCTTCAAAAAAAAAAGGCACAAAATAAAGATAAGCAACAATATTGATATAAATATACTGTACAGTATCATGTCAGGGACCGTCTTTTGTCCACCAGTGAGGTGTGTCCACTTCGGTTGTGCATACAGTATGTATTTAAATACTTTGAGGTGACAGTAGTTAGGGAACTGTACATTTGTGGCAGTACAGTATGTTAAATGTTTGCATCAGGACTAAAAAAGGCTTAGCCGTGGTAGTTATTTACTCTTATGTAGTCAACAGATACCAACCAGGTAGCTCTGTTTTTCAGTTTTACACTAGAGCTGACTATTTCATACCGCTCCTCTCGTGGAGAGCCTTCATTTATTTAGCAGAAAATCACTGCAGTCTCATGAAGTGATAATAATATAATATAACTATTAATCTTAAAATATTAATCCGGTGACATTATCAGTTCTGGCAGTTACAGCTTTAACAAAGAACTTTCCTGACACCAGAGTGCACCCTGCTGCTGTGGGCCAACAGGTCAAAAACAGTGAGCTGGCATACATTAAAGTCTCAGCCATTGTGTTTAATATTTCAGTTCCTGAATTCTGAGCACAGGTTACTGTTTTACATGTTTTCTGCACAGAATGTCCACATGGATTTTATCCACGTTCTCTGTTTTTTTTTCCCCCTACCCTACTGTCTGCATTTAATCCGGGTCTAGGCTCTGCATAGTAAAAATAAATGACTATACTACAAAAGTTGTGTTCATATTTCTAATATTTACATCGAATTTAAAAATTGTTTATACAGACCCTAATATTTCGATAACGATAACCCAATTATAATAATCATATTTCCTGATAGCAAACTCAGTACAAACATTTCTCTCCCATTAGTCTATTTCACACTTAGTAAAGCATCTAACCAATCATAGCTGAGAATAAATACTTGCAACCAATCATCAGTGGTGGACAGAGTACACAAATCCTGCACTCAAGTAAAAGTAGAGATACCCTTAATGAAATTACTTAAAAGTTACTTGAACAGAAGTGGAAGTAAACCATCAACTACAATTGTACGGTACAGTATGTGAAGTACAACAGTTCCTTTAAATTTACTTATTGTATGTTTCAAAAGAACTGAGCTTTTATGAGTTTAAAGCAGCCTTAATGTCCTAATACTGTAAATGAGATAAGTACATAATTAGGCAGGTAATAATCATGCATAATAGCCATGATACCACTTCAAATACAATGCACCACTGTGATTCTGTAATGCCACGCCATGCAGAAACTTAGTGGAGTAAAAAGTACAAACATTTTCTGTAGGATGTATTCAAAGTTGGAAAAGTAAAAGTTACTTATGTAAAGTTAAAATACGCAAAATATTTACATAAGTACAGCAATGAATTAAATGTACTTGTTTACTAGACCAGTGCAATTATTTAATTGCAAAAGACTGCAGTTTATTTCAGCTAATATACACATAGTCAGGAAATTGTTTAGGGTTTGTCAATAATTTGAATATTTGTGATTGGAGTGATTTTAACTGCTTGAGCTGCTAAATCAATATGGGCAAGCATCCTCTTAACTTGATTATTTGTGCTGGTATTTGCTGTTAGCGGTGATAAATGCTACGGAATACCAAATAACGTAACATTTTAATATTGCAGTTTGACCAAATTGTGCCACTCTAATATTAACCTTCCATTCCTGCCACTCTTTTACAGGTAATATTGCCTTTCTGTTGCACCACTCGTACACTCGGCATTGAATCGGTTATGTCCAATCTGATCTGTCATCGCTGATCGAGTCACAAAATATAATACATAATTAAATAAATATTTTAGAGTTAACATACAGAGTGGTAGATGAATCAGCACATAAAAGAATCGCGATTCATAACTGTATTGATTTTTTTTCTCTGGTAAGCATGTAAATGTACATCTTGTCGAATTGGCATGTATGTAAACATTTAAATTGGAATATCTAATTCAAACGATTTTAATCAGGTTATATCGTCCATGTAAATGTAGCTACTCATTGGTTAACAACAACTAAATTGGTTGAAATTAAATTTGTTAACCTCATAACTTTATATATTATTATTCATTTTTTTAGTACCTGTTAATTGCTCCTGTATGTTATTCCCTGTTCTGCCAGCTTTTATACCAGTTCAGTCTTGCAGATTTCTGTACACTAGCTAATGCCTCCTTATTGCACAACAGCTACAGTACAAACTGTGGATGGTGCAGCAAACTGGTGCTTTTTCTCAGACGCATGTGAAGCCATTGTCTGCATCTTTTTTGGACTGATACTCGCACTCAGGGCAGTGTTACACATTCAGAGGAAAGTGCAATCTGCCCTTTTTTTTTTTTTTTGCATTCATGAACTCACAGATGCCAACAATTGGCTAGTGCTGCTGTTATTGTCAGGGGAATGAGCATAATGCCATCCCTCTCGCCTAGAGTGCAAAGCCATTTTGATGTCTTGACTCCTGGCATCATTTGCATTTGAACTCGAACTCTGGCGACAACCGGCACTGCACTGTACTGTCCCTGAAAACATAATGCGAAAATACAATGTTAGCTTAACATGCACTTAACTACAATCCAATGGCTTTCATACTGTATGCCATGAAAATGAATACAGAAAACTTAGTGGCTTTAATTTAACCTTTTGTTTAACCTTTTTTTTTTTTTTAAAGCACAGCATAGATATTGTGAAAGCTTCTGGTCAAAGGGGGCAGGTGGGCTGTAAAGGGAATGAACAAGGTCTAGTCTGGGTCACAAAGCCGTAGCTAAGTCAAAGAGTTTGCACTCCATTCTGAGCTCTTTGTCTTTGAACTCGTCGATCATGACACGCAGGTCGGGTTAGCCAAATCAACTGGGACTGTCTGCTTTGCACTTGCTCTCACTGACCTCTTTACGGGTAAATGGGATTTTAGCTGCATCTTAAGCCGCACTACTGATCTCTCATCCAAAACCGGCTGACTGGGGGACATTAGCTGGCTCCGTCGCTGGCCATGGTGCTGAATGGACGCTTACCTTTTCTGCCAGAATGCAGATACTTCCTCCGCCTCATGTTTCCCCTCACTCTATAGCACGATGCTGCCGTACATCTGCTGTTCACACCTCTCACTGCTCGGGGAACACTCAGCGAGGAGATATTTCTCTGAAACTGTCATTTGTGGCGTGTGGGTGGCTGAGGAACCCTTTGTTTTTCAATCATGCACATTTGATTCATCTAATTAAAATGAACAGAGAGAAGAAGGAATGTCAAGCAGCCCCGTGATTGTTAATTGAAATTAAATCGACTAATCCATGTGTGATCTTTTAGTATAAATTGAATGAAAAGAGCCTCTTGTACCTCTTCAGGAGATGTCATTTAGCAAAGGTCCTGATTTTATATGCCTGCTATGGGAGCATTTTTTTTATTTCAGGGCATTCATCGCTTAGCTTTCAAACTACATTGTTATTCAAACTTTGGCATTACATAAAGCATAATATTGATTTTGTAAGAGGAGATGGGATCAGCACATTAAACGGGACTCTGCAGGGTTTTTTTTTGTCTTTAGTGTACTGTATGTGTGATTACCATAGACAATAGGTTCAGCATACTTAGATACTTAATCAGTAGCTGCATATGTGAATGACTTGTCTATAGTTACACACTGTCGAAAAGCAGCTTTATAGATACCCAGGTGTAGATTATTATTCAGATCCCTAATGAGCCGTCTAGAGGGGATGGTGATGGGGGAAAACAACATGTTGAAGAAACTTTTTGACAGCCCAGACACTCAAACAAGACTTGAAACCATTCTCTTTTGGATAATGAAATTATAAATCATCACTGGATCCTATAGTGTCAAAACAGTAATACATATTAAGTATGAGTTTTGTAGTACTTGTAAGTGCTAGCCGTTCTTAGGGTCTAAAGTAACCAGATAGGATTGGTCATTGAGGAAAAAGTGAGGTCTGGGTATAATTGCATCATGTTGAATTCAAAAACAAACAATACATGTTGAACTAGGACTGGGCAACATGACAGAATTTAATGTCCGGAAGTTTATCCATCCATACATATTTCCAATATATATACAGATTATCCTGTACAGGTGTGGATGTGGGGGTCTGCAGCATGTCCTCGAGGACTTAGCACAAAAACAAGGGGACACCCAGGATCGGGTGAAAACTTATCACAGGGAACAAGCATACACACTGACGCACGTTGGCAGTGCCAATCAGCCTACACCATACAGTATGTGTTTGGACTGTGGGAGGAAACCCACACAGACCGGAGGCAAGATTCGAACCCCCAGCCCTGCAGGTGCGAATTAACAGTGGTAACCACTAAGCCACCGTGTCGCCTGTCACACTGCCTTCCCACTTTTGAATGCTGGCTGGTGATCTCAGCGGGTAGGTTGGGGGTGGATTATGTACGCATTGTGAGTGGATTAGATGATGGATGAAAGTTTTATTAATAAAACTTATATGTAAACCTATATGTAAAGGAATGGACGTGAAAACTTTTCTATTTTCGTTAAATAAATATAGTTAAGTGAAAAATTTTCTTTTTGGATTTTTTCCAAAGAATTGTATCCAATTCTCACCCATCACTGTTGCATTCCCACATCAAGGCTACTACTCTCATATGTTTGTTTCCTCTGAACCACATGACGCATACCTGCCGCATCTTTTCGCATCAACGCACCCGGAGGACAGCGCTGTCCGCTCCTTCCGCTCGTGTTAGCCATAGAGCTGTAATTGATGTAAAAGCACAAAGTACCTCTCATCCCTCCCCTCTGAGAGAGCTCAGCCAACCATCAGCTCTCTCCTGGCCCCCGGCTGAGAGAGGTTACAGCATTACCCGGGAATCGAACTAGCGATCACCAGATGAGAAATGTTTAACATAAAATCATAATCGTCATCGTTTTCAATAATAAAAAATGTAAAAATGTATTTTAAGGATATTATGATGTGCATAATATAAATTTATTTTCATATCTATATTACATCGCTTCATGCACTGCCTTCTTACTCTGCCACAGCCAATCGCTCTGAAATCTGGACTCATGACCTTTTTCCATTGCTTCAAAGTTCAATCTTTTGGCTCCCGAAGGCTTTTCCTGATTAGTCTCGATAACTAGTGGTTTTCTAATGGCTGCACTGCTGTTTATTCCCAGTGTGAATCCTGTAGGTTCTCATCACTTTGTGTGCAATTGGAAATGCTCTTACTTACTTTGCTCTCACTATACTGTAGCTATATAACTATAACTATACTTTGCAAATTCACCAAGTGTTTAAGTGTTTTCCTTTTTTTTTTTCCTGACCACATTTCTAACACAAGGTTAACAGTTCAGCACTATTCTTCCAGGTTTCGATAATGTGCTACAGGCTTCTGAATCCAGCCAGGTTTTCAGTTAGTTTTCCCAATACCTCGAATGACACTGAAATTCTTGACAATGGTAATCACATATTCTACAGATATTAATTATGTCGAAAGATGCTGCGCTTTGAATATGTGGTTATATATTATTATAGCCCTGGCAACGGTGCAATACGGATGACTTGCGCCACCATGACTACACGAAAACACGCAGAACGGTTTGTTAGGTCTGGCTCCCTGGCTCTCCTCATCATTATGCTCCATGATGAAGTGATGCATCATGCTCAAGGGCAGATAATGACCTTAATGACAAAGACTGAGCAGACAGCGAGCGAGAGAAGGCACGAGGATGGAATTTGTCTCTATTTGGAATCCTAACGTAGCCGTAATTAAAATGTACATTATGTTTAACAAGGCCATATCTCTTCAGTTGAAAATGAGAAATATGCCGGGTGAAAGCAGGCCGACATTGGCTGGTGTTATGTGAAGATGGAGAAAACACTACGCGTCCCCCTGTGGTTCATGCGATACTTTATGTGCGAATACAACATGTGTTTTCCGGAAGCTTCGTGTCTAGTGTTCATGGTCCCCGAGAAAACGTAAGCCACTGCTCATCTCCAGTGTTAAAAAAGAAATTACATGGATGATATATTTGAATTGGCAAAGGACTGACAGTCATAGGAAGCAATCTGATCTAAATTGAACTACTTTTCATTCCAATTATTCTGGAAGTGTCTCATTTCCCCTCCCACCCTCTTTCTTTTGTGGCAGACCAGCTGATGAACACTCTGCAGACTGCATGAAAGACGTTACTGAATCCTGTGACTCCTGCACAAAAATGCCTCTTTTCCGTAGATACATCACATCTGTTTCCTCGATTTTCTAGACGCAGTAGGCTCTAGACCGCCAGTGCGTTTTTTTTTTTTTTTTTTTTAACAGCGTTTAGTTGGAAGTTGTCCCCGAAGGACACGACACCACAGTCGACAGACAGGAAGCCGCTGTTATCACTTTCAAGGTCTTAGGGAAGTATTGTGCATGAGCACAGTAATTAATTTGAAGCAAATGAGAAATTATACTCACATTTAGGCTGATGGAGTTAATTTCTCAGGGTGTCTGAAGATAAGTTTATTGGACAGGCTCTTTACTGTAATTCCTTTTCGAACCGATCAGACCAGAGATGAATGTTTGGGCTTTAACTTTTTTTTAAGAAGGAATTCTTCTTAGCCCAAAGCAGGGTAAGATGTGGAACGGCAAGCAAGTTCTGCTTTTCCTTTCACTTAATGCTTTCTGTGCTGCAACCGGCTTTGTCAAAAACAAAAAAAAGTCTCAGCCTGGACTGGAATATAAATATTCGTCAGTAATTTCATTGAAATTTGCAAATATTATGATCTTAACTGTGAAAGAGGACTGCATTGGTACAATCAGGGATACTGCCGAGATGTTTATCTCTATCATTGTTGTTATAAGTCTTTCGACTGCACCCTACCAATGGTCGCTATACAGCAACAAGGCAGAGGTTTTATACGCCAGATGTCCTTCCTTTTTTCCTTTTCGCATGTACTGGCTTGGTAGTATGTGGTGTGGAAATCCACTACCGCTGCGCCTCGAACCCGGATCCTCAGATCCCTAAAATCAACAACTCTAGGGCCTTAGTTAATTTTTAAAAGGTTATGTTTTTAGTTGGGGTCAGGGGCGGCTTAGTGGTGAAGGCATAAAGTTTGGAAGGTCTCAAGTTCAAATCCCACAACCACCAAGATGTCCCTGTTGGTTCCTTAAGCAAGACCCTTAACCACTCAGGATAAGTGCCTAAATGTAGTTTCTGCCATCTTATAGTTTTTCACTAGAATATGACATTATTGTATTTGGACACTGGGACACATAGGTTATTTTCAGAAGGTAAATAAAAAGTGCAAGTGCTCGCTTCAGTTTTCTTCACAGCCGCATCCTCATGAATGACTGTTGGGTGCACACAATTGATGTTACCTTATGCTCGTTAAAAAAGAAAAATTGCACTAACTTGCTTACACACTTTCTGATACTGATCAGGTAGGCACATTTTAAATGCCTGTACTGTTCTTTCTCAGGTTACTTGTGTTGTGGGAAGATGTCATAGTTCCCCCAGTGGAGCACAGCGTGCAGTCTGCTTCGCTAATTAATTGTGCGTCATTAATTGTGCGATGCATCTGGATCACTATCATTTTGTACGTCTGTTCATAGGTGGGCGGCACAGTGGCTTGGAAGTTAGCGCTGTTGCTTCGCACTGTTGCTTCGGTGATGGTGGTTTGAATCTATAATACAGAGTAATACCTGTCTGTATGTGGGACTTGCATGTTCTGCTTGTGCTTGATGTGTTTCGTATAGGTACTCTGCCTTCCTTAATTGCCACTATCATACTGTATATTTACTGTACCTACCCATGCCTCGTCCCCTAATTTTCCTGGGATAGGCTCTAGACACCCTGTAGACAATGAGTGGATGGTGTGACAATGCGCAGTTGGGTTATCATAAAGCAGTATCAGATATTTGGTCTCAGCACCTTTTTGTTATTAATAATGGAATGAGCAAACAAGCACACTGTGCCTCCCTACAGTAAACAGTTACACTGCTGTGTGAAACAGTATTAAACATTGATTTTTTTTCCTTTTCTTTTTTCTAATATGCACTAGAGTAAATATTTTGGTATCCATTTAATCAAATATATATAAGAAAGCTAATGAAAGGTTTTGTGGCAAACATACAAAGATATTTTTACAATTATTATTACCGTGAGATTTCAGGTATGATTTGCAGGCGTTTTAATGGTTATTCACAAACACTAATTGGGAATTAACATCTTATTCTTTATGTTTGCTTTTTTTTTTTTATAGGTCGGAGCAGCAGAGGATTGTGGGGATGGCATCTGCCCCTGCTGTGGGGCATCTTTGATCGTTGTGGAACATTGAACCAACAACCTGGCTCAGGAAAAAAGAGAAGAAGAGTGAACGGAAGTCATGTGTCTTAACCGCATAACCAACTGCAAACAAACCGACAGAGAATGAAACCTCAAAATTAATTTTGATTCTTTTTGTTCATGCAACTGTGTGCCGTTGCAAATTTATCATGCAGGTTCGAGTAGAATTTTGAGCCAGTCTTGTTTTCTGGAGGGCTCTTTTCATAAATGTCCTATTCCATGGAAATCCTCAGAGAAAAATCGGGATGGAAAATCGAGGCAAAAGAAACCGTTAGGTACTAGGGGGTTTTAAAATCCGAAGCCATCTCTTTGCTCAGTGCTATTTCTGAAAAGGCCAAATACATTAACACGCCACACTGGGAATAAATTTTTCTCTTTTGCCGTGACGAAACGGAACATTAGAAAAGCAGGATTAAGAGCGTGCTTGAACGATGGCGGCGGGGAAGTGGAGGTGTAGTGGGAGGCGGATGCGGATCTCTGCCCTGCTGTTGCTACTGGCGGCTTCGTCGCTGGCACTGGAGTTCGACGGCCTGCCGGGACAGTGGGCACGTTATGGGCGTTGGGAGGCTGGTGCTACAGGTGAACTGAGCTTTGCAATGAAGACCAACGTGAGTGAGTCCGTTCTCCTTTACCTGGATGATGGTGGCAACTGCGATTTTCTGGAACTGCTCATCAGTGATGGTCGCCTGCTCCTTCGGTTCGCCTTGCATTGCGGCGAACCAGCTACGCTCCACATGGAGACACGTGTCAGCGACCAGCGCTGGCACCGGGTCCAACTGGTGCGCAACTACCGCCACACCACGCTGACAGTGGACAGTGAGGCCAAGGTGGCCGAGGTCAAATCCAAGCGTAAGGAGATGGTTGTGGCAAGTGACCTTTTCGTGGGTGGAATTCCTCCCGATGTACGCCTTTCCGCTCTTACCTCCAGCACCGTCAAGTACGAGCCTCCGTTCCGTGGCCTGCTCGCCAACCTGAAGACAGGAGAAACCAGCCCTGTTCTTCTGGACAGCCAGGGTGTGAAGATTGACCTGGAGTACCTTTGCACCAAACAGAACCCCTGCAGCAACGGAGGACACTGCTCCGTCTACCAGAGCGACGTTGTGTGTGACTGCACCAACACCGGTTTCAAGGGAAAGTACTGCACTGAAGGTAAGCCTGGCTAGAAATAGAAATGCAGATGAATATTCATGACAATTGACAATCTCCACAAAGCCAGTACACCGCTACAGTGAAAGGTTAACAGTTTGGTCCTGAAGGGACTCAACAAATTTAAGGCTTTCTTATTATTAATGATTCGCTTGAGTGTTTTCCTTATCTTTCTTCTCCGCTCAGCTGGAGTGCCAGTTTGACTGCTGAGCAGAGATCATGTGGGAGTCCAGGCTGTTTTTGGAATGATGAAACAGTCTTGTAGTAAAGTGGTGCTGCCTTCTGCCCGTGGCTAGGCTTACAGTTGAAAGTTTCTAAAACATTATTACAGCGGATTCATGACTTGGACGCGCTGGTGGTATTCGCCATTTAAAGGCATTCCTTTCATAGTCTGTGTGCGGGTTAGACCGTATATCCAGTGTGTAGCATCTGATGCGTTTAGAGTCTATGAGTCACCTGTTGCTTTAGGTTCATACAGTCATATCGATGCGCCAAAATGCATATAAAAAACTAGAGATGCACAAATTTATTACTATTTTTAAAGATGAATACATGTTTTATAGGTAATACCATAATAAGTACTATACAGATAAAGTTTATAGTCAATAGTCGTCAATAATCCCTGATCTTCGAGGAACTACAGTTGCTATTTTACACACTCAGGTTGATCTGCATCAGACTCTGTATTAAAGCTACTGCTAAACAATGTACACTGTTTTGGGAGGTGGTTTGTATTTAAGAAAGACGCTGTTGTTTTTGAATTTTTTTACCGATTATTTGTGTGTGCACAAGATTGTCTGTCCAGATTGTGTCGTCTGTTCGTTAGAATAAGAACATATTCTCATGTTTGTCTCATCTTCAGTGATATGATAGCAGTGTGGGGAAAAATGTGAAATTTTCTCATGTACACTCTAAATTATGCCGAAACATTTACACCAAGGAAAAGAGAAATGAAGGCTCTGACACTGGGGGTAAAAAAAAAAAAAAACTACTTTCTTCCTTAAAATTTCAAGACCAAATTTTATTAGGCAGTTAAAATATAGTGTCGAGGGGAACGATTGATTCTCTCTTACCTTAAGTCCTTTTTAACTGAGGAAGTATTCCCTCAATAAGAGTTACACAGCAAACCAAACTGAGGATTATTCTTAAAATCAAGAGTTTAGATCTCCTTTCTACAGATTCAACAAACTCTTAATGAAATTGTTGAAACTCATTAATCAGTAGCGGCTGATTACCGTACGTGGACATCCACAGAAAAATGTCTCATCGTCTCAACCTGTGATGAGCTGGAATTAAGTCGGGGTGAATTAAATGTCCTTCTGTCAACCCCGTGTCTTACATTTAGTTTTAGCTGAAATTGTCTATAATCTTCTTTTCCAAAACTGAAGCGGTCCATATGACACCGTGTAGCCCTTCCCTACCAGGATGGGAAAGTAGGCCAAGGGAATAAATTACACATTGTCCTCTAGCATGTACATCATCTTTCATGCTACCGCTAATGAATCACAGCCAGGCTAATGAAGCCTTATTCCAATGCATAAAAAAAGTGCAGCGCTGTTTAAACCATCAGTCCTCCCGGGAGCTTTGTAAATCAGGGAAGAAACTTCTATAAAAGCCACAAAGCAGAGTAATTTAACCTATAACCAACAACTTAAAAACTTTTGACCTGTCTCCTTTTGTTTCAGTTTTAAATTATTTTTTTTAAGGAAATTTAAAATTCAGGAAAAGACATTAAACTTTATCAACTTTCTTCAAAATGTTTAATGATGTGCCACTTTCTGTTTAGTATTTAATTGCACTTCCATACTACTAGAGTTTTAGGGTTAATCCCCAACTCTAATCTAATCCAGGAATCACTGCATTGTCTCCACAAGCTTAGTCTTCGTAATGTGGTCTACAAGATACAGTAGGATTAGTAGCTGTACTTCTTTTAATGCACTAATTCAGTAACCAGCATTAAAATCCAGATGTCTGAACACAAGCATGGTATAACGGTTCTCCAAATACTAGATGTATTCATGTATGAAACAAGACAGAACAAGACAGAAACATGAAGTAAGACTCGCAATGAACGAGACAAAGAAACGGCATGGTGTAAAAAGACCAATTAGTCACGAAGTAAACACGATCAGGAAGCAGACCAGACATTTACTGGACCATACCCAATGTCATTTCATGATGTACGCTCGCTAGCCACTTAATAAAAGCCCCTGTACACTCAGGTTTTTATGCAATTATCCAGTCAAGCAGTCATATGGCAGCAGCACAATGCATACACTCATGTCAAGATCTTCAGTTAATGTTCACACCAAACATGACAATGGAGCAAATGTGTGATCTCTGTGACTTTAACGGTGGCATGGTTGTTGGTGCCAGATGAGCTGGATTGAGTGTTGCATATAATGTAGATCTAGGCTTAAAAATGTTGAGGGACACCAAAGGAGATTGACTAGACTGGTTTAAGAAGAAGAGCTTTAGTAAGTGGATGAGCTACAGGTGATGACCAGCTCCAGTCAGCCAAGAACAGGAATCTAAAGCTATCATGAGCACAAAGGTGCTGAAACTGGACATTTGAATAAGGCAATGTGATTTTTATTAGGTAAGTCGTATTGCATGTCCAGGCCGGATGTCAACCCCCCACTGCCTCCTCCAGCATACTGCTGCAAGGAAGACTGGACCGCCTTCCACAGACTGGTAGAAGATCTCTAACATCTCACTGCAAATATTAAAGAAACATATCTGCTCATTCCTTTCTTTCTGTGAAGCCCCTGAGTTGACCATTCATGTCCAGCTCATTGTGGGAATTTAGGTGTAGGTATAAATGAGCTCAATAATGGTAATGGAGCTGGTTGGGGTTGTCTTTCTCACGTGGTCCACCACCCTCTTTTTGGTCTTGGTTACACTGAGGAGCAGATGCTTTTGTCCTGCACCACTTTACAGGTGTCCAGATGTCCAGGTCATCAAAAAGTATTTTTTTTTTATCTATAGACGCCCCCCCCCTCCCTCCACCATTCTGTGTAACATCTAGACCATGTTGCATATGGAAATGAGATAATCCAGAAGACCAGCAAGAGCTGCAATACTCAAACCACCAACACGCCACCGGTAAAGACACAGACCACAATTTTGTATCATTTTTGATGTCTGGTGTGAACGTTACATGAAGCTCTTAACCTGTATCTGTATAATTGTGCTGAAGCCACGTGATTGGCTAATGAGATAACTGTTTGAGTGTCTGGACGTACAGGTAATTGAAGTACAGGATGAGTGTAAGTTTGTAGCATTATTTATCACAATAAATGAGTTTTCTGGCAGCAGTCTTGCAGGACTTTTTTTTTTTTTTTGCTGTTTTTTACTTTGTAATGTTGTTGTTCTTCTTTTGGCTGCTCTTATTAAGGGGTCTAATTCATTGATCTATCCATCCATCTAGGAACCTCTGTAGTCCAATTAGGGACTTTGGAGGCCAATGGTGACCATTGTATTTATTTCCATTTTAAATGATGGTGGTAGGACCCCCGATCAACATTTACACACTACGGGCAATTGTGGAACGCCATTCAGCCTAATTACTTGCATGCCTTTGAAATGTGGGAGGAAACCAGAAATCCAGAGAAAACCCATCAACCACAGACCCAACATGGGAATCGAGTCCGTGACCTGGAGGTGCAAGGCAACAGTGGGTTTGGGCTTAGATTGGGATTTGAACCTGGGCCTCTGTGTAGCAGACTAGAAGCCTACCACTGACCACCACCAGTAAGAAGAATGTTACCATGAAGAGCATACAGTGATATAATTATATATCAACATATTGTCCAGCTCTAATTATATCATCATTATGACACTGTCACTGCTCACTAATATTACATAAATTACTCTTATTGATAAGTTGTTTGGTGACATAATGAGATAATAACTTAAAATAATAAAACCGAGTTAGAGAGGAGTTACTGTAGCAAAAAAAAATAAAAAAATGGTTTTACGTCGTTTTCTTCAGTGCTTGGTGATGATTTAAAGACGGTCAGTGACTCAGCAGTTTGGACAGACAGGGGATGTTCATTGCACCAGTCAGGTGTGTCTTGATAGATGCCTTCCTTGTGTCTTGAGGGATGGCGGGGGGGGTGGAGGTTGAGTCAAGCGGTGCCAGAAGGTCAAAGGGAACGTGCTGCAGTGCTGGGTTTGATAAAGTCGAACATGCATTAATGAGATGTTCCTTCTTACCGATCTATTGCTTTCAAGCGATGTTTCAGTTTGTCTGTTTTACAACAACATCTGAAATACATGTGTATGTATGTGTATGTGTATGACTAATCACTAGACTGGTACTGGAGAGTTTTTGATGTAAACGTTACTTTCTTCTTCTCATCCTCTTAGATCTGATATTAACGTGTCAAATCGTCCATGCTACTACCTTCCTGTCTCCTCTACGATCTGATGTTAACAGGCTAACTCTTCCATTCTCTCACTCTCTCTTTCTCCCTTTCCCTCGAGCTAACACTATCTGGTTCGTCTCTGGACGCACATCTGTTCAACCTCCACTCTTTGTTCTCCAGGATTTTAGCAGGATGTTAAAATGGTTTATGTTATTTGAAGTAAACCATATGTTCGGCCTTATGTTTGGTCTTTGGCCAAACATATAAAAACTCTGTCTTTTGCTGTTAATGAATAGAGATGTTTCTGACAGACGATATGTTTTCGTGTTTGACCGTGTCTCCCTCGGCGTCAGTAAGCTTATTGAAGCACAGGGGATAGACAAAGCAACTTGTTCATTCATCTATAAAACTAAGGTAATAATTAAGTATTAACTTGCTTGAGAGAGAGAGAGAGAGAGAGAGAGAGAGAGAGATGCCCCAACTTGGCTGAGAGTAAGTTCAGACTTTTACTAGTGGGTTTTGAGTCATGCACCGAGATAGTTTTCAGATCAGCCTAAAAAGGGAGGCAAATATAATTTTGGATTCCACTTATTGCTTATCAAACTCTTGAAACAAAGAATGTTTGCCCATGGTTAAAACTTGTTTTAAACTAAAATAACATTTAAGGTGATTAATATTTTAATAAAATCTTTAAATAAATTATTTTGTAGGCAACTATTAACTACATAGGCAACTATACAGTATAAGTCCAGTATGAAACACAAAAAGCCCTGTGATGGATTGGCATGCTGTCCAGGGTGTACCCCGCCTCGTGCCCTAAGCCTCCTGGTATAGGCTCCAGGTCCCCGCGACCCTGAATACAGGATTAAACGGTATGGAAAATGAGTGAGTGAGTGAGACACAAAGATTCTTTTTTTTTCTTTTTTGTTACTGTTTCATGGGTCAGGTACTGCCCTCTTTTCTATAAACAATAGTAAAAATAAATTCATTTTTAATAATAATAATAATAATAATAATAATAATACAGCAACACGGTGGCTCAGTGGTTAGCACTGGCATTTTGCACCTCCAGGTTTCAGGTTCGATTACCGCCTTAGCTCTGTGTTATAGAGTTCGCATGTTCTACCCGTGCTTGGTGGGTTTCCCCTGGGTGCTCCAGTTTCCTCCCACATTCCAAAAACGTACGGGTTAATTGGCTAATTGGAATTTCCAAATTGCCTGTTCTGTGTGCGTGAGTGTGTGTACTCTGTGATAGATTGGCACCCTGTCCAATTACCACCAACCCACCCCTCATGTATAAGGGAGAAAGCAGTATAGGCAATGAGTGAGTAAGTGAGTAATATTAATAATAATGATAATAATAATCAGGGCGCTTCTTAAAAAAACCCTAAAACAATATATGTGCCTATATAATTAAGCGCCAGGCACCAGCCGATACCATATTATTATGATACCTAATGATATACTAATTAATTTGTTTTGCGATTTTACAAATATCTCTTTCGATATTTTTTCCTATTTTTTTTTCTTATTTCATTATAATTCTAAACAAACTTTGCAATAAATTTGTTCTACCATAATAGGATGCTGTACTGCGTGCCCATTTTAAATGCGCCACCTGACGTTTTTTTAGAGGAACAGCAACATTTTGCCACCTTAAATGCAGCGCAAATAAATATTAAATTGCCACACAAGCGAATCGTGATAACTAGGTAAATCGATTTTATTTTTCCTCTTTTCTATTATTTGGCCTGCTTTGTATTGTACGTATGGGGATTCAGGATTATCTAGCAATATAAATGATTTATTGTTATCTGGCAACCCCATAGTTGTAAAGGTATACATCTTTTGATTTATCCCATGAATTTTTTTTTATTTCCGTAAAGCTGCTTTGCGATTGTTAAAAAGTGTTATACAAATAAAAAAAGAATCGAATTGAATTCAGCTTAGGATGGATACAGGGGTGCTGCAGCTGTGCGCCAGCCACTCTACCTGTGCCACCCACCGTTTTATCACATTATCTGAAATGTGTTTTAAAATCCGAAAGAAAAGGCAGATTAATTTATCAGTATTAAATAAATCCGCCTGTGTCGCGTGCACGTCCGACGTGTTAGCTCAGTCACAGGCGTGCCATTCAGCCTGGCTTTAGGGAAGGTGGAAGGTAGCTGAGAACAGAGCCATTCCTTCCTAAGGAGTAAATAATGCAGGCTTAGAGTCTGTCTCTTTTATCAACACAAATTAGTCTGGGTTTACACTCCAAGCTGAGAAGCTTGCCAAGAATGTGTGTGTAAGTGTGAGCGAACGTGTGTGTGTGAGTGAGTGTGAGTGAGGGACTGCTTTTTGCTCACTTTTAGACCAATGAGTACCGCTGTGCCTGCGTGTTCCTCTGGGCCAAAACACTGGCCTGCGAGGTAAGGTATCATTCTGTTGTCTCTGGACTGGTATGACACAAACTGGCGACGATTAGACGCTTTCAGCACGCAGCGGTCCTGGCAGCGCTCTTGGCACGGAACCGAGGACACCAAATAATGGCTTACACAACAAGACAACTATTCAGCTAATAATTAGAAGCGCTGAAAACCTAATTTGGTATTGTTTTTGTGCCCTCACTAAATATATTTCATCTCAGGGATGAGTTTTATTTTCTAAAAAATTAATAAAAATTGTAATTAAAAAGACATTTCAAACAGATGCTCTGGCAGTAATGCCGAGTGCAATTTAAATCGCAGGTCCGTTATATATCGTAGCGCTTGTTTTAATACGTTGGCATTTCTATAGGAACAGCTCATATGCAGAGCGGACAGGCAACAGTAATCTAAAGCTAATAATCATCATCTTGCTTTATGATTCATCATTGGGATTCCCTTGCAAAGAGAGAGTTCTCGATGCATCCCAGTTACGATTTTAAAGAAGACTCGCAGGTATACAGCAGTCTGCGGCGATGGACATCACAGTTTACTGCCATTCAACCTACATTTTTCATCTGCTTGTGCTCTTGTGTTGCTGTGCACTGCAGACTGTGATGAAACACCGGGATGGGATGTTGCACCTCAGCCTGAGGGTGTGTAGCAGATAACGCCGTGATGGATTTAGTTACCGTTTTCACCCTGTCAGAATCGGGTGCCAGGAAATAACGAGGGCTTGCGGTCTGATTTCTCATTTCTGTTAGGTTTTAGAAGCCGCTTATCCAAAGTACTCACAGGTATTCATATTAACAAGCCGTATAGATGATGATAATTAGGATGATGAATTCAGAAGATTTATACTGGAGGCGAGATTTGATCCAGGTGTGAGGTGACAGCACTAACCACTGAGCCACTGTGTTGCGTATAAAAGAAGATTTTGGTTCGTTAATGTTCCTCCTTTGCTGACACTTAGAGTTGCAAATGTAGCATTTTTTAGAGCACAGCAGTATAATTTGGATTTAACCATTTTAACAGTGCAATCCCGACGAATTAGTTATGTAAGACAGATTAATGGAGCAAAAATAGCTTAAACAAACCTAATAAAAGAAACAATAGGGCTGTTAAAAAATACCGCTCGCTCCCTTACACCTGAAAGCGTCTACAGTATCATTTCAAGCTAGAATGCTAAAGAAGACGCCTTACATTAGCAGGGGACGGCGGAATCTTCAGGGAAAATCACATGGGTTTACCTCTGATCCGTCAATAAGATATTCATGGAAAGTTGACGAGGAGGGAAATTAGGATGATGTCCCAAGCACCAGGTACAGTATGACCATGGCCAAAGATTGTCAAGATAAACCGACTCAGTAAGAGCTTCATAAGGAGTGAAGTGAGGCTGGAGTCAGTGCGTCAAGAGCCACCATGTAAAGATATCTTTAAAAAATAGGCTACAACTGTTACTTTCTTAGTATTAAACCATGCCTGAACCAGACAACATCAGAAGTGGCTAAGGAAAAAAAATACTTAGACCGTCGCTCAGTTGTCTAAGATTCTCTTTTCAGATAAACAGTAATTTAGCATTTCATTTGGAAGTATGATTTCAAGCTAGAATGCTAAAGCAGACGCTTAACATTAGCAGGGGACGCTGGAATCTTCAGGGAAAATCACCTGGCCGACAGGGATTTGGTTTTACCTCTGCACGGGTAACCAGTAATGTCAGGGGAGAGCGAAGATGTTAAATATAATACAGTACCAGCTCAGAATGTGTACTAAAGTTCAGCAAAGATTTCTGTTCGACTGTTTTATAAGCTCATATTTCTTTCATTAAATCCTGCATATCTCTCGCACCACAGCTTATCAGATGAAGAGTCGCATTTGTCTGTCTGTATTTCTCGTGCACGACACAGTACAAAAAGATCAAAATTCATATGCAGGCTTCATCCTACCATTCTGCGTCCTCCAAGATTCCTTCCCCTTTTCATTTTCTGTTTGCCTGGAATACCACGTTATATCAGTAAGCTCACTAGATCTGTCAACATCGAGCCTGTTATTGCACCCACTCTTCCAAGGTCAAAATGAATACTCGGTCTCTGTCGCTCTGGGAAAAGGGAGCTTTGTGCCAGATATATTGCTTGTATTTTCTGCCATTGTTTAATAAAAAAAAAGAACTTGTTGGATGCTGACATGTTTGCTTTTAGTTCCTGAAAAAAAAAAAAAACACGGGAATTTTTTTTTTTTTTGCAAATTCTATGCCTTAACACTCAAGTGCCTTGCTTTTGTTTTTCCTTTTTTTTGTCTTTTTTATTGTATGAAAGCCTTTTAGCTAAAGACAAAACAACAGAGTGCACAAAGACAAGCAACAACATGAGGTTAAATTTTTTTCAATTAAGCTTTTTTTTTAATATTATATTAGACGTCATGTGGGAATGCACCTCATCACCTTATCACATTAAATCGATACAGAACTGTCTAACAATGTAGATAAAGACGAGGTTAAAGTGTCTGTTTGATCCCTCGAGCACACCTTTAAAAAACGTTACATCACTGGAGCGACCCTCTGGCTCAGCTGAACAACAACCCGGCATCATGCTAACAACTCAATAGGCGTTAGCCTAGCTTGCCGATTTAGCCGTGGCATGTCTGAGGAGCTCCAGATGCTGTCATCATGTCACTTTTTGTGCTTCCACTTAATTCGCAGCAATTCTCTTGCCATGACCAATTTGAGCGAGCCATGGAGAGTGCTTGTAAAGGTTAAAGCGGCCCTCGTGATTTATGGCCGCCCGACAGTTTAGCGCGGCTTGACATCTCGAGCCAAGCAGGCAGTTCACACAAACATGGCGTGATTAAGAGATTTAGCGTCTCGCTCAGGGCGACCATGCAGCATGGGTCTCTGGCACACTTTTAACATCTCAGCAAATCTTAGTGACATTGTGCACTATGGGGTTGTTAGAGTGTCACAATTTCACAGAAACTGAAAGTGTATGAATGGATAGTTAGCTCACCATCGACTTTGAAAAAAAAAAAAGAGAGGAAGAAGACACATTTATCCGATCAGCCTCGTGCTGCTCTGGGGGAATTCCCATATTTCTGGATGGTTTATTTCACAAAGAGTCAGAAGGGGAATGAAGGTGAAGAGCGAGGCTTTTATTAACAGCCGTTTGTTCCAATAAGCACAAACAAGAAGAGGAATAATGGAGGAAAAGGGAAGAGATAAGAAGAGGAGAGAATTCTACACACACATGTTTACCGCGCACAATGGCTTTTTGTTTACCACAATACCCATGATCCTTTACCAACTCCTATCCACTGCTGTTATAAATCACATTACATGTTACGTCTGCTTCCGACCATATCCATAATCACAATCACAATCAGCTTTTCATGAAAATATTTTAGTTTTTCTTTCTTTATTTGATTTAAAAAGTGAAACCCTCATGTATCCTAGATTTATTACACTTTCAAGGCTTTTTTTGATTGGTTATTTTCAATGATTACCGGTCCCATCTCATTAAAATTCAAAGCCCAGCATCTCAAAATTTTTTGATATGTCATTGCGTGTTTAAGTAAATAACAATTCATGCAGTTTAAATATCACATGTCTCTCAGTCTACGTTTAGTAAATAGGTGGCAAATACTGCTGACTTGACTGTTTTGATCATTAACACCCTTCACACGAAAGGTAAGCCGTAGAAGGGAAATGTAGGGTAGGATAATGTTACAAGCTACAGGAATGACCACAGCCTTTAAAAGATTGTCAAGGCAAACTGAGGCAAGAAAAGCTTTACAAGGAGTGGAGTGAGGCTGGAGTCAGTGCATCAAGAGCCACCATGTGAAGACATCTTTAGAAAAGAGGCTACAACTGTTACATTTTTATTATCAAACCTAAACCACCTGAACCAGACACTGTTAGAACTTTCTTATCTAGGCTAAAGAAAATAATAATAATTCGACCCTTGCTCAGTGGTCCAAAATCCTCCTTTTAGATGAACAGTAATTTTGCATTTCCAAGTTCCAAAGTCTGGAGGAAGTGTGAAGAGGCACAGTCTGTGATGATTTGGCCATGATGCCATGACATCTGCTGGTGTTGGTCCACTGTGTTTTATCATGTCCACACACATGACACACTTTATGGAGATGCAGATTTCCTTTACCAGCAGGACTGGTTTACCCCTGAGCACAGTACCAAAACTACCATTAACTGGTTTGCTGACCATGATATTACTGTGGTTGATTGGCCAGATTTAAAAGTCTCTATAGAGTATTGTCAAGTGGAAGATGAGAAACACCTGACCCAACAATACAGACAAACTGAAGGCTGCTATTAAAGCAACCTGGTCTGTAATAACATACATGAACAGCTGTTTCAGAAGTTAAACCTCTCTGTGTTGTAAAAAAAAAAAAAATATTGATCTTAGAAAATATTAAAATATTCTAATATTTTGAGATACTGGGTTTCTATTTCCATAAGCTGTACGCAGTTATTATTAAAATTTAAATGTTGAAAGCATGAAATGTTTCACTTAACATATGATAAATCTTAAATAGCTGAGAGCTTCGCTTTTTAAATTAAATGATGAAAAATCGACTTTTATGATAAATACTGTCAGTGGTAAAGAATATTAAGGTGTCATATAGCAGCTTTAGAGAAATATTCTGTAAATTCTGGATATTGATTTAAAAAAAGGTATAGATTTTATACATTTTTAGCTTCTTTAGTCTGGCCCTAGTGAGCAAGCTAAAGCTGAAGGGGTCAAAACAACTAGTAACTCAGGAGGTAATGAAAGAATGAACATACACTACTGTGCAAAAGTCTCATCACAATTTTTTTTTATGTAGTTTTAAGGAATAAATAGTTCTAAGGCTTTCCGAAGGATTGTTTTAATGATCAGGTTGGTGATTACTATATTAGTGGTGATGATTGTCAAGTGTTTGGAACAGACGAGAGGGGAAATGAGGCTGCTGCTGAGGTTGTAACATAAACCACCAATTTGTAAATTGTATCTTACGCTAATATGTACACATCTCTCTTTTGAAACAGCATGCATGCACACAGCATCTTTGCTCTCATTATTTGGGTTGTCACACATCATATTTTTGTGACCACTCATTCGTTTCACACAATAGATGCTTGATTTAGCAAATAACATGCTTGGGATTTTGCTCTAAGGACGCGGTAGGAAACTAGATGCCTCGCTTTAGCTGTTGCAGAAACTATTGCTTCATCATAGACCGTATGTTTCCGATCTAGGACTCAGATCTGATCCGAAAAACATCAGATTTGTGCGCTAAGTCAGCCCTTAAAAAATAAATAAATAAATACAAAAATCAGGTCTGTGTCATGGAGAAAAAAAACCCAGATTTGAGTCACTTCAGGCTGGTGATGTGAACATCGCCTACGTAATCATTATGTAAAATGTTTAAACTGCTAGCCTCTCCGTGCTGTAGTATCGCCAGTCAGAGGTTACTATATGCTCATCTTGTTTATTTTTACGTGTGTTTACTCAGAGAAGGGAATCAAATGAGGTATTAGCTGATTTAGCTCTTTCGTGTGAGGCTTCTGGATCAGTTGTGCCTGATCAGCATAGAAGGGACAGTTACAGTAGCTTCTAGGTCAGCACTTTAGCTCATAAATTCTGCTTGTACAGCCACTGAGGTGTCTCAGGCATCATATTTTGAACCTCAGCCCCATTCCAAGGAGAGACGGCAAGTCAAATATTACCGTATTTCATATTCGTATTCATATAACATAGCGTTCACAAAGATTAATCTTTAATTGGGCATGGAGCAGCCACGCTCGCAGTGCGTAAAGTGTGTGAGAGTCTCCGGAGTGTCCTCATTAGCGTTTTAATGTTGTCCTAACTGGCCGCCGGCTTTAAGGGCCGAGTACAATTTTCCTCACAGCCACTTTCCTCTCATTATCACAATAGCTCTGCAGCCACCGACAAGCAACGCCGATATGACTCACACCACCATGGTACCATGATACTGTGATCTCTCCACGCCCGAGCTTCTCGTGCCTGCTGCGCCGAGCAGTTGTCTGCGCCTGTCTTACAGAGAGCATCATTCTGTCATTTAATAAGCCTGCAGCTGTCCCTCTGGTCTCGTCCTTCTTTCCATCGTTTGCCGCGATCACGTTTAAACCACGTTTTAGTAACGGATGCTTTTACGACGCGGAGTAAACGCACATCACAACCTGAGCTTTACTTACCAATACGATTAAACATACGTCTCTTTACGCATCCTGCAGTAAACCTTTGTCTCGGCCATTGATATTTATAGCTTTAATCACATCTGTAAGCCTGCTAAAGACCCCTTTATCCCCGACACCTGTCGTCTCCTATAAAGGACCCTCTAAACTCCATATAATGAAAATAACATTCATCGTTTGGCTTGATTTACGACATAAATGAGCTGCGCATCAATTTTTAGAGCGACATGTTCTGTGCGAGAGCTGCAGCAGGTCTGCACAGAGAGGCACTTAGGAGCTTTTTAAAGTTTTTTTTTCTGAAAACACTTATCCAAAGTGATACTGAGTACCAGCACCAGGGCTGTACATTCTTTTTTTTTTAGTTCACTTGTCCGGACGGACACCTACTTAGAATTTCCTCTTGCCCTGACCAATAAACCACTTGTCTCAAACATAATAATAATAAAAAAAATCTACATATTGTAGTTTTTTTTTTTATTATGTAACCCAATAGCACATTTTAGTAACATTTTGTTTGATTTTGCATGGCCACTGATATTTTTTGGAAAAACTGTATGCCTTGTCAAGGAAAGTCATACGTTTGACTCAAACACTTTTAACAAAGAAAATTTAAGAATGCATAGAACAGAAAAGGGAACAAGTACAAATGATATTCAAGGCCAAAAGTTCCTCATACAGAAACACACTGCAGTTTCAAAACAAAATCACAAAATGGTTGCACAGTGGTGGAAAAATGCAAATGGGATATTTTTTTACAAAAACCTATTTTCTTACAGGTATATTAGAACATCAATCAAATTATATCACTTTATCCTGTATTCAGGGTCGCGGGGGGCCTCCAGCCTATCCCAGGAGACGGGGTACACCCTGGACAGGCTGCCAATCCATCGCGGGGACCGTTTGAAATAAACTTGCATATGTTTGTCCCAGCCAGTGCACACACGAACAACAAAGCTTGGGAATTGTGTCATTCATTTTGTTTGATTGTGTACTGGGAGCATTATTTGATGGGGATATTTGTCTATCAGAATATGCTACCCCAATTTTTCCAATAAATGTGTCATAATAAAGTATCCGAACATGCTCCACTTACTGTTATAGTACATTTACTCCTTTAGCATTTTTTTGACAAGGCAGCACAAATTGGCTGACACCGGACAATAGGACTAGCGTTAATGTCAAACCCTGTGCTCCGTGCAAAGATTTAACAACCTCAGCTTTTTTCTTTTTTTTTTTCAATTCAGACATTTTCTCAGGTACATTTTTTCCCGAACTTATTCAGGCTCCTTGTTTGTAGGTATTTCGGCATGTCATCTATCCAAAAAGAGCTGTTCTTCACTACTTGTATGTTGGTGCCACTCTTTTTTTTTTTTTTTTTTTTTTTATAAATAAAAAAACTGCAACCACTTTGCAAAAGTGCCTGAAAAAAAACAAGACACATCGAAATTTAAAAACGAGTTTTTTTAATTTTGGAAACAGTTGTGCTTGCAAATCTAACATAACATTCTAATCATCTCCTATAAAGGATGATCAGTTATTTGTCTACTTAAATGATTTAATATAGAGGAATGGAAATAAACACACTTGTGTTTACAATCAGTGTCAATTATGTTTTAACTGGCGTGTGTTTTTACTTTAAAAATAACACTAAGAAGCGTTTTATGACAATTTTCTGCTTTCATATCTTTCATACTACGCATGTAAATAAAATTGCAAACCGATAATGTACAGTACAACACACTATCTTCATTTTCTCATGTTTTGCTCAGTTACAGTCTTTCAAACCTCTAGACAGTGGAAAAAGAAATCGATATGTGCTTCGTTGTTGACTCATTTATTTTTCTTCTTTTCTCCTCTTCCCTTTTTTCCTTGGCCACGCTGTAGCTGTTCAGCAAGTGTTAGAAGGTAAGACCACTGTTTTCTTTTTTCTTCACATCTGAGCTAACGTTGCTGACCCGATACGCGGCTTCTGTACTGTCATGGTTCTATTGATTTTGAAACACACTGTCAGTTTGGACTGCAGTTTTGCTGACCGAGTTTGGCCAATGTAAAACGGCTAACATAGATGAGGCAAATACCACGGGGATGTGTTCGAGGTGCTTGAGTAATAATCTCTTGTGGGATTTATCTCTACTAAGTATAGAGTTTGGGTTTGACATGTTCCTGTTCGATCGTGATGTTGGAATGCATGCATGCATTTTTCTCCTTGCTTGTACAGTATAATTCTGTAGTTCTGAAAACACGGAATAGTCCACACTATCGTGTCTGACTTTGGACCGGGGCGACAAAACAGATTTCTTTGAGATGCAAATTACCGTCATTGTTATTTGTACTTCAGAAGCATACTCTAACAAATGGCAGCCTAATACAGTATCTTTTGGCCGCTGGTGAATGGTGCAACATCATGAGTGATCAGACATATAAACCAAGAGACAAATTTAGCTGGGTGGTTTGAATGGCATTACTCTGTCTTTCCTTGTCAATCAAAGCAATGATAGCTGATTCTCAGCTTCTGTGAGTCCTTCATTCATGTATGTGGAAGAGGGTTGATAGCACTTTCCTCCAAGTGTGCAACGTGAGCGGCAGCCTGACAAGAGGTTGTCAAGAACAAAATCTTGTTAACACATAATGTCATATCAGTATCAAGGGCCTTCGTTAAATATTCTTTAGATCTATTGTGTAAAGTACATCCTGTTTGGAAAATCAGCACGAGCAGCGTTTAGGATTAATCTAATCTAATGTTTTTAACACCCCTCATCTCACCTAGACAACCTGCTAATATCGATGCTAAGCCCAACTGTATTAGATATGTTAAATTTAATGACAGCAACAATAAAAATAAAAATAAATCCCCTTTTTTACGACTTCATCTTGTTTTTAGCTTCAAAGTGGGCTCCTGGATGTTTGATGTATGGTGGAGATCTCATAAGATCGCTTGAGTAGGCACACTAATTGCAGTTGATGATTAAACTAGGGATATCTCAGTGCTAATTTCTTAGTCATGAATCATGATATGTACCATGTAACAACATCCTTTACTCGATCGTTGAATGGAAATATTGTCCTTGCACCCAATTAGAAGTTGCTAGAACTGTAAGGTTAGCGAAATCAAGGAGCGTTTAGTCTACTAATTGAGTGCATGATCCAAGGTCCCCATTTATCTCACGGGAAGAACAGAATAATTGTCAACTTCTGGAGCTGGGCTGAATTTTCTGGTTAGAACCGAGTCCATATTTATTTGGACACGAATACAATTGTTTTGCCTCCGCTCGCAGCCAGATTGCATTTAAATCGAAGCAAGCAAAATGGGATTAAAGTGTTACAGCCATTTATTTTTATAACCCCCTATACTTTCAGAGGCTCAAAAGTGATAGGACGACCTAAATGACTTACATTTTAGAATTATGTTTTTTCATTTAATGCCTGCTTAAAGACTTGGACAATTAAACATCACAGAGTGCAACATTTTCCCCCGTGAGATACTTTGAGAACGTCTTTCTGCCTTCGATTTTGCCCTCTTTAAGAATATTACATTGCTTTTTTTGGGGTTGCGTTTTGGGTCGTTATCTATCTGTGTTGAAAAAAAAAAGTTCACATCATTAAAAAAAAGAAAATGGATTGGCAGCCAAACATGCTCTGCATTCACCATGGTTGTAAAAAGATATGGCATGCTTTGGAACATGAGCCCATCCTTTCCTTCCTTTTACTCTTCTCTTTTCATCATTCTGGTTTAAATTAACCGTGTATCGAAAGTGAGCAGATTTTTTTAAGTCTATTCTTTGAAAAGAAAAATGGTGAGCCTGTATCCACTATAGCCTCCTTTTTAATGCAAACCCAAAGTGCTCCTCTGTTGCTGTTTCCGATGCTTTTCAGGTCACCGTGGTTGCAGGCCGGTTTTTAACATTACCGTAGCCTTCCCATCTGCTTGAACCAGTCTGGCCATTCTCCTCTGATGTCTCTCATCAACAAGGCATTTCTGCCCACAAAACTGCTGCTCACTGGATGCTTTTATTTTTTCACACCATTCTGTTGTATTATTCTGTTGTGTGTGAAAATCACAGGAGATCACCAGGTTCTGAGATACTCAAATCAAGCCATCTGGCAACAACAGCCATCGCTGTGATCACATTTTCCCCCATTCTGATATTTGTGATCATTAAAATGTGCGTTGTAAAAGATTAGGTCTCTAATGGTTAAGGACGTGGGTTTGACATTTAAAAAGATATTTTTCAATGGCTTGATCTCCGTCATGAATCCAGGCGTTCTTGCCCACATTCACGAAAGCTCCACCCCCAGGATATACAGTAGGATCGGCCGGCAAAGAAGACTTTCTATATAATCACTGACAAGAAGCCAATTAAATAGAAATCAGTTTTCAAACAGGTTTTCTCAGCCAGCCATGGCCTAAAAATTTTTTTTCCAGCAAGTTCCTTATATCTTTTAGGTTTCTTATTTGTACAAATAGTAAAAAAAAAAAGACAAGTACACCTTAAACTAAAGCTGTACTGTACGTAGAATTTTATAGTTATAGTAAGTAACATTTTTGTCTAAATGTTTAAGTTTATAAGCTATATAAATACTAATAATGTAATTAATACAGCTACTGTAATAATGGTGTTGTTGATATGGAGCATAATTAATTAATAATATATATTTATATTAATAAATATATATATATTGTGCTGGCTGAGATCATAAGGGCACATTTACATATTTTTTTTCTGAAGTTTACGAATCTCTGATGTAGAACACCACTGCTTTTCATAGACCATCTATTTTAAGGCTGTGATCATGACCACTTATCGTGTTGATGCTGCCTGGTGGTGGGCAGTTATCCAAGAGGACACTCACACACCACAGAATGACTGAGGCTTTCATTCTGAGTGTGTGCTTTCAGTGCATGTCTTTAATCATTCCTCCACTCTTCTCTGTCAAGCCTGAAAGCATGGACTACAGCATTCAAATGGCTAATGCTAGGCAAAGATCCGATTCAATTCTATTTTATTTGTATAGCGCTTTTAACAATTGACATTGTCGCAAAGCTGCTTTACACAATCAAAAGAATTATTTGTAATTAAGTTTGTATAAGATGTAAACGTGTATGAATCTAAATGATAGGACGATGGCGGCAGTGGCAAGGAAAAACTCCCTGAGATGGTAATAAGATGTGCCACAAGAAAGGATTTGAGCACTTAAAGGGCTCAAGTCATTCTTATTGCTGCAGAATGTATGG
Source organism: Clarias gariepinus (assembly GCF_024256425.1). NCBI lineage: Eukaryota > Metazoa > Chordata > Actinopteri > Siluriformes > Clariidae > Clarias > Clarias gariepinus. The sequence goes on along the minus strand of NC_071118.1, from coordinate 6,997,898 downwards.
AAACATTCATTCATTCATTCATTCATTCATTTATTCATTCAGGTACAGTATACACTCTTTACTCTATTCTACTTCCACATGTCCTAGTGAGGCTTGCAGTGCTAACAGGCTGAGAAGGTCAGTCCAGACTTTTCTCTCCCCAGCCACACATGCCAACTCCTCCTGGGGGATGCTTAATCTTCCCCATCCAGCGGTGACATATAATCTCTCCAGTAGGCTTTGGGTCTGCCCTGGGGTCCCCATTCAGGGGATGATATGCCTGATATAGCTCCACTGGGAGCAGACAATGGGGCATATTTTTATGATGCCAAAAAAACCCACCTCTTCCCAATTCAGTGAAGCAGCTGCTCCACTCAGAGGTTCTCCCACATTGTCAAATGTCAGTGAAACACAATGTCACGATATACAACTTAGTCATCTCCCAATTCCCACGCAACTCGGTTCAGACTAACACATTTTTCCTCCTAGACACATGACGCTAGCCAGACCTAGTCATCCTTCATCAAAGAGCAGCTTAACGCTCATGTCCGGAATACATGAGCTTACAGACGCTCATGACTGGCTAGCGTCGCTCTGATTGGCACAAGAGGGAACATGTTATCCCTCACACCCTGAGAAGACGAACAGTTCTGCTTCCTTGGCCCCCAGACAGATGTCTCTGGCATTGTTGGAATTTTAACTCACTTTTCTGCTGCCTTACATAGAAGCCGCATGCGATGGAACTATTTTCCTAAGTGGGTTTACCTCTGGGTTCTCTAGTTTCCTTCCTACAACATACAATTGGGTGGAACGGCTGCAACGAATTGCCCCTTGATGTGCATTTGTATATGTGTATACCAATGCAGAGATGTTGGTGGGATATGGTCTGGATCCAAACTAACACAGACAGAAATGTTCAAGAGCCATGCCTTGCTAGATCAGGAACGAGTATGTAAAACAAACGCTTGCTGAAGAACATGAGACACAAATGCCTCAGTCAACAAATAATGACTTTAAATGCTAATGATTACACACGCAGCCTGCCCCCACACACACAAACACAAATAAGCATGATAGATGCCCTATTTAGCAGCCTTATTCTTCCTCCTTAGAGGAAAAACTCTTCAGTTCCTGCTTCTCACACTGGCATCAGTTGGCGGAGAACCCTGACTGGAGGTCTCGTCTCCTCAGACCCTATTTCATTCCGGTCCATGTGAGGCAAGTCTGTGCTCACTCAGCACCCTGCCAAAGCAACTTGTGCCAGTCTCAGCACTTGGCATAGTTTAAAAAAGAAAGAAACAGCTGGCACAGCAGCGGCCAAATATCCCAGTCTCCATGACCTTGGCATAATCCCCCCGCTGGAGGCTCTCCTTCAAGAATTCCAGCGATGGGCATTAAAACAGGGCATGCAAATTCCATCTCTGCTCATCTCCATCCGAGTGCTACAGCTAATCAGAGCAGATCGCAGGTGTATTATGCAGAATAGCATGTGGGAGCAGCGCAACATTGGTGACCTTTATTATACGCACCCTGATTATCCAGGATTTGGTTAAAACGCAGTACACAAAAACTCGTTAACTCATCTTGGATGGTGGAATTTGATTAGCATTTGACAACAAATCTGGGGCACAAGTTGCATTTTGCTGAAACGTAAAGTTTTATTGAGCTCCGACTCTCATGTGTGCTTTAATGGCATTTACCCAAACAGAAATTAAAAAATGTTAAAGAATAATTTGGAACAATTCACAAAGAAGCCTTACAGAAATCCAGATGTAGATTTGGAACAGCTGGTAGAATATTTAAACATTTGTGTATTTTCACTAAACTTCAGTAAATTTTTAGTTATTATTAAGTTATTTTTAGGTTTTGAACAATTTTGCATATCATAAGCCTAGTTAAATAATGTGAGTTATACAGTGTAAAAACCTAATTTTTGTAGCATTGTGTAGCTTCCGGTTCCAAGGTTATAGACTAGCACATTTAGCCATGCAAAAAGCTAGCTAACAAGCTTTCGGTGTATTTAGTTATGGAATATTTAACTTAATAAGTTAAAATAGCACCTGTTACAAATTTGAGGTACATCTGTAGGTACATCACTAACAATTAACTAGTACCTGAGTACCTTAGTGCTATTAGTGATATTTGGGATGGCAAAACTTGAAAATGCCAATAATACCAATAATAATAATAATAATAAGAATATTTAGGTCATTTCAGTGACTTAAAGTTCCCATAACAAGTTATCATGTGTTGCAAAGGTCCTCTAAAATGTCCATTAATGCTTCAGCTGGAATATTCTCAGACAATGCATTTTTAATACCGCTACCCCCTCTGTTTTACTCCTCTTCCAAATGTGCCATTTCAGTGTCTATGTAAATGACCTACTGCTGAGCCACGCCCCCTCCAGAGAACTGCAGAGCTGAGCAAGAGGACATCTCCTTATATGAGGTCATAAAAAACAGGGATTTTTTTTTTTTGTTGTTTGTTGTTTTTTCTAAAAAAACATATAGTGAATATATCTTAACTGCAGAGTTGTCAGCCTTATTAAATGTTTAAATCTTTATTATTTTATTGAAGAAAAAAGGTAAATGTAGTATATACAGTATTAAAACACAGGGGTTACGGTTTAAGTTAATATTATTACAGTATGCTGTTATATATCTAGCTCAAGCTAACACAGAGATTCTCCATGAAAGTGAATTATCTTTATTTGCCGCTGCATTGACAGGTTACTACAGGCTCTGTACCTCTGAATAACTGTTTTGAGTACATAGCCTCTAGAATTTTTCACTTTCCATAGTCATTTTATGAAGTAAACAATCCTACTTATAAAAACACACACACACAAAAAACAAAAACAAAAAAAACAAAGCTTGTTGTCCTCAATAAACCATTTTTAATACACACTTTATGCCTGCCTGCAGTTCAATAATAGATTTCAAGGATGGGTTAAAATATCAGGTCCCGCATATAAACATTTTATAAAGCGAGGGCTTTTTATTGCTGCTTTATCGCTCCGCTTTATTCGAACGGATGAAAACTCGGAAGTAATGAATACTTTTCATCCCAATAACTGGCGGTAACAATGTTGTTTCCTGCGTTTTTGCCAGTAAGGCGATCGTCCACCATATTCCGAACAAAGGAAAAAAAGAAAGCTGGAGATTGAGAGAGACAGAGAGGAGTGAGTGAAGGGAGAGAGAGAGAGAGAGAGAGAGAGGAAGAGGAGGAGGAGAGCTGCTTTGGGCAACCTCATACTATTGGAGACACAGGAGCCTGTTGCTATGCCAACACTGGCGGGCCGCAGCATTTCAATGTCGACGTCCACAGCAGGGCCGCTCCACTTCAGCCTGCGCTCGGCTGAAACGACGTCATGCATTTGCATTCCTGGTAGATAAATGTTTACATGCTGCAGATGCCTCTTTTAAAAATACACACTGCGAGGATAATATTTCTCCTGCATAGCTGCTGGGTCATCCTGCTTCTTTTGTTATTATAGTACGAGGCTGAGAGAGCAAAAGAGAGAGAGAGAGAGAGAGAGAGGGGCTTCACTGGACCTCATCTGCAGCTTAATTTAGCCGAATATATTCATCTGCTTAATAAATCAGTAGCTAAAGCATAAATGGCCGGTCAGTGGTCATGAAAGAAACGGGGTCGAAGTCTTTAATGGAACTTGGCTATTAAAATCGAGCTGAAGTATGAGGCCGGATGCAATTAATATTTAATACCATCGCTTGTCCTCTTTAGTTAAGGCTGTTGAGCAAGAATTATGGTTGTAAACAAAAGTGGAGTAAATGCCTCCATTTCACACTAGAGCAGCCTCGCGGTGCCCACCGTTGTTTAAGTATTTGTTAACAAGCAACGCTGCTTTAAAAAAAAAAAAAAAAAAAAAACATTACATGTTCACTCGCCATCTTTTTTTTTTGTTGCTTGTCTCGGTTAATTTGTGAGATGAAATTCATTTCATCCTCATTGTGTTTAGAAACATGAGGAGTCACTGAGCCCGGTGTTCCAAAGAGATGCGACTGGTTTAACAAGTTTTGAACAAGGTGTTTTATTATGAAGGGGATAACACAAGATTGAAAAAAAATAATAAAACCTGTGAATGCAGAGTCATATACAAGTAAATGAGCTTTTTTTTTTTTTTTTTTTTTTTAACATCTTTAAAAGTAAAAAAGTTGCCATAACAGATGCACAGAAATATACCCTCAGTACTTGTGGGCATTACAAGTGAAAACCAGTGCTGTAGAGTGGGTTTTTGGTAGAGCATCAGGATGTCTAGATCAGGACAGCCAAACTGAAACGTGCACATGACCTTCCAGTGTGATCTCAATATCAACCCCTGACGAAAGCAGGTCTATTTTCTATTTTCTATTTTTTTGAAAATTGCCACTGTGCTCACTGGCACTACACATCTTTTTTAAATTATTATATTATTACTATATGAATACGTCTAGCCCATCAGTATTTTGTACACAGCCAGTAATCCGCTAGCCCTGTTACTGACTGTCATACACCGCTCTCGTAGACAAGTCGAAACGTGGCTTCTGAACAACAAGTTAATCACATAAACTATTTTGGCACTGAATCACTGTGACCTGGATGTCGTTATGACAGAACTAGCTCATCTTGTTTTGATTTTTGATTTTTTTTTAACTACAAGTGAAATATCAGACTTCCTAAAATAGTTAGCATGTGATAATGATAGGTTGCAAAAATATTAGTCCTAAATAAGCCAATTAAAACTGATTAATATATATACGGCCAAAACATGGTATTGGTGGAATTTTGAGATAAAATCGTATGACATTATTTTTCATAATACGTAATGCTTATTACTGTATCCATGCTTAATTTTTTGTAAATATGCATACACATTTAGATTTTTATCCGATGGAAAGAAACACAGTTCAATGCCCTTTTATTTAGTGTCTGTAACTTGTTTGAATTCAAAATCTATCAATTATATTAACTGTCATTCAGATGAAACTTGGCCAGTTTAGATTTCACATGAAAAGACATAAACCTGTAAAAGGTGTATTATTCTAACGTATTAATATCAATACAACATAGTATCAATACTCATAAAGAAATATGAATAATTAGCACTTATTAAATTATTATTGTATAAAGCGAGACAGTATAATGCTGACGAAAGGCCATTTTAAGGGCACGTATAAAATCATCTCTCCAAAACGGCTGAAGTTAGTAACTTGAAATTTTTAGGGAAGCAAGATTGGTCACGTTTTGCACAAACTGTGAAATGTAGCTTCTTTTCCACAGACATTTTCTAAAACCTATAAATCAGCACCAATACTGTGTTTTAGCTGATAATACAGACGTCAGTTAACTAATTCTTAGGTGAATTAAACCTACCACATCCCCTAATTCAAGCGCTGGAGTTTGTTTTTAAAAAGAAACCACGTACAAAACATTGACTCTCCTATATTTATTCAAGCTTTGCCTTGTTTTTACTTGAAATGCATCATTTCTGGCTGTTAGTGACCTCTAAATCACCTGATAAAATTACACTTATTCTACTGGAAATAATGTTAGAGATCCCTTCGATAGAGATCCTATCGGATGTTTGTGCAAATGGGTTCATTCCTTTAGATTCTCCCCAGTTTGGCCATTTGCCATACAAGCAGCTCTCCAGTATCATGTGACAGCTACCATCTGGGGAGGGTGAGAGCAAAGAGGTGCTGCTTCGAAGCCACATGAAGCCAGCCAGCCAGCTGCTCAAGTCGCATTACGGCAACACGCTGGGATGAAAGCGCTATCTACCCTCTTCCACATACATGAGCTCACAGGTGTCCGGCTCAGTAGCTAGTGCCATCGCGATTCTACGACACGGGATTGAAAGGTAATGCCATCCAGAGAGCATTTTAAACTTGATCTAAAGCACGGCAATGTTCAGCCTGAAATTTTGAATCAACCAACCAGACGAAGGTCAAAAAAGAAATAGCACTCACAGAATACTTGAGAAAAAAATAAATGTGAAAGTTGGCAAGGCTTTGCTAAATGGTTTGAACAGTTATTATAAAAGAATCGGGACGTCTGATTCGATGTAAAGGAAACAGATATAACACGCGTCTTTTCCAGACCCACAAGACCGGGAAAATCAGGAAAGGGTTAACTTTTACGTTCCAAGACATTAGCAGAATGTAATGCGTTACGTCTTGGTTGGATGTAATGCATTAGGTATAATTGAAAAGTAAATTGTAACCAGGAATAAGATTTATTTGCCATTCATTGTCTAGTTCCAAAAGGTGGAAGGATGAGCATGAGCGGTTAAATGGCGTAATTGAGCTGATGGATAAGGCTGTTATGCACATTTCCAGAGTTCAGAGTAAACAATTAGCCACACAGCGACTTTAGTGCTCAGGACCTCCTGAGCCGCGCGGCAGTAGTTTCGTCTCGATTTTCTTCGCTCATGTTTTTCTTTTACAATAAAACCTCACTAATCAGTCAGGAAAACAACTGTATCTTCTCCACTTAGTTATTTCCCACACTGTGAAAATTACAGGCTATTGACAAAAACAAATGTTTAGGTTTCAGTCTTCCACCAGACACCCCTTTGTTATTTTAATGGAGTTGAGTACACTGCCACCTTTCACTATTATCTGTTCTTCAGCTCCGTTATCGCTTTAATAGTGAGCTTTATTCGTGACGGAAAGAAAGTGGCATCACAGCTAATGGGACCTTGGGGATTATTATTAATTTTTTTTCCGAGGAATCTCTCACTCAGCGTCAAGCGAGTGAGAACAATGATGCAGAACCTCTGCACCGTAATCACACCCACTCCCTCCGCTTAAATCGAATGCATACATAATGAAGGCTCGCTTCCAGGCTGGACAGTCTAATTCTGGATTTTGTAATTTTTTAAAATATATTTTTGGCCTAATGGCTCTGAGAACATGCGGGTGGAATCCAGAGACTATTCTGTTTTTAATTTAACTTTATCTTGAATGCAGGATGATTCACCATAGGGGAAAGAAATTTTGGTTAATGAGACATAAGCCGGCTTTTATATGATTACTGGGAGTAATCGTGAAATGTAGAGAAAGTGCTAGACCGTAGTTTTAACCTCAGCCGCTTCAATTATGCTACTACAGGCTATATAAGACACGGTTTCTTTTAAAATTTCACTTCTGGTTAAAAGTAAAAACTCAGTTTTTATAACTTGCGGTATTAATAGGCATGGTTAATATTTCTATGACTTTCTTTATGAAATACTAGTTAAAGGGCCAATGTGTCTTTATTGTTTAACACGGGTCCAAGCACTGAATAATGTCTTTCTAAGGATTCTCTACTCTTTTGATTTTGGTTACTGACTGGTCTCACATTGAATTATTATGGAACATAAGTAAGATGTTTACCAACCGTACAACCGGGTGTTACTGTACATATCCTGAGAATGAAATATTAATTTAGATCCATTCATCAGTGTGGGCGGGCATTGTCTGGCTCAAATAGCTAAAGCTCAGTCAAGGGTGAAATGATTAGAGCCAAATCTAAAAGGAGGAATGCTTAATTTAGTTTGAAGTGGCCTCTCGGGGACAATTTGCTGAAATTTATAAAAAGTCTCACGTTCAGTTTTAAAATAGAGAAATAATAGCGGTGCCATAGGACACAACTCCTCCATGCGGATAAAATAGTATTTTTATTTTAAAAGCTGTCTGAATATGACCAGATGTTCAAGACATATTCATGTTTTTAGAACTAAAAGTGGACAAATCTGAGGATAAAAAGGACACGCTGTGACATAAATGCAATTTTGATTGAAAGGGGGGAAAAAAAAGTGCTTGGACCCTGAGTGCTGGCTGCTAATGTGGCTTCAGAGACGCGCTTACGTTTTTTTTTTTCATCTATAATTACAGATTAACATTCAGACTGTCAGACATTAGCTAAAACAGGAAATGCTGCTTCCTGTTCGGTATCAAAGGTTCGAAAGAATTCAGAAATCTCAAATATGCTGCTATGTTTCAAGGTTTCTTTTTAGATAAAAGATACTTTGTATACTCTGTTCTTCCTCTCTCTTCCACTTTGTGATCGTTCCCTCATATACAACAACAGGTTAGAGGATGGCGTTTAACTCTAAAACATGCCCTTGTCGGATTGGAACCGTTCCAGCGTTCGCTTTTTTTTTTTCTTCCCCTGACCCTCTCCAGCGCTGACCTCGCGGACAGGCTAGTCTTACAATTCCTCCGGATGAGCATTTGCATGGAGTATTTCTGTCCTGTTCAATGTCACATTAATCCCAGGAAACAACAACAGCGAGATGATTATAGAACGCACGCTCTCGGATAATGGCTCGTGCTTTTTTTGGTCGGGTAATTGATGGGTATAGAGCTGCCAAGGAGCTGACATTATTACAGTACTGAATCAACTGCCAGGCGTTTATTTTTCTGCATGTTCGGTGAGGAGTTCCGGTTAGTCTGGGCAGGTTATCTGGTGTGCCCCGCTGCCCGACATCCTTTCGGCTGGGTGGGTGGAGAGGGATTTATCTCTGTCTCAGCTGCTTTTTATGAGATACTCCCCTCCGATTTCTTTCTCTCTCTCTCTCTCTTGCTCTCTCTCTCTCTCTTTATTTTTCTATTTTTTTAATGAATCTGTGGCTTTCAAATGCAGTATTTATGGTTGCCTCTGCTATAGCATAAAAATGTATGAACTAAGGAATGCTGTCTGCCAAACACTAAATATGTGCTCCATTAGGAAAAAAAGCATTTATGTGAGCAAGTGCCCTCGGGCGCTTGCGCCGAATGAAATGCTTTTTTCCTTTCCACCCCTCCTCACACCTCTTACTCCCTTACCCTGATGAAGTGTGTGTTCGTTTTTTTTTTTTCTTCCTTTCTCTCTTTAGCTCTCTCTCTTTCTCTCTCTCTCTTTCTCTTTCAACCTCCCTCCTCAGTTATTTTTTTTTCGGTTTTGATTCGGCATCCATGTCTGCCTCAGGATGTCTGTCACAAACTGCAGCCAAACCTTGTGACAATGCGTTTATTTCTTTTTTTTTTTTTCTTTTCCTTTTTTTTCCCGTGCCTTTTTTATGACCCTCTTTTTTCCCTTTTCTCCCCTTTTTCTGTTTTTTCCCTCAAGGTCTGGCGCACCTGATGTTAAAGAGCCAAGGTATGGGCCCTTGTCCCCTTTCTCTTTTCTTTTTTTTTTTTCCTTCTCTGTCTCTTTGCTTATCTTACTCATATTCCCTCCACCCCCCCTCCTCAAAAAAAAAAAAATTAACCTTCTTTGCTTTTTGCCTTGTTCCCCAAACCACCCCCTCCCTAAACCCCTTTCTTCCCTCCCTCTCACATCCCTATCCCGCTGGTTCGGTGTCCTCTCATTCTCTACTGTGTGTGTGTCTGTGTGTCCTTCATGTGCGCCTCACCCTTGTCCTGTCCACTGGCCCAGCCCCAGGACCTGCTCCACTGAAGGCCACTGCAGCTGCAGGTAAAGCTCTTCTGATCTCCCTCTCACGCTGGTTGGGTCCTGCTGTGCTTCAGTCAGTCTCTCACTGCCCACAGAATGCACAGGGCCCATGCTCTGGGGGCATTCTAGCTGTTTGGCTTTCCTAGATCTTTTAGTTATATCATGTGTTCAATCTCTGCTCAAATCTGATTGTTATATATAAAATGTATATCTACTTTAAAATCTGTGTTTTTTTTTTTTCCTATGCAAATTTTATGCTTGTTTTTTTATAATTATGCTTTGGGGAACCATTTTGTTTCATTTGAATTTTTTTTTTTCTTCCAGGGTGGGACAATACCACGATATAATGCAAATTCTTTTTTCTGAATTCACAGAACATGCACCGTGCCGAGTTTACACCTTTCCTATGAATAAACATCTCAAAGTGTCAGGGTTAGCAAAACGGCATCAAAACCCTTCAGCGTGCCACACCGAACAATTTTAGATCGATCAGGTTCCCTGTCTCACGCAATAATTGAATGCGGCTTGATTCCATTCCTTCTAACTGACTTGTCAATCTTCATTAGTCGTGGTGATTACAGGACTAGGTGAGATAAGCCGGGTTTCAGAATGACATAATTACCAACGACTGGCTCATAACACTCACATGTGCATGCGTCTTCATTAGCATGATTAATGATGTTTTTAGGAATGTGTCTCAATTAATGTAAAAAAAAAAAAAAAATCCTCTAGGTTAAGACACCAGTCAAATATTCAACCATGACCAATATGTTAACTTTCTTTCTTTCATACTTTTTTGTTAAACTCATGGGTCCATCATGGATGTGTGAAAAATTGATGCGTGTCTGAACCAAATGCTTCAATGCCAACCACTGCGAGTGAGAGGATTGGATCTACACTGTTCCCTTACTTAAATCTTGGACATTTTCTGAAATAAAAATCGAAAACAGAATCAGTGTTACAACCTCTTGTTAGGAAAAAAAAAAAGTCATCACATGATGTCATATTTGCATATTTGTTAGAATTTAAAAATCCATAAGGTGATGAAGTCATAAAGCGCACAAAAGAAGCAGTTACTGTACACACTCACTTTAAACCTCAGGGCTGTTCAGTTCTCAAATACAGCTAGCAGCCATACCATAAATTACAGGTTTACATTAACACATGAAAAATACATACTTTTAAAAAAAAAAAGCATGTTGGTATTTACCAATGAAAAATATATTACAATATAAGTGATACGGCTAAGCTTTGCTTCTGTAACATTTGTGGAAGGAGTCTCCAGAGTTTTGTAATAGTATGTTTTCCAATACAGAAAAGTCTTTAGGACTGACAAGAGCCATAAAAATACTGATAACAGGAAACAAGCTGTCTTGGTAATATCCCATAACATTAAATGGATAAAAAAAATACACACACACACATTAAATATTGTAAATTGCTGTGGTATTAGTTGAATACATTGTGCCATGTTTATTTAAATTTGAGGTCTTTTACTTATAGTTGGTAAATATATGCTGAAAGATTTGCTAGGGAAAAAAAAAACTGGACTAAGGAAACCATGCTGATCAGTGATTGGACATAATGAGCCTGGGCTCTTGAGTAATTGGACAATAGAAAACCACGCTGATCAGTGATTGGACAATAGGAAACAATGCTGATCAGTGATTGGACAATAGGAAACAATGCTGATCAGTGATTGGACAAGAGGAAACAATGCTGATCAGTGATTGGACAATAGGAAACAATGCTGATCAGTGATTGGACAATAGGAAACAATGCTGATCAGTGATTGGACAATAGGAAACAATGCTGATCAGTGATTGGACAATAGGAAACAATGCTGATCAGTGATTGGACAATAGGAAACAATGCTGATCAGTGATTGGACATAATGAGCCTGGGCTCTTGAGTAATTGGACAATAGAAAACCACGCTGATCAGTGATTGGACAAGAGGAAACAATGCTGATCAGTGATTGGACAATAGGAAACAATGCTGATCAGTGATTGGACAATAGGAAACAATGCTGATCAAAGAATAAACAATGGATAAACAATTCTGATCAATGATTGGACATTTCAAAACAATGCTGGTCAGTGATTAAGCAGTGGGAAACCATGCTGATCAGTGATTGGACAATAGGAAACCATGCTGATCAGTGATTGGTTCATTAGGAAATAATGCTGATGTCATTGGACATTAGGAAAAAATGCTGATCAGTGATTGGACATTAGGAAACAATGCTTATAAGTGATTGGACATTAGGAAACAATGCTGATCAGTGATTGGACATTAGGAAACAATGCTCTTTAGTGACTGGACATTTTGAAACAATGCTGATCAAAGAATAAACCGTGGATAAACAATGCTGATGAATATGATTGGACATTTTAAAACAATGCTGATCAGTGATTTAACAGTGAACAACAATGGTGATCAGTGATTGACCATTGGGGAATAATGCTCAACAGTAATTAAAAAGTGGCCCGCAATTGTGATCAATGATCAATGCCTGGACATTGTAAAACAATGCTGAACATTGATTAAACAGTGAGAAACAATGTTAATCAGTAATTGGACATTGGGTAACGATGTTGATCAGTGATTGGATATTAGGAAGCATTGCTGATAAGTGATTAAACAGTAAACAAACAATGCTAAACAGAATGGACATTAGGAAACAACAATGATCAATGAATGGACATTGGGAACAAATGCTGCTTTGCAGTTTTACATTGGAAAACATTTAGTAGTTGTAGAGCTGCATTAAGTGCAGGACATCTGCTTTGTTGAAACAAAAGCCGGTATAACAATATATTTAACTTCAAACGTTATCGTCACTCCAGAACACAGCAAATATCTGAATGTTTTCCACCTGGTGTGTTTATAAAACGAACAGCAGTTGCAGATCCTGAAGCCATGTGTCAGCCAGGCGATGTGAACGTATTAGTAAAATTACAGTATTAAACCTTAAGTAAAGGACATGACATTAAACACAGAAGCAGGAAACAGGGAAACAGGAAAATTGTTGATCGTTCACATTGCTCACACTGAAGTGTTCTTAATTGCTGACCAGCGTGGACTCAGGAATGAACTGATATTATACAATTAGAGGTCAAATAAACAAAGGATGAAATGCATTTTTTAAATGTTAACCAAAAAAAAAGAAAGAGAAGAAAATCAAACCTGAGTGCATGAGCAGCTTCTCGCCATGGTAGGTGTGCTGCTGGGCCTTTGAACAGAAAACAGTGTTGGTCTCACAAAAAAACAACTGGTATTGCAGAAGACAAAGGGGAAAGCGAACGTAATACAGGTTGGAACCACTTTAGCCCGCTGAAGGAACCGACTCATTTTTTTTCAACGTGCTCCCTGACAGAGCTGCCAGATCAAAAGCTGCTAGATTGATCAGTCTGTGAGAGAAACACTGGCTTTGTCTTTTTATTTTTTTTCTCCCAGTGAGAAATTTCTTTGACTTAAAAAATAGGAGCCGGTGTTCTTTTCATGGATTGCTGTGTTGCTGGGATTTACAGCTTGCTCACTAAGTTAGCAAATATATGTTGCATCCTGGGAACACCCTTCATATGATAAAATGTTTGATGTTTTCTGAAAAAATGTGGAAACATCAGGCATTACTGAACTGAAATATTTTTTTTTCTTTTGTATGCATTTTATATTATAAGTAAAGTTAGGGCACATTGAATGCTAAAAGCAAAAGAAAACAAAAGAATAAATTACTTGAATGATGTTTTATAGAAGAAACAGGGTTGGAAAAAACGTGGTTCTGTTCCATAATCAGACATCACGCTTGATAAATTAGCATTGAGAAAAAAAAAAAAAACATACCATTCCATAGCATTTCTACACACACAATGAGAACTGGGACTAAACAGCTGTGCGGAGGAAACCACCTATTAGTGAGACTAATGAGAAAAAAGCCTTCAGTTTGCTAGTTTCAGGGTAAGAATAAAAGCACATAAAGCACCGCCCCTTCTATACATTTAGTATTCTACCTCCATTTTCCAGCTTAAATGATAAGGCCTAATTTTTAAAAAGTTCATTATAATGAAATCTAATCTATCAATGCATATTTGACTTGGCTAACATTAGACAAGTATACTCTTAACATCAAACCACAGCAAACCATATCACATTACTATAATTCCCAGCACAACATAACATTTTTATCAAATTAACCCAGGCACATTTTAAAAGTAATACATTTTTTTTTAATAAAATAAAAATTTAATTATGCACATACATACACTACCGTGTAAAAAGTTTGGGGTCACTTGCAAATTTCTTTGTTTTTGTTTAGTGATTTATTTTCTACATTCTACAACAATACTGGGGATTTCAAAACTATAAAATAACACATATGGAATTAGGTAATTATGTAACAACAAGAAAAACAAGAGTTAGTTGTTATTTTAAGACACAGAGGTCAGCCTTTCTGTAATAGTTCTTGCAAGAACAGTATTGTCAAGTGCATTTGCAAAATCCGTCAAAAACCATAATAAAACTGGCTCTCATGAAGGCCATCCCAGGAGGGCGAGACCAAAACCTACCTCTGCCGCAGACGAGAAGTTCATTAAGCCTGAAAAATGACCAATTAACAGCACCTCAGATTAGAGGCGTTATGAAGTCCTTACAGAGCATAAGTAGCAGAAACATCTCAACATTAACTGTTCAAAGGAGATTAATGCATTCTTTGGACGCCTTCAGCATTCCTTTACAATGTAGAAAGAAATAAAAATCAGGAACCATCATGGAGTTAGAAATTGACACCAAACTTTTAAACGGTAGTGTATATATACTGTACATACTGTATACACTTCCATTAAAAAGTTTGAGATTGCTTGCAGATTTCTTTGTTTTTGTTTAGTGATTTATTTTCTACATTCTACAAAAATACTGAGGATTTCATTGAACTATAAAATAACACATATGGAATTAGGTAATTATGTAACAACAACAGTCAGTTGTTATTTTAAGACACGGAGGTCAGCCTTCCTGGAATAATTCTTGCAAGAACAGTATTGTCAAGTGCATTTACAAAACTCATCAAGCACCATAATGAAACTGGCTCTCATGAAGACCATCCTAAAAAGCCAAGAGCAAAACTTACTGTACCTCTGCTGCAGAGAAAAAGTTTATTTACTGTAGATTAACCAGCCTTAAAACACAGCAATTATAACAGGAGCTCAAATCAGAGTCATCATGAAGGCTTTGCAGATCATGAGTAGCGATACATTTCAATAATAACTTTTGAAAAAAAAAATCATTGCATATTTTAGACACGTTTAGCAATGCTTTACAACGTAGAAAGAAAAAAATCAGGAACGACCATGGAGTTAGAAAACGTTTGATTGGTTATACATATATGTGCACCAGTGCACAAAGCAAGGGTCATAAAGACATGGATGAGCAAGTTTGGTGTGGAAGAACTTGACTGGCCTGTCCTGGTCCTAACTCGATAGAACACCTTTGGGTTGAATTAGATCGGAGACTGCGAGCCAGGGCTTCTAGTCCAACAAGACCTTACGAATGCGCTTCTGGAAGAATGGTCAAAAAGAGAAAGTTAAGGCTGTTATAGCTGCAAAGAGGACAGGGCCGACATCATATTAAACCTTATCTAATGGACTAAGAATTGGATGTAACTCATGAGTTCATATGCATGTGAAGACAGGTGCGAGTAAATACTTTTTAGTATATGATTTCTAAAGGTGTGCTGGTAAAATATACAGTATTAAAGACATTAAAACATAGACATTTTTTTTTTCTTTTTTTTTTTTTTTGCCAGATCAGCAGTGTGTGACAAAAGTGTAAAAAGTAGAGGTGGACCCAAAATTAGATCTTTATATTTTTAGACAGAATAGGGATAGGATCCGTCCACGTGCCATCTGGCACAACAGGCGACGGATACTCCCCATACTCCCACACCTTAACCAGAGAGCTACTCCTGCCCCTTTAGGCTGAAGGCCAATACACATTATATGTTCTGTAAAGTGGGATAAGTTGCAAGCAAAAGTCATACAGTATATGCTCTATCACAAAAACGATTATTAAAACAGATACATTGCAAAGACAGGATTCTATTCCCCGTTTAAAACATGCTGCAAACCATAAAAAAAAACTAAATAAATAAATAAATATCCCTATCCGATTTAATAAAATAGAGCTTAATACCACAATAAAAATTTAAACAGAACAAGAAAAATAATCAATCTACTTTGATGAAGTTAAGTTTTCTACTGAGGAAGACTATGGAGCCTCCGGTGTGTTATAGAGAGAAATAAATCTGTATCGATAGCATGTTTTATTGCACCCAGTGCTACAAATGCTGTAGTCTAATATACTGTACAAGTGCATCTCAAAAATCTAAATATCATGGATTTTTTTCACGTAATTTAATTTAAAGGTGAAATACTTAAATAATATCTGATCATGTACAAGTTCAGTGAAAACTGTAACTTTTTTGTGTTTTATTTTCAATGATTATGGCTTACAGCTTATGAAAATCTAGTTAAAATCCAGTACCTTAAAATACTTAACTGGAATTCAACTGGTGGTCTGGAAGTATGGTAGGAAAAGGTGTACAAGGAGGAAGGTTGACTTGCAGCCTTAAGAATAGGCTTTAACCAATTCAAGACCTCAGGAGAATTTCACAAGGCGTGCCATGAGCCTGGAGTCAGTGCTTCAAGAGCCACCATGCTACAGGAAATAGGCTACAGCTGTTGCATTCCTAGTATCAAGCCATTCATGAACCAGAGACAACATTGAAAGCATCTTACCTGGGTTAATAACAAAAAGAACTCGTCTGTGGCGTGAAAATCATGGTCCCAAAGTCTAGAGGAAGAGTGGAGAGGCATAGGATCCAAGTTGTCTAAAGTCCAGTGTGAAGTTTTCAGAATTGGTGATGATTTGGGGTGATGTCAGCAGATTGTGTTGGTCCACTGTTTTTTACCACGTCTAAAGTCAACCAGACATTTTAGAGCATTTCATGTTTCCATCTGCTGACAAGCTTTATGGAGATGCCAATTTCCTTTTCCAGCAGGACTTGGCCACTGACCACAGCAACACTAACATGGTTTGCAGACCATGATTTTACTCAACTCATCTGACCTGAATCCCTTAGACAATCTATTGGGTATCGTCAAGAGAAACTCTCGACCCAACAATACAGACGAAATCATTCAAATTAAAAAGAAAAAAGGCCTCACATATTTTACCTTATGTGTAATGAATGTAGAATATATGAGTTACACCTTTTTGAATGGAATTATTAAAATAAAAAATATGATGATTTAATTAGCCATTCACTATTTCAGTTTGGGGTGGTCAACTCTTGTGTAACAGGTTTAAAGTCTCAGGCACATACTGTAGCAACGCGCCTCTTGAATGGCACTTCTCAAGCTTTTTGGATCCGCTGTGTAAATCAGCTTGTTAGTTCTCCGTTGCTTTCCAGGTACAGACAAAAGGATCGACAGATGAACAGCCCAACAGAACCCCGAGCTACACTCCCCGCTGTGTTTTATAGCGCGCAGGGAAGCCCAAGATTTATTATTGCCAATTAATTACCAGCCGATGCCCATTCCCGATGCCCCAACCCCCTCGCACACCTGCAGAAGGGGGAGGCTGCCTACCTAGTGAGCTCCGGAGTGAGCGAGAAGTGATAGGAACTTTAGGCCTCGGTTGTCAGGGCGTTATTATTAGCAGGAGGTTGTGTCATCTTGTGCTTACAAGTTTACCAAAACGTATGAAACACAGGGTTTTAAACAATGGACATGGCCCCAATATGTATTTTTTTATTTCTCACTATGACCACTCTTTAGACTTATCAGGCTTGGAAGCACACATTATAGCACACTCCTTTTACTGCAATTTACAGTGGTAATAATGCTAAAGTATATGTAGATAGAAATATTAATTTCTGAAGGCAAAACAGCATGTTGAATTACTGGACGTCAGCTAAACAAAAAACTAGTTGCAACAAAAATGTTTGAATTTTTCTGTATTGCAATTTGACCTAAATGGCAAAAAAAGGTGACTGTACATTTCCCTACAGTGTAGGGAAAGGAAAACCATCACTCTCATGCTTGAATAAAAAAAGCAAACTGGTTTAGCTTTAAATATAGCGGAGGCATTCAGCTTAAACTACACTGCGAAACGAACCGCAGTAATCGGCAATCCATTGCTCTTCCTGTGATATTCCAGACGTGAAGACCTGAATTTTTACCACCTGAATTTTACTACAGGAATTTTCTCACCCTGAATCTTGTTGACCTGAATCTATGAGGTTAAAAAATAGTAAAGATGGTATTACTTTAAAAATATTTTTGAACAGCAATTTAGTCAACTCAGTGCTTTTGCATTGAATTTTACATGCTTTTCATTTAAAATATACAACCGTTATAAATTGGAGTGTCATTATAAATGCTGGAAAATGCTTTAAAAGTTCAAAATTTTTATTGCAACAAATTTTTGTTTAGTTCATAATTCAACATGAATTCCGGCACTGTTATGCATACAAGTGTTTATATATATATATATACAGTACACCAGGCCTACACACAGATACACAGGGAGTGTCAGGGTGGGGCTGTGAGGAGAGGTAAGAGAGGAGAGATGCATGGCTTAAAGGAAGGACCGGGTCAATTTCCGCCCTAAATCGATATACTGTAGATGGTATTGTCTGATCCTGTATCTCATTTTGAAATAAATCAATATACTTAAAAAAGTTGATTTAAAATCATCCCTAAGTGAACCTATTGACCAAGCATATCTCCTGTCAAAAATAGACCTATTTACATTTAGTTTACAGCAATTTACAGTCCTGGATTTGTGTTCAGTGGAAAAACAAACAACAGAGGGACACATTAGGCTTCAAAAGCTGCTAAAAACACTAAAAACATAAAAATGTAATCCTGGAATTCAACAGATTGTTTTAGCATTTTGAAAAAAGTAAACCAAACAAAGGAAATGATTGAGGTTTTGAATATGCAATATGGTGTACTAGTTTAAATAGAATATTTACGTATATAAATAAACAAATTTATGATATTAATGATAATAATTCCTTTGTACAAAGGTCAGAGTTTTAAAGTGAGAATTACAAAAATCACAGTATTTATGTAAATATTTCTCAAGTCAAAATTTTTTACCCAAGTTCTTACTGAAAGTTTAATTTTGTAAGTTAAATAGTATGAAATTCAAAAAGAAATACAAAATAAAAGCATTTGCATTAGCTGCCTCTGAACTTTGTTGTACATAGTATAAAAAATAGGCAAAGAAAAAAAAAATCCAAATGATCATAATCTGCATTTGTGCTTTGCAAATCGGATGTGATTAGCAAACACGAGTTCTGCTCAATAATGTGCTGCCAGATATCCTGGGATTATTCCATAGCAGATGGGTTGAATTTAGACAGCCTAGAATGAAATGTAAAGCTAGTCGCATTTAGTCATCAGCCAATCTAGCAGCTAATTGTCAGTAATTCTGCAAATCTCTCATCTTCTCTTAGCCAGTAGTGAGCACTGATGTCAGAACTGTGTTCTTCAGAGCAAATATACTGATGTCAATCAGTTCGTCTTACATTCGCAGTCCCATTCGTTTATTTATTTAGCAGTTATTTATACTGAGCAACTTTATTACAAAATACAGAGAGAGGGACTAAACTTCCATATAAACATTTTATTTTTAATATCAAAGCATTGTTTTTTTTTTTCTGAAAGCCCTTTCTGTTATCAGAAGTGCAGTTGTTATTGTCAGGCTGCCTCTGCCTTTTTCGCTTACCATGGCAACATGGCATTGCAATTACAGCGTGAACCTAGGTCTCGCACATCCTATTGCAGGGAACCACAGGTCCTCTCGATGCCTAAACCCAGACACAAATGTTTACGGCAGAAAAGGACAACTAACAAATAATCAAATGATACATCTGCCTTAGACACCATATTATAGAAGCACGGGTCCTGACTTGTTTCTGATAAAATGAGCGTTTCATAAAGAGCACTCTCTTTTACCCTAGATGTGGCTGTTTCATTTTTCCAATTGTGGATTCTCACAATTAATAAAAAAAAGAGAGGGTTAGACAGTGAGCAGCGTTACAAACGGCACTAGAGCTACAGTACATACAGATTACCATTAGATCATCACCATGATTTTGTGGGTATGGGGAGAAGTCCAGTCCAAAGACCTTTATAAGATGACATCAATGAGATGACATCAGTCGCTCATTACCAACATCACTATGTACTGTAGCATGACTCACTCACTGTGTCACATTTCCTCTAAAAAGGTGGATATGTACTGTATAAGTTCAAGGGTCAGTTGTAGACAGGGCTTATACTGGAACATGTCAAAACGTTCCAGCTTTGTCAGTATAACTAAGAGAGGAAGTTGTCTGCTTGTGCATGTGTGGTGATGTCTTTAACAAACCTCTGTAGTGAAATCTGTTGTCATCTAGTATCGAGTTTAAGTAAATTAGTATTCATACAAGTATAAATACCGTGTATCGCTTGGTCTGGTTCAAAACATGCATGGGGAAGACTCCTGAATGGACAGTTGTCCAGAAAATAAAATTCAACACCCTCAAAAGGGTAAGACACAGAAGGTCATCGCTAAATAGGCAGGCTATTCACAGAGTACTGTATTAAAGCATATTCATGGAAAGTTCACTGAAAAGGATAAGTGTGTAAGGAAAAGGTGCACAAGCAAGAAGAGTATCAAGCAAAGCCCAAAACCAAAAAGGAGTGAACTGAGGCTGGAGTCAGTGCATCAAGAGCCAGAATGCACAAAGGTCCTGAGGAAATAGGCTACAATGCCTAAACTGTTACAGTACATGTCTATCAAGCGTCTCCTGAACCTATCATGCATCTGAACTTAGCTAAGAATGAACTGAAATGTTGCTCAGTGATCCAGAGTCCTCTTTTCAGATTAAAGTAAATTCTGCATTTCGTTTAGAAATCAAGAGCCCTGAGTCCAGAAGAAGAATGCAGATACACAGAATCCAAGTTGCTTGCAGTCGAGTGTAAACTTTCCACAATTGGTCATGATTTGGGGTGTCATGTCATCTGCTGGTGTTGGTCCGCTGTGTTTTAACACAAAACAAAGTCAACACAATCATCAACCAGGAGATTTTAGAGAACTTCATGGTTCTGTCTGATGAGATGTTAATTTCCTTTTCCAGCTGAGCTTAGCCCCGGCCCACAGTGCCAAAACCACCACTTACTGGTTTGCTGACTATGCTTTTAGTGTGCATGATATATCAGCTAACTTGACTGACCCCATTTCCAGATCATCATTTGCAGAAACTGGACACTTCTTTATTGTAAATACATATTTCTGGACTTTTGTATTGTTTATTTTGACTGATTTTAGGAAATATTCAAATATTTTGAGATACTGGATATTTTTTATGAGATTTTTTATGAGATATATGTGTAACGCCTCCTTGACCTAGTATTAGACCCTATAAAGGGGCGTCCTGGGTTCTCTTACCAGAAATTCCAATGTTAAAAGTTATACTAATTTTATGTTCTTAGGTAACTTAACCATCTACTCCAATGTACAATAAACCTTAAATGCAATACTTAAAATATATTAAACACACATTAAATGAATTCAATAAAACAAATAAAATGTATACATAAAAGCATTGCCATTTGTTATCCCTACGGAAAATAAAATATCAAATTGGCTAATTTCTTAATATTACTCAATTTAATTCAATATGCAAACAAAACATCCAATAGTTTCTCAGCCAAATTTATTAGACTAACTCTGGGCCCTACAGTACGCGCGTTACGCTTTCTCCTCGGCAAAGTTCGGTGTCACTCCATTAGCGCCGGAGGAAATCTCTCTCTCGAGAAGTGTACAGGTTCCGGTTCGCGCGCTGTCTTACTCAGTCTTTTCCGTTGCTCTGCTTTGATTGGCCAATTCCAAGCACATGCACTACAATCTCCTAATTTCACTTCTAGATATGACCATAAATTTTAAACATAAATCTAAAATATATGAGTTTCTTTTTTTGAATCAAATCTGAAATTACTTAAAATTTGTTTATAATATCATTTTAGTGGCATTTTTTTCTTCTTTGATCTCTGCCAACATCCACCAGATTTTGTTGGCCAGTCTAACTTAATCACATGAACACCTACTTGATATCGCCAGAAACATGCTAGAGTAAAAGTTAATAGAAACCCACAAAAACAGACTTAAAGATCTTGTCTACCATGGTATTTTTATTACTTAAATTACTTTAATATTAGCTTTAATGGAGGCGTTCTGTAAAGGTGACATGGTGGTAAAAGACAAGAAAAGAAGGCAGGCTGAATCTACTTTGTTAGTTTAAAAATGCACTATAAGTTCTGTAAAATCTGCTCTCAATTATTGAGTTCAGGTGTTTCAGCCACACGTCTGTGAGGTGTTTCTCAGTTTGTGAAGATGTCTGCTCTGCTAGATATGCCCCAGTTAACTGTAAGTTTTTAGAAGGAACAACAGCTTAGTCACAATGTGGTAGACCATGCAAACTCACAGAGTGGTGCTGCTGAGTGCTGAAGTGTGTTGTGCATAAAAAATCACCTATTCTTTGGTGCATTACCAACTACAGAGTTTCAGATTGCCTTTGGAAGCAACATCAGCACAAGAACTGTGTCAGGAGCTTCATGAAATCGGTTTTCATGGTCAGGCAGCTGCACACAAGCCTAAGATCACTATGCACAATGCTAATTGTTGGCTGGAGTGGTGTAAAGTGCTGCCGCTGGACATTGAGCACAGAAATGTGTTCTCTCATGATCAATTATGCATAAATATCTGGCAGCCTGATGGGTGAATCAGGGTTTGGTGAACGCTATATGACCAAACATTGTGTAGACTTCAACACCACACCTGTTTGAGCTTGTTAAAATTTCCCTCTTAAAACCATGGACATTACTAGGGAGGCTTTATCAGCCTGCACGTCCTGGAAAGTCTTTCCGGCAGGATTTTGGAGTGTGTCCACTGTGTCGACTCAATCAAAAGAGACTTCGTGAGGTCAGGCATTGATGTTGGACGAGAAGGCCTGGCTTTCAATCAACATTCTAATTTATTCTAAAGGTGTTTAAGTGGAATGAGGTCAAGGCTCAGGAGCAGGCCGCTGGAGTCAAACCATGTCTTAAATGGACTCTTGTTTGTGCCCTGGGGACACTGTGATGCTGGAGCAGAAAACAGCCTTCCCCAGACTGTTGGATGCATGTATTCGTTTAAAATCTTTGTAGCCTGTAGGGTTAACGTTACTATTTACTAGGTGCCCAAACCCTAAAAAAAAACAGCCCAAGTCTATTATGCATCCTCTAACAAATTTTATTGTTGGCAATATGCCTTTCAGTAGGTAGTGTTCTAGCATTCAACAAACCCAGATGCATCAGAATGCAATAAAGTGATCATTCTAGGAAACATGTTTCCACTGGCGGTAATGCCATGTGCCTGAGCTCTTAAATAGGGATGGGAATCACCAGGGGTCAGCTGATGCGATATTATCACAGTACCTAGGTGCCAATTCGATTTGTATTGCGATTCTGTAAGTATCATAATTCTGTAAATTCAATATTTTGTAAATTTAGCATTCAATATTTCTGTCAGATTTCCATGCTTAGTTTGCTAAACTAATTTGCTTCTACTACGCAGAATGCTGTGCTGCCTGCTAATGTGTGAATAGTTTAGAGTGTGACACCTGTAGGATTATAGATTAGTAGTAAGTCTCAACCTCAAATGCAAACATACAGTTTATAAATGAAAAAAATGTTTTTTAAAATCGGTTGGAGTCAGTGTGGAGTACCGCACAAAAGAATCGCGATACATTACAGGATCGATTTATTTCCCACCATATTTACGCCTCAGTATTACTGATTCCACTACCAGTGTTGTTCTTTGAAAACTGTATGACTAAATGGATAATTTCATACAAGTGTTACCAATGGGATGTAAGTGATCTTAACAAAAAGCAGGGGCGGTGGTATCAAAAAGTTTCAAGTTCTGTTTACAAGAAAGAACCTAATTACTGATTAGTTACTTATTTGTACTTTATTATTATCTGGTGAGTAGGGTGGGTGCGGGAGTTCTCCTACGATCATGCACAAGTTGCTGAATGGTTTTGTCATTTAAATCCGTTGAAGGTCTTCCGGACCTCGTCGTCTTCCAGCGATTACAGTATCGCCGTAAACTT
Organism: Clarias gariepinus; assembly: GCF_024256425.1. NCBI lineage: Eukaryota > Metazoa > Chordata > Actinopteri > Siluriformes > Clariidae > Clarias > Clarias gariepinus. The sequence goes on along the minus strand of NC_071118.1, from coordinate 6,974,293 downwards.
GCCGAATTATGTCAAACGTCTCTGTGGCAGGTTTGCCTGGTTTCATGCAAATTTTAATTTCCCTTTTTGTTGTAATTTGCTGATTATAACAATATCGCAGACGTGGACAGAATAGCACCAGTTGCACAGCTTTGGATATACACAGGACGATGTCTTTTGGCACACTGACTTATGAAGGACGGTGCTCTGCTTCCTGTGACTGTGCGAGCTGACATCTGTTGGCGTATTACAAAACTAGTCTTGAACCTTTCTGATACGTATTTCTGATACACCTGACAGTATATAATAAGTGTGATGGTTACCAGTCTACATACTTGTCCATATAGTGTATTTTACACTGGATAAAGCCAATTCTATAGTCAGCTATACAGAATAACACCAGGAATTCATTTTTCAGGAAATAAAACATGTGAGCGAGGCCTCCCTAAATTGTTTAATCAGTCTTGCTTGCTTCTCCTCTTGCAGTTATTTTCGTTGTCCTTTAGGACTAAATAAAATTAAATAAAATCTTTACAATTTGTCAGAGTCAGTTGTGTCATGACCAGAGCCGTGTGAAAGCACGCGTTCAGAGATACCGGCTGCACATAACTGTCCAATCCCTCATAGCTACAGTAGCTCAGATTCAGACTTAGTGGGACATGCCAGCTTAAAAAGACTGATTCTGGTTTGTTTTCAGAGTCTGCTGAGTCCAGAGATGAACATGGCAGCAAAATCTCACAAGTCATCTGTAGATGTTTCAGAATCATTACTCTGGAGCTCCCATGCTGCTTCCTTTTTCAGCTTCAGTTTCCAATATATTTACTTTTGTTGATTATAGTTTAGATTAAAAACAAAAAAAAACATGAAGCTGTAAATTTAAATTTGTAACTTGTACAGTTTATGGCTATTAACTGAGCGTATAAGTGTCCATTCCTGCACAAATACCACATGGTAACCGTAGCTATGTCCTAAAACTGTTTTTGCTTTCGCTGTATTTACCTTTATGTTAATGTAAAAGTTGGTCATTATTGTGAGATCTATTTAAAATTAAAACCCACAACCTTCCTGCTTGCTTGTTGTCTGCAGCGCTGAGGGAGCAGCTGCCGGTGTCGATAAGAAGGGTTAGTGGAACAAGACATCAGAAGCATGTAAGCAAGCTTCGTTTGCTTGCAAGGGAGCAATCTAGTTATTTATTTTAGTCAAGGAGAATCCTGCGCTCTCTACAAGTACTATGACAAGGAGCTGTGAAGCAGCTCCAGCTGAGGCGCTAGGAGTTAAGTGCCTCGCCCGAAGGAAAAAGACAAACCAGCAGACTGATCATACGTACAATCCTGTTACAAACACCTTTACACTTCACGGTGCACCAACAAGTTCTGGAGATTTCCAGGCTCTGCTTTCTCTCAACACTAAGCTTATGAGCTCTGGTGATGCACCACTCATATACACTAGTTATTTCTAGTTTACCTCTAGTAGACTAAATTGGTTATTTTCTCAAAGCAAATATTGAATTTTAAATATTCGTTGCTAGCGAATGGTGGCCTGGGAAATAACTTCACATGATTGTTTTTAAAATATAATTTTGTTATGCCCGAGTCTTAACTGCACCAAAAGCTCTAGCATATTGTAAAAAAATGAAAAAGTTGTAAAAGATTCCATCACAGCTACTTCAGCTGATTTTATTGTCATAATACTTTGATGGTATTACCATCCTAATCAGGTGAACTGTGAAGAAATTACAGCATGTTTTTTCCCTTTTTTTTTTTTTTTACATTTTAATTAGATTTTTTCCCTCTGATTTTTAACATTTCTTTTTAAGTCAAAACAGAGCATCACAACATAAAATTAAATCGCAATATATTAAAAAGGAAACTAAAAGGCAAAAAGTATTTAGTAAATAAATCAAATTAATTAAATCATATTAGTGTACAGTAATTATAATTACAAGAGTACTAGTAGTTATGATGAGTGAATAATTGAATTAGTTAACGGCTGTCAATATCATATACACAGGTCCACAATACTGTACAAAGTACAGAATATGTATTAAGTATAGGGCTGTAGGTATACCGCAGATTTAGAGTTTTAAACAGATTTTTCTTATACCGTTTAACCTACATATTAAATGTTTGTTCGCTTTTTCAGCAGTTATCTAAAAAGGTCAAATGTTCTGGGCGGTCGCTTATTCTAGTTCATCAGGATACACGACTTCGCTGTGTAAGAAATAAATCATAACTTTAAAGTAGAAATACCATACTATCCAAATTTTGTACCTACAGTGGGTCTGTACCAAATATGTACTTTATTGATGTCTTGTCATACTGTACTGTATTTCGCCTCTTAGACTTTCTCCCTGAAAATACAAACCGACATCCAGAATCATTGTGGCTCTGAAAATTGCCAGCAAATGTGTTTTACAACAGGGACAAAATAGTCTTTAGACTTTATACGTCTTAGAGTCGCAGCCTGTTTTCTATCACAACCCCTCTTCCCTTTTCGTGGGGCCAAAAGTAATCGGACAGGCGACTGCTCAGTTTCTCCTTAGCCAGGTTTTTGCTAATTCCGTATTGTTTCACTCGCATGTCAGTGTGGACTTTGCATTTGGAATATATTCCTGTTAACTCTCTAAATTAATCCCATATGTAGTTTATATTAAGAGTTAACAGCTCCAGATACCAAATTATAATACCTTTTTTCTGCTTTTCCCTGAACCCTTCTTAGACCTGCATATAAACAGAAACTGAAAGCAGTGTACAGTAAAAAAGTACTAAAGTCATCGATTTCTGCAGCAGTGAAAGAGTTACAATGATGTCTCAGTGCCACAGACTGGAATATGTTTAGATCACAGGATGGATGAGATTACCGACACAATCTCTTGTTCCAGGAAAACTGGTCTAAAAAGAAGAAAAAAATAGGCTTTAAAGATAGAAGACAATGAAGAAAACAAGAAGGTAAAAACACAAGTTTGAAAAAACTAGAGTAAACAAACAGCAAAACCCTGATAAGCCCAATCAACAACTTCCTACTAATGATTTCTTTTCAGCCTGGGAACCAGCTAAATGACTTCCACTGCAAATTCTGGATACAGATGACCCGTCAGGTGCCTGATCTCTCACCTACTCTGCCAGTTTTCTGCCCGAATCCTGTCTCTTGCCCTCCTCTCGTCATCGTCATTACAGACTCTGAAATAAGACCTAAAAAACCCTAATTGCTAAGAAAACTACTGGCTCATACTTTCTTGCGTCTGGAACCTTCAAACAGTGTGCTTATCAGCCTTAATGATTACAGACTATTAGCCATCACCTCTGTAATCATGAAGACCTGTAAAAAAATTGTAGATTTTTTTTTTTAAGCCACTACTTAGGATCTTTGAGTTTTTGCCTGAAGAAGCGACTGATTTGTATATATTGTAGAAAAACGAATGTGTGTTTACTACAACATACTGTATTGTGGTAAACACACATTTATTTAATTTTAAGGTTAATAGACTTTCCAAGCACACTGTATGACCGGATTCTCTTTGTAGAGTTCAGCACAGGCTTTAATACTATCGTCCTTGAGCTCCTGTAAGCCAAACTCAACACTCAAACTCAATGACTGTAAGGTCCTATGGCTGCAAAACAAACCCAAATCATCACCCATTCACCACCATATGGGTGTTTCTGCTGAAATGCTGTTTGCTTTTTTCCCCCAAATATGGCACTGGGCATTAAGGCCAAAAGACCCCACTTTGGTCTCATCTATCCATGGGGCAGTGTTCTGCAAAGCCTTCTGCTTTGTTTAGATGCAGTTTGAGAACCGGAGTCATGTTTCTATGTTCTCTTGAGTGAGAAAAGTCTTTCTTCTGCCAACCTTTCAAACAAACCGTACTTTTTCAGCCTTTTTCTAATTGTACTGTGATTGGCTTTAACATTTAACTAGCTCGGTGAAGTTGGTAGGGTCTGAGATGTACACTCCCGTTTAAAAGTTTGGGATCACTTTCTTATAACTCCATGGTCGTCCCTGATTTAAAAATTTTCCTACATTGTAAAGCAATGCTGAAGGCATGTATAATATGCCATAATCTCCTTTAAACAGTTGATATTGAGATGTATCTGCTAATCATGATCTGTTACGCCTTTATAATAAAGCTGCTAATCTGAGGTGCTGGTAATTAGTCATTTTTGAGGCTGGTAACTCTACGTGAACTTCTCCTCTGCAGCAGAGATGTTTTGGTCTCGCTTTCCCGGGAAGGTCTTCATGAGAGCCGGTTTCGTCATGGTGCTTGATGGGTTTTGGAAATCCAACTTGACAATTCTGTTCTTGCAAGAACTATTCAAGAAAGGCAGGCCTCTGTGTCTTAAAATAACAACTGACATAATTCCCTATGTGTTATTTCATAGTTTTGAAATCCCCAGTATTGCTGTAGAATGTACTGTAAATAAATCACTAAACAGAAACAAAGAAATGTGTGAGTGAGTGGTGGTGGTACTGTAGCTCTTGGAGTTTTTTGATAGGGTCTGACCTTCAGGTGATTGTACTGGGGCGTCTATTCTGGAAAGATTGGCAACTGTCTTGAATGCTTTGCACTTGTGAATAATCTTTCTCACTGTAGAACTCCAATTTTTTGGGGAAATGATTTTATAACCTTTTCCAGGTTGCTGTGCAGCAGTATTCTTTTATACCATTGCTTATGTCCGTCCCTCTTGGCACTGTGTTTACACACACTGGAATGCTCCAGACAAGCAACCTTCTGCTTTTATAGAGGTCTGAACACCTGCTGATGATGATCAATTAATCAAGCGCTGATGATTAGCAGCACCTGACTGCAACTTACCCTCTTAAATCCTGTGGAAACAGTAAGAAGTCCTTAGGATTGGCTGCATGATATATTTTTCTTTTTGCCTTTATTTTTGTTAAATCGTCTGATATACAGAGGTATTTTTCTAATACTAAAATCTGCTATGATTGGATGATTTTTATTTTTATTACAAAGAAGAATTAAATAAAGGGGGTTCTTCCTGTTCCATTCCTTTCTTCTATTTGGATGCAGTTTGTACAAATTGATTAGAACATTTCTAAACCCAGTTTCTCAGCACCACAATGTTGCCCTATCAAAGCTCTTATATTATCTTTACACGAATGACTTCCATTGATGGATCTTTGAAGTTGATCATATTTGCCGAAGACATTACTGTCATCGGTCTCCTGATATAAACAAAACCATCTCAAGCTCAATGCACTCAAAGCCACAGAGATGCACACTGACTTCAGGAAATGCACGTCTTCCCATTATTCACTCGTCCTTAATAATACATTAGTGAGCACTGTCACTTTGTTCAGCTTTCTGGAAACTACACTCACCCGGGATCTTAAATGGGAGATGCATCCATCATCCATCAACAAGAAAGCTCGACAAAGGATGTATTTCTTACACCAGCTGGTATAGTTCCATCTGCTCCAGGGTACAAAGGTGCAATTCTATATAGCTAATATAGAATGCATCCTTACATCTTCCATCACTACCAAGACCACTAAGAAAAGCATCAGCTGCAGTCTATCACCGCTTGAAAACCTGAATAGAGAGGCGAGCAGGAAATACCACTGGTGACATCTCACACCTTATAGTCTAAGTAATTATTCCAAAACTTACCAGCAGGAAATTGATTTCACTTCCTGATAAAAAACAAAAACAAAAAAAACTGGATGCTATTTAAATTTCTGTTATTAACCAGAAGGTCTAAGTAGAATTCAGTAATCACTATAAATGCTGACCTGTTAGTAAGTATCAGGCACAGAACAGAGGATGCAAGTTCAGAAAAAAAAAACAGAAATACTATTATTATTATAGTATTAATATTACTATAATACGGATACTTTAAAATTTCAATGTGTTGTGGAAGTTCTTTTATACTGTGCCTGTGAGTTTAGATGCGTGGGATCAGTGTGTGAACTGTTACTTATGTACTGTAGATACCAGACCAGTTACAGTATGTACATAGATACAAAGGTATAATAATAATAATAATAATAATAATAATAATAATAAAATAATAATAATAATAATAATAATAATAATAATAATTATTATTATTATTATTATTATTATTATAATTATCATTATTACAGGTCGTCCCCGACTTAAGAATGAGTTCCGTTCCGGCACTACATTCATAAGTCAGATTTGTTATTAAGTCCGACAATGTGAGTCCACTTGACTAAATCTCCACATTCCACATGTCCACATATTCCACACTAAAACCATAACTGCGCCTGGTGACTCCAGATTGACCCTATTCTAGAGTGATGGGAGGCTCATGAAACTAAGGTTGCTTTAGCTGGTCAGGTCTAGGTTCAGCAGCGTTACAGTATGTGGCAATAAAATGAAGTCAGCTGATGACCTGAACATACTGAATGACCAGGTTATCACCTATATGCATTTTTTGGGGGGTGAAATAGAGATACGCCAGGATGACAATGCCAAGATCTAATGGAGTTATCTCATCAATCCAATATCTATGCCTAAAAATTCACCTCTGTATAAAAATAAATGTTGTGACTTGGCACAAGGTTGTCGGTGAAACAATGCCACGGTGAATGCACACTGTAATCAAAGCTGAAGGTGGGTGAACAAAATATTAAATATTTTATCCAGTTTGTTCCACTCCATTTAATGCTCATTGAACTGCATCCAGCTGCCATCGCTCCCCACTATAAAGTAAATTACAGCTAAACCTACCATTTCTGACATATTTGTATATTGGGTACATGGTAGAACAGCTTGTGTTGTGAACACAGAAAATCCTAATATATGTAAACCTATATGGGGAAATTAACTATTCTGATTCTGAATAGTGATGTGCGACCCATGACATTTATTTTAATCTTATTTAGCTTCAAATGACAACAAAAATTGCTTCAGGATGAAACTTCTTAAGGAGTGGGGTTAAAAAAAATGTGTATTAAGTTCTGTTTCCTGTCCTGTCTGTCTGCATCTTCTGACTCTCTGCTTCACTGTGTTTTTAGTCGACTAGTTTATGCACGCCTACTTTATTCCTATTTTTTTTAATCATTCAAGATAAATTCCAATTTTAATTGTATTATTCCATAAAGAATAATTATGCAAATTGAAAATAGTTAAAGACAAGTAAAATATTGTCCTTTATTTCAGAAATGTCTTCAGAAAAACAATTTTTCCTATATTTTTGAAAATGAAATAGGGAACGGCAGAAATGGCTTTTTTTTTTTGACAGACAAAGCTGCAATTTTATCAGATGGGGGTTTTACAATTCAATGTCCTTTTTCTCTTTTCACTCATTTTGAGCTTCAGCACACAATCGAGGCTGCTTTATATAAAGTGACTTCCTGTAATTGGCCTCGCTTACTCCAAACTCCTGTGCATCACTGAAGAGCTTAATGTGCTGAAACGTTTGCCAGATGAGCTTTCCCATTTCTCAACTATTATTCAACATATAAAAAAAACCTCTTTCTTTTTCAGTAATCAATTAGTTTTACAAATTTACAAATGATTTGTTAAAATTCATTATTTAAAAAAAAAAAATTACAATTAGTTTTCAACATTTTATTCAACCAATACTACAGCAAACAAGCAGACAAACAGACAGATAAACAAAGGAAAAAACGAATGAGTAAAGCACCGAACAAACAAACAAACCAGTGAAGGAGCAAACAACTAAATAGACAGACATATGATTGAAGGAACAACAACAAAAAACTTGAACAAACAACCTTATTAAGGTTGGGTCTGGGTCGTTTTAATCAGTGAGAACACAATCGTTCCAGGTTCAGGAACCGTACTTGGGAACGGAGATCGAATCAGATATGAAAGCCAATCATACCTGAACATGGAAGTAGACTGGTGTTTAGACACGACATCATCAGTGCCGTCTGTCTCCTATGATATCTCTGTGTACGTGTGCCAATCTCTTGAAGTAGGAAGGCATTTTTCAGAAATATTAGTAATATTAGCCATAGCGTGTAGGTTAACTTCCTCTTCTTCTCTCGTGTTTAATGGTGGCTCACAAATCAAGTAGGTGCATACTGCCGGAGTATAAATACGCTAGCGTACTCGAGTACGGAGGACATAAATACTGTGAACGCTGGCCAGCAGGGGGGTGTGGAGGGGAAACAATCCGCCACACTCCTGAGCATGGTCCAAATCAATCACGTCTAATGTAAAAATGCCCTTTGGTGAATGAAGAAACAAACAAAGAAACACAAACAGACGATAAATAAATGTATAAACAAACGAACAACGCAAGACGGATAAATCAAGGAATAAATAAATAAAGAATAAAAAACAAAAATTGAAATGAACCGCTTTCTACTATCTACTGTAGCTAAATTCATTTTGCAGGTTGTGTTTTTTCTGTTTTGTGATGGGAATCATTTTCAGCATGTGCAATCGATTTTAAAGCTTTGTGGTTTTTTGACACGAAATCATGGAAGCAGGGTAGAATGCTTAAATTCAGGAGTCCTTCTGCTGATGAAAAAATGAAATAAGACAACATGTTCAACCAATCGTTTACCTTTTTTCCCTTCGCTAGTTTGCCAAGTCATTATTCCCGCTTCAATACATTTTTCGCGAGGTGCCTCAAAAAGCGCATGTTACTCTAACCAGTCCTGATTATAAAAGTCAAAATTGAGAAAACATATTACAGTAATAGCTATTGAAGCATAATATACAAGATTCCTCTCATTTCCCGACCTCTTCTTGTTGCCAAGGTAGCTTAGCGCTCTTCCATATCTATTGTTTGCAAATAATAAAAAGAAAAAATAAATGCTCGCGGGAAACATTTTTTTTTTATTCAATGAGGTAATGAATAAGACTACAACATCTTGATGTACACCACCGGTTCTTCACAAACTCCGTGAAGGTGAATTCAGCCCGGTTGTGCTTTATAGAAAAAAATAGGAATTCAGCTTCACGGGGCGACGTCACCGCGTTAATTACCTCCTTCTGTCACAAATTCTGCTGTCACTTCTGTCTGTGATATATATATATATTTTTTTGTGAGAAAGTAATCTAAAGATGTAAATATGTCTTTAATCAACTAACACTTGATTTTTCCCCCCTGATTTGTGGAACAAAGGTGGCACGTTTCTGATTTTGTGAAATTTTTTTCTTCTCTCTCTTTCCTTTCATAGGTGTTACCGAACCAGGTAAGAATGCTATTTTCTCCCCTGCTACTTGTGTATACTGGCTTTTTTTTTTTTTCTTAGAGCACAGAAAAATCAGGCACTGCATGAGAAAGAACTGACAGATAAAGAAATCCATGTTTGGGATTAGCATTGATTGGACATGCAATCAGACATCTTTTGGTGAGGACTGAGACACTTGGGGTTTGTATTGTTCCACTAAAGCTGCCTTCTGTGGCAACAGTCAGATTTTCATGAATTGAATTTGATTGTGGGGAGCCCATCATTCTTTTCCGCTGTCGAACATGCTGCAGAGTGTCATTTGACAGCACACAGGACCGGACACTTTCATCCAGCATCCTACAACTATCGCAGCAGGATCCGCTCCGGGGTGCTCCTCGCCCGCTCTCCAATCCCGTGCCATCGGCTCTGCACTTAAAGACTTCAGACTAATTCTTCATCTCATTCACATTATGCAGCAGACTCTTCATTACTACGCTCTCATAAATCTAAAAAGGACATTTTCTCCTCTCACATTTCACATTGGATATTTCATAATAGAGGAAGTGTATGATCTGTAATTAGGCACTGTAATTCTTGGACAATAATTCGTCCAGAGAGTAAGACATGTCAAGGGAAAAAAAAAAAGGAAAAAAGAAATCGTACAAAAAACTGCAGTGTAAAAATATACAGGAAATTAGAACAGTACTTAGAGCTTACATTTGCAATTCTCGCATGTACAGTACACTTAAATATAACTGTTAGGGTATACTTTTTTCTTAGGAGTATAAATAATATAATAGTGTAATAGCATAAAATATTCATCTCTGTAAATATTGGGCCCATGTTAAATAATTAAAACATTTTTTGGAATATAGTATATAATATGTTCGGAGTACATTTTTACATATTTATACCCTCCCATGTTGGGGGTTACAATCTCGCCTCAGGTCTGTGTGTATGGTGTTTGAATGAGCTTGGTGAGTTTTCTCTGAGTGAAGACTTCTGGGATAGGTTGATTGGCATTTCCGGATTGACCGAAGTGTATGAATGTGTTTGTGAGTGTGTATACAGTAGGGTGTCCCCTGCCGTGAGCCCTCAGTTCTCTGGGGAAGGCTCTAGGACCCCTGTAATCCTACACAGGATAGATGGTACAGACAGTGGAAGGAACAAGGGATGGAAGATTTCAATCTTATTTTATTTAAATGTGCAGTTCTGTGCAAAAGTCATGAGCCCTTTTGTTTCTTTTTATTAAATTAAATTCCGTTATGTAGATTAAATTTAATAAATGGAAACAAGTATATTATTGTAACAGGCTGCAAAGTGCCTAAAGATATGGAAAAAAAATGGTTGTTAATATAACAACCTTATTTCCCCTCTCATCTGTTCCACTTAGAATTAAGCATCACCAAATGACCGAACTGTCATATGTCAAGTGTTACTCACTGGTTCAACTTTACAATGCTGAAAATTGTAGACCCCTCCATGATTTCTAAGTAAGAGAACTTGCAAAATCACAGGTTAATCAAATATTTTGATCATATAATCAATACTTAGAATATTTTAATAATTCATAAGTCACCGTGTGTGTTTACACACACACACTGGTCAGGTACAGGGATCTTGCCAAAATATAAGAGCCCAAAAAGTCCTTTAGGAAGCCTTGAGAAGGCTACATCTACATCTACATCTACAATAAAACATGGTGGGTTATTACATCCCAAAGACTACATTAAAATTGTACGTAAGTCTGACTCTAAATATGAAGAATTTAGAGCTGGGTTAAGACATTTGCACAGTACTATAAATATGTATGTTAGCGTTAGTGTCCGGCGTTGATGGTTAAAGAGTTTGTAGAAAAGGTTAAAGCTAAAAATAAGCCAATCAGCTTTACTTTGATCAGTGATCAGTTTTTATTGTTTCAGTTTAAAGCCTACGTACTGTACCTGTCCGCCTATCTTTTTGTATGGCGGAAGTTCCTGCCTAACTTATTATTATAAAAAAAATTTTTTTTGTAAGGTTGAGTGTCTTATTCCTTCACTTAAAAAAGCGTTCGATTAAAATGCGAACAGTTTGACGCATGCGCAGTACGCTCTCAAAACTTCTGTTTTATAATCTGACACATAACTGTTCATGAATTCCATCCTACTTAACATGGCACAGGTTTAACTTTAGGGAAATGCCTAAGGACTGGTAACATTTCATTAAATTCTATTCAGCCAGCTTTGCGTGGTGCTGGTGCATACTGTAATCTGATTGGCCAGACATACAGACAGACATATATACAGATATACAGACATAAAAGCATACAGACAAAAACAAATCTGAGGCTGGTTTCGGGTCCTTAATAAAGGAAGATGACTCAATAAACTCTAATGATAAGGCATTTTTTGAACATGTGCATTTGCAATACCAATACCCATCTCATGACATATTTCTTCCCGCTTCAAAATTGGATTTTAAGAAAAAAAAAATGCATCCTAACAAGATCCAAGAGCTATGCCTCTTTATATTTTAATATTTTCCTTAATATATAAACTATCATGTATATACTGTAATATACTGTCAGTTGCATTGGCAAAACCATAATAAAACTGGCTCTCATGAAGACCATCCCAGGAAAGTAAGACCAAAACTTACCTCTGCTGCAGAGGAGAAGTTCATTAAGCGTTACCAGCCTCAGAAATCACCAATCAACAGCATATCAGATTAGAGCCGTTATAAAGCCTTTACAGAACACAAGTAGGAAACACATCTCAAAATCAACTGTTCAAAATATATTATTGCATATTTTGGATGCCTTAAGGATTGTTTTACAATGTAGAATAAGTCAAACTCAGGAAAGACTGGAATTAGAAGGTGTGTCCAAACTTTTGACTGGGTGGATAAATGATCTATGATGAATACATCTAGCAATCTCTGTAGGCTAATGGAGGCCAGTTCGGGCCATTGTATTTATTTCCATTTTACAACTGTGGTAGGACCTCCGGTCAACATTCACACACTATGGTCAATTTGGGAACATCAATTAATTACAAACCACAATTAATCCAGAGCACCCAGAGGAAAACCCACCAAGCATGAAGAGAACATGCACACAGACCCTGAGGTGGAAATTGAACCTAGACCCTGGAAGTACAGGGCGACATTGCTAACCACTAAGCCAACGTGTCACTATATAATCCAGGTCTAAGCTTACTCATTTGTTTTAAGCAATTGAGTAAATTTGTTCTTTCTTCTCTTAGTGTTTGTTCCAACAGTATTTGCTGGTGCCATGTCACATATTACTTGTGATTATTGACTACCTTGGAAGATCGGTTCAGTTTATGTGTCTGCATTACTAGCTTAAGCATTACACACTGCAGTACAAAAAAACATTTTCAGATTTCCCATGATTTCCGATGAATAATTAAATATTACATGAAAAAAAGCATGCTGGGAAAGCAAGCTACATATTATGTTCAGTAGCAGAACACGACCAAAAAGAAAAAAGAAAACATGGTGGGTTATTACATTAAAAATTTATTTGTTTAATTTATTATTGTTTTTTTCTATCTATCTATCTATCTATCTATCTATCTATCTATCTATCTATCTATCTATCTATCTATCTATCTATCCATCCATCCATCCATCCATCGTCTACCGTGGTTACAGTTTGTAGGGTCACATGGCATTGCATGTGGAGGAGATCAAGAGTACTCAGAGGAATCTCATTAAGCACATTCATTCCACACACACAGACCAGAGACAACATTTGAATCCACTGCCGCTGTGCTGCCTATTGTTTGGTACTCTTTGGTAAAATATGGTTACTGTGTTATAATACACAATGTTTATATTATATTATATATGAAAAAATTCTGGTACTGTACATCAGTGTTTCTACTGACTTTTAAAAAGACCTTAGTTGTTATCCAGTCCAGCAGTGTTTTATATTCCAGCATGCATGACTCGGTAGTGTATATACAGTACACTAATACACACTGTATTTTTTTCTCTGCTTTGCATAGGAATAACTGTGTATGAAAACAAATTAAGCAGTTTTTTTTTTTTTTTTTTACTTTAGAGCATCAATAGGTTCCATATTTTTGCTGTTTTAAATTATAAATGTTGTTTAGGCAAAATATTACAATATCACGACATATAGACTAATGACGCATTCATGTTTCCAACCTCCAAGGAGAATAAATCTGTTTGAATAGCTCTCAAATTATAATTACCACTCAGAAAGTCGAGATTCTCAAGTGCTTCTCACTTAGCACGTCTCATCGTTGCCTGTCTCCTGGTTCAATTTCTTTGCAGTTTGGCACAACAAATGTGTTTTTTCTTAGAAGCGTGTTAATTATTAAACTGAAAGATTTCACTGTATTTATCGCTGATAAACAGTCAAGCGGTAATGAAAAATGTTAACAATTCAGCATTTATGCTAATAACACGATTCGTTCATTCATTGATGGGGTGCCAACTCAGCACAGGGCCCAAGCACACACTTACACCACAGGGAAATTTAGAAACACCTATCAGTCTACACCACATGACTTTTGCATGAGCCAAACCCTTAAAACTGGAGGTGTGAGGCAGCAGCGCTAAGAACTATACCACATGCCTCCTAATGAAAAAGAAATGCATTCAAATTGCATTCTATTTTAAAATCTTAGAGAGAAGTTTAATGGATAAGTAATGTACAATATGTTGTTTTTTCCCAGGCCTATTGCTCTTTCTGTACTGTATGCGAACAGGTAAAACAATATATGGAATCAAGTTACCTACAGTACTGTGGAGTGGAATAGTTTGGTTTAATTAGGGATATCTGACTGTAAACATTACTGGATGCATGTGTGCTAGGGTTCTTCCATAATGTAACCTGACATTCCATACCAGCATTTATACTGTACTGTAGCTCACTACGTGCAAAGCAAAGTAAGAAGGGGGTGCTGGACAGTCATGCAGGACCAGCATACTGGTCTAGGCAAAGTCAATGGAGGAGTGACATTGTCAGAGACAGATTGTTGCCCTCTTCAGAGCTCTGATTTACAGCACATTTGGAGGTGGAGCAGGGAGAGATGGAGTGACATCCTCAGCAGTGCTGGGTGACAAAGTGATGTCTGAGGTGGGGCAGGGAGACAGAGGGATGTCCAGCAATGCCATGACGTCCTCATACAGGCAGGGTAAAGGGGGCAAAGAAAGACTGCCCAGAGTCAGGGACTAAGTAAAGATGGACAGACAGGAAGCCGCCTTTTTTGTCCTCTGTCTTGGCTGTCGCTGGAGAGGCCACCCTGTTGGCTTCCGACATGGGCTTGGCAGAAAGGGTCACCTGGTCAGCTGCTGGTTTGAGCTACTCTAGAGTGCTGGTGTCAGTATTTAGCCACGTAGCTTCACCCAACAAACCGGCTATGTATAATTCAGTCGAACCTTAAACACTTTTTCCACATGTACATACAATTTGGAGATTTATATTTAGGGTTCTCAAGTTTATCCATATTATAGCTTTAATTTTGAATTTACTGTAAAATGTAAAAATATATAATGGGTATTCAATTTAAATATATTCTGTAAGAATACAATATATATTTCTACGGTATATATAAAAATACCATATGTGTGTATACAGTACATACTGTAAATATGTCCAACAGAAATATTGTACTTTCCCCTCCTTCTTTTACGGTATATAGTAATGGATAGTTTAGAAGTTGACAGGGGGACACCAAATCATTCACAGAGCCGGATATAATGCACTTACTAACGCTTCACCCGATCACATCACTCTTGTCTATCTCGAGCCATCGCACATGTGGATTAGCCATTTGTGCTGAAATATCGGCTCTTGTGTTTACCGAGCAAACAAGCCTCTGGACACAGCTCGGGCTCTCAGGCTTTTCTGGTAGACATTAAGTTTGGTGAAGGAATTAGGAATAGCGGATCATAACAAGACCATACACGACATCTCCCGACTATAAGAGAGAAGAGACAAAGAAAGGAAAAAAGCAGACATTTTCCACTTGGGTACTCTAATGACTCGAACAATAAACACCATAGGATGAGACAGATGTGAGACAGAGAATCTACAGATGTTTCTGTGGCTTCATACAGCACTTTCCAACACAGTGCAAAGAAATTCCTGTTAATTCGATTGTTTTCTTAAATGTTTTGTGGTAAAGTTGAAATGAGAGATACTTTTGACTAAAACGATTTCTATTAAAACATATTCTTATAAAAATTAGTTAAACGTAAATGCATGTGGACAGAATTTATTACCTGCTGCCCAATCTTAAGCAAGGAACAAAAACATGATAATATATTTTGTTCAGTTGTATTTTTACATTTTTAACTTAATGATAGAATAGTGTGATGTATCTAAAAACGTTTCACTGAAGCAATTTGTTATATATTTTGTTTATTTTTAAAAAATAGTTCATATTTACCATGTATATAGTGCATACATTAAATTTCGACTCGATTATAATATACTTAAGTTGCTGTTATCATTTACATTAAAGCATTCTGTATAAATGTTTTATTTTAGTTTTTTTTTTTATCTTTTAAAGTTAAATTGACACCAGAAAATATCTCCATTGTGGAGACTAGCACTAATGCCTTGCACCTCCAGGTTCTGCGTTTGATTCCCACATCAGGGCTGCGTGCATAGAGTTGGCATGTTCTCCCAGTGCTTGGGTGTTTTTTTCCCAAAGACAGGCAGATTAGACTAAGCGTTGCCAAATTTCTCGTAGTGTGTGAATGTTGACCAGAGGTCCTACCACAGAAATTAATAAACAAATACGATGGTCACTATGGTCTTCCATGATCCTTAGTTGGACTACAGAGTTTCCTAGACGGATGGATGGTAGAAACCAGACTGATACTGGAGTCTAAATAAAAATCTTCTTCCAGAAAGCTTTACCATGTCGATAATTTTATATTTCACTTTAAAATAGCATATTTGAAAAAACTATTTTAATACTGTTTATTGTTAGATAAATACTGTAATATGGTGTCTGTCTGCTGTACATTGTTACTATAGAGACAATAAGTTATTAGGACACTAAGAGTAAGTGCACTGATATAAACCCTGCTGCTCGGGCTGATATAAGGGCTGTATCTCCAAACCTTTGCGATTTTGAGAATTTAAACGTGATGTTGTAATTGTACACTACAACCAAGTATCTGTTTAACATTAGGGAATGATGTGAGCATAGTGTTACTTATCTGTCCTAAAAAAAGAAGAAAAAAAAAAAAGAACGTCTCCATGTTGAAGAATGCAGTGCAACATAAGCAGGCATGAGGAGTAGTGGACTGGGGCGAAAAAGGTCCTTATCAACATCCAATTTGACCGGAATAATGAAAGCAGAACTTTTGTTTTTAATTAAAGTGAGACCTTTGGGCATGATTATGGGTGTAGTGATTAATCACTGCTCTGGTCCACTACAGGGGGAGTGCAGCTTTGGCCTGTGTGTGTCACAGATGAGGCATCAACCCTGAGCAGGTGTCTGTGACGAGGTTCTGGCCTTCGCTTAGACTTGCCGTGCCATTCGAACTAATACGTCAATATTTATATTTCATTTTTTTTTTTCCCCTTTTTTTTTCAAACAGTTAAGGAAAATGAAAATGTCAGCGGTGTAGAGGAGTCGAGCTGTTTGTCTGAGGCTGAGAGTCATGCACGGGCAGCACACAAGGCCATCTGAGCTATTTGGAGAATGGTGGGATTTTCTTGATGGATGCAGGTCAAACACATAACCACTGCTTCCTCCCGCGCTCATCAGAAGTGACTTTAGAGAGGTAGTCTTTTGAAAGAATAGACAATAAGAGATTTTTATTCCCAGGCTTTCATAGATGCCGTTAATGACTATGAGCTAAATAGGATGAAATTCATAGCACTTTGGATGAAATCCAAAAAAATAATAATTCTTGAGTTACAAAAAAATAATAATATTATTTTTTCTACTATTAAATAAATTACAAATGTATTTTCTTGTATCTTTGTGAAAAGGCTGGCATAGTGGGGCATTGATAGTAGCACTACAACCTTCTCTACTACTACTACTACTATAACCAGTCACCACTGAGGGAGGTTTGGTTGGCTTTATGGTTGCCTCACTGGATCTGGTGCTGGAATGCAGGGCCTTGAACAAAACGCTTTCAATCATGTCCAACACCAGTCACCCATTGAGCCTCTCAGAAGAGCATGTTCAGTGCCAGACTTATATCACAGAGCTGCTCTACTGACACACTCGGGAAATCCTTTGTTTCATACACTCTTTCAACGCCACTTTGCAGTGCCTGTGGACATGATTGGGACTTTTGGTTGTGATGGTCCCCCACCCACTGCTCATCCTCGGTTATACAGTACATGTAGCTGTCCTTCAAAACAGGTTTACAGTCATATGTAGCTACTGATTACCTGCCCTCATCTGCATTGACTGCTGCTACTTCAATTGATACAACACAGTTGCACTCATCTGTCGACTGAATATTCGTCCTCATTTGTCTAGATTTTGGACGCATTCTTGGTTTTTTTTGTAAGCTGCAGTACTAGATTTAATGATCGCAACTATATGTACATGCCTATCCTTGCTACTGGACGTTTAAAATTTCCTTTGGGATCAATACAGTATCTATCTATCTATCTATCCATCCATCCATCCATCCATCCATCCATCCATCCATCCATCCATCCAAGAACAGTTTTATACATTTACACATTTTTCCTGTTTTTTTAGTGTCCTACCACGTCCCTTAAATAAAACCTCAATAATGGCCTTGTACTTTTATTCAAATATAATGTCTTAAACAATATTACACAATTATGATAAAAATACACCAAAACAAGCCATACACTGGGAAAGGCACTCCTACATTTATTTCCCCTTTTTATATATATAACTCTCTTTCACTACCCTGCTTGTTAGTTTTCTAATTGGCACAATTACCCAGGTGTCTAGTCGAGTAGAAAAGCTTTCCAGAATCCCTAACAGACAGGTAACACATACTGCACCCAACACTGGTGACATATGTTGTGTTCTGAGATGCTTTTCTTCTCAGCATGTTTATAACGAATGTTGATTAGCATCAATACAGCCTTCATATCAGCTTGAACCGATCTGGCCGCTCTGCCCCGACCTCTCTCATCTGCATAGCAATTGCTTTTCATGTTGCTCAGCGTTCGGCGTAAACTCATGTCACGCGTGTCATGTCCTTGAAATAGCCTTGGCACTGGTGATATAAATGAAAAAGCACACCGCACACACACTGCATTTTTCTTTCACCTTTTATTTCCTTTCTCCCCTATCATTTTTTTTTCTTTTCTTGCTCACTATTCCCTTCCTACCCTCTCCCTTCATTTTCATCTCTGTTGTCCTCATACATCTACAGCAGTGAAAAACAGACACATGCTTATTTACCATAATCTGATTGTGAACTTTCATTTTTTTTTCTCCCTGAAGTATGCAGCTGCTTCCCTCTGTTGGCAAGATCTTATCAGGATTGTGAATATCACAAAGGCGCAATCCGTTTGCCTCTCCACAGTTAGCCACCTGACGTACCCCAGTTGTTGTTTATGTATTTATTTATTTTTTTGACGCCGTGGGTGCTCGATCACGGTGTAATCCACCTCATTTACAAACCGAACATGGCTAACGATTTTACACCTAATCCCCCTCTATATTTACCTATCTGGAGGCAGCTTGTAAAACCTGCGGCTCTGCTTGTTATGGTGAGCGCATCTGTCTGCATGTTGTAAATAAAAAGTGCACGCTTTCTGCTCTCCGAGCTTCCCTGACACGGACTGTCTGTCATCAGTCCGAGAGAAAGGGTTGCCGCCAAGGTCAATATCCTAATCTACAAATCTTAGCAATTTCACACGATCCGTGACTCACGCTTGTCCTTGGAGAACATCTTGTCTGTCGTTACGTATATATATGTGTGACCGCACGCCTGGTGGCCTTTAAGCTACGTTTGCTTTCGACCCAACAGCCAGAGTGACATTATGAGCTGTTCAAGCTGCTTAGTGCCTGTTAATCAATGGGGCTAAAAACAAAGCTCTCATGAGTCAAAAGGTCACCTGATCTGCTTGCCGACAGTCAATTCCAAATCTGCAAGGAGCTCATTTACGCAACTGCACGTCCTTGTTATCTGATGTGTTACTCTTTATTAGCGGTGCCCTGTGACTCTATTAGTGTTATGGCTACAATATTTCTTGATAGATATTCATTATTGGAATGCATGATTTTTTTTTTGGTTTGTTTTTTAAGACTGTGTACAAGTATATATTACATGGTACTGATTAACACAAGCACTGACACTGAAATGAGTGTTAAGCAGTAGTGCGCAGACGTTGCCAGAATTGCATCTTGATTTGCGAGCAAACAGTCGACCCTGGCAAAATGAAGTGTTGGTGTCTCAGTGCTCTCACAACCGACCCGAAGAGATTCTCAGTATACCCTCATTTCACTGCCCCTCACTTGTGAATTGGGTGCACCATTCGTGATCATTTAATGAGCTGTCCTGCTGGTCCTGCTGTAGCTTGACCTGGCATTCCATCCAGGGTGTTATCCCAACTCTCATGCCCAGTGTTCCTGGGATAATCTCCAGATACATCAGGATGAAGCAGTTAATGAAAATCATTGAAGGGGTGGAAGGGATGAAGAAGGGAAGGAAATTAAATCAGACTCCAGAAGGTACATTTATTTATTTATTTTTTTTGTCATTACTCATAATTCATCAAAGTCCCTTGCAGTTTTTCACGGCCTGGAAAATCATCACACAGAAGCATTTCTTTTCTTCTAAGTGACAAATAACAGGAATCCTGGACTGAACAGATAGAATCCATTCAACAGAACAGCAAGCTAGTGTTCATTGTGTCGGCATATGAGTATTTGATTATTCATTGATTTTTGTTTTCACTGTTCCAAACTGTGCACATTGGACATCGAATGCTCCTCATCCAAGGCCATCCTGATCGATTTGTGGTATTCTTCCCTTACGGCTGCATTTGTTTAAGAGTCATCCCTGTTAAACCTTCTTGAACCTTACGATTTACTCATCAAAATCTGGAGCATGAAATCCACGTCACTGAGTCTCGTCTTGCTTGTCTCGTCCTGTTTTGAGCTCAAAGGCATCAACGAGCTTCTCTTGCTCCTCCGTCTCCCTAATCAGTCACGGGCATTTGCATATACATATACACTTGGTTGTTCTATGTGATGCAGGTTACTGATTGGACTCTAATGACATGAACAGGGTGTGCCATTCCTCCCGGCCTGGGATCTCCCTGTTTCATCTCTCCACTGTGTCACCACGAAGTGGTGGCGTTCGCACCCCAGGTTGCTGTAAGCGTTTCAACGCACCTTTTTTCATGCAAGACTGATATCTGCTCGTGACACTTGTTCATTCTTTGCTGTCACCTTATCAGATTATCTTTGAGGCTAGCTGCCATGTGCACAATAATAAGGGCGCCAGCGCTTCTGGTTTGGCATTATTGCTCCAGCTGTGGCTATAAAACCCCACATGGTTGGAGATTGGGCTGAATTAAGATGCAATATTCTAGTGCATCCTTTCATACTGAGGTTGATCCATATGAAGGACCACTGACCACTGTGAGATCAATGCTAGGAGAACTGTGGAACTATTACTCAACCTTTACATGGTGAAAGAATGTTTTGGACAAGTTCTAGCATTTTACGGTCTCGGTTAAGGCATTGGGTTACTGGTTGGAGGTTCAGTCCTTAGCACCACCAAGCTGCCGCTTTTAAACCTTTGAGCAATGCCCTCACCCATATCTGCTCCAGGGGTACTCTATCATGGATGACCTTGCGCTCTGACCCTAGCTTCCTTGCTTCAGTGCGTGTAAAAGTATGTTTCTGTGTTGTAGGTATATGTGACAAATACTAGTATTATTATGCATGAGACTTATGTTTGTTTATTCCACTGGATTTCACTATTTTACTATTAGAGCTGTGTTCTGAGCCGCTGTGATGAATTGCTCAACCTTTCATCTAGAGATCACTGGTTCGATTCCCGGTTGGTGCTGTAGCCTCTCGCAGCCGTAGGGCTGGAGAGAGCTGATTGGCCGAGCTCTCTCAGCGGGGTGGGATGGGAGGCCCAATCATGTGCGTCTGTGAGGAAGGAGCAGATAGCGCTGTCTTCTAAGTGTGTTACGCCACCCACAACAGTGTGTGAACGAGCAGTTCAATCGGAGAGGGGGACCCTCCTGAGACCCGGACTCCACTTCTGTGTACATTGCAATTTCTACTGACTGTTTTTCTTTATTTATAGCTGATAATTATAAATTTAATCGAGGGAGAAGCTTGGCAAAAGAATGGTACAAGGTTAAATATATATGGACAATTGAGTTGGGATGAAATGTCTCATATGAGGATATTTGGGTCTCAGGAGGTTAAATATACCACAGCTTTTCGGAAAATAGAAAAGACTAACATCTTCTGCGAATACTCACATTTTGTGAGAGTATAACTTCTTCATCTTTTATGTTAATGTGCGGTTAGTAGAATACCATGACCTAATGGACTGGGGTTCAGAGCAGAATACTGCATTTACTACATGATACTACATTTAAACAATCAACAACAAAGTTAAGAAGAGTTTCAGCCTGTATTCATCACATCTACTGTACAAAATTCTTCATGCTTTGCATATTATTGTTCGAGGTTGGAGTGCAGGGTCAGACCTTATACAGCGCCCCCGGAGCAGGCAGGGTCAAGAACCTTGCTCAAGGGCTCAACAGCGGCAACCTGGTGGAGCTGGGGCTCGAACTGTCGACCTTCAATCAGTAACTCAGAGCCTTAACACACTGAACCATCACCTTCCCTTAAATTTCAGTATTTATTACCAGATTTTTAAAACCTGATTGAGTGTTTGCACCAGCCTGTGTATTGAACAGTGTCTACTATAACATGATCTTCATGGGAAGATAAGTGAAATTAATAAGCGAAAAACTTAAACATACTTAAAGTAACTAACTTAAAGCTGAGGTGTCACCAAAAACTGTTGAATTGTACAGTACAGTAGACCATTACAGTGGTTTTTACTATCCTTATGACGACCATCTACTGACATAATTATAAACACAACAAATAAGGGGCCAATTCTAAATCTGAATGTAATCATAAAAGAGAAAGTAATTCAGCCTAGTTTTCCTCGTGGGGATTTATAAGCGACATTTCTACATAATAATGCATGCTCAGAATGCATTTTATCAAGCACTTTAAATAGGTTTTGCCGCAGACTTATCAAACCCTCGTTACTCAAATTTGTATTAGCTAGATTTTACTGTCCTGCACTTTTGGGCAACTCAATAATTTTGTTAAATGTGTTTTACAAATAGGCCACAGTATACAGTATGCAATTTAGCATTGCTTATCAGTGGCCGAGTTACAAAAGAAATGATTACAAATTCATTCAGCATTCATTCCAAATCTTTAAGTTATAAACCAGTTCGTGGGTTACTGCCTACAGCAAGAAAAGCGTTTGGGATGTCTCAGGAGATTACATGTTCAAATCCTGATATCGCCGCCACAGCAAGGATTAGTGTTTGACAGAGAATACATCATCATCCAAACACAGGCACTTTTTGCAGGTATTTGCATGTAACTGCCCACGGTGTAGACCTTCTCCAGATAACTACCGTGTAATATTGTTAATAATTACCTGCAAGGTGTGTTTCGAAGCTGGAAACTTAACGGGAAATTACCTGGCGGTTACCAGATTACCTACTGATGATTTGTCAAACACACATACAGTAAAAGAGCAACACTAGACACTAGATTCCATTCCGCTGATTATTTTCATATGCTGTGTTCATATGTTGTGGTGGACTGGATGAAGAAGATAATAAGGATATCAATTTGCAGAAGTGGTGGCCCAAAGGCATTGTGGTTAGCACTGTGGCCTCCTACCTCGAGGGTTTGAGTCCTGCCTCAGGTCTCTGTGTGTGTGTGTGTGTGTCGTTTCCATGCTCTCCCCTAGTTTGGGCTTTTTTTTTTATATTTTGATTTTCTTTCACACTCCAAAGACATGAGGATTAGGTTTATTGGTGATCGCAAAGTGTGAGCTCCCTGCGATGGATTGGCACCCCGTCCTGGCCATCTTTCTGGTTGGAGATCTCGTCACATGGATGCCACATGTATCTCTTTGGGATGCGTCCGCTGTCTGGGGACGGTTTCACTCTACTATGAAGACGGTTCTGGCCTCGACTCAGGAATTTGGACTCAGGACTGGAATTTCCTACAAGTCTACCTGAGCCTCCAATAACTAGCTGGACTCCATATTAACATCTATTAACATCAACTGAACTGCCTACGACCTTACACGCAGTGTGGATGCAGATCGATTCCTGCTTTCTGTTTCACCCAAATGAGGATGGGTTTCCTGTTGAGTCTGGTTCCTCTCAAGGTTTCTTTCTATTGGCTTCTCAGGGGGTTTTTCCTTGCCACTGTCGCCCTCGGCTTGCTCATCTGGGACTATCTGACCATTTTGATTGATTCACATTCACATCCCGTACAAACTCGAATAATTATTTTGATTGTGTAAAGCTACTTTGCGACAATGACAACTGTTAAAAGCGCTATACAAATTAAATTTAATTGAATCGAATTGTCTAAGGTGTACCCTGCCTCGGCCCTAAGTCTCCTGGGATAGGATCCAGCCCCCAACGACCCTGTGTACAGGAAGAAGACAATGAGTGAGTGAGTGATTTATCATCATGATGTGATTTCCTCAGATGGTGATACTGTAGTGTTAGCTTAATTGGTGCTTCTGTTGTAAAACAAAAGCTAGCTGATGTTTTTGTTCAGGTTAGGCTGGACGGTTCAAGGCAATTCCAATTGACTTATAAGCTAGTACTAAGTTGCTTACGACGACATAATGTTATCAGATTTGGTTTCCTGCTGAAAGCACTTCAGTGACCGGTTTTATATGTGGGTTTTGGCACTGGCATCTGGCAAGTACTCCCCTTTTTGCCAACTGTAAATGGGCGGGGCCATGACGTCAGGTGCAAAAGGTCTATACTTTAATGAACTTGAATATAATAATACTGTATCATCATCATAAAACAAACTAAACCGATGGAATTCCTGCATTAGGAGAAAATGTTAAACTCCACCCAGAGAGTAGCAACAGGATCGAAGGATTGTTTAAGGGTTCGATCCATTTATTCTTTACTAATCTCTTCAACCTGGTCAGAAAGAAATTCCTCCTTAATGGGATGCCAGTCTCTCGCAGACACTCACATACCCATCTATACCTACAGCCAGTTTAAGATATCCACCAGTCTGCATGTTTTTGCAGGAGAAACTGCACAAATAGTGACCCATGTACAATAACTTGACCGAACATCTGGTCCAGGAGCTGTGAGGCAAAAACGCTACCCACTGTGCCTCCATGCCACCTGGTTTTGATCCCACCCTTCAGGTACAACCGTGGATGTTGTCTTAAAGCTTATCATGGCAAAGTGATCATTAGTCCATGAGTGTGTTTTCTCTGGAGAGCTCCAGAACATCTGGATTTTCCAGGAACTTTACATGTTTTACAAAACAGAAGCAAAACAACCATAAAAACAACCTTTCCAAGTACTTTCCGTACTCTGCCACACGGGCTGCCATCACTGTGTGCTCTTTCCTCATGCAGAACTGATGCACCAAGCGCAATGACAAGAATCGTGCCCCCATCTCCCATCACGCTGAGAAAACCGATGCTCTCGGAGCGTTCTCTGATTTCATATTTAAGAGTCATTAGATGTTTCAGTGTCATGCTGACACGATCATTATTTTTGGCATTCCTTAAAAAGCCGCATACGATATTCGGCACCGATGCGGCGTTTAGAGGAGTGATGGAAACCGTAATAAGTTTAAAGTCAGGGATCTGTCAGGGAATTTAAAGGCGTTCAAGAGAAGGAACCCTGTCACATTTTAGCTCTGTGATGGAAAACGACTCTGTTGTTAGGAAAGACATTTTTTCCAGCAGCTCCTTCTCCGCCTCCGGACTGCCATCACGAAGATCCATTAAGGCTCTGTAGACGTTCAGAACCCTGGTGTGTGCCTGAATGCCAGTGTCATTTGTGTTGCTCTTCTGGGTTAAAAAAACAAAAAAAAAAAAACAGAAGAACAGCAACAACAACGAAAAAACAAGTTACTTGGTGCTGACAGCAACAGAGGACACAGTTAGAGTGACCGCTCTCCTATCAGCATCTTCACACACACACACACACACACACACACACACACACACACACACACAGTAGGGGGGTGGGATTTGAATATTCTCAAGCAATTTCTTCTTTCTATGCATCCTTGCTTTCATATGTTTATTCCTTTCATCGGTGCCAGCGGATAGCTTCGCATTTGCTCAGAATTCCACAGCTGTTCAACAAATGCATTCATTTAAATTTTCCTTTTTTTAATATATGTATATATATGTATGTGAGTGGAAAGCTGACACTTTCATTTGTGTCCTCTGCATGCTTCGTGGCACTGGACGTAGATATAAAAAAAAAAAACCTCTCATCTCTAAATGTCAAAACATTTGAAAGTTTTTTCCTGAGAAGTTGTCGTCTCTAAGGGTTTGGGGGGGGGGGACAGCATTGCATTTATTTGCACTCCATGTTTGATGAGTCACGGAAACAGAAGGAAAGAAATGTGCAGCTCAGCACTGCCATTAGATTCATTATTATTATTATTTTTTGGAATTGTTTTTTCCTTAGACAGTGACTGACATCTGTTTACATCATCTGACATCCAGCGCTCTCTCCGAATAGAAATAACTGCATGTATTCATTTTGCTCAGGATAACGATCTTCCCTCAGGACTACATGCGTAAGCCCCTTTTTTCTTTTTTTTTTTTAAATGCGTGAAATGTAGCTCCGGCTGCAGGAGTATTAACATTTGGGTGATTGATGTAGCTCTGTGAGATACTTATGACATTTGCGAAACTCTTTAGTCTTCTTAGTCTGTTTTTGTTCCGCAAATCAAGCCCCGAGATTACGCATGCACTAGCATTTCATTTGGTTTTGTTTTTTTAATAAGCAAGTGCTAGACCATGTTAGTACTAAACCATGAATTTTTTTTTCCCAATTAAGTTTTATTTATGAGAGGACTGTGACCTGTGACAGAGATTATCTTCTGCCTGACCGTCTCTGGTTCAGGGAGGGAACCTATTTGCAAGTCTGCGCTCCCCGGCTCCTGGTGAATGGCTTTGAAGATAACAGAAATTCGTATTGTCAGGCACTGCAGGGCTGCGGAACATTTATATATATATATATTCCCCCCATTTTTACAACATGAGGTACACATGTAACAAAAATGTCCAATCAGCATCACATGGTTGCAACACAACAAATTTCGGCATACAGTACAACCAGTAAGTATTTCCACTTTGAAATTTTCACGCATAAAGACGACCAAAATTGAAAAATAGAAGATTGGGGGGGGGGGGGGGGGGATGGGGGGGTTCGGGGGTGATTAAAAACTGCCTGGAGTCTCAATTTCTGCTGCAGCGTTCAGATGATCAGAATCTGTTGTAAACAACATGGAAATTATTTTTCCTGTTACTGAATCATTTTCAAAAAACTAAAACAAAAAAAGCATAAAGGCACAGCTTAAGGGCATTTTACCCACAATACTCCTTTAAAAAATGATATCTTCTTACTATATGTACTGTAAAGCTTTACCAATTAGCAGGTACACACGTTTCTTTGATGTGCTTATATGACTTGAGCTGTGAAGAATTAATGACCACCATTTGAGTAATCAGATTTGACTATGCAACATAAATTACAACGGCATGCAATGGTACGATATAATATATTAATAGTGAAGGACTAAAGTGATAAAATAAATATGGAGTTATTACACATCTCGAAATATAATTTCAGAATTAGCTGGATGCAGAATCCAGTAAACGTTAAATCAGTGTTATAATAGGAAACATTAAACATTAAATGAAATTGAATAGGTATTCTATACTAAAAATACACTTTCACTGGAACTGTGTAACAGCTTATTAATTGTATGGCAGTTGGCTTAATGTTGGCTACTGGATTTGCACAATCTAATAAACAGGTTAATATTAGCTAATTTGCTAGCTTTTGATTTAAACAAACAAACCAAAAAAAAAGTCCAGAATTTATTTTGACTTTCACTGGTGCTGGCCAGCAGTGTTGGGTGTAACGCGTACCATTAGAGTACTTTTTTGATGTAACGAGTGATCTAATGCGTTAGGTCCGCCATTTACTGTAGGTACTCAGTTATTTAGTTATTTTTTCAAAAATGTAATCTGTTATTCAGACAATTAATGTAATCCGTAAGCCAGACAGCAGTCATGCCCAATCTGTTATTGTGTTTGTGTGTTTAAGAAAGTCGTCCTACAAGCCCCGCCCCCGATAACCCGCCCCCCTCTGCCATTCCTGCTGTTATAGCTCTATCTCACCTATGCGATTTGACCATGAGAGGACCGACACACGGAAAGATTGAAACCTACGGTAATCACATGGCCAAAACTCGCGGTGAATCATGATGAACTGTACTTACGGCCACCGCGCGAAACCACGTAGATAAGTAAACAGATTATGGGCCAAACTTTACTGAGTGATAATGGTAGAATAATTATAAAGCTCTTGCCTAAAACAATATGCATGAGGAATCAGAAAGAAGTTTTCATTTTCTGCAATGGAAAATTACTCGAACTAGTTACGCTGTAATGTAACTGCTTACTTTTTAAAGAGAGTAATTTTGTAATGTAATTAGTTACTTTAAAAAGTACATTCAGGTCATCAGCTAACTTCATTTTATTGCCACCTTACTTTGCTGAGTCTAGACCTAACCAACTGAATACTGTACAAAGACGTTCTATACAATTGTTTGCTTCCAACACCATGGTAACAGTTTGGGGATGAACCACATACTTTTGTCCATATAATCTTTATTACAGTAGAAATGGTCCCGTACATTATATACATTATCTGCACCTACAGATAACATTTGTGTGTTACTTATTATCCGATTTAGTATCTAATATTTGCTGCAAAAAAAACAAGATGTTGGCACCACAGGGTATTTTTCAGCTACCTCAATTTGGTCTTAAAGCTGCGACTCTGGCGTTTCCGTCACTAATCGTCCTGCCCCTCGCTTCATTTGCCCCATGGACAACCCGGCACCGTTGCCTAAACTCTGTATTCATGCTTCAGCAATACAACAGCTGTTCTACAGACATAAAACTGGACTTTATTGTTCTGCTCTATGCAGCAGCAGACCACTTGAATGTTCTGTACGATTGTGACCTTTAAAGTGCCGCATTAGATATAGTGCACACAGAGAGTGCTGAGACCAGAGCCGCAAATATGCTTTTTGAATTGATTACGCAATTAGCCTTGTCCCCTGATTATGATCGGCATGCTTTTTTCCCCCATTGTCGGCTATGATACACCCACCACTGATGACATCACCAGCTGCGCGCTCAGTCGGCAAGGTCATCTCTCAGTAAAAAACCGGCGAGGCGAAGCGTTAGGCCGGCCACCTGTTGTAATCTTGCTCAGGGAAACCTTGCTTCATTTCCTCCCTAATGCAATTAAGCCTGCCTGCATTTTATTTTGAAGCAGTGTTTATGCTTCCCTTTATATCACACCAAATTATGGACAATATGTGTGCATGTGTGTGTTCTCGACTCATTAGTACTGCGGTATGAAACGCCATTTTTATACACCCGATTAAAGCCTGATTTACGCCGTGCTGCAATTCCGTGTTCATTTCAGATTATTACTTGTCACACTGTATGAGGTGATCTCGGCTGGAATGAAATCTTGGCTGAATTCTAATACTGATTGCGCAGTAAGTCTGTATTCACAGTGTCAGATTACACGATGCAGATCCTCTAACAATAAAGCTGCGATTAAAGAAATCAACTACAGCACTCATCGATGAGCCTGATTTGGACAAAAAACAAGCCGCTTTCATAGAAGTAGTAATGAGCTTTGATGTAGAAGGTTGTACAAGAAGTATTTTGTCAGCCAGTTACTGTAGGTGACAGCAGGATAACGCATAAAGCCTTCCAGATACTGTACAGGTCAAGAGTTTGGGTAAGTGGTCACATCGTATATCATAATGAGGACTTCTTGCTGAGAGAGATTAGAGGAAAATGGCTATTGTAACACAAACAAACACTGTTTTTAACCTAACCCAAACTGGGTGGCCTAACGTCAACCCAACCAGGAAATCAACATCCTAAAGTCTAGAGGTTGAGTGAAGAGGCACAGAACCCAAATTGCTGGAGATCCAGTGTGAAGTTTCCAGAATCACTAATGGTTTGGGTTTGGTGTGTCATGACATCTACAGTACTTGTGTTGGTCCACTGTGTTTTTTCTCAAGTCCAAAGTCAACGCTTAAGATTTTAGAGGACTTTTCCAGCAGGACCTAGCCCCAGTCCACAATGCCAAAACTACTACAAACTGGTTTGCTGACCAAGATATTATTGCGCATGATTGACCAGCCAACTCACCTGGCCTAAGCTCCACAGAAAATATCTAGGGTATTGTCAAGAGGACACTTGACCCAACAAATCACATGAGCGGAAGGCTGCTATCAAAGCAACCTGGTTTTCAGTATCGCCTCCATGCCATGTCGCATTGTGGCAGTAATATGTGCATAAACACAATTTTTTTCGTAATGCATATATTGTAAATAATTTGGTGATTGATCTTTGGAAGTATTTTTAATATTTTGAAATATTAAATTTTTATTTTTATAATAGTAAATTAAAACAAACAAAAAAAGGCTCAAAATATTTCACTTTACATGTCAGTAATCTAGAATATACTGTACGAGTTTCACATTTTAAATGAAATTTGAATATTATTTTCAATATTCAATAGTATTGAAAAGCGCTATTACAGTATAAGCACTACCATTAAATTGCTACTGTGGATGAAAGCTTCATACTGCACAGATATAATAATGATGTCTATGTTTTTATCTGTAGCTCGGAAAAGAGCTCTCATACAGGATACACAGTTTTTCTGTCTGTATCTTGTTTAAATTCCATGTGTGTTTGTGTGTGTGTGTCAGTGTATTTAATCTGCAAAGCAAATGGCTCCAGCAGCTGCAGGGCCCGGACTTAATCAGCTGTTGAGATTTCTTTACTGAAAGGAGCCTCCATTCTACCACACTGAAGTGCAACACGGAGTGATCGACATGCCAACCACCTGTCACTCACTCACACACACACACACACACACACACACACACACACACACACACACACACACACACACAGAGGTGAATCAGAGATGAATTCCACTCAAAAGACAAACACACACACACACACACACACACACACACACACAGATGGAGGTGAAAGAGAGATGAACTCCAGTCCATCTACCCTCAGATGATTTGGCTGGAGTGTTGTGGGAGGTGGAGGAAGTGCTGCTCTAATTGGACATGTCTGTCTCGGTCTCTGCTCAGGACTCAGCTGGCCGGAGCATGATGAGAGCTTGGAGAGGGCACAGCATTATTTTTAAGACAGAAAAACACTGAAAGGGAGTAATAATGCTCGTAAGATTACACCTGGCTTGGTTTCGCTCCTTCTTCAGTCATTCATGGCACACTGCAGTGCTGGAGTTCTCCTTGTGAAGGCCTATAAATGTATTTCTAATATATATATATATATTACAATGGGCTTTGGATGTGGAAAAGTATTAACATCCCCATATATGGCAAGTTGCGCAAACAATTCTTTTTTAAACAAAAGCTATTTAAAGAATTACTGTTTTATTACTGTTCATGCATAACTCAGTAAACCTTTCCTTTAGATTAAGTTTTAACAATGATTACACAGATTGCTGTTTAAAAAAACAAAAACAGCAAAATTCTGGGCTAATATGATGTTTAAAATTATAATTTGGCCGACAGCTTATGCCAATACCAATTTCTTTATTATTATTATTATTATTATTATTATTATTATTATTATTTATGCCCACTTCGGGTGCCAGGAAAACAAAGCAATTTTCATTATACTCACTTATTATACAGTATGAGTCAATGACTGAATATCTTTGAATGAGTAGAAAATCATCATACAAATTTATGAAACAACCTTTAATACGAGTCCAACCATATTCCACATGACCGATTCTACCTGTTGAAAAGCCTTTTCATCCTGCTATACAGCTGCCTGCTTTATAAGAAAAAATCTGAACTTACATAGCCTGACACGGCCTTTTTGTGAAACATAAATGTAATTAAATTATAAATATTAAAGATTTTAGAGGGAAAAAAAATAACATTCTTGCTCGTAGTGTCTTCTTTTGAAATGTTACTGAAGCATGTCTTACAAACTGCATAATGTATTGCTGAGCTGATTTACACAGAAATACTTTAGCAGTGATGAGAATTTCTTGAAACCAAACCAAATGTATATGTTGTTTCTGTAATGCTGGGTATTATAGCACCACTTAGTGGAATACATTTACATTTTATTATGCCTCCTTTAAATCTGAGCAGTTGAAGGCTCAAGGGCACAACTGACTCCTTTGGGTCAATAATCCAATGCCTTAACCCTTGAGCTACCACTGAGTATAGAATCATTCAAAGATTCAGTTCAAGATTTAAGATTCAAAGAACTTTATAAATCCCAGAAGGAAATTGCTTATATTATCATTTCGAAAACTGTCACTGGGTATTGTGATGCAACTGATACAAATTCGATCACTTATCTCGATCATCTTATTTGCGAATTTTTAATGCCATCTTATATAGTGATACCAGTGAACATGGTAAATATTAGCTGATATCAGTGTACAGTTGATAAATCTGTGCATCACTGTCCATATATATATACTACAAGCTTAGTCCTCAGCAATGTGATGCCTGTTTATGTTGGTAAGGTTTTTGAGTTTTGTTAAGTATATATATATATATACTTAGCACCCCCTAATTTAATAGTATGACTTTATAGTCTCTTGGATCATTTTAGTTCCTTGATTGCTTCAGTTCATTGATGTTTTTGGCCCTTTGCTTATTCACAGCTCTGTAAAGGTCTTGCCACAGCATTACAATTGGGTTGGGGTCTGGACTTTGACTAGGCCATTCCGAAACCTTGGTGTAGAACTGCCATCTTGATGTAGATTTACTGTTGTGCTTCAGATCATTGTCCTGTTGCAAGACTGAATTACCTCATATTTGCCTTTAGAATACTTATATGGTCAACTCAATGACTTCAAGGTGCCCAGGTCCAGTGCCATGATTGGTGAAAACCAAGTACAGCATTTCATCAGAAACACTTCATACTCACTGTCAAGCACGGCGATGGAGGGGGTGATGATTTGGACAGCCACAGGACCTGAATGCTCCAGACCAGCAAACTGCCCAAACTTCTGCTTTTATAGAGGTCTTCACACCCAATGATGAACAATTAATCAAGGGCTTACCCCTTGTGGAAACACTTAGTATTATCGAATGGTTATTATTATGTTTTTTTTTGTACGTCAGCGATATTGTCTTATGTATTTATTTGGTTCTGTTTTCCAAAACTACCTAGTAGCTTTAACGTCTCCAATTAATAAATATTTGTATATAAAACACATTATTAAAATCTCCAAAATTAGTTATTTAAAGTGTGCTGTTAATGTTTAAGGTAAAATATTACTCAGTTACTACCTACTACCTATTTCTTCCCCTCACATTGTGAATATCACGATTAAAGGAAGAATCTGATCTAACCTTAAAAAAGAGGGAGAGAGAGAAAAAAGCAGGAAAAAGCAAATTCAAACATAACAAAATGGAGGGAATGTTTTTTTCGCTTTCTCTTTTTTTATGTATAGACACAGTACAAACCCATGTGACTGTCCAAAACGATGAAAAAGTGAACCTATAGTGACCCTGACTAGGCAATTACAAAACATGCAGTTAACTAATTGTTTAACATCGCTCGTTCGTGTTAATGATGAGGTCTTTGTTTCTCCCACAAGCTTCATATTTACACTCTGGAAGGAATAAATTTCCTGCTAACTTTCTGTTTGCTCCCTGGGATCCAGGAGCTGGGTTTTTATACGAACGTCTAATAAACCAGATGTCTTGTGTAAGTTTATGGCACAAAAATGAGAGAACAGTGCTCCCCTAGTTGCATAAGAATACCTTTTCTGCTAAGCCTGAATAATATATCTGTTATATACTGTATATTCCCAGTGTGAATGAGTATGTGAGTTTGAGTGTGCGTGTGTGTGTGTGCGCGCTCCATGCACCCCATCCAGGGTATACTCTACCTCGTGCCCACCAAGTCTCCTGGAATAGGCACTAAAAGTAAGTGAGTGTACACCTATTAGCCGTAATATTAACAGCACATAACATGTTAACAATGATTATTAGTTATCAGTGTTGGGTGTAATGCATTAGAGTACTTTTTTGATGTAACGAGTAATCTAACACGTTATGTCCGCCATATAAGTACTCAATTATTTAGTTTTTTTATGTAATCCGTTACTTAAACATAAGTATTTGGAAAAATACTCTAACTATTTACTTTTATCAGAAAGTAACGCAGTAATTTAACTAATTACTTTTCACTGACAGTAATTTTGTAATGTAATTAATTACTTTAAAAAGTAACGTCCCCCAAAACTATTAGTTATATACCAGTAAACCCAAAACTCACCCTTGCTTGTGGGGATCAAAGGGTCCGATCCGATCCCAAAGAAACGCCAATGCAGCAACAAATGCAGGGACCAGCAGGCAATGAGCCCAAGGTTCACCTCCAAACTCGCTAGATCCCAATCTGATTGAGCACCCATGGGTTGCATTGGACAAACAACTCCAATACACAGAGGTCACATCCCACAACACCCAAATAATCTGCTGCTGTCAACGTCTTGCTGAATTTATAATTTAAGTTTTTTTTTTTTTGTGTGTGCAATGGCTACTTAAACAAATATCCCACGCTGGACATATCCCAGCTCTCCTCGCTACTTTCTGCTGCTGATGTTTCAGCTTTGGAATCTTATCTTAAAAACACAATGTAGCTATTTGGGACATTTTAATTATTTTTTTCAGGAAGCTTTTAATTTTTGGCAAAAAGCCTGTTGCACATTTCAATTAGCCTTTCCCTGGATAATGCGTTTGTTTTTCTTTGACTTCTTTACACTTTTTTCTTTCTTAACTTAGTGTAGCTCTTTCAAAATAAAATGCTGCTTTAGGACAACGATACTGCACACTTGTTTAGGTTTGCATTGTAAAAAAGCAAGTGTGTGAACTGTCACATCCAAGCCGTACCACTCTGGTCAATTAACTTATTCAAATTATTCTAGACCAGACGCATGTTGTCAGGGTTCGGATCATATCAGTCTGGTTGCTTTGTCCAAATTTGGGACTCTTCTGTCCTATTCTTGTGCACATTCACCAGACAAAGCAGCGAGTGGGAGTAGGAGGCTACACCTCTCGACACACACCTCTGTGCCGAATTACAGCAGAACTCTTTTTATTCAGCCTATTTTCAGGCCAAACGTAACCAGAGTTGGGGGGGGGGGGGTATAAAAGCGTATATACTGGTATATAACAGGACACTGTAAGTACTCTGTACAGCTCAGATGATAAAAAGTGTGGTCTGGTTCAGGTGTGGTATTAGATTCTGTTCTGGACAAACGTTTGCTCTCGTTCTTCTTATGAATAACACTTGATAAAATGTCTGTTTCTGAGCTACCTTTCATGTATTTCTTCTGCGATCTTATGCTTCAGCATTCCTGACCCATCATCTTATAGGTGAAAAATTCACTACATGAAGTTTAAACAAAAGCTTAAAAGAGAAACTAATAGGTGCTTGTTTTGAGCCATGTTGCTAGCAAGTTTTCGACGGGGACAGCAAACTTAAACATTTAATTTAGTCTCAGTTTATCCGTCTGTTTGGGTATTTGTCTGGCTGTTGATCTACAGTACAGCTCTCTTTTTCTGTTTATCCATGCAATTCAAGATAATTCAATTCGATTTTATGTATACAGCCCTTTTAATACTGGTCGTTGTTAAAAAAGGTCTACAGAGTAAAAAAAAATCAGGAAATAAGTTAGAAAAATGTGAGGAACTATGTATAACATGTAATATGATATAATTATAAATACCTAGACAGGTACATTTTCTGAAGAAAATGTGAGTGGTGCTTGCCATGGCAAAACTCCACTTTATAATGCCAGTCTTTATAATGCCAGTCTACATGATAAGTTGCTACGGTGTTTAAAAGTGGTTGCTAAGGCGTGGCTTGACAGCTTCACATTGATCCTGAGAGACTGATTGGTTGCCTGAGCAAAATGAGCCCCACCCCCATGTCTCCATGACAAGAGGATCTACAGTAAGGTTCAGTTTCAAAGTTCCTATGGAGGTTACCATAGCGAGGAATGCAACTGCGAGCACTTCCTGTTTGAGTATCTTCGTGGGGAGTATAAGGGACAAATTTGGGCGCCTCTTGCAGCCCAGGGCTACAACTTATTCCCTCGTGCGGGGTATCTTCTGACACAGCTTACAACCTCTGCAAATATGGTCAATTTTATATTCTTGCTTTGACCATCAAAGTTGTTCCGAATGTTATAAGTCTATGGGATTTTTTTTTATCCCTAAGAATAGTCATAGCATCCCCATTCCTGAATAAGCCACACGATTTAACACCTCTTTCATAGGTCTACGACAAACGGTACAGGACTAGTTACACACCAAATGTCCGGAAGAAGAATTAGAAAGAAAAATAAGACAGCAAGATAATACAAATGATGGTTTGCTTCGCAAGCACTACTTATTACGGATTTGTCCCTGATAAGGAAGCCTGGAGCAATGATGGCAAGGGAAAATTCCCTGAGATCACAGTAGAAAGAAACCTTGTAAGGAACCAGATTTGACCAGAAACTCATCCTCATTTGATATAAAAAGGATGTAGCAGGGATTGATTTCCGGTCGTACTGTGTGCTATGAGGTTAAAGGTTCAAGTCCTAAAACAAGAATGGTGTTTAAGTTAATATGAAGTCCACTTTTGTTGTTGGAGACTGTGGGGAAAACTATTGAGCGGCTGCCCGCATTATTATCATGGCCATGTGGATCCACCACACGCAAGTAGACCACATAGGGCACATCCTTAGCACCTCCATGTGACGAGAGCTCCAACCAGAATTAGGGCACAAGGATGTGTCAGACAGGTCCAGAGGGCAGAAGGGGTCAGGATCGCTGGCAACTCAGGAGTGCCATGTGTAGCAGTTAGAAATAGTCACAGACTCATAACAGATAAGGTCACTGTATATTTTGTGCAGTCAGGAACTCTGGCAGGACTAACTACAGTACAACAGCATAACTCAAAGAGAGAGCGAGAAGGAAACACAGATATGAGGGCTCCATGGAAAGTAAAGCAGCCAGTCACTTCATCACCAACAAACCTGAGTGATCATTAAGAGTGGAGGAAGACAGCATGCAGACTTAACAGTTCACTATTAAGCTCTAGATCTATGAGTCCCCCAGATTTACACCTTTATCTAAGACAAATCTACTCACAAAACGCTTAGCTAAATAAATAGGTTTTCAGCCTAGACTTAAACACTGAGAGTCCAAAACATTAATCTGAAGACTATCCTTTTAGTTTGGGGATTTGTAAGAAAACCTCCCTTATCTAGTTGTCAGCTACCCTGTCTGTCTTTTTTTGAATAGACGAGTTATGGTATAACTATTTATATACTACAGTACAGTTACATTGCAGTTGTGCATGATGCTCATTAATGTCTTTAAACCCTAAACTCCCATGGTGCATTGCTGCTCACCATTCATCCATTCATCCATTCATCCATTCATATTCATTAAAATGGTTAAGGTAGCAGTGGATCCGAAGCCTATCCCAGGAACACTAGGCACAAGCCAGGAGTACATCCAGGATGGGACACCAAATCCAAATCCTTTTCATAACATGTTTACTTTTATCGCGTATGTTTAAAATGCCTCAGACTGGAATAGCTTATTATTCTTGAATTCTGGATCAACGCTATTTAATGCTGAAGATGTATTTTATTTTTTTCATATTGCATATTGAGTAAAATATACTATGTGCTGCCTAAATTTATTATTGTTTCTGCTTTTCATAAGGGTCTAGTGAGTTTTAAAAAAAGTCTCAAAATCATAACAGTGGTATTATGATTATACGTATGCAGTGTGTATACACATATCATTCCCCTGCGTTGACTGTGAGAGAATCTTTGACAATGTGTTACAGTATGGAGAAGGAAAAAGAGCAGCGGAGGGATAAGAGGCACATCCTTTCATGTTTTTAGCTGCACCTGTGATCCGAGCATGCCACTTATCCTAAAACTCATCATTGTTTCCTCTCCTTCCATCTCTCTCTATCTCTCTATCTCTCTCTCTCTCTCTGTGAAGGGCGAGCCGAGTCAGTGGCCACGTTCAAGGGCAGCGAGTTCTTCAGCTACAACCTGTCTCAGACGCCCATCCAGAGCAGCTCGGACGATATCACGCTATCGTTCCGTACGGTCCAACGCAATGGCCTGCTGCTGCACACCGGGAAAGGTGCCGATTACGTCAACCTGTCACTGAAAAACGGCGCTGTCTGCCTTGTTATCAACCTGGGCTCGGGTGCCTTTGAGGCCCTGGTGGAGCCATCAGATGGAAAGTTTAACGACAACGTCTGGCACGCCGTACGCATCGCCCGCAACCTGCGCCAGGTAAACAAGAGGATGAACCGATCTCTTACACCCTCACACGGGTGCCATAAACAACCACGGTGTCAAATACATACAAATTTATACTAATTTGTCAATCACAACCAAAGTCGTCATTGGTTTATGTTCGGAAGTAACCCTAATAGATTTAATTGTAGCTAGCTGGAAATCAAGTAAAATTCTTAGCTTTGAAATGCCTGGACGCCCTAGTCTTGTCTTTTGCTACTGTATGTAAAATGTCTACTTTTTAAGAAGTTTGTTTTTTTGGGCCCACTTGCACTGACTACCAATCACAGAAATTGAGTTTATCTTGTTTAATTGCTATGACTGTTAAAATGCCTTAGAATACTGCATTCCACCTACAGTACTACACCTTGCTCTGAAAAACTTGGGTTGTATCAGGAAAGATCATGGAAGTGGATGTTGTACGGGTAGTGTACCTTGAATGAGAATATTTGAAATTTTAAAAATATGACAAACACACTTGGAACAAACAAATCGATCTGGATAGGGTGCAGTTTGACTTTGTGTCTTGCACTCTTTCCAAAATCAGTCCCTGTCTGCCCACAAATAGGTTGTGTGCTACTGTACTTCTGTAAAACGTTCTGCCCTGTTAAACGCCTGAGGCAGAGGAACCTTAAATCCAACAAGCTGAAAACGAACATGTTCTTGTCATGTGGTCTTCTTTGCATTGACTTGCTTTTTTATCAAGTCCTGTTTTGTAGCCGGGGAAAATCACCGCTTCAATTAAACACACGACACTAAGGTTACAATACTCTCACGTCTTGGAATATACAGTATTGTCAGTAAAATCATCCAGATGTTGACCTGTTTCCGTGTTGGCTAATAAACACTGTGTATATAAAAGATCAGGTCCAGTTTCACCCATATCACAAATCTCATTAACACATAAGACACTCAGAAAGGATTTTTATATAAATAAATATTCTATCAAATAAACAATCCTCTG
This sequence comes from Clarias gariepinus, assembly GCF_024256425.1. NCBI lineage: Eukaryota > Metazoa > Chordata > Actinopteri > Siluriformes > Clariidae > Clarias > Clarias gariepinus. Next base: position 6,935,522 of record NC_071118.1, on the reverse strand, counting down.
TTCACGGGCTTACAACAATGCAGTATAAGGTAGTGACCTATTCAGATATAAAAATATGTAAAACAACAAATGTAAAATCTAAGTGTGAAATGGGTTAAGGCTGCGTTCTGACTGTTTGACACTAGAATAAAATAATGTTAATGGTGACACAATGATGATACTCCATTAACAGCTTTACCTTTGCCATTATTATAATTATAAATTATGATTCCTGACTGATGACAACATATAGCATACTGTATAGTTTACTCTGGTTTAGGAAAATAACACAGAATTTAAATACTATAGCTTCATAAATATAACGTAAATGGTAAAACATAAATATTTAGTAGCAAATTTTAGTTTTTATTACTAAAATGAAACCCCTATACACACTTTGAGAAACCCTGCTCTAAACTTCTCTCTCACTCACTCTCTCACTCACTCTCTATAACATTTATCCTACACGGTTGCGGGCGGCTTGGAGTCTATGCCAGGGTATTCAGGGCACTAGGCAGGGTATTATACATCCTGGATGGGGTGCCAAACCATCGCAGAGCACAAGCATGCACACCCTCAGTCGCACGCTAGCTGCTAGCTCCTGGCTTTTCCAGGCATAACGGCACACACAGTTGTTTCCAACATTCATCACCATCCATGTTGGAACTTCCAAAGCGGTGCAGCTGTTGTCCACAGTAGGCTGCTTTTCACACAGACAGTGCAAGCAAGCGTGTATAGGTGTAGGTGTGTGTGTGTGGATCACATGACTCCGTAGCCAGCCAGATGCTCATGGCTGGAGCTGCGTTGTGTGCGATAGAGATGGACTGCGTGAGGTCTCGGTTTAATTGGAATCAGATGGCCTCGCAGGTGCTCCAGTTCAGCGAGACTACAGGCTGTTTTGGATGGTGTCCACCTAATAGCACAAACCCACGGAGGCTTGTGGGAGGGGGGGTTAAGGAGGTAATGTAGCTAATGCAGCTTTAGAAAACTGCTTTCATTTATGGGCCAACCTGAAAGGAGGAGAAGCAGCACAAAGACTTCATTTGCCAGTGTTTACACTGTCACTTTAAAGAAGCAAGGCTTGTGCAAAATAATTAAAGTGAATGAGCAACACACGTTATGATTAAGTAAAGCATAAAGGATTTTTGTTTGATAGTTAAGGGTATTATATGACTTCAGGGGCAGAACTTGAAGTCAAAATTGGTAGACAAGGCTGTTTTCCAGGCCACTATTTGCTGCCCCGCCCTTAATTGTATATCTTAATAACAGTATTGAAATTAATTGAAAAAATTCTAAGTGCATTATGGGTGTTTTGCTGTCCTGTATCACCTTATTTCCTAAGTTTGGACACTCACTTATGACAGGGAAATCTGGATGCTTACAAGTGGCCCCTCTGTGTTTGTGTGTAAGTGTGTGTGCCTGTTTATTTGAATTCCAGCTAAAATTGGTTGAATATGATTGAAGTGGCTTCATGCATGTTCGGTCTGTGCCTCTCTGTTTTGTCTCTCAGTGATTGCTGAAGAATAATCCTGTAAATATGCTCCAATTACGCTTGCAAATATAATCATTTGCATTCAGTCAGGCTTCCATGTAGTGCGGGCGGTTGGGGGGGTAGGAGGTGGGCAAGTTGGGGAGGTGGAGGGTAGTGGTTACTCTTGTTCATTTAGCCTAACCTAGGAAGAAAAACACTCAATAACCAGCTTGATAGAAGATTTTTTTTTTTTTTTTTTTTTTTTGATGGAGGCCTGCGCGCTGTGCTAATTTTCCAAGAACTGTTTTCCTTGATTGAACGTTTTCAGCCTGATCATTATTCGTCATCGACTATATGATGGAGCACAGGCCCAAGTAGTCTGTCAGGCGCCCGCGCTGATTAGCCTCCCATCTGATTGTTGTAACCTTTCGTTCGAGTCACTTACAGAGCTGGAGTATTTTGCACATCTGATAATGGCTAGTAACATTTCGTTGTTTTCATTTGCGCGCGGCGAAGCTACAGCATTTCCCTGACCCGAGTGGTGTCACGCTGACATTTTCTTACGACCGTGTACGCTGATTGTATTTTTTGTTTTTTCCCGTAAACCAGAAACAGCTGCAGAATGTTTTAGTGCGGCTGACATTTCCCCGAAAACCGCCGCACGCCATCTCTCTCCTCTTGCCTGCTTCTCCAGCTCAACCCTCCTGCCCTTCTTCTTATCATTTTACTGTCAATGATTCACTTAACTCTGTTTCTTTCTTTTCTCTCCTGCTAACAAAAGCCTATAAGCGGCAGTGGATTCGCAAATGTTTATCTTGTGCTAATGTCCTTTTATCGTTAATCCTTTCGTGAAATGTAAATCATTTTGACATTGTCCAGAAATAGAAAAAAAATTAGCCTATTAATAAAAGTGATATCTCATCTTGCGGAAGACAAAGATTTATTAGTGAAATTATACGGATGATCATTATAAAGTATCATGATTTTTTTATTATTATTATTTTTACATTTTTCGGACCAGCTTTTTATGATTTATAATTCAGCTTTTTTGCGTGGTCCATCCATCCATCGTGTATACAAATTAAGCCAGATTTATGGTTGTAAGCCAAGTCTAAGCATAGCCTGCTTATCCAAAGCGACTTACATTTTTATCTCTTTTTACATCTGAGCAGTTGAGGGTTAGTGGTCTTGCTCAAGGACCCAACAGCGACAACTTGGTGGTGGTGATTAACTTAGTAATCGTCAGATCACTAGTCCAAGTCCATTGTGCTACCCCTGCACAATGGTCAATGATTGTGCTTAATCATTGTGCTACCCCTGCTTTTTAGGGTCGTATATGTTTCCCATACACCCAGTTTCATAACCAGTAAAGACATAAAGGACGGGTCATATGTGGCACGCTCATGAAGTTCGCTGCAATGTTCCTTCTGCTTCTGAGTCAGTAGCTTCGGGACAAACTTGGCAGCAACACAGCTCATGTTGAAATTACACGTGAGGATTGGCTGGACTGTTCCGTATGGCATACTAACAATTAAAGCAATGTGGTGGATTGTTCTACAACAACGATCATGTGCAAGTTGCTGAATGGTTTCGATATTTCTGGGGGTTGAGTCCGTTGAAGGTCTTCCTTGATGAGCCGAATCTTGTCAAACGCCCCAGGTTTACCCCAAATTTGCCCAGAATTTCACATTCGTTCTTTGTTCTAACTTGCAGTCCATCATGACAGGTCAGTAAGATGTTTAACTCGATTTAAAAATGGAAGTGTAGAAGAATAAGCTGGAAATGGATGCTACCAGGGAACGATGGGACGTGTTGTTCCATTTCTGGGGAGGTGCACGTCCAGCTGTATGAGCCCTAAAATTTAAATTTGATGCAGAAGCATAAATCAGGCTTTATCTAATGTAGGGTGGTGACTGGAGCCTACTGTATCCCAGGGCATCTCATCACAGACTAGACTGTGGGAGGAAAGCAGAGTCTCTGGACAAAACCCACCAAGCATGGAGAGAACATGCATAATCCTTGTAAACCTGGAGATCCGAGCCGACAGTGCTAACCAGAGATAAAATCATATATTTAAAATATCATTAATAATCATTGTCTCTTTGTATAAGGACTACAAATGATTATTTCTTAGGAAATGCTCCTTTTTCATATGTACCTTTTTTTTCTTTTATCACACGCCATATGGCTGGAATTTGAGAGAATGGACTTGGGAACTTATTTAAAGGTATCAAAAGTATCTAACATGCTGTAATTAGAGATAGTGCTTGCAGAGAAAGTTTGACAGTCCTCCAGAAGTCCTTCAGCTGCACAATGCAGAGATCTGCTTTGTTCAGAACACACACCTACACTATTTATCTGCGGATCTGCTGTGAAACATTTTGAATCCAGATGTTCCTGTCATGCTCAATATGAGTTCTATGAAACATAGAAAAATCTCTTACCTACAGTAGGGGTGTAATGATCCGCCATGTTGTATCGTTGAGTACAAGGCTCACGATTTAAATACATATGCGTATCGAACAGCCGCTAATATGTTCTAATGACCGGAATAGTAAGATTTTTTTATTTGTGACATGTACCTTACAGCACAGTGAATTTATTTATTTCGGATATCCCAGTTAGAAAGCATAGTGCAGGATCAGCCAGGATATAGCGCTGATTTTCAACAGCTCAACAGGGGGCTTGAACCCCCGACCTTCAGGTCAGTAGCCCAGTAACCAACAGCCTTAACCGTTTGAGCCACCACTGCCAAGCTAATGGAAACTGAACATTTTCTCTAACTTCCTGTTTTTCATAAATAAAAAAAAACAGGTTCATTCTTTTCAGAAACATGCTGTTTTATAACCCTAGAGCTAGTCGACTAGTCGACCCTAATACCTTTTCATCTGTGCCAACATCATGTAGACAAAAATTAGAAGTCTCTCTCTCTGGCTCTGTGTCTCTGTGTCTCCAGGCATAGCTGCAGATATGAAATGCTAGTCAGTATAGAAAAAAGCAGACTCTCCCCTTAAGGAGTCACATTCAAGTCAGGGTTGCCAGGGTTGTGGATTTTTAATCGGGATAGTTTTGAATTAAGATAAATAAGAATGAAAATAAAGAATATTTCCACCTTACATATTTTAGTAAACAATACTTGTAAATACAGTAAACAACAACCCTGCATCCTAGTAAACGCTTGGCCGACGAGGTAATGTTTAATTTGCGAACATTCACTTTGTTACAGTCTAATGCACACCTTTTTAAAAAATGATCTTGTTCTTATTATTATACACTTAACCACTAACCACTGTTAACCGCTAAGCTGACACGGTGGCTTAGTGGGTAACACTGTCGCCTTGCACAGCCAAGGTTGAGGGTTCAAATCCCGCCTCAGGCCTGTGTGTAAGGAGTTTGCGTGTTCTTTCTGTGCTTGATGGGTTTCCTCCCATAAGACCTGCATTTTACAGTAGGCTAATCAGCATTCGAAAACTGCACATAGTTTGTAAAATAAGTGGGCGAGTGTGTACTGTATGTCCTCAGATGGATTGACACCCCGTCCAGGGTGCACTTTGCCTCGTGGCCTAAAATTTGAAATCTACTGTAATTAGAATTTTATCCTCTTCCTATACTTCTATACTACACTGGATGTCATGGCTCTTAAAACTTCAGTTTTCCCCATTCCCTTATATACATATTTAGTGTTTTCATGCCTTACATTCCTGTTTCTCAGAGGATTCTGGTACAAAAAAAAAAAAAAAGGATAATAAAGAGCAGGATGCTTTCATCTTCCGAACGGATAGTGAGCCGACAACTGCACCACTGCATTTCCTTTTAGAGTTCAGATTAAAGCCATCATTTCTGTCGTATTTTACAATTTGAATGTTGAATCTTCTCGGCTTCATGAGCGCGCGACAGAAATGCTCCAAATAGCTCTGATACATCCAAGCTTCTGCTAAATGCCCTTCATAGGAACCTGTGTACCGTTCATGATTGAAAAGGTGAAGCATACTTTATGCTTTATGTCTCTATTAATACACGCTTCAGTGGATTGATGCATCAGGGAGAGGTGGATTATTATTATAAGAGGCAACTGTTTAAGGAAAGCTGTGATCTACGTGAATAAATTAATTAAATCATGTATAATTTTTGGAGCCCTGATTAGCCCAAATTAGTGGCTTTGCATCAAGTCACACTGGAGGCACACAAACTAGTTTAGAGCAGATGTTTTACTGCTACTAACCACCCAAAGCTGTTGGAATGGGGAAAAAAGGAAAAAGAAAAAAAAATGAAAACCTCCTTCTCTTTATTATTCTCTTTGTGTGGCTTGGCGCATCTCTCTGTGGTTTACCTTGCTGGCTCTATTTATTGCTTGCTTTGTCCGTTTATTGGTTTGATATTTTCATTACGGATGCATGAGTTCACTTCCAACTGTGCCTCAGGTCATTTCAGCTGAGTTTGGGTAGAGCTGGGTGATATGACAATAAGAGAAATGGTACAATTTCTAATATGAATCTATGATTTCATGGGATTATTATACATAATCTTTTAATTTGGTTTGCTTAACCCTGCGTTCTCACTCGCAAGCCCATGCAAAGAGAGGTGCATTTCGTTGCTGGTCATACTGGTGTCTATTTTCTATAACAAGAGCATTTTCAGTAGTCCTAGTAATTATTCAATTCAATTTACTTTCATTTATATTGCTCTTATTACAATGGTCATTGTCACAAAGCAGCTTTGCAGAATCGAAAGGCTCAGGTACAAATCTATTTGTAGAAATTTCAGTCCTGAAGCGATTGCTGGAGCGACCGCAGTCACGAGTCATCAGAGAACAGCTGTCTGCATCAGCCGAGTCCAAGACCATCTTCATGGTCAAGTGGAACCGTCCCCAGTGACCACACGCATCCCAAGCAGACCACACGGGCCCTCCATGCAACGAGATTTTCAACCAGATGCCAGGCACCAGGATGAGTCAGACAGGTCCGAGGGGGGGGTGGGGGGGTCTGCTGGATCAGTGGCAGCTTAGGAGTGCCATGTGTAGCTCTACAGAAAGAGAGTGTGTGTGTGCGAGAGAGAGAGAGGGAAAAAAGAGAACGAGGGAGAGCAGTTAGGTATGGTCACAGTCACGTAATGTATAAGGTAAATGTATATTTAGTGCAAAGTGGAAGCTGGGACATTGGGAGGACGAACGATAACAGCAAAACTAACAGGGAGAGCCAGAAGGAAAGACAGTCATGAGGGCTTTCTGGGATGTAAAGCAACCAGTGATCAATGAGAGTGGGGGAAGACGGCATGTAAACTTACCAGTTCATAACAACGCTCTGTATACATCAGTCCTCCAGATCTGCACCTTTACCTAAGACAAATCTATTTTGTAAATCTATACAAAAGGATTGGCTAAATAAATAGGTTTTCAGCCAGGACTTCCCAAACACAAATTGAAAGGCTATTCCATAACTTTGAGGCTTTGTAAGGAAAACCTCTGACCTCTGTTTGAATACAAACAACTTTATTGGTGCAATAATGTAGTGCATGGGAACTTTGTCTCATGGTCTTTTTACAACATTAAATGTGAACAAATTACACCAATCAGCCATGACATTAACATTACAGTTATATACCAGTCGACGCGTGACAGGATCAAGGCCACCCAAGGCTCATTCATGCCTGCAGGTCCCAACCTCCAGCCCATCTGACCTGATCCAATAGAAAAGCAAAGTACAGGGGCACAAATTGCTGAAAAACATCAATGGTGGCAATGATAGACAGGCGCCAGAACACAGTGCACTACGACCTGGGGTCCGGCAGTCAAAGAGCCCAAGGAGCCCAAACTTTCCAGAGCCCAATCTGATCGAGCTCCCATAGGATATATTCAAGGAGTGTATAGGATGCAATCCTATACAATATTAGGCATAATGTTTAGCATTTGTAATGTTATGGCTGATCGGTGTGAACATCCCGATAATAAGTGCTATCAACACCAGTGTTGATAGTTTTGCTGATAGTTTTATTTTTAACACAACAGATGATAATAGCAAGTTTTGTTTTTGGCAGTGTTCAGTGTTTAGCAGGGGCAGGGGTAGGCCAGAACACAACAAGACACAGAAAACACCAGGATAAGGAAACAAAATTTGCAGGTTAGAGATGAGAGGTCGAAAAGGGAGCCTGAAGGCTTTTGAGAGTAGCATTGGCCAATCTTGGGCAGTTTCTCGGCAGTTGCCCTAGGTTGAAGGCTTCCTCAATTCTGCAAAAGAGAGTACAGAGAAGAAGGATTGTGAGTCTTGCATCCAACATGTGTTCTACTCATTTACATTTCGGCATTTGGCCGACGCTCTTATCCAGAGCGACTTACATTTTTATCTCATTATACATCTGAGCAGTTGAGGGTTAAGGGCCTTGCTCAAGGGCCCAACAGTGGCAACTTGGTGGTTGTGGGGTTTGAACCTGGGATCTTCCGAACCATAGTCCAATGCCTTAACCACTGAGCTACCCCTGGCCACATCACTTCTACTCCACCGTCTGGTGTTCTACTCCTGGCCACAGTGAGTCCAGGCACCCTGTCCCTTCTGTGCATGAGGTGGAGCTGACCAGGGTTCTGAATACATGCTGGGATTTCCTCTGCTTGTTTGACTGCGAGGGTGGCAGATACTGTAGGAAGAGGCGCTGACTCTAAACCCACCGTCACCCACCATTCTGTAAAAACTCTACAGACCCAGAACCAATTGAACCACAGTCAAAGTCACTGAGATCTCATTTTCCTAGTCTGGTGTTCGATGTGAACATCAACCAAAGCCCTTAACTACAGGATTTTATACATAATGATGCCTGTACAAGTGTTATTATTTCGCACCTCCAGTTTATGTTCTTAACCCACTGTCACTGCATGATCGAGGTGCTAAGCTTGAGTTCTGTCACCGCAGTTGTTCATATGGCTGTGATATAAATTTTTTTCTGTCTTGTCCCTGTTGTATGGCGTCCTTCTCTTTTGGACAATTGTGCATGCCATGAGGTTTATTCTCAGCGTCAGTGATGAATTTGTGACGTTTATGTCACATCAGCACATCTGGGCCGGTGGTATGTCCTTTCTGGAGGTGACTAGTGCCATCTGGACGTGGTTATCTTTCAGCTCGTCACACTTGTACTGTACAGGTGAGCTGCAGTAATTAGCGCGGCAGCGATTTTAAAGACAGCTATTTCAAGTTCTCAAGATGTTTTATCCGCTTTCTGATGGTATTTACAGATCTACCCGGCAAACAAGATGTATTAATAAAAAGAAATGTAACAGATGTCAGCTCTGTTTCAAGATCCAAGTTGGCCCATTTACAGTTCTAAAATTGTTTTTCTGTCCCCTCCAGGAGGAAACAGACTTTTACGGTGTCTGTTCTACCCAAGCGTTTTGTCCAGCGACTGATAGAGCAATTCTGAAACTAATCCTGAGGTCCATAGCATCTTACCCATCATGCATGTCTCCTATAATTAACCACTCTGACTCTCAGCATGGCACTAAACTATTTTTTGTTCGAGATGTTTTCTGCCAAAATCCCTGCAGCTAAAAGGGGGAAAGGTCTTAACAGACTATCACTAACACAAATACATCAACTTTGTGGAATTTAGATTTATATTAATAACCAATTTACTGTCTCACCCTTTCCTTTTTCTTTTTAATGTCCCCAGACTACATCGCTTGCTGACTCACTCATAACATATTTATAGATAGCTTTTCCACCTACCTCGCCTCCCAAACACTAACCAGTCAACACTAACTAGCACACACACACACACACACACACACACATTAACCCACCTTCATCCAAAACACCACAAAAGCCACAGACTTCTCTTAAATGGGATAAATAAAAATAAAATTTATTAATTAATTAAAAAACAACTAAGCAAAAAAAAACAGGAAACCAGTTATATTGTTCAAGTTTCTTATTCTGACTTTTTTCTTTTTCTCAACATTTTTTTCTTTTTCTCCTTATTCCTCCTTTTCATGCCTGTTTCACCCTTTCACTCTTTTAATTCTTTAAAATTTATTTTCTCTATCACTATATTTTTCCATATATTTGATCCATTTCTTAATCTCTCTCTCTCTCTTTCTGACCCTCTCTATATTTCCTTTCCTTTTTTTCTTAATTTATGTTAATATACGTATTTATGTCCTCCTTTCTCATGTTTTTGTTTCTCTCTGTTTTACAAATTTCCCATTCTCTTTCTTAATTTGTCTCCGTCTCTTTTTTTTAACCATCGTGATTCTCAATAACTATTTCCCTTCTCTTTATTTCTCTCAATATTTATGTCTATTTTTTGCATCTTTCTGTTGCTCTTTCCGTTTCTCTCATTTTTCATTTCTGTTTCTGTTTCTCTCTGTCTCTTTTCTATCCACCTTAATTTTCTGTCATGATTTCCTTTCTCTTTATAACTGTCTGTGTTTCTCTTTCTATTTATCTCCATCTCTGTTTCTTTTCTCACATCTTTCTATTTCTCTCTCTGCCCCCTTTTTATCTATTCGTCTTAAATCATTGTCACATTGTTTTTCCCCCTCTGTCATGGTTTTTCTTCGTGCACTTCTTTCTGCCTTTCTTTGTCTATTTCTTTCTCCATTTATTTCTCCCTATCTTGATCCCTATCTCTGCCTCTATTTCTTTCTGTCTCACTATTTCTTTCTATCTCTGTGTTTCCTGTCTTCTCCTCCTTCTGCTCTGACCTTTCCTGCACACTCAGGTCACTATATCTGTAGATGGCTTGCTGACGACCACAGGCTACACCCAGGAGGACTACACCATGCTGGGCTCAGATGACTTCTTCTATGTGGGAGGCAGTCCAAACACGGCCGACCTACCCGGCTCTCCGGTCAGCAACAACTTCATGGGCTGCCTCAAAAACGTGAGTACAGCCTGAGTGTCAGCGACAGACCTACAGTGTCAAGAGCCAGTTTTCATGCTTTAATCACATAATCCTACTGTAATGCGTGTAGTCATGTGGTAGTGGCTTTAATATGTGTGTGGATGACGTCGTTCATTTTCAGGCATACTGGCAATATTTATATAAACATGCACTTTTGTAATAAAGTGTAAAATCACAAGGCTTTTGTCTGTTTGAAATGGATTTTAACATAATATCTCAAGATGGAGTTGTTGAATATTTGTAGAATATACATGGAATTATTGCTGATGGATCTTAAAAAAAAGTTTTTTGTTATAAAATAATATTTTAAAAACTATGTATTAAACTGTAAAATATGTGCATGTTACTAAAATATGTAATTATTATTATTATTATTATTATTATTATTATTATTATTATTATTAATTGTTTCTCCTCAAAAAACAATACATAATAATATTATGGAATGCACTGATAAATTAATTAATAAATACACTAAGTTACTACTATTAAATAAATATAATCTTATTAAATACAGTTATTAGATAGAGTTATAAATAACTATGCTTATATTTTGCTTATATAGGCTATATATTTTTTTCTTCAATTTAATTTAATTCATTTTTGACTTGTGGGCTTTTTTCCCTCCTAAATTTTAAATTATTAAATTGTTTTATTTATTTGAACTATTTTGTTTTTAACTATTTTGTTTTATTTTTTTATTTATTTTAACTATTATGTTGTTGCTTTCTTTTTGTAAAATGTTTTTCTTTAATTTATTCAGAAATATAAGCAGTCAAATAACTGTATGTGGGAGAGGTTTGTTGCTTTCTCAGAATGAAATGATTGTATTAAATAGTTATTTAAAACAATAAATTACAAGTGTAATTACTTAGATATTGGCACAACTCATTAAACCACCTGCCGAATGCTGTGATAGTTTAACTTGTGCTACCAAAACAGCTCTGGCCGATTGAGGCATAGACTCTACTAAACATCTGAAGGTGTGCTGTGGTACTGGCATTAAGACATTGTTATTTTAGATCCTGTAAGTTCATGTGGAGCTTAATTTTTGCAATGCTATAGGGCACATTATCCTGCTGAAAGAGGCCATAGACATCAGGGAATACAGTTACTATGAATGCGTGTACTTGGTCTTGGTATGTTAAGTTGTTAAATGGGGCATTTCAAAGTAAAACCCACATGAATGCCAGAACTCAACGTTTCCCAGTAGAGTATTACACTGCCTCCATCGGCTTGCCTTGTTCCCATAGTGTATCCTGGTGCCATCAGTTTTTCCAGGTAAGTGACTCACACGCATCATCCAAATGATGTGAAAGAAAATGTGATTCATCAGACCAGGCCACCTACTGTACAGTACTTCCATTGCTTCATGGTCCGATTCTGATGCTCACGCTCCCACTATACTGTGACTGGTCTGTGGATACGCAGCTCTATACACAGCAAGACGTGATGCATGAATTGCCAGAATGGACTTTTTTAGAAGTTTCAGTAGCTGTTCTTGGGATTGGACCAGAAAGGCCACCCATTGCTGCTCATGTGCACATCAGTACGCTTCGGGCATCTATGATCCTGTTCACCGATTGTCCTTCCTTGAAACATTTTGGTAGGTACTGTACTAACCACTTTATACAAGAAAACATCTTCCAAGCCCTGCCATTTCAGAGATGCTCTAGCCCAAGTCCTTATGCTTGCTCATTATTCCTGCTTCCAGCACATAATCTTCAAGAACTCACTGTGTACTGTACTTGCTGCCTAATGTTGTTTATGTAGCCTGCCAGTACTGTATATATCTATCTCTCTCTCTCTCTCTATATATATATATATATATATATATATATATATACACAGTAGTGATCCTATCACCCACGCCTACCTAACAGTACTAAATGTGTGGATAAATTGGGCCTCATTTAAACAGCTTGCTCCTTTTTGTAAATTTGGCCCTGAAACTTAACCAGCTGGTCCAGGCTTCATTATGGAAGAGTGAGTCGAGGAAGCATATGTGAGAAAGACAGCGATTTGGAAAGTGTCTAAACTCCAGACCATAAAGGATCATCCTCAACAAGCTTATACTGATAAGCCTAGTATTTCACCTCCCATCCGTTCTCACCCTCTGTTCCGTTATCTGCACTTTTCCCATTTTCCTTCATTCCGGGCACTATTTGTCCGCTTCCAACCGTGTCTCTTATTTATGTCATGTCCATACCGTTGAAGTTTCAGCTTTACTTTCCTGACAGACAAATTAAAAATTGATTTCCTCTGAAGATTCCAGTTTGACTGGGCTGAGCTCTTCGTCTCTGTCTCATTGACCCCCAGGCTGTATTAATCACTCCTTGATACTAACCACCCAACTATAAAGTCCACACTACAGCCCTGTTCATCCCAGGTCATATAAGCAGAGTTTAGCATGTTTAAATTACAGTAGAAGTCTACGAATTAGTAGAAATGGAGAAGAAAAAAAACAACATAAGTGTGCAGATGAATGACTTGATACGCTTAAAAATCAATGCCATTAAAAAGAAGAAAGAATAAGGAACAGTGAATGATATTGTGCACTTAAAGATAACATGCTGTGATTGCCGGCAGGACATAAGTGCATGAACTCAATATGTGTTTTATTAAAGGAAATCTTAGAGTAAGAGTCACAGTCCGTAGCATGAGGGTCAAAACAAAGGCAGACCACATTTAATTAAGGAATATCACACCAGAGGGAGTGCTGTTGTGCTCGAATATCAGCACGGCTGTCAGGCACTCGTAGGCTGGAGGCGGCAGTATTTTAAAAGCACTTGAAAGAGAGCACACAGAAAGAGAGCACTTACAGTTCACACAACAGGTGAACACCGTCAGGGCAGGGGATGAGACAGACCAGAAAGAAATGCACACAGTGTAGGAAATAAAGTCACATCATAAACTTAAAACAGAATAACGTGAATTAATGCATTGTGTTTGGAAGCAGATCATGCTTTGTATTTAGGTAATTTAGAGGTTTTCTGGACATTATCATGTTGAAATGTCAAACAGTTTGAGAAATTTACAAAATCAATTTTGCTACAGCCCAGTGTTTTAAAAGGCGCCAGTCACTTTTGAGTCGTCTGTGTTTGTTCTTACTTTAAGCTTCTAACACAGTTTGGCTGATTGGTTTAGGTTGTGTCCTTTCGGGATTGGCAGCTTTAACATGCCTTTTAAGACACAGACGAGTTGCCGGGCTTTGTGAAGCCACCGCTCGTAATTGCATTTTCTCATGTTCTCTCTCCTTGAGCTGGCACGTTTCATTTCGGCTCCTACCTCTGCTTTTATTCTTCTGTCACGGGCACTGACAGGTAATGTGGCTGGCTTGTGTTATTTTCAGAGACACTTAAGTTCACACTCTGCAACAAAACGTCAGTCTTCATCTTAGAACAGAGGCTGGTGTGAAAATGAAAAGCGTGTTACTCCGTGCCGGGCTCTTCTCTCACCTGGCCAAGGAAACGGCACATGCACCTGAGAGCAAGTGGGACGGTTTGATTCGGAAACCATACAAGTAGCAGGACCTTAAACCTAATCTGATTATTTACTGTAAAAACTTGTTTAAAATAGTGTTTGGTATCAGAATAATTTTTTTTATTATTATACATTTTATTTGTGTTCAGATATTGTTCAGGTTTTATAAATGTGTGTCAAGGGCTGTATCAAGTTTTGAGGCTAGCTAGAGAGACCACGTTCTAATTCATAAAATATTTTTATACTGTACTTAAAGTTTTATAATATGATATTACATAGAGGATGTGTTTCTAGGATTTAAAGATATCCAAGGTTGGTAGGTGAGTTTGTGAGGTTTTTATTTATTTATTTATTTATTTATTTATTTATTTATTTATGTTTAGTTATTTTTACATTTTAACATCCTCAAGTACAAGCGAGACAGAACACATAAATCTACAGTACACTGGCAATTTAGATCATCCACAGGGTACAAATTAGTGACATCACACTGAATTAATTTGCTAATTGAGAACATGCTGTAAAAATATTTGTGTGTGTGTGTGAGTCTGCTACTTTCAGCCAATCTTAATTTTATTTTTTTTTTTCGTTTCATGTATTGCCATTTTACTGACTGCAAAATATATTTTTTTAAAATATTTTAAAATTTGATATACAGTATGTTTGTATTTGAGCTGGGAAATGGTTTATGTTCCTCTATAATCCAGCAGCTGGTGTGCTCTAAACTATTCACATATCGGCAGGCAGAACAACATCCTGTGTGGAAGAAACACTGTAACAAAACCGAAATTAAAATAATAATAATAATACTAAATAAAATAAATTAATATAGAATTAAGAAATGTATTAAATCATGATGTTAACATAAATGCAATACAAATTGGCATTTACAGTAGGTCTCATGCTCTTATTGTATCAGGTGGTCCCTTCCCTATTCTTGCGAATACTACAGTATATGTTTCTTTAATTTCCATGTGAAAGGTTCAAATCATATAGCTGACAACTGAAGTAAATAAAAATGATGGTCTTCTCAAGTAGATTAGAACAAACTACTGTACTCATGTTTAAATGATATCTGGTCTCTAAGAGTCACTAATATATCATCAGTAACTAAAAGTGTAAATTTTTTTCCTTTAGTTTGCATTTACATCAAACATATATACCATTACATATTCCAGTAGCATGATTCAGTCAATATTGTGATATTGAAAGTTTGACTATCGCCCACCACACCGTGTAGTTTTCAACACAATATTATAAGCACGACGTACACTGACCCTAAGATGTGCCAATCCAGCTCAGCGAGCTTCTTCATATTCACTCAGCGTTCTTTTATTGAAGGAACCATAAGGCGTTCAATGACAATAAAACAGGATACATCGCCGGGGAGGAAATCCTGCTTTGTATTCTCGCACAGATGTGGCTGCAATGTTTATGTAATTTACTCATGCGTGTGGGCACTTAAGGACGAACCGAGTATTTACTGAGTGTGAACGCCATCCCCTCAGGCATATATCAGCCGAAATTTGTCTTTAACTTTGGGTAGCGTGCTACTAAATTTCTACATCCTGTCAGTGTGGATGCGCACGGACTGAAAATAGGACCCGTCCCGTTTTCTCTCCCTCTCTCCTCCAGGTGGTCTATACCAATAACGAGTTCAGGCTGGAGCTCTCCCGGCTGGCTGAGTTGCGAGACCCCAAAGTGACCCTACACGGTGAACTGACTTTCCGCTGTGAGGATGTGGCTGCCCTCGATCCTATCAGCTTCGACACATCAGCTGCCTATGTCAGCCTCCCTCACTGGAGTGGCAAGAAAACCGGATCCATCTCCTTCGACTTCCGCACCACAGAGCCCAGCGGCATGCTGCTGTTCAGTCACGGGCACACGCAAGGGTCACGCGAGCACCGCCCCAGGGTTGACTTTTTTGCCATGGAACTGCTGGACGGCTTCCTGTACCTCCTTATGGACATGGGATCAGGCAGCGTTAAGCTAAAGGCCGGCAACAAGAAGGTGAATGATGGCGAGTGGTGTCATGTGGACTTCCAGCGAGAGGGACGCAAAGGTGAGACACAGCACTGGGTATAGAGACTGCAATATAGAGCTCAGTAACACTTCTAGATGATGTCTGACCACATAATTATAATAATGGATTTAATTATTGTTATTTATGTTTATTCTCACCTTGTCGGAGAGTTGGTCGGATCTTGTTTGCTAATCTTCAGCTCAGATTAGATCGAAAGCGCCAATGACGTGCATGTTAGTGTCCAATACTGATTTGCTAATTACCCTGTCTAGTCACCACAAGAGTGTGATCAGCCATCCAGGGCACTTTTAATCAAAAGTTTCATCACATCATACAGCGTCTAAGCAGGTGACTCTTACCAGCTGTCTACACTGATTGCATTCGTATGGTACACTACTACTGTAGTACGCTACTACAGAAACGCAAGAGATATATTTACTATAATTAGGTCGATTGCCAGGTACGGTTATACTGTAGATAGTACCTTTTAAAAGTAGATTTGGAATGATAGATCTGGAATAAGCATATCCACCTATGCACATCTCCACTGCTGTGGTGTACAGCAAATTCTCTGCTACCACATTAGAGTAGCACACAGAGAACCCATTCGCTTGGGTTATCAGTGGTGCCAAGTATGTGGGTGTCCCCTGCAACAGAGTAAAAGACCTCATTATCCTGGTCAGTTTGCCAAGAGTCAGACATCTTTTAAGTGCCCATGCTCTATCTTTATGCTCTAGTTGTCTGCAGACAAGTGGACGGTTTTCTCACTATAAGCAAAACACTTGGCATAAACCTCATACAGTATCTTAGACCATGAACAGTGCTTTGGAGTTAGAAATATCTCTCTCATTCTCTCTCTCTGTGAGTCCAGACTAAAAGTCAGCACAGGATAGATTGATGGTTTGCTGCTGGGCACACATAAACCAGCGCAATCTTTTCATAAAGGTGTGAAAATTTATCTGCGTTTCACACAAAACAGTAAACTGGACTTGGTGCAACTTGCAATCTAAGCCAGTGCAAGGTGAGGGGAAAAAAGGTAAGACTTGCTTCCTTTGAACCTCCTCTTGCGGATGAGCCTGTTTCCAGAATGTTCTCTTACTCTGTCCAGTAAGAGCCCTCATGCATTATGTAAAATTAATAGCCAGCTGCTAGGCCAACTGTTTGTGCTTTGGGGAGGACTGGAAGGAGCCTCCCCTCGTTAATCCCTTGGCTAAAGGAAGGGGTTGTGCATGCATGCTTGAACACAGGTCAAGAGGTGCCTTCTTCTATTAAATGCTATTCAACTTCTAGGAGGCACTTGTGGACACATGCATAACTCTCTATCCCTATTTGACATAGAGACTGGCTGTTGCTAGATTCTCAAACTCAATTGAATACAAGATGATGTATCTTGATGTCTCAAAATGATTCTTTCCCCTCAATATCATTATAATGCTATAATAAAAGGCATACAAAATGGTATTGGCAGTGCTTACTGTACGGTATGAGTGCTGTTTCTTGCTTTTTCATGAGGTACGCCAAGTGCATCGCAAACCCATGTAACAAGGTGATCTTGAAAGAAAGGAAGTAGAACAGCAGGTTATGGGCATGGCTCTACCACGGCTAAGCCACCTGGGTCACTCCTGTTGATTAAAGAGTCCAGGAGATCACTCGGACAAGTAGAGCAGCCATGTACAGTAGGTGATGATCATGGTTGCCAGGTGACAGAATTTCTGTTGCTAACTGGCAAGGAAACAAGCAAACTGGGAAACAGCAATAGTTCTAAAGTAAACCATCTTGGCGAACGGGTTCCAGAGGATTAGCATTACAGCGACTTATAAAGGCAAACTATTAAAGCCATTTTATGAGATGGAACTTATTTTTTTGTTGTTACGTAAACAGGAAACAGTACTGTAGTTCAGGTGGTTCTGAAGAAACCCACGTTGGTGGTTTGGAATGGAAGGATGTACTGTATGATGCTGAAGTTGTAAAACAACATTAAAGACCACCAGAGCTTCTGGGCCAATGGGGTAATAAAAGAGACGAGTGGATAAATATCACTGAGCAGTACCTTTTATAGGCAATCTATGTGTAGTCATGATGACGGTCACATGGTACTCAGCAAGGGAATGGGTAAACCTGAAAACACCATTAAGAACAAAACCGTCCTGGTGTTCCTCCATGCTCACATGCATAACCTT